>NC_083407.1:56359938-58759938 GCF_020745735.1 Hemiscyllium ocellatum | reverse complement strand
GCTACATACTTTTAAACCTGCCACATTTATTTATCCCTTCCTCCTTTAATATTTGCTCAAAATCAATCATATTTCTAATTCTTCCAGGTTCGACAAAAAGTCAGACTTGAAACAGTGGGTTGAATCTCCCCAGCCAACTGGAGAGGTGTGGGTGAGGATTTTTGCACATTGGGGCCCATGGGGGATGGGTGTGGGTTAAAAAATAGGACAATGGTGTAGCCCTCATTAGGTTCATTTCTGGTCAATTTTCAGTCCCTCAATGAAGCACCAATCGATTGCCTTTGTTTGAGGGATCCACCCTATCCTGAGTTGACAAGTGGCCCACACTGTTTGATCTACTGGGTATATCCCAGCAGTGGTGGGATGGACCCTCTGAGCGGCTCCTAACTGACAACAGGATGTAATGGTTAATGACAGGTTTCTAACTTAATTCAGGTGGAAGCAGGAAGGTGGTAGGGTTCAGGCTTTTAATCCTTTCAAACTTGTAAACAAGTGAGATTCAAATATTCTACCCGTTGACTCTGTTAGTTTCTGACAGTTGCTGGCAGACTGCTAAGTATTTCCAGCATTTTTATCTTATTTTGTTTCAGTAATAAAGAGTTTATCCTTTGCCAAGTGCCGATCATGTTGCTGCAGGGGTGCATTCTCCTTTTCGTTTCCGGAAATGATCAAGTCGGTCCCATAGGGTTGGTACTAAGCTAAAGGACGCACATCTCTACTGTCATCACATCATTTCTAGGAAACGGTACACAGCCACAGTTTTCGACACTTTTCCCTGTCTTCTTAATCCAAAAGGAGTTAAGTTCACAAATTCTTATGTTAAGACTTTTCTTGCAGTTCTTATTTTAAAAAAATATTTATGGGATCCATGCATTACTAGCCAGGCCAGCATTTATTGTGAAGACAGTGCTGAGCTGCTATCTTGAGGAGCTGGTACACCAACAGTGCTGTTAGGAAGGGAGTTCAAGATTTTGACCCAGTGATTGTAAATGAGTTACAGTATAGTTCCAAGTCAGGATTCAAATATTGTAGCTTGAGGGGAATTTGAATGTTTGTGGGACTTCCCATAATCTGGGAGAGAAATCATGTACCTGGTGCTTCTTCTGCCTGAGCCCTTTATTTCTTCCAAAAGATCCTCCTCCCACAAAAGAAATTCCCTTTCACATCCCACGTGGGTGCCCAGAACTGTCAACCATAGTTAAAGTAAATTTGACCAATTTAATAAAGAATTAGCAAAAATGTTTGGCTTTATACTCCATGCCTCTATTTGTAAAGTCTGTCAAAAGCTTTGGTTTTAAAATGAAACAAACACTTTACTACCACAGCTGTGTCAATTACGTACAACTTGGTCATTTACATTATACAACTAGCTCTGCATATTTTAATCTGACCCTATGCAACATATGAAAACTTGAACTTTGCATTTGGAAAATGCAAAGTACAAATGAATGTACCTTGAAATAATAAATGACATATTCTACTAGCACATGACTCTTGGTTTCCCTTTCAAATTTAAAAATGACAAACCCTTCAGTAAATTAGCACCAAACATTTCACCTGCAAAACTGTGATAAATACATCTACACATGGCCTTTCTTAATAGAAATAAAAAAAATACTTGATCAGGTATAGCAGGAGCAGCTGCAGAAATATTGTCTTGAGCTCAAAGCTATGATGGAGAAAGTGATAAAGACAAATTGAAATACACAGCACGTCGAACAAGGAATTGCAAGTCCTCATGGGATAATCATTTTAGAAATCAATGCCAGAAATGATGCTCTAGTAAAAGAATTCAAGCAGGACATAGGGCAAACCAAATTCATTGAAGCAACAAGTAGAAAAAAGGTCAAAGAGAACAGAAAACAAAATGGTGATTAGGCTGGATAGTCATTTACAGCAGATTTTAAAGTAAAAAAATTATACAGGACCATGAGAAAGCCAAAATTTGATGCAAATAGAAGAATGCAGGGTGTAAAACTTAAAGTTTCAAAATGAGCCCTAGCTTTTAAGGAATTGAACAGTAAATGCACAAAGATTTGAATCATAACAACACAGAAACATGGACGGTAAGAACAGGAGTAAGTCATTTGACCCCCTGGAACCTACTTCACCATTCATTATGATCATGGCTTATTATCAAGCTCAATACCCAAATCCACTACCAATCCCATGAACTACAAGAACTATATCTCCTTCCTTCTGGAAAACAGAATATTTTGTTCTCTACTGGGCGGCATGATGGCTCAGTGGCTAGCACTGCTGCTTCACAGTGCCAGGGACCCAGGTTTGATTCCAACCTTGGGTGACTATCCGTGTGGAGTTTGCACATTCTCCCCATGTTCTGCGTGGGTTTCTTCCGGGTGCTCCAGTTTCCTCCCTCAGTACAAAGATGTGCAGGTTAGTTGGATTGACCATGCTAATTGCCCACAGTGCCCAGGGTTGTGCAGAGCTAGATGGATTAGCCATGGGAAATACAGGAATATGAGAGCGGGTGGGTCTAAGTGGGATGCTTTTTGATGGGCTGAATAGCCTGCTTCCATGCTGTAGGGACTTCATGTAAATTCTCTGAACCATTTTCTATGGCATCAAATTTCACAGGCTCACCACTCTCTGGGTGAAGAAATTTCTCCTCATCTCAGTCCTAAAAGATTTATCCCATATCCATAAGCTATTAGACCTGGTTCTGGACTTTGACCACCATCAGGAATATCCTTCCTGCATCACCTTGTTTTATCCTATTAGAATTTTATAGGCTTCTAGGAGATCCCCTCTCATTCTTCTAAACTTCACTGAATATAATCATAATCGACTTAATTTCTCCTCGTACATCAGTCCTGCCACCCCAGGAATCAACTTGATAACCCTTTGCTGCACTCCCTCTATAGCAAGTGTGTTCTTCCTCAGATAAGGAGACTAAAATATACACAATATTCCAACCCGGCCTCGCCAATAGCTTGTATAATTGCAGCAAAACATTTTGTTCCTAAACTCTAATCTTCCCTACCCATACCTCCCCCATCACCTCAGTCCAAGGCCGCAAAAGATCATTCCAAATCTGGCAGAGATTTACTTGTATATCCTCGAACCCCATTTACTACATCTATTGCTCTCGAAGTGGTCTTCCCTAGATCGGACAGACCAAATGCAAACTCACGGAACAGTTCAGGGAATGTCTCTGGTCTGTCTGCATGAACCAACCCCACCTTCTTGTGGTCATCTACTTCAACTCCCCCTCCCACTCCCCAACCTTGTGTCATCTGCAAATTTTAAGAGGTTATATTTAGTTCCCTCAACTACTTTTCTAATCAATCTGTTCAGTGATGTTATTATACACCTCTAGAGCAGGTGGGACTTGAACAGCTGGCCTCCTGGTTTAGAGGTAGGGGCATTGTGCCACAAAAAGGCTAGGTCCTTCATCTAAATTATTAACAAATATTGTGAACAGCTGGAGTCCTGGTATTGATTGCTGCATTTGAAACAGCTTATAAAACAAAATGAGTCAGTGGCCACTCTGGAATAAAACTTGGTTCAGATGATTGAGAACTGGGTCAAAATCCAGGAATTCCCACCCTAACAGCTTAATGAATTACATGGACTGCAGCAGTTCAAGAAGGTTGCTTACCACTACCTTGTCAAGGGCAACTATAGACGGGCAATAAATGCTGGCCAGCCAGTGATGCCCACATCCCACAAGTGAAGCAAAATAAATCTGCAACTATTGTAACCCATGCAAGAAACACTTGACACCACAAACAGGTATGAAAGACAATTATACTGACAATTATGGAAATCAAGAGCACATATTCAACATCACAAGTCTGGACATATCAGAAAATTACCCATGTGTTATAAAAACTGACATGCTCACTTATAATTGTGAATAGTTAAACTGTCTTTTAGAAACTAAGATTGATATTGTACGGATGCCTTGTATGAATGGATAATTTGCAGACATGTGCTGTGTGCATGAAATGTTGTTACTCTGGCTTGCAATTAGCCTGATGTGGATGTGCAAGTTCGCAAATAGAGACATATGTTAGTTGGTGCGTGTCAGCTTTGCAAATTATAATGATTTTTCATTCTTTTAAATAAATAAACCCACAGAGTTAATCAATCTCCGATGAGCAACTGATTACTTGACGGTATTTATTAAATCATTATCATCAACGTAACAAATAATAGCGATCATAACATTATGTTTCTGTTATGGAAAGGGTGAAAAATGGAGTGCAAACCAGGGTTTTGAACTAGGTTAAGGCAGATTTCACTAAAATAAGGCAGAATCTGGCCAAAGCAGACTAGGAACAGCTACCCATTGGTAAATTTACAGCAGAACAGTGGGAGGTGTTCAAAAAAGGGATGGTGGGTGGGGTGGTGGGAGCACATGCAAAACATGCCTCCTTTTGGGTGAAATCTCGGAGAAAAAGCACAGCAAACCATGGATGTCCAGGGATATTCAGCTCTGGATAAAAAAGGGGAAAAGAAATAGGTGTAACAATTGCAAAGGGAGCAAAATGATGGAGGCTCGAGAGATGGACTACAAGTAATGGGTGGGGAGAGAATCTCCAGGAAACAATTAGAAGACCAATTGTGGGAATATAGGAAAACACTGTTTGCAAGATTAGGGAAGATCCCAAAATACCAAGGTGAAGACAATAATTAGGGGCAAAGTATGGTCTATTAGGGATAAAGGGACAATCTATGCATGAAGCTGGAGAACATTGAAAGAGTGTTAACTGAGTACATTGTCTTGGCCTTTACTCGGGATAAGGAGGAGGATAGATTAGAAGATAGACTGTGACGTTCTTGAGCTGATTGATACAAGAAACAAGAATGAATTGGAGGTTTTGGCACATTTACAAGTGAACAAATCCCCATGAATGAGTTCTAGCGGAGACTCCTGTCGGAGATGAAGGAGTAAGTTACAGGAATTCTGAGCCAAATTTTCAAATTGCTTTTAGCAACAGCGGAAGTGCCAAAGAACTGGAGGACAGATAATGTGGTTCCACTTTGTAAGAAGGGTAGTAGAGTAGACCTGGGAACTCTCAACCAGTGGGTTTACCATCAATGGTAAGGAAACTATTGGAGAAAATAGTTAGGAGAAAATTAATCTCCCTTTAGATATGCAGGATTTGATAAGAGATACTCAGCACATCTTTGACAAGGGAGGTCATGCCTAACAAACCTAGTGGATTTTTTAGGGGGAGGTGACCAAATGTTTGGATGAGGATAGGGAACTTGATGTAGTTTACATGGACTTCAGCAAGGCCTTTGACAAGGGTCCACATTGGAAACTGATAAAGAAGGTAGAAGCTAATGGAATCTCGGGTAACTTATTAGATCCAACTTTGGTTTAGTGATGGGAGACAGAGGGTGGTGGTAGAAGGTTGCTTGTGTTACTATAGACCGGTATGCAATAGCATACCACAGATTTCAGTGCTGGGTCCATTATTGTTTGTGACATTCATAAATGAGAACATGGAGGCAATGATAAGTAAGTTTGCAGATGAAACATTGACTGGGTGGTTGGTAGTGAGGAGGAAGGTATTAGTTACAGAAGGATATGAACCATTTATTTAGATGGGCAGATTAGAGGAATTTAACCCTGATAAATGTGAGATAATGTATTTTGGAAGGAGGAACAGATGAGGGTGTACTCAGAATGGCAGGACACTGGGAATCTCAGAGGAACAGAAAGATTTTGGAGTGCTTGTCTACAGATCCTTTAAGTGGAAGGACAGGTTAATACAACAAAGAACAAAGAAAATTTACAATGCAGGAACAGGCCCTTCAGCCCTCCAAGCCTGAGCCAATCCAAATGTACTGTCTAAACCTGTCAGTCAATTGCGAAGCATCTGTATCCCTCTGCTCCCCACCTACCCATGCAGCTGTCCAGACGCATCTTAAATGAATCTACCATACCTGCCTCTACCATCTCTGCAACGCCTTCCAAATGCCCACCACCCTCTGTGTGAAGTATGTGCTGCGTGTATTCCCCTTAAACTTTCCACCTCTCACCTTGAAAGCGTAACCTCTCGTTATTGAATCCTTCACTCTGGGAAAAAGCTTGTCTCTATCCACCCTGTCGATATCCTTCATGATTTTGTAAACCTCAATCAAGTGCCCCATCAATTTCCTTTTTTCTAGTGAAAATAAACCTAACTTACTCAACCTCTCTTCATAGCTTCCATACCAGGCAACATCCTCGTAAACCTTCTCTGAACCCTCTCCAAAGCGTCCACATCCTTTTGGTAATGTGGCGACCAGAACTGTCCACAGTATTCTAAATGCGGCTGAACCAATGTCCTGTACAATTTTAACATGACTTGCCAGCTCTTATACTCAATACCCCATCCAATGAAGACAAGCATTCTATATGCTTTCTTGACCACTCTATCTACCTGTGCAGCAACTTTCAGGGTACAATGGACCTGCACTCCCAGATCTCTCTGCCCATCAACTTTTCCCAAGGCTCTTCCATTCATTGTATAATTCACTTTAGAATTAGTCTTGCCTAAATGCATCACCTCATATTTGCCTGGATTGAAAACTAGCTGCCACTTTTCTGCCCAACTCTCCAGTCTATCTATATCCTCCTGTCTTCTCTGACAGTCCCTTATGCTTTCTGCTACTGCATCAATCTTCGTGTCATCTGCAAACTTGCTGATCATACCAACAGTGCCCTCTTCCAGATATTTATGTATATTACAAACAACAGTGGTCCCAACACTGACCCCTGTGGAACACCACTGGTCACCTTTCTACATTGAGAAACTCCCTTCAACTACTACTCTGTCTCCTGTTGCTCAACCAGTTCTTTATCCACCTAGCTAGAACACCCTGCACACCAAGTGACTTCAAGTTCTCCGTTAGTCTACCTTAGGGACCCTTATCAAATGCCTTACTAAATTCCATGCATATGACATCTACAGCCCTTCCATTATCTATCAACTTGGTCACTTGCTCGAAGAACTCTATTAAGTTGGCAAGGCATTATCTCCCCCACACAAAACCATGTTGCCTATCACTGATTAGCCCATTCTCTTCTAAATATAAATAGATCCTATCCCTCAGCAGCCTCTCCAGCAACTTCCCCTCCACCAACATCAGGCTCACTGGTCTGTAGTTACCTGGAATATCCTTACTACCCTTATTGTACAGGGGGACAACATGAGCAACCTTCCAGTCCTCCGGCACCTCACCTGTATTTAAGGATGCCACAAATATATCTGTTAGGGCCCCAGCTATTTCCCCTCTCGCCTCCCTCAGCAACCTGGGATAGATCCCATCTGGTCCTGGGGATTTGTCCACCTTAACTTCTAGCCTACCCAACATATCTTCCCGAATTATGCCAATGTGATCCAGACTAATCAAACTTCTATCGCTAATCTCAACATTCATCATGTTCCTCTCCTCAGAGAACACTGATGCAAAATAATCACCCATTTTCTCAGGTTTGACACACAACCTTCCATCATTTTCCTTTAGTGGACCTATCCTTTCTCTAGTTGCCCACTTGCTTCTTATATAAGAATAAAACGCTTTGGGATTCTCCTTAATTCTGCTTGCTAAAGCTATTTCATAACCCTTTTAGCCCGTTTTATTCCTTGTTTAAGACTTGTCCTACTCTTCTGATATTTCTCCAGGGCCTGTTCTGTTCTTAGCTGCCTAGACCTTATGTACGCTTCCCTTTTCCTCTTGACTAGTGTACAATTTCTCCTGTCATCCACAGTTCATGAATCTTGTCTTCCTATCCTTTGCCTTTAACGGGACATGCCTATTTTTAACCTATCTTTGAGAGCCTCCCACATCTCAAATGTGGACTTCCCTTCAAATAGCTGTGTCCAATCCACATTTTGCGAGCTCCTGCCTAATTTTGATATAATCAGCCTTGGCCCAGTTTAGTACTCTTCCATTACGACCACTCTCTTCTTTATCTACAAGTATTTTAATACTTACAGAATTGTGGTTACTGTTCCCAAAGAAACCCTCCACCATAACTTCTACCACCTGTCCTGGCTCGTTCCCCAGTACCAGATCCAACATGGTCCCTTCCCTCATCGGACTATTGACATACTGCTCTAGAAAACTCTCCTGGATGCTTCTAACAAATTCTACCCCATCCAGACCTCTGACGCTAAACGTATCCTAGTAAATGATGGGAAAATTAAAATCTTCCATCATCACTACCCTATTGTCTCTACATCTTTCCATAATCTGCTTACCTATTTGTTCTTCTACCTCACACTCACTGTTAGAAAGCCTGTAATACAGCCCCAACAATGTAACTGCACCCTTCTTATTTCTCAGCTCCACCCATAATGCCGCATTACCCAAGATGACCTCCTTTAGCACAGCCTTGGAGCAATGCAACTCCACCCCCTTTTTACTTCCCTCCCTGTCCTGTCTGAAGTGTCTATATCCTGGAACATTTAGTTGCCAATCATCATGCCCTTCCTTCAACCAAGTCTCTGTGATTGCAATAACGTCATACTAGCAGGGCACCAATCCG
Source organism: Hemiscyllium ocellatum (assembly GCF_020745735.1). Classification (NCBI taxonomy): domain Eukaryota; kingdom Metazoa; phylum Chordata; class Chondrichthyes; order Orectolobiformes; family Hemiscylliidae; genus Hemiscyllium; species Hemiscyllium ocellatum. The sequence goes on along the minus strand of NC_083407.1, from coordinate 58,751,426 downwards.
AGCCCTAAGTTCATCTGCTTTACACACTATACTCCTCGCATTAAAGTAGATGCATTTCAGGCCACCAGGTTTATTTTTGCACTCATCTGCTCTTTGCCTACTCTTCCCTTTATTAATGCTATCTTCATAATTCTTACAGTCTCCAGTCTCCACCTCGCTGCCTACCTGTTTTCTCTTCTGGTTCATAGTCCCCTGCCACATTAGTTTAAAACCTCCCCAATAGCAGTAACAAAAATCCAAGGACATTGGTTCTGGTCTGGTTCAGATGTAGACCGTCCATTTTGTCATTGTCCCATCTTCCCCAGAACCGGTCACAATGTCCAACAAATCTGAACCTCTCCCTCCTACACCATCTCAAACAACGTGCTCATCCTCACTACTTTTTCACTTCTACACTGGCTAGCACGTGGCACTGGTAGCAATCTCGAGGTTACTACTTTTGAGGTTCTCCTCTTTAACTTCTCTCCTAGCTCCCTGAACACTTCTTTCAGGACCGCATCCCATTTTCTACTTATGTCTTTGGTGCCTATGTGCACCAAGACAACTGGCAGTTCACCCTCCGCTTTTAGAATGCTCTGCAGCCGATCTGTGTCGACCCTGACCCAAGCACCTGTGAAGCAACATACTATCCAGGAGTCCCGTTTCTGGCCACAGAATCACCTATCTACTCCCCTCACAATAGAATCCCCTATGACTATGGCCCCACGAGTCTTTTTCCCACCCTTCTGAACAGCAGTGCCCACCATGGTCCATGATCTTGACAATTGCTGCCCTCTCCTGGTGAGCCATCACCTCCAACAGTATCCAAAACAGTATGTCTGTTTTGGAGGGAGATGACCGCAGGGGACACCTGAACTGCCTTCCTACTCTTTTTCTGTCTTTTGTTCACCCATTTACTGTCTCCCTCAACAATTCTAATCTGCGGTGTGACCAATTCACTAAACGTGCTATCCACGTCCTCCTCAGCATCGCGGATGCTCCACAGTGAGTCCATCTGCAGCTCCAGAGCCATCATGCGGTCAAAGAAGAGCTGCAGCTGGACACACTTCTTGCAAGTGTAGGAGTCAGGAACATCAGACACATTCCTAAGCTCCCACATCAAGCAAGAGGCACATGCCACGGGTCTGAGGTCCCCTGCCATTGTCAGCTTAGCTTTATATGAACTAACAAAAAACAAACAATGCACTTAAACATATGAAAAAGAAAGATAAGAAAGAAATAAAAGCCTTACCTTACAGAGTCTTTTTCTTCCGATTAAAGGAGTGGGGGGGGGGGGGGGGGGGCGGGAGGAGGCTATTACATGTGTAGTATCTTGGGTTTAGCCATTGCCCAAATATAAATTAAGCCCTTACTTTCCTGGCAGCCCCAGCTTCACCTCACCTTCTCTCCTCACTGCTCTGTCAAAATGGAGGCCCAATTCCCGAAGTAAGTCCCTTTTTAAGCGGAAAAACTTACCCATCCCGGCAGCCCTTGCTTCACTTCACCTTCTCTCCTCGCCACTCTAACAAAATAGAGTTGTTAAGACAGCAGATGGAACAGTTGCCTTTATCAGTTATGGCATAGATTGTAAGAACAGGAAGGTCTTGTTGGAGCTATACGGAACTTTGTTTAGGTCACAGGTGGAGTAGTGTGTGTAGTTTTGATCATCACACCAAAGGAAGGACGTGATTGCACTGGAAAGGGCACAAATAAAATTCACCAGGATATTGCCTGGGATGGAGTATTACATCTGTGAAGAGAGGCTGGCTAAATTTGGACTGTTTTCTTTGGAGCAGAGATGTTTGAGAAGAAACCCGATAAAGGCATGGACATGAATGGCATGGACAGGGTGACAGCTATTTCCCCCAGTTGAATGGTCAATAACAATGGGGCAAAATTGCAACATTAAACATAGGAGGTTTAGAAGGGATTTCACTCAGAGCGTGGTTGGATCTGGAATGCACTGCCTGAGGGGGCTGTTGAAGTGAGAAACCTACAATACTTGGACGAACACTTGAAATGTCATAATTGTCAAGGGTATAGTTCTAGTGCAGGAAAGTAGGACTAGTTTAAGTTGTAGTAAAGTTTTGGTGGTATAGACTCGAGCCTAAGGGCCATGATTCTCACACATTCAATCAAACATATACACTCAATCACTCATACCTTCACTCTCAAATTCTTGTTATTATTGACTTATCGTCAGAATGATGTTTTCATGGAAGCATGATCTTCTTGTGAACCTTTTTATTAAACAAGTAGTTTACAGGAGTTTAGCGTTGCTGGCATTTAATGGTTCGAGTGCATTAAGGGATAGGTTCAATGAAGTTGCTCACATTTAATACTCATTTAATGACAAAATCATGAAGTGCTTGATGAGATTTTTAAAATGCAACAATATTAGATTTGCAAGGTTAGGAAATTACTCAAAATGCATCTTCAGGACTGAGAAAGAGAGATCAGGGAAGTATAAGCCATATAATACTCTGACTCAGTGATTAGAATCTAAATAACTGACTGTACAACGTCACTTGATATAAACATGCACAATACATATGTGCAACTTAGAAAAGATGTGAAATAATGTGTCTTGTTCTGATATATGTGCTAAAATCAAATCTTATTTTAAATGGAAGAGTGGACATGATTAACTCAGTTATCATAGTCAGTACATGCAGCAGCAACTTGCCTTTTACTGTGGACTGTTCATCTGCTATATTGAAAAGGAAAACACAGATACAGGAGAGTGATTATCCTCTCATCTTTGCAAGATGACCATAGAATTTTGGATTAATATCTATAAAGCAGTATGAACATACCAGTTAGGCTCTGAGAATTCTGTGGGGCTTATAAGCCAGAGGGGGTACTTAACGAAAGTTTAGAAATTGTCCAAGGATTACATTGATAATAGGCACATACTATTGAGGAAGGAGGTCAGTAGGGCATTCTGGAGGGTAAAGGTGAGATGCTAGTTGTTGTAATGGGTGGTTTTAACTTCGCCAATATCTACTGGGACTCCATTACTGCCAGCGGCTTAGAATGGGACAGAATTTGTTAGGTGCTTCCCGAATGGTTTCATTAAACAATTTATAGTTTAAAATAGTCCAACATGGAAAGCAGCCAAAGTGATGTTGCTTGGGAGAAAAAAGCTTGGCCAGGTGTTCAAAGTTTCAGTGGGGGAGCATTTTGATCATGTATCCTTTAGGTTTTAAGTTAGCTATGAATACGGATAAGACCAGTCCTCAATGAAAATGCTAAATTGGGGGAAGATTAATCACAACAGTTTTAGGCAGGAACTGGAGAAATTAGATTTGGGCAGCTGCTTGAAGGCAAATGCACATCTGAAATTTTTAAAGACCAATTAATCAGAGTACTGGACCAGCATGGTCCTTTGAAGATGAAATATAAGGAAGGAAAAATTCAGGAACCCTCAATGACAAGCGATATTAAAAGTTTTGTCACAAAGGAAAAGGAAGCATTAAGAAGGTCGAAGAATCTGAAATCAGAGAAAGACTTTAGGCATATAAAGGAAGCAGGAAATAACTTAAACAGGTAATGGGGAGGACAATGAAATGTCCTTAGGCATTTTATCCATATATTAAGAGTAAGAAGATAGTTAGGAAGAGTGGGTCCACTCAAGGACAAACAAGGGAATTTATACATAGACCCTGAGGAAGTGAATGGGGTCCTTAATGAGTACTTGCCTCAATATTCAACAAGGAGAAGGACTTGGATGATGATAAGATTAAGATGAGTGATGTTGATATTCTAGGGCATGTCAATATTGAGCAGGAGGTAGTGTTGATGTCTTGAGGAACATTAAGGTAGATAAATCCCTTGGCCTGATGGGATCTATGCCAGGATACTTAGAGAGGCAAGGAAGAGATTGCTGGGGCATTGACAGAACTTTTTTTGTGCTCTTTAGCTAAAAGCGAGGTCAGAGAAGATTGAAGAATAACCACTGTTATTCCTTTGTTTAACAAAGGCAACAGGAATAAATCAGGAAATTATAGACTGGTGGGGAAATCTATATATATAGGTAAATCATTAGAGAAGGTTCTTAGGGACAGGGTTTACTCACATTTGGAAAAATGTAAACTATTAGGGACAGTAAAAATGTCTTTGTGTGGGGTAGGTCTTGTCTCACAAGGATCACACGAATAGACAAACCTCTTGAATTTTTGAGGAAGTGACAAAAATGATTGATCAGAGTTGGGCAACAGATGTTGTCTACATGGGTTTACCAAAGCATTTGACAAGATTCCTCATGGTCAGCTAGTCCAGAAGATTAGGTTGCATAGGTCCATGGTGAGTGGGTAAGTTGTTTACAAGTTTGGCTTGGTCATAGAAGAAAGATAGTGGTTGTGGAGTGATGTTCTTCTGATTGGAGGCCTATGACCAGTGGGATCCTGCAAGGATCAATGCTGGAACTTCTGTTGTTTGTAACATCTATAAATGATTTGAACGAAAATGTAGGTCAGATTACAATGTTTGCAAATATCTCAAGAATTGGTGGAGTTTTGGAGAGTGAGGAAGGTTGTCAAAGGACACAACAGGATAAACATCAAGTCAAAAGTTGGAAGGAGAAATAATAGTTGGAGTTTAATCCATACAAGTGTAAGATGATGCAGTTGGGGGGGGGGTCAAATGTAAGAAGTATCCAATAAATGGTAGGACCCTTTGGAGCATTAATATACAAAGGGATCCTGGAGAACAAGTCCATTATGTCCTGAAAGTGACAATATAAGTGAATAAGTTGGTAAAGGTGGTGTATGGAATGTTTGCCATCTTTAGTCGGGACATGGTGTATAAAAGTTGACAAGTCACACTGCCATTGCCTGAAGTTTTAGTTATGAAATATTTGGGTTTTGTGTGAAGTTCTGGTCACCACACTAAAGGAAGTGAGTGCAAGGCTTGGAGAGCATGCAAGAGGTTTATCCTCAATGTTGCCTAGATTGGACAGCTGGAAGGAGAGGTTGGCCAAGATTGGATTGTTTTCAATACAGCACTGGAGACTGAGGGGCAATCAGAGAGAGTATATAAAATTAAGAGAGGCATTGATAGGGTGGACAATTGGAGTCTTTTCTCCCAGGGTAGAAATGTCAAATATTAGCAGACATAGGTTTAAGATGAGAGATGGAAAGTTTAAAGCGACGTGCAAGGCATGTTTCTTTTTATAGAGGTTGGTCGGTGTCTGGAAGGCTGTCAAGCATGGTTATAAAAGCATATATGATGGTAACATTTAAAAGGCATTCAACAATTAGAGAATAGAGAGATGTTGATCATGTGCAGGCAGATGGGATGAGTTTAGAATGACATCATAGTTGGTTCATACATGGTGGGTTAAAGGGCCTTTCCTGTGCTCTACTGTTCTAAATTCTAGATATTTTACTCTATGTTGGGTCTTGCCTCAAAGCAAGGTCTGAAGAAAACTTAAAGAGGACAGTTCTCCCAATAGTCCTGAGTGTCAGCACAAACTAAGTAAGATAGAAACTACTGGGCAATCTGGTGCATCCTACTCAGGAATTATTGTCATTTTGAACAGCAACATTGACCAACTAGCCTATCAGTTAGGATAATGTACTCACCTAATTGGCTGTTTTGAACTTGATCATCTGTATTTGCAGGCTATTTTACTAATTGCCCCAGGGCCAAACAGTGGGACTTTCTCTAGTGATCAGCACTGACTGCATACCTCTACCTGATGCCCTGATAATCCTATGCAACTACAATTCTTGTTCTTCTAGGTGAGAGAAATCTTGGTTTCAGAAGAAGCTGTGTTGAGTTGCTGGAGCACAATTTGTAGATGAAACACACACCTCCACTGTGTACAGGTCGTGGAGGGAATGAATGTTGAAGTTAGTGGATAGATGCCAGTCATGCAGGCTGCTTTATTTTTTGATAGTCTTGATGTTTGTGAGTGTTATTGGAATTGCACCTATCCAAGCAAGAAGACAATATTCTATCCTGTCCTAACCTGTTCCTGGTAGATGGTGGACAGGAGTTGAGAATTAAGGAGTGAGTTATATCGCACACTGTTCTCACTTTTGACCTGGTCTTGTAGTCACAGCATTAATGTGACTGGTCTAGTTGAGTGTCTGGTCAATGGTAATCTCTAGAATGTTAATAGTGGGGGATTCAGCAAGGGTAATGTCATTGAATGTCAAGGGTGGATTTTTAGATTTTTTTTGTTGGAGATGGTCATTGCCTTACACTTATATGGCACGAGGTATTTATCACACATCAGCCTGATTTTCTATATTGCCCAACTTCTGTTACTAATGGACTTGGATATTTCAGTATCAAGGCATTGCGAGTGGAGCTGAACATTATACAATCATTATTGAACATCCTCCATTCTGACCTTATGATGTTCACAGTGTCAAAGACAGTAGAGGATAAGGAAGATAAATTGCGAGGAAAGATGGAAAATAATCTTTCTACATTCTCCAGACCTTTCTAACTATTTTTCATTTGTCACAACCTTTTTCATCTCATTTCCTGTATCATTTAATTTCTAACTGCTTTACATCACCTTATATTCTCATGTGGAAAGATAAGTGTGAGTGAATATCACAAAAAATGAAGGAGCTGCAAGATGTACTGAGGATATGCACCTTTCCAGTGGAGTTTACATCGAAGATTACCCACAGCTTCAGTCATGGGACATAAAATAAATGGGTAGTCACATGAAAAGAAACATCACATCATTTTCCAAGGATATGCGACATGTGACAAGTATGACTATAAGGCATACAATTTGGATTTACAGCAACATCAAGAAAGCATTTTCTTTTTCAAGATATAACCCAATAGTATAATCGCAACCTACAACTGGTCCTATCTAAAAAAGAGCCCAGGATCTGTTTATGCCTCCTCCTTCACAAATGCACTTTTGCTGGCTTTAAAACAGATTAGTCTACAACCCATAGATTGAGCTGTTGATTTCTAATGTACAACAGCTGCCATTAAACCAGCTATTTTGTTTTTTGTGGGGTCATATGACCCTAAGCAGAAAGAAAGCAGATGAAATATTTGTCATTTCTCAACATGGCAGAACATTTAGGTCTCTATCTTCTCTGCTTAGAACATGACATCAATAACTCAAAGGATACCATAGAGTTGTAGAGTTTTACAGCATAGAAAAAGGCCTTTCAGCCCATTGGATCAACAATGTCATAAAGCCATCAAATTCCCATCAACCTGAATCCAATTTTCCAATATTTGGCCCATAGTATTATATACATGGCATTTCAAGTGCTCATCTAAATACTTCTTAAATGTCGTAATGGTTTCCACCTTTACTACTCATCAGGTAATCAGTGCCAAATACACTCCACACTCTGAATGAGACTATTTTTCCTCAAATCCCCTCTAATTCTCCTGTTCCTTGCATTAAATCTATATCCCTAAATATTGTATCCTCTACTAAGGAGAAACGTATCTTATTATTGACTCTATCTATACTCCTTACAATTTAAATATGCCTTCTTAGCCTTTTCTGTCCAAAGGAAAACCTAGATTATCTAATCTCTTCATAGTTAAATACTGTATCCAGACACCATCATGGTGAATCTGTCTATACACCCTCTACTGCAATCACATCTTTCCTACAGCGTAGCAACTAGACTTGCACATTGTACACCAGCTGTGATCAAACTAACATCTTATGCAGTTCTGTCATAACCTCCCTGATCTTGTATTCAACACCCAAATAATAAAGACAAGAATCCCATATACTTTGCTAGTTACTTTAGACACCTGTCTTGCTGCCTCTAAGAATCTGTGGACATGAACACCAAGGTGTTATTGTCTATCTCGGTTAACATTGAGAAAATTGAAATTCCCCTATTATTATTATTACATGCTCATTTGTATGTTTTTCTGTTGATTATTTACATAGCTGTTCATCTTTTGTTTGGAAAGTGCACTCTTTAAGTTTTACCCACTTAGCCTCACTTGCACAACACAAGATATTACACCTTTTATTACTTATGCAGTATTTGACTCCTTGATTTATACTGCAACACCACCACCTCTTTTACAACTCCTCCCCACACTCCTTCTGCCTACAAAATTCCACACCCCAGAATATCAAACTACCAATCCTGCTCTTCCCTTAACCATGTTTTTGAGATAGCAAAATTCTCATAGGTTAATCAATATCATCAACTCATCTTTCTTTTTTGCAAGATTCTTTGGATTAAAATGAATGGTACTCAGCTGTGCCACATTCTCTTCAGCCATAATCTGAGTTTATATGTCCTAACTTCCTGACTGACTTGGTCTTTCCTCTATTCATACATCCACTCTGTGTCCCCTCTCATTGCCAAATTAGTTTGAACCCTAACTAGCCCTAGCATTCATTCCCTGCAAGAAAGGTGATCCTATCCTGGCTCAGGTGCAACCCATTGACCTTGTACAGGTCCCAACTTTCCTCCAGCAGTCTCGTTCAACTCCATTTACCCATGAAGGTTTACCATACACAATCGTCTGTTTGCTGTTGAACAACAAATCAAACCACCGTGTAAATTACTCCTGTTTTCCTTAGGTTATGAGCAGCTACACTGAGCATTTAGCAACTAAGTAAGATTTAAAAGAAAATCAAATCTACACATGCACCTTGTTATCAGAGCTGCTGTCAGATTATGGTCCCCTACAACTGTAAGATTTGATGGGTCCTTGGGCCTTGAGAACAAATTTAAATCAGAAAAAGTGATTAATAAGATAAATACCTTCTTTAGTTTTCAGTAGAATTGCAAGTGGAGCTTGAAGTTATTTCTGAATCAGGTTAATATTTTGACTGTACGTTTGTGCCTCAATTTTCATTGAGTCATACAGCATGGAAATAGGCCCTTCAGTCCAACTACACCATGCTGACCATGTTCCCAAATCAAACTAATCCCAATTGCCTGTGATTGGCCCATATCTCTCCAAACATTTCCTATTCATGTACTTAACAAAACGCCTTTAAAAAAATTGTAACTGTACCCACATCTACCACTTTCTCTGGCAGTTCATTCCACACATGAATCACCCTCTGTGTAAAAACATTGCCCCTCAGGTCCTTTTTAAATCTTTCTGCTATCACCTTAAAAATATGTCCTCTAGTTTGAACTCCCCTACTCTATGGAGAAGACCTTTGCTATTCACTTCATGATTTAGTAAACCTCTGTAAGGACACCTCTCAACTTCTGATGTTCCAGTGATAAAAGTCCCAGCCTACCTTTATAATTCAAACCTTCCATTCCTGGCAACATCCTGTTAAATCTTTTCTGAACCCTCTCCAACTTAATAATATTCTTTCTACAGTAGGGCGACCTGAACTGTACACAGTACTCCATAAGAGATCTCACCAACATCCTGTACAACCTCAACATGGCATCCAAACTCCTACACCCAAAGGTCTGAGCAATAAAGGCCTTCTAAACTATCTTGTTCATGTGACGCAAACTTCAAGGAATTACGTACGTACGTCTCTCTGTTCTATAGCACTACCAAAGGCCCTACCTTTAATTGTATAAAACCTGCCCTTATTTGTTTTACTAAAATGCAATACCTTGCATTTGTCAAAATTAAACTCCATCTACCACTCCTCAGCTCATTGACCTAATTGATCAAGGTCTCTCTCTAATGTCAGATAACCTTCCTCACTGTTCACTGCGACCCTAATTTTGGTGTCATCTGCAAAATTACTAACCATGTCTTCTATATTCTTATCTTAAACATTTATATAAATGACAACTGAAAGTGGACCCAGCATTGATTCCTGTGGAAAACTGCTGGCCACAGGCTTCCAGCTGAAAAACAACCCTCCATTATCACACTCTTTTTTCTCGCCGTTCAGCCAATTTTGTATCAGCCAATTGACAAATTCTCTCTGAATCCCATGTGATCTAAGTTAACTAATTAGTCTACCATGCAGAATCTTGTCTTTAGTAAATTCCACGTAAACAAAGTCTACCACTCTGCTCTCATCAACCTTCTTGGCTACCTCCTCAAATATTTTAATCAAGTTTGTCAGACGTGATTTCCCTCGCACAAGACCATACTGACTATCCCTAATCATCCTTTGCTTCTCCAAATGCATATAAATCCTATCTTTTAGAATCACCTCTAACAACTTACCCAACACTGAAGTCAGACTCAGAGGTCTTACATCATTTTTAAGCAAAATCATATTAACCACTCTACAGTCAGGTGTCACCCCATCCATACCAATCGAGAATACAAATATTTTGAAAAGTGATCCCACAATTTCCTCCCTAACTTCCCACAATGTCCAGAGATACACTAGATCCAGTCTCAGAGATTTATCCACTTGGATGTAAGTTTGTTTGCTGAGCTGAAAAGTTCATTTCCAAATGTTTCATCACTATACTAGGTAACATCATCAGTTAGTCTCTGGTGAAGCGCTGGCATTATGTCCTCCTTTCTATTTACGTGTTTAGGTTTCCAGGGGTTGGTGATGTCAATTCCTGCATTGATATCATTTCCTGTGTTCGTGATGTCATTTCCTGTTTTTTTTCTCAGAGGGTCGTAGATGAAGTCCACGTTGATGTACTTCTTGATAGAGTTCCAGTTGGAATGCCATGCTTCTAGGAATTGTTATGTGTGTCTCTGTTTGGCTTGTCCTAGGATGGATGTGTTGTCCCAGTCAAAGTGGTGTCCTTCCTCATCTATATGTAAGGAAACTAGTAAGAGTGGGTCATGTCTTTTTGTTGCTAGTTGATGTTCATGTATCCTGGTGGCTAGTTTTCTGCCTGTTTGTCCAACGTAGTGTTTGTTACAGTTCTTGCAAAGTATTTTGTAATTAATGCTCGTTTTGCTTGTTATCTGTATAGGACCTTAACCTGAGCTATAAATCTTCTTAAAACTCGCTAACACTGATCAGCACAATATGCTAAATCTGGCCCAAAGTTGAGAACTCAACGCCATCTGACACAGCACCACCCGTGAACAGCTGTACTTTCTGCATAAATGCCTAAGGAAACAGGTACTACCTAAATATCTTAACTACAAACCTCCCCTTAACACCCCACTAGCCAAAAGAACGGCAGAGCAAAACAGCCACAGAATGCTTAGAGAAATGATTAACAATGCCCTCAACAGACTCCGTAATACAACTGGGAAATTATGCGCCAGAAAACTTCATTCACTAACACGACAGACCTTGAATGGACAGAATCAATACAGCCGACCATAGACTTTAGACAGCGGCAAACACAGAAAACAGAAAAACTAAACCGGCAGAAAAAAACTAGACAAATTCACATAAAATAACAACACACACAATAGAGAAGCAAGGATAAAAAAACGTATCTGACCGACCCTTAACAGACACTGAAAAAGCCATCTTAGTAAAGGGATTAAATTACAACTTCCAGGATGCTGACAAGATTTCTTGCAACATTAGAAACAACACTGAAAGACATTGAACTCAGAAGAAACCCAGCAAGCCATCAGACAGATATTTGAACCAACATTAAGCAGGAAATTAGAAGGAAACACACACAATACACAAGAAAGGAAAGTACTAGAAGGATTCAAAAAAGATAAAAACATTGTTATTCTATCTGCAGACAAAGGACACTTGACAGTCATTTTAAACCTAACAGACTACATTGAGAAAGTGAACACACCGCTTGCAGGAACCAACACTTACCAACAGGCGACAATTAGAGCACCAAATCACAGCCCTACTCAAAAAATACTTCAGAAATCTGAAGAATTAAACAAGACGGACTTCCGAAAAATGAAACCAGACAAATCCAACACACAATGCTTCTATAGATTATCCAGAATTCACAAACCTGGAGGGTTCCTCAGACCTGAGACTCTGGAACACCAACGTACAGATTAGCCAAGGAACTACACAAAGACTAAAACATTTAGTAGAAGACTCACACCACTCCATTCACTCCACCCAAGTATTCCTAAACACCATCAAAGACACCAAGATAGAAGAGGATGAAATAATGGTCACCCCAGTGTTGACATCCATCAACATCAACCTGGCCAAAGAAACACTGACTGTATTATTAGAAGAACCAAAGACACATACACCAAACACCACCAACTTTATCAGCAAGGACAACATCGTCAAGCTAGTGGACCTAAGCCTTATGACCCACTTCACCTTCAACAACAAAACCTACAGACAAACCAATGGATCACCCATGGGATCTCCGATGTCAGGGTTCTTAGCAGAGGCAGTATTGCAGAGACTTAAACAACAGTTCTGCAAATCATCTAACCCAAACTTTGAGTCCACTACGTGGATGATACTTCTGTCTTCACTGAAAAAAATTAGAGGAACCTTTCAAGACAATCAATGATATCCTTATTGGCATAAAATTCACAAAAAAGGAAGAAAACAACAAATAATGCCATTCCTAGAAGTCACAGTACAGCGAACAGTCAATGGAGAACTTCAAACTAGTGACCATAGGAAACCACACATATGGACCAAATACTGAACTATACAGAAGCAATCATCCCAACACCTACAAACAAAGCTGAATTAGAACATTATTTCAACAAGCTACTACATGCTGCAGCATCAAGGAACTACAAAGAGCAGAGGAAAATCACTTATAAAATGTACTCAAAATGAATGCGTACCCAATGAACACAGTCCACCAATTTCTGAGCAACAACCCCAAACAAGCAGACAAAACATGTTCAGAAACTCTAGCCACTCTCCTCTCTAAAAGAAATCTCAGAAATGACTGCTGGACTACTCAGACCTCTTGGCATCATGGTAGCCCACAAACCCATCAACACACTAAAACAGTAGCTAATGAACTTGAAAGACCCTGGACAGACAACAAACAAAACTACTTTGCAAGAACTGTAACAAACACTACATTAGGCAAACAGGCAGAAAACTAGCCACCAGGATACATGCCACAAAGAGGTATGATTCATTATCACTAATTTCCTTACATACACATGAGGGAGGACACCACTTCGACTGGGAGAGCACATCCATTCTAGGACAAGCCAATCAGAAACACGCACGAGAATTCCTAGAAGCATGGCATTCCAACAGGTACTCTATCAACAAACACATGGACTTGGACGTCATCTATGACCCTCTGAGAAAAAGAACCGGAAATGACATCACCAATCCAAGAAAACCTAAACCCATAAATAGAAAGCTGGACATAACACCAGTGCTTCACCGGGGGCTCATTGATGATGTGACCTAGTATGGTGATGAAACGTCTGAAAACAAACCTTCCACTTAAGTGAGCAAAATTGCATCCAGAACCTCAACCTAAGATGCTAAAATCTTCTCAAAAATTTATTCACGTTTATATTTTCTAAGACCTCCGACACATGTGTAAGTCCTGCCCATGTTTGTTTTACCGAAATGCAATACCTCATATTTATCCAAATTAAAATGACAAATTATAGAGAATGTTTTCTTACCAAGACATAGATTAACAATTTATTTATCTCTGTTGTGTCTCTTAACTCCTACAATCATATTGTTATCCATGCACAAAATTCATATCTGAATCCGTCTCTCTTGTTCCTTCTCCAAGCTAAAAAAGCTTAATCAGATCCATGAAAATAAACTTCATGTGGCCTAACTCCATTCAATTAAACTTCTGACCACGCACCTCTTTTTAGGTCCCATGTTAATTGACACTGTAATACTTTTCTTTTGAAGGCAAATTATTGACCTGGTAAAGAAACTGATCAGGTCTAAACTCGATCCAAGAGGAACTGAACAAGATAGTTTCTGAATCATGAAAAATAAGGAACAGTGTAAGATCAAAGAGACTTCCAAATATGGGCACACTGATTAATAAGCTGTCATGAACAGATACAAAATGTAATCAAAAACCCTAATGTAGGTCAAACCTTAATATCTAGAAGACAAGGGATTAGAAGTCATGCAGTAGTTTCAAAAAGCCCTGATATAGCCACATCTGCAGTGTTGTGAGCAGTTCTGGGCATCACTCTAGGAAGATTATATTGACTGTGGAGAGAACACAGTGTAGACTTATTGCAAAGATATCTGGTCTCAAAAGATTAAATGACAGGTGGAAATTGTACAATTTTGGGAATTTCCTCAAATTTGGAAGGTGAGAGATGATATGGATATGATCAAAGTTTACAAGACATTAAGGGAAACAGATAAGCTATGTAGAAAGACTCATTTATGTTCATTGGGTAGTCTAGGACAAGGGAGCAGGATCCAAAAATAACAGCTGGACATTACAGGAGTGATTAGGAAATATTTAGAGGATTATGGAATGTGATGCAAGGATAAATATATTAGTTAGGTTGCAAATCAATCATTATCTCATTGCGTTGCAAAACATGATAAAAGAGCTAAATGGTTTACGTTTTATGTTCTTCTTCTCACATACTACCTTCTTCCCTTTAAAAACTGCTGTTATGAGACTTCTGAATAAAAATAACCTCAAATCCTTTAACTTTACTACCTACCATCCTATTTCCTTACTTTCCAATCAACTATCTTTGAATATTTTGTTGTTTACTTTACTGTGTCTGTCTTTCCTGTTGATTTCACTGTAGAGAGTTTTTGTTCCCCCAAAGCAATGATACTGCCCTTACCAATATTATGAATGGCATTTTCTTTGGTTATGATTCTCATTGTTGTTGTCAAAGTAGACAATCACTTGCTAATGAGTATGATTGCTGACCCAGGAAATTCTGTGTCACTGGTTGTGAGGTCTGTGGAACTTGCATGGTGCTAAGCCTGATCCTAGAGCCACATCTTCAACCACACATTTGGCTAGTGTTTCCGGGAAGTAGAATTTGTCCTTGGCTTTGAGATCACAGGCATTCCTTTCCCCAGTTGCTTTTTGATTGATGTTCTTAAAGAATTATGTCCCTTCATATGGGAAGTTCCTCCAAATTGGTTTCTTCTGAATAAGGGTTTCCCATGTGTAGATATCTATGTTGCATTTCTTGAGGAAAGCTATCAGGAAGTATTTCAATTGCTTCCTTTGTCCTTCTCTTGTTTAAGTACCTTCCTTGAGTTGGGTAAATAAGATTTGATTTATCAGTCAGAACTTGAGCATCCTAAGCACATGGTTGGCCCAGTGGAGTGCCTTTGAGGATCATGGCCTCAATGCTGGTGCTTTTGGCTCCTTCAAATACATTGGTGTTAGTATATCCATCTTTCCAGCTGATGCAGAGGATCTGTCTCAGACAGTGTTCATTATACTTCTCAAGGACCTTGAAGTAGTATCTCCATGGACTCTAAGTTTCGGAGACATAAAGAAAAGTCGGAAAAGTGACTGCCTTATACACAAAGATCTTGGTACCAGCAAAGATGTCACAGTTGTCAAAGACTCTCATCCTCAGGCATCTGAAAGTGGAATTTATAGATTGGATGGTATGTTGAATCCCTACATTGGTGTTAGCATTAGATGAGAGGTGGCTTCCCAGGTAGGAGAAATATAACATGTTTGAGAGGATTTTTCTATTGATCTTCATGGAGGAGTGGATCAGAACTTGCCCTGGGATTAGATGGTAAAGGACTTGAGTCCTCTTCAGATTGATGCTGAGACCAATTCTTTGCTATGTTTCTGCAAAGGTTTTAAACGAAGCTTGAAATTTTTTCCCAAGACAACAGAGGTGACAACGTTAACCGCACACTCAAGTTCTATGACTGAGGTCAGCGTTGTTTTCTTCTTGGATTTCAACCAGTTGAGTTTCAAAAGTTTACTGTCCATCATATAAACAATGTTCACACCACTGGGAAACTTTTTTCTTGCCAAATGAAGAATGGTACCGATAATGATGGAGAAAAGGATGGGCCTTCAACTCCATTTTGCTGAGGTACACTGGACACCTATTACACAATACCTCAAACTTAAGATTGTCATCCTTAAGTTTAACCTAATTCATAGTCTAAGTCAGTTTTATCTCTGCAATCTCCTCCAATTCTAAGTACTCCCACTAACCCTCTCCTAAACTATCTACTCATCTGAATCTAGTATATACAGCCCGTACCAATATCGCTGGAGACCTTCCTTAATTTCTCTTGCCTTGTACTCTGAAATTGCTCCTGTATAGCCCTTTATGTCTCTAACACTGTCTCCTCCTTTGTATAGCAATGCTATTACTTCACTATTCTTGGTGTTTCCTTAGGCTCAGTGACTGCCTTCTCCTCTTGCCTCCACTGAATGACTAAGATGTCATTCCACATTAAAGACATTAAAAGCAATTGCAGTTATGATTGCACTATCCACTCTTTCTGCATTCCATTTTTTTTAATTGCAGATTTTTGTATGTTTGGGAGTATTAGAAATGCAGATAACATTTAAGTAGAAACAGAAATAGCTACATTTGCTCAAAACAAAGAGTCATCTTTAATTAAAATATCTACTAAATTTCTATCAAAAGGGAAAGCATAGAGTGCCTAAATTACACTTTTTCATTGCAGTTCAAGGAAAGAAAAGACATTTAATTACAAGCTATGACATACATTGATAAGTTAACACAAATTAATGATAGGGGCTGTTTTTAAAAGTGTCCCAATATGGTATTTCACATTTGAAAGAAAACATGAGAATGCGACCAGATGACTGCTCTTTTGTGGCAATGGCCTACTATGTAGCAAATCATGATCATGTTAGACTCTGTTTTGACAGCAGAGGACCATTTCACTTAAAATGGTGCAAACAATGGAATGTTGCTCCAGCACCTTTATGGTATGCAAAACAAAAACTTGATGATTAATATGGCCTCACTGTATCAATATTCTAATGCTCAATGAACTTTCCAAAGGGGATCATGAACCATATTTACAAAAGATAATCTTGGTCTCGTAACTGCTGTCAGATCATTGCTTCGGGACTTATAAATATTACTACCATAATTGAATTATAAAGAACACATTTTTTATTTTTTGATTGTGTACTGAAAGTGAGGAATAGACACTGCTTTATAAAGGGGAAAATATGCAAGGAGTTGTTTGCAATTTGGAAATATAAGTGAAGCTAACTGATGCATATGGAACCATTTTACGTTTTGCAGAAATGAAGTCCTGGCAAATTGACATAAACCATTGTGGGCAGCACGGTGGCACAGTGGTTAGCACTGCTGCTTCACAGCGCCTGAGACCCGGGATCAATCCCCGACCGACTCAGGCGACTGACTGTGTGCAGTTTGCACGTTCTCCCCGTGTCTGCGTGGGTTTCCTCCGGGTGCTCTGGTTTCCTCCCACAGTCCAAAGATGTGCGGGTCAGGTGAATTGGCCATGCTAAATTGCCCGTAGTGTTAGGTAAGGGGTAAATGTAGGGGTATGGGTGGGTTGCGCTTCGGCAGGTCAGTGTGAACTTGTTGGGCCAAAGGGCCTGATTCCACACTGTAAATAATCTAATCTAATCTAATTGTGGATTCAGGAGAGCTCACAGAGTCAGAGATCTGGAACACAGAAAAAGGTCCTTTGGCCCATCGCTGGAAAGAAAAAGGATAAAATTTTGAGAGAACCTGGGTGGCATGGCTGACATTACATTATGTTTCGATGCTCACATTTCCATAAATGTGAATGGTTTTGCATTACTCATTGAGTCTCTATCTAACTCCAAAAGTAACTGTGTCACCCGGATGCCTGAAATCATGCCATGGTGTATCTTGGAGTGATGTCTGTATTGAGACACTGCTGCAGCTTGTGGAAACAAGATGAAAATTACATACATAGAGTAATGGGTTCTCCTGGCACTTTGTTCCTCTTGGTTAAGCATTGCTGTTCTTTCCCTGACCTCTGTTTGTAAAAACATAATTTGTCAGGATTAATTGATGAACTCAGAGTTAAGACACTCCTAGATAACAATGACCATAATATGATCGAGTTTTATATCCAATTTGAAAAGAAGGTGCTTTTGTCTAAGACAAGTATTTTAAATGTAAATATGGGTAACTATGTGGGGACAAAAACTGAGCTAGTTGACGTGAAATGACTTACTAAACTAGGGAGCGGATCACAGAGTCATAGATCAATAGAGACATAGTAGCAGACATTTAAGGGAATACTTCAGGATACTCCTATATTCCTATTATAAAGAAAAAATTCTAAAGGGAGGACTCACCACTCATGGTTAACTGGAGGAAGTTGAGGAACACATCAAACTTAAGGAAAAACACATAATTGCACAAAGATGAGTGGCAGTTCAGATGATTGGTGAAAATACAAAATACAACGAACAGACAGCACAGTATGATGAAAAAGTTAATCAGGAAGGAGAGTAAGGATATGAGAGGAATATAAAAATAGAAAGCAAGAATTCCTACTGATACTTTAAAAGGAGGTAAATAAAGTGAGTGTCATCTGGAGAGTAAGAGTGGAAACTTATTCAGAGATATTAGGGAAATGACAGATGAAATGAACAAATGAATAAATGACTGTCCTCCCACTCCCTCTCTCTCTCTTACCATACTTTCCCTGGAGTTCTATAAGGTGTGTACCCTAAACTCACCTTCCCCAGATAATGTCTCTAACATTGCAGGGCAGAGGTGGAACCTGTATTCACTATAGAGAATATTTTAAAAATCCAGTAGTAGCTGGAAATCAGGAGTTGAACAGGACAGAAACTTAATGTGGCTTTAAGCAAACTGACAGAGCTGTGGGCTGACAAGTTTTCAGGTTCAGATAGATTTAATCCGAGTGTCTTAAAAGAGGTGGCTAATGAGGGGGTAGATGTATTGGTGATAATTTCCCAAAGTTCTCTAGATTCAAGAAAGCTTCTATCAGACTAGAAAGAAGGAAATATCATCTGTTCAAGAAGGGAGGGAAGCAAAAAACAGGGAACTAAAGGACAGCGAGCTGGATATCTGTCATGGGAAAGATGTTAGAAACAATCATTAGACAGATTATAGTTGTGCACTTAGAAAAACAATGGCAATCTGGAAGAGTCACAAGTTTTCTCAGAGGAAATCATGATTAACCAGCACGCTGGTGTTCTTTGAAGGAGTAACTGTGTATAAATGGGAGTACAGATGTACAGTACTTGGATTTCCAGAAGGTATTTGAAATGTTGTTGTGGAAAACAAAAGCTGTAACAGTAGGATGTGATGAGTGGGGCCTTGACTTTTTATAATTTACATCAATGAGGTGAGCAAGAGTATTATAACTAAATTCACAGATGACACCAAGATAGGTAGGAAAGTATGTTGTGAAGAACTTGTAAGGAACTTGCAGATAGAAATGGATAGGTCGAGTGAATGACTGGGCAAAAATCCAGTGGATGGAGCATAAGGTTGGAAAATGCGAAGTTGTTCACTTTGGCAGAAAGATTAAAAAATAGTATGACTTAACCAGAGCGTGAATGCAGAATTTCAAGATGCAGGAAAGAATTTAAGACTACTGGTGTATGAGTCACAAAACTTAGCATGCAACTATACCATGTAATAAAGAACTACTGGAATATTATCCTTTAATTTAAGAGGAACTGAAGATAAATTAAGGATGTCACACTTCAGTTACACAAGACATTGGTGAGACCACATCTCAAATATTGCATGCACTTTGGTCTTCTTATTTAAGAGAAGATGTAAATGGGTCAGAGGTTTAGTCACAGAGTAATGGAGTTACACAGCATGGAAACAGATACTTCAGCCCAACTCCTCCAAGCTGACCAGATTTCCTAAACTGAACTAGTCCCATTTGTCTGCATTTGGCCGATATTACTCTAAACTTTTCCTATCTATGTAACCATCCAAATGTCTTTTAAATGTTGTAGTTGTACTCACCTCTCTCATTTCCTCTGATAGCTTGTTCTATACACCCACCAATCTCTGTATGAAAGGTTACCCCTCGGGTCCGTTTGAAATCTTTCCCCTCCCGCCTTAAAATTATGTCCACTAGTTTTGGATTCCTCTACCCTGGGGAAAAGAGCTTGGCTATTCACCATATCTATGCCCTTCATGACTTTATAACCCTCTTTAAAGGTCACCCTTCAGCCTCCTACACTCCAGGGAAAAATGCCCCAGGCTATTCAGTCTCTCCTTATAAGTGATAACCTCCAGTCTTGGTAACATCCCTGTAAATTCTTTCTGCACCTTTTCCAGTTTAATAAAATCTTTCCTATAGCAGGGACCAGAATTGTACTCAGTACTCCAAATGTGGCCTTCCTAATGTTTAAAGTCTGGTTGAAGATTTGTAGCTCGGGTGTCCGTTGTTGTGGTTCTGTTCGCCGAGCTGGAAGTGTTTGCTGCAAACGTTTCGTTCCCTGGCTAGGGAACATCATCAGTGCTATTGGAGCCTCCTGTGAAGCGCTGCTTTGATGTTTCTTCCGGTATTTATAGTGGTTTGTTCTTGCCGCTTCCGGGTGTCAGTTTCAGCTGTAGTAGTTTGTATGTGGGGTCCAGGTTGATGTGTCTGTTGATGAATCTTCTTGCCGTTTCCGGGTGTCAGTTTCAGCTGTAGTGGTTTGTATATGGGGTCCAGGTTGATGTGTCTGTTAATGGAGTTTGTGGATGAATGCCATGCCTCTAGGAATTCCCTGGCTGTTCTCTGTCTGGCTTGTCCTATGATGGTAGTGTTTTCCCAGTCAAATTCATGTTCCTGGTTGTCTGAGTGTATGGCTACTAGGGATAGCTGGTCGTGTCGTTTTGTGGCTAGCTGATGTTCGTGGATGCGGATTGTTAGCTGTCTTCCTGTTTGTCCTATATAGTGTTTTGTGCAGTCCTTGCATGGTATTTTGTAAACTACGTTAGTTTGGCTCGTGCTGGCTATTGGGTCCTTTGTTCTAGTGAGTTGTTGTCTGAGTGTGGAAGTTGGCTTGTGTGCTGTTATGAGTCCTAAGGGTCGCAGTTCTGAGACGCTCCTGACGTATGGTAGTGTGGCTAGTCCTTTTGGTTGTGGCATGTCCTCGTTCCATGGTCTATCTCTTAGGCATCTGGTGATAAAGTTACGTGGGTATCCGTTTTTGGCGAATACCTTGTATAGGTGTTCCTCTTCCTCTTTTCGCAGTTCTGGTGTACTGCAGTGTGTTGTGGCTCTTTTGAATAGTGTCCTGATGCAGCTTCGACACGACCAGCTATCCCTAGTAGCCATACACTCTGTTGGGGATAATCTGCTATCGGGGTACCTACATTGGGGCTAGGGAGGGGAGCACCATTATTAAAGCAGACACTGTCAGGTACCAGCTAAAACACAGCCATGTAAAGTAAACCCAGCCACTGCAGGCCACATTCCTTGGGGATTAGAACATGTCCGTCAGTTTCAGATCATCCTGTTACAATCTCATTGTTAATAAAGGAAACCGGTAACTATCGGATAGTGTAAATCGCACCGATACTACACTTGATTGATAAAGTACTTGCTAATGCCTCCGCTGACGTCAAACTCATTCGGGTCCTGTGTTAAATGATAATACCTGTATATTCAACTATGGAGAACTATTGTGAACGCCCAGACAGCCAGGCGCATAGCAATGAGGAAACCCTTCCAAACAATAAACTTTTAAATTACAAGATCGGAAACTGCTGAACCCAGGATGTCTACCCATTGTTCAGCACAGCAGGAGCTGGACAGGTATCTCGGGGCAGCCAATAGAGACACTAATCCCTTCACAGACAGGTGAACCGACCAATGAGAGAACCGAACGAGGGGAACCTGACCGGGAACTCGAGGAAGCGCGAAGTATAACTGCTCCAGGTCCGTAGAGGAAGACAGAACGCCTTCTCCAACGAATTGCATGCTCTTGAATTCGTTGTATAGCTTGCCAGTCTTGATTCTGTAATAAACGGTGTTTTTGCTCCAAACTCTAGCCGGTGTGATCTCTCCTTCCAAAGAACACGTGGAGACGAGACCCTACGGGTCCGTCCCAACAACTCAGACAACCAGGAACATGAATTTGACTGGGAAAACACTACCATCATAGGACAAGCCAGACAGAGAACAGCCAGGGAATTCCTAGAGGCATGGCATTCATCCACAAACTCCATTAACAGACACATAGACCTGGACCCCATATACAAACCACTACAGCTGAAACTGACACCCGGAAACGGCAAGAAGATCTATCAACAGACACATCAACCTGGACCCCACATACAAACTACTACAGCTGAAACTGACACCCGGAAGCGGCAAGAACAAACCACTATAAATACCGGAAGAAACATCAAAGCAGCGCTTCACAGGAGGCTCCAATAGCACTGATGATGTTCCCTAGCCAGGGAACGAAACGTTTGCAGCAAAAACTTCCAGCTCGGCGAACAGAACCACAACCTTCCTAATGTCTTGTATAGCCATAACATGTGTCTGAATTCCTGTATTAATCTGTGACTGATGAAGACAAGTGTACAAAAATGTATTTTTTACAACCTACCTAACTATGACACCACTTTCAAGAAACTTTTACCCCTACCCTATATCTTTCTGATTGATAATACTCTCCAGGGCCCCACCATTAGCTGTGTATGTGCTGTCCTGGTTTGTCTTATCAAAATGCAAAACATTGCATTTATGTAAATTAAACTCCATTGGTCATTCCTCAGCCCACTGGATCAAGATCCTGTCATACTCTTAGATAACCTCCTTCACTGACCATGATGCCACCAATTTTTGTGCCATTCTGCAAACTTACTAACATGCCTCCTATATCCTCATCCAAATCGTTTGTATAAATGACAAACAACTGTGGACCCAGCACTTTGTGGGACACCACCAGTCACAGACCTCTAGTCTGAAAAACAACCCTCTACCACTACCTTGATTTCTACTGTCAAGCCAATTTTGCATCCAATTAGCTAGTTCTCCCTGGATTTTAAGTGATCTAACCTATTGGCAATAATTTACTCTTACAAATATCTCTGCTAGGGAACCACAATTTCTTCCCTAGCTTCCCACAATGGACTTGGATACATTTGATCAGGATATTTGATCCCGGGAATTCATCTACTTTTACACATTCTAAGATCGCCAGCACCTCCTCTATTGTAAAGCGGACTCTTTTCAGGACATCACTATCTATTTTCCCGAGTTCCCTAGCTTCATGTCTTTTGCCACAGTAAATGCAGATGTGAAATATTTGTTTAGTATTTCACCTGTCTCCTGTAGTTCCACACATGATGGTCTTGTTGACCTTGAAGGGGACCTATTCTCTCCAGAGTTACTCGTTAGTCCTTAATACACTTGTAGAATCTCTATGGATTCTCCTTAACTGCCAAAGCTTTCTCATATCCTCTTTTATTCCTCCTAATTTCCCTCTTAAGTGTAGTCCTACATCCCCTCTTTTCCTCAAGGGGTTCACTTGACCCCACCTGTCTATACCTGGCATATACAGAAGGACATTTCAAGGTGCCGACAGAAACATTACGTGTGTCCAACACTGATCGCATCTTTTGTTTGCAATGATTAAAAGTGCTGTCGAGAACAGTCCTGGACTGATGGGAGTGCAGGCACTGTCTCTAAGTGACAGTATTCCCACTCCCTGTCTCTCTCTTCTCACACTTTCCCTGGAGTTCTACACAGGTGTGTACCCAAAACCCACCTTCCCCAGTGGGCGGCACGGTGGACACAGTGGTTAGCACTGCTGCCTCACAGCGCCTGTAGACCCGGGTTCAATTCCCGACTCAGACGACTGACTGTGTGGAGTTTGCACGTTCTCCCCGTGTCTGCGTGGGTTTCCTCCGGGTGCTCCGGTTTCCTCCCACAGTCACAAAGATGTGCGGGTCAGGTGAATTGGCCAAGCTAAATTGCCCGTAGTGTTAGGTAAGGGGTAAATGTAGGGGTATGGGTGGGTTGCGCTTCGGCGGGTCGGTGTGGACTTGTTGGGCCAAAGGGCCTGTTTCCACACTGTAAGTCTAATCAAGTCTAATCTAATCAAAATAATGCCTCTAACCTTGTTCTGTACAGGGCAGAGATGGAACCTGTCAAAAAGTTGCAGTAAAATGTTGTGTGTGTGCACTATTTGGAGACCCCCCCCCCCCCCCCCCCCCCCCCCCCAAAAGGCAGTAGTAGCAGCAACAGTCCTATTGTTGGTGTCCAATCTGGGTGCCCCAGAGAGGGGGTGGGGAGTGTGCGGGTGGGGACGGACCGGGGGACACATGGGTTGGGGGGGTAAGTGGTGCTGGGGGCAGAAGGGGGTTGGCCAGGGGTGGCGTTGGACAGGGTTAGGGGGTGTTGTTGGATGGGATTGGACCGCAGGCAGAAGGGACGGTGTTGGACATTGTTGGGGGGGGGCAGGCGGGGATGGTGTTGGACGGGGTTGGGGGTGGGTGAAGGGCGGTGTTGGACAGGAGGGGAATGGTGTTTGGGGTGGAGTGAGATGGCAGGGGCAGTGTTGGATGGGGTTGGGAGTGGGTGAGGGGCAGTATTGGACAGGAGGGGAGGTGTTGGGGGTGGAGCGAGGCAGGCAGGGGTGGTGTTGGGCGGGTTTGGGCCGGGCAGGGGGGGTGTTGGATGGGGTTGGGGGTGGGTGAGGGGCAGTGTTGGATAGGGTTGGGGGTGGGTGAGGCGTGGTGTTGGATGGGGTTGGGAGTGAGTGAGGGGTGGTTTTTAACAGGAGGGGGGTGGTGTTGGGAGTGGAGGGAGACAGGCGTGGAGTGGTGTTGGGGGTGGGTGAGAGGTGGTGTTGGATGGGGTTGGGGGTGGGTGAGGGGCGATGTTGGACAGGAGGGGGCAGTGTTGGGGGTGGAGGGAGACAGGCAGGGGTAGTGTTGGGAGTAGAGGGAGACAGGCGTGGGGTGGTGTTTGGGGTGGAGGGAGACAGGTGGGGTGGTATTGGGCGGGGTTGGGGCGTGCGGGGACGGAGTTAGATGGGGTAGAGGGTGGGTGGGGGTGGTATTGGACAGGAAGGGGCAGTGTTGGGGTGGAGGGAGGTAGGTGGGGGGTGGTGTTGGGCAGGGTGGGGACAGTGTTGGGGGTGGAGGGTGGCAGGCAGAGTGGGAGTGGGGGCTCACATGCGTTGTGCTGCTGTCTAGTGTCTTGACTGGGGAGCAGACCTAATAGAAAACTCTGAGCCCCAGAGGAGAGGCATTGAATCGATTAACCGAATAATCAATTATCCGAACGAAATAGTGCCCGCCCATCTCTTTTGGATAATCGAGGTTCCTCTGTACCTCCTTTTTCTTGACTAAAGCCTCAATATCTCTCAACATCCAGTGTTCCCTATGCCTGTCAGCCCTTCCCCTCACACTAACAGGAACCTGTTGTCTCTGAACTCTCATTAACTTGCTTTTGAAATCCTCCCAATTGCCAGACATCCCTTTTTACCTGCTAACAGCCTCCCCTAATCAATTTTGAAAGTTCCTATATCATACCATCAAAATTGGCCTTGCCCCAATTCAGAACTTTGACTTGTCAATCGGGCTCATCCTTTTCCATATTAATTTAAAACTAATGGAATTATAATCACTGGTCCCAAAGTGCTCTTCCACTAACACCTGCAGTCACTTGCTCTGCCTTATCTCCCAAGAGGAGGTCATGTTTTCTCGAGTAGGGCCAGCTACTTATTGATTGAGAAGGTTTAGATTAGATTAGATTACTTACAATGTGGAAACAGGCCCTTCAGCCCAACAAGTCCACACCGACCCACCGAAGTGCGACCCACACAGACCCATTCCCCTACCCTTAACACTACGGGCAATTTAGCATGGCCAATTCACCTAACCTGCACATTTTTGGACTGTGGGAGGAAACCGGAGCACCCAGAGGAAACCCACGCAGACACGGGGAGAATGTGCAAACTCCACACAGTCAGTTGCCTGAGGCGGGAATTGAATCCGGGTCTCTGGCGCTATGAGGCAGCAGTGCTAACCACTTGAACACTTTTAAATTTCTCCTCATCCAAGCCTTTCAGAGTATGGCAGTCCCAGGCTATGTTTAGAAAGTTAAAATCCCCTACTATTAAGAAGGTGGGACCTGCACATGAAGGACGGGTTGCATTTAAACTGGACAGGCACCAATATCCTGGGCGAGAGACTTGTAGAGCACCTTGGGAAGGTTTAAACTAGTTTGGCAGTGGGATGGGAACCAGAGCTACAGATCAGAGGAGGTGGTAGTTGTTTAATAGGCAGAAATAGAATGCAGAGAGTCTGTCAGGAAGGATACACAGTTGATAGAACAAAGGGATAGGTTAAAGTGTGTCTGTTTCAACGCAGGGAATAAGAGTGATGAACTTAGAGCATGGATCAGTACTTGGATCTATGGTGTTGTGGCCATAATGGAGACATGGATTTCACAGGGACAAGAATGGTTGCTGGATGTTCCAGGGTTTAGATCTTTTTAAAAAGAACAGGGAAGGAGGTAAACGAGGAGGGGGAGTAGCATTGTTAATTAGAGAGTGCATCACAGCTGCAGAAAAGAAGGTTGTTGAGGAGGGTTTCTCTACTGAGTCATAATGGGTGGAAGTCAGTAACAGGAAAGGATAGTCACTTTATTGGGTGTTTCCTATAGACCCCCCAATACAGCAGAGCAATAGAAGAATAGATTGGACAGCAGATCTTGGAAATGCACAGATGTAACAGAGTTGTTGTTATAGAACATAGAACATAGAAGGATACAGCGCAGTACAGGCCCTTCGGCCCTCGATGTTGCGCCGACCAAATCCTACCTAACCTATACTAGCCCAATAACTTCCAAATGCCTATCCAATGCCCGCTTAAATGACCATAAAGGAGAGTTCACCACTGATACGGGCAGGGCATTCCATGAACTCACAACCCGCTGTGTGAAGAATCTACCCCTAACATCTGTCCTATACCTACCACCCCTTAATTTAAAGCTATGTCCCCTAGTAACACCTGACTCCATTAGCGGTAAAAGGTTCTTAGTATCTACCCTATCTAAACCCCTAATCATCTTATACACTTCTATCAGATCTCCCCTAAACCTTCTCTTCTCCAGTGAGAACAGCCCCAAGTGCCTCAGCCTTTCCTCATAAGATTTTCCTACCATTCCAGGCAACATCCTGGTAAACCTCCTCTGCACTCGTTCTAAAGCTTCCACATCCTTCCTATAGTATGGCGACCAAAACTGCACACAATACTCCAGATGAGGCCGCACCAGAGTCTTATACAACTGCAACATGACCTCAGGACTCCGGAACTCAATTCCTCTGCCAATAAAGCCCAGTACACCATATGCCTTCCTCACAGCACTATTTACCTGGGTGGCAACTTTCAGAGATCTGTGTACATGGACACCAAGATCCCTCTGCTCATCCACACTACCAAGTAGCCTACCATTAGCCCAGTAATCCATCATCTTGTTATTCCTACCAAAGTGAACGACTTCGCACTTAGCTACATTGAATTCCATTTGCCACATTTCCGCCCAGCTCTGCAACTTATCTATATCCCGCTGTAACCTACCACTTCCTTCCTCACTATCCACAACTCCACCGACTTTTGTGTCATCCGCAAACTTGCTTACCCAGCTTTCAAGTCCTTCCTCTAGATCATTTATAAAGATAACAAAAAGCAATGGTCCCAAAACAGATCCTTGTGGTACACCGCTAGTAACTGCGGTCCAAGATGAACATAATCCATCAACTACTACCCTCTGTCTCCTTCCAGCCAGCCAATTCCTAATCCAAACCTCTAATGTATCCTCAATGCCATACCTCCGAAGTTTTAGCATTAGCCTACCATGGGGAACCTTATCGAACGCCTTACTAAAATCCATATACACAACATCTACTGCTTTACCCTCATCCACTTCCTTGGTCACCTTCTCAAAGAACTCAATAAGGTTTGTGAGGCACGACCTGCCCTTCACAAAACCATGCTGGCTATCCCTGATCACGTTATTCCTACCCAGATGTTCATAAATCTTATCCCTTACCATTCTCTCTAAGACTTTGCCCACCACTATGGGTCACTATGGGTGACTGCAACCTCCCTAATATTATTGGAATCTCCTTAGTGCAGATGGTTTGGATGGAGCCGATTTTGTCAGGTGTGTACAGGAGGGAGTCTTGACTCAATATACAGATAGGCCAACTGGGGGGAGGCCATATTGTATTTGGTGTTTGGCAATGAGCCAGGCCAGGTGTCAGATTCTTAGTGATAGAGCGTTTCAGTGACAGTGACCACAACTGCCTCACCTTTACCAATGCCATGGAGAGGGATAGGAGCAGACAGTATGGGAAGATATATAATTGGGGGAGGGGAAATTATACTGCTGTTAGACAGGAGCTGTGGAATATAAATTGGGAACAATTGTTCTATGGGAAAGGCACAACAGAAATATGGTCTCTGTTTAAGGAACACTTGTTGTGAGTGTTGGATAACTGTCCCACTGAGACAGGCAAGGAATGGTAAGGTGAAGGAGCCTTGGATGAGAAGAGCAGAGGTGCTTTTCATCTTAGGGAAGAAGAAACCTTACTTAAGATTGAGGAAGCAAGGACCTGGTACAGTTTAGAGGATTACAGGGTAGTGAGGAAAAAACTCAAAAATGGACTGAGGAGAGCTGGGAGGGGGCATGAAAAGGACTTGGCGGGAAGGATTAGGGTAAACCCAAAAGCATTCTACACCTACGTGAGGAATAAGAGAACGATGAGAGAGAGGGTAGAGTCGATCAGGGATAGTGGACAGAACTTGTGCCTGGAGTCTGAAGAGGTAGGAGAGACCCTAAATAAGTTTTTTGCTTCACTATTCACTGGACAGAGTAACCTTGTTGATAGTGAGAACACCATGGACCAGGTTATTAAAGAAGTGGATGTGCTGGAAATTCTGGAAAGCATCAAAATAGATAACACCCCAGGGTCAGACCAGACATATCCAAAGTTACTACGGGAGGAGAGGAATGAGATTTCTGCACCTCTGGCGATGACTTATGCATCCTCACTCTCCATGGGAGTAGTACTGCATGATTGGAGGGAGCAGGGAAATCCCCGGGAATTACAAACCAGTCAGTCTTACATCCATGGTAAGCAAGATACTGGAAAGGATTCTGAGAGATAGGATTTATGACTATGTAGAAAACATAGTTTGATTAAAGATAGTCAGCATGGCTTTGTGAGGGGCAGGTCATGCCTCACCTACTTATGATTATTTTGAGGACTTGACGAGATAAGTTGAGGAAGGTCGAGCAGTGTATGTGTTGTACATGGATTTCAGTAAGGTATTTTATAAGGTTCCCCACAGTAGACTCATTCAGAAAGTGAGGAGGTATGGGATACAGGGAAATTTGGCTGTCCAGATACAGAATTGGCTGGCCGAAAGAGGACAGCAAATGGAAGAAGATGGAAAGTATTTCACCTGGAGGTTGGTGACCAGTGGTATCTCGCAGGCATTTGTTCTTGGGCCTCTGCTCTTCATAGTTTTTATAAATGACTTGGATGAAGAAATGGAAAGATGGGTTAGTAAGTTTGCCAATGACACAAAGGTTGGTGGTGCTGTAGATAGTATTAAGGGCTGTTGCAGGCTACAACATTAAATTGACAGGATGCAGAGTTGGGCTAAGGTGGAGTTCAACCTAAATACAAAGTGATTCATTTTGGAAAGTCGAATTTGAATGCTGAATACTGGGTTAAAGACAGGATACTTGGCAGTGTGGAGGAATAGCAGGATCTTGGGATCCACGTACACAGATTCCTCAAAGTTGCCACCCAAGTTGACTGGTTGTTAAGAAGGCATATGGTGTTATGGGGAATTGAGTTTAAGAGTCGTGAGGTTTTGCTGCAGCTCTACAAAACTCTGGTTAGACCACACTTGGAATATTGTGTCCAATTCTGGTTGCCTCATTATAAGAAGGATGTAGATGCTTTAAAAAGGGTGCAGAGGAGATTTACCAGGATGCTGCCTGGATGGAGGGCTTGTCTTATGAAGAGAGGTTGAGTGAGCTTGGAGTCTTCACACTGGAGAGAAGAAGGAAGAGAGATGACTTGGTAGAGGTGTACAAGACAATGAGAGGCATAGAGACAGTAGATAGCCAGAGATGTTTCCCCAGGGCAGAAACGACTGTCACAAGGTGTCATAATTTTAAGGTGATTGGAGGAAGGCATACGGGAGATGTCAGAGGTAGGTTCTTATGCAGAGAGCGGTGGGTGCTTGGAATGCACTGCCAGTGGTAGTAGTAGTGTCAGATACATTAGGGAGGCGTTTGGTATGCTTTCCTTTATTGGTCAGAGTATTGAGTACAGGAGTTGGGAGGTCATGTTGCAGCTGTACAGGACATTGGTTAGGCCACTTTTGGAATATTGCATGCAATTCTGGTCTCCTTCCTATTGGAAAGATGTTGTGAAACTTGAAAAGGTTCAGAAAAGATTTACAAGGATGTTGCCAGGGTTGGAGGATCTGAGCTACAGGGAGAGGCTGAACAGGCTGGGGCTGTTTTCCCTGGAGTGTCAGAGGCTGAGGGGTGACCTTATAGAGATTTACAAAATTATGAGGGGCACGGGTAGGATAAATAGGCAAAGTCTTTTCCCTGGGGTTGGGAAGTCCAGAACTAGAGGGCATAGGTTTAGGGTGAGAGGGGAAAGATATAAAAGAGACCTAAGGGGCAACATTTTCACGCAGAGGGTGGTACGTATATGGAATGAGCTGCCAGAGGATGTGATGGAGGCTGCAATTGCAACATTTAAGAGGTATTTGGATGGGTATATGAACAGAAAGGGTTTGGAGGGATATGGGTCGGGTGTTAGCAGGCGGGACTAGATTGGGTTGGGATATCTGGTTGGCATGGACGGGTTGGACCGAAGGGTCTGTTTTCATGCTGTACATCTCTATGACTCTATGGACAAACACATGGATGCAGTAAATTAAGAGGTGTGTAGATTAGATTAATCTTCAATTAAGATCGATGCTTGGCACAATATGCTAGGCTGAAGGGCCTATACTGTGCTGTTCTGTTCTATGTTCTATTACAACTCTATTATTCTTATAGCTATCTACAATCTCCCTATATATATGTATATATATATATATATATGCTACGCAATTTCCCACTGACTACTGTTGGGCCTATAGTACAATCCTATCATCGTGATTAGCCCCTTGTTATTTCTCAGTTCCACCCATTTGGCTTCAATGGATGATCCTCCAGGAATATTCTCTTTAAGTACTTGCGTAATGTTTTTCTTAATTATAAAAGACACTTCCCTTCCTCTCTTGCCTTCCCTTCTATCCTTCTTAAAGCGTTTATGTCTCAGAACATTGAGCGGCCAATTCTCTCCCTCCCTTAGCCATATTTCTGTAACTATGATACTCTAGCCCCATGTTCATCTACCTGACCCGCCTTACCTCTCACATTGAAATAAATGCATTTTAATTCATGAATCTTCCTTGTTCTCTGCGAACTCTTGCCTGCCTTCTATATTTAACTTGCTCTTTCTGGACCAGCAATAACCTTCCTCTTGTCTTAATGCTGCTTAGGGTCCCAATGACCTGTTTAAGCCTTCCTGGTTTACTTGATTGATACCTGGAATAAGTGTGTTGTGTGATAAGGAAAGATTTAGCAGGTATGTTTGTTTCTGCTGGAATTGAGAAGTGCATAGGATCTTGAATGGTATTAACTAGGTGGGTGTGGCAAGGAGGTTTTTTCTTGCAATCTAGAACAAGGAGGCACCGCTTTAAAATTAAGGGATCTCCTTTCGTATCAGACTTTTTTTCCGTTTTAGATGAGGCATGAATTTGGAACTTTCTTCCCTAGAAGGCATCCAAGGTGGGGTCACTTCTAAAGCAGAGGTGGACAGATTCTTGTTAGGCAAAGGAATAAAGAGTTATGGGGGTAGAAAGAAATGTGGAATCTATCATGATCTTATTGACCTGCAACATGATGCAGAGGTTGAATAGACTTCTTTCCAATTTGGTATGTTGAAGGGACACAACTAATGCTTTTTCCACCTCAAAGCTAAGGAATTCTTTTCATCCTCCTGTGGTGCAGTTGTAGTGTCCCTTCTCCTGGACCAGGAAGCCCAGGTTCAAGTCCCACCTGGTCCAGAGGTGTGTAATAACATGGTGATGAGAAGAATTTGAGTCAAAAAGTGTGCTGCTGGAAAAGCGCAGCAGGTCAAGCAGCAACCAAGGGCCAGAAGAGTCGATGTTTCAGGCATAAGTCCTTCATCAACAATTCCTGAAGGGCTTATGCAGGAGACGCGGACTCTCCTGTTCCTTTGCTTGACTTGCTGTGCTTTTCCAGCACCTCACTTTTTGACTCTGATCTCCAGCATCTGCAGTCCTCACTTTCTCCTGATTAGAAGAATTGGTGAATAAAGGAAAGAATCGTTTCCTCCTGTCTCAAATGTTGATTCCCTCCGTGTGAACTCCTAACATTTGTGTTTTTGCTGTGTGTGGTTACTCACCATCTCCCAACACCTGCGAAACTCCCTGAACACGTACCCTATAGACGCACGAACTTTCGGAGGGCTGCCCCTTCATCAGGTGATTGCACAGCCAGCTGATGAAGGAGCGGCGCTCGGAAAGCTAGTGCTTCCAATTAAACCTGTTGGACCATAACCTGGTGTTGTGTGATTTTTAATTTTTGTACACCCCAGTCCAACATCGGCATCTCCAAATAACGAGTTTAAACGCCGCGGCTACCCCGAACGTGTTGCTTGGCTGCAGGTGTAGAATCCCGCGTTGCACATCTCTGTCTCTCCGGTCGGGTTCTAAGCGAATGCAACAATGCCTTTTGGATCTCCAGGTTTGTGGGGGGAGAGAAACAGGATTCCAAATTCTCCCGCCCACGTGCTCGCGCAGGACCAGGCACTGGTGCCTCTGCGTTTGTGTGCGTGTGTTTGTGTGTGTGTGAGGGCGGGCGCGCGCGCGCCGGCGGCGGCTTGAAGGGGTGTGAGCCGCGTGCGCGCACCGGCCCGGGGAGTTGCAGTGCGCGCGCCGCCCGCTGATCGCGCGTTCTCTGCCTCTCTATCTCTCTCTCTCTCACCTGCAGCACGAGGAAGCGATCGGAGCCGCAGCGCTGGTCAGCTGCAAGCTGCTGCTACCTGGAAGACAGCAGTCACCGCACCGAGAAGCAGAGACAGAGAGAGAGAGAGAGAGAGCTCCGGGCTGCACCTGGTGTGTGCATCGCCGGCGAACATCACCATCGAACATTTATCTGGAGGAAGAACAAGATCTAGCCGTGGAGTGTAAAAGAAAGACACAGAGAGAGAGAGAGAAGTGGAGCCTGCAATACCCTCAGAGGCTGCGAATGCTTGATTTAACTTGGTTCAACAACGGGCACTCGGAATTTGGGGCTAAAACAAAAATAAAGTAAGATGGCACGGCAGTAGAAATGTTAGAATCTGGGTAAACTTTTTCGTTGGGGGGGGATCGGAGGATCTCTTTTGAAATAAAGACCTCTTAAAACCCCGCAAGGCTGTATAAATTTGTACAAACCACCCTGCAGAGGAGGCAAAAGGAGGACGATCGCCTGCGAAGCGGGTTGCTGCAGATCGAGAACTAGTAACAATGCTCTTGTGCGCATTTCCAGAGGGGCAACGAATTGGGATTTCTTTGTCTGGCACTCAAAGCTAGTTCCCCTCTCCTTCCGTCTATTGGGCAGGTAGTGACAGGGAGCTAAAGCACGCACGGCGAGAGAACCAAGTTAAGGTTGTCAGAGTATTAATCTGGCCAGTTACCCATATTATGTCCGCACTTCGAAGAAAATTTGGTGACGATTACCAAGTAGTGACCACCTTGTCCAGTGGCTCCGGATTTAATCAGCCACCCAAGAAAAAGAGGCAGAGGTTTGTAGATAAGAACGGGCGTTGTAATGTGCAGCACGGGAACCTGAGCGGCGAAACTAGCCGTTATCTTTCGGATTTATTTACCACATTAGTTGATTTGAAATGGCGCTGGAATTTGTTCATTTTTATTCTCACATACACGGTGGCTTGGCTCTTTATGGCGTCGATGTGGTGGCTAATCGCTTATATCCGCGGCGATCTCAACAAAGCTCACGATGAGAAGTACACCCCTTGTGTTGCCAACGTCTACAACTTTCCTTCTGCCTTCTTGTTCTTTATTGAGACGGAGGCCACCATCGGTTACGGATACAGGTACATCACTGACAAATGTCCAGAGGGGATCATTCTTTTCCTCCTTCAGTCCATTCTGGGCTCCATTGTGGATGCATTCTTGATCGGTTGCATGTTTATAAAAATGTCTCAACCCAAGAAGCGAGCAGAGACGTTGATGTTTAGTGAACATGCGGTGATTTCCATGAGAGATGGTAAACTGACTCTGATGTTCAGAGTGGGAAACCTCCGCAACAGCCATATGGTGTCGGCACAGATACGCTGTAAATTGCTCAAAGTAAGTGATACTCATACAAGACAACGTGTGTTTCAATAATCTATGCGTATGTTCCAGATATCCAGGTATCTTAAAGTGCTTTTGCGTTTTGTACACGTTTATCATAGGGATTTTATATAGATTTATTGGATTGCGTGGGCTTCTAAAAGATTATTTTCAAATCAACATTGCAGAATCTTGTCAGAGGCTGTCTTAATGTGGGTGAGACCCCAGTTCATATTTTCTGTAACATGCGGGCGGAGCGGGTGGAGGGGGTGGAATAACCATGCTCCAGCCAAATATTTTCATATCGACATTACGGGGTAGTTCATTTGGCTCATTATTTGCCATGTTTCCGCTTCACATTCATGCTACTTCACTACGGATCTAATTATTTTCTCTCCAAACCATGAATTACTGAACTGGCAATTCATTCCTCCTGGTTGCGATAAAGAAATCGGAGTCTCGCCCCCACTCCCCCTAAAAAAAAGCCTTAACATTAGAGATTGAATTAAAAATCCTCCCACTGAGGGTACATTGGGAATTCACTGGGACCACAGGATGCTCGAAGCAAAAGACACTGGCAAATCAGAATCTATCCAACCCTGAGATTCATCCTGAACCCCCGTTGGCTTAATTCGTGTTAAAAATACACACATGTTTTCAAGTGTTTTGCACACGGAGCTCAAAACCCATTGGCGCACTAACTATTTTGTCCCTATGGATACAAGTGGATCCAGATACTAAAATCATGATTAGCCAAACTGAAAGATTTTGCCTTTCTATCCACTGGTTTTCAGGAGAGCTGCTTAATAAAAAACAGTATTCCAATTTAGAGTTACAAATAAACACAGCAGTTGAATGAATACCATTCTGCTTGTAAGTATTGCAACCACTAGTAAAAATGATGGACTAACAATTGAATTGGAGGCCACTTTGCATTTAGATCAAGTTATGGTGCGAACGCATCGGTGATTGCGTGAAATATTTTGTCCTTAAAGAAGAAATAATAAGATTCTAAACACATTAAATTGAAAATCTTTACAGTATTTAATTTCTAGCACAAATTTAGTTCTAGTTATTTTAATATCAAGTTTTAGCATATATGATTACATTTCCACACGTTGAGTTGTCGAATCGATTTGTAAAATACTATACTATAAAACGATATAAAATGAACTATAGTTTAAGATGGGTTTAAAAATCAATAAAGAGACTTGTGGCCTGTATGATCATTGACCATTTCTACCCCCCGCCCCCCGAAAAAAAACACACACACAAGCAAACGTTCAGATACGTGAAAGATAAAGGGTGTGCAGAGGAATCGATTTAAGAATGCGTAGGTACTTTAAAAGATCAACCACCGTTGGTCTCACTCTTTGGGATCTAACTGCCGCTGTTGTCGACAATCATTGCACTTTAAACTTTGAAGTAGTTAATTGTTTGTGGTGTGGCCGGCAACTTTCTCCGCAGATGGCAGAAATCAGGAGTGTGTGTGTGTAGAACATTCACGGTTGCTTAAATTGCTCGCATAAGTGGACCACTGATATAACTGAGAAAGTTTCCCCAAAGGCGAGTTTTTATTCTAAATAGCTAACTACAAATCCAGTAAGGTAATGATAAATGCAGAAACTAAGGACCTTCGGTTAGCGGTTTTATTCACTAAGGAATTGAAAACGTCCAAAAATGAATCTTCGATTGAGTGAAGATTAGAAACTAGAATGTAAGCTTAACCCTCTTTACACAGGACTGAGTAATGGTTGAGCGAAGCGCATTTGCGAGTTAATACTTTTCGAAATAATAGTTTAAGGATGGCGAAAAATAATCGATGACTTCCAGGACGGTATACAGACTGTAACGTATTCAGGCGCGATCTATTACGTGATTCTGGCAGGAAATGTTATGATTCTCACTTTAAAAAATGTAATTTTTCTTGTTATACACAAACCCATTCTTTAATCTGGATCACTGAACATAAATAGAAAACGTTTTCACTCAAATTATTGATTGGGCAGCGGGTTGGCGGTGATGTAAAGCGCTTTCAGAATGTCTTGACGAGTAGCTGGTCCAATGTTGATGTCTTCTCTCCACGCTTGTCTAGTCTCGGCAGACGCCCGAGGGTGAATTCTTGCCCCTCGATCAACTAGAACTGGACGTGGGATTTAGCACAGGGGCAGATCAGCTTTTCCTCGTCTCCCCACTCACTATCTGCCATGTGATTGATAGCAAGAGCCCTTTCTACGACCTCTCCCAGCGATCAATGCAAACGGAGCAATTCGAGATAGTCGTTATCCTTGAGGGAATCGTCGAAACGACTGGTGAGTGAAACGACCTGCACTTTCAACAAAGCTTAAGTGCCTGCGAATCCCTTTGGGAATCGCACTGTGATCAAGTAACTGTAGAAGGAGCTAACGTTTTGTGAAAAAAAAATCAGCGTGGAAGCGCAGGGCAATACCTGAGTTGGAACATGACTGCTGCAGATATGCGATTCAAAAATGAAGTCAACAAATTTAAAATTTCTGCTCATTAGTATAAATCAGTCAACCAACCATTTATCATTGTGAATAATCAAAAATAATTGCAACATGTTATCATACTCAGGATATTAAAAAAGGAGTAATGGATTTCAATTTAACTGTACAATGCCAATGGGCATATCCCTTCCTATCTCCACAAATTAATACTTTTTAATGTCAAAATATTGCTAAAGGCTATAAACCAAGTTCCACCTCATTAGTTCAAGTTTCAATTAGTTACTTTATCAGAAAATCAGCATGGTTCTTAAAGTTTTATTCATGAAAAAATTAAAGAGACCGCAGGTGATGTTGGTGTTACTTTAAGCCCTTTAATAATTTGCTTGAATAATGCCATTAGATAATCTTGTTTAGTTTTGAAATATCCACAGTGTTCATAAGTAAATTTTATCATGTTTCTGAGTAGCTTTCAGAATACAGTTAAATCAGATACTTTGTGGGATTTGTTTGCCTTGAGAAGAGAGAACAAGTGTAGTTGGGAATCAAATTGGTTACATACATTTAAAAAGTTCTTAAATATTACTTTAAAATAAACATCAGCTTGCAGGGAAGAATGTTTTATTTCTTATTCAGCAGGTAGAAGATTCATATTATGGAACCTTAATTGGAATTTTTCAAATGTAGAATGATATTAGTAGGAATAATCATATATAAAGTGCAGACTGTGAGTGAAGGGAATTTTGCAAAAGGTCGAGTAGTACACATGAATGAAGGATTGATACACAACAATGTAGTTGAATTATTTGACAGATCTTTTACAATACTGTAATGGAGCATTATTGTCATGTTTTGCAGTAGATTTTAAAGTATGACTGCTTCGTCTCTCGTTTTCTGAAAAAAAAGTTCTTTAGTTATTGTATTCAAATATGTGACCATTTATTTTTCAATGGGATGGCACGTCCTTTAGAATAGTGGAAGTGGGATTTTTTAATACATTGTATTAACTATTTGAATCCTAGTATACCATTAATGGAAATTTCAAGAAAATTGTATTTATTGTATGAATTTAAACCAATGTGTTGTAATGATGTTGCATACATGTGATGGAATCATGTTATAACATTTAGTGTTAGCATTGTAATGTTCACTGAAAAGGCAAATTTGCCTAAGTTATAATGTATGATAAAGGCATACCATCTTTATAGCAGCAGTTGTCTTTAAAAGTGTCTTAGAAGATGCACCATCAGACTTTTGAACAGAATCTCCAGGACCTGATTAAACATGCAATGTTTATCATTGCTTTAATTAACTTGGCAAAATTTACACATGGACACCAACGTTCCCCTTAAGTTGCCCAGGCGCATGGGTACATGGCTATGCTACAATCTGAATGCACTGTGCAGGGACCAGCAGGTTGTACAGTAGCAGTGTTTCCTTTTATGCTATGCTTAAATATGATTACGTGGCAATTTCATAAGGACTGCTTAGTGCAACAGATCAGGCACAAAAGAGGGAAATGAAGCAGACATTGACAGGCCTAACTGGTAGCTTCATATACAACTATCAAAGAAGACATTTAGTTCTATGAACCCACATCCTGTGATCTGGCTTGAATTGTAAAAACATGTTAAGACACATTATTCTTCACTACAAATCAAATATACTTCATTCTTCTCAAATCACAGGACTGTTTTTTTTAAATCTAGATGTCTTTGTATGCCACTGATGTCTTTTTCTGCATTGATGGTTCACTAGGAACTAGAATGGTACAGAAAGAGGCATCTAAGAGGATGAGCATTACTTTCATTTTTTATTTGCTCCTGTAATCTTTGGTATGTTTTGTAAGTGCTTATGCATTTTATCGTGAAGCCTACTTTTAGTCCAACACCTTTCCTGCTGCAGTATAATTCAGATTAAGAATTTATGGTAGAAATTATTGATAGTAAACATAGATATTCTACTGCTGTAGCACTGCATATTGTTGATCAAGTGCATGATATCACTGCATTATCAGTCCATATTCAGATTTTAAGTTTACATAGCATGTGTGGTGCTGCTATTCACCTAAGTACCAGGACAATAGAAAATTATAACGGTTGACTTGTCAAATAAATGGCAACATTATACTTGCCAATTCTAAACTGATGGAAACCCACACTTTGATATTGAATATTTCATATTGATTTGATGCATATCATATTTCAAAGTACTGTATTTCAAATAATGATAACATTGGTTCATTCACATTGAATAAAAGCTTAGTTACTTTGGGTTGATATGATAATTAGTCATTTGATTAGTCAACAATGTGTCAATATTAGGCTGAAGTCTCTCAATTTTTGGCAAAGCTGTTTCAGGTCAGATTCATGACAGCCAGTCCACCATAGCTCATGTTGACTTCCCCAATGCAATCTTCCATTTTTCATCTGAATTATACAACCCATCTCTTTGTTCCCAGTCTCATAGAATTGAGGGTATGAGAGACAGCTGCTTGCTAATGCCTGGACTTAGCAATGTTCAGCTCAGAGAAAGATGTTGGAGATCAGAGTTGAGAGTGTGGTGCTGAAAAAGCACAGCAGGTCAGGCAGTGTCCAAGGAGCAGGAGAATCGACATTTTGGGCACAAGCCCTTCATCAGGAATGAGACTCATTCCTGATGAAGGGCTTGTGCTTGAAATGTCAGTTCTTCTGCTCCTGGATGCTACATGATATGCTGTGCTTTTCTAGCACGACGCTCTTGACTTAGCAATGTTCACCCCATAGGAGCCATATTTAAGCCCCAGCACCATAACAGTCCAGCAGTGCCCTTCCTATGGTGGCCTTTCAGAGTTGTCTCTGAGGGAATGTTCCGATGGGCATTATTTGGTTCTTCAGTTTGCTGTTAGAGACCTGGAAATGCTAGTGGCCAGGGTGAAAGAGAGGAGAACAGTGTTGTATCCTGTTAACCAGCAAAAGAAGCAATGACTCCAAACAGCCAGCCTGAACCAAGATATCAGCTGGGTCAGCGTTGTGTGCCAAGTGAAATTCAAGGCACAGAAATTCAAGAAAGGAGGTTAATGATCTTCAACTGTATGTTATGGACCAGACCCCCCCCCAAAGTATATTAGGAAGGAATCCTGATGAAGGGCTTTTGCCCGAAACATCGATTGTCCTGCTCCTTGGATGCTGCCTGACCTGCTGTGCTATTCCAGCACCACACTAATCTTGACTCTGATCTCCAGCATCTGCAGTGAAGATAGCCAAGATCCTAACTCTTATATTTTTTAAAGGCAAGTTTAAGGCGCTGTGTTCCAGATATAATTCTTCAATTGATCTTAAACTTAACTCAAAACAAACTTTATTCTTACGACA
Organism: Hemiscyllium ocellatum; assembly: GCF_020745735.1. Taxonomy (NCBI): domain Eukaryota; kingdom Metazoa; phylum Chordata; class Chondrichthyes; order Orectolobiformes; family Hemiscylliidae; genus Hemiscyllium; species Hemiscyllium ocellatum. The sequence goes on along the minus strand of NC_083407.1, from coordinate 58,711,447 downwards.
TAGTTAACATATAGTAAAGTGAAGAATTGGCATAATTTTACTCAATGGAAATACTGAGAATAATATATTATTTAAATAATCATCAACTGTTCCAATATAGGCAGCATCCCAAAACCAGCCCTCTGGCAAAAAATATAATTTAGCAAAACATTTGTTATTCTCAAATTCTGTCTCTTCAGTTCAGAAGAAAGAAACACTGAAAGAAATAATCTTCCCCTTTTTGATTTTTATGAGGAAGTCTCGTTGTCTGAGACTTCACGTTTGCAACAGAGAATTCAAGCTTTTAGTTCCAGCAGCCAGCAGAAACCTTCTCACTGACTAAAAACAAAACTAAAAACCATACTGGGTCTGTGTGAGCCCTGATCCCACTCACTCATGACTCTTTTGCTCTACTTAAAACAAAAACATCCAGGGAGAACACAAAGATGTTTACCAAATGCCTGTTTGAAGGAGATATTTTGGCACCACTGTGACAATACCGTTCTACAACAGAAACAGGACACAACAGATGTCTTAAAGGCATAGTACTGTCACATGTTCAGTAAGTGCTGCCACCTTCACTCTGCTACCTCATATTCATTGAGCCATCATTCTCTCCAACTCTGCCATTGCACATGCCTATCACCAAAGTTCATGATGACCGTTCTCTTTATTACATGCATGATGTCTGCTCAGTGGGTGTCACCTAGTTTATTTTCATTAACTACTAACCCTCTATGCTTCCTACTCACTCACTGAGGCCACCTCATCACCTTACCTGCCTCTGCATCACCACTAAAGTCCTACAGTCAAACAGCATGGAAACAAACATTAAGTTTCAAAAACAAAAGTGGTGCAATCTGTCTGCATTTTGTCCATATCCCTCTAAATATTTCCTATTCACGAACCTGTCCAAATGTCTTTTATATGTTGTAACTACCCGTATCTACCATTTCCTGTGGTAGTTCATTCTACATTTGAACTAACCTGTGTGTGAAAAAGGTGCCCTTCAGGTCCCTTTTAAGTCTTTCTCCTCCAGTTTTGAACTCCCCTACCCTAGGGAAAAGTCTTTTGCTATTCAACTGATCCATGCACCTCATGATTTTATAAATCTCTATATAGTCAACATTGAACCTCCTACGCTGCAGGGAAAAGAACTCCTGTCCAGTTTTTCCTTATAACTCAAACCCTCCAGTCGCAGCAAAGTCCTTGTAAATCTTTTCTGACTCCTCTCCAATTTAATAATATTTCTCCTAAAGCAGGGTGACCACAACAGTACACATTTTCCAAATGTGGCCTCACCAACTTCCTGAACAACCCCAACATGATGTCCCAACTCCTAAACTGAATGGTCTGAGCAAGGAAAGCAAGAGTACCAAATGCTGCCTTTACCACCATGGTGTACCTGAACCCCTCGGTCATGCTGTTTGACAACACTACCCAGGTCCCTACCATTAACTGTATAGGTTCCGCCCTTACCAAAATGTAACACCACACATTTATCCAAATATTACTCTATCTGCCACTCCTCTGGTCAATGGCTAATTGATCAAGATCCCTTTGTAATCTCAGATAACCTTCTTTACTGTTCGCTTTGCCATTAATTTTTCTGTCATCCACAAACATACTAACTATGCTTCCTAAATTCTCATCCAAATCATTTATAAGAATGGCAAACAACAGTGGACCCAGCAACGATCCCTGAGGAACATCGCTTCTCACAGGCTTCCAGACTGAAAAACAAAACTCTAACACCACCCTCTATCTCCTACCATCAAGCCAATTGTGTCCAATTGGCAAGCTCTCTCTGAATCCCATGTGATCTCACTTTATTAACCAGTCTACGATATGGAACCTTGTCAAAGGTTTTACTGAAGTCCATGTGGACAATATCTATCACTCTGCCCTCATCTATCTTTTGGTCATGTCCTCAAAAACTCAATCAAGTTTGTGAGACACAATTTCCCAAGCACAAAGCCATGCTGGTTATCCCTAGCCAGTCCTTGCCTTTCCAAATGCATATAAATCCTGTTCTCTGAATCCCCTCCAACAACTTAGCCATCACTGATGTCAAACCTGCTAATCTGTGGTTTCCCGGCCTGTCCTTGCAAACTTTCTTAAGTCTCTCACACTGTCCCATTGCAGGAAAATCTTGTCCATTGTCCATACAGAAGTCATGACAGCACACCAACTGACGTACCTGTAATTTCTGTAATTTTTACACTTTAAGTGCAGGATTGACATTGCTATCCCCGAACTGTAATTTGATAAGCTGCTTGATTGCCCATTGTGGTACTCTTTAACTAGTCATTAGCTTCCATGTAGCTTGACTTCCATGTAGCTCCTTGGTTGAACCACATGCCCTGTGTTTTCTGTGTAAGCTGCTGGTACATGCTGTAAGTGTGACATTGATGTAACACAGTGCTGTACAGCAACATGTCCACCCTTATGACTGTTTAGTGCTCCAAATCATGGCAAGCTGCCACTTCAGCTCATACTCCAGAAAGAAATACAAGCCATAGAGGCTGGCAGCTTCCAAGTAAGTGCAAAATGAGTGAGCACTAACAGTTAAAGATAAGAGCCAAAAGATGCATCATGTATAAGTATATGAAATGCATACTGTATCTGCATACAAAGCAACCTAACAGAAACAGACAAGGCATAATTGTCCCTCAGCCCCAACATGACATCCTGAAGACTCAAAGTGGTGAGTGAGTCTGAAAGCAGCCATGGTGTTGTAGCAAAGCTGGTAGTTGACTAATGTTGACTTGCTTGAACAAATGTTGGAGAGGATGGTATTAATGGAGCATGGAAGGATGTTGTGGTGAAGAACAGAGTTGGATAAAGGCCTAGAGGAAAAATGGTGAACTGCTGCCCCACGGTAGACTCTGACATTCCTGTTGGGAATTGGCATTGTTCAGTTTCTTAGAAAGGAGAGGAGAATTGGGAACTGCATAGAAATGGCATAATTTTAGCTAATAGTGAGCTGCAAATGCATGGAAATAAAGTAGTTATTGCTCATTAGCACAGTCTGGAATCGCTGAAAATTTAAATTTTTTTCTTATTATCGAGAATGTTTTTGTCAATTTTACTGGACTGTTTCAAATTTCTCAATATACCACAGGGATGGAAATTAAAATGCAGACTTCCTGAAATAAAACAATATTGTGTTCTTGTGTAAATATTTAAAGATTTCTGAGAAGCACAGCACTATTTGAATTTCTTACTGGAAATAATATTGAAGTCATTCAAACAGTTCAGTGATTTTTTAAACATTACATTGTATTTAATATGTTAAATCATTATAATCAGTACTGACATTAAAGAATTATCTACCCCTCTTATGTACATTTGGTTCCAGATTAAAGTCAAATGCAGAAACTGACTGTGAATCCTAGTAGCAATGAATGTCCACTATTAAGGTTAATATTACCAATGAGCAAAAAATATGTGATTACGTATTTGCAAAGATTGATTTTGTTTGGATAAAAGTAGGCATATTGTACAGAATAGATAAACAATATAAACAATAAACAATAAACAACAGCTCCCTGGTTCTGACACTGGGCTTATGTCATCCTCCGCATCATCGTCCGCTACTTCTGCCACCTTCAAACAGACTCCACCACGAGGGATATATTTCCCTCCACATCCCTATCAACGTTCTGGAGAGACCATTACCGCCACAACATCTGCATCAACCAATCCCACCATCCAGTGGCTGAACACTTCAACTCCCCCTCCCACTCCACCAAGAACATGCAAGTCCTGGGCCTCCTCCATCACTAAACCCTAACCACCCAACGCCTGAAGGAAAACCACCTCATCTTCCGCCTTGGGACCCTGCAACCACATGGGATTAATGTGAATTTCACCAGTTTCCTCATTTTTCCTCCCCCCAACTTATCCCAGTCCCAAACCTCCATCTCGGCACCTTCCTCTTGACCTGTGCATCGTCTTTCCCATCTATCTGCTCCACCTTCCTCTCTGACACATCACCTTCTCCCCCATCTTCATCTACCTATTGCATTTTCAGCTGCCTTCTCCCAAGCCCCACCTACCCTCCAATTTATCTCTCAGCTCCCCACCCCCTCCGACCCACAATCCTCATTCCTGACGAAGTGCTTTCCTCGAAGTCGATCCTCCTGCTCCTCGAATGCTGCCTGACCTGCTGTGCTTTTCGAGTACCACACTCTCAACTCTGATCTCCAGCCTCTGTAGTCCTCCCTTTCTCCTACCTCAGTGACTCTTTGTTCAAATGTCAACTCCACAACTTATGTCCCAAGTTCAGAAAGTTTTAGTCCAGGATTTTGATGGGAATTTTTGGCCCACCTTACAAATATAAAATCTGAAAATATTTAATTGTTATCTGTTCCAGCTATTGGCTTCACAATAGCAACTCTGTGAAAGAACAGTGACAGATGCCAAGCCTTTGTACATTGTACACAGTTTCATTCAGGCAGAGTTTCAGTTACTCCTCTGATTTTCATTAATATATTATGCATACAGTCTACCCAAGATTTATAAATTTCTTTGGAAGTTAAGTCATACCCTACTCCATCATAATTCTGGAAGGTAAAAATAATCTCAGTCTTGTCCACTCAAAAATGAGTTTCGATATAATCCTTTTCCTTGGACACAAAATCTTCATTTTGGACACCTGATGCATTCAACTCACATTCAACTTCCATGGTCATAAGTAACCTGCAGTGCTCTAAGGGTAGTCACTGCAATCCACCTATATTTTACCCTTTACATGCTTTATCAATCAGTATGAATTTAAAAAAAGGTTACGTTTGTACTTTCAATGGAATCAAAAATTCCCCTGAAAAAATAGACTTTTCAAAATGTCGTGCTTTGTCCATTTAATTCTATTACACATTTACAGCATTTATGAAATTGGCTTGCACTTTAACGAGAGTGTGCAAGTTAAAAGTCACACAACATCAGGTTATAGTACAACAAGTTTATTTGGAAGCACTAGCTTTTGGAGTGCTGCTCCTTCATCAGGTGGATGTGGAGTATAAGATCATAAGACACAGAATTTATAGCAAAATATTATAGCGTCATTCAGTGTTATATTGAACAAACCTGGATTGTTAAGTCTTCCATCTTTTAGAATGCAGGTTTCAGTTCATTAATATATAAATCCCATAACTTATTTTCTCAAGATAACTTAAGGTTTTATAACAAAAGGTGTCAGCTCAGCTCAGCTCAGACAATGTGTTAAAGGTAAGAGGTCAAAGTTTGTTGGTATCCCAATCTTGAGTCAGATTGGTTCTATTTCCAAATTGGAATTTACAAAACATTACATGTATTGACTGCCTGTATTGACTGCTTGCAGATTGTGCATATTTTGAGCGAATTAGGCGCTCATGGAAGCTCTCATGAGAACAAGGTATGATGCTCAACTCATCGATTGCCAGTTCCGATGTGCCACAGGGAGAAACCGTAATGACCTCAGGAGACAGACACAGGTTGCAACCGATAGGGTACTCTTCATTTTCCAGTACGTCCCAAGATCCGAAAACTACTCCATGTTCTTCACAGCCTGCAACACATTATTGATGAGGATGAGCATCTCGCCAAGATCTTCCCTATGCCTCCACCTCTCACCTTTAAACAAACACTAAACCTTAAACAGGCAATTGTTTGCAGCAAACTGACCAGCTTTCAGAACAACATCGACCACAACACCATGCAATCCTATCATGTCAACCACTGCAAGACGTGTCAGAGTGTTGACATGGATACCGCCATTACTCATGGAGACACTACCCACCGTGTGGCAGGTACTCATATGACTCAGTCAACAGTGTCTATCTCATACGCTGCAGGCAAGGATGCCCTGAGGCATGGTAAATTGGCAAGACCAATCAGACATTACGAAAACAGATGAATGGACACTGCGCAACAATCACCAGATGGGGTGTTCCCTCCCAGTCGGGGATATTTGGCCTCAGATCTTTGGGTGACTGTCCTCCAAGGGTGGACTTCAGGATAGGCAACAATACAAAGTGGCCAAGCAGAGGCTGATAGCCAAGTTAAGTTCCTATGAGGGTGGCCCGGGATCCTGGGTTCATGACACACTACAGGTGACCCCACTACCCTATACACTCTCTCACACACACAACCACAAGCTAACATGCACACACATTCTTACATACTCACACAGACCACTTCTCATACACACGTATTCTCTCTCACACAAACAAACACATACACCCCCAACACTCACATCCACACACACACTCTCCCACAGGCTTTACTCCATCACTCCCATAAACATACTTTACCAACTTGCACACACACAGACACACATTCTCTCATGTGCAGTCACACACATGCACATGCACTCTCTGTCTCTCTCTGTCTCTCACATGCACACACATGCATGCACACACGCATGCAAATCTATGGGGTGAATTTGTAGTTACTGAATTATATTTGCAGGTATGTTCTGTTTTGCTCAAAAAGCGTACAATCTGCAGGCAGTCAATATATGTAATATTTTGTCAATGCCACTTTGGAAATAGAACCAGTCTGACTCAAGATTAGGATACAAACAGACTCTAACCTCACACCTTTACTGCATTGACTGAGCTGAGATATCACTTGTTTTTGATAAAACCTGAAGTTATCTTGAGGATGTGACTTAAAATAAGTTCTGGGATTTACATATTAAGTGAACTGAAACCTGCATTCTAAAAGATGAAAGACGTAATAATACAGGTTTGTTCAATATATCACTGTACTACACTGTAAACCTTTGCTATAAATTCTCTGTCTGATGATCTTATACCCCACACCATCTGATGAAGGAGCAGTGCTCTGAACCTTGCGCTTCCAATAAACCTTCCAAGATTATAACCTGGTGTTGTGTGATTTTTAACTCCACTCTCCACCCTGCCTCTATTCCTGATGAAGGTCTTTTGCCTGAAATGCTGATTTTCCTGGTCCTCGGATGCTGCCTGACCTGCTGTGCTTTTCCAGCACTACTCTAATCTAGACTCTGGTTTCCAGCATCTGCAGTCCTTGTTTTTACCTAGTTGATTTTTAACTTTGTCCATCCAATCTAACACTGGCCCCTCCACATCATAGAGAGTGTGAAAAACATTTATCTCTTTCTGCATCTTCTAGTGTTCTAGTGTTCTTAATACCATGCTACTTCTCCCATGTGTTTTTTGATTGGTGAAAATATGCCTCTTTATTTTTACCTCTCTTGTAGTCTTAAATATAATCAATTATTTCAGTCACCAACTTCTGTTATGGCTTACTTCTGTGACATTGCCTTCTTTTCATTGCATTTTCATCCTCATTTCATCAGTGTAATCACCCTTCTTACTCCTTATCTGTATACTGTGCTTCCTTCTGGTGTCAAGTTTCTCAGGCATGACTCCCATATGCATAGTCTGATGACTATATCTTCTCCACATTCAGTTTGATTCCATAAGTTTCCTCCTTATAAAAGGAAGAAGAACAAATGGGAAATAAGAAACTCTTTTCCTTTCTGATATCAAGGCACACAAGATGCAACAACTTAGAGTTACCATTGCCCACCGGAGCCTTCCTACCCTCCCCTTCCCTCTGACTCCACACCCTCCCTCCCGACTTTCTGCTCTCTGATGCTGAATGTTCCCATTTTAATGAATTTCAGGCATGACATGCTGTTGAACTCTTCTTCCTTCACCCTCGCCACCTACACTGCTCACAATGTACATTGGGGAAAGGAAACATCGACTCGGTGACAGCTTCACAGAATGCTTGTTTTCTGTTCACAAAAAAAGAACTGAACGTCCAGTGGTGCTGGAAAAGCACAGCAGTCAGGCAGCATCCGAGGAGCAGGAAAATCAACGTTTCGGGCAGGAGCCCTTCATCAGGAATAAGGCTGGAAGCCTCGGGGATGGAGAGATAAATAGAAGGGGTGGGGCTGGGGAGAAGGTAGTTGAGAGTGCAATAGGTAGATGGAGGAAGGGGTAAAGGTGATAGGTCAGAGAGGAGGGTGAAGTGGATAGGTGGGAAGGAAGATTGATAGGTGGGACAGATCATGAAGACAGTGCTGAGCTGGAAGTTCGGAACTGGGGTAAGGTGGCGGGAGGGGAAATGAGGAATCTGGTGAAGTCCACATTGATGCCCTGGGGTTGAAGGGTTCTGAGGCGGAGGATGAGGTGTTCTTCCTCCAGGCGTCAGGTGGTAAGGGAGTGGCAATGGAGGAGGCCCAGAACCTGCATGTCCTCAGTAGAGTGAGAGGGGGAGTTGATGTGTTTGGCTATGGGGTGGTGGGGTTGATTGGTGCAGGTGTCCTGGAGATGTTCCCTGAAGCGCTCTGCGAGAAGGCATCCGGTCTCCCCAATGTAGGAGAGACCGCATTGGGAGCGACAGATGAAGTAAATGATATTGGTGGATGTGCAGGTGAAACTTTGATGGATGTGGAAGACTCCTTTGGGGGCTTGGATGGAGGTGAGGGGGGAGGTGTGGGCGCAGGTTTTGCAATTCCTGCAGTGGCAGGGGAAGGTGCCAGGAGGGGTGGGTGGGTTGTTGGGGGGCGTGGACCTGACTAGGTAGTCACAGAGGGAATGGTCTTTGCGGAAAGTGGATAGGGGTGGGGAGAGAAAAATACCCTTGGTGGTAAGATCCGTTGGTAGTGGCGGAAATGTCGGTGGATGATGCGGTTTACGTGGAGGTTGGTGGGGTGGAAGATGAGAACTGGGGCGTTCTGTCTTGTTGCGGTTTGAGGGGTTGGGTTTGAGGGCGGAGGTGCGGGATGTGGATGAGATGCACTGGAAGGCACCTTCACCCAGGTGGGAATTACGGTCTTTAAAGAAGGAGGCCATTTGGTGTGTTCTGTGGTGAAACTGCTCCTCTTGGCACTAGATATGGCAGATACGGAGGAATTGAGAATACAGGATAGCACTTTTGCAGGAGGTGTGGTGGGAGGAGGTGTAATACAGGTAGTTGTGGGAGTTGGTGGGTTTGTAAAAAATGTCGGTGTTGAGTCGGTTGTCATTGATGGAGGGGTCCAGGAAAGGGAGGGAAGTGTCAGAGATTGGCCATGGGAATTTAGGTTTGGGGTGGAATGTGTTGGTAAACTGCTCAACCTCCTCGTGGGAACACGAAGTGGCGCCGATGCAATCATCAGTGCAGTGGAGGAAAAGGTGGGGAGTGGTGCCGGTGTAACTACGGAATATGGACTGTTCTATGTAGCAGACAAAGAGACAGGCATAGCTGGGTCCCATGTGGGTGCCCATGGAGGCAGTGGGAGGATTCGAAAGAAAAATTGTTGAGGGTGAGGACCAATTCAGCCAAATGAATGAGAGTGTGAGTGGAAGGGTACTGGTGGGGATGTCGGGAAAGGAAGAAACGGAGGTCTTGGAGGCCCTGGTCATGGCGGATGGAGGTATAGAGGGACTGGATGTCCGTGGTAAAGATGAGCTAAGGAAACGGAAGTCTTGGAGGAGGCGGAGGGCGTGCGTGGTGTCCTGAATGTATGTGGGGAGTTCCTGGACCGGGGGGATATAGAACAGTATCGAGGTAGGTGAAGATGAGTTCGGTGGGTCAGAAACAGGCTGTGATGATGGGTCGGCTGGGGTGGTCAGGCTTGTAGATCTTGGGAAGGAGGTAGAATCAGGTGGTGCGAGGTTCCTGAACTATGCGGTTGGAAGCTGTGGGTGGGAGGTCTCCTAAGGTGATGAGGTTGTGTATAGTCTGCGAGATGATGGTTTGGTGATGGGGGGGGGGGGGGGGGGGGGGGGGGGGTGGGGGGGGTGGTGGGTGAGGTCATGGTCGAGGGTTTGAGTTGACGCCTGCCTTCAGCAGTGTAGATGTTGGTGCGCCTTTACCCTGAACTTCCAGTTGCCTTCCACCTTAACACATCGCCCTGGCCAACATCTCTGTCTTAGGCATTCTGTAGTGCTCCAGTGAGACTCAGTGCAAGCTGAAGGGGTAACACCTCATTTTCTGCTTGGGGACCCTGCAGCCTTCCAGACTCAGTTACGGGTTCAATAACTTTAGGGCTTGAGCTCTCCTATGTCCTTATCGCAACCTCACAAACCAGGTCTAGGTATCAACAGACCTGCTGAGCTTTTCCAGTAGCTTCTATTTTGTTTCTGATTCACAGCATCTGCAGTTCTTTTAGTTTTTATTTGTTATCACATAGTCTGCTATTATACACCAGCCATTAATGGTCCCAACACAACTATTTACCCTCCTAGTCAGATCGCTATCCACTCCTTTGTCTGTTCAACTGTTCGTCTCTCTCTTTGGGTGTTATCCCCACCTATCATTTACTGCTTATCCGCGCCCCCCCCCCAACCCTATCTTATGCATATAAACCAACATTTTCCTAGCTAACATCAGTTCTGAGGAAGAGTCAAAAACAGAATTTATGGCAAAAGCTCAGCAAGTCTGGCAGTATCTGTGAAGAGAAATCAGAGTTAACATTTCAGGTCTGATGACCGACCCTCAGGACGCTGAGGAAGGGTCACTCGACCAAAAATGTCAAAGTGATCTGCAAAAGAAGCAATGGTGAAGTAGTTAGGATATGCACTGCCTGGAGGTCTCATAAGTGGCATGTTCAACTGAGGCATTCAAGAGGACATTCGATAATTACTTGAATAAAAATAACATGCAAGGGTATGGCAAAAAGTGGGAAATTGGTACTGTTGGATGTCAAATGATTTACAACCATTTCACTGAAGAATTTTCTCCTCATTTGTTACCTTGAGACCGTCTCATTCCTGGTGTCAGTGTATCTTGAATTGAAACCCCTTCTTCCCAAACCAACATTTAAACAATATCTATAATTTTCTAATCCGCTTGACCCTATGCGGAGGGTACCTCAGGTAACCATTCAGTGATTATCAGCTTTGTTCTGTATGTCAATGTGGAACCCAATTCCTCAAATAGAACATTGTTCCTAGTTTGTTTTTATTCTTTCAGGGCATATATGTGTCATTAGAGAGGGTGCCATTTGTTTCCTATTCCTGATTGTCCATGAGAAAGTGTTAGTGAGCTGTTTTCTTTAAATGCCACAGTCATTAGGATGTAAGTACACTCACAGTGCTGTTAAGAATGGAGTTTAAAGATTTTGACCTCGTGAAAGAAAGATAATGTGGTCTAAGAAAGGATGGTGTGCAGTTAAAGAAAAACTTATTGATAATGGTGTTCCAATGTGTGTGCAGTTTTGGGCCCCATATCTCAGGAAGGATGCCCTGACCCTGGAGCATGTTCAGAGAAGTTTCATGAGAATGGTCCCAGGTATGAAAAGCATTAACATATGAGGAACATTTGAGGACTCTGGGTCTATACTCCATGAAGTTTAGAAGGATGAGGGGGGATCTAATTGAAACTTACCAAATACTGAATGTCCTAGACAAAGGACATTGGGAAAGTGCTTCCATTGATAGGAGAGATAGGGACCCAAGGGCACAGTTTTAGAAGAAAGGGAACATCGTTTAGAACTGAGATAAGGAGAAACTCCTTCAGCCAATGAATAGTGAATCTATAGAATTCATTGCCACAGAAGACTGTGGAGGGCAGGCCATTGAGTATACTGTATTTAAGATGGAGATAGATAGGTCCTACAGTATCAAGGGGAACACAGGTTATGTGGAGAAAGCAGGAAAATGAGGTTCAGAAACTTATCAGAAACTTATATGATTGAATGGTGGAGCAGACTCGATGGACTGAATGGCCTAACTTCTGCTCCTATGTCTTATGGTCGTATGGTTTAGCTGCTGCTTTTCTCCTTCTAGGTGGTTTCAGAAGATATCTGGTTGCTGCTTCAGGAAAAATGTTGTGAATCTTAAAAGAGTTTAGAAGAGATCTACAAGGATGTTGCCAGTGTTGGAGGGTTTGAGGTATAGGGAGAGGCTGAATAGAATGTGGCTATTTTCCTTGGAGTGCCAGAAGTTGAGGGGGTGACCTTATAGAGGTTTATAAAAAATCAGGAGGGGCATGGATAGGGTGAATAGCCAAGGTCTTTTCCCTGGAGCGGGGGAGTTCAAAACTAGAGAGCATAGGCTTAAGGTGAGAGGGATAGATTTAAAAGGGACCTAAGGGGCAATGTCTTCACGTAGAGGATGGTGCGTATGGTGTGAGCTGCCAGAGGAAATAGTGGTGGCTTTACAGCATTTAAAAGAAATCGGATGGTTGCATAAATAAGAAGGGTTTAGAGGGATATGGTCCAAATGCTGGCAAATGGGACTAGATTAGTTTCAGATATCTGGTTGGCACAGACAAGTTAGACCAAAAGGCCTGTTTCTATGACACTCTGACTGTATATCATTAAAGGACATTTGAAATACAACAGAGGATTGCATAAATGGCTCATGGTTTGCCATTGTGCATTGTGGTAAAGTGAGTGAATTTTTAAGATGGTAGATGGGGTGCCACTCAAGTAGGTGGCTTTATCCTGGATAGTGTTGAACATCTTGAGTGTTGTTGGAGTTGCATTCAGGCAAGTAGAGAGCATTCCATCACACCAATGACTTGTGATAGAAGGTGATAGAAGGTGAACAAGATTTGAGGAATTAGGATGTGAGATACTTGCCTCAGAATTCCCAGTCTCTAATATGTTCTCGTATGGCTGGTGCAGTTCAGTTTTTGGTTAGTGATAAACTCCAGGATCTTGAAAATGGAGGATTCAGCAATGGAAGTGACATTGAATGTCAAAGGGAGATGATTAGATTTTCTCTTATTGGAGATGGTCATTGCCTGACACTTATTTGGTGCAAATGTTATTTACTACTAGCCCATAACTGAATGTTGTCCAGATTTTGCTGCTTATGCATACAAACTGCTTCAATATCTGAGGAGTTTCATATGATAGAATCAGAGAATGATAGAATCAAAGAATTGTTGCAGTGCAGGTGGAGGCCATTTTGCCCATTGTGTCTGCACCAGCTCTCTGAATGAACATCTCACATATTGCCATTTTTCCATCTTCACCCTGTAAGGCTGCACATTGTTCCTTTACAGCTAATTCTCTAATTCCCTCTGAATATCGTAACTGAACCTGCATCCACCAAACTCTCATATAGTGCATTCCAGATCTTAACTGCTCATTGTTAGTAAGGCTTTTCTTCTTTTAGTCTTTATTATTTTATAATGTATGAATTAATTCAAATCACACAACTTCAGTTTCAAGCTTATTTCTCTGTGCCGCACCATGTAAAGAAAAATAGCCAAATGGCAATCAAAAATTAAGACTTTATCATAATCAAATCATGATCTAAAAAAATGGTACTGAACGTTGTGCAAACATTAGTGAACCTATTGCTGGCTTTATGATAGAGTGATTGTAATTGATATTCCCAGCTAAAAATGATTTACTTCCAACAACCAGAATCATCTTCCTTTGTGCCAGATATGACACCACCCAGTGGAGCAATTCTCCCTGATTCCCTTTGATTCCAGTTTTGCTCAGACTCCTTGGTGCCACACTTGGTTAAGTTCTGTCTTAATGTCAAGAGTAGTCTCACTTCACCTCTTGAGTTCAGATTTTTAAACTATGTCTGTAATGAGTTCAGGAGCTGAGTGACCCTGATGGAAAGCAGAACCAGCATAATTAGACAGTTATTTGTATGGAAATAATGCACAATAGCATTACCAGTGATGCCTTCCATCACTTTGCTCATTGAATTTAGTCTTATAAGGCAGTAATTAGCCAGGTTAGATTGTCCTTTTTGTAGAGAGGATGTGTCCAGCAATTTACCAAGTAGTCAGGTAGCTGACAGTGTTTTAGCTATAATTTAATAGCTCTGCTAGAGCATGGCTAATTCTGAGCACAAGCCTTTATTCCTACCTCAAGAATTGTTGTCAAGATCTATAGCCTTTGAAGTGTCCAGTACGTTCAGCTTTTTATTGATATGTGATCGAGGGAATTGAATTGAATTGGTTAAAGACTCGCTTTTATGATGTGCAGAATCTCAGGAGGAGGTAAGATGGCTGAAGAAGAATGAAAATATATCAAGTTTGACTGTTGCACTGATGTTCTGGGTTTTTCCATCATCAGGTTGGGTCCATTTATGGAGCCACCTCCTCTGGTTAGTTGTTTCTATTTATGACCAGATATAGTAAGACTGAAGAGCTTGGATCTGATTAATTTGTTGTGAGACCACTTAGCTGTTTATTGTATACTACATCCACTGTTTGGCACAAAGTAATTAGTATTGTAACTTTACCAAATTGACATGTCATTGATGTGTATGCATGGTGCTGCTCCTGGCATGCGCTTCTGCACTCTTCACTTTACCAGGGTTGATCCTTGGTTTGATAGTAATGGCAGAGTGGGGAATATGCAAGGCAATGACTTTACAGATTATGGTTGAATACAGTCATGCTACTGTTGATGACCCCATAGTTATGAGTTGCCAAAACTTTTCAATATTTACTCTATTTGGGACAATGAAAGGTATCCTCAACGTAAAGACAGAACAGTCTCCATGGTCAATACTACCAATATTGTGCTGGACAGAATCACAGACAGGTAAATTGATAAGGATGAAGCCTTTTCTGCTTGTTTGTTCATTTACAACTGCTGCAGCCCAATCTTGTTGCATTTGACCAGCTCAGTCAGTAGTAGTGTTATGGAGCCATTTTTGGTGATTGATATTGAAGTCTCCACACACAGCATATTCTATCTCATTGCCACCCTCAGTGATTTTTCTATTCTGATCATTGGCTGAGTTAGGGATGAGGAACAACAGGTGGTAATCACCGGGAGGTTTCATGCCCGTGTTTGACCGGATTCCGAAGATTTTTGAGGTGCAGAGTCAATGTTGATGACTCCCTCCCAACTGTATAGCATTGTGTTACCATCACTGCTAGTTCTGTCCTGCTGGTGGGACAGAACGTATACAGGATGGAAATGGTAGTATCCAGAACATTATCTGTAAGGTATATTTGAGTGAGTATGGCTATGCCAGGCAGTTGCTAGTCGTGTGTATAGACTAGCTGTCCTATTTTTGGTAAAAGGCCTGAGATTAGATTAGATTAGACTTACAGTGTGGAAACAGGCCCTTCAGCCCAACAAGTCCACACCGACCCGCCGAAGCACAACCCACCCATACCCCTACATTCACCCCCTACCTAACACTACGGGCAATTTAGCTTGGCCAATTCACCTAACCCGCACATCTTTGTGACTGTGGGAGGAAACCGGAGCACCCGGAGGAAACCCACGCAGACACGGGGAGAACGTGCAAACTCCACACAGTCAGTCGCCTGAGTCGGGAATTGAACCCGGGTCTACAGACGCTGTGAGGCAGCAGTGCTAACCACTGTGCCACCGTGCCGCCCACTGTTAATAAGGAGAAATGGCAAGGTTGAAGGATGTGTGCTTGTTATTTCTGATTTCTGGGCCGATGTCAGGTGCTGCATCCAATTTCTATTTTTTTTACTTCATAGCAATTTGGTACAACTGAGTGCCTAGACAGCTTATTGAGAATCTACCACATTATATGGCTAGAATCACATATAGGTCAAATGCAGATAAGAATGTTAATTTCCTTCCCTAAAGGAAATTAGTAAATTAGATAGGTTTTTGCAACAGTTGAATCAAGTTTGACAGTCACCATTACTGGGACTAGTTTTTAATTCCAGATTTATTAATTATTTTAAATTTCACCAGCTGCCAGGATAGCATTTGTATCTTTACCTGGACCTCTGGATTATAACTCCAATGACTGAACCAATCTCCAGTGGATCTTTGTGTATATCTTTTATAAATTCAGAATATTGATTTTTATCTACAGATCACTCCAGAGCTTTTCTCTGCCCTATTTCTGTCATAATTTTTAACTTATGATTATTTCAACCCTTAATTTTAAATTCTTTGCCAAACCTTTTCATTTCATCAAGCTCTCTTTACTATCTCATAAATCCTTAACTGTTCTTTGAAGTGGGATGAACCCCACACTAGGGTTGAAAGCAGAGGATACAATACACTGGGCAACAGGGCATAAGCTGCCTTTGGCCAATGTTAATCAATTAAATGACTGTCAATGGATCTGCCATCCCTATCAAAGATAATGGCTTACCTCCAACAGCTCCCAAACCAATCAGCTGTCAGCTCAGCATTAGCAGTTGTAAAGTTGGCACTTGCTGAGGCTGCAGTATGACAATTTATGAATGGAAGTGGGCTAACTGGATCAAGATAGCAATTGCTGGGGAATAGTTCTCAGTGATAATACTGTGCCCTGGGTACAGTCATTGCCAGCAAAGAAATTGCTTCATGGGAATCCACCAGATCAAAATGATGGGTTGGCAGTGCAGATATGGATAACTCTTTTGAACGTTTTAGTGGAGAATTGAAAGTCACACTGAAAGTTTGTAAGCATAGACGTAATGGATAAATAGTACTGCAGATGGTATGGGTAAAGAGAGGACTGCTTCACTGGCACAGGGCTTCACTTGAACTGCAGTGGGATCAGTGATCTCGTGAACTGAATGATGATGCATACCACACAACACCTTCCCATGCCATTTTGCCAGCCATCCTGCTTCACAATGGCTTGTAAAATTCATCACCTCTCTGATCATAATCTTAATCATTTCTATTTATTTATTTATTAGATTTATTAGATCCCCTACAGTGTGGAAACAGGCCCTTCAGCCCAACAAATCCACACCGATCCTCT
The DNA here is from genome assembly GCF_020745735.1 of Hemiscyllium ocellatum. Taxonomy (NCBI): domain Eukaryota; kingdom Metazoa; phylum Chordata; class Chondrichthyes; order Orectolobiformes; family Hemiscylliidae; genus Hemiscyllium; species Hemiscyllium ocellatum. Next base: position 58,694,828 of record NC_083407.1, on the reverse strand, counting down.
GAAGAGTAATCCACCCAGACCCAATTCCTTATAACTTTTCTCATCCACACAATCACTGGTGTAAAACACATTCATCTTGTAAACACCAAGAGACATTTCATGAAGTGTGTTATGCAAATATAAAGAGCTGATCAGCATATATTTCAAAAGATAATATTTTAAAATGTTATCAGTACAGTTCAGGACATTTTTAATAAAAGCAGTACTTTCATATTTTTACCAGATGAGGTCGCCATTTTTGAAGGAGATGAAAGAATATACTGGCACCACGAAGTAATTCAGTGGTCTTTGTTCTTGACCTGTGCATAATAGTTGAGTAAAAAGTGAGGTCTGCAGATGCTGGAGATCACAGCTGATAATAGTTTAAATTTATTACCGTTTTTGACACCACTTTCTAATACATAAATTAGGTTTTAATTCTTGGCATTCTAATAGATTAAGTGAACTCTCAGTGATTAAAGGGGCTAGCAGGGATTGTGATGAGGTCTACCAAAAGTATAGTGATGTATTTTATATTGTAATGTTGTCTTTTTTTTAAATTAATATCTTTTCTGGTTTAAAAAGGTATCTTGTTGTTCTGCATCTGACTACAAGCTAGGGGGCAATTCATCCTAAATCACAACAAACTACCACCTTGTGGTATTTTCACATATGATCACTTCGGGTAATTTGTGGTATTTGCCATCTCTACTAGTACAGAGGAGCCTTGATTATCTGAAGCACACAGGCGAGCAGTATTTCATTCGGTTAATCGAATGCTGGATAACATAGCTTAGCCGAGCATCTAAACTTGCTTCTAAACTTGCGATCTCGCTGGATAATCCGATATTTGGATAATCGAAAGACGGATAATCGATGTTCCCCTGTATATGGTACTGGGGAGGAGTTGTTTAAGATGATTCACTGTCATAAACTTCCTTTGTTTTAACTTGATCTTTGGCCCATCTTGTGATTAGTGGTATAGATACACTATGAAAGAGTATCCACAGAACAGCTGCTGTTTTTAGATTAGAAGCATGATAACAATAAGTACAATTACATTTGGTCATACACAATTATATGGGCCTTGGGGACTTTGCTATGGACCAGACCAAATCTCCTCAAAATATATTAAGAAGGTAGTCTAGACCTCAAGATTTTCTTATTTTTAAAGGCAAGTGTAAGGCATTGCATCCTGGATGCAATTTGATTGCTCAAACTACTAGGCTTGAAGCAAAACACACTTTATTCTTACACGACAGTAAAAATCCAAACAAAATAAGATTTAAAAAAGCTTAACAGTAACTGTATTGAAATACTTAACAAGATAACACATGTAAACTACATCTGATTAGCTGTTCCAAGATAATAACATTCCAGAAAATAAAACACCATAGACAGAGGCAAATTCAGTAAAATAGATTGTCTCACGTGCAAAGTTTTTCCAGTCCAGGAGGAAAGGACATCACGAGTAAACTCTGAGAGAGAACTCAAGCATTTTGATGTAGCAGAAAGAGATATATAACAGTTTCCACCCTGAACTGCTACTGAAATTAAACTAAAATCCTGGTTCTGTGGGAATTGGACCTCACTCCTTCATGCTGCTTTTATTGTTCCAACTTAAAAAAAAAGGCCTCATAAGCTGTTTACTTCATTGGCTTGGAACAGACCACTCTCCAAGTGTCTAATTTCACAAACCTAGGAAGTTTGGATGTTTCACAGTTTTCTTAGATTTGGAAGAATGATAAGTCTCTTGTTTGAGAATAGTTCACTCTGGTTCTGATCTGTGGATCATTTCTCTGTTGGAGGATGTTTTAGCTCCCAGATCTCCTTTGCAGGTGATTTTGTTCTTTGAGAAGTTGTTATTGATCCATCACCTCATCTTGAACACCCTGAATCTTTTTAATTTCCTGCTTCAAAGACAGCTGCTTTGTTGAAATAAATATTATATTCCTTGTAATTTGCTGAATTTCTGGATTAGTCAATTGTACAAGGTTTGTCTTTGCAGTATTTTAAATGCATGGACCAGAAAGTTCTTCTTGACAGTATATTTGGATCTTTGCATGTTAGGCTGGCTCCCATGGAGTAATATGCAGCTCAACCTCCTTGACTTTGGATCAGTCTAGATTAGATTAGATTACCTACAGTGTGGAAACAGGCCCTTCAGCCCAACAAATCCACACCGACCCGCTGAAGCATAACCCACCCCGACCCATTCTCCTACATTTACCCCTTCACTTAACACTACGGGCAATTCACCTAACCTACACGGGAGGAAACCAGAGCACCTGGAGGAAACCCACGCAGACACGGGGAGAATGTGCGAACTCCACACAGAGAGTCACCTGAGGCAGGAATTGAACCCAGGTCTCTGGCGCTGTAAAGCAGCAGTGCTAACCACTGTGCCACCGTGCAGCCCACTAAGATGTCTTCAGTCACCCATTGTTGTTACTTGACCAGTGATACAAATGTTTCCAGTCTCTCACCATGTCACTCAAAGATGCTACTAAGTTATCACTGCTTGAGCCGTTCTGAAGATGTCGTGTCAGCTTCGAAATGTTAACTTTATTTCGCTCTCCACAGATGCTGCTAGACCTGTTGAGTCTCTTCAGCATTTCCTGTTTTTTTGTACCCAGTTACCTCATTGTAAGTTTTGTAGTTTGTGAGAAGTTCCAGATCAGGAGAGTTTGATTAGAAATCTTCATTAATTATTCAAAACTGAGAATGTGAAAGATCTTAATTGTGTGGTGGTTCAAGACAAAAACTTCACTGCTCGTAGGACCAGAACTGGAAAAAAGCATAGTTGATAGTGAAGGGGAATACCTCTGCATTTGGTTAACTGTAAAGTGATGGTTTTGGGGAACAAATGGAATCTTTTTTTCAGGTGTTTCAGAATCTTTCAAACTGTGTTCTATGTATGTAACTTGGATTGCATTATTTTATTTTTATTTCTCATGTGTAATACATGTCTGCTGTTAAAACCAACTGTGCAGCCATGCATGCTTATGTTACAATGAAACACAGTACATTCAAAAACAAAATATAATCTATTGAGTTAGATTTCATTCTGGGATCTAATTTGTCTTATAGTAACATCAGATGGAATCAAATTGCTTGCTGAACCTGCATGCTAACTTTGAGTAACTTATGAACAAGGTCTCTGAGGTCCCATTGTACATCAACTCTTTCCAATACCTCACCATTTAATGAATACTTCAAATTTGAATTCCTTCTGCCAGAGTGGATAGCCTCAGACTTATCCACATAATATTCCATCTGCCATGTTTTTGCCAATTCACTCAACTCGTCAAAATCCTCTTGCATCCTCATTGCAACTTATGTTGCCACTAAATGATATTCTGCACCTTGGGGGAAGCCAGTTATGTTGCTGATTCCTATTGCGTGGGCTGTAGCATTACTCAACACTAAGAAACAAAATGAATCTGTCATTTTTACTAAATGGCATAGGTCACAGTCTTGATACGTTTGTGAGTGGATTATTGAGCAATCCCACACCGGTGCCTCGTAGCTCCCTAGAGGGAACCTGTCACATAAAAGTGTCGTGTTGACGGCTGCCAGGATATTTGGCCAACCTCTCCTTCAGGTCACAGCTCCCATTTTAACAGCTGGCATATTTCAGTCATAGTGTCTCAGGATATCCTCAGCCTGCTCCGAATCTGTGTCTCACTCGTTTGGAGGAAATGTTACCGAGGACAAAAGACCGCTCTGAGTTAGCCATATCTTGAGGGGCCCTTCAGCTTTAATCTGGACATGTGGTGGATGCTGTTCAGCTTCCATGGCAGTTTGTTGCTGGTCTATGGCTTGCTGGTGTATCTGCTTCCTTGCATCTTCATTACATGACAGCATCAGCGACGATCACACCCACTGTGGCTGGGTCCATCAGTCACAATCACAATTAATCATGTTGGGACATAAGGAACACAACAGTCTCTTAGCAATGAAAACAGTTAACATTTGCATCCTGGACAAATAATGACAATATACATCTCAGTGCAAGCATGGAGCATTCTAACTCGAGAGCCATGGACTGAACATCTTAACTGTTTGACATAGGACCATATTTGACAAGCACTGCTCAAGTCATGTGGCAAATAGCTTGCAGTAGAGTCTAAATGCTTTGTGCATGCAGAGCCCTTCTGCTGACCCCACATCACCCATGAAAGGCATCATCATTGTATTTACGAGAGTCTTGCATTATACACGAGTTGCATTAGAGAGGGATTCAGTTCTGTGCCTCTTTGCATTGTAAGATGGCTTGCATTAGTTGTGTGCATTGTGAACCCCAGTTCTTCATTTCAGTTCACCTGTGATTACTTCCATCTGCAATTTGCAAGGACTGATTACATGGTTGACAATGCCTGTGAACAGTATTTGCACCCACATACTTCTACATTGCATGCATTTCGAATGCACAATGATAAGTTTGCAAATTATGTGAACCTGCACTCTACAAATGCATGTTTGATACAACTGACTTTTGAAGGACCTCAGAGTGGATAAAAACTGGAGCTGGAAAAAGCACAGCAGGTCAAGCAGCATCGGGGAAGAAAGGAGTCAACATTTCAGGTTGTAACCTTTCATCAGGACTCCCAGTCATGACGGAAGATTCTGATCTGAAAGGTCGACTCCCTTTCTCCTCTGATGCCGTTTGACCTGCTGTGCTTTTTCCAGTTCCACTCTGATTCTTCAGCATCTGCAGTACTCACTGTCTCCAAGTTTTTGAACGGCACAGAAATGAAGTGCATTTTTGCCCATCAAACTGACACTGGTTGTACCCACTGAGCTTGTACCCAGCCATTTTCCATCCACAAGATGCTTTTAGAAGGAAACACAAATTGCACTGGACACTGAGATTACCAGGCTTGGCCTGGTGAGCAGGTCCTTCCCCTGAGTCTCCAGGTTGCTTTCTACTGAGTATTTCCTGGACAGGAATATCTACATATATTCTCTAAATATCTACATATCCTCACCCTCTGTGTCCAATTGAAACTCCAACTATGTTCTTCATCACTGATCACTATCACTACAGTTTGCTGAAATGTTAATGCTGGTAAAATCAAAGTTTACTTTCTTGAATTATTCTTCTGGATCTTTGGGATTTCTTCTCATTGTGAAGTTTAGGTATGCATTGCCACAATCATATACAGAGGAGCCTCGATTATACAGCATTCAATTATCTGAACATTGGATTATCCAGCAAGATTGCAAGGCCCCTATGCTTGGCTAAACAATGTTATCTGGCATTCGATTATCCAGAATTTAATTAACCAAACAAAATACTCCTAGCCAGTGTCCTTCAGGTAATCGAGGTTCCTCTGTACAGTAGAATTTCTCAGGTGATTACTCCTGATCTTATGTTATTTGCCACTAATTCCATTATGTGGCTCTGAGTATTATTTGTGGTAGTCTGTTAATGTTAAGGAAGTAAATCAGGTCCCTCCAAAGTCTCTGAATCCAAGTCAGAGTTAGAATTTTTCTGGGTTGTTCCAGGTACTAGGTGATTCTCATCAGATATTTTCAACCTTCTGAGCAATTCCTGTGGAGTTAGAGGCACTGGGGCTTTCACATAATCATAAGACACAATTCCTGTCTTGCAATATAGAATGCAATATAGAACATAGAACAGTATAGCACAGTACAGGCCCTTCGGCCCATAAAGTTGTGCCGAGCAATTATCCTAATCTAAGATCAACCTAACCTATGCAGCCCTCAATTTATTGCTGTCCATGTGCTTGTCCAGCAATCGCTTAAATGTCCCTAATGTTTCTGACTCTGCTACCATCTCTGGTAGTACATTCCATACACCCATCACTATCTGCGTAAAGAACCTACCTCTGACATCTCCGCTATACCTTCCTCCAATCAACTTAAAATTATGACTCCTTGTGACAGATATTTCTGGGGAAAAGTCCCTGTCTATCTATTTACTCTATGCGTTGCATTATCTTGTACACCTCTATCAAGTCATCTCTCTTCCTTCTTCTCTCCAGTGTGAAAACTCCAAGCTCACTCAACCTCCCTTCATAAGACAAGCCCTCCATCTAGGCGGCATCCTAGTAAATCTCCTCTGCACCCTGTCTGAAGCATCTGCATCCTTCTTGTAATGAGGTGACCAGAACTGGACATAATATTCCAAATGTGGTCTAACCAGGGTTTTATAGAGGTGTAGCAAAACTTTGTGGCTCTTAAACTCAATCCCCCTCTTAATGAAATCAAAACACCATACACCTTCTTAACAACCCTATCAACTTGGGTGGCAACTTTGAGGGATCTATGGACATGGACCTCAAGATCCCGCTGTTCCTCCACACTTCCAAGAATCCTGTCTTTAAACCTGTATTCAGCATTTAAATTCGACCTTCCAAAATGAATCACTTCACATTTATCCAGGTTGAACTCCATCTGCCACTTCTCAGCTCAGTTCTGCATCCTGTCAGTCATGTTGTAGTCTGCAATCGCCCTCAACATTATCTAAACACCTATCTCATTGACAAACCTATTAACCCACCCTTCCATTTCTTCATCCAAGTCATTTATAGAAACTATAACGAGCAGAGGCCCAAGAACAAATCCCTGCGAGACACCACTGGTCACCAACCTCCAGGTGGAATACTTACCATCTACTACCATTCACTATCCTCTTTCAGCCAGCAATTCCATATGGGCTTAGCCAAATATTCCTGTATCCCATATCTCCTAACTTTCTGAATGAGCCTACCATGGGGAACCTTATTATCGAATGTCTTACTGAAATCCATTTACACCACATTCTGCTTGACCTTTGATAACTTGTCTCATCAGGTCCTCAAAGAACTCAATAAGACTTGTGAAGCATGACCTGCTCCTCTCAAAGCAATGCTGACTATCTTTAATGAAACTATGTTTTTTCAAATAGTTATAAATCCTATCTCTCAGAATCCTTTCCCAGTACCTTGCTTACCATGGATGTAAGACTGACTGTTCTGTATTTTCCAGGGATTTCCCTATTCCCTTTCTTAAATATTCGCCTTTCTCCAATCATGAAGTACTACTCCCTTGGAGAATGAGGATGCAAAGGTCATTGTCAGAGGCATCACAATCTCATTCCTCTCTTCCCATACTAACCTTGGATATATCTGGTCTGGAGAACTTATCTGTCTTTATGCTTCCCAGAATTTCCAGCATATCCACTTCCTTAATATCCATCTGTTCAAGCCTATTAACCTGGTCCATAGTGTTCTCACTATCAACAAGGTCACTCTGTCCAGTGAATACTGAAGCAAAAAACTCATTTAGGGCCTCCCTTACCTCTTCAAACTCCAGACACAAGTTCTCTCCACTATCTCTGATCATCCCTACCTTCTCTCTGATCACTCTCTTATTCGTCACATAGGCGTAGAATGCCTTTGGGTTTTCCCTAATCCTTTACGCCAAGGCTTTTTCATGCTGCCTCCGAGCTCTCCTCAGTCCATTTTTGAGTTCTTTCTTAGCTACCTTGTAATCCTCATAAACTGTGCCATATCCTTGCTTCCTCACCCTTAAGTATGCTTTCTTATTCTTTTTGATGTGAAACTCCTCTGCTTTTGTGAGCCAAGGCTCCTTCTCATTACCATTCTTTGCCTATATCATTGGGACATTGAAATCTTGCTTTTCCTGACCAAATGTTATCTTGTTGCCCTTAAATAAAATTACCAATTATTTTTTGCAATTTGAATTAAATTTTATGCTGTGGACCTATTGTAGCTAGTATTATAAAGTGAGTTATCAAGAGGTTGCTGGTAGATGACCCATGGAAAAGATGTCTTTCAAAAATATTTATCTATTTTCCTACTTATCTTTTTGGCCTCAATTTCATCTTCTATTCCACACTGTCTAATTTTGAACCAGGATAAATTATCAACATTACTAAAGGCTGACGTGTTTTAGTTTAAACCTTCACAGGCATTTATGAGAAAAAAATAATTAGCCTCAGCAACTTTGAACTGAGATGACATCATTAATTAAAATTCAATCTAATTGAAGGATCAATAAAAGAGAATATAGATTAATTATTCTACAGCATTATAGAGGGAACGTCATCAAAAAGAATTAATTAGATGTTCCAACATTCACAGGAACCCAAGCAAATTTGAAGCTATAAATATTTTTCAAAGTCACATGAATATTCATATATGAATGTTGAAGTCCAGTCGAAGAAAGTGATTCATAATTTACAGCATTGAAATTAGCTTGTTCAGATATGGGTATTACTTCTTCAGTGCCTTGTGATTTTCATCCAGAAATTCAGGTGGTTGCCCTCTGCGCTAGAAATGTGAGGCATGCCATTCCTGTGAAGTTATATCCTTAACATTGGTCTTAGTTTATGCCACTTGTCATTTTGTGGTAGCTCTCTGAGAAGTGGTGGCTGGGACCTTTTGTTTTATTCACTTGTGGGAAATGGGCATCGCTGGCTGGGTCAGTGTTTAGTGCCCATTCCTAGTTGCTCTTGAGATAGGAGTGATGTGCTGCCTTTTTCAACTGCTGCATTCCACCCTGTTAGAGAGAGATAGTTTTAAAGAATTAGACAAACACATTTTCTTGAGGTTTTACTGAAGTAAGAGGTCATATTTATTATTCTCAAACTGATCTGGATCTATATTAACATTAAAAGTTAATATGATCCTGAAAAGGTAACACATGCATTCAAAATCCATATGTACAATCACCACATATCCAGCTGTTACGTGAGGTAAGGAAGCAAATAGGTGGGGCATGTGCAATAATTTTCAATTCGTTTCAGGTTGTAAGGGAGGCACCATGCAACAGGAAGACTGTCGGTGTGGTAACATTATTTAAGAAGCGAGGAAGACATAAGCCAAGAAACTACAAGAAACTAAGCCAGTCAGTCTAACCTCCGTGATGGGGGAGCTATTGAAAGTGATTCTGAGGGACAGAATTAATCTGCACATGGACAGGCATGGATTAATCAGCATGGTTTTGTTAAGGGAAGGTCATGTCTGTCAAACTTGATTGAATTTTCAGAGACCAAGTTTCTAGATGAGAGCAATGCATTCAAAGTAGACTACTTAGCCTTCAGTAAGCTTTTGATATGGTCCTCCATGTGAGACTGATAGTGAAGGTAAGATCCAGTGGGATCCAAGAAAAATTGGCAAATTGGATCCAGAACTGACTGACTGACAGCAGCAGAGGGTGTGATAGAAGAATTTTTTTTGTGACTGGAAGCTTTTGTATAGTGCGGAATGGCAGATAACACTGTTGAGGCCCTTGCTTTTTGTGGTATATATCAGTAAATTTGGAGCTGATATGAAAACTGACAAGGTGTTAAATAGTTATGAGGATATGCTTAGATTACAGGAGGATATCGGCAGTCTGGTCAAATGTGATGATCAATGGCAAATGGAATGAAATCCAGATATTTGTGAAGTGATACTTGAGGAAGGAAATACATGATGAGTGGTAGGACCTGGGGAGCACCAAGGATCAGAGGTGCTTGGTGTGCATGCCACTTGTCCCTTAAGGTAGTAGGACAGATGGATTAAGTAGTTAAGAAAACATGTGGTATACTTGCCTCTATTAGCTGAGGCAGAGTTTATGAGCAGGAAATTACATAGCCAGAAGCTACATAAAATATTCGTTAAGCCACAGCTAATACCTTGTACACAGTTCTGGAATCCACTTTAGAGGAGAGGATGCAGTGAAGTTTTATCAGGATGTTGCCTTGGCTGGAGAGTTTTAGTTATGAAGAAAGATTGAATAGACTGGGATTATTTTTCCTAGAGCATAAGAGACTAAGGCAATACATAATTGAGATTGTTTGAGGGGTGGGGTGTGTGTGTTGCACATAAAAAGGATAGACAGGAAGAAACTTTCCTCTTCATGGAAGGATTAATGACCAGGGCATAGATTTAAGGTAAAGGGCGGGAGACTTAGAGGAGGTGTGAGGAAAAATATTTCACCGAGAAGGTGATAGAAATCTTGAACTCATTGCCTTAAAGAGTAATAGAGGCAGAAGTCCTCATAACATTTGTGAAGTACTTAGAGGTACATTTGTGATAACAAGGTTATGGACTGAGTGCTAGAAAATGGGAATGGAATGCAGTAGTTAGGCGTATGTTTTTGAGGCAGATTTGAAAGTCTGAAGGGCCTTTTTCTGCGCAGTATACCTCTATGACTAATTACAAACTGAAATTAAAGGTAGTACTGCAAATACTGTACTATGTTGAGAAAATTAATTGTCAGTACTCTGCTCAGTCTGTAGAATTCACTAGCTTTTATTTCTCAACTGAGATGATATTTGAGGATGTGACTGGAATGTCCCTATTTTCTTCGAGAAAACATTGCTGTAGAAATTCAAAGGCTTTTCCTGTAGAATTATCTGTCAGCTTCAGGTCTTTTGGGCGGCACGGTGGCTCAGTGGTTAGCACTGTTGCCTCACAGCACCAGGGTCCCAGGTTCAATTTCAGCCTTGGGTGACTGTGTGATGTTTCCACATTCTCCCCATGTTGTATGGGTGCTCTGGTTTCCTCCCACAGTCCAAAGGTGTGGAAGTCAGGTGAATTGGTCATTCTAAATTGCCAGTAGTGTTAGGTGCATTAGTCAGAGGGAAATGGGTCTAGGTGGGTTACTTTCCAGAGGGTTCGTGTGGATTTGTTGGGCTGAAGGGCCTGTTTCCACACTGTAGGTAATCTAATCTAATCTAAAATTCAAAGTGCAGCAAACAGCTGTTAGCTTTGGGAGGGGGGAGCAGGGAGAGAGAGAGATGAGGTCGTGGGGAGCACCGAGTAGTTTTTATTCACTACTGCAAGTAAATCCTGCCAGTATACATCCAAGTTCACACTCAAAACTTTGATGGATCAATTACTTCTCTAACTGCCACTAGAAGTTCAAAAATCTATTTTAAATTACAGAATCAGGAGGTGCCAGTGTTGGACTAGGGTGTACGAAGTTAAAAATCACACAACACCTGGTTATAATCCAACAGGTTTATATGGAACCACAAGCTTTCAAAGCTGAAAATGTGTTGCTGGTTAAAGTGCAGCAGGTCAGGCAGCATCCAAGGAGCAGGAGCATTCCTGATGAAGGGCTTATGCCCGAAACATCAAATTTCCTGCTCCTTGGATGCTGCCTGACCTGCTGCGCTTTAACCAGCAACACATTTTCAGCTCTGATCTCCAGCATCTGCAGACCTCACTTTTTACACAAGCTTTCAAAGCACTGTTCCTTCATCAAGTGGTTATAGAGTGTAAGATCGGAGGGCACAGAATTTATAAATTTGTAAATTCAGTATTCTACAATCTTATACTCCACAAACTGATGTTGTGTGATTTTTAACTAAATTACAGAAGGTAGTTTTGTTTAGTTCATGTCTGCACATTTTAATTTATCCTGGTATCATTGCTGCAAGCAATTAAATTTTAATATCCTGTTTCTAACTGTTTAATTTCAGATAATCACCTCATAGTACAGGAAATAGACTCACATTTCCAAGGGGTTTGTTGTTTCCATTGAGATTTTCATATACCCTCTTGTTTCCTTGAAATTGAGTGTGGCTGCATAGTGGTACAAACAATCAGCCATTTTAATGTGAATCAGTGTTCCCTTGTTTCAGGGAGACTACCTCTTTCCAATTGAAATTGTCTTTTGCAAAGTCTTGTTAAGTGAATCTAGCTGATGTTATGTCAAATCAGCATGAGAAATAAGCACATCTTCACAACGTATGAACAAAGAGCAGGAGTAGACTATTTGGCTCCTGAACATGCACTACCATTCAGTATGATCGTGATCGGGCTGATTGTAATTTCAAACCAACATTCCTGCTCACCCCCTAATAACCTTCCACCATCTTTCCTACCAAAAATCTGTTTATAGAATCCCTGCAGTGCGGAAGCAGGCCATTCAACCCATCAAGTCCATACAGAACCTCTGAAGGGCAGCCCACTCAGACTCATTCCTTTACCCTATCCATGTAACTCTGCATTCCCCATGGCAAATCCACCTAACCTACACAGCTCTGGACTGTGGGAGGCAACTAGAGCATCTGAAGCAAACCCACACAGACATGGGGAGAATGTGCAAACTGTTATCCAAGGGTGGAATCGAGCCCTGGTCCCTGGCACTATGAGGCAGCAGAGCTAACCACTGAGCCACTGTGCTGCCCATCTCTGCCTTAAAAACATTTGAATGTCTGCTTTTATAGATTTTCACAGAGACTGTTCCAAAAGCTCACAGCCGTCTTTGAGAAATAATTTGACCTCACCTCAGTTTTTAATGGGTGATCCCTTATTTTTGTAGAATGATGGCTAGTTCTAGGTGTGACAAATGGGGAAACATCCTCTCCAACTGCAATTTCTGCCAGTACAAGCAAAGTTAATCAGAAGGAATTGTTTAATACTTAAAGTTGACAAGGTACCAGGATTGAATGAGATACATGAGCTACTGGCCACAATCTTTCAGTCTTTCCCAGACACAGAAAAGATGCAGCAGACTGGGGAATTGTAGACATTACACCCTTGTTCAAAAAAAAACAGTTGTAAGAGTAAGCCCAACAATTGCAAACCAGTCAGTTTAACGTTAGAGTTGAAGCTTCCAAACATAATTACTTGGGATAAAATCAGTCATTACAATAAGAAAGGTGCATTGTTTGCAAATAGTCAGTCTGGAATTTTAAAAGAGAAAATGTCTTTAACTTGCTGACATTTTTGAAGTGGTAACAGAAAAGATTCATGAATGTAATGCTGTTGATGTAATACACATGGACTTTTAAAAAAAACATTCAATACAGTGTCACACAGCAGATTTGTGAGAAAAGTTATAGCACATGGAGTAAAAACGGACAGTAGCAACATGGATACAAAATTGACTGCATAACAAGAAATAAAGAAAAGTGGTCAATAGATATATTTTGGGATAAAGAAATGTTTGCAATTAAGTCCCCTGGGTCAGAATTGGGTCCTTAATTTTCCTGATATGTATCTTGGTATGCAGGAGACTATTTTAAAATTTGAGCATGATACAAAACTTGAAAGCATTGTAAAATATGGGAAGGACATTGTCAAACTCCAAAAGGATATAGACAAGATGGTGGAGTGGGCAGATAAGTGGTTAGTGAAATTCAGTGCAGAGAAGTGTGAGCTAATCTATTTTTATAGGAACAGCATGTATTAGGTTATTTTTTTTCTGAGGTTCTTACATACTTGATGCAACTGTAACACGCCGACTTCTGTGAACAATCAAAATTTTATAAAGCACAGTATAATACAAGCTTTGAAGAAACCCTGACCACTCCTTGCCATGCATGTGAGGCGTGTCCAGGGAAACTCTCCCTGTACAAACGAAACAGTCCTCTCTTTATACAAAATCTTTACATCACAATTAGTAATGCTCACAAGACAATCCCCAGTCACTCCCTCACATTCACATGCTACTCAAGATGCAATGCAGTGACCTTCTCACCTCCAGAAACACCTCAGCTGTCTCAAGGTTTGTCGTGGCTTTTGGGCGGCACGGTGGCACAGTGGTTAGCACTGCTGCCTCACAGCGCCTGTAGACCCGGGTTCAATTCCCGACTCAGGCGACTGACTGTGTGGAGTTTGCACGTTCTCCCCGTGTCTGCGTGGGTTTCCTCCGGGTGCTCCGGTTTCCTCCCACAGTCACAAAGATGTGCGGGTCAGGTGAATTGGCCATGCTAAATTGCCCATAGTGTTAGGTAAGGGGTAAATGTAGGGGTCTGGGTGGGTTGCGCTTCGGCGGGTTGGTGTGGACTTGTTGGGCCGAAGGGCCTGTTTCCACACTGTAAGTCTAATCAAAAACAATGTTATGCAAAGCATCCCTTATTGACCAGATCTGGTGTGAATTGTATTGTTTTGTAATTACAGGGAGTAGTCAGAATTCCAACTATAATGTTCTTCCTGATTTTTGAATAGGGGATGAAAATGTAAATAGGCTTTTGAATGGCAAAGAAATGGCCGTGTAAATGGCTCTGAATAGGAGATGATAATGTAATTTCTTACAACCTATCTAAATCAGAGGCATCCCACCCTAGCCTTGGGATATCCAATTTCCTGAAGGTCAGCAGACCAAGTTAATTCTTTAATATCACACAAGGACATTGTAAAGTAGAGGAAACAATGCATAAGGTCTGCAGGAAGAGAGGGACCATGATGTATACGTGTATAGATCACTGAAGGTGGCAGGACAGGTGAAGAAATTAATAAAGCATTCAATAACTTTGATATTTTATTGGGGGCAAGTACATGAGCAGCAAGGTTATCCTGAAATTAAACAAGGCACTCAGACCTCAGGTGGAGTTTTGTGTACAGTTTTAGGCACCACACTATAGGAAGCTTGTGAATGTATTGGAGAAAATGAAGAAGATATTTATAAAAATGATTGTGCGGATGCGAAACTTCAGTTAAGAGCATACATTAGAGAGGTTCAGACTGTTCTTCTTGAAGTTCTGTAAGAAGATTTGGAAGTCATGAGAAGTTAGATAAGGAGAAACTGCTTTTGCTCATGAAGGAATTGAGAACAGGTTGGCCAAGTTTTAGAGTGACTTGCAAATATAAGAAATGTGATGTGAAAAGAGACTGAGAATGCATTGCTGAAAAATGTGGTGGAAGCCAAGTTAACCAGGCATTGAGAAGGACATTGAATGATTATTTGAAAAGAATATGCACGAGTTAAGAGGGAAAGGCAAGTGAGTGACACTAAGTCATTGTGCTTATCGGAGAGCTGGTGTGTATGGGCTCAATGGCCTCCTTCTGTGCTGTAATGATTCTGTGATCCTAAGTTACATTTGCAACCTTGCAAACTAATTCAACCTTCCCCAAATCTCGGAAGCGTGTGAGTTGCATGTGAGATGAAGTATATTACCTGTTGTGTGCTTTTATGACCTCTGTAGTAATTGATAATTTTGAAAGAAAGGAATTCCCACAAGTGGCACGGTGGCACAGTGGTTAGCGCTGCTGCCTCACAGTGCCAGAGACCCGGGTTCAATTCCTGCCTCACGTGACTGACTGTGTGGAGTTTATACGTTCTCCCTGTGTCTGGTTGGGTTTCCTCCCACAGTCCAAAAATGTGCAAGCTAAATTGCCTGTAGTGTTAGGTGCAGGGGTAAACGTAGGGGGGTGGGTGTGTGTTGTTGTGGACTTGTTGGGCCGAAGGGCCTGTTTCCTCACTGTAAGTAATCTAATCTAGGACCAACAAGAAGAAAACTTATGGGAAAGATTTCACCTGTGCTCTAACAGTCATACACATAAATAAAGGTATATCACATTTATAACTTCAAACATAAACTGAATTGTATATCCAATTTTCTGTAATGACCTTTTTGGAAAGAAAAGGAGAGTAAAAGGCTATTCTGATCAAATCAAAATTAAGTGACTTCTGTTATTTCTGAATGAATTTAGAACTCTGGAATTTTACTAATTGAATGCCCATTTAGATGATTGTCTGCCTTGAGTGGACATACCAAGACAAAACCATTGTGGAATTCACACACGTGGATGGCACAGTAGTTAGCACTGCTGCCTCACAGCGCCAGAGACTTGGGTTCAATTCCCACCTCAGGTGACGGACTGTGTGGAGTTTCCACATTCTTCCCTTGTCTGCGTGGGTGCTCCGGTTTCCTTCCATTGTCCAAGAATGTGCAGGTTAGGTGAATTGACCATGCTAAATTGCCCATAGTGTTAGGTGCAGGGGTAAATGTAGGAGAATGGGTCTGGGTGGGTGTGCTTCAGCGGGTCGGTGTGGACTTGTTGGGCCGAAGGGCCTGTTTCCACACTGTAAGTAATCTAATTATTTGTGGGTTTAGGAACATAGAAACAAGAGTAGGCCTTTCAGCCCCTCATGCCTATTCAACCATTCAGTGAGATCATACATGATCTGTGGTTTAATTTCTTGATACCTTTGCTTAACAAACACATGTCTATCTCAGAATTAAAATTAATAACTTATCCAGTATCTACTACCATTTGTGGAAGAGAGTTCCAGACACCCATCACCCTTTGTGTATAAAATTGCTTCCTAATATATCTCCTGGATAGTCTGTGCCTAATTCTCAGACTTTGGTCTCTAGTTCTATAATTACCCAGTGGAAATTGTTTTTCTTTATCTACTCTGTCTTTCCCTGTTTTTTTTAAGACTTAGAGCAGATCATGCTTTAATCATCTAAATTCTATAGAAAACACGCCTAATTTGTGTAATCTCTGCTCATAACCTCAGAAGTCCAAGTATCATTCTTGTAAACCTCCAAGGCCAACATATCCTTCTAAAAGTGTGATACCGAGATCTGCTCACAGTATGACAAATAGGGTGTTGGATAACTGCAAGCATAACCTCTGCATCCTTGCACTCCACATTAAGGCCAGCATTCCATTAACTTTCTTGATTGTTTTCTGTACCTGTTCATGACATTTGAAAACTCTATGCAGCTGAAATATCTTTGGACATTGACTGTATTTAACTGCATAATATTCAGAAAGTACCCTGATTTGTCATGTCGTGGTGCAAAATGGATAACCTCATACTTCAATTAAACTCCAAAAAAAACCCCAAAAGATCTGCGTATGCTGGAAATAAGAAACACAAACAGAAATTTCTGGAAAGTCCAGCAGCACCTACGGAAAGAAATCAGAGTTAACAATTCCATTTCAGTGACTCTTCTTCAGAATCCTTCTTCAGACCCTTCTGAAGGGTCACTGGTACCAAAACATTAACTCTGATTTCTCTCCATAGATGCTGCCAGACCTGCCACATATCCTGGCAATTTCTGCTTTTGTAACATTAAACTCAATCTGTCAGAGCTTTGTACATTCACTTTGTCTGTCAATATCCTTTTGTAATTTTTTGCTATCATCTGCACTGTAAAAAGTGAGGTCTGCAGATGCTGGAGATCTCAGTTGAAAATGTGTTGCTAGTTAAAGCACAGCAGGTTAGGCAGCATCCAAGGAACAGGAAATTCGACGTTTCGGGACAGAGCCCTTCATCAGGAATGAGGAGAGTGTGCCAGGCAGGCTAAGATAAAAGGTAGGGAGGAGGGACTTGGGGGAGGGGCGATGGGGATGTGATATGTGGAAGGAGGTCAAGGTGAGGGTGATAGGCCGGAGTGGGGTGGGGACGGAGAGGTCAGGAAGAAGATTGCAGGTTAGGAGGGCGGTGCTGAGTTGAGGGAACCGACTGAGACAAGGTGGGGGGAGGGGAAATGAGGAAACTGGAGAAATCTGAGTTCATTCCTTGTGGTTGGAGGGTTCCCAGGCGGAAGATGAGGCGCTCCTCTTCCAGCCATCGTGTTGTTATGTTCTGCCGATGGAGGAGTCCAAGGACCTGCATGTCCTCGGTGGAGTGGGAGGGAGAGTTAAAGTGTTGAGCCACGGGGTAGCTGGGTTGGTTGGTCCGAGCATCCCAGAGGTGTTCTCTGAAGCGTTCCGCAAGTAAGCGGCCCGTCTCCCCAATATAGAGGAGGCCACATCGGGTGCAGACGTGATCGACGATGCCCTCCACCGCATCTCCTCCACTTCCCGCTCCTCCGTCCTTGAGCCCCGCTCCTCCAACCGCCACCAAGACAGAACCCCACTGGTTCTCACCTACCACCCCACCAACCTCCGTATACAACGTACCATCCGCCGTCATTTCCGCCACCTCCAAACGGACCCCACCACCAGGGACATATTTCCCTTCCCTCCCCTATCAGCGTTCCGCAAAGACCACTCCCTTCGTGACTCCCTCGTCAGGTCCACACCCCCCACCAACCCAACCTCCACTCCCGGCACCTTCCCCTGCAACCGCAGGAAATGTAAAACTTGCGCCCACAACTCCTCCCTCACTTCCCTCCAAGGCCCCAAGGGATCCTTCCATATCTGCCACAAGTTCACCTGCACCTCCACACACATCATCTATTGCATCCGCTGCATCCGATGTGGCCTCCTCTATATTAGGGAGACGGGCCGTTTACTTGCGGAACGCTTCAGAGAACACCTCTGGGACGCCCGGACCAACGGACCCAACCACCCCGTGGCTCAACACTTTAACTCTCCCTCCCACTCCACCGAGGACATGCAGGTCCTTGGACTCCTCCATCGGCAGAACATAACAACACGACGGCTGGAGGAGGAGCGCCTCATCTTCCGCCTAGGATCCCTCCAACCACAAGGAATGAACTCAGATTTCTCCAGTTTCCTCATTTCCCCTCCCCCCACCTTGTCTCAGTCGGTTCCCTCAACTCAGCACCGCCCTTCTAACCTGCAATCTTCTTCCTGACCTCTCTGCCCCCACCCCACTCCGGCCTATCACCCTCACCTTGACCTCCTTCCACCTATCACATCCCCATCGCCCCTCCCCCAAGTCCCTCCTCCCTACCTTTTATCTTAGCCTGCCTGGCACACTCTCCTCATTCCTGATGAAGGGCTCTGTCCCGAAACGTCAAATTTCCTGTTCCTTGGATGCTGCCTGACCTGCTGTGCTTTAACCAGCAACACATTTTCAACTATCATCTGCACTGTCTACAATGCCACTTAACTTCCTAACATCAGCCAATTTGGATATAAGACTTTCTATGCTATTATCCAAGTTGTAAAAAATAATGTGAATAATTGAAGCCCTAACACAGACTCTTTTGGGACACCATTGGTCACATCCTGCTAATTTCAGTACCCACCCATTATCCCCATGTTCTGTGGCCTGTCACTCAACCAATTTCCCAGCCATGTCAGTAATTTGCCCTCAATTGCATGGGAGTCTACCTTAGTTAACAGGCTATTATGTGGGATTTATGTTTTCTGGAAGTTGATGTAAATCCTTTCATAGGCATTTCCCTATCTATTACTTCAGTCACACCTGCAGAAAACTCAACGAGATTTGTCAGGCTGCAAATTTGTTGCTGGTCAAAGCACAGCAGGCCAGGCAGCATCTCAGGAATAGAGAATTCGATGTTTCGAGCATAAGCCCTTCATCAGGAATAAGAGAGAGAGAGCCAAGCAGGCTAAGATAAAAGGTAGGGAGGAGGGACTAGGGGGAGGGGCGATGGAGGTGGGATAGGTGGAAGGAGGTCAAGGTGAGGGTGATAGGCCGGAGTGGGGTGGGGGCGGAGAGGTCAGGAAGAGGATTGCAGGTTAGGAGGGCGGTGCTGAGTTGAGGGAACTGACTGAGACAAGGTGCGGGGAGGGGAAATGAGGAAACTGGAGAAATCTGAATTCATACCTTGTGGTTGGAGGGTTCCCAGGCGGAAGATGAGGCGCTCCTCCTCCAGCCGTCGTGTAGTTGTGTTCTGCCGGTGGAGGAGTCCAAGGACCTGCATGTCCTCGGTGGAGTGGGAGGGAGAGTTGAAGTGTTGAGCCACGGGGTGATTGGGTTGGTTGGTTCGGGCGGCCCGGAGGTGTTCTCTGAAGCGTTCCGCAAGTAAGCGGCCTGTCTCACCAATATAGAGGAGGCCACATCGGGTGCAGCGGATGCAATAGATGATGTGTGTGGAGGTACAGGTGAACTTGTGGCGGATATGGAAGGATCCCTTGGGGCCTTGGAGGGAAGTGAGTGTGGAGGTGTGGGCGCAAGTTTTACATTTCCTGCGGTTGCAGGGGAAGGTGCCGGGGGTGGAGGTTGGGTTGGTGGGGGGTGTGGATCTGACGAGGGAGTCACGAAGGGAGTGGTCCTTGCGGAACGCTGATAGGGGAGGGGAGGGAAATATATCCTTGGTGGTGGGGTCCACATGATCAAGAGCTTATGCTCTAAACGTTGATTCTCCTGCTTCTCGGATGATGCCTCCAGCATCACACTCTCAACTCTGAATGGAAACAAGTCAATCACATGCATTGCAAACCTTTCTTTAGTTTTAACTTGTAGAAATGCATTAACCTCTTTCACTGTACTGTTCGTTGAGGGTGTGTTTGTGGTTGGTAATATATGGTTATTTTTCATCATGAAGGTGTAAATAATTAATTTTCTTTATTTAAACGCATGAAAAACGTATTGCTAGTTATTCAAATTGACAATAGACTCAGTGCTTAAGAAACATCAACATCTTCCTTTTCAAAAAGGACACTTATTATGGACATTCAGGAAATGGAAACAGAGATGTCAGTTCTCTCTCCTCCCTGTCACTGATTTGGGAACAGTATCAGAATTCTAAACTAATGGGGGTAAACAAGACAAATCTGAAATTAAAAAGTAATAAATGGGGAAGTAAAATGAAGAGTTCAATCTGTGAAATTGTTTCTTAAACAAAAGAAGTACAGCAACAGGCTTAAGAAATGTTAATACTAGAATGTAAAATGGTTAACTTTCATGATACCATTCATAAAATAGAAGGATTCAACTTGGTATAGGTTAGCACCCTTAGCTATTAAATACCTCAAAAACTGACCTCTCATGATGTATTAAAACTCATGTAGAGAAGGATAAAGTGCTTCAAAAACCAGGGAAGTAGTCATTGTAACAGATGATATGAATTAACCCTCAAAACTCTAGATGAAAATAAATTTGTACCAGTATCTCTTACTAAAAAAATGAACATCAGTGAAGCCAAGATGAGTTTTGGAGAAGAAAAGCTAGATAAGTTTTTACTTCAGTTGCAAGGGAAGTTGTCGACATTCCAAAAGACCAACAAGGGGCCTTGTAGTAAAAGCAACACCTGGAGACATGGGGTTGTGAACCTAGACTCTGATGTAGCAGTCAAGGACCAGGAAGTCTTCCAGAACTTCTGCACAAAGGGAAAATGATTTGGTTTGTAATCCATACACAGAGAAAAAGATTAACTATCCCTTGGGAGATTGATTGTCTCCAAACAGAAATACCAACTGAAAGCAGAATAAATATCACAGTATTGGTAAAGGGCTTGCTAGCAAATATTTGAAGGTTTCTGTAATTACATTTACTTATAGAGCAAATTAGTCAATCAGTTAGAAATGGTTGAGATTGTACTGAGCTTATCATGCAGAATTGCTGAATAATGACACATTTCTGAACAACTTTAGGCAGTTTGCTGTGCTCTGGCAACGCTGAAATGACAGCAATAGGTATGCTCCAATCTGCAATCCCTTGCCCCTCTTCGCAAACTTCTCTCCTTTCAAACTGTACACTGTGCAGTGTCAGTACCATTCTCAGAACTCAACATTAGAATCACTTCTGAAATTGCCAAGCGGAGAGCTATTCCTTTCAGAAAAAACAATCCTACCTATTTAATCTTAACATAAATTGTCAGTGTACTCTGTTAAAAATCACACAACATCAGTTATCATCCAACAGGTTATTCTGAATCATCAAATGTAAAATACTAATTGATTCAATTCCACGGCAATTAGCTTTCTTTTTTCTCTTTGTCTCTGAGCTGTTCATCGATATGGAAAAAAATCATTTAAATGGGTATTTATTGGAGCCTAATAATGTTACAGTCAGGGAAACAGTCAGGGATCCTTTAGTCTTAAATAGATATCAAACAAACAGAAAATGCAGACTTCCCAATTCATATGGATTATTACTGAGAAATAAGGGGGAATTTTAATTTGAAAAATTAGTGGGTTTGATAGTGGGAAATTGATTTAAAGGGCTGACATTGGTGGTGTATTGGGAAGCTAGTTTAATCTGCCAATTACACATTCTTGTTTTGTGTAGCAGCTTTCTTCCTGACATTGGCAGGGAATAAATCTCCTGCAGCATCACCCTGAAGGATGCAACAGTAAAACTTAGTGCTGCATTACAATATCACACATCCATTGTTGTACTTCTTTATTTTGCACCTGAAAAATCCTTCTATCCTAGCGGGGTCATTTTAACTAATGTAAGTCATCACTAAGTTTGCTTAGGGGCTTAGGAACTCAGAGGCAAAATGAAAATTCAGCAGCTGAGTTAGAAAAAGTACTGACAGTCATGCTACTGAAACCTCTGGGTTCTATACACTACTGGGCTTCTCCATTACCAGTGGATTGAGTAGTTAAAATCCAGCCAAAAACAATGCTGTCAGTGACATTTGACAAGATCTTGCTTGACATATGATGTTTCTTTGGGATCATGCTTGCTTTGAAAAATCAAATTAGGAAAGACTTTCCAGAAGATGGGTTGATAGTATGCATTTGTGACAGTTTCATACAAGAACACGTTGTGGAACCAACTAATGATGCAGCTATTTTGGATCATGTTTTGGTAATTGGCTTTAATTGACCAATTAGAGTCAATCTGCCTTTGTTATAATTTAACCAAAGCTTGGACGTTAATTGTCAGATTTCAATAACTCATGTGTACTCCATGGCAATGCCTTTACCAATTGGTGTCCACTTTACCTCTTACAGTATAATATTAATTTTTCCTTTTATTGGTACTCTTCTGAATTGTCCTGATGAGTACACGAGGAAAAGCTTCGATAAATTAGTTAAAAACGATGCAAAGATTCATTATACCAGCATTGCTGGCTGGTTGGCTGAACATTCAGTTCAACCTGCTACTCTTAACGTAAATGATCTTAATGATGAGATAATTTTGTGGTTGGAAGCGCATCTTGGAATCATAAATGATGCCAAAATTGTGAACAGTATCATTTGGTCTCATAGTATTATGAGGGAAAAATCAGAGTTGATTGCTTGGAAGCAGAGTTGGAGAAGTGACTGAAAATAATTACTGCTGTCTTATTAATATTTCATTGAAGAAAATTTTGGCTCATCCAGTACTAGATATTAGATTAGCAGTCTGAAACATTAGTAATGGTGGAGGAATTGAGACAGGAGGTGATGGAGGTCCTCATTATATATGTAAAAATGAACAAAGTGCATCTAAGTGATGTCAACAAGAGCACTATGTGGATGTGAAATGAGAATGGCCATCGACAAATCCTTGGGGGAATATTCATGAGCAGAAAGAGAAGTCATTGCAAGGGATAACCTGAATATGATTAGTAGGATGAGAATGGAATCAGGTGAGAATAGTTGCACCAGGTGAACAGCAGTGAAGAGGTATAGAAGGAGATGAGTTGGTCAACCCTGTCAAAGGTTGTAGTCAGACTGCGTAGTATATGGACATTTAGTTTATCTCAGAGTACCTTAGATGGTAATAAAAATCAGAGTCAGAATCAGGATGTGTTAAGTCACCAGACACTGGTGGGCTGCAGCAGTCTCGGGAGAAATAATTGTTTGTATGTCATCTCACCAAAGGGTGAGACTAGAAACAAGTTCTGTTGTAGGTGACTCTGATGAGAACTTCAGTGGACTGCGTGTAGGAGAATGCTGATACATCCTATGATGCATGGTGATTTGGCAAACTTGCAATGCAGTCTCTTATCATTGACTAAGAGCATAGTGTAATCTGGCTCCAATACAGCACAGGGCACCACACAAAACATGGCATGAACTATATTCAACTCTATGAAAATACTTACAAAGCTGCACTTGAAGCAGTGTTTGATGGCAAAATTCTCAGCTTCTATTGCAGTATATGCTGAAGCCTCCTAATGTTTCACTGTTTCAGAAGCTCAGGCTGAGACCATGAGATTTATTACTTCTGATATATAGGTTCGAGCTGCTGCCATCATAGCTACGAATTTCAGTGCTCAAGCAGTCATGCAGGGTCCGACAGCATTTCAGCATCCACTTTCTACTAGGTCAGTTCATGCTGTTGAAGTGGCAATGGCTTTGTGATGCAGAAACCTGTGGTCCTTATTCAAGATGACAAGATTTGAGTAATTCTGACCCTAAAGATAAGCATGGGTTAGCTTTTGGTTGTAATTAGTGCCAAGTTTGTTTGAGTTGCATTTACTTTAGATGTGCCTGTATGACCAAGGCAGGAGAGTGTATAATTGCTCCCAAGTCTCACAATTCCACTGCTCAAAACATAAATTGAAATGCTTTACCTTGTTATTGATGTAGCAGTTGTATACTTTACCTGTATTAGGTTTAGGATAAAAAAAACTTGATCACACTGCATTTTTAATAAACAATAACATTATTGATAATTGTGAAAACAAACCGTACACAGAAAAGAAGTAAAATCAATTAATACACGGTTGGAAATTGGCAAATATAAATATCTACCTTTCTGAAAAATTCCCATGCGTGCACATATACCAATTAAAGGTGGAAGAAAGAACTTTCTTTGCAGAGCTTAACCTTGAAAAGAAAACATTGCCCAATAACTGCTTGTTCTTGAAGGAAAATGAATGTAAAACATGTTCAAGGTAGTTTCCAGTTGATGGCCCTGCACAGCTTAAGGGTATCATACAGGCCATCAGACCATCAGGTCCTGGGGATTTACCAGCCTTCAGATCTAACAGTCTATCCAACAGAGTTTTCAGCCTAATGTAAATTCCCTTCAGTTCATCCAATTCCTTCGGTCTTTCTGCCACTATTACATCTGGGAGATTGTTGGTGTCTTTCCCAGTGAAGACAGATCCAAAGTACCTATTCAACTCTTCTGCCATGATGTTCCCCATAATAAATTCACCCATTTCTGTCTTCAAGTGCTCAATTTTAGTCAACCATTTTGTTTTCTTTATACATACCTAAAAAGGTTTTTACTATCTCCTTTATATTTTTGGCCAGTTTGCCTTCGTACCTAATTTTTTCTCCATGTACTGCCTTTTTAGTTATCCTCTGTTGCACTTTCAAAGTTTCCCAGTCCTCCAGCTTCCCACTCATTTTTGTTATACTTCTTCTCTTTTATCTTTAAACAGCCCTTAAGATTAGATTAGATTACTTACAGTGTGGAAACAGGCCCTTCGGCCCAACAAGCTCACACCGACCCGCCGAAGCGAAACCCACCCATACCCCTACATTTACCCCTTACCTAACACTACGGGCAATTTAGCATGGCCAATTCACCTGATCCGCACATCTTTGGACTGTGGGAGGAAACCGGAGCACCCGGAGGAAACCCACGCAGACACGGGGAGAACGTGCAAACTCCACACAGTCAGTCGCCTGAGGTGGGAATTGAACCCAGGTCCCTGGCGCTGTGAGGCAGCAGTGCTAACCACTGTGCCACCGTGCCGCCCACTTAACTTCCCTCATCAGCCATGGCTGCCCCTGCCTCCCTTTAGGACCTTTCTTCCTCTTTGGAATGAACTGATCTTGCACCCTCTGCATTATAGCCAGATATAACTGCCATTTGTTGTTCTACTGCCATCCCTGCTAGGGTATTGAACCATTGAACTTTGGCCAGCTCCTCCCTCATAGCCCCATAGTTCCCTTTGTTCAACAACAATACTGACACTTGTGATTCTCCCTTTTCCTCTCAAATTACAGATTAAAACTTATCATATTATGGTCACTACCTCCTAATGGCTCCTTTACTTCAAGGTACCTGATCAAATCCGGTTCAGAGCACAACACCAGATCCAGAATTGCCTTCTCCCTGGTAGGGTCCAGTACAAGCTGTTCTAAGAATCCATCTCGGAGGCACTCCACAAACTCCCTTTCTTGGGGTCCAGGACCATCCTGATTCTCCCAGACTACCTGCATGCCACCCATAACAACTTGTGGGCAGCATGGTGGCACAGTGGTTAGCACTGCTGTCTCACAGCGCCTGAGACCCGGGTTCAGTTCCCGACTCAGGCGACTGACTGTGTGGAGTTTGCACGTTCTCCCCGTGTCTGCGTGGGTTTCCTCCGGGTGCTCCAGTTTCCTCCCACAGTCACAAAGATGTGCGGGTCAGGTGAATTGGCCATGCTAAATTGCCCGTAATGTTAGGTAAGGGGTAAATGCAGGGGTATGGGTGGGTTGCGCTTGCGGTCGGTGTGGACTTGTTGGGCCAAAGGGCCCGTTTCCACACTGTAAGTAATCTAATCTAACTGTTGTAATACCTTTGTGACAGGCGAATCTCAACTTCTTGTTCAACTAATACCCTACATCCAGACTGTTTGTCGGCCTGCAGATAACTCCCATGAGGGTCTTTCTACCCTTAGAATTTCTCAGCTCTATCCATACTGACTCTACATCTCCTGATTCTATGTCCCCCCTCGTAAGGCACTGAATATCATTCCTCACCAACAGGACCACTCCACCCCCTTTGCCCGGCAGTCTGTCCTTTTGATAGCACGTATAGCCTTAAATATTCATTTCCCATGCCTTGTCCACTTGAAGCCATGTCTCAGTTATCCTCACACCATCATCCCTGTCAATTTCCAACTGAGCCTCAAGCTCATCCACCTTATTTCTTATGCTTCATGCATTGATATATAATACTTTTAATTTGTTACTCCCCTCACCCTTCCTACCAAGGAGCCAGAGATACCATCAGTGTCCCTGACCTCCCATATCATGCATACAGCACACTGAATCAGCTTGGCAGTCATGTCTTCACCCTCTTCAAACTGTGGCATAATCTCCTGAGTCTGTGGGGTAAGCCAAAGACTCACACCTTTCTCACCAGACACTTCCCTCGACTCCCTTTTTATTATTGTGAGTATGTGGACTCTTAACTAGGTTCGAGAAGAAGGGTGGGAGGGAGGCCCTACTCTGTAGACCTGGGATCTAGGACACACCTACTTAAATAGCACTCACTCACCTTCCCAACAGACTCTGTGCTCTGACTTCACTTCTGCCCAGCTTCCGCTATTCTCTGCTGCAAAAAAGACCGTTGGCTTTGAGGTACATCCTTAAATAGCACTCACTAACCTTGCCAACAGCCTCTGTGCTCCAACCTCACTTCCGCCAGCTCCCACCACCTTCCTGCAAAAAAGACCACTGGCTTTGACAGATAGCACTTTTTTTTGCAGTAGAGAGCGGCGTGAGTTGGGCAGAAGTGAGGTTGGAGCACAGAGGCTATTGGGAAAATGATTTTGGATTTTCTTTTGTTTTACTTCTCTATTTATTTTTCATAGCCATCTCTTTGTTTTTTCTAATTTCTTTGTAATTAATCCCACAAAGCTTATATATAGGCCTCTTCAGCTTCTGGTGCCCTGAGCGCTTAGCATCTACTGCAGCCTTTCCTTTTTTGCCTCTTCCAGTCCAATTTCCTCAAGACCCAGGGTTGTTTGGTTTGATCCTTCATGTTTACAGGAGCATGTTTGCCATGTACTTACACATTATTTCCTTTTTGAAAGACTCCTCCTGCTCCAATTTAGATTTTCATACAAGTAGCCTACTTTGGCCAGATCCCATCTTACAATATTAAAATCGATTATCCCCCAGTTTAAACTCTTGTCAAAATAAACATCACAAAATTATCAAAAATTAATTTTCTGTAGTGAACTGCATTACTGCAAACAATGAAGAAGCTATGCATGGTCAGGAAGAAGAAATCATATTTGTAGTGAGACACAGGCAATTGAGTGTATACTTTGTGGAATTTGGAGGCAGTGTGGGAGAAAAACTAATAAATCTTTTCTTCATTCTCCACTTTAGAAGTTTAAAATTCAGTAGCCTATGAAAAAAATTAATAAGGTAGCTGACTCAGCTGAATAAGGGACAGTTATCAGTCAATAATCTGAAGCTTGAGTAGGGCCTTAATAGGTGCGAGTCATCTCGGGCTCACCTCAGCTTTGTTTATGACAGTGCCTGTTGAATACACACGGCCAGTAAGCTGCGCATGGTCAGGAAAAAGAGATCACATCCAAAGTGAGCCACAGTCAGAGTGAGGATCCGGTCAGGGAATTTGGAGGCAGTATGGGAATTCAGGAAGAAGAGGAGCTTTTTACTTGCTTTTTGGTTCATTTGTTTCTTTTAATAATTGAAGCCCAGGATTGGTAGCCTAGCACAAAAGAAAGAGTGATATCACAGGAAAACCGTAAGTTTGTTGGTTGGTAATAGCTGCTAATTTGACTATCAGTTAAAGATTACTTTCAGATTGAAGGTACATAGGGGAAGTACTTACAGAATACAAACTAAAAGACCAGGATAAAATTAATAAAGAGAAGAAATAAGTAAATAAAATAGAGAAGCAGGGCCGATTGATGTATCTGCATAAAGTGGGAGCTGGTCGACCATATTGTGCTTCATAGTGACGACATTTGCAGCAAGTGTTGGTTGCTTGAGAAAATCCAGCTCCGAGTTGATGAGCCGGAGTTTGAGCTTCATATGCTGTGACACATCAGGGTGCTGGACAGTTACCAGGAGTCTGCTACACCCCAGAGATTTCAGTCAGTGGTCAGGGACAGGAGGGTGTGACTACGAGCAAGACAAATATAAGGATCCAGAAAATAGTGCTGAAGGTGCCTCAGCCCTTGAGCTTATCTAACAAGTTTGAGATTCTTGCTTCCTATATGGATGAGAGTAAGGGGTTCCAGGTAGGATGAAGAAACCTACCATAGCACCATGATACAGGGAACCATTCAAGAGTGGGGAGAAAAGAAAAATGTAGTTGTAGTTGGGGATACTATAGTCAGGGGAATAAATACATTTCTCTGTGGCCAGGATCAAGAGTCCCAAAAGCTGTGTTGCCTGCCTAGTACCCAGGTTCAGGAGATCTCATCTGAGCTGCAGTGGAACTTAGAGTGGGAGGGGAAATATCCAGCTGTCGTTGCCTGTGTAGGCTTCAATGACATAGGTAGAAAGAGGAAAGAAGTTCTGCTTAGGGAATATGTGTAGCTAAGGGCTCAGTTAGAAAGCAGAACCCGTAAGGTGGTAATCTCCAGATTACTACCTAGCCATAAGTAAATTTGCACAGGGTCAACAAAATTATAGAGATAAACACATGGCTCAAATATTGGTGTGAGAGAAATGGGTTTGAATTCATGGAACATTGAGCACCTCGAGCGTTCCAATGGCACGGGTTTCCCTGAATCACACTGGGACTGCAGTACTGGTGAATTACATACTAGGGTTGTGGATAGGACTTTAAACTAAATATTCTTCAGTTGCACGAAAAACTTTGGAAAAGGTTGCGGGGGTGGGGGGTGCTGGGGTTGGGGGAAGTGGGGGGAAATGGGCTCAAAGTTTCCAAAGCAAGTAATAGGACAAAGAGTATGGAAAGGGTCAGGAAACTAACTTCAGGCACAGCAGGTGAGGGAACAAATATGGGAAGGAGTCAGCAATCAACAGAGGACGGAGGATGTGGCACTTCAAATGTGTGTATGAAATATGAAACAAGGTAAATGGTCTTGTAGCACAGATTGAAATTGACAGGTATGATGTTCTGGGTATCACAGAGACTTGGCTGCAAGGGGATCAAGGCTGGAAATTAAATATCCAAGAATACATGTCCCAATGAAAGGACAGTTAGAGGAGATGAGTTGTCTTGTTATAAGAAACTCAATTAAATCAATAGAAAGAAGCAATATAAGGTCAGGAGGCAAAGAGTCTGTGTAAGTAGAGTTGAAGAACTGCAAAAGAAAAATTACCTGATGGGAGTTATTCAGAGACCTACCAGTAGTCAGGATGTGGGCAGAAAATAAATCAAGAGATAGCTAAAGCATGTAAGAGATGCACAATTTTGGTAGTTTTGGGGGATATCAATACATAGGAGGACTGGGAAAGTAAATTTGGTAGCTGATCCCAAGAAAAGGAATTGATGGAATATAAATGAGATTGGTTTATGGAAAAGCTTGTGATAGAGCTCGCTAGGGAACAAGTAATTCTGGACTTGATGATGTGTAATGAGGCAGACCTAATTAGGGAGCTTCAGGTGAAGGAACTCCTGGGGATGGTGACTATACAATAAGAAACTTCACCCTGTAGTTTGAAAGGGAGAAGCTTCAACTAGATGTAACAATATTACAATTGAGTGAAGGTAGCTACAAACACATGAGGGAGGAGCTGGCTAGAGTTGATTAGAAGGTGGAGCACCAATGGCACGAGTTCTAGGGCATAATTCGAGAGGCACAGCAGAAATTCACCCCAGGAAGAAGACACATACAAAAGGGAGGGAGAGGTAACCATGGCTGACAAGGGAAGAACGGGACAGTATAAAAGCAAAAGGAAAAGCATACTATGTGGTGAAGATCATTGGGAAGATTGTGGAGCCTTTAACAACCAGCAGAGGAAACTAAAAAAGCAGTAAGGGGCAAGAAGATGAAATATGAGAGTAAACTAGTTAGTAATATAAAAGAAGATTGCAAGAGCTTTTTTAAGATATAGAAAAGGTGAGACAGAGACAAGAGCGGACATTGGACTGTTGGAAAATGAGACTGGAAAAGTAGTAAGAAGGTACAAAGAAATGTCAGAGGAACTAAATTGGTACTTTGCATAAATCTTTATGATGGAAGACCAGTAACATACCAGAACTTCAAGAGATTTGGAGGCAGAGGTGTATGTAATGTCCATCACTGAGGAACATGTGCTGGGAAAGCTGGAAGGTCTTAAGGTGGATAAATCACCCATACCAGAATGAATACAACACAGAGTTCTGAAGGAGATAGCTGTGGAGTTTCTGGAGTCAGGGTGTTTTGGAGTAGACTAGAAAATGGCTAATGTAACACCCTTGTTTAAGAAGGGAGGGTGGTAGAAGACAAGAAACTGTAGGATGGTTAGCCTGACTTCAGTCATTGGTAAGGTATTAGAGTCCCTTTTTAAGGATAAGATTAAAAGTCGTAGAGTCACAGAGTCCTACAGCACAGAGACAGGTCCTTGTGCGAAACTGGTTTATGCTGATCAAAATGTCCAAGCATGCTAATCCCGTTTCCCTTCATTTGGCCCATGTCCTTTTAAACAGTTCCTATCTGTGTATATGCCCAAATGCCTTTTCAATGTCATTAATGTACCCACCTCAACCACTTCTGCTGGCAACTCATTCCATATGTGTACCATTCTCTGTATAAAAAAGTTGCCCCTCAGGTTTCTATTTATTCTTTCCCCTCTAACCTTAAACTGATGCCCGCTAGTGCTTGAATCCCCAACACTGGGAAAAAGACTGAGTGCATTCACCCTATCCATGCCTCTCATGATCTGATACACTTCTGTAAGATCCCCTCAGTCTCCTAAGCTCTGAAAAAAAGTCCTAGCTTGTCCACCCTCTGCCTGTAACTCAGACCCTTGAGTCCTGGTAACAACATATTAAATTTCTTCTGTGCTCTTTCTAATTTAATAACATCCTTCCTATAACAAGCTGATCAAAACTGAACAACTGCTTCAAGTATAGCTTCAGCAGCATCCTTTGTAACTGCAACATAACTTTATTTACGCAGTGCCCTGACTGATGAAGGCCAGTTTGCCAAAAGCCTTCTTCAATGCCTTCTCTACCTGTGAGTCCACTTTCAGAGAACTGTGCACAAGAACTCCACGGGCTCTCTGTTACAATACATTCTTTATGCCCTTCCATTCACCAGGAAACTCCTACCTTGATTTGACTTTCCAAAATGCAAGACCTCACACTCTTGTCTATATTAAACTCGATATGCCATTTCTAGTCCACTTCCCAGCTAATTTCTGCTGCAATTTCTGATAACCTTTCTCACTGTCTATGATACAGTCCATTTTAGTGTCATCTGTAAAGGTACTAATCATGCCTTGTATATTCTCATCCAAATAATTGATATTGATAGCAAGCAGCCATGGGCTCAGTATTGGCCCCTGAGGCACTCCACTGGTCACAGGGTCTCAGTCAGACAAGCATCCTATTACCCTCTGCTTTCTATCAACAAGCCAGTTGTGTATCCAATTTGCCAGCTCTCCCTCGATCCACGTGATCTAATCTTCCAGAGCAGCCTACTATATGGAACCTTATCAAAGGCCTTACTGAAATCCATATATTCTATGTCTACTGTCCTGTCCTCATCACTCTTCCTGGTCAAGAACTATCTAAGAACTCTAACAAATTTGTGGGGCATGACTTCCCATGCCTAAAGCCATACTGACTGCTCCTCATCAAACCCTGTCATTCCAAATTTATGTATACTTTATCTCTCTGAATCTTCTCAAATAACTTACCTACACAGATGTTAGGCTTACTTGTCTATGATAAGTGAACAATAAAATAGTGCTGGGTCAGCACACAGCTTTGTCAAGGGGAGATCATTCCTGAAAATCTATTAGAATTCTTGGAGGAAGTAACAAGCAACCTAGACAAAGGAGAGCCAGTGGATGTGATCAATTTGGATGTCCAAAAAGCCGTTGACTGGGTGTCTTACTCATGTAAGACTGCTAAATAAGAGCCCATCATGTCAGGGCAAGGCAGTGGCATAGAAAGAGGATTAGCTGAGTGGCAGATGGCAGCTGGTGACTTGTGGAGTTCTGCAGGGCTCTGGTGTTGGGATCACAACTATTCTTGCATACATTAACGATCTGGATGAAGGAATTGAGGGCATTGTTTGTAAATGACACAAATATAGGTGGAGGGACAGACAATGTTGAGGAGTTAGGGATGCTGCGAAAGGAGTTGGACAGGCTAGGAGAGTGGGCACAGAAGTGGCAAATTGATTACAGTGTGCAAAAATATAAGGTTATACAGAAAACAGATGTAGACTATTTACTAAATGGAGAAAGACTTCAGAAATCTGAAGCACAAAGGAACTTGGGAGTCCTCGTTCAGGATTCTCTTAACATTAACATGCAGGTTCAGTTAGCAGTTAGGAATACAAATGCAATGTAGCATTCATTTCAAGAAGCCTAAAATACAAGAGAAGGGATGTACTGTTGAGGCTGTGTAATACTCTGGCCAGACCATATTTGGAATATTGTGAGTAGTTTTGGGCTTCGTATCTAAGGAAGAATGTGCTGGCCTTGGAGCACATACAGTGGAGGTTGAAAAAAATGATCATGGGAATGAAGGCCTTTTCATATGAGGACCGCCTGAGGACTCTGGATCACTGGTCATTGGAGTTCAGAAGGATGAAAAGGGACCCTCAATGAAACTTACTGAAAACTGAGAGATCTGGATAGAGTGGACATGGAAAAAATGTTACACCAGTAGGAGAGACTAGGACCCTGAGGGCACAGTCTTAGAATGAAGGGATTACCCTTTTGAATTGGAATGAGAAAGAATTTCTTTGGTCAGAGAATGGTGAATCTGTGGAACACATTGCAGTAGAGGTCTGTGGAGGCCAAGTCATACAGGGCACTTAAGACAGAAATTGATAGATTCTTGGCCAGTAAAGGGATCAAGGGTTACGGGGAGAAGGCATGAGAATGGGGCTGAGAAATATCTCAACCATGATTGAATGGCGGAGCAGACTTGATAAGCGATATGGCCTAATTCTGTTACTATGTCTTACGGTCATATACAATGTTTCATGAAAAATGGTACAAAGGGTTTCTGAAAGTAATACTTAGATTGATATCAAAAAATTAAAATGGATTATTTGCATTGGCAGAGCATTGCAGTATTCAAAACCAATAAGGACATGGTGATTGTCACCAAGTGGATGAAAAAAAATTCAAAGTGTAGGACCTGTCAGTGCATTTTTATATTTTGCTTCATACATAGTGGCAAGTGATTCAAGAATTACCATCGTAGCCACAGGTTGCACAGATGAACATCTCTAGTGGTCACTGTGATCCAGGGAGAGCAATCAAAAAGTAGGATGTGTGTGTATTCTAACATTAACATTTTCATTTAGAACAGGAGTAATTATTATATCTATTTTGCTGTGATTTTTAGTTTGACATAATATAAATTTATTGTATAATATTATTAATAGACAGCAGGACTTTCCATCATTCTACTGGCTAGTTAGTTGTGAAAAATTTGTGATTTCCCAACAGGCAAAGTTTACCGTTCGTACTTTGATTTGGCAATAGTTAATACTTTGTTCATAATTAGGTTCTTTCAAGAAAATGAAGCAATTATGATATATCTCAAACAACTAAGACGAGAAAATATTACAGTAAGCTTTATTTTCCATTTTTACTGCTAAATATCTTTTTATTCAAAACATACACACCAAAAATGTGTCGATGAATGATAGCTGAATGTTGCCCAATTATGTCCAATGTAATGAGCTTTTGTACCCAGTTCTAAGATACTGACATCTATTTTTAGCGTGCTCTGAAAGAACTCACTGTTACAATGCCCTTGTCGACATCTGGAAGTGTGATTGACATTGATAGCTTGAGAATGAGTGTGCTTCTGAACCAAACTTAACTGACACAATATAAAATGCATGCCTGTAGGCTTCAGATCTCCACTTCTAATCATTTGTGTTGAACATGATTGGAGCCAGCTGAACTTGAAAGGATTTAGTGCAAATGCATGGAATGGCAACCCATAACAGACGCATATCTTTAAAAACTAGACTGAAACTGTACCTATAAATATATATGAAATCAGCATATGATTTCATTCCTAACTAGTCTTATTTTGATTGATTTTTCTGCGATTTGGAATTTCTCAATTCATTTAGGGTTCATTTCTGGCCAGATAAAATTGAACGGAAGAGAATTGTTAAACTTGTCTAAATCTTTGGTTAGGTCACACTAAGAGTACTGTTTTGCACTTTATGTGAAGGTTATATAGCTCATGGGAATGGTTTAAAGCAGAATTCAGTGGTCATGTCAATCAAGGAGAATTAAACAGGCTAGGTGGCACTCTCTTTACTAGAACTCTGACTTGACAGCACTCTTGAAGATTATGACAGCAATTTAGGAACAGGAGTAGGCTAGTTAGATCTGTTTGTTTCCCTTAGTATCATGAAGGTGTCCATATATCATAATTTAGCCATCTAAATTCTAAAAATTAAAACTTTCATTTGTAATTAATTCTCATAATTTGCACCTTAAAGTCTATGGAGTAGATATTCAAATGCCCAATTCAAACTGGAACAGAGGAAGCCAGTCTATAAAAATGGCAGTAATGTTGTTTGTCTGACTCAACAATTTTCATGGGAGTAGTGGGTGGGCTTGTGCTTTCAAATTAACCTGTCTTTCAAAACAGGCAAGTTAATACCATTAAAAGCTCATTAAAAACCCACCTCTAGAAAGGTTTTGGATTTTCTTAAGAGTGGTCAGTATTCATCAACTTTTTGCCTCAGACCACCTGAACTCAAGCAAAGGCCATGTTGGATGAGTCATGGGGACATTAAAGTTTCAAAGAGGAAAGTATACATGCTAATTGTAGAGGAATAGGCTTATCCCTTTGAAGTTAAAGTTGCAGAAGCCCACCATGCATCAGGCAAATAGCCAGTATTAAGTACTTTGCTCATTTAGTGGGTCACCTTCCTAGTGTTGCAGGGGCATTGGAACACTGGACATGGACACTTGGATCCCACTTGAGCACCAGAAAAGGTGCTGCTGGAAATTGAAACAGCAACCTTAGACATCAAGGCCATTGAAACTGTTGAGAAGCATCCTGCACAGGAACAGTATCATGTTTGGTGTTAGGAGGCCTGAAGAGTGGAATAGGAGAATTAACCATTACCAGGATCCTCAAGAAGAGGTGAAGATGTCTGGATAGCACTGAGAACCAGTCCAAAGGATGCTGCAATCTCTGCAACAACTCACAGGACTTTGAACACCAGTGCATCAATCAAGTTTTTGGATTGGTCAAGTGATGTCCTGCAAGGGTCCTGATATTTGTGGTGGTCTGCTGCATTCTGTAAATGACTCACCAGAGAAGTGTGCATCTTGAAGAGAGTGAGACCCTGGAAAAAGACAGATCAGAACAGAGGCAGGAGTTTAAATTGAAGGCAGAGGGAG
Source organism: Hemiscyllium ocellatum (assembly GCF_020745735.1). Lineage (NCBI taxonomy): Eukaryota > Metazoa > Chordata > Chondrichthyes > Orectolobiformes > Hemiscylliidae > Hemiscyllium > Hemiscyllium ocellatum. Next base: position 58,659,375 of record NC_083407.1, on the reverse strand, counting down.
TTGACCCCAGCAGCTGACCACTACCTTCCCAGCAGAATTAGCATGGCTAATAAATACTTGTTTAGCAATGAATCCCATATCACATCACTGAATAAATAATGAGGAAGACTTGCTGCATCTTAAATGACCTCTTCTTGCTGTCCTCTGAGTGGAAGGTATCTTTCCTCTCTTTCATGGAGGCCAGGTCTCTGACTCACTAGTAACATGTCACTTTCCTGGGATACAATGGAAGGCTTTGGTGTAACCTCTCTTCCTCAGGACAGCTAGCTGTTTCAGTGAATGCTGCTATGGATGTTTGAATGAGTCCCCACTTTACATGACCTCGCCCCATTCCTGCCCACACCACCATCAATTAGCAATGAAACCCATCTTCGTATCAGTTAAGGGCTCAAATAAAAGGTCTCACCACACAAAAATCTGAACGCCACTCAACTTTCTAGTGGAGGCAGTTTACTGATGCATCTCTTTCCACATTGCATCTATTTCCACCTCTATTAAAAATCCAGCCATAGGATTGGAATGAAGGCCATTGACTGTGAAGATCCTTGATTGGGGTTGTTAACCTGGGGCAATCAGGAAAGCCCTGGCTGACTGATATAAACAGGAGATTCAGCATTCCCTCAGTTTAAGGGACTGACATTGTGCTACAGTCAGTATGTTACTGTTAGTTTCTGCTTCCCTTTTTTCTGCAAGGGGAAACCTGATTCCTGAACTGGCTGAATTATTTAGCCAGTTTGTTAACTGGTATTCCTTTTAGTGAGGACTGATTGTTAAACTCCTGATGCACATCATGTGTTTCAGGTGTAACTCAGTTCTCATTAGGGGATTGTTGTGTCACTGGCTGGTTACAGCCTGTGTGTTATTCTTCACTCCTTTTTTTTTGAGAAAAGGACAATGTTACTTTTATGGCAGGGCTTAGCCCTTGGACTCTAGTTTTCTTTTCTTTGCTTTTTGTATATGTCTTCACTTTTTTCTATTGGTGACTGGACTGAGTCTTTGTGGAAGACATACATTCTACCAGAGGAGCTGTTCCTGTGGGGAGGCCTAGCCCTGGGACTAGGCCTCTGAAGATTGCACACCTGTGGGTGTGCTGGAAGGTGAGCAGTTGCTGTATCCTGGAGTTTGGGAGAACACCTCTCCCTCAGGTGAATTAACCGCATCTGTACTGTGTTCCTGTGAGTGGGCCTGGTTTTCCAAGGCTGGACCAGGAGTCTACGGAGACTGAACAACTGTGGGGTGTGCATTTGCTGCCTTCAGGAGTGGACTCTGCCCTTGATTGCGGACTGTTTTTAGTAATGGACTCTGCAGTTTGGAGCGGACTCTATTTCCGACCATGCACGTCGTATACTGGAGTGGACTCTTCCTGGCAATGGATTCTATATCTTGAAGATTCTATGTATAGATTTGAACTATGTACCAGAAAGGGTTTTTGTTTTTTTGGTGGTAACTAACTGTATTGTGGTGTTTCCTGGATCTATCACCTGCACTGCCTTGTGTCCCCCTGGGTCTGGCAGGTCTTGAGCTGGGAGGCTCGTGCATCGCCCTGAAAGCTGTCACCCCGAGAGCTGGAAGATGGGTAGGCCATCCTGCGGACCTGAAGGTTGGTAGGCTGTCCTGAAAGCCAGAGGGTGGGTAGGCCACCCTGATGCCAGTCACCCTGGGAGCCAGATGGTGAGTAAGCTGTTCTGAGCGCTGTCGTCCTGATAGGGGTAATCAGGACGGGATGTCCTAGAGGTGGTCGAAAGGTGTTAGAGCAGCTGAGAACCAGAAGGTGTGTAGGAATGGGCTGAGATCCAGAAGGCTTGTGGGCTACCCTATGTGCTGCCATCCCAGGGAAGGGGATGGGCTGCCCTAGAGGTGGTCAAAAGGTGTGCTAGGATAGCCCGGTGGTCGGAGGCGCAACAGGGTGGGTGAGAGCCCAATGGTACATAGGGGCAGACCGAGAGCCAGAAGGTGAGTAGCCGTCCTCAGTGCTGTCACCCCGGGCAGGTACCAGAGCGGGCTGCCCCAGAAGTGGTCGAAAGGTGCTGAGGGTGGTTAGTGAAGCCTGAAGGTGGATAGGCCGTCCTGACCGCTGTTACCGGGGCGGGCTGTCCTGTCGGAAGGTGTCAGGGTGGACTGAACTGGAAGGGGCATTGGGTGGACTGAGAGCCGGAAGGTGGGTGGGGGTGGGCTGCCTTAGTGTGATCGGAAGGTGGGAGGGACAGGGGCTTGCTGGGTCTGTATTGTCTGCACTGTTGTATGTAACAGTATTGTCTAATGTACAAATGTTATTGTCACTGTCTTGTCATATGTGGAACTGGGATTTGAGGTTTGTCCTTATCTCCCTGTAATACTGTTGAACGTAGGGTTTGGGGCCTAGCTTTGTTGCTCCTCTCCCTTGTAAAATTGCTGTCTCTTGTGTACAGCTGTAAATGTTTTCTTGTAAACTTTTGTAATTTGTTTAATAAAATTAAAAAAATAAACAGGAGATTCAGTATTCCCTCAGTTTAGGGGACTGACATTGTGCTGGCTGGTGCTACAGTCAGTGTTACTGTTAACCTGGGACAATCGGGAAAGCCCTGGCTGACTGATATAAACAGGGACATTTGAGTCTCCTCAGTTTAGGGGACTGACTCTGTGCTGGCAGGTGTTAGTCAGTATGTTACTGTTAGCTTCTGCATCTCTTTGGAGGGGAAACCTGATTCCTGAACTGGCTGAATCACTTAGCCAGCTTGTTAACTGGCATTCCTTTTTAGTGAGGACTGATTGTTAAACCCCTGATGCATATAATGTGTTTCAGGTGTAACTCAGTTCTCATTAGGAGATTGTTGTTTCACTGGCTAGTTGTAGCCTGTGTTACTCTTTTTTTTTGTTTTCCTTTTTTTGAGAAAAGGAAAAATGTTAATTTTGTGGTAGGGCTTAGCCCTTGGACTCTAGTTTTCTTTTTTTTTGGTATGTGTCTTTGCTGTTTTTGGTATTTGGATTGAGCCCTTGTGGAAGACATACACTTTACCGGAGGAGCTGTTCCAGTGGGGAGGCCTAGCCCTGGGACTGGGCCTCTGTGTGTGTGTGTGTGTGTGTGTGTGTGTGTGTACCTTTCCTTCAGGAGTGGATCAGACCCCAGTGAGTTAACTACACCTGTGCAATGTACTGTGGGCCTGTTTTTCAAGGCTGGGCCAGGACTCCATGGAGACAGGTAATTCAGTGTGCTGTGGGGTGTGCATTTCCTGCCTTCAAGAGTGGATTTTGCGGTTTAGAATGGACTCAATTTTGGACAATGCACCTGAAACTGGAGTGGACTCCATTCCTGGGAATGGATTCTATATTTGGAATGTGTACCAGACAGGACTGTTTTTTGGTAATTAACTGTATTGTGGTATTTTGTTGGGTCTATCACTTGCACTGTCTTGTGTCCCTGGGTCTGGCAGGTCTTGAGCTGGGAGGCTCATGGGTCATCATGAGAGCTGGAGGGTGGGTAGGTCATCCTGTGAACCTGAAGATTGATAGGCTGTCCTGAAAGCCAGACGGTGGGTAGGCCACCGTGATGCCAGTTGCCCTGAGCCAGATGGTGGTAGGCTATTGAGCACTGGCTTCTCAAGAAGCGGTAATTGGGACAGACTGTTCTAGAGGTGGTCAGAAAGTGTCAGCAGCTGAGATCCAGAAGGCTTGTGGGCTAGCCTGCACGCCCCCTTTTCCTGGGGAGGGGATGGGCTGTCCTAGAGGTGGCTGAAGGTGTGCCAGGATGGCCCACTGGCTGGATGGCACATCAGGGTGGGTGAGAGCCCAATGATACATAGGGGCAGACTCTGCCAGAAGGCAGGTAGCTATCCTCAGTGCTGTCACCCTGGGCAGGTACCAGGGTGGGCTGTCCTAGAGGTGGCTGGAAGGTGTCAGGGTGGACAGAACTGAAGGGTAAACTGGAATCCTCCCACTTCCTCCAGATCAAAAGGGTAACCATGAGCACCCGTATGGGGCCCAGCTATGCCTGTCTCTTTGGCTACGTAGAACAGGTAATCTTCTGTAATTACACGGGACCACTCCCCACCTCTTCCTCCGCTACATTGACTGCGTTGGTGCCATCTCATCCTCCTGTGAGGAGGTTGAGCAATTCATCAACTTCAACACATTCTACCCTGACCTTAAATTTACCTGGACCATCTCTGACACCTCCCTCCCCTTCCTGGACCTCTCCATCTCCATTAATGACGAACGACTTGACACTGACATTTTTTTTACAAACCCACTGACTCGCACAGCTACCTGGATTACATCTCTTCCCACCCTACCTCTTGCAAAAATGCCATCCTGCATTCCCAATTCCTCCATCTCTGCCACATATATGCTCCCAGGAAGACCAGTTCCACCATAGAACACATCAGATGGCCTCCTTTACAGACCGCAATTTCCCTTCCCACGTGGTTAAAGATGCCTTCCAACGCATCTCATCCACATCCTGCACCTCTGCCCTCAGACCCCACCCCTCCAACTTTAACAAGGACAATGCCCCTAGTGCTCACCTTCCACCCTACAAACCTTCGCATAAACAAAACCATTTGCTGACATTTCCACCACCTCCAAAAAGACCCCACCACCAGGGATATATTTCTCTCCCCACCCCTTCCCGCCTTCTGCAAAGACTCTTCCCTCCATGACTACCTAGTCAGGTCCACGCCCCCCTACACCCCACCCTCCATCCTGGCACTTTCCCCTGCCACTGCAGGAACTGTAAAACCTGTGTTCACACCTCCTCCCTCACCTCTATCCAAGGCCCTAAAGGAGTCTTCCACATCCATCAAAGTTTTACCTGCGCATCCACTAATATCATTTTATTGTATCCATTGCTCCTGATGCGGTCTCCTCTACACTGGGGAGACTGGGCGCCTCCTAGCAGAGTGCTTTAGAGAACATCTCCGGGACACCTGCAGCAATCAACCACACTGCCCCATGGCCCAACATTTTAACTCTTTTATTTCCCCCCCCCCCCCAACTCTGCCAAGGGCATGGAGGTCCTGGGCCTCCTTCACCACCACTCCCTTACCACCAGATGCCTGGAGGAAGAACGCCTCAGAACACTTCAACCCCAGGGCATCAATGTGGACTTCAACAGTCTCCTTATTTCGTCTTCCCCACCTCTCCTAGCTCCAAACTTCCAGCTCAGCACTGTCCCCATGACTTGTCAGACCTGCCTAGCTCCTTTCCACCTATCCACTCCAACTCCTCCCTGACCTATCACCTTCATCCCCTCCCCCACTCATCCATTGTACTCTGCTACTTTCTTCCCACCTCCACCTTCTAGCTTATCTCTCCACATTTCAGGCTCACTGCCTTTATTCCTGATGAAGGGCTTTTGCCTGAAACATCGATTTTGCTGCACTTTGGATGCTGCCTGAACTGCGGTGCTCTTCCAGCACCACTGATCCAAAACCGGAGGGGCTAGGGGTGGACCGAGAGCTGGAAGGTGTGTAGGGGCAGGCTGCCTTAGTGGCTGGAAGGTGGGAGGGATGGGGGCTTGCTGGGTCTGTATTGTCTGCACTTTCCTATGTAACAGGATTGTCTCATGTACAAATGTCATTGTTGTCTTTTCATATTTGAAACTAGGATTTGGGGTTTGTCCTCATTTCCCTATAAACTGGTTGAATGGTAGGGTTTGGGGCTTGGCTTTGCTGCTCCTCTCCCTTGTAAAATTGCTGTTGTATACAGCTGTAAATGTCTACTGCTTTTTCTGTGAACTCTTTTTTTTTGTATCCTTAATAAAATTTTAAGGAAAAATAACCTGGAAAATTCAGTCTTCTCATTCTAGGGGCTGACTGGTCAGAGCCCATTTACTGTCCATGTAAATGATGGCCTGGTCATGTGATACCAGCCTCTGCAATTATTATTTTAGTGATGAGTGGGACAGTACACCCAAAGAAAATTTACTCACTAGTCATTGAGTTGGAGTGAGCATTTCTGCCATTGTGCCTTTATTTGGGAAGCTTGACTTTTTTTTGATCCTGCCATCAAAGACTGGGCCCCGAATGTGGAAAGAATGCCTTATTTTTTTCCAAGCAAATGACCGAAAAACCAGTAATTCCTCTGCCTGCGGATCCACAGCATTTTCAGATATTGGGAGCTTAACTTTCCCTGAAGCACCAGATACTAAAACCTTTTTGAGCTGATAGATTTAGCTAAGGAATATTCTGAACCTAAGCCTCCCCTAATCTGAGACACTATTGGCTTTATTTGGCAGTCCACAAACCATGGAAATGGACCTGAATGGATATACGGAGGTCAATGAAAGGTCAGGTCTTGTGACATACAAAGTCCAGGTAGGTGAGGTGGTCCTGAACAAACATACAGATCACATGAAAGCTGCTACCCTACAAATGGTCAGAGACAAAAAAAAGACAGATGCTGGAATCTAGTTCTTCCAGCCTCCTGCTTGCCTGCCTCCTAAATCGGTCCAAGGCAAAACATAGACTGTGAACTGTGGGTTCTCCCCCTCTATCTATCTAGCATTGAAGAAACCTCCAAGTCTGGGCTAGATGCAACCTTGGTACTGCTACTGCCTGAAGAACAGGAGGAAACTCTCCCAAGATGTTCGGTGTGCAAGACCCAGGCTATGGTTCAGTACATCCTATGTGAGTCAATTGGAGAAACTGGACCTGGAGTGAAAATGGTCTAGGAGCAGCTACCTGTAAGAAACAGGCTTACATCCCCAGACTTTGGGAGTGATAGTGATTTGGAATGTGGACCAGGTGGATCTCTGACTAAGATTCTTGATTGAGTTTGTTAATCAGGGAGCCCTGACTGACAAACAGGAAAGTCAGATCCTCATTCTAGCAATTTGACTCTGAGCTGCCCATGTACTGTGCAAATGTAAACAAAGGTTACTTGTTGATGGGATACTGGCCTCTGCTGTTATTTCACCTGGCCCAAGTAGTTTTAACAGAAGAATCATACAAGGCCAAGATACATTTCCTAAGGTAGGCTGTCTGGAATAAGTATCTACAGGATGCAGTCAGTGAATATCTAAGACTTTGGGTTCTGCATCCATATACTTAAAATAAACAGTTCATTAATCATAGGAGGTATGGTTAGTAAGTTTGCAGATGACACCAAAATTGTCAGTGTAGTGGACAACACAGAACATTGTACTCCAAGATAATGTGATCTTGATCAGATAGGCCAATGGGCAGATGGAGTTTAATTTAACTAAATGTGTGGTGCTGCATTTTGGATAGGCAAATCAAGGCAGGGCTTAGGTATATCATGGTAAGATCGTGGGGTGTGTTGCTGAACAAATACCTTGGAGTGCAGGTTCGTAGGTCCTTGAAAATAGAGTTGCAGTTAAGATAGTGAAGAAGGCTTTGGTATACTTGCCCTTATTGGTCCAGAGCATGGAGTATAGGCATTGTGAGGTCAAGTTGTGGCTGTACAGGACATTAGTTCAGCCACTTTTGGAATACTGCCTGCAATTCTAGTCTCCTTACAATATGAAGAATGTTGTGAAACCAGAGAAGAGTTTAGAAAAGATTTACAAGGATGTTGCCAGTGTTGGAGGATTTGAACTATAGGGAGAGGCTGAATGGACTGGGGCTATTTTTCCTCAAGTGTCAGAGCTGAGGGGTGACCTTAGAGATTTATAAGATCGTGAGGAGCGTGGATAGGGTTTTTTTTTTCAAAAATGTATTTTTCCTGGTGTGGCGGAGTCTGAAACTAGAGGGCAAAGGTTTATGAGAGGGAAAAGATTTAAAAGGGACCTAAGGGCAACCTTTTCAGACTGGTGCACATATGGAATGAGCTGCCAGAGGAAGTGGTGGAGGCTGGTACAATTGCAACATTTTTAAAAGGCATCTAGATGGGCATATGAATAGGAAGGCCTTAGAGCTCTATGGGCCAAGTGCTGGAAAATGGGACTTGTTTATTTTTAAAGAATATCTGGTTGGCATGGATGAATTGGAGCAAAGGGTCTGTTTCTGTACTGTATATCTCTATAACTATGTAATTTTAAACTGTTGCTTAACTAACTGTCTTAAGTCCAATACATTGGCTAAATAGGAAAAGTATAAAACAAGTGAAGATGATTCAGTGATGCTAGCTATCAAATGTCGAGATGGTACAGGATGTGTTGATCTCAGGAACTGATGATGAGAGCATCCTACTGACTAGGCAAAGTATTAGACAATTCTTCCCTTTCATCTTTCTCCATTTTTGTCTGGCCATTTTTCTATCTGAAGGTAGTTATATGATGAAGACTGCTCGCTGTCTCCCAGCACTTGCCCAAATAGTATGGGCTGATATTTTACTCTGTTTAATCTTTTTGATTTGAACTTTTCTAGCCAATGAATGCAAGATGCTTCCAAAGCTGTCACAACAGCCCACCTTGTTCATTTTCTAACTCCAGCTTTCAAATTTACTTCGTGTTGAGGGTCATTTCCTGGTCCTTTCTAAACATTTGCAGAGAAAAAAGGATAGAGACCTTAATGTTAGTTCAGAAATGGAGTGACTGCCGTACTGTGAGCATGGTCTTTGTGACCTTTTTATCTTTTCCTTGTCTTCTGTGCTGACTGCTTAGAATTGTTAATAATGTGTTTCTAGGACAGAAAATCAATGCTGTGTCGGCTGAAACCATTAGAGTTCTACAATATCCTGAATAATATGATTTAGAAAGCATTCTAATTTTTAACTTTTTTATTGACTCTAGAGTACAGCTCATCGTCATAGAGATGTACCCCACCCCTATCCCTCCAAACCCTTCCTATTCATATACGCATCCGAATGCCTCTGAAATGTTGCAATTGTACCAGCCTCCTCCACTTCCTCCAGCAGCTCATTCCATACCCATACCACCCTCTGTATGAAAAAGTTGCCCTGTAAGTCTCTTTTATATCTTCCCCTCTCACCCTAAACCTACGCCCCTCATAATTTTGTGAACCTCTAAGGTCACCCCTCAACCTCTGACGCTCCAGAGAAAACAGTCCCAACCTGTTCAGCCTCTCCCTATAGCTCAAATCCTCCCACCCTGGCAACATCCTTGTAAATCTTTTTTCTGAACCCTTTCAAGTTTCACAACATCTTTCCTATAGGAAGGAGACCAGAATTGTATGCAATATTCCACAAGTGGCTGAACCAATGTCCTGTACAGCTGCAACATGATCTCCAACTCCTGTACTCAATACTCTGACCAATAAAGGAAAGCATACCACACGCCACCTTCACTCTCCTATCTGCCCATGGCTCCACTTTCAAGGAGCTATGAACCTGCACTCCAAGTTATTTGTTCTGCAACACTCCCTAGGACCTTTTACACTTAATGATAAGTCCTGCTAGGATTTACTTTCCCAAAATGCAGCACCTTGCATTTATCTGAATTAAACACCATCTGCCGCTTCTCAGCCCATTGGCCCATCTGGTCAAGATTCTGTTGTAATCTGAGGTAACTCTCTTCGCTGTCCACTACATCTCCAATTTTGGTGTCATTTGCAAACATAGTAACTGTTCTTATGCTCGCATCCAAATCATTTATGTAAATGACAAAAAGTAGAGACTTGTTTAGATTATCGGAAGAGCAACCCACCCAGGCCCCTTCCCTTACTTTTTTTTTGAAACCCCTGACGAATGCACTTTACACTACGGGCCATTTAGCACAGACAATTTGGACTGTGGAAGGAAACCTGACTACCTGGAGGAAACCCACACAGACGCTGGGAGAATATGCAAACTCAACACAGTTGCCAAGGTGGGAATTGAGCCTGCGTCCCTGCTGCTGTGAGGCAGCAGTGCTAACTACTAAGCCACCGTGCTGACCTTTCTACAGTTTAATTCTTCTAGATATTAAAAACACAGCATTCCATTTGTATTTTGGATAATATTCTGTACCTGTTTACAACATTTTAATGGTCTGTACACATACCCTTCTGTCCTTTCAAGTGTTTTACTATTCTTCAGATGAATTATATCCCAGGCTGCTCTGGGAAAGCAAGGGAGAAAATTGCAGTGGGTTCTGACCCAAATTTTTAATTCCTCACTAGCCACAGGGGAGATGCCAAAGGATTGGAAGACAAATAATGTGGTTCCACCTTTCAGGAAGGGTGGTAGAGATAAACCAGGAAACTGAAGGGCTGTAAGTTTTACGTCAGTGGTCGGGAAACTATTGGAGAAGGTTCTGAAGGAGAAAATTGATCTCAACTTAGTGAGGCAAGGTTTGATTAGAGATAGTTAGCATAGCTTTATCAGAGGATGGTCATGTCTAACAAATTTGATTGCATTTTTCAATTGATTGGTCAAGTGAAGAGATGTGGGTAACATAGTTGAGGTAGTTTATATCAATTTCAACTGAGCCTTTGACCAAGTTCCACAGGAGAGACTGATGAAGGTAAAAGGACTTGGGATAACTAGGCAAAATGTAACCAAAATTGGTTTAAATAGTAGGAGACAGAGTGGTGGTAGAAGATTGTTTGAGAGAACGGAGGCCAGTGTCCACTGTTATACCACAGCGATCAGTGCTGGCCCCTAATTGTTTGTAATTATATATAAATGATACAGATGAGAATATACATGGCATAGTAAGTACATTTGCAGATAACACAGATTTAACAGGTAGTCAATAGCTAGGAAGAAGTTTTTAGGTATAAGCATATTGGACAGATCAGTAGCAGAACGAACTTAATCCTCAAATGTGTGATGTGATGCACTTTGGCAGGAGTAACAAGGAAAGGGATTACTGAACAAACACAAAGAAGCTCAGAGCAACTCAGAAATTTTGGGGTACTTGTCCATAGATCCCTGAAGGTAACACGAAAGGTTAAAAAGGCATGCAGGATGACTATATCAGTTGTGCCATAGATTGTAAGAACATGGAGATTATGTTGGAGCTGTTCAAAATTTGGTTGAGGCTACAGCTGGAGTACTGTGGGCAGTTCTGGTTGCTCCCTGAAAAAAACTGGTCATATAAATGTACAGTGTGGCTGTCACCTTCACAAACACTGAAAGAGGCATGCCTTTCATTCCTGCAGCCAAAGTCCTGCTCCAACATTTGCATTGTTTTGTCAGTGTCCTGGAGCCTGCCAACATTGTGCTTCATTCATCCTCAGGAAATGGAGTTGGTGCCAGAAATCTCTGGGCCTGCTTCACACCTCGTGCATCCTCATGCACCCTGTGACAGTTACCACTCCTTTAACTGTGTACTCCCTGTCCTTCATGGGAGCCTCTTGGTGCTCCTAGCAATCCTCTTGGTCCAAGTTCTCCTGCATTTGTCCTTGCCTTATTAGGGAAGCAGTGACCAACATACCATCCACAATAGGATGCAGGACTCTTGGGGGAAGTGATAACATTATGAACATTGTCCAGGGTTGTAGAGAGGTCAGTCTAATAAGGCCTGTACCAATAGTCAGGGGAACTGTGCAGCTTCCTAAATGACTGTACAAACACAGTGGTCAGAGGTCTACTTAGTTATGCCTCAGGGCTTTCTGTCAAAGTTAGATTTCTAGAGTGAATACAGTTCTGGGGCTCCACCTGTCAAATTTTCATGAGAGTGTAGCGGTTGCGGGGGAGGATAGTACATGTAGGGGCAGTGGGGCCTTAATTGTTGGAAAGGGTGTGAAGTCAAGGCTGTCGTGGGGTCAAGTGAGGCAGAGGCATAAGCAGAGCTGGGGGTTAAAGCTGGTGACGGGAGAATCTCAAGATGATTAGGGAGTGTGCAGAACAGCTTCAGAGGGCATGGAAATGTGGGAATATGGGGGTGTTGGGGAGATGATCACCACTGTGGTTTCCATAAGGAGAGCAATAATGGAGCAGGTTGGGCATCATTAAGGTGCCATACCCAGGTTCAGAGAGCAGGGAGAATAGTTGTAGGTGAAGTGCAATATATTGTGTCCTCAAGCTGAAATGGTGGAAATGATCCATTAGGGTAATGCAATATAAAAGGGGGCATAGAGACTCTGGGGTTGGAGTGTAGGTGGTAGGCGTACTTGATGAAAAAAGTGGGGTCCTGGAGCTCATGGTGTTCACCACTATCTCTTCCCTGCCACCACTCTGTTCTCTTGATGTGGAGTGCTGCTAAAATGTGCCTTGGACAGCATCCAGGTTGAGCAGAGTAAGTGTCAGTTTGATGAGCAAAAGTGCTGGATTACTGTTTGCTCGATGCTGGGATAGTGTAGAAACAAATACATGAAGCATTCATTTGCACAGCCCAGCTGTGTTTAATTTGCAATCATTTAATCAACCATTTGCAATGGTTGCAGAGTGAAGGAGCTTAGGGGTCAGATGCTGGTCACAGGCAATTTGCCTGGGCATCTCAATGATATTGGAGTTAACAGCAATGATGTTACAAATGGCCAATGCCCATCAAAGGTGGAACATTATTTGTGGAACATCCAAGCATCCTATGTAGCTACAGAATGTTGATTCAACATCTATCATTATAAGAGTAACAGTTGTTGCACTGGATGCAGTGGGAAGTTGAACATTAGATGTGAGTCTGAGATATGGTGGGTCTCCCCATTGCAGATCGTTTTCATTGAGGGTCCTGAGACCTGCCACTACTGGGAGATTGGCCACTGCAGTTGCTTTCCTAAGAAGGGGAAGATGGATGCATGAGGACTGGGTTGCAGGATGAAGGCAATGCTGGGTCTACTCCAGTAAAGTGGGGACAGATATGCCATACCATCCTGGCAACTGTATAATTAGAGCTAGCAGTGAGTTAATGCATTGGATGCTTAGGAACTGTGGAAACCGAAATAGCCCTTCAAAGAGAAGGGTGAGGACATTAGGGAGGAGGAAGTGTCGGGGTTCTACAAGTCAGACAGAACCTCATTGAAACCCACTTGAAATCGATAACAGCTGGGCGTAGCAGACAGTTCTGGATCATAAAATATTTTCATTAAACCACATTCTGGTTTGCATCGTATGGGTGAACTTCAGGTTCTCTTGGTTTTTTTTCGTGTTCTCTTTTGCTGTCTGTGAATAAAAGCTTATATTTGTATTTGTCTGATTTGCTTACTTATATGTGATGTTCCTCAACTGGAAAGGATAAGCTGTGGGTCTACAGGAGATATTGGGGACAGGGTAGTGCTCACTTAGAATGTTCATTTGGAATGAAGTTATGGGCATGTAAATTGTGTGACTTGGTGATGAAATGACAGCTTAGCTGACATGGCTGATTCCCCCTCATACATAGAACTCCATTTTCTCCCCTATGTGCCATGAGCAGTATGCTTTCTTGGCGGTTGTGTTGCAATATTGCTGGTCAACACTGGGTTCATAGAATCCCTGCAGTGCAGAAAGAGGCCAAGTCTGCACTGACCCTCCAAAGAGCATCCCCGGGCCCTGTATTCTATCCCTGCAACCCTGCATTTATCATGGTTAATCCACCTAACCTGCACATTTTTAGATGGTGGGAGGAAACCAGAGCACCTGGTAGAAACCCATGCAGACACAGGGAGAATGTGCAAACTCCTCACATACATACAGTCACTCAAGGCTGGAATCGAACTCAGCTCCACCCCCCGGAATTGTGAGGCAACAGTGCTAACCCCTGGGCTACTGTGCCATCAACATTTGGCTGTGAGCACAGTTCCCTTTCAAAGATGGTCCAGGTGCAAGAGGTGTCAGTGTTTTTTGTGAATATCTGCTGTGTGGTGAGTTGCTCTGGGCTGGAAGTGGATATGAGATATGCCATGGGGCAGGGGAGATTGTTAATGCGGTAAGTTCGGTAAAATACAGTGAGAAAACTCACTGGGCCTTGCAGTGGAAATCTGTCCAGAAAACCCAAGGGAAATGATACCTTGCAAAAAAATTGTCAGATTCAGCCTTTGCATCTCTTTACTGCTGGTACAAGAGCATCAATGCACAACTCCCACATCACTCCTGGGTTCTTTCTCATTTCTATATTCTATTATGTTTCCACTGAATATTTAACTCTTCTTACATACTATCTTATTAATGAAATGATTCCATCCTTAATTATTAAAGTTTACCCCACCCTCTAGCATTTCCTTTCTCTTATTATTACCTAGCATCCTTCATCCTGTCCTAATCCTTTATAGCTATGTGTCTGTGGTAGTTACCTTCTCATGTCCTGCAAATCAAATTTGTGACCTCAGTTCATTAAATTTGTTTGTTACGCTTCACGTATTTATGTAAAACACTCATATTTTGGCCAGATATTTTTCTACAATAACAAATTACTTAAATATTTCTTTATTCTGTCTTGACGTAATTATGGTAAGGCAATCTTGGTAAGGCAAGATCAGTAGCATGGACTGTAAATACAGGCAAAGTACTGTGACTATTAGAAATCTGAAATACAAACACAAAAAGCTAGAAATATTCAGAAGGTTTGAGTAGCTGTGTATACACCATTGCTATAAGTGCATAACACATTTACAGAGATTTCAGGAGAAACTTCTATTCCCAGACAGGGAGTAGAATGTTAAGCTTGCTTCTAGATGGTTGAAATAAATAACACAGATGCATTTAATGGGAGGTGAGATAAAGGAGTAAAGAACTGAATGTTATTTTGTTGGGGCTAGATGATTACAGGTGGGAGGTGGCTTGTGTAGAACAGATATACTGGCATGGATCTAGTGAGCAGAATGTTCTTTTTCAATATTGTAAATATTTTTCAAGAGCATAATCTTGAAGTTGATCATGGAGCAAATTAATGGAACTGAATGAACAAGTTCTGAAGAAGGGTCACTGGACCTGAAACATTAACTTTGCTTTCTCTCCATAGATGCTGCCAGACCTACTGAGAGTTTGTCCAACAATTTCTGATTTTGTTGTTCTTAATAAGCAGAATGTTAAATGTCAAGAGGAACTAGACCCAGAAACAGTTACCTTGTTAAATTCCTGAGACTGGAGTTGGATCAGAAACCCAACATGGCCCTCACTACCAGGTCTGATTTGGGCAAGTTTGCTGTTAAGCAGGAAATGTGTGCAACTATCTGAAAACAATTACCCTCCAGTTAACCCTGTCATTTTGTTTTAACAAGCAGTAGACAGGTTCTGAGACTTTTGCATCTCATGAAGGCCAACAAAATAAGTAAACAGCAAGGAGTGATTACACGCTTGACAAACTTTAAAGAGTGAAACCTTCAGATTTGTGGACAGCTACATTGAGATGCTTGTGGTTCCCTTATTAGTTCTGAGAGTCTGAAAGCATTGCTCTGAAGGTCAATTGAAGCCTTTTGGAAGCCTTTTCAATTGCTTTAGTAAATATTCACCTTCAATTCAATGTTTAGCTGTCAGGCTTTAGTGCAGCATTGGAGCAACTTATGGAGCAGTAACTGCCTTTCCTTTGGCAGAGAGCTGCAGTCTGAAGAAGGCTGTCCCTAAGGCCCTTGCTAACAGGTGATGAGTTTTCTCAGAGCAACTGTGCCTCAGAAGAAAGAAAATGTTGCATTCATATAGCACTTTTTTTCAATTGCGAGACATCTCAAAGTACTTTACAGCTAACAACTCACTTTTTTGAGTAGAGTGTAATGTGTAAATGTGGCAATTTGTATACAGCAACCCCACACAAACAACAATGTAATGATGACCAAATAATTATTATTTGAGGCTAAATATTGGCCAGGACACCCAGGGGTAACTTCCCTGCTCTCTTTGAAATATGGGCTGTGATTCTTTTGTTTCTACCCAAGCAGCCAAATGAAACCTCAGTTCAATGTCTCATCTGTATGAAGATGCTTTAATTAGTGCATCAGTCCTTGAAAACTGCTCAATAATGTCAGCCTTAATGTTTGTGTTGAGGTACTAGAATGGGATTTGATCTGGAATCTCATGACTGAGAGGGATGAGTTCTACCAACTGAGCCAAAGGACCTGCAAGAAGGCGACTCAGGCTTTCACAGCAGGGCTGTTGCAGGTATCCATGAGTCAGACTTCTTTCCAAGAAGATCAGGTGGACTTTTGTCAGTCTTAGCCATTAAGGTCACTACAGCCTTGAATTCTCTGCCTCTGGCTCCTACCAGTGATCTATTGGTGATATTTCAAGGATCTCTCCAATCTGCTTCCCTTAAGTCCATCTCCATCCTACTGATGCCTTGCTTTTCTTGGGCTCTCAATTATGAGCTAAAAATTTGGTCACTCAACATGGAGGGCTATTATCTTTGATGTATTGACTGGATTCCCACAGGGAAGATTTGTCGACCAAAGTATCCTATGATCAACCAGGAGTCTTCATTAATCATAATGGATTCTCCTGCCTCAATGTCCAATATGTAACAGTTGGAAAATAATCATGCATGTCTTAACCATATATCCAGGGAACTACAAAGACTCATTTAATTCTGCGGCAATCACACCTCCCATTTTTACTCCTTGACACTACCAGTGGCTAGCACCTGGGACATTAGCCAGGTTTTCGAATGGCAGACTTATGATATCTGTAAGGACTTCTAACAGTGAGCCAGAGGAAAGATGCAACAGAAGCCACATCATCACCAGGGACAGAATAGGATCAACAAATGGACTTCTATAGATGTAGCTCATGTGTGTTTATACAGTTCTGGATGTGTCTTTCAGTATGTTCCATATAAGGTTTCCATGATTGATATGGTTTGCTTTGCCCTTTGCAACATCATGCGAGAGGAATGAATGGAACTGCAAGAAGTAGGTAGAGAATGATTAGCATCTGAAAGGGATAAAACGATGTTGTCTACTTTTTCCTTAAAACAAGTTAGACAACTCAGCCAGAATGTTATGAGTGGGTTTGCCCAGGTGTCCCACAATATTGAAGCAGTCAAATCACTATGAATACAAACTGGTACCAATGCAAAACAGTCTTAACTTTATTAGGAAACAATTTACAATAACTCTTAATACAAAACAATACTATCTCTAATACTATTCGGTCCCTTAAGCTTACTATACTTCCCAAGTAACTCTCAGAGCATGGCTGTGCAAATCTATCTGTGGGATGATGAAGCTGCTTTCTCTGTTCCTGTCTCTGTCCAGACTATTAGCAGGTCTCTGCCTTTTGCCAAGCTGGTCTCCTCAGAAGGTCCTAGAGGGTCCAAGAGATCAGTTTACAGGTGAACCTTGTTTTTATAAATAATTGGATGATTTTCTGGAACTTCCTATAGTTCTGGCCAATCGAGGAGACTCGCTTAATAGTTTGAAACATTGTCAATCATTTGGATCGCTTGCTACTATTTGTTCCTTGGTGTAACAGGACCTGGTGTCTTTCTGTCAGAGCCATCCTTTGTTTGATAAGTTGCTGGGGATCTGTCTGTCCAGCATAACTGTTGCATTTTACATTATGTTAATGTCACTGGCACTTGGCAGCTTTGTTTGCACTGTGTCTGGTGTCAAGGTCTGGGACTTCAGATTTTTACTTGGTCAACATGTTTTAGTGATGGAAAGGGATAGGTGTACTCCACTGAGCAAGAGTTACAGCTGGGGGGAAGGGAAATTACGATGCAATTAGGAAAGATTTAGGAAGCGTAGAATGGGGAAGGAAACTGCAGGGGATGAGCACATTAAAAGTGTGGAGCTTATTCAAGGAACAGTATGTACCTGTCAGGCAGGGAGGAAGATATAGAACGTGTGAGCCTTGGTTTACTAAGGAAGTGGAATCCCTGGTCAAGAAGAAGAAGGCTGATGTTAGGACAAAATGTGAAAACTCAGTTAGGGCGCTTGAAGATTACAAGGAAGTCAGGAAAGACCTAAAAAGAGAGCTCAGAGCCAGGAGGAGACATGAGAAATTGTTGGTGGATAGGATCAGGGTTAACTCTAAGCTTTCCATAGGTATGTCAGGAGTAAAAGAATGACAAGAGTTAAATTACAGCCAATCAAGGATAATAGTGGGAAGTTGTGTGTGGAGTCAGAGGAGATAGGGGAAGCATGAAATAAATATTTTTCGGCAGAGTTCACCATAGAAAATGAAAATGTTGGCGAGGAAGATACAGAGATACTTGCATCTAGACTAAAGAGATTGAGGTTCACAAGGAAGAGGTATTAGAAATACTGCAGTGTGTGAAAATAGACAAGTCCCCTGGGCCGGATAGGATCTATCTTAGGATCCTCTGGGAAGCAAGGGAAGAGATTGCTGAGCCTTTGGCATTGATCTTCAAATCATCATGAGGTTTTTGACAAAGTGACCAAACAGGTAGATGAGTAAACTGGTTGATGTGGTGTGTATGGATTTCAGCAAGGCGTGCGATAAAGTTCCCCACAGTAGGCTATTATACAAAATGCGGAGGAATGGGATTGTGGGAGACATAGAAGTTTGGATCAGTAATTGGGTTGCTGAAAGAAAAGAGGGTTGTAGTTGATGGAACATGTTCATCTTGGTATCCAGTTACTAGCGGCGTACCACAAGGGTCGGTGTTGGGTCCACTGCCGTTCGTCATTTTTATAAATGACCTGGATGAGGGCTTAGAAGGGTGGGTTAGTAAATTTGCGGATGACACTAAGGTCAGTGGAGTTGTGGATAACGACGAAGGATGTAGTAGCTTGCAGAGAGACATAGATAGGATGCACAGCTGGGCTGAGAGGTGGCAAATGGAGTTTAATGTGGACAAGTGTGAGGTGATACACTTTGGATGGAGCAATCGGAATGCTGGGCTAATAGTAAGATTCTTGGGAGTGCAGATGAGCAGAAAGGTCTGTGTCCATGTACACAGATCCCTGAAAGTTGCCACCCAGATTGACAGGGTTGTTAAGAAGGCATATAGTGTTTTGGCCTTTATTAATAGAGTTCCAGAACCAGGAGGTTATGCTGCAGCTGTACAAAGCTCTGGTACAGCCACACTTGGAGTATTGTGTACAGTTCTGGTCACCGTATTATAAGAAGGATGTGGAAGCTTTGGAAAAGGGTGCAGAGGAGATTTACTAGGATGTTGCTGGTATGGAAGGAATTTCTTACGAGGTAAGGCTGAGGGCCTTGAGGCTGTTCTCGTTAGAGAGAAGGTTGAGAGATGACTTAATAGAGCTGAAAATGTGTTGCTGGAAAAGTGCAGCAGATCAGGCAGCATCCAAGGAGTAGGAGAATCAGTGTTTCAGGCATGAGCCCTTCAGAAATGAAGAGAGACTTGGGGGAGGGGTGTTGGAAATGCGATAGGTGGAAGGAGGTTAAGGTGAGGGTGATAGGCCGGAGTGGGGGTGGGGGCGGAGAGGTCAGGAAGAAGATTGCAGGTTAGGAAGGTGGTGCTGAGTTCGAGGATTGGGACTGAGACAAGGTAGGGGGAGGGGAAATGAGGGGAAACTGGAGAAATCTGAGTTCATCCCTTGTGGTTGGAGGGTTCCTAGGTGGTAGATGAGGCACTCTTCCTCCAGCCGTGGTGTTGCTATGGTCTGGCAAGGGAGGAGTCCAAGGACCTGCATGTCCTTGGTGGAGTGGGCGGGGGAGTTGAAGTGTTGAGCCACGGGGTGGATGGGTTGGTTGGTCCGGTTGTCCCAGAGGGGTTCTCTGAAACGTTCCGCAAGTAGGCGGCCTGTCTCCCCAAATTAGAGGAGGCCACATCGGGTACAGCGTATGCAGTAAATGATGTGTGTGGAGGTGCAGGTGAATTTGTGGCGGATATGGACGGATCCCTTGGGGCCTTGGAGGGAAGTAAGGCGGGGGGAGGTATGGGCGCAAGTTTTGCATTTCTTGCGGTTGCAGGGAAACCTTCAAGGCCCCAAGGGATCTGTCCATATCCGCCACAAATTCGCCTGCACCTCCACACACATCATTTACTGCATACGCTGTACCCGATGTGGCCTCCTCTAATTTGGGGAGACAGGCCGCCTACTTGCAGAACGCTTCAGAGAACACCTCTGGGACAACCGGACCAACCAACCCAACCACTCCGTGGCTCAACACTTCAACTCCCCCTCCCACTCCACCAAGGACATGCAGGTCCTTGGACTCCTCTCTCGCCAGACCATAGCAACACGACGGCAGGAGGAAGAGTGCCTCATCTTCCGCCTAGGAACCCTCCAACCACAAGGGATGAACTCAGATTTCTCCAATTTCCTCATTTCCCCTCCCCCCACCTTGTCTCAGTCCCAATCCTCGAACCCAGCACCACCTTCCTAACTTGCAATTTTCTTCCTGACCTCTCCGCCCCCACTCCACTCCGGCCTATCACCCTCACCTTAACCTCTTTCCACCTATCGCATTTCCAACGCCCCTCCACCAAGACCCTCCTCCCTACTTTTTATCTTAGCCTGCTTGGCACACTCTCCTCATTCCTGAAGAAGGGCTCATGCCCAAAACGTTGATTCTCCTGCTCCTTGGATGCTGCCTGACCTCCTGCGCTTGTTTAGCAACACATTTTCAGCTCTGATCTCCAACATCTGCAGTCCTCACATTCTCCTAGGTGACTTAATAGAGACATACAAGATAATCAAATGGTTAGATAGGGTGGACAGGGAGAGCCTTTTTCCAAGTATGAGAGGCAAACACGAGGGGACACAACTTTAAAGTGAGGGGAGCTAGATATAAGACAGATGTCAGAGGTATTTCCTTTACTCAGAGTAGTAAGGGTATGGAATGCTTTGCCTGCAACAGTAGTAGATTTGCCAAGTTTAAGTGCATTTAAGTCGTCATTGGACAGGCATATGGACGTAAATGGAATAGTGTAGGTGGGATGGGTTTCAGATTAGTATGACAGGGCGGTGCAACATCAAGTGCTGAAGGGCCTGTTCTGCGCTGTTATGTTCTATGTTTAACATTCTGTGCTGTTTGGTCAAGTTAGCAATCTATCTGTTTTAGCAAACAGGAGGCTGCTACATTGAGGAGACAAGGAAAAGAAAGAGCAGCCAGATGTTCCTATGGTCCCTGCAGCTAAGCACCTGGCTGCAGCTTGTGATGGAACCATCCGTGCATCATATTTAAGACGTTTGCTTGAAGCTAGAGATCGAAATATGTGCGAGCAGTTGGCAAAACTATTCTTGAAGCCTCACAAATAACCCATGAAAAATCAATGACTGGTTCAAAACTTTTGAAAAACTTTGTGTTGATTGGAGGAGCAGCAAACCTGAGAAAAATAGTACCCTTCAGTGCTGCTTCACTATTTACCAATTCTCATTTGCTGCATTCTGCCACACTAGGTCCTCAAAACAGGTTTGCTTCTCCTGGTTTTGCTGCTCCTTGAGTGATATAACCTATGTTGCAGGAGCAACAAAGGTAGAAGGGAAGGGCCTCTGCGATTACAGGTTAAGGAGCAGTATTAATTTACTACACATAGATTTATTTTCATGCAGCCCAAATACATTTTGTAGTTGCATCCATTTCATTGCAAGAAGGTTCAGAAGCTTGGAAGATAACTAACTTAAAATATATTACAAAACAAAAATTCTTTACACACTAACATTCAAATATTGTCTTGCAGATCATTCTTTTCCAATCAGTCCTGACCAATTCAGAGAACACAGGAACTTAGATACACTGTGACTAGTATCTCAGGATACAGACAGTCGAACTGAATAGCAGGAATTGGAGATGGCAAGTGGCACCTATGGGGAAGGAAGCAGTGAGCTAGATTGAGGAGGTGAATGGAGGGATCGATGAAGGAAGCACTGATTGGAACAGTTAAAAAGAGCTGTTGTGAATGGAGGGATTGGGAGAGAGTAGGTGGGTCAGGGAGAGTGTGAGTGTGAGTGGTAGGGTCATGGAAGAACGTGGTGAATGGGAGGGTTGGGTGGATGCAACATGGAGAAGGGTGGTGATGATCAGAAGAGTTGGAGGAGGGGGTAATGGGGCTGCTCAGGGAAGGAGGTAGCAGCAGGGAGGGTTAAGAAAGTTGTGATTAGGAGAGTGGGAGACCGAGTGGCAACTGGCATGTTCAAGGATGCAAGAAATGAGAGGTGGTGAGCAAAAAGCTCATTATAACTTTGTACAATTAATGTATAATTATACATTTATACAAAATTAAATCTATACATTATCACAAGAAGTTCATCATTGAATATACCCAGTAGAGGATAATGGCACACTGTAGAATTGTGTTCGATATATGCAAGGTGAACGTAAGAACAGGACTGAGCCATTGAGCCTACCTCATCATTCAATATGATTATGGTTGAGCAAATACTTCAGTGCCATTTACTCAACCCATCGCCATAACCCTGAGTGACGCTAATCTGAAATCTATAAATCTATACCTGAAATATAACTTGGCCTGAGCTTCTTCAGCCCTGAGTGGTACAGAATGCCAAAGTTTAAAAAAAATTATCCTCATCTAGTTTCCAAATGGCATTCCCTTATTTTAAATTTCCCCCTGTTCCACACTCTCCAACCAGGTGAAGCATCTGAACTACACTGACCAATTATCTCTTCAACTATTTTCAGGTTTCAATGAGATCACCTTTCAATCTTAGGAAATCCTGAGAGTACAATCCCAGTTTGCTCAATATCTCTTCAAAGGTCAGCCTCAGCAGGCGGGGAACAGGTCTGGTTGATTTTTGTTGTACTCCCTCTATAATAATATTTTTCCTGAAAGTTGCATGAGAGGCACAATTCTCCGAGATAGACATGATTTCAGCAGTCACCCAGCCAAATATCACATCATTCACACCTATTTTCTTTGGAAGGGATGACATATTATTCATCCGAAGGCTACTATCCAGTGTGGCATTTCACAGAAAAGGCCATGAGAATAAGTACAAATAAAATGTTTAATTAATTAATATTGGCGTAACCCCACTAACATTATTGTACACACCCTGGTGAATCCCTTTGTGCAAATAATAAATATTTCTAATTTTCTGTTTATTATTCTGACATGGTGCATCCCCTGAGGGGGAAGGATATGATGTTAGAGTTCTTTGATGGGAGTTTCCACCGCTATGTGCATTTTGGCCATCCTTCCTGTTCAAGGCCAAACTGCGCTTCCCTTCAAGCAAAAGGATACTGGTGATACTCAGCACCCAAGACAATCGCTTTCACCATCTGTGTGAAGTGGCAGGCAGCAAGTGCATTGCACCAGTCTTGTCCATCATACAGGCTGTAGTTCTGCTATGTCTAATCCTCCATTCAGTTGGAAGTCTTTTCTTGGAGATGTTCATCAACACATGATGTCTGAGACACCATGGAGCTCATATTAGAGATGACTCTTCCAATTCCTCATAAAGCGTATACACTACCAGTTGCTGCTCTTTAAGGTATTTTTTGTAGATAAGGAAAGTACTGAGAAGGTCAGGGTGTAGGACTTGCTAATCTGAGATCCTGGAATCTTTATCCAGGACTGAGGGATCAGAATCCTGCTGGTACTACCTTGATTGGATAGGTTGGATATTTCTTGCTGTCCTTGGCAAACTTTAATCCTTCAAATCCGGGGACCTCCATTTAAGAGTATAAGGCCTGGGACAGCCATTCCAGATCTCTGATATATTCCTGCATCGCTAGAGTCATTAACTCCCCTGCCTCATCACCTTAGCAGGAATTATTTCTGGAGGATGTTAACGTCTCCAAGTGGATGGTATGACAGCTGTGGTCATGAGTGACCTTTAACGTTTACAATCTAGATGAACATGTCTCCATTTGGAGGAATGTTCTCAGTTCTAACCTTCGTCAGTAGTATCTACCACTCTTAGGGAAGCTGCTGCTTCAACTTTGCAGCAGGCATTTTGATTGGGTTCAAACAAAAACAGAAATTGCTGGAGAACGTCAGCAGGTGTATCAACATCTGTGGAGAGAAAACATTGACCCTGCTTTTTTTCCACAGATGTGGCCAGACCTGTTGAGTTTCTCCAGCAGTTTCTGTTTTTGTTTCAGGTTTTCAGAATTTGCAGCTTTTTTTTCACTTTTATTGGGCTTCCCACTTAACTGGTCTTCATTCAATTCTGAATGGGATACTGTTCCTGCATGATTCTTAATTGGCCACCTTCTGGAAGATCATGAGCCAAATCCCAGTATAGTTAGATCCTGATAAAGTCTACTTCCTATGTGTTTCATGAAGGATTAGATTAGATTACTTACAGTGTGGAAACAGGCCCTTCAGCTCAACAAGTCCACACTGACCCTCCGAAGAACAACCCACCCAGACCCTTTCCTCTACATTTGCCCCTTCACCTAACACTATGGGCAATTTAGCATGGCCAATTCACCTAACTTGCACATTTTTGGACTGTGGGAGGAAACTGGAGCACCCGGAGGAAACCCACACAGACACAGGGAGAATGTGCAAACTCCACACAGACAGTTGCCTGAGGCGGGAATTGAATCCAGGTCTCTGGCGCTGTGAGGCAGCAGTGCTAACCACTGTGCCACCGTGAGTAAGATTGGTTAAAGTGCCTTGCTATTTTTTGCCCTCGTCACAGACACCACAGATTCCCAAATTGAGGGAGTTTTGCTGGAAAAATGATCAGAATAGGGAAAACCTGTGCTGATAAACCCATATGATGTCTGCAGGTGAAATTCGATAGAAGTTCCTCCACCACTGAGAGGAAATCTAAGCCAATAGAATTATTATTTTGCATTATTGTGGTAGATAAGCTGTGCTGATTGAATTAAGTGAATACGATGATGACTCTTACTTTTTATGTTCGAATGCTGTGAAATAAAACGCAACAATGATTACTATCTGGCTTCATTGACTCCATAGTTTCTGCAATTTTAATGGAAAGTTTGGAGAGGCATGCAGGTCTGAAAATCAGGAATATCTGGCTTCGATTACAAGGGGATACTTATGCTATATTACTATGCTAAGCTATCATTTATTATTGTTAAATAAAGTGGATATTCAGTTTTATGTTCCAACACCACTCTGTAGGGGTTCATAACAAGTCAACCTCTCTAATTATGTTGTTGTTTAGCCTTGAGTAACTGAACTATAAAGTTCACGTTATTGTTTTAAACACTGAAACTGAAAGACAGTATTCAAGAAATATGGAAAGTATGGGCACAATCTTATGGACTTACAAAGGTTTCAGACATCTGAATCATTTCTGTATTCTAAGAGCACTTGGATCAGTGGTAGACTGGCAAAGGAAGTCTTCTGAGAGGTGAGATATATCTACATCAACGTTCACCAACTACTTAAGCTGGTGGATAGATCAGGGAGGTGGGAGAAACAATAGGAGCATATGGAGGAATCTGACATCCAACTGACATGAGGCGAGGTGAGCACTGGCATTAGAAAAAGGAAGCCCGGTGATGCCTCAAATGAAGGCAATTACAAAGAAATTCCAAACTCAGTTTGTAAAAACAAGGGACAGAACTGTGAGCAATGTCAGAGTAGAGGGAAACTGTCCCAGTTGGCTTTTATGCAACTTCTCCAGCACTCACTCAGCAATACAGGATGTTTCCACCCTATGTTAGTTCTGCCTAGCATAGTTGTGATGAGTGAAAAGTTAATAATGTGGAATAGGAAATGTCATGAGCTGGCACAAGTACAGATTACCACTGTTCTTTTCATAAGTGGCCTTCTGGATATCCTGCAGTTTAACACCTGAACAATATATAATGTTTCTAACCTGAGGATGCCACAAGGGCATATTCTGAACCTGTATAAACATTTTGTAAGCTCTGCTAGGATTATGTGGTGCAGTAAAAATAAAACTTGTCACCTTGTTTTAACAGCTACGTCACCAACGAGCAGCCTTCTTGGGCTAAGTAACTCAGTATAGTTACATTCACTTTCATATTTGTTACCCTTATAAGTTATAGTTTATACCAATAGTGCATTGTCAGAGGTTTACCCAGAGTAATGTGAGGGTAGGGGGTGTAACCTGTCAAGCTTGCTTTGCTGTTCAGTAAGATCATAACTGAGCTGAGCTTTGCTTCAACTGCACTTTTTTATACTCCCCATAACCTTTGACTCCTCCACAGGGCACAGGCTTGGAGTAGGTGAAAAGAATGAACTGTCAGTGAACTTAATTGGGCTGGAGTTAATTCAGCAGCAGGATAATGACCTCAAGAGGGTCAATCTTTCTCAGTAACATTTATTAGCATCCATTTACATCTGATAAAAAGCATGACTTTTTGGTTTCAGTAATCATTTGAAATTATTTTAACCCAATCAAGAAAGCTGTCCCTTCAGATACCTGACCTTGGGGTGACCTTGATGACCTTCACTTCTTCCTGGATTTCAGATTAAGCAATTGCTGCTTAGTTTTTAAAAGCAACTTTGCTTGTAATGCTACTTACATTCAGCTGCAGTGACTATAAATCCTGTGTCTTGATCTTATACTCAATAACCACCTGATGAAGGAACAGTGCTGTGAAAGCTCATGCTTCCAAATAAACCTGTTGGATTATAACCTGGTATTTTTAGCAATTTCTCCAAGTATGGTCCACAATAAGGAGATGGGTAGTTGAGTAGGAAGGGCATACTGGAGTAAAAGTATCTAAGAAGTGGAAGAATTGGTGGTCATATATGGGATGCTGTCAGTTGTTGAAAGAACAGACCTTGCAGCGGCTTCTGACATGTCCTGGGGCATTTGTGGCAATGGTTTACAAAGGGTATGTCACAGGGATCTTGGTTGTCAAAGACATGGTTCTTTCTGTGGGAAATTCATCTTCATTGATGCATATTGGGGTATACAGGATATGGGAGAGAGTTAAGTCTGGTAGGGCGGGGTTTGAAAGGTCATGATCAGGAGCCTACAGTCTCACAGTGGGATTATTGACAGTGCAGCCTGCCTCAGTGGGAGAGTCGATGATTAAGAAGGGGAAATGGGACCTAGAATGGTTAGGGGCTTACAGGCGAAATCAGTAAATTAATGACACAAAACACATTGGAGATGGTGGGACAAAACCAGAGCATCTGGAGGAAACCCACACAAACATAGGGTGAATTGCAAACTCTGCACAGAAAGTCACCAGAGGCTGGAATCAAATTGTGAGGCGGTACTGCTGACCATTGAGCCACCGTGCCGTCCTTGTTCTGTGGCTTTGTGGGGTCTCATTAGAATGCAATGGTTTTGGAGACATGTTGGTTAACTGGGAATGGAATGTGACTCAGCATAATTCTCCATCCAGTGCATTCATGATTAATCATAAGTCCCTTTGGTTAGCCAACAAGTCTAAGCTTTAAATTCACTTCACCCAGAATATCTTTTCCCAGTTTGAATTATACCTTTTTACCTCCATGGTAATAGGTGATATAGACTGCAAGGTGCTCTGGGAAGTAAGGAATCAGTGAACTTAATGGATGAAAAGAGGAGGGTCCAACATTGTTCGAACAATTAAAGTTCATTTTACCATCTTGAATTTAAATTTCAAAAAGGTATAACTCAAACTGGGAAAAGATATTCTGGGTGAAGTGGATTTAAAGCTTAGACTTGTTGGCTAACCAAAGGGACTTACGATTAATCATGAATGCACTGGATGGAGAATTATGCTGAGTCACATTCCATTCCCAGTTAACCAACATGTCTCCAAAACCATTGCATTCTAATGAGACCCCACAAAGCCACAGAACAAGGACGGCACGGTGGCTCAATGGTCAGCAGTACCGCCTCACAATTCGATTCCAGCCTCTGGTGACTTTCTGTGCAGAGTTTGCAATTCACCCTATGTTTGTGTGGGTTTCCTCCAGATGCTCTGGTTTTGTCCCAAAGATATGCAGGTTAGGTGGATTGGACATGGGAAAAGCAGGGTTACTGGGACAGGGTAGGAGGATGTTTCTGGGTGATATACTCTTCAGAGAATAAGTGTGGACTTTTTCCACACGGTAGGGTTTTTATGATCTATGATTGCCAGTACATTTCAGTCTGCTTGCTATCTTCTAATTTTCAAAGGTATTGTGGGAAATAGAACCCACTCACTTCAATAATTTCAGTTCCATTTGGACCTTAGTTTGGTATTCTATAATGTCAAGGCAGTCGTGCTCTGGATTCTGAGGAGATTCTCCTTCCCCTTTCCAGAGAAAGGCAGCTGGATTTAAACAATTGTCCATGACCAACACTAGATCATCCTTTTATATTAATATTGCCTCATACTTCAGAATCCACGAGTCAGTCAACCATTGCCCAGCTTTTTGGTTTAGGCTTGTTCTCACTTGGTGTGGGGTGCTTACTATTAGGGCTCCCCCAAATGTCAGCTTTCTGCTTTCCTCCACCAACAGTGCAGTGGCAGCCATGGCCACCATTGGATACTGGATCCAATAGCTTCGAAAGATATGCTACTGGCTGTTTCATTCCTCCCCACCTCTGGGTTAATACTCCCAAAGCCGCTCCCTTATCTACGGTAGCAAAGAGGTGGAAAGGTTTATCTAGAGAAGGTAAGGCTAACACGGGGACATGGATCAGATTTCTTTTGAGTTCCTCAACTACTTCTTTTTCCTCATCATCCCAACTTAGGCACTTTGGTTCCTTCTCAAATAGTTTGAGATATAATTTCTTAGTCTTTTGAGCATAAGAGTCAATCCACAATCTGCAATATCCCATTAGACCCAAAAATTAACTCCTATTTAGTCCTGGGCAGCAGCATCCCCACTATTCACTCTATCCATTCCTGGCTTATCTTTCGCTTTCCCTCACTAACTAAATACCCCAAATATTTAACTTCTCGCTCTACATATTGTAATTTGTTCTTAGATACTCGTAGTTCCCGCTAACCCAAGAAATTCAATAATTTGTTAGTGGCTTCTGCTGCTTCTTTCTCTTCTTTTTCCTGTTACTAAGAGGTCATCTACATACTGCAACAGGGTAGTTCCCTTGGGGCTGCTAAATTTCTCCAATATTTGTTTTAACACTTGTCCAAATAGATTTGGGATTCCATAAATCCCTGGGGGAACACAATCCACTGGTATTACTGTTTCTGTCCTGTCTTGGGATCTTCCCATTCAAAGGCAAACAAATTCCTACTTTCTTCTGCCAAGGGACAGGCTCAAAAGGCATCTTTTAAATCTATCACACTAAACCATTTGTGGTCATGAGGGATCTTACTTAATAACATATAGGGATTAGGCACCACTGGGTGCCTGATCTGTACTGTTTGATTCAATGTCCTCAAATCCTGCACCAATCGATAAGTTCCATCAGGTTTCCACTCTGGTAGAATTGAGATATTATAAGGAGACATACATGGCTCCAACAGTCCATCTCTAATCAGTCCCTCAGTCACTGGCTGCAGTCCTCGTTTACCTTCTATGGAAATGGGATATTTTCGCTCACAGACAACGTCCCCTTTCTTTTTTAAACTTATTTCTAGGGGACGGCTCTGTAGTTTTCCATGATTCCCTTCTCTAGCCCATACAATAGGGTCTATCTCTCTCTCTCCACATCCTCTGTCAACATTGCCATTTGTACAACTATTTCTTTTTCCTGAATTCCAATCTCCAGTCCTAAGAGGATAACTAAATCTCTCCCTAGTAAGTTACTTCCTATATCAGGGATATACAACAGCTCCCCAGTGACTCTATCCTTAGGACCTTCTATCATCATAGGTTCAAATACTGGAACAGTAAATGCTTCCCCTTTTACCCCGAAATTGACTGTCTTGACATTCCTACTTTCTTTGGTTTACAATTCAGCGATGACGGTGCTGCCCCAATATCTACTAGGAAGACTACCTCTTCCCTACAAGATCCCACCTTCAAGTTTATTAAGGGTGCCTGGTGGGTCCCCAGGGGCAGGAACCCCTGACACCCCTATTCTTCATCGAAATTCATAAGCGGAATTGCCCTTTCTTCCCTTTGCAGATCAGGACACTCCCGCTAAAAATGCCCTATCTTTCCGCAATAATAGTATCCTGCCTGTGGAGACTTCCATCTCTGCCTCTGTCGCCCGAACCCTCTATCAAATGCTCCCCCTTGTCCTCTCCCTCTCTGTCCTACATGCTGCCACTCGCCACTCTGGTTGCTCACTATTGGTTCCATTCTTTTTTTAACTACCTCGGCAACCACAGCTACCATCATTTTTGCCTTCTGTTTTTGTCTCTCATCCTCTCTCTTTACAAACACTTTCTATGCCTCTCTTAATAATTCATCTAATGGTTTCTCACTCCATTCTTCTATCTTCTGTATCTTTTTCTGGATGTCTGGCCATGTCTTTGTCACAAAATGTACTTTCAAAAGACCCTGTGCCACTGGGTGCTCAGGGTTCATTCTGGAGTATTTCAGCATTGAATCTCTAAATCTTTGCAAGAAAGCTGAGGGAGTCTCATCTTTCTCCTGTCTAACTTCAAAGGCTTTAGTCAAATTCTGCAACTTTGAAACTGCCTCTCTTATTCCTTTTAGAATCAGGTCTTTCAATTCCCTCATTTCTTCTCTATGATCCAGGTTTTGATTGTCCCATCGGGGTCTCTGAGGGGAAACTTCATTTCTCCCTATCCAGCATCCCCAGCCCCAGTGGGATGTTCCCTGTCTCATATTTTAGTGGCTGCTTCTCGTATAAGTCCCCTTTCTTCCCCAGTAAATAGTATATTCAAAATAGACATTAACTCAGTCCATGTATACAGACTGGGCCCCAAGAATTGATCAATTTGTTCAGACAACCCTACTGGTTCCTCAACCAGGACCTTCATCTCCTTTTTAAATGTTCTGGACTCCCCACTGGTGAAGGGGGAACTTACAAACCCATCTCTTTGTCCTCTATGGGTACCTCCCGAAAGGAATAAATCTTTACATTCTTCCACTTTGTTTTGTTTTCCTCCCCTAGGCCTTGGTTTAGATACTCCGGAGGCTTCCTCTCCGTCTACTTTATCTTCCCTTTCTTTAGTTGAGGATTGAGGGTCGGGACAACTATATCAAAGACTGGATGCTCCTGCCAGTTAAGGGAAAAGATGGGGGAAGTTATGATGAGGGGTGAAGGGAAGGAGTTTGTTGTCAAGTCTGTTAAGCCAAGGTGAGATTAGAACAGTTTTGCTGCAATTTCCCTGAATGAAGTTTGAATATTTTGCTTGCTTTAAGCAACTGGCCAATGTGCACTTGTCTGAAGGCCCCTGTACACTTGATTGCTGTCATCTGAAGCCATGCAGGATGGAACTATCTGTGTTGTGAATGCTGGTTAAGGAGGAGACCACGGCAAAGAACACTGCTTGGTGAACAAGTTTCAAAGGGCATCATGGAGCAGTTTTGGAAGGCAAATATCAATAAATTGTTTAATATATACATCAATTAACTTTCTTGCAGCTATCCTGAAGCTGATAATTAAATGGCACAGATCAGCCCTGCTCTTCTTATCATGTTGTAGCTGAGGAGGAACTAACTAATTCACCAAAACTCCTTAGACAGCACCTACCAAACCCATGACCATTTCCATCTAGAAGGACAAGGATAGATGGGGACACTGCCAAGTGCAAGTTCCCTTACAAGTCACTCACCGTGCTGATGAGAAACTGCATCTATAGTCATCACTCCAATTGCCAGAGAGACAATGCAGAAGTGACTTTAGGATGCCTTGGGATGTTGTTTCCTGCATCTGTGTTCACAAGGACTGGGTGACAATCCATGAAATCTACCTTGAAGGTAACAGCAGACTCAATTTTGATGCACAGCCTGTTTCAACGAGCCATTGGGGATCTCTGTGGAATTTCTGTGCCATCCTCTCATAAATTTGTGAAAGGAGACTGATGTCCTATTTGCTAAAGTGCATGAAATTGAGTTCACTTGAAATTAGCAAGCCAAGAAGGCAGGACAATCAGATTTGCTCCTATTGTAAGTTTCCCAGAGCTGCAAGGTGCATTCAATTGCTCTCACATTGCCATCAGTATACCCTGTCAATAATTAGCTGTGTTTGGCAATAGGAAAGCGATTTACTCACTTAATGTCCAGATCGTATGATACCCAAACAGCCAAATACTCTAAGACCACACAAAATACCAGGAAGCTGTAATGATTCCTACATTCCAGAGCACACTCAGGTTACTGATGCCCTAAATGGTTCTCAGCAGATACATGGATGGCTGCTGAGAGCCATGGTTGGCCCCTTCGAAATCCTGGCTGATGATACCAATCAGGAATTCATAGACCAATGCCAAGGAGAGATATGGCCTCTGCAAAGTCTATATAGAGTAAATGATAGGACTACTGAAAATGAAACTCTGCTAAGGGTGACCCACGTCATTGTGCTGTGTTGCATCCCCCTGTATTATCACTTGACAAAGAGGTGTCTTGGATGGGGAAGAACTGCATGATTGAGAGGTGTTCTCTGATGAGGAGGGTTGAGACAATGATCATGACATGGGCCAGGAAGTTACTCAAAGGCAGGAAGAAGTTAGGCCACTGGTCCAATGGGTAGACAGGCCTGTGACAAATTTACAGCAAACAGATTCCAGGGTAATTGAACCCCCTTAAAATGTTTGCTTTAATGTTATTGTGTTTGAAAACTAGTTAGCTGGGAGGCTGCTGCTTCCGATTTGGGATGCAGATCATTGATTGAGAATCATTTCATTTTGCATCATAGTTTTAAATAAGGGGCACCTTTTGATTTCAATGTGCTGATACTATGATCAAATAGAAGCATCAAAATGCATGGTCAACTGCATCTTTGCATCAATTTTGCACAAATCTATCAGTGCTATTACCACCAAGGGGTTTTGGGAGAACAAAGATTATGAGCCTTGCCTCAAGCAAAGAGAGATAGATTAGACCACACAGACATTGGAGCTTGCTTCCCAGTTCTCTGACATCTTGGCTGATGCGACCAGTCCTCTTATACTCACTCCCACTATACCTACATTCAGGAAAACTTTGGATATTTTGACTGCATTGTTGAAATTGCTGTGCATTTTTAGTGACTGTGTCTCTACTTGCTATAACAAAGACAAATCGAAATACTTCACTTTCATCACTTACCTTTCCACCACCATTTGTAAACTCTCTGCAACTTCCTCACAATTTACTTTGCTGCATGTTTTTGGATTATCAGTGAAGGTAGCTACAGTATGCTTCCTTCACTCATCCTTTACGGTTTCTGCATTTTATCTTCCAATATTCTGAAATTAATCTTTGCAACATTGCACACGTTTGCTTTTAGTTTGATAACATCATGAATTTCCTCATTCATCATAGATTGTTCCATTTTTTTCATTGATCATTTCAATGGATGGGAATTCTGCTGCAATTAACTCACCTCCTGACTCCCTGTCTGTGACTATCTGTAATGTACAAGCCAAAGATCTGATAAAATACTCTCCACTTGTTTGAATGGGCACTTTAAAGATTCAAGATGTTTGACAGCAACCAGGAAAAAAAGGTGTTTAGTTTTTCAGCACCCAATCCACAATCTTCAACATTTACTTTTTTCATAGTTGAAACACAATGCAGGCATGTGCACCTTATTCAAAATGCACTGTAGTAACTCTTTGAGGATCTTTTGGACCTTCCAAACCCATGGCTTCAACTGCCAAGAAGGAGTAGGGCAAAAGACTCATAGGAATATCATCACTTGAAAGCTTCCCTTTAAGCCACACATAGCTCGAATTAGGACTATGGCACTATTCATTTGCTGCCATTATCTTAAAAACCTGAAAGCCATTTTATAGTGTATTGTGGATGTACCTACACCGCATAGACAGCAGTGGTTCACCACCACCTTTCGGGGCTATAAAGCTCATTCTGCAAGGAATGCTAGCATCTCTTTAAATAGGAGGTGGCACAACCTCAGATGATTGTTTAAAGATGTTAAGAGGTTAAATATATGTGGATAAACCTGATGAAAATGTGGATGTTTAAGACTGGTGTAATATATATTTTTCACTTGTCTGGCTGAATTATTTCATTTAAGTAGCTGAGACTGCAGTGTTTGACCTTCCTCCATTTCCACTCTTAGCAGTGAGAAAAGTTCCTGTCACTAAACTAATTGATCAGTAGGGACTAATTAGCATTTTTAAAAAATATGCTGCAAATGTGTTGCTGGTCAAAGCACAGCAGGCCAGGCAGCATCTCAGGAATAGAGAATTCGACGTTTCGAGCATAAGCACTTATGCTCGAAACATCGAATTCTCTATTCCTGAGATGCTGCCTCGCCTGCTGTGCTTTGACCAGCAACACATTTGCAGCTGTGATCTCCAGCATCTGCAGACCTCATTTTTTACTTTTTTAAAAATATATCTGGTATTCCCAGCCTCTTATTTTCAATATAGTGTCTTTGTCATATACTATAAATTATAATTTAATAAGCATGTTTCAAGTTTATAATGATTGAAATCCTATGTTTAGGACATTATAAGAAATGAACATTTCAGAATTATTCATCAATTCTGCTGGTTACAATGAAAGGCAGGGATAGGTTGGATTGGAGGCACTTTTTTAATTAATAGAGGAACCAATAATCAGAGGACGTGGTTTTAAAGTAAGAGATGGAAGGCTTAGAGTAAAGTTGAGAAGAATTGTTTTTTTTTCAGTCAGAGGTTGGTGGAAGTCTGGAAATTACCACCTGAAAGGGTGATTAAGTCAGACCCTCTTGGAACATTTAAGCAGTATTTGAGATATTCATTTGAATTGCCTTCGCCTCCAAGACGTAAAACTGAAAAAATCGGCTTAGTGTAGTCAGATCTTTGTTGACTAGGGTGGACATGATGGAATGAATTGCCTCCTTCACTGCTGTAAACATATGAGTGAGAATTTAAAATGAGCTCTCGGCTTCTGAACATTACTATTACTTTGTATAAAGAAGTTGCAACAGCTGCTAAAATTCATTCACTGAAATTGATTTCTGAAAGCAACCATAAGTATTGTCTTCAAATTATAGGCCTTGCTGAGGTCTTAAGAGAAATTTATTTTAATATTCTGCAGTTGCTTTTTGAACTAATGTGATATCCCCTGGGGTGTTTTAATGAATCTTATTTGACAATTGTGGTTACTGAACTTATGCAGTTGTTTCAGGTGCAAACCCTGCTCTATTTCCCATGAGATACTCCAAGATATCCATTGAAGCATAAAAGAGATGAAGATTTAGCAAATTCTACTGTCACCTGTTAAAGGTTAAGTAACAATCCAGATTAAGGATTGAATCTGGAATTACAGTCATCCATGTAACTAAGTCATTCACTCTAGAAGCCTGCTGTGTCACCAGGGGAACCTTTATTCCAGTACTACTAAAATCAAAGGATTTTTGGCAGTTCTACAAAAAGAATATATATTTTGTTCAACTGATTGGCATATATCTGATTTGTGAATAGATTCAAAATTACTAGAATATCTTCTGAGTTTCAGATGCTCTTAATCACATGATAAAACAGTACTTGTCCAGATCTGATGTGAAATTAGTTTATCCAAACTACCAGTTTATCTCATATGGAATTAATAGAGATACCAGGCTTTTGGCTAGGTGTTTGATGCAAAATAGTACTGACGTTACCAGGCTATCAATTATCTGATAACTAAAATAGTTTCAAATGCCCTAGTGCTGTATCTTTTACTGGAAAAGGGGAAAGGAAGTCTTAAATTTGTTTTAGACCTTTTACAGCTACCAGATGTCCCAAAGCAGATTACAGTTAACAGAATGCACTTGAAGTGTATTGATTGTTATAAATTACAAAATGTGACAGCTAATTTGCACAGAGCAAACTCCCACAAACAGTAGTGCAATGATGCACAGATAATCTGCTCTTTTGTTTGGGTAGTGGGAATCCGGAACTCAACTGCCTCTAAGTGCGATACATGCAGAAACCCTTGTAGCATTTAATAAATAAAACAAAAAAAACTATAGGTACTGGAGATCTGAAATAAAAGCCGCAATTGTTTGTGAAACTCAGCAGGTCTGCCAGCATCTGTGAGAAGAAAGCAGAGTTAATGTTTTGAGTTCAGAAACTCTTCATCTGATGAATGTTTCATCAGCAATTTTTGCTTTTGTCTCATAGAATTTAAGAAGCTTTTAGATGTACCCTTGCGATACTAAGACATACACAACTATGAACAAGTGCTGGAAAATGGAATTTGAGAATTTAGGTGGTTGTTTCTGATTCAGTGGGCTGAAGGGCCTTTTTTGTGTTATAGACCTCTATGATGCTTTGTGAGGGATAAATATTGGCCTGGACAGATGAGATAACTTGCCTTCTCTTTAAAATATAGTTGTAAAATTTTAATGTAATATTAATTCATGGGGAGTGGGCATCATTGGTGACATTCTGTCTGCAAAAATGTCTGAGCTTCCTGGTTGCCTGCCATTTCAAGATACCCATATGTTCCCTGGCCAACACCTCTGTCTCAGTGTACCGACAAAGCTTAGCGAAAGCTGGAAGAAAAACATCTCATTTTCCGCTTGCGAATCTTGCAACCTTCTGGACTCAACGTCAACTTCAACAATTTTTGGGCTTGACCAGCTTCTCCCATGTCCTTACCACAGCCCACACACAGCAGGCCTTGTCATCACATGGTCTACCACCACAGACCACCCACTGTCAGCCACTGATTGATGCCATCAGCAGCTATTCATTCTCCCAGGCTGTCCATTACCCATTCCTTTGTTTGCCTGACTGTGTTTCTCTGATTTTGGGGCCCAACTCCACCTATCATTTATTCCTTCCCCACCTTTTCTTTAGCATATATACGAACCTTTTCCCAATGACAGACAGTTTGCAAGAAGAATCACTGGACCTGAAATGTTAATTCTGCTGTCTCGCAACACAGATGCTGCCAGATCTGCTGAGCTTTTCCAGCAATTTCTGTGTTTGATTCTGATTTCCAGCACCTGTAGTTCTTGATTTATGTTGTTAAGTGAGTTACCCTTGAGACTAATGAGCCACTTTGTGAATGTTTGGAGTCCATATGGTTTAAGCCCAGCGCAGTGTGGTTTACATCTACATGAGAGAACAAACATTCTTATTCATCTGAAGGGGGACACCACTGTCAGTGCTTTGCACTCTCTATATTGCCATGAAATGTCAGCCTTGATTTTTTACTCTGTGGTTGTGGGGAGGAACCTGAACCAAGAATTTTCGGAGAGGCAAGAGTATTGCCAACTGATCAACAGCTAACACTAAAATACCTCTTGAATAAGAAGGCATTTGTTCTGCAATACATACTTTCATTAAAGCGTTTTAGTTTTTTTCACAACTTCCCTTGTAAATCTTTCATTATTGTATATTGTGCAATTTCTTTCAGTCATGTATAAATGCATATGTTTACACTCTTGAAATTATGAAGCAGT
This sequence comes from Hemiscyllium ocellatum, assembly GCF_020745735.1. Lineage (NCBI taxonomy): Eukaryota > Metazoa > Chordata > Chondrichthyes > Orectolobiformes > Hemiscylliidae > Hemiscyllium > Hemiscyllium ocellatum. The sequence goes on along the minus strand of NC_083407.1, from coordinate 58,622,440 downwards.
GAAATAATCCAGTTTTATTTCTAGAAATTCTGTTTGTGATGCATTTTGATTTCAAGAAGCCATTTGTTAATAGTTTCCTTTGTGCATTCTTAACAAATAATGGGAAATGTTAAAACAGTTCGGGTGTAATTATCAAATTTAAGTTTTCATTAAACACATTTAAAATAGTGGCCATATCTTTTTAAATTTAATCAGAAAAAAAATTGCACATAGAATTTTAGCAAAACAATGCTTTATCTTTAGGATTTTGGAACAGAGTAGAATTTGGCTTTTATTTATAATGTGTCATGAGTAACCAACCGTTGTGTTGTTAATAGCTTCACATATCTAAGCTTGACAATCACCAGCAATCTGTCATTTGATGCTAAAATCACCATGTGCATTGTAAAAGCTGCAGCTGTTATCTCCATACTGACTGAGAGAGTGTGGAACATCAGCTCCATCTGACAACTTGCATTCTCAATGCTGTCCTGCAAAAGTGATACATAGAACATAGAACAATACAGCACAGAACAGGCCCTTCGGCCCACGATGTTGTGCCGAACATCTATCCTAGATTAAGCACCCATCCATGTACCTATCCAATTGCCGCTTAAAGGTCGCCAATGATTCTGACTCTACCACTCCCACGGGCAGCGCATTCCATGCCCCCACCACTCTCTGGGTAAAGAACCCACCCCTGACATCTCCCCTATACCTTCCACCCTTCACCTTAAATTTATGTCCCCTTGTAACACTCTGTTGTACCTGGGGAAAAAGTTTCTGACTGTCTACTCTATCTATTCCTCTGATCATCTTATAAATCTCTATCAAGTCACCCCTCATCCTTCGCCGTTCCAACCAGAAAAGGCCGAGAACTCTCAACCTACCCTCGTACGACCTATTCTCCATTCCAGGCAACATCCTGGTAAATCTTCTCTGCACCCTCTCCAAAGCTTCCACATCTTTCCTAAAGTGAGGCGACCAGAACTGCACACAGTACTCCAAATGTGGCCTAACCAAAGTCCTGTACAGCTGCAACATCACTTCACGACTCTTGAATTCAATCCCTCGGCTAATGAACGCTAATACACCATAGGCCTTCTTACAAGCTCTATCCACCTGAGTGGCAACTTTCAAAGATCTATGTACATAGACCCCAAGATCCCTCTGTTCCTCCACCTGACTAAGAACCCTACCGTTAACCCTCATTCTTATTTGTTCTTCCAAAATGGACAACCTCACACTTGGCAGGGTTGAACTCCATCTACCACTCCTCAGCCCAGCTCTGCATCATATCTAAGTCCCTTTGCAGCCGACAACAGCCCTCCTCACTGTCCACAACTCCACCAATCTTTGTATCATCTGCAAATTTACTGACCCACCCTTCGACTCCCTCATCCAAGTCATTAATAAAAATTACAAACAGCAGAGGACCCAGAACTGATCCCTGCGGAACTCCACTTGTAACTGGGCTCCAGGCTGAATATTTACCATCTACCACCACTCTCTGACTTCGACCGGTTAGCCAGTTTTCTATCCAATTGGCCAAATTTCCCTCTATCCCATGCCTCCTGACTTTCCGCATAAGCCTACCATGGGGAACCTTATCAAATGCCTTACTAAAATCCATGTATACTACATCCACTGCTCTACCCTCATCCACATGCTTGGTCACCTCCTCAAAGAATTCAATAAGACTTGTAAGGCAAGACCTACCCTTCACAAATCCGTGCTGTCTGTCCCTAATCACGCAGTGTCTTTCCAGATACTCATAAATCCTTTCCCTCAGTACCCTTTCCATTACTTTGCCTACCACAGAAGTAAGACTAACTGGCCTGTAATTCCTGGGGTTATCCCTATTCCCTTTTTTGAACAGGGGCACAACATTCGCTACTCTCCAGTCACCTGGTACCACCCCCGTTGACAGTGAAGACGAAAAGATCATTGCCAACGGTACTGCAATTTCCTCTCTTGCTTCCCACATAATCCTAGGATATATCCCGTCAGGCCCTGGGGACTTGTCTATCCTCAAGTTGTTCAAAATGTCCAACACATCTTCCTTCCTAACAAGTATCTTTTCTAGCTTACCAGTTCGTTTCACACTCTCCTCATCAACAATACGGTCCCTCTCGTTCGTAAATACTGAAGAAAAGTACTCATTCAAGACCTCTCCTATCTCTTCCGACTCAATACACAATCTCCCACTACTGTCCTTGATCGGGCCTACCCTCGTTCTCGTCATTCTCATGTTTCTCACATACGCATAAAATGCCTTGGGGTTATCCTTGATCCTATCCGCCAAGGATTTTTCATGCCCTCTCTTAGCTCTCCTAATCCCTTTCTTCAGGTCCCTTCTGGCTATCCTGTATCCCTCCTCTGCTCTGTCTGAACCCTGTTTCCTCAACCTTATGTAAGCCTCCTTCTTCCTCTTTACTAGACATTCAACCTCCCTCGTCAACCAAGGCTCCCTCACACGACCATTTCTTTCCTGCCTGATAGGTACATACATATCAAGGACACGTCGTATCTGCTCCTTGAAAAAGTTCCACATTTCCACCACATCCTTCCCTGACAGCCTATGCTCCCAACTTATGCTCCTCAAATCCTGTCTTACAGCATCGTAATTTCCCTTCCCCCAATTGTAAAATCTACCCTGTTGTGCGCACCTATCTCTCTCCATAACCAAGGTGAAAGTCACAGAATTGTGGTCACCATCACCAAAATGTTCACCCACTAACAAGCCCATCACTTGTCCCGGTTCATTACCGAGTACCAAATCCAATATGGCCTCCCCTCTGGTTGGACAATACCTGGCCATCAGATGCTAGACAGCAGGATTGACTGACCTGTTTACAGCTTTGCTATCTCATTCTTCACCAAACATTATCAACTGGTCTGAAGCAAGCTCATTCCATAAGCATGCATTCATTGCTTAGCCAATGAAGTCTGGGCTGGCTCTGCCTGTGCATCAATGGATGCCGGTTATACACCCAAACAACTGAACTGGCCACCAGGTCATGACTTGCTGTGCATTCACCTTTACTACATGGACACCTGCAAGTGAGATATGAACATGGTCATCATCGTGACTGACAACGAGGAGATAGTTGCTGATGGCTGTAAGCTTTGAAGGGTGAGCAGAAACAAAAACCCGGCTAGCTGTGTTTACACTGCGATGTAAGCCATAGCCCTTCAGATGGAATGCTGCCAAGACAGAATATTCAACAAGCACTTTTTCTTTTTTACATTTATGTTTTAAAAACATTAAATGGTATGCCATTTTTGCAGTAATTTCTTACTTTCTGGGTCACCTTTTAAAGTACTATATAAATATTTCAAAAAAAGATTCTGAAGTTAAATTTAGCAGTACATTTACTTCTAGTATGGATATTATTTTAACTGTTAATGGTGACTGTAACAATTACCTGTTTGACCACTTGACAATGCTATGTTTTATTTTTCTGACATCACTTTATGCAAAGCTGGCAAGTGGCAAGAAATACTCATGCCACACAAATCCAGGCAATGACCATCTTCAATAAAAGACTATGTCACTCCTTGACATTCAATGGTGTTATAATCACTGAATTCCACCCCCCGCCCCACCCCATCCCCCACCATTAACATCTTGGGGGTTACCATTGCAGAAACTCAATTGAACTCACCACAGTGAGCAGCTACAATAGTAGGTCAAGGCTAGGAGTACTGTAGCGAGTAACTCACTGCCTGACTCCCCAAAACCTATCTCTCGTCCACAAAGCACAAGTCAGGAGTGTGATGGAATGCTCCATACTTGTCTGGATGAGTGCAGCTCCCAACAGCACTCAAGAAGCTTAACATTATCCAGGTCAGAGCAGCCCACTTGGTTGGAACTACATCCACAAACATTCATTCACTCCACCATCAACGCTCTGTAGCATCTACAAGATGCACTGCAGAAATTTGCCAGACATCCCTAGAAAACAGCTTTCAAATGTGTGATCATTTCCATCTAGAAGGACAGCAGACACATGAGAACGCCACCACCTTCAAATTTCCCCTTCATCGTGGGTACTCCCCATTGTGACTTGGAAATAAATCACCATTTCTTTACTGCCTGGGTCAAAATCACGGAATTCCCTCCCAAAGGCTGTGGTGAGGCTACCTACAGATCATAAACTGTTCATCACCATCACCTTCTCAAGGGCAACTAGTTACAGGCAATAAATGATGGCCAGCCAGCGATAGCCATGTTCCACGAATGAACGAAAACAATCCGATGCTATTTTTTAAAATAATCAATGTTTCTAATATCAAGAGTGTTGTTTTAAATTATATAATGAAACATAGCCATTGACTTGCCATTTGTGTATTTTTCTGCTTCAGTCAGGATTTTGTTTAAAGTCTGATTCCTCTAAAGATCTGATGCAGAATGAACCAACAGTTTGTGTCATCACAGATTGAATAACCCTAAAAATATCTTGGAACCCATTGAAAGTGTTCTGTTCAAGATATGCAAGACATACAACTTATTGAAAAGAAGCATTGATTTTGGAAGCTTTTCCTAGTGTTGTGATATTGCAACAGTTTCACACTCTCCTGGTGCTTTACAGCTAGTGACAATATTCCTGCAATGTCTACCAGAGGCACATAGCAGACTCCTTCTATTTAGCAGTTATCTCAACCAGATGTGTGGAAATAATCTTCACAGATCTAGTTAAAAATCACACAACACCAGGTTATAGTCCAACAGGTTTAATTGGAAGCACACTAGCTTTCGGAGCAATGCTCCTTCATCAGGTGGTAGCACTACCACCTGATGAAGGAGCGTTGCTCCGAAAGCTAGTGTGCTTCCAATTAAACCTGTTGGACTATAACCTGGTGTTGTGTGATTTTTAACTTTGTACACCCCAGTCCAACACCAGCGTCTCCAAATCATGTTCACAGATCTATGCTGTCTAATTCTTGCAGTTTTGAAGACTGGATTCCTGCCATTTACATTGCTAGGCAGAAGGAGCTTGTTTCAACCCCCTTGATAAAAGAACAACACTCATTCTGTTCTACTCTTCAATAACCAGGGTGGTCAAACGTGGACTGCTAAGATCTTTGTCTTCTTTTACCTAGCAATTGCTGTGTTCCGTGACCTCCACTTTTTTTGCATAGCATTATCATGATTTATTATGAATGACGATGTTAGCTACCATTTCCAACCGTCTCTTCGGCAACTCGCTTAAATTGGAGTTAATTGACCTCATGTCATATTGGACTCCAGTATGTGTTTCTGACCGCATAAATACGCCATCACTAAGACAACCTACTCCTACCACCATAAGACTGTGCCGATTAAGTAACCACCTTGATTTCAAAAGTCAAATTGTTGTCTTTAAAACCCTCCATGGCCCCACCTTTCCTGCTGTCCACCAGTTCCAGACTCCTCATCAATGTTCACACTTATGTAAATTTCGCATCTTTGAATATCCCTGATTTTAAGTTCTCATCTGTGACTTCAGCAGCCTCAGCCTTAAGTTCTGAAATCCCATCCCTAAACCTGTTAAACTCTATCCCTCTTTTTCTTGCTTTACAACACCAATTAAAACCAATCACAAAGTAAAACAAGTTGCTGGAGAAAGGTTTGCCGGCATTTGTGGAGAACAAAACAAGAGTTAAAGTTTTGAGTCCAATGCAATTCTTCAGAGCTTCAGACATGCTGAGCGTGTCCTGTCCAGATGCAGGCTCACCCTCGTTGGACTGATACTTCAGGAGTGTTCTTGGAGGAGACTTTTGAGGGAGCCTAAATGTTGTTCCTCCTCTGTTTTGTTGGCTCCTGGCTCTACATTGTCTCCTTGAAAGGAGAGGGCATCTGGAATGAAGTTGGATTCCCTTGCCCCTAATTGTCCTGCTGCTGATGTTGAGCACCAATGGCTAAAGTGATGGAGTGCAAGTTTGCATACATTTCTGGTGACCCATGAATGTTCTGCTGGACCTGGCTATCCATGGCAATAGCCAACCTGCTCATGGAGACAGTCAGACATATGCATTCCAGAGTCAGCACAGTACTGATAATATTGGTGGATTCCGGTTTGCTGAGTGTCTATTACAAATCTTTTTTGCCACTACAATGACTGGCTGTACAATTGCAGCAAGTTATTTTTGGGGACACTGTGAGCTCATCTTTTGCCTGGAGCTGGTGCCTGTTCTCAGACAGTCCTTTAAATGCCAGTGTCCTGGGATGTCTCTTCCTTGAAGAACAATAGAGACATGTCTCATAGAAACCTACAAAATTCTAACAGGACTAGACAGGATAAATGCAGAAAGGATGTTCCTGATGACTTGGACTCCAGAACTGGGCTCACAGTCTAAGGACACAGGGTAGGCTATTTATTATTGAGATGAGGAAAAATTCAACTGTCCATTACTTGCCAATTATTTTGTCATTGACAAATTTCCCAATTGTGCCTCTCAGAGGAGAGAAGAGGACAGCCCTCCTCTCCATCACATCATCAATCTGGATTTTCAGGTTCCTGTGTGTGAAGAAGGGTACCAGACTCTCTTCCCCAGCTTTGCCTTATGGTTTCTTGGCTTGCAGTACTTGACTTGTTTGTAGTTCAATTTTAGGTCTGACAGCTATGGCATCTACACTAGAAGGTCCCAGCAGCAGCAAGCACTTCCAGCTCTGAAAATGCATATTGTGTGATAAAAATTGTTGTACCCCATGAAATTGTTGTACCTAACCAAAATATGAGCGGTTTCAGTCCAATTTATCAGAATAAAATTTAGTTTGAAAGATGAATTAAGGCTAATGTCATGATAAAATTTCTTTTGATAAATTTATCATGATAAATTTTGTAATTATCTCAAAGTTATTATTCCTCTGTGATGTTTAACAGACATTAATTCAGATGGCTTTCATAATTTTCCTGTTTGTGGGAAAGCACACATTTCCTTCTGTTGGCATAAATGTAGATAGTAATTAGAGCCATACAATAATACATGCATGTAATGGAGAAAAAAATCCTAAGCTACCTCATAAAGATATAAGGAAATTAAACACCAATCTAATGAAGGAATTGGAGGAATGAATGAATGCTTGAATTAAGTGTTTATGTAACTATAACGTATGCAAGTTGTCACATTATGAATTTAAATTACTTTGTATGTGGCCCACAATAAGGTCATAATGTTCATTGGCAATCTTGCAGTCTTAATTGGGACAGTGAAACGTTGCTCCTACATTTCTCCCAATTTTGAATCCTATGTTCCTCCCCAGTTGAAAGGAGGCACATCACGTGTTGCTAGCATGTATGTTCCCAGCATATATTTATATATTCTACTTTACTCGGAAATAGTGGCCTTATCGGGGTCAAAAATTAATTTAAAGGAGATAAAAGTACTGATGAAGCCTAAAAGTGATCAGGAGATCTTACTTACAGCAAATAGATTGCAGTGTTGTATTTTTGGTAACTCTACTGATCCAGTATCCTTTCTGTTTTTATTTGCATTATTTTCTTGCTTTTGCTCCCTTGCCAACTGTCATAGTTATCTCACAGCATGATTCTTGTTTCAAACAGGATAGAGGAATATACTAGGCAATGGATTGCTTTTCAGACACTTCACTTTTAACATTGCAGTTGATAAGGTAACAGGAAGTTCTGTTGTGTAGTAGAAGTGCATCTTACCATTGTTATCCTAAATCCTGTGAATAATGATCTGTTATCTGCTAATAACCTGAAATAGTTTTGCCAAGAAGTCATGTACTAGAAGTGTTTGAATCCAAGTTGTTAATAAGGTACCTTATCTTCCACCGGTTTGTTCGGAAATTTATTTTTAAAGGGTGAATTTCACCATTTTCAGCACAAAAAAATCAAATGGCTATTAAAAGTGATTAATTCAATCATATTTTCACTATTACATTTAAAAGAGCACATTGTTGGATGAACACAAAAATATTTTTAAAAGCCCAATTGTTCATGAATTTTGTGTTCGGCAGATATCACCAAAACAGAAGTTGTTTAGAATTGCAGTGCTGCTTTATCAAGTTGCCATTGTTACATAGGCTCTGTTAAAAATTGCTCAAAATTCTATTGAAATAAAATGAACTCCTGTCTTACTGTCTCACCCACATACCTATTTTCGCTGGTATCTCAGTTCATATACTTTGACAGTTTCTATGTTTTTCACACAGGGAATATGAGTGCAATGGGAAATTTAAGGAAAAAAAGGTAGAAAAGACTCGGAAGTACTTTTGCTCAGGTAAAAAGAACCAATATTCTGAGTTTGACCTCTCTTGGATGCATCTGCATAGGAATATGCACGGACAGCAGGATTCATCCAATTTAGAGTTTAATTGACTGTACTCACATCATGCTTTTGGCTTCTACACAATGTAATTCCTTTTATGAATAGCAGAGAATTCTGATTTTATAAAGGTACTACTATGATTTGGTACAGAGTATTATGCAGGTCTTTCTCCACTGTCCTGATAGCTGCTATGATGCTTCTTTATTTTGTATTACCATCCATCTTCCCTAGCCTCTTCCCTGCATAGCAAGTGAAAGATTGGATGTTTATAGGTAAGAGCTTGCCAGGAATTGCCGATTAGCACCTTAGAAATCCTCAATAGGGTTTGGAAGTCTATTACAATCAGATTGATATGTTGACTAGAAGTCTTATCAAGCAAACTGGAAACATTATTCTTTATGATTGTGGCTTGCTTTGTGTTGCAGAAGATTTTGCTCTGCAACAGGGATAATCACTTAAAGCTATCTTTGCAGGCTGGCCTTCAGCATGCTCGAAGAGAAAATGCTGATGACATAGAGATGAAAAGGAATGGTTTAATAGTTGTTTTCCACCAAAGCTGTTTCACAGTAGTTCTTGAAAAAGAACTTAGGAAAACACCCACGCTGCCATGCATGCAGTCATGAATACCAAATACCTTTTTATTTTTTGCCTTCAAATCAACAGTTTCTGACCAAATGCTAACAGATCTTCAATCCATTTAACTATGTAACATTACCAGCATCATTTTTGATTTCAAACAGCATTGTGGTTTTACTGACATCCAGAAAAGCCTCTGAAAATTTCGCAACCAGTTTGGCGTCCCCAGTGCCCATCTTTACTGCTTTCTTATTGAGCCTGGTGATCCAAATAGATGCTGCCCCAGTTTCCCCCAGAGGATGAGGGAAACTCTGACAGCCATTTATTCACTTATCAAATACTTGAAGTTTGGAATTGCTAACAATTCACCCCTTAGAAGCCTTGGTGGCAGAATGCAACATTTAGGAATTGTAAGTGCAACTTGGCACAATTTACTTTCAGATTCCATGGTGGGCAATTGTTCAAGGATTACAACGGGATAGAAGTGTTGCTATCGTGAGAGAATTTATCATGTTCCATTTCCATTGCTTGGGTGTCTGATTCTGGGCTGTGGCTCAATACTCTCACTGATTTGTAGGAATGCAGACTGTAGAGGATTAAATGATCAGATAGAAGAATTTTTTCATTTACTTTCCCAGCCTGACCAAGACAGGGAAGATAGTGAAACCCAGATACTTCATGGCTGAAGTATGACAAGTGCATGTGATGCTCTTACTGTTGCAACAGACTTGTGTAGGGGACTCAGCTGTCAGCAAAGTGAGCACAAACACTCTGTGTTTGATTCTAAAACTCTTAATTTCATGTTCCCTGACTCTACAAAAGTCAGCAGTATGTTCTAACATGCAAAATTATATACTTGGTATACTTCACTGGTAGGCAATATAGTGGAATTTCTGCTGTATAGAAATGATGCCCAAAGCTGTCTCTGAAATCTGCCTCTTTTCTTTGCAGAGCTGGGCGGTGAACTGGCCTTTGTCATATAGCTTTTCACTTGGCATTCCTTGGCATCTTCACCTGCTCTTGTTTACCTATTCTGATTTAATTTACCAGCAGGGTCTTGTGGCATAATGATTGTCCCTGCCTTTGAACCAGAAGGTCCAGGTGCAAATACCACCTGTGCAGGCAGTGTGCCATATCATGTGTGAACAGATTGATAAAAAAAAACACTTACCTCCACGGTTCACATTTCTGTCTTGGTAACTGAAAGGGTTAGAATGAGTATCACTGAGTGTCTGGCAATCGTGAATAAAATTTCTGAATGACCTAGAAAAGAAGGAAGAGGCAGTGAAGATAATTGTGAGAATAAGGAATAACAGATCAGTGCTAGTGCAGTGCTGCACAGGTTACCTACTGTAGGCAAGATTTGCACTTAACAGCTTGCATCAACCATGCAGATGAGAAATGATATCCAAATATTATGACGGGTGTCCCACTTAAATACCTTGACAGTCATTATGCTTACATAGTAAAAACCCCACAGGTTTCCCACCAAGTGACCAGGATCAATAGCATTATTTAAAAGAGCTGTCACCAAGTTTCTGTTTGTTTTTGTTGCTGATATTAAAGCATTTACAGGTCTCTTCTCAAAAACACTTAGAACAATACAGTGCAGAACAGGCCCTTCGGACATCGATATTGCACCAACCTGTGAACTAATCTAAGCCCATCCCCCTACACTAGCCCATCATCATCCATGTGCTTATCCAAGGATTGTTTAAATCTCCCTAATGTGGCTGAATTAACTACATTGGCAGGTAGGACATTCCACGACCTTACCACTCTCTGCGTAAAGAACCTGCCTCTGATATCTGTCTTAAATCTATCACCCCTCAACTTACAGCTATGCCCCCTTGTACAAGCTGACGTCATCATCCTAGGAAAAAGATTTTCACTGTCTACCTTATCTAATCCTCTGATCATCTTGTATGTCTCTATCAAATCCCCTGTTAGCTTTCTTCTTTCCAATGAGAACAGATCCAAGTCTCTCAGCCTTTCCTCATAAGACCTTCTCTCCAGACCTGGTAAATCTCATCTGCACCTTTTCCAATGCTTCCACAACCTACCAGTAATAGGCGACCAGAACTGTACACAATATTCCAAGTGAGGCCACACTAGTGTTTTGTATAGTTGCAACATGACATTACGGCTCCAGGACTCAATCCCTCTACCAATAAAACCAACACAGCATATGCCCTCTTTACAGCACTATCAACCTGGGTGGCAACTTTAAGGGATTTATGTACATGGACTCCAAGATCCCTCTGCACATCCACACTACCAAGAATCTTTCCATTGACCCAGCATTCTGCCTTACTATTATTCTACCCAAAGTGAATCACCTCACATTTATCTGCATTGAACTCCATTTGCCAACTCTCAGCCTAATGCTGCAGTTTATCCATGTCCCCCTGCAACCTGTAACATTCTTCCACACCGTCCACTACTCCACCGACTTTAGTGTCATCTGCAAACTCACTAACTAACCCATCCACCAATGCCTCCGTCTAAGTCATTTCCCAAAACGCATCCTTGTGGCACATCACTAGCAACCGGACTCCAGGCTGAATATTTTCTGTCAACCACCACTCGCTGCCTTCTTACAGAAGATCAGTTTTTAATCCAGACTGCTAAATCACCCTCAATATCATTCCTCTGCATTTTCTCCAACAGTCTACCATATCAAAGGCCTTACTAAACCTTATCAAAGGTCTTACTGAAGTCCATATACACCACATCAACTGCCCTACCCTCATCCACATGCTTGGTCACCTTCTCAAAAAACTCAAAGAGTTTGTGAGACACAACCTCCCCTTGACGAAACCATGTTAACTGTCTGCAATTAAATTGTTGCTTGCTAGATGATTGTAAATCCTATCTCTTATAATCCTTTCCAAAATTTTTCCTGCAACAGACATAGGGCTCACTGGTCTATGAGTACTTGGGTCATCTCTACTGCCCTTCTTGAACAAGGGCACAACATTTGATTAGATTACTTACAGTGTGGAAACAGGCCCTTAGGCCCAACAAGTCCACACCGACCCGCCAAAGAGCAACCCACCCAAACCCATTCCCCTATACCTAACACTACGGGCAATGGACCTAATACTACAATGGACAGCAGGAACTGACAACCGGAAGCGGCAGATTCAAACCACTACAAATGCTGGAGGAAAGATCACGGAAGCGCTTCACAGTAGGCTCCCAAGCACTGCGGATGTCAGCTAGACAGGGGACGAAACGTCTGCAACACAAATTCCCAGCTCAGCGAACAGAACCACAACTACGGGCAATTTAGCATGGCCAATTCACCTAATTTGCACATTTTTGGACTGTGTGAGGAAACCAGAGCACCCAGAGGAAGTCCATGCCGACACAGGGAGAACGTACAAACTCTACACAGTCAGGCGCCTGAGGTGGGAATTGAACCTGGGTCTCTGGCGCTGTGAGGCAGTAGTGCTAACCACTGGGCCACCTCCAGTCCTCTGGTACTAAACCTGATGACTCAAATATCAAAGGCTCCAATGCCTCCTCCCTAGCTTCCCAGAGAATCCTCAGATAAATCCCACCCCGCCCAGGGGACTTGTCTACTTTCACTCCTAGAATTGATAACACCTCTTCCTTACTAACCTTGATACTTTCTAGTCTAATATCTCGTATCACATTCTTCTTCTCTACAATATTCTCCTTTTCCTGAGTGAAAACTGATGAGAAATATTCATTTAGCACATCTCCGATCTCCACAGGGTCCACACACAACTTCCCACTTCTGTCTTTGACTGGTCCTATTCCTACCCAGTAGTCCTCTTATTCCTCACATATCTATAGAAGGCTTTAAGATTCTCCTTTATTCTACCTGCTAAAGACTGCTCGTGTCCTCTGTTTGCTCTTCTTAACTCTCTCTTTAAATCCTTCCTAGCTAATCTGTAACTCTCCATCAACTCATCTGAACAATCTCATCTCATCATCATTTAATCCTCCTTCTTCCGCTTAGCAAGAGATGCAATTTCTGTAGCAAACCATGGTTTCCTTCCCTTATCACTTCCTCCCTGCCTGACAGGGACATACCTATCAAGGACACGCAATATCTGTTCCTTAAACGAGATCCACATTTCGATTGTCCCCATCCCCTGCATTTTTCTAGCCAATTCAATGCATCCTAAGTCTTGCCTTATCGCATTATAATTGCTCTTGCCCCATTGATAATTGTTGCCCTGTGTCATGCACCCAATCCTTTCCATCGCTAAACTAAACCTAACTGAATTATGGTTACTCTCTCCAAAGTGCTCACCTACCACTAAATCTGGCCTGGTTCATTACCAAGCACCAGATCCAGTGTGGCCTCCCCTCTTGCCGGCCCTTCGACATGCTGTGTCAGGAAACCCTCCTGTACATATTGGACAAAAACTGATTCATCCGGCATACTAGCGTTATAGCATTTCCAGTCAATGTTGGGGAAGTTAAAGTCCCCCATAATGATCATCCTGTTCCTTTCACTCCTACCCAGAATCGTTTGGCCGATCCTCTCCTTACATTTAAAAATGAGTTAAAATCTAACATTCAGAAATTTGTTGCATTACGGATGGTAGAAGCTTTACTGGGCAGGGGCAGCCCTATTCTACAAGATGAAGGGATTTCTCCTTCTGTCCAACTCTGAAGAAATTGATGCAGGAAGCCATATATTTATTTGTTAAAATACTTTTAGTTGCTTGTTTATAGATAATGCATATAATCATTCTGAAGTAAGCTTCAAAATATTTACATTAAACATTAAGGGAGAGTAATTCCGATCATTGCGATAATGCAAACAAGGTAATATAAATGTTTGAAATGCACTAAGATCAGTGGCTCAGCTGCTATTCAACTAAAAGTACGTTGAATGTAAGCTTGCATTTTATTCTTAATGAAAACATAAAAGTGTGAATTCACCAGAAATACTAATTATGATTTCATTTGACAAGTTATCTCAATCGGTACAATCGGTGAGGGCATACATATTTGCATCTGCAGTTTGTAAGCAGATGGTTCATGCGGTTCTTGCCAGAGAACTGGCTCCTGTTAGCAGCAAAGCCAGAAGGGGTAACAACAAAAACCAATGCATTGTCGTTTGTACTTGTAATAATGCACATCTTACATGTTTTTATTTAAAATAGTAGTTGCTATTATGCCGTTAGTCAGTGCCATAGTTAATACACATCAGGTCCTGAGGATTGCGCAGCCCAGCATGCAGCGTGCTGTATAATGTGAGCAGAAAGCAAAGAGCTTGAGCAGATAGTGCACAGGTTCATGAAAATAATAGTAGTGAAGGTCAGTCCAAACAACAATAACGGCAGCAACAGAGAGAAGGTGCGCAAACCTGAAGGTGAACAGCAGCAGTGGCAGCAGAATAAATACCTGAGGAGTGGGGTCAGTCAGAGTGGGAGTGGAGCTGAATCTAGAGACAAAGCTCTGAAGGTAAAATCACAACTCAGAAAGTGACCGAGGCTTGGCTGCTAAGGTTTGCAGCCCTGATGTGGAGCTACCTGATAAAGGAGTAATGCTCCCAAAGCTAGTGCTTCCAAATAAACTTGTTGGACTATAACCTGGTATTGTGTAATTTTTAACTTTGTCCACCCCAGTCCAACACCGACATCTCCACATTGTAGTAGTTGATAAAGTTGATTTAGTTGATAAGGTTTAAAATGAAAGGAAAACTTAGTCCTGCTCCTCCTGCAATTAGTTGGAAATTAAGGACACTTCCAGTGTCCATAGGGACCACAGACACAAGAAGGGTGTTCAGCTGTGGTTCCTGATTTGCCACATGGAACACCTGGAGCTACAGATGGACTCACAATGGAACATCCATGAGGTTGAGAATGTCATGTCTGGCACATTAATTGAGCTGACTACAGCACTAGGAAGGACTACAGTGACAGAGAAGATTTGGGTGAAGAGGAGTAAGTGTGGGCAGACAGTGCAGGAGTCCCCTATGGCCATTCCCTTCTCAAACACGTTTACCATTCGGGATGTTGTTGAGGCCATGGTCTGTCAGGCAAAAACAACAGCAGCAGCCAGATCAGTGGCACCACAGCTGGCTCTGTTGTATAGCAGGGAAATTGATGTGTAAGTGAGCAGCAGTGAATGGAGACTAGGGGCATAGATAGGCATTTCTGTGGCTACAAGTGAGACTCCATGATAGTGTGTTGCCTTCATGGTGCCAGAGTCTATGGACAAGCACAGGATTTTCTGAAGGGGGTGGGTGAGTAATCAGAGGCTGTACTCATATCAGAGGCAGAAAGAGAGATAAGGTCCTGCAAAGGGAATCCAGAGTGTTTGACAGGAAGTTAAAAAGCAGGACCTCTCTGGTTATAACCTCAGGATTACCTCCTATGCCACATGCCAGTGAGGCTAGGAAGAGGAAGATAGTATAGCTAAAGAGCTGATGTAGCAGGGCTTCAAGTATATGGATTATTGAGATGTCTACCAGGCAGGAGGGATCCTGTACAAGAAGGAATGAATTGCACCTAAACTGCAGGGATACCAATATTCTGATGAGGCTTGCTCGTGCCACTCAGAAAGGTTTAAACTAGCAGAAGCATGGGAATCAAAGCAGTAGGTCAGCAAGTAAAATGACTGAGCTGGAGTGAGAGACTAAGGCTAGTAAGCCTAAGAAGAAGTGCAGATACGGAGAGGTTACTGAACCTGGCAGGACTGGCACTCTGAGCTGTATTTGTTTTAATGTGAAGAGTGTGACAGGTAAGGCGGATGAATTTAGAGCTTGCATAAATGCATATAGCCATGATGATGTAAATATTACGTGGTTGAGAGTGGGACAAGACTGTCAGTTTAACATTCTGGGATTTAGATGTCTCAGGTATGAAAGCACGGGATAGAAAGGAAGTGGGGGTTAGATTAGAGTGGTGCTGCCAACTCTCATCTAAACTCTGGTTTCCGGCATCTGCAGTCCTCACTTTTGCCTGTATAAAGGAGGTGGATGAATTGTCTAAATGATAAAGGGAGACTAACACAGTTGCACGAAAGGAGGACATCTTGTGGGGCTCAGCCAGTGAGGCGTTATGGGTAGAACTCAGGAATAGGAAGGGTGCAGTGATTTTGAGATTGTAATATAGGCCTCCCAACAGCCAAGGGGTGATAGAGGAGCAAA
Source organism: Hemiscyllium ocellatum (assembly GCF_020745735.1). Lineage (NCBI taxonomy): Eukaryota > Metazoa > Chordata > Chondrichthyes > Orectolobiformes > Hemiscylliidae > Hemiscyllium > Hemiscyllium ocellatum. Next base: position 58,606,464 of record NC_083407.1, on the reverse strand, counting down.
TATTTGGACAGATTACGGAAAAATTTAAAAATAAGGTGTTCATAATACAGAGGAGGAAGTGCTGGATGTCTTGAAATGCATAAAGGTGGATAAATTCCCAGGACCAGGTGTACCATAGAACTCTGTGAGAAGCTAGGGAATTGATAGGCGGATAGGATCAGGGTTAACCCTGAGGCTTTCCATAGGTATATCAGGAATAAAAGAATGACGAGAGTTAAATGAGGGCCAATCAAGGATAATAGTGGGAAGTTGTGGGTGAAGTCAGAGGAAATAGGGGAAGCACTAAATAAATATTTTTCGACAGTGTTCATTCTAGAAAATGAAAATGTTGGCGAGGAAGATACAGAGATACTTGCATCTAGACTAGAAGAGATTGAGGTTCACAAGGAAGAGGTATTAGAAATATTGCAAAGTGTGAAAATAGACAAGTCCCCTGGGCCGGATGGAATCTATTTTAGGATCCTCTGGGAAGCAAGGGAAGAGATTGCCGAGCCTTTGGCATTGATTTTCAAATCATCATTGTCTACAGGAATAGTGCCTGAGGACTGGAGGACAGCAAATGTGGTTCCCTTATTCAAAAAGGGTAGGAGAGACAACCCTTGTAATTACAGACCAGTGAGTTTCACTTCAGTTGTTGGTAAAGTGTTGGAAAAGGTTATAAGAGATAGGATTTATAACCATCTAGAAAAGGGTAATCTGATTAGGGACAGTCAGCACAGTTTTATGAAGGATAGATCGTGCCTTACGAATCTTATTGAGTTTTTTGATTGATAGATGAGAGTAAACTGGTTGATGTGGTGTATAAGGACTTCAGCCAGGCATTCGATATGGTTCCCCATAGTAGGCTATTATACAAAATGCAGAGGAATGGGATTGTGAGAGACATAGCAGTTTGGATCAGTAATTGGCTTGCTGAAAGAAAACAGAGAGTTGTAGTTGATGGAACATGTACATCTTGGTGTCCATTTACTAGCAGCATACCGCAAGGGTCGGTGTTGGGTCCACTGCTGTTCGTCATTTTTATAAATAACCTGGATGAGGGCTTAGAAGGGTGGGTTAGTAAATTTGCGGACGACACTAAGGTCGGTGGAGTTGTGGATAGTGATGAAGGATGTATTAGGTTGCAGAGAGACATAGACAGGATGTAGAGCTGGGCTGAGAGGTGGCAAATGGAGTTTAATGTGGACAAGTGTGAGGTGATACACTTTGGACGGAGTAATCGGAATGCAAAGTACTGGGCTAATGGTAAGATTCTTGGGAGTGCAGATGAGCAGAGAGATCTCGGTGTCCATGTACACAGATCCCTGAAAGTTGCCACCCATATTGACAGGATTGTTAAGAAGGCATACAGTGTTTTGGGCCTTTATTAATAGAGGGATTGAGTTCCGGAACCAGGAGGTTATGCTGCAGCTGTACATAGCTCTGGTACGACCACACTTGTTCTGGTCACCGCATTATAAGAGGGATTTGGAAACTTTGGAAAGGGTGCAAAGGAGATTTACTAGGATGTTGCCTGGTATGAAAGGAATGTCTTACGAGGAAAGGCTGAGGGCCTTGAGGCTGTTCTCGTTAGAGCGAAGAAGGTTGAGAGGTGACTTAATAGAGACTTACAAGATAATCAGAGGGTTAGATAGGGTGGACAGGGAGAGCCTTGTTCCAAGTATGGGGATGGCAAACACGAGGGGACACAACTTTAAAGTGAGGGGAGATAGGTATAAGACAGATGTCAGAGGTAGTTTTTTTACTCAGAGAGTAGTAAAGGTATGGAATGCTTTGCCTGCAAAGGTAGTAGATTCACCAAGTTTAAGTGCATTTAAGTCGTCATTGGACAGGCATATGACGTACATGGAATAGTGTAAGTGGGATGGTCTTCAGATTAGTATGACAGTGCGGCGCAACATCGAGGGCCAAAGGGCCTGTATTGCGCTGTTATGTTCTATGTTCTAAGTGATTGCTGGGCCTCTTACTGAGATATTTGCATCATTGATAGTCACAGGTGAGGTGTCAGATGACTGGAGGTTGGCTAATGTGGTACCATTATTTAAGAAGGGTGATAAAGACAAGCTAGGGAACTATAGACCAGTGAGCCTGACGTCATTGGTGGGCAAGTTGTTGGAGGGAATCCTGAGGGACAGGATTTACTTGTATTTGGAAAGGTAAGGACTGATTAGGGATAGTTAACATGGCTTTATACATGGGAAATTATTTCTCACAAATTTCATTGAGTTTTTGAAAAAGTAACAGAGGATTGATGAGGGCAGAGCAGTAGACGTGATCTCTGTGGACTGCAGTAAGACGGCCGACAAGGTTCCACATGAGAGACTGGTTTTAGGTTGGATTTCATGGAATACAGAGAGAACTAGCCATTTGGAACAGAACTGGCTCTAAGGTAGAAGACAGAGGGTCGTGGTGGAGAGTTGTTTTTTAGACTAGAGGCCTGTGACCAGGGGAGCACCACAAGGATTGATGCTGGGTCTACTACTTTTCGTCATTTATATAAATGATTTTGATGTGAACATAAGAGGTGTAGTTGGTAAGTTTACAGATGATACCAAAATTGGAGGTTTAGTGGACAGCAAAGAAAGTTACCTCTGATCACAACGGGATCTTGATCAGATGAGCCAATGAGCAGAGAAGTGGCAGATGTAGTTTAATTTAGATAAATGAAAGGTTCTGCATTTTGGGAAAGCAATTCTTAACACTTAATGGTAAGATCCCAGGGAGTGTTGCTGAACAAAGGGACCTTGGAGTGCAGGTTAATAGCTTTTTGAAAGTACAGTCGCAGGTTGGTGGGATAGTGAAGAATGCATTTGGTATGCTTTCCTTTATTGGTCAGAGTATTGCGTGCAATTCTGGTCTCCTTCATATTAGAAGGATGTTGTGAAACTTGAAAGGGTTTAGAAAAGATTTACTAGAATGTTGCCAGGGTTGGAGAATTTGAGCTAAAGGGAGGGGCTGATAGGCTGGGGATGTTTTACTTGGAGTGTCTGAGGCTGAGGGTTGACCTCATAGAGGTTTATAAAATCATGAGGGACATGGATAGGATAAATAGACAAGGTCTTTTCCCTGAGTTGAGGAAGTCCAGAACTAGAAAGCATAGGTTTAGGGTGAGAGAGGAAAGATATAAAAGGGACCAAAGGAGCAGCTTTTTTCACACAGAGGGTGATGTGTGTATGGAATGAGCTGCCAGAGGAAGTGGTGGAGGCTGGTACAATTGCAACATTTAAAAGTCATCTGGAAGGGTATATGAATAGGAAGGGTTTAGTGGGATATGGACCAAATGTTGGCAAATTGGACTAGATGGTGTTGGGATATCTGGTCAGCATGGACTAGTTGGACCGAAGTGTCTATTTCCTTATTGTACATCTCTTAGACTCTATGACTTTATGTGGTATGTGATTTTAACTTCCCATATATTGTGTGGAATTCGCTTAGTGCCAGAGGCTTAGACGTGGGGAGCTGATAAAGTATGTCCAGGAAAGTTTTTGGAAACATATGTAAATAGTCCAACAAAGGAAGGGACCGTACTGAATGTGGTAAAGAGGAATGAATACAGCTGATTGAAGTTGCAGTGGGAGAGTATTTTAGAAAAAGTGACCTGCAACTGTGTAAAATTTAAGTTTCCTATGGATAAGAATAAGAGTATTCCTCTGGTGAAAATGCTAAATTGACAGAAGGCTAACTGCTATAATTTTAGGCAAGAACTGAGAAATGTAGATTGAGGCCGGCTATTTGAGGCTAAATCCATATTTGGTATATGGGAATCTTTTAAAGATGAGTTGATTAGAGTTCAGGACTACATGTTCATGTGAAAATTAAGGATAAGGATGTCAATATCAGGAACTTTGAATGACAAGAGAAATTAAAAACTTAGCCAAAAATATAACGGGGACATATGTAATATTTAGCATAGAGCCTTTGGACATTACAAAGAAAACAGAAAGAACACAAAGAAGAAATTAGGAGAGTGAAAAGGGGCCATGAAATATTTTTGGTAAACAGGATTAAGGAAAATCCTAGCAAGAGGATAACAAGGGAAAGGTTAGGTTCATTCAAGGACAAAGGAGGGAGTTTAGTGGAGGAATGTAGTGAAGTCCTTATTGAGTACTTTGCATCAATATTCACAAAGAAGAAAGACATGGTGAATGGTGAGTCTCGAGAGAGGTAGTCTTAGGGATATTCTAGGGCATGTCAATACAAAAAAAAAGTAGGTGTTGCATGGTTTGAAAAGCATTAAGGTAAAAAGGTCTCCAGGACTCCAGAATGCTGAAGGAGCAGGTGAGGAAATTGTTGGGGCCTTGAATGAAATCTTTATATTCTCTTTTAATCACAGGAGACATTTCAGAAGATTGGAGAATAGCCACTGTTGTACTTTTGTTTAAGTTGAGCAACAGATATAATCTGTGAAATGACACTGAGCCTTAGGTCAGTGGTAGGGAAATTATTGGAGAAAATTCTTAGGGTTAGGATTTACTCATGTTTAGAAAAATATAGACCTGTTAGCAATAGGCAGCATGACTTTCTGCAGGGACAGTCATGTCTCTTAAACTCGATTGGGTTTTTTTTGAGGAAGTCATAAAGATAACTAATTAAGACATGGTGATAGATGTCTGCATGGACTTTAACAAGGCCTTTGCCAAGGTCCCTCATGGCAAGCTGATACAAAAGGTGAAGTCACATGAGATTAACAAATGAACTGGTAAGATGGATGCAGAAGTGGCTTATTCATAGAATATAAAGAGTAGCAGTGCAAGGGTCTTTTTCTGGCTGGAGTTCTGAGACCACTGGTGTTCCATATGGATCTCTGGGACCCCTGTTGTTTATTGTATATGTGAATGACTTGGAAGAGAATGTAAGTGGTCTGATTAGTAAGTTTGTGGATGACACAAAAGATTGGGGAAGCTGTGGATTATGAGGAGAATTGCCAGAGGATGCAGCAGTATATAGATAGGCTGAAGACTTGGACGGAGAAATGGGAAATAGAATTTATTCCAGACAAATGTGAATTGATACAGTTTTAAAGATCTAATTCAAGAGGGAAGGTTACATTTAAATGGCAGAAGCTTTGGTGACATCAATATACAGAGGGATCTAGGCTTACATGGGATTGGTTGCCTGAAAGTGAAAATGCAAGTGGATAAGATGGTCAAGTAGGTATATGGCAAGCTTGCCTTCATTGGAAAATGGCGTTTAAAAATTAGCAGGACATGGTGCAGCTGTATAATGGAACTTTATTTCAGCTACCTTTGGAATGTTGTGTAAGTTCCAGTCGCTGCACTACTAGTGGGCGGCACGGTGGCACAGTGGTTAGGCAGAGACTCGGGTTCAATTCCCGCCTCAGGCGACTGACTGTGTGGAGTTTGCATGTTCTCCCCGTGTCTGCATGGGTTTCCTCTGGGTGCTCTGGTTTCCTCTACAGTCCAAAGATATCCGGGTCAGGTGAATTGGCCATGCTAAATTGCCCGTAGTGTTAGATAAGGGGTAAATGTAGGGGTCTGGTGAGTTGCGCTTCGGTGGGGCGGTGTGGACTTGTTGGGCTGAAGGGCCTGTTTCCACATTGTAAGTAATCTAATCTAATCTAAGAATGTGGAGACTTTGGAGAGGGTACAGAAATGATTTACCAGGATGTTACCTTGTTTGAAGGTAGCTGTGAGGAGAGATTGGATGAAATAGGCTTATTTTCCTTTGAGCGTCAAAGGCTGAGGGGCAGTTGATAGAAGTTGTAAAATGATGAGAGACAAGGATAGCCGGAGTTTATTTTCCCAGGATAGAAATGTCAATTACTAGTGGAAATAAATTTAAGGTAAAAGTGAGTAAGTTTAAAGGAGATGTAAGAGGCAGGTTTTTACACAGAACTAGTAAGTACCTAGAGTGCACTGCCAGAGATGTTGGTGGAGATGGATATAATAACGACAAGAGGTATCTTGACAGATCTATGTATAGGTGGCAGATAGAGGGATACGTACAATGTGGAGGCAAAGGGGCTTTAGTTTAGAAAGGCATAATGTGTCAGCACAAGTTTATTGGGCCAAAGGCCTGTTCCTATGCTGTCCAGCTCTTGTTCTCTTTGTTCTTTGTTGAATTTTGACAGCAAAACAATACTTTGTTTTATTTTACTCTAAAACCATGTGGTTTGCTTATCTGTTTGGTTCTAATGGAATTCAGTTTTTTTGCTTTATGCATGTTACAAACTTCAACTTCATTGTGATGGTTGATTCAACCCTGTTGGTTTTGTGTTTGGAGAAAACACAAAATGATGCTCTGCTTGTTTTAGTGGTGCACACCGGATTCCATATTACTGAGGACATTACCGCAGGTGTTAAATGTGTGTGCTAAAGGTATTATGAACTGGCAGACAATGACAATAATCAGTGTGCAATACTAATTTAATTTGCTATTTTTGGTCTTGAAACTCAAGTTAATACCCTTTGAAATTCATACCCAAGAGACAGCTGCAACAATTAACTTAAAGTCATGAGCACCTTAACTTGTGATTTTATGTTTACTACTTTATTGTGGCTCTTGCTGATAATGAAAATACTGAATGATTAGATAAGTTCTCAAAAGGTGATAAAGCCTGCAGGGACTGGTGATGGACATTGGAAAAACATTAGTGGATTCTGCAAGACTGCTATATTCAACACTTGGAGCTGTAATTGTAGTTCAACTTGAACTTCAGCATCTGAGTGAGTTGAGTAGAGCAGCAACCCTTGTGCTCCACATTTGTCCATGCTTGTAGTCAAGCTGTTTGTGTGCATCACAGCAATGTACTCAGCATGTCCTGTGCACAAAATGTAGGACAAATTAATCCTGGTCAATTACTGTCCCATCAATCTCTCTCCATCATCACCAAATTGCTGGAAGGTTTATTTACAGTGTTATCAAGAGGTATTTATACAGCAATAATCTGCTCACCAATATTCATTTTAGGCTCCACTAGGGACACTCATTTCCTGATCTCATTACAGATTATGTCTAACCTTGCACAAAACAGCTGAACTCAAGTGTTGAGGTGAGTGTGATTGCTCTTGGCATCATAGAATCTGAACAACATGGAGTCCATGAGAATCGCGGTTGGAGTAATAGCTAATACAAAGGAGAATGTTGACTGTTGTCAATCATCTCAATCCCGGTATAACTCTGCCCTGAGTTCTTCAGGGTACTGCCTGAGGCCTGACCATCTTCACGTCTTCATTGCTGATCTTCCTTCTATCATAATTTAAAAGTTTCTGGGAACATTTGCTGATGGTTCCTCAATGTTCAGCGTTATTCTTAACTCCTTTGAAAAGGAAGCACTTCTGTATGCAGCAAGACCTGGACAACATTAACACTTGATCTAACAAGTGGCAACTAACATTAGCACATTACACTATGTTCTGGGCAATTGAGGAAGAGCAATATATTTGGGGGAGTGGTGTGTAGTCAATAGGTGAATAATCCAAAGCCCCAGGCGAATGTCTCAGAACATGGACTTGAATTATACAATTATAGATGTGAAATTTGAATACAATAAAAATAAGAACTAATATTTTAGCCTAATGGTGACCATATAACTGCTGTCAATTGTTGTAAAACCAATGTCATGTCCCTCAGGAAAGGAAATCTGTCATTCTTAATGGTCTGGCAGATGTATGAATCTGGTTGACTCCTAACTGCCTCAAGGAAACTACAGATGGGCAATAAAGCTAGTCTAACCAGTATCATCCACACCTCATGAATCAATAAGGACAAGCTTGGCCTAGCAAATGACACACTCATCTCATCGACAAATGAAAACAAGCATTACAAGTGTCAGGGAATCAGCACTTAAGCATGATGAACTCTAGCTGCCTCCCCTTGATATAAATAGCATAGCTGTCACCGAATACCCCAACATCAACATCCTGGGATTTACCATTGACAAGAAAGTGAATTGGATAGCCATACACACCATTGTTACAAGAGCAGGTAAGAGGTTAGGAATTCTGAGATAAGCAACAAACCTGACTGGTCTGAAAATGTACTACGCATTTCTATGTGAATGCCTATCAGATCTTGTCCACAGACTCTCAAATCTTAATCTGAGGCAGTAGAAGTCAAAGGGAACTGACACATGGATTTCTTTCCTCATGGCCTGGTTGTAGCCCAATCATGGCGAGTGACTTCTGTGTTTATGCTGACCATAAGTTCTCTCCATACCTGTATCTGACCTGATTATTGTGAATATCAAATCAAGTGATAGTGTTTCAGATCATAAGACCATAAGACATCAGAGCGGAAATGAGGCCATTCAATCCATCGAGTCTACTTTGCCATTCAATCATGACTAATAAGTTTCTCATCCCACTTTCTCCTGTAACCCTTGATCCCTTTGACAATCAAGAACCTATCTATCTCAGTCTTCAAGACACACAGTCAGCTGGCTTCCACAGCCTTCTGTGGCAATGAATTCCATGGATTCACCACTCTCTGGCTAAAGAAATTTCTCCTTATTGCCATTCTAAAAGGTCTTCCCTTTACTCTAAGGCTTTGCCCTCGGGTCCTAGTCTCTCCTGCTAATGGAAACATCTTCCCAACATCTACTCTGTCTGGGCCATTCAGTATTCTGTAAGTTTCATTTAGATCCCCCCCTTATCCTTCTGAGCTCCATTGAGTATAAACCCAGAATCCTCAAATGTTCCTCATGTTTTAAGCTTTTCTTTCCTGGCATCGTTCTTGTGAACCTTCTCTGAATACGCTGAGCACAAAACTGCACACAATATTCAAAGTATGGCCTGATCAGAGCCTTATAGACCCTCAGAATTACATCTCTGCTTTTATATTCAAGTCCTCTCAAAATAAATGACAACATTGCATTTGCCTTCCTAACGATTGACTCAACCTGAAAGTTTCCCTTGAGAGAATCCTGGACTAGCACTCCCAAGTCTCTTTGCAGTTCAGACCTTTGAATTTTCTCCAAATGTTCAGCTTCCCAGTGTTCAGCTTCAGGCTAGCCTGTAGATATCTGAAAGCTTAAATGTACAACTCTACATTGGGGTGAGGGAAGAGAAAGAAACAAGTTTCACCATTTGCAATTTATACATTGTGGCAAATTATATATTGAAGGTAAAGAGAGATTTGGGAAGTTACACATATCATCTGGATGGCTTCTGTGACTCTACTGCTGTCCTCAATGACAAGCATTCCAGTTATAGCTTGCATCATTTCCCATGAAGTGTACACATGCAGTCATTGTCTGCCCCTCCCCCCACTGGTTAATTACTGTTGACATTTTTATATGCTCGCTTGCCCTGCTAAGAGAGGGGAGCATGTTAGTGAGCATGGTTTCACTTGTTCGGATGCTGTGCTTGTGACTATTGATTGGCTGGTAGTGTGTGCACATTGCGAGATGTGTGAATGTGGCTTCCACCAGTGCTGAGTGTGCGGGTGTGAAAGGAAAGGTCAGGGAGTACCAGCCATTGTTCCAAAATGGTCATCCAACTGTACGTCAGAACTGGCGTGAAACTACTTTAAGATGAAAATTTGCAATGCTAAATATGGTTAAGGAGAGGAGTTGAGTCCAAGAGGCGTATTGTGAGATAGAGAAGGATATCCGAATATGTAAAAATATGAGTTAAGAGCATAAGTAGGTCCTTTAGGATCAGTAAACTAACTGCTGAAATCATTTCTCACAACTCTGTCCATCCCATGAGGGTGACGTGAATATAGCTGGAAGTTGTAAGACGATTGTGGGCGGCACGGTGGCACAGTGGTTAGCACTGCTGCCTCACAGCGCCAGAGACCCGGGTTCAATTCCCACCTCAGGCGACTGACTGTGTGGAGTTTGCACGTTCTCCTCGTGTCTGTGTGGGTGTGCTCCGGTTTCCTCCCACAGTCACAAATATGTGCAGGTCAGCTGAATTGGCCATGCTAAATTGCCTGTAGTGTTAGGTAAGGGGCAAATGTAGGTGGGTTGAGCTTCAGCGGGTAGGTGTGGACTTGTTGAGCCAAAGGGCCTGTTTCCACACTGTAGGTAATCTAATCTAAAGATTGGAGGAGAAGGAAGCAGCAAGACATGTGGAGCAAATGCATGTGAAATCTGACATGAATAGACTATTTGTCCCTCTGGTCTGCTCCACCAGTCACTAATATCATAGCTGAGCTATGGGTGTTTGGAATTCTACTTTTTCTTTTACCCCAATAACATAGAGCTCTTGTGGTGCAGAAGCCTTGAAGCCAGGTTGTGTAATAGCATCTTTGAACAGATTGATTAGAAAAATATCTTAATAAATTTTGATTCCTTTGCCTATCTCAGAAATATAATCTTTCCTTGAAAGTGTTGGACCATGCTGACTTTATCCTCTGCCTTTGGATTGGATCTTCTGCCTTCAACCAGTACATGATGTGGTACATTTACCTCAGTGGACCGAGTTTAAGCAATTTCCTGCTTTTTGCTTTCTGTGTTTGCTGGTCTATACCTAGAGCAAATTTATCTCCCAGTATGCTCTGTAGCTTCTATTTGTATTTGCTATTACTATTATCCCTTATTCCCCCTTTAATTTTTTTGGGGGGCTTTTAGAGCTTAAAGCATCTTTGCAACATTGAGACCAAAGTTGACCCATCATGTCAAATTCTGGGCTTATAACGTTCTTCATTTTCTCTTTTAGAATTACATTTTCATGTAAATAGTCTTAAGCCTTTCTCAGTTGGAGAAATTGATTTCATTGCTTGAAAAGGGAAGTATTTCTTTACTGGTAACAGAACAGAGATTGTTGGACACAAAATGTTAACTCTGTTTCTCTTTCCACAGATGTTGCCAGACTTGCTGAGTTTCTCCATCAATTTCTGTTTTTGTTTGTTTCAGATCTCCAGCATCTGCAACTCATAGTTCAATCTTAATGTTCAATTCATTGCCACATCTCTTCCTGGTATGCCCACCTTGAAAAAGTTCTGCTAGTTCTGAATAAGACTCGCTAGACTCGAAATGTTACTCCCATTTTCTCAGTCCACCGATGCTTCCAGACCAGCTGAGTTGGTCCACTAATCCCTGTTTTTGTTTCCGAGCTCTGGCACTTATTTCAATGAAACTTTTGTACTAGCAAGAGAGTAATAATGGTGTCACAGATGTATCTTTACTAGTCCTGAATACAGGCAAGGGTCTATAGTTGTTACACTGTTTGATTTAAGGAACAGCAGATTGGCTAACATAACTTCATCTAATAGTTATTTTAGATTAATTACAAGCTGAGTGAATGAAATAGTGAGACTTGGCCGTTTCACAGCAACAGTTAAATCTTTGCCAAAAACCTTTGTAATAAATCTTACTCCAAATGAGCAAATACAATAGAATATATTGTTTTCTAAGTCTAACCTCTAAGTGATATTTTTTATTCATGTTATATGAGTCTCACTGACAAAATCCTCATTTATTGCCTATCTCTAATTGTGCTTGAGAGAGTGAACTGCCTTCCTGAACCATTAATTTGTTGTTCACTTGAACCTGATTGTTCTTTCACAACAAGCCAAGAATCTCCAGCAGAGTAGACAAACCAACAGTCAGGGATATGGCCTCACACTTTCCTTTCCTGAGGCAGCTGCCGCATTCATCATATGGTATCCCTCAATTACCATGATGTATTTGTTTGCTAAAGGATATTGTTCTCTTTTATGTAATTCTAATGCATATAAATCCAGCTAAGTATTGGTTCAGCTATTTGCTTGATTTAATTCATGTTGCGAAATAACTATTAATAAATATACTTTCTTTTGCAAAAGTAATGTGCCAGTTTACAAAGCATTGGCAATACTATTTTACGACAATATAAATGCATTGTACATTGAATGTTAAATCTGAACCTGTTCCATGCTGCTTTGTTAGTGAATGCTACTTTTGAGAGTTAATGTTTGTTAATTTATTATGCTTAATAAAAAGGTCAGAATACACTTTAAATTTGGTATAAGTAGATTCAATCCTTTGATGTGATCACTTTGGTCTTTTTGAAGGGCTTTTTGGAATTTTGAAATCACTAAAATTATTTTTACTTTATTTCCATATCTTTCCACTAATGAAATATCAATTTCATGTTAATTTATCACATTGTCATGCAAATACAAAAGATACTTTAGATTTTGAAAAGAAGTCAGAGGGAGGATCAAAGGCTCCACATCAGAGGATTTGTTCCTCAAATTATGTCAGCAAATTGTTCGTATTTATTGAACCAACATGTAAAGAAATTGTAATTTTCATAAAACGTTGCACAATGAAATTGGTTCAAAATAGATGTATCATTTAAGCATTCATCATTGTTGTTCAATCAAATAAAACCTTGGATATTCCAAATCAAAGACACCACATTGCTTACTCATTGTTGTTGAAAAATGATTGATTTGGAGCTATTTTTTTCTTTCTGTTACATGTAGTGGTCAGGAAATCTGTTTTCCGCCATTCTTGCATAGCACTGAATGTCATGTCTAATGTGAAGCAGATTTGCGTAGCATGAAGTATGCATTCGGCATAGTGGGAGAATGTACACATTTTTAAATTTTATATTTTGAAACTTTATATTTTGCTCCATTGCTTAAAACAAATGTGAAAAAAATTTACATTACATTTTAAAAGGTAATCATATAAAATGATAAATGCAGCAAGCTTTTCTTTGAATACGAGTCTAAGACCTAATTTGCATATAATGAGAGAAATAAAACAGCAAACTAATGTGAAAAAAACAGAAATTGTTGGAAAAGCTCAGTGGGCCTGGCAGCACCTGTGGACCCTTCCTCAGAACCGACATGTTAACTCTGATTTCTCATCAAAGATGCTGCCAGACCTGCTTTTTCGGCAATTTATGTTTTTATTTCTGATTTACAGCCTCTCCGCAGTTATTTCAGTTTTTATAAACTAATGTGAATATCCCCTTGATCTTTGCAACATTTCATCCTGCCAGGCATTTGTGTTGCACCTGCACCTGGGGTGGGGGTTGGGGGGTGTTGTAAGGGAGACTAAACAATACTTGCATCTAATGTTGCAATTGCCTCTCAACCAATTTTGTGGGTTTTACATGTAAGGGTGAATGGTCTTTATAATATTAATAATATGCTTGAGTTAGCTGATAATTTACAGTACAGCATCTTTGATAACCTAATGCTAGCAGTGATCAGTATATAACTATCACAACTATTGTAACACTGGGGCCTTAGTGAAATATTTTGTATTTCATGCTGAAATCAGATTCTGATGGTTATTCTTCAGCAAAGTTAGTGATACTATGTATGTCATTAGTTACTGGTATTTCCACAATTATTTTGCATACTTAGCTCATCCCATTCGAAATTCTGCAACTTCAGCTTTCACTTTCTAATCCCAATTTCTACCCTGTTTCATCTTTCTCAGAAGGCAATGAGGGAAGGATGAGACTGGCAGGCAGCTGTTGAAAGATGGGAGATAGCTTGGATGTTCTTGTTGCTGTGATTGGCAAGGCTCTGCAAGAGTAACTGGCAGCAGATTGATACTGACAATAGAAAATGAGGAATGAAGTTATCCAATGTAAAAGGAAAAGTTTGAATGTTTTCAAAATTCTGAAACCTGATTATGATGAAATAAATGGCATATACTTTCTGTAAATTCTGCTAATGCTTCACATATTTATTCAAACATTACTGTTTGTTTACAAGATGGTTGTAAATGTAAGGTTGAATTTTCCCATATTTTGCAAAGTGGCATTTTCGGGGAGATTCATTGTGGGTGATCTGCCTTGGCCAATGTCAGCATTTCTCATGCAATGGTCCAATCTTCAACTCATTCATTATGCAACTGGCAGTTTCAGCACTGGGCTCATGCAGAAGTTTAGCAATAGTGCTGAAAGTGCTTTTTGAACTTGCCAACCTTTCCACTGCTGTGCCACATTTAACTTCAGCTCCACATGATTTCAGATGCTGCAAGCAAAGAACTAACCTTCACACTCTGGTGACCTGAGTCCCACACCTAGAGATCCCACACTCAGAGTGTATTCTGCTTCTTTACCCCTTTCAGGGCTTCTTCCAAGTGCTGGTAAACATTGAGGATTACTGTTTTATTAGCTGGTGGGAGGAGTGGGAAGAGGGAGATAGGTGGTGTGGCATAGTAACCAGCAGGAGGTTTCCTTGCTCATGTTTGACCTGGAGTCAATGTTGAGGACTCCCAGAACAACTCCCTTCTGACTGTCTACCACTCTAATACCACCTCTGCTGGGACTTTCCTGCTGGTAGGTCGGGATAGTGATGGCACTGTTGGAAATGTGTCTAAGGTATAATTCCATAATTCCATTTCTATGTCAGGCTTTTGCTTGACTAGATTGTGAGTTCCTAGTTAGAAAGGGACACTTTGTAGGGAGTCAACAGGGCTGTGTTTGCTATTTCAGTGATGCCAAGTTGTGTAGAGGAAGAGTGGAAGAGAATAGTGCTTATGGAGCTTGAAGGGAAATGGTGTTTCCAGTGCGCCTGGGTGAAAGGCCAGACAAGTAAGGAATGAGCTGTAGCACTGATACTATGCTGACCACCGTACCTGAAATTGGTTCTCTTTAGTTTCTTAGCAAAGAAGGAGAGAATGGAGAGCTCCACAGAAGCTCAGAAAGATTATTTATTGATGAGGTGCAAATACATATAAATATGGTGATGACATGCATTAGCAAGATACAGAACTTGCCATTAAACCTTGAACAGAAAAATCAGAAATTGTTTTCTTGACACCAGGAATCCACTTTTTCCATTCTCACCATATTTTTCCAACTGTCTACCCACTGCCCAAGCTCCTTAAGGCCTGGGAGAAACCCAGCGATAGTGTTTTCCTATCAACAAAGTAAGCAAACTTAATGAAGAACAGGCAGCTGTAAATATCGGACAAAGATAAAATTCATTGCTCAGACCTGTAGAAATGGTCGTTTTCATTGAAGTAATGTAAACCAGTGGTAACTACATCATAAGGTGTGCACCATCGTTTACATGATGTAGTTTGCCAAGTTATGGACTCAGAGGAATAGGATTGGGATATTCAACTTCTCAAACCTTCTGCACCAGTTATCTGTACATCAGCTCCATTTACTGTAGTTGCTTGTGCTTCTTATTGTCTTGACTGATCAAAATTTAGTTTAATCATCTTTGGTAATGCTGTTAATCAGATTAGAAACTGAAATAATTTAATCAGCGGCAAAATTAATTATCAAGGAATAAGAGCAACTGCAGTCAGATGCAATAATATTAAGACATTTCACGATGATAATATCATTTTGTGAAATGAATTAGGCTTATTGACATAATAGTTTGGCAAAAGCTGTCAACTGAGAACATCATGGAGCATTCTTTTAAAAAGGGCTTTATCAGTGGATGGAAAATAATTACTATAACACTAAAAATAGTTTTCTTAAAATACCGATGTCATTGAACGCCATGAAAGCTGGATGCACTGGTTGACTTCATAGCGTGACAGTTGGATTGATACAAGAATTATGCACTTACTGTTTCAGGCAAGCATTCTGATATATGAAACTAACAGCTCACTGGCACAAGGTCACTGTTTGATCATTGTTGGCACAATAGATATTGCTTGTAATGGAAGTTCTATTTTGATTCACTCTGCATTATATTGTAAAATAATCTGTAAAGTTACAATGTGCATTGTCAGCATCATCTTAATCACTGGCATTGTTTTGGAAGTTTTGAGAATACCACAGGTTGTATGGCAGTAAATTATAAGTTAAATCATAACTTATTAGTCCCAAAACCCTGGGATGAGGATGGCACAAGCCCACAACTTTCTCATTGTGGAGGCTATTTTATCCAATGGACAAAAATTGATGGGATTGTATTCCTGAATAAATTTTGGGATGTGCTGAAGTATCATCCCACTGCTCAATGGCAATCAAAATGCAGGTTATAACATTAGTATGTCAGTATCCTAGACTAATGTCTATTTCTGCCAGCAATTACATGGGTGAGACTAACTCAAGGAGCTGTGAAAATTTTTAAATGGAAACAATCTAAAGATGGCCTTGAAGATTTTAAGCGATGGTGTTGTGACTATTTCATTTGACAGTTTTTTCTATTGTGGTATTTTCGTAAAGAAAGTAAGATAGTTTCCACATTGGAAACAAAATAGTCTTTGTAGTTTGTGTTAATAACTACCTCATACTTATCATTGCTGGAAGGTACAAGGTACTTATTTCTGTAAGTTCACACAAGTTGATTCCATATTTTGGAGATGATGGTCAGCATCTTTTTCTTCCTTCTTTGCTGTAGTAATTTATTTCCAAATCGTTGATCAAAGATGTAAACACTGGTGTATTCACCATACTAATTCATGCGTAATCATACAGCACATGTGTGCATCATTTCAAACTTATTTATATTTCCTTCCATGTAAGATCTCACATACAATTTGCATACTCTAGGACTGAACAAACACGTGTTTGGTAAGCTGTTACTGTGATATTTTTCCTTGAAGACCAAATGTCCCTTCTCAGAAATTCACCAGTCCTAAATTCTTACTTCTGCTTACCTATGAATTCATGAGAATGTTTTCTTGTTTTAATCAATGGGATTGGAGTGTCACTAGCTGAGCCTGCATTTATTAACAATCCCAGGTTATCCTTGAGAAGGAGGTGGTGAGCTGCCTTCTTAAACTGCTACTGTTTTATTTGCTGTGAGTAGATTCACAATACTGTTATGAGGAGAAGGTTCCAGGATTTTGACCTAGTAACACAGAGGGGTTGGTGATATACAGAGGAACCTCTATTATCCGAACGAGATGGGCAGGCAGTATTTCATTTGGATAATTGATTATTCAGTTAATCAACTCAATGTGTTTCCTCTGGGGCTGAAGTGTTTTCTGTGAAGTGCACTCCCCGTTCAGACTAGACAGCAGCACACCGTCCCCCAACATCATCAAACACCGACCCCCGCCTGACCCCCAACTCCATCCAACAGCAACCCCACCTGTCCCTCAAGCTATACCTTCCAACCCCACTCCCCCAAGCCAGTCCAACTCCGCATCAACCCCGTCCAACACCGCTCTCCCAACCCCGTCCAACACCGCTCCCAAACCCATCGTCAACCAAGCCCAACATAGCCACCCAACCCCAACCAACACGGCCCCGCAAACCCGCCCCCAACCCTGTCAGCTCCGCCCCCAACCCCGTCCAAGTCCACACCCAGCCCTGCCCCCCCAACCCCATCCAACACCGCCCACAATCCCCTCAACTCTGCCCCAACACTTTCCAACACTGCCCTCTCAAACCTGCCCCCAACCCTGTCAACTCTGCCCCCAACACCGTCCAACACTGCCACCCATCCCCACTCCTTAAACCTGTCCATCCCTCCCGACCTTGTCCAACATCGCCCCAACCTCATTAAACTCCGCCCTCAACCCCACCCACCAACCCTGTCCAACAGTGCCACCCCCCCAAACCCGTCCATCCACACCCCAAACCCTGTCCAACATCCCCCCTCCAATCCTGCCCCCAAACCTGTCCATTCCCAGCCCCCAACCCCGTCGAACACCAGCCCGAAACTCGACTATCCCTCAACCCTGCCCCCAAAACCCATCTAACACTGCCCCAACCGCTCCCACCACCCTGCCCCTTCTCCGGGGCAGCCAACTGGACACCCAACAACAAGACCTCTGCTGCTGCTGCTGCTGCCTTTTAGGGGTTGAGTCTCCAAATAGCATGCATGCATACACACACACACCTTTTTATTACAAGTTTGTGACAGATTCCACCTTTGCCCTGTAAAGGACAATGTTGATGTGATTATCTGGGGAAGGGGGCGGTTTAGGGTACATGCCTGTGTAGAACTCTATGGAAAGTGTGGGAAGGGAGAGAGAGAGAGGGTGTGAGGTCAGTCATTTAGAGACAGTGCGTAGGCTCCCATCAGTCCAAGACTGTTCTCAGCAGCACTTTTAATCACTGTAAACAAAAGACATGATCGATGTTGGAAACAAGTCTTTGATGTAATGTTTCTGTTGGGACACTGAGATCTCCTTCGGATAATCTGATTTTCGGATAATTGGTATTCGGATAATCGAGGTTCCACTGTACTTCAGAGTAAGGATGGTGTATGGCTTGGAGAGGGAATTGCAGTTAATGGTGTTCCCATGTATTTGCTGCCCTTATCCTTCTGCTACTGGCCATAGATTCAGAAGGTGCTGTCTCAGGAGCCTTGGAGAATTTTACAGTGCATCTTGAAGATGGTGCAAGCTGTTACTACAAGACCACAGTGGCAGAGTGACATGAATGTTTGTGATTCAAATGATTTGCCTTTAGATGGTGTCAAGTTTCTTAAGTGTTTTGGAGGTGCGTTCATCTAGGAAATTTCATCATACTCCTGGCCTGTGCCTGATAAATGTGGACTGACCATTGTGCACTGCTATTTACAGGATTTAATTTGTTGTGATTTAGGAACAAGTGTTAAACCATTCAACCCCACAAACCTGTTTTGCCATTCAGTTAGATCATGACTGCCTTTCCCCTGCTGTATTTGCCTGTACTTGCTCCATATCACTTTCCACATTTAATTAGCACAAATGAAATTACACATCTGACACTGCAGCACTCCTTCGATACTGCACTGAAGTTTCAGCCTGGATATAAACCCTGGATTGGGCTTCAAACCCATGATCTGATTCAGATGCAAGTAATACCATAGTGGTACAGTTGACTTCTTCATTAAAGAATAATTGTCAACACCTGTTTAAATTGAGAGCTGACATTTCTGACTTTTGAAAAAAATAAGGAAATGCTATGACAGTTGCTGCTTGATAGATGGGATATTGACTTTTGACACACTTTGGAAATGATTCCAGTACAAATATTTGTAAAAATTCAATCCATCAAATATTTGACTTCTTTCATCAATCTCTTTTGCTGCTAGTCATCAACTAATCCTGAATCTTCACACTAGTACAAAAATAGTTTGGTATCAAAGAGAGCTGATGTTTATTAGGAAGAATTGAGCAGGCTGGGGCTTTTTTCTCTATTGAATAGAATCATCAGATAGGTACTGAACATAAGGATGTCATTTGGCCTGTCACGTCTATGCTGGCTCTTTGAAGAAGTAATTCACCCAGTGTCACTTGCCCCTTCTTCCTGTAGCCATGCACATGATTCATTTTCAGAAAATAATCCGATTTCTTCTTGAATTCCTTGATTTGAACTTGCCTGTACCACATTCTGAGGCTGTGCATTTCAAATAATAACCATTTACTGCATTAAAAAAAAATTTTTCCTTGTGTCTCCTTTTCCTCCTTTGGCTGATTACTTTGAATGTATGTCTTCTGATTTTTGATTCATCCACTGATGGAATATTTTCTCCCAATTTACAGAATTGACACATGTTCTAATTTTGAATAGGTCTATTAAATCTCCTGTCAAACTTCTCTTTCTAAACAGGACAGTCTCAACTCCACGAAACTACCACATAATTGAATTTTTTTCATTCTAGGAAACATTTTGCAATTTTTAAAAAATTTCTGCACCCTTTCTAATACCTTCACAATCTTGCTGAAGTATGGTGCTCAAAACTGAATGCAGAACTTTAGAGCCCAAGCCACTTTTCTTGACAAGTTTAGCATAATTTCCTTGCTTTGGTCTTTTGCGCTCCTTTTTCCGAAAATGCAGATGTTTTATGCTTCATTAACCATCCTGTCCTGCCATATATGCACACATTCACTAGTATCTTTGATAGCTCTTCTTCCTATGAAATTAAAGTATTCCTCAAATTTCGTTGTATTAAATTTCCGTTTCCATTTGCTCACCCATTCCCCTACTTTTAAGTTCTATTTTCTGCTCTGTTCACAATATTACTGAGTTTTATTTTGTCCACAGATTTTGGAACTGTACCCTATGCCATGGTCTACAACATCAATGTATATCAGGAAGAGCAAAGGTCCTGACATCAGCACCTGGAGAACTCTACTAAAAAGCTTACCCAGTCTGTAAAACAATTGTTGACTACAATCTTTTTTTTCTCACTCACCAATTTTGTATTCATGTTTACTGTTATCACTGTTCTTCCATGAGCTGTACCTTTGCTCACAAGTCACTTTTCCAAATAATCCCCTTTTGAAAGTTCATCTATACAACAAAAAAAGCATCACACACTTCAGTCCTCTCTGTTACCTCATCAAAAATTTGAGATAATTGATTAAACAAAAATTCTTCATAGTAAATCCATGCTGTCTTTCCTCAAATAACCTGCTTTTCACTAAGTGGCTACTAATTTTGTCCTGAGTTATTGTTTTGCTCATCAGAGTGCTGGGCATGAGAGAATATCAGTTATGAGTTCTGATTGACAAAAATCTTTGGTAGGTGAATGATGGGACTATGATAAATTGAGCAGTTGCATTTGATAGAATAAAGTATTTGAAAAAGTGTTTACTGACCCTGACAACTCTTGTGATATCTTTAAACTTTATACATCCAGGCACTCAGTGTTTGGCAGAGCTGAAAATGTGTTGCTGGAAAAGCGCAGCAGGTCAGGCAGCAACCAAGGAGCAGGAGAATCGACGTTTCAGGCATGAGCCCTTCTTCAGGAATGAGGAAAGTGTGCCAAGCAGGCTAAGATAAAAGGAAGGGAGGAGAGACTTGAGGGAGGGGCATTGGAAATGCGATAGGTGGCAGGAGGTTAAGGTGAGGGTGATAAGCCGGAGTGGGGGTGGGGACGGAGAGGTCAGGAAGAAGATTGCAGATTAGGAAGGTGGTGCTGAATTAGAGGGTTGGGACCTTTTCCTCCGCTACATCGATGACTGTATCGGCGCTGCCTCGTGTTCCCACGAGGAGGTTGAACAGTTCATTCACTTTACTAACACCTTCCACCCCGACCTCAAATTTACTTGGACCATCTCAGACTCCTCCTTCCCCTTCCTAGACCTCTCCATTTCTATCTCGGGTGACTGAATCAACACAGACATTTACTATAAACCGACCGACTCCCACAGCTACCTAGACTACATCTCCTTCCACCCTGCCCCCTGTAAAAATGCCATTCCATATTCCCAATTCCTTCGTCTCTGCCGCATCTGCTCCCAGGAGGATCAGTTCCAATACCGAAAAACCCAGATGGCCCCCTTTCTCAAAGACCCCAATTTCCCCCCAGATGTAGTCGATGATGCTCTCCATCTCATCTCCTCCACTTCCCGCTCCTCTGCCCTTGAGCCATGCCCCTCCAATCGCCACCAGGACAGAATCCCACTGGTCCTCACCTACCACCTGACCAACCTCCATATACATCGTATCATCCGGCGTCATTTCCACCACCTCCAAATGGACTCCACCACCAGGGATATATTTCCCTCGCCTCCCATATCAGCATTCTGAAATGACCACTCCCTCCGTGACTCCCTCATCAGGTCCACATCGCCCACCAACCCAACCTCCACTCCCAGCACCTTCCCCTGCAACCACAAGAAATGCAAAACTTGTGCCTACACCTGCCCCCTTACTTCCCTCCAAGGCCCCAAGGGATCTTTTCATATCCGCCACAGATTCACCTGCACCTCCACACACATCATTTACTGCATCCACTGCACCCGATGTGGCCTCCTCTATATTGGGGAGACAGTCCGCCTACTTGCGGAACGTTTCAGACAACACCTCTGAGACACCTGGACCAACCAACCCAACCACCCCGTGGCTCAACACTTCAACTCCCCCTTCCACTCCACCAAAGACATGCAGGTCCTTGGACTCCTCCATCACCAGACCATAGCAACACGCCGGCTGGAGGAAGAGCGCCTCATCCTCCGCCTAGGACCCCTCCAACCACAAGGGATGAACTCAGCACCACCTTCCTAACCTGCAATCTTCTTCCTGACCTCTCTGCCCCCACCCCCATTCCAGCTTATCACCCTCACCTTAACCTCCTTCCACCTATCGCGTTTCCAACACCCCTCCCTCAAGTCCCTCCTCCCTACCTTTTTTCTTAGCCTGCTTGGCATTCTTGCCTCATTCCTGAAGAAGAGCTCATGCCCGAAACGTCGATTCTCCTGCTCCTTGGTTGCTGCCTGACCTGCTGCGCTTTTCCAGCAACAAGTTTTCATCTCTGATCTCCAGCATCTCCAGTCCTCACTTTCTCTTAGTGTTTGACACCTGGTATTGATCTTCACAGCTCTGATCTTATTTTGAGCATTTATTATAAGTATCTTTTAATACAGACATGTCTGCTCCTTTCCACCTCTTTCACAGAGACTTCCAATGCAGTGTCCAAAATCTTTTGGAGTCTGTTTGTTGTGGAATATCTTCATGATTCGTATTCACATTCTGGCTGTGTAGTAGCATGTGCACTTGCCATAATGCACCTCTTCTTTTAAAAGACTGAAGCTGCTGATGTTCCCAGCAATTGGGCAATTAACTTTAGCTGGAGGCTTAAATAATTGAAATGAGCAGGCAGAATGAGTTAGGAAGTGGTCCACATCACAATCAATGAATACAGGTTAATTGGACATTGCACTCCCTGGATCTGTTTTCGGAATTAACTCTCATAATTTGTTTATGATCTTATTGTCTTTTGTGCAACAATTTTGAACACAAAATGAATGCCACAATGATTACAATAGTGACTGTTCTCCATTGGCTGTGAGATGTCTGAAGCTATGATATGCTCCATGAAATTACAACTGTTTTGTTCTCATATTCCCGATTCTACACCAAATATGAGTGCTTTCAGGATAATACAAATCGACAACTAACTGTATCACAGAGTCCCTGGCTATTCATTAATACAATAGACACACAATGTACTTTGGAATTATAACATACTTCTTGACTCAAAAGCAGGAAGACTGGAAATTTTCTGTTGCAGTCACCAGACCTTGCTGCTGTAGTCATGGTTTTAATGATGGGTGTCAGGTGACAAGAACCTGGGATGTGAAACTTCAATATGCTCTGTGGTATTACAGGTGTAAGATAATTGATATGAGTGCTGCTGAGTTACTTTGTTTCTGGGATAAGAAACATGATGTAATGTTATACATCTGAAATATATAACATGTCAACTATGCTAAGATTGATAACAGATCCTTCAGTCCAACTTGTTCATGACAACTAGACGTCCTACATAAATCTCGTCCCATTTGCCAGCACTTGGCCTATATCTCTCTAAACCCTCTTATTCATATAACCACCCAGGTGCCTTTTAAATGTTTTGATTGTACAGCCTCCACCACTTCCTCTGGCAGCTCATTCCATACATGCACCACCCT
Source organism: Hemiscyllium ocellatum (assembly GCF_020745735.1). Classification (NCBI taxonomy): domain Eukaryota; kingdom Metazoa; phylum Chordata; class Chondrichthyes; order Orectolobiformes; family Hemiscylliidae; genus Hemiscyllium; species Hemiscyllium ocellatum. The sequence goes on along the minus strand of NC_083407.1, from coordinate 58,583,279 downwards.
CTGCATGAAAAAGTTGCCCCTTAGGTTCCTTTTAAATCTATCGCCTCTCACCCTAAACCTATGCCCTCTAGTGCGGGCCTCCCCAAACCCAGGAAAATACCTTGTCCATTTACCCTATCAATGCCCCTCATGATTTTATGAACCCCTACAAGGTCACCCCTCAGCCTCCGATATTCGAGGGAAAGCAGCTCCAGCCAATCCAGCCTCTCTCTATCGCTCAAACCCTTGAATGCTCCACGCACAGCCACTTCTTTTACAGGTTGCATGAAATATCTTACTTTTTGAAACTCCCAATTATTCTTCATTTCTTGAATTTTCAACCTTAGCACCCTGCAAAAGCCATTTCAATTCCCTTCCAAGAACCCATTTATCCCTACTGCATGCAGCCTTTTCAATAAGTTTAAGTTGCACCCTTATTCCACCTGCTTCCATTGCTGTGAATGTACCTAGACAGCTGTTGGAATGCATCTCACATTATTATACAACATTATTAAAATTAGTTGACTGTGAAATTTGTTGGTATCTGCCTCCTCCAAGTTTTGCAGAGTGTAAGTGCTTACTTCTACATCAGATGTACCAGGAACCAGATATTTCCAGACTTGTGTGATGTTGAGTTGAATTTAGGTACCAATTGCACCATGCCATACAGTTTCTCAAGACACTATTTTTTCTTTGTTTCATTTGTAATTCATGGTCTTGCTTCCAATTCAAATAGTTTTGCTGTGAGTGCTGAAACAGTTGTTAGAATCTTGTTGAAGCATTGGTACAATATCTGCCAGCTGGAAATGGTGAGAGAATTGTGCTGCCTCCAGTGAAGATTCAAAAAACCACATGGCAATTAAGCAGTGACAAGGCCACAGGTAAACCTTTCCCTGGAGTCAAGACCCAGGGGTGCAGATATCCTAATCATTGAAATCTACCAGTCAATTAGCAATTTGCAGCTCTTCCAATTTGCACCCCCATGGAGGTGGTCATGTCAGCTATTAGAAGAGCTTCCCAGAGACCCAGGTTTTTGCAGAACACAGAAAAAAGGTAAGTATTTTGGGGATGATAGTGGTGTCATGTCTGCATGGTGACAAGTATCAGGAACACTACATTGTGACAGGTTGGTCAACAGCTGCAGTGAGCTGAGCCTTTAGATGGTTAGTTAGCTATCTCATCCAGATATTGATTCTGATGGAGGCAAGAAGGCGGTGAGGCCACTCCCTACCTAATTAAGTGCCTGTTCTTCCTCCAAACAGGCATTTTCGGGCGTTGAAGTGTCTGCCTCACCTTCAATCACTGTGTGATTGCATTTGTGCGGTCAGTTAGCTGTATGTGGTTACTGCACATTGACCTTAACTATATATATGGATATATATATGTATATATAAAAATTTGTGATAGTATATCTTTGCAAATTGTTGGTGTTATAAATAATATTCAGATAACGGACTCAAGGAAAAGCTGACTGTGTCATGTTTTGTGGATTAATTTATATAATAAACCAAAACAGTATCATGCTGGCAGTGCATGGATACTAGAAGATGGTGACTGCAAACATTCACAAAATTGTAAAAGTCAGTTAGTAGCATTAAATGAGTGCTTAAAGTTGAAAAGGTGATAGTACCATTGCAATTTTTTTCGAACAGTCATCCATCAACCTATTCCAATTCCTAAGCAATGTTAACAAATATAATCAGAACTAAAGGCTATAAATGTGTACTGATTTAATTAATGCCTAACCTCTTTCTGCCTCTTTAAAAAAAAACAGGAGGCTTCTGAAACAATTTTAAAAAGTGTGGAGTTTTAAATGGCTCCAAACAGATAGCTCCAAAGTGGTCTCTTAAGAAAATATAGTGAAAAACACTAAATAAAAAATAGTTTTCAATATAAAAAGGCTTAGCTGTGTCCATCTGGCAATCAATTCTGCCATTTTCTTTCCATGAATTGCTGAGAAACTCAAAATTTCAAAACTTTTTGTGCAAGCACCATCTATAGTCAAATAGTACTGCAAGCTACAGTTCTAAAGGAGCAACAATATACAGTTTTTTAAAAAGTTAACAAAAACAGAGAAAGGCATTATACTGCAAAAGAGATTCCTACAATAGCATTTTCAAAGACAAAAGACAAGAAAAGAAAGATGGAAAACACACATCTAAATATATATTAGCACACCTTTGACATTCTATCAAAACTTCAGTTATTTATACAAACCAATCATTCTTACTTTATAAATCAGCAGGAAACTAATAGAAAAATGAACAGTCCTTGATTTAATGACCTTGATTTGGTCACTAAAGGGAAAAAAATAAAATTTTCCAATATTTCTAACAATGACCACAAATTTTTTGAATTTTTTTCAGATTTTAAAAATTCAATTTGATGTTAGAGTCAATTTCAGCTACAGAGCCTTAAGATATGTTATACCACAATAGCTGGGTGGAAGAATCAACCAATTCATATGTAGATTTAAATGCAAAGGCATGAAATATGATTTCACTGAAGCTAAAGTAGCTGTAAATCAAATGGTCATTGCATTGAAACCCATCAAATCTTGCTGAAATTTCTGGATAAACCAAAGGACTATTCCATTGACACACTGCTAGAAAAAGCATTTATGTTTGAAGCAATTGCAGAAGGCCTGCAGCTTTTGCAATGGGTTAACTGTAGAACAATTCCATCAGTCTGTAAGTTCAGTAGAACATGGAAATCTTGAGATGTGGCTTAATATGCCCACAAAAACAGCATCCTGCACTTTGTGACACTGGAAAGGTATGTTCCTTAAGAGGCTATTGGGCTAAAATATGCAGGAAATGCAGTTACCCAGAGAAACCAAAAGGACAACTCAATGTTCCAGACAAGCATGTGAAGAAGATACAATCAAGGAACAATGCCAAAGAAGCTTCCAAAGTTTCAGCCCTGGTACACAAGAATGTTAACAAAGTCCTTCAGATAACAGCAAGAGCTTGGAGACCATGATCAGAAAGTACATGTAGTAAACTTGATACAATCAGAAAAGCTGAAACCTTTGCCTCCATCCAAATTATATACTCCAAAAGGAATGAATATATACACTGACCTGCTGTGCTTTAACCAGCAACAAATTTTCAGCTATATACACTATATGCCAAGATTAGAACTGTTGCATGTGCAATTATCATTTCTTTATGTTTCTTCTAAAAGATGTATCAGGAAACTGTCATAATGTAGTGCATTCCATGCCAAATGTCTCATTGCCTACATTGGTCTGAAATCTCACAAGTTGATACTTTTCCATCGTAAAAGCCAATAGACCACATCAGGATGGACATCTGAAACCTCATACATTGTTAAAACAGGCGGACAGCCTATTAATGGTCTCCTAATAGTCTGTGGATATATTATCAGGATCCACAGGGGGACAAATCTATCAATTGTAATGCCAATGATTCTAGACTGCAATGTCAATCTCATTCATTGTGGTCACAGCCAAGCAGAGAAGATTCAACAAGCTACATCTGAACCTGGTCCAACTGCAACAGCTCAAGACAATTTTCATTAGTGGGTGGCCTAAACGCATCCAACATGTTCCCAAACTAGTACATTCATTCTATTCAGAGATGAACTAGGATCTCCAAGATTGTAATCCTCAAGGGAAATCTTGTTTTAATTCCTCAAGTTCAATGTCAAATTCTATGTTATACTGCATACATGTAGGTTATATGGGCGCAGAAACAAATATATTTTCTGTATAAATAAAGACATCAAACTGTGTGGCCGGTGATTAATCAGTGAATTGAGTGAGTGAATGGGGGTTGTATGTGCAAGGAGTGGATGTCATATTCAGCTATGTGTTATGGGAAGCATGACTTTGTGGCTGCTGTGCTATTGTTTTGTCAGTGAGAGGCAACGCCAGATTGTCAATGCTTTCCTGGATGCACAAAGTCAAATCGTTTCTTGGTATGCCAACAACTCATCTCTGACCAAAAGTCCTTTCGGCTATTTCAAGAATTTTTTTTGTTAGTTTTTATGTTCACATAATTGTGAGATTTAATCTTTGAAGATCTTTCACTTTGTTCTGATCCCATTCTGGTTGCACATTATTCAATTCCTCCTGTACTATAAAGATGATTATCTTATTTCAGACATTATCTTCCTAATATTTTAAGTTTTCTACACCATTCCAATGCCTATCATTTTAACAATCTTTACATTTTAAACAAACGTTTGTGAACTGTCTACTTACCTGGCTTCTTGCATCTTTGAAGTCTGGACTTGCTTTCATGACACACGTCTCTTTAATCTCCACACAGCGTTTTTCACTGTTTTTGCACATTGAAGTTCACATCATCCATCATTTGTAGTTTTTAATTCTACATTCAACCAACTGTTCTGATTCACTACCAATTCTTTCGTGTTCATGGTACTTTATCAATACTTAATCGAGAATTCTATACTTGCAATTCGTCATTTTAGTTGCAAATTTGGCTTTGAGGAATTTCCTTCTACAATTAGTCTTTAGACAGTTAAACTTTTCAAGTCTTTCTTCAACTGTTAACTTCCTGAGCTAATATTCAAGTGTTCTCATTAGCACATTAATCTGGTGTGCTTGAAAATCGGTTCTCCGTATTGATATTGCTCTTTCCTGACAACAGACTCTTCATTCTTGATTGCAGTTTTTTTGGGGAGTTTGATGAAATTAAAATTAACAACTGCTGCAACATGGCTATTGTTATTATGGACAAATCATTATCCAAATGAAATTACCCTTTCAATGAATAAACTAAGAACAATTACCATAGTAGCCTTACGGTTTACTAATTCCCTTCATAATTTAACTTTGTGCAATATACAGATACTTAAATTCCATGAATATCTCTGTCAATTCTTTTACTTTGGTTAGACATCATTTCATTCACCTTCAGTGATTGAAATACCGCCATATCTCTCAAAATATGAAATTATTGGTTTTTTTTGTTGGTATTTATTCAAAGATTAATCTCTTTGAATGTTCTGTGACATACCCCATTCTCATAAGTTCTGATGAAGCATATTTCATTGGTAATTTTGACAGGTTTATCATATTTTTTTTTCTGTTACATCTTTATCTGAAGCCTCCTTAAGTGATCCTATCACTTCTGCAGGTTTCTTGTTCCATTTGCAATCACCTCTTTTTACACGATCTGTCCTATGATGGTGAAACCATACTGATTTCTTTCCATTACTTTAATTTTCTATACGTAATTTTTATTGATAAGGGCTGCTTTTACTTTCTCTGCTCTATTCCTCCAGCTTTTCTGCGGATTTCTAGATGAGAACATGTCAACACTTTGGTTTCTCTCAGAAAGAAAATAACATGCATCTGTCTTGAGTTACCACTTCTTTGGCTTTAGATAGCTGATGCTGATCCAAGTAGAAACATCCTTTATCAGGATGTTTCCCCTGAATTGTGTCATAACCATGATCAGTGCTCCCTTTCATCTCTTTTTCTGCCATTCTTTTGGAAATGCAAGTCGAGCATTGGCTCTCCAATTGATACATGCAGAGTTATGTGCAGCTTAGAGGGAACATTGATCAAGATTCCCCTCACATCATCAAATAAACATTAGGGTTATAAATGTTATATATAATAAAATTAATGTTCAACAAATGAAATCATTGATGCCTTCAAATTATCTTAATGAATTCAAAAATGTCTGATGGGTTGCTTCCTGATGTGCTAAACTCTAATTTATAACCCTCAGAAACCAGCTGAGAAACATTTTTGAAAAAATCTTAAGACTGCGTTTGTGAAAGATTTTAGTAAACATTTATAACATTACTCATCAGGACTCTTAATAGCATAAAACCCATGAGCCTGTTGGCTACTTCAATTTTGTAGCAACTTCTTCAAATTATATAAAATATCTATTCTCCCACTTCTTCTGTAAGTTTAGTAGCTAAATGAAGATTCTTAAGTAAATCGTACTTCTGAATGTGACATACCCGTACATGCAAACTTTAGAGACTCTTTCACCCCATTAGCAAAGATTCTCTTTATCTAGTTTATCCCATGTAGATGCATTCTCTCATTGAAACTGTCTTTGCCTTTCATTATCTATTTCTTCTCTCTCTGGAGTTCAAGTTCGAAATTTAATTTTTTCAACTGCTTTTTCTTTCACAAGTCTTTTTATTTCTTTTTCAAGTACAAGTTTTTGTTTTTTGCTAACTCATTCTATCACAAACTGCTTCATTTTTTAAATTGCTGTTTAAAACATTCTGATTGAGTTAGCTCAGTGATTTGGGGGATCAGAGAATGGCTTCAATAAAGCTGGCTAACATTTAGAATAGTTCTGCCCCTCCTGGCTGCATAGTGGTACAAGTTAGGAAAAAATCTTTAGCTGTTTTCTAAGTTACTGCAAACAATCTGTTTGGACAACCAATTAGGCTACTAATTGTTGGCAGAAATGTATACAGAATGTGTTGCCCACTTATTATCTCACTAGTACAATTAGCTAGCTTCCACAGAATTTAGAGTTTAGAAGAACAGGGTCCAAGTGACTTTCCCTGTACTTTTTGCTCCATCTGAATCTCTTTCTACTCTCAATTCACCTATGACACCATCAGCGTGACTTTTTGATCCATCCTCCTTCATGTGCTTTTCTTTAAATCCATCTTCATGATTCCCTTAACTATTTCTTGTGGCAGCAAGTTCCACATTCCTGGAATTTCTATTTACATACTTGAAGTGGCCTCCCACCTGAATTAGGATGAGGCATCTGGTTTCATATCTAAACATGGTAGTGTTAAGAGATAAGTGACTCAATGTTGACACTGTCTCATTTACGACAAGTGACAATTATCTCCAGCCCCAAAACAAAAGCTGAAAATCAGCATTTTTATAGAACTGTGCTGGACACTTATTTATGTTGAAAGGTAGGAATGGCCAGCTTGTCAAAATACTTTGCCTGAAATGTTATTACTGCGTTATGTAAAGTATAAATAAATAAAGAAGAGGATTTTAAAATATTTATTCAGCAAGTTCTTCTTAATGCTTTTTTTTATTGTGTACAAACACTTCTCTCTAAAGATGAAGTGACAAGTTGCTGCAGTTAGGAAAATATTTTATTTACTGGAGAGCTGAAATAATAAACACAGAAAATGTAGGAACACACAGCAGTCCAAACAGAATCTGTGAAAAGATGAAAGGAGGATTAACATTTCAGGTTCACTGAGAATTTGCCAGATAGGTTTGTAGATTTGTAACGTTAATCTTTCTTTCTCCAAATACTCTGCCTGACTTTGTGTTGTTTTGCATTTACTGCATATAAAAGGTTTGGATATTTCTTATTTATCAACATTTCATTGCATAGTTGGAAGCTAGAAAACTCCAGATATGTGAGTAAATGTATTTATATACATATACAACTAAGGTTGTGTTAATGTATTTCCTGCATCTGAGTCCATTGCAAATTGACTGACAGTATATCAAATTGGCAGCAGTCATTTGGACCCAGGGAAATGATTCTGTTTCACATAAATCCATTAAGAATATGGATAATGTTAATTGAAAGATTTTTGATTGCTTCAGGCTTAGTTAAAAAAGAGGTGAGACAGATGAATTCAATGATATGTTTGACAAGTAAGAGTTTGGGAAATATCTTTCACAATTCCAATTATGATACTATTTATGCAACTTATTGATTTCAAGATGTTTAGTATTCTTCAAAAACCTGATTTTGCAAAGTCTTCAAATGGATCATTGAAAGCAAGATCAATTTCGATGGTTTTAGAATTATTTTAGACTGTGTTTAACTGAGAATTGCACTTTGCACTGCAAAATGAGTTGTGATCATATTGTAATGGAGCCATAGAATACTGAGTGAATATTGGTAAGTAAAAAATGAGGTCTGCAGATGCTGGAGATCACAGCTGCAAATGTGTTGCTGGTCAAAGCACAGCAGGTTAGGCAGCATCTCAGGAATAGAGAATTCGACGTTTCGTGGTAAAACAATATTTCAAAGACCTAAGCACTTAAGGAACAATGTGCAGCAGTCAGATGGCAGTTTGCCAGGTAACAAATAACAGTCATTTGAAAAATTGGAAAAACTAAAATATAACATTAAAAATATGAAGTTAAATATTCTCCCAATAGAATGTTGAAAAGTAGTGAACGTCTGGAGAAACTAAGAACTAGTGTTAAACATGGTTGATTATCACTGCATCTCATTTATATCTCTCTCATAAAGTAATGTACCACAATTTCTAGGGAAAAAAAAGCATTTCAAAAACACTGGAATGAAGCCAAATGACTAATTTTTATGAGTAAGATGTTTTTCCCGGCATGTTAAAGTTTAGATAAAACAAGTTATTTGTTGCCAAAGTGACAATAAAGGTTTAATTTGAATCAGGCAGCTATATTACTAAAAGCTGATTTGTAATGTAACAAAAAAAGGAAAATGCCATATTCCCATGTGCATAAATCCAAAGATGTCCAAAGTGAATGTGAGTGTTCCTAAGAAAATAGGTGCAGAAAGAGGTTCATAAATACACTATTAGATTGTAATGTAATATAGTATAAGCTTTTGGCTTAAATTCAAGAGCAAATACTGTACAGGGAGAATATTATGTTGAATAAAATTTATAAAGCATTTTAGCAATGGCAAGTCAGCTATAGAAAGTAAAAAGTGCCTGATGAAGGTGAAATCTGTTGGATAATTATGCAACAGTGACCTCTTAGAAGATTGGAGAAAAGAGAGCTCGGTAATAGGATCAATACTGAGAAGAGAATTGATGTTTCTTGAAGTGCTTCTTTTGAAAATCATTCTGTTAACATTCAGATTTATAAAGAATGGAAGAGCGTGGGGACAGCTGCTTCAAAAAGCCCAGGAACAGCATCTTCTGAAGCGGCGCAGAGAGCGTGGGGCAAGTAGGTTAAAAAAGAATGGGAGAGAGCAGGGACAGCAACTTCAGAAAAAGCAGGAAAAAAACTAGGGCTAAGAGCTTCTCAAACAATGAGGGGAGAGAAGGGATAGTGGCTTCTGAAAGAGAAAAGTTTGCCTGCCTGAGAAGGGCATAGTGACGAGTGATAAAAACTGAGGGAATGATTCCTTTCAACCTGTTTCTATCTGTCAGAGTTAAAGGGTGACATTTCAAGAACGCAAGTAGGTGATTGTTGGGTACTAATTCCATTTCTCTTTTGATTGGCCAGATGGTTTGGATCAGGAAATATTATGCTAGTGGAAACTACGGGTAAGAATTTTAATTTTAGAAGTTTAACCATCCAAATTAAATTTAATAGCGATAGCTGGATAGGCAATATATTGCAGTTATGATATGTAGAAGCTGGAGGATGCAGGGGTGATTCACAGTGATGACATTTGAAGCAAGAGTTGGTGTATGAGGAACTTCTATTCACATTTGATGAGATTAAGTCTGAACTACAGACACTGAACATCAGGGAGTGGGCGAGGTACTTGGAAACTGTTTCAGGAGGCAGTCAGAACTCTTTGATTAATTACATTTTTTCTCTCTCCATTAATGAGCTGTGGGCATTGTCAGCGAGGCTAGCATTTGTTGGCCATCCTACTTGCCCTTAAGATAGAGATGGTGAGCTGCATTCTTGAACCGCTATAGTCCATATGTTATCGTTAGACCCACAATACCATTAGAGAGGGACTTCCAAGATTTTGACCCAACGATGAGCAAACATATGAACAAGAAAAAAGAATAGGCCATTTGGCCATTTGAGCCTGCTCCACCGTTCAAGATGATCATGGCAACCTGAATTTAACCATAACTCTACCTTCTTGAATATCCCTGATAATCTTGCATTCCCCTGTAATTAAGAATCTATCTATCTCTGCCTTAAAAATGTTTAAAGGTTTTTCTTCCATTATCTTTTGAGGAAGGGAATTCCAAAGACTCTAAACCTTTTGAGCCAAAAAGGAGTCCTCAACTTTGTTTTAATGGGGACCTCCTTATTTTAAAACTATAGCCTTTGCCTGTCACAGGCACATTGTCAAAAATCTGCTCAACGCAGCTATTTCTACCTATTCATGGACAATAGAACAGAACAAAATAAAGCGTAGTAAATTGCAAAAGAAAAAAATTCTCCTGAATGGAATTCCTATCAATATAACAAATGTTGGCCTGCAGCTGACTGTGTCCACTTATATTGGTGAACTCATCAATCTGCAAAGCAAAATTCTCACTAGCAGTTAACTTCTCTTGCTGCACCTTCTTGATAGCAACTGACATGTCATCAGTTTGCCATTTAAGCTGTACTATCCAAGAGTGGAATTTTATCAATTTCTTTTGCAGCATCAGCTTTTTACATCATGCCTAAAATTTATTTTACTTTTAAGGTTTTGGCAATGGGATATGGCATCTTTGATTTTGCTTCAAGCTCAGCTACCAGATAACTAGCCTCTTGAGCTTTATATGATTCCTGTACACACACCATCAAATGTTGGGTCTGCTTGTTTTCCCTCAAGCATTTGAAATACTGAATATGCTTCTTTGTTTGAGATGATGTCATCATAGTGTTTGCCAACTTCTCCCCTGCAGATAAACATTCAGCTAACAACCAAGTGGCATCACCTGTCCATGAAAGTCCAAATGCCAGATAGTTCTCATTATACTGACACTGAATGGTTCTTGTTTTTTTATCCCTTAGCTCCATATGTTTTGTTACTGAAATAGCAGAGAAAGTACCTCTTTTGGAAAGCCACATCCATTTAGAATCAAAGATTTGGATCATCGTACCGGAAATATGATACGCAATGTTTGGTGCTATCTGGGTTGCCTGTGAAAATCTCTTCTAAGTGAGATAGCAGTAACGTCAGTCACAATTCCCTGTTTACTGACAGTCTGGAAACTTTCAGTTCTTTAGTGCCTGCCTTTCATGTGCCTTTACTTGTCTGAGTGCCAGTATGCAGATCAGTCCCAGAGAATGTAACATGTTTTTTTTAGAATTGGAATTAGAATTCTGACAGTGTGGAAGCAGGCCCTTCGACCCAAAAAGTCCACACCGACCCTCCAAAGAGTAATCCACCCACCTATACTTCCACTTAATCCTGACACATGCACCTAATCCCTGAACACAATGGGCAATTTAACATGGCCAATTCACCTAACCTGCACATCATTAGACTGTGGGAGGAAACCAGAGCACCCAGAGAAAACCCACACAGGCACAGGGAGAGTGTGCAAACTCCACGCAGACAGTCACCTGAGACTGGAATTGAACCCAGGTCCCTGGCACTATGAGGCAGCAATGCTAGCCACCATGCTGCCCCTCTATACAGCTAGACATGAATGGCAGATTTCTCAATGCACCAAGGATTTCATGATGTTATGATTTCCATAAAGACTGATAACTGTTTAAAGAGAAATCTTTAAAGAGCTTCTGTTCAACAGTTGAAAGAATAATGCATCAAGATTTCATGTTTTAAACCTTTACTGTACTAAATTACTAATAAAAAGTCAAAACATTATCTTTTTGTCAGCAGCTTTTACTTTAAACTCTAGAAATAAGTATTTCCTTTCTACTAGTCACTTATACATTCTCCACAGAAATACTACTATTACAAACACTTCACAGATGCTACAGCTTTCAAAGCTGCTTTATTTTCACTTTGATAGCTGGTCAATCTCTAATCCCAGAACTATCTCTCATTCTGAGAATTTTGCTGTGAAGCTCTCTGTATGTTCAAGCTGGACAATCCTTCAGATTCCTGTAGCTCCTCACAAACTCAGTCTACAATCTGAACATGACCTGCAACTCATCAGCATTCTCTGTGCTAATGTTGTGGGTCTGGCTGCTCTGTTGGTTGCTCTCTCATTTATAGTTGACTGCAAATCAGGCAAGACAAAACTGCACCAGGTATCCCTTGGTTTAAAGGGAAGTCTTTAACCTACTTTAGAACATAGAACATGAAATGGTACAACACCACAACAGGCCCTTTGGTCTAATATGTCTGTGTCAACCATAATGCCTTTCTATACTAATCCCAAAAGCCTGTGTTTGGTTGATATACCTCTAGCTCTTGCCTATTCATATGTCTTGACGTGGATTTGCCAGTGTTGGACTGGGGTGGACAAGGCCAGAAGTCACACAACACCAGGTTAAAGTCCAGTAGGTTTATTTGAAATCACAACCCTTCTGACTCTTCACCTGACGAAGGGATAGTGCTCTGAAAGCTTGTGATTTAAAATAAACTTGTTGGACTATAATCTGGTGTTGTGTGACTTCTGACCTTGTTCATATGTCTGTCCAAATACCTCTTATACATTGCTTTAAGTGGCTTTCTGTGCTACCTTCTCCATGGCAGTGGACATAGCTTAGTTTTGTACCACAATCAAATTGTTAATTAGTTATCCTCGATCCCAACTTCCTTTCATTTTAAAAGTTAAGGAATGATTTACAAGACAACTGTTTTGAACATAATATCTGTAACACCCTTCTGGGATTTTGTGAGACTTAGGATCTTCTCATTGGATTTTAAAGGATGCTGTTTTAATCTCAGGCATAAATAACTTAAACCTTGCCCTCAATAAAATAATCAGAGTCTTCTTCAGATTTCTGACAATTAAGTCACCCTAGGGAGACTCTAGCATGGATCATAGAACAACTTTCTTCTACCCTACATCTAAAGATACAGTGTCTAAATATAGTAGATTATAAACCAAAATATACAAACTAAAGTATAATAATGATTTAAACTGCACAATTGCAATATTTCTCCATAACATCATAACCATTGCGAAATGTTTTCATAAATGGTGCCCAATGTATACCAGCTTGGAAAATTCTGTAAACCTTAACAAACAAAATTAAAGTAACATACAGTGCAAGGGATTCTTTCCCCATGTTGTCACCTTGTCCCGTAAATGGTTCATCTTCACAAAATCTCAACCCTTAATCTGTATCCATCCAAACTGTAACAGCTAAGGTGTAACACCATTTGTTTTGTGAATATTGAAAGCAAAATACATTCAGTCTGGGAAATCTCATTAAGATCAGCAGTATTGACTGTGATAGACCCTCTAGTCATTGTATAAAATAAGGTGCAAATTATAGATTCAGAAGTAATTCTCTGTTATAATGCATTTTGCCTTCAGGATTCAGTATTTCCATTGACATGTCCTTAAGATCAGATTTCATAATGTCAGAAGGACGTTGACGTTTTAACTCCATCTTTAGATCAGTGCAGATCTTTTGCCTTCCACCCCTATTGTCCTTCACAGTTAGAGATTTTTTAATTCCCAGGTCAAAGAAGAATATCTCGATCAAACACCCACCCATGTTGTCTTTTCCATGATTAAGTACAGGATTATGATTTTCCTTCTAAATTTTATTTAATTTTCCAAAACTAAATATTACTTCACGGTTCCAATACACTTGAGATCACTTTGCTTTACTGCATTGTATCTCTCTGTTTAGTCATTAACCTGACAATTTGCTGCAGTATTCCACATTGTCACTTGTAAATTATAATTTACAGACCTTTATTGAAGGTAATGAATGGTGAAGCAATGTCCATTCTTTTGTAACACAATTACTTGCGTGGAGCATTAGGTCAGTTGTAGTTTGAGACTGTCCTTTTTTTTCTCTCCTCATAATACGATTGGTGTAATGCTGTGTTCTCCAAATATAGATCACGATCTAACTGGTTGATAACAGAGTCTGTGACAGTTGATCTCACAACCTGCCCGCATTCCCTTGTCATGCATCTCTCGCAGTTGATCTGCCCACTTATATTTCCTTGCTGGAAGCACATTGTCATGGCACTGGATAACTTCTGCTTCGAGAAGCTGCACAACTAGAGTTAAGAGTGTGCTCTCAACAGGCTTTCCCATTTTTGCATTGTGCTTCAATTTTCATTGCAGGATAGAGTAAGCTTTCTCATGGTCCCTTTAGACTAGAACATAAGGTTAGGATATCTACAATGAATTCAAATGGTAGGTGCTTGAGGAGAAAAACATTTTAATCAAGAAACTGGTTTCCATTACAAATGATGGTGCATCAGTCATGCAATGTGAAAAAGGGCTTTGTTGCATTTTTTGCAGAAATGATCCAGATCTCCTCTTTCTTTTTGTCAATTACCTCTTTATAATCAATCAGCTAGTATGAGCAAGTATAATTATAGTGAGTCGAACAAGGGTGGAACGTAGACACTTAAAAGTCAGGCCCTGAAGAGTGTTATCGAACAGAAAGACCTTGGGGTTCAGGTACATATTCTTTGAAAGTTGTGACACAGGTTGTAAAGATGGCATGTAGCATGCTTGCTTTCATTGATCAGACCATTGAGTGTAGGAGTTGGGACGTTATGTTGTGGTTGTGCAGGATGTTGGTGAAGGCAGTTTTGGAGTACTGTATCTAGTTCTGGTTACCTTGCTATAGGAAGGATATTATTAAATTGGAAAAGATGTAGAAACAATGTACCAACAATGTTACTAGACTGAAATGTTTGAGTTATAAGGAGAGGCTGGATAGGCTGAGACATTTTTCATTGGAGCATAGTCGTGACCTTATAAAGGTTTATAAAATCATGAGGGACGTGGATAAGGTTAATAGCAAAGTTCCTTTCCCTTGGGTAAGGGAGTTCAAAACTAGAGCGTATAATTTTAGGGTGAGAGGAGAAAAATTTAAAAGGAACCTGAGGGGAAACATTTTCACATACAGGGTGGTTTGTCTATGGAATGAACTGCTAGAGGAAATGGTAGATGCAGGTACAGTTACAACATTCAAAAGACATTTGGCCAGGTATGTGAATAGGAAATGTTTAGAGGGATATGGGCCAAATGCAGGCAACTGGGACTAATTTGTACTGGAAAACCAAGTCAGCATGGATAAGTTGGACCAAAGGGTTTGCTTGTCTGTAGAACTCTATGACTATGGACTTTTGTCATGTTATGAAAGTCATTAAGATTTTAACATTCACTTGAACAAGAGCCTTTCAGTGCCATTTGTTTGAATCCATATTCAATGCTACCTATGTGAACTAATCCTTCTTGCTGATATGAAATCGTTAACTCGAGGGAAAGTCCTGAACACATTTCTAAATCTGATGTCTGAAATCAACACTTTTCTTTAATTGAGGAATAAAGTGTGCAGTGAGCTGTCAATGAGCAGTTGCTTGGCCTTGGGTTTCTTACAGTCATAACATCAAAACTATACAAGCTGAACAGTAAACTGCAGGGAAAGGACAGAGACTAAGGATGTAGAATCAGTGCTGTGAACATAGTTAAACTAAAACTGGATCTGAATCCGTGGTCCTCTCAATTTTAAAAGAAAGATAGTGCAATGCTTCCTGACTCTGGAGAAAATGGCGGAAAAAAAAAATCAAAGGTAAAGAAAAATACTTCCACCCAGAAAACCATCTATGTACACTGGTAGAAATTAATCAAGGAATTCAACAGTTGATTCCAGGAATTAGAAGCAATGAAAATTGTCATGTTTGTCTCACATCCTTGTTTCAAGTTGACATTGGACGTTTGTTGAACGAATTCCATTAGGTGTTTGATTTACAAAGTGATGGAGTTGATATGAAGATAATTACTATGTGAAATGATATTGAACTGAAAGTCATATCAAGAGGCAATGTTTTTTGGGGACTTGTAAACAGAGAAAAATACTTGCTTCTGCCATCCAGTGCTTTTAAAGTGAAAGTTTACTTTGACTCCACTTAAGTCTATGGAAACAGTATTCTCCCAAATGAAGATAATCAGGTCCAAGTATTACACTAGCCTCTATTACACTATTTTATATTTAATAGGTCTGAAAATAAGCTTTCTACTGTACTTTATTTCAGGAGTATCCTGGGATATGCTTAAATTCAAAAAGTGATCTTGCACTTTAAAAGAATGGAAATCAACAGTATATTGTAACCTCGATATAGTTGATACATCGTAATAAAATGTATCTTGTTACCTAAGGTAAGTAAGTGTCTCATTTGCTGAGACTGATTTATGGCTCATCCTTACCACAAATGATTACAAAGCCCCTAGATGAACAGAGGAAGAAGGATTAGTGGCAACCCTCGACCTAAGGTAAGCCATGTCAATTTGAGAACATGTAAAGTAATAATACAGATCTGATCCCCTTTACAAAGAGACCAATGGGGGAAGTAATTGGAGAATTTACAACAGGGAAAAAAATTACTTTGTTAAATTCACTCACCTTTAAAAAAGAACAGTGCATCAGTTTGCGACTAAAAATTATTTAAAATGGATATCAATCTGCATTGGTCTGCAGGTGCTAAAACTACTAGTAGCTACACTCTGAGGTGAAAAAAATGCCAGGCCAATGTTAAAAGCAGAGAAACAGATAGTTGGCCACAGATAGTTATACTTTCACAGTAAAAGTGAATAGATTGGTCACAGTCCTACAGAGATGTGAACAATGTCAGGCTCCAAATGTAAGTTAAATCCCTACGGGAAAGGATAGAAATGGTGCTGTCCTGGGCTGAAAAATGGGAGAAAAGAAGTACTTATCATAAAAATAATTATAGCTGCCATAACAAACTGAAGATAAAATCTTAAAACAGGGCAGTAGTCTTATTTTTTTAACTGTCAACATTCAAAGCAAAAGCAAGCACTATAAGTGGGTGGCATGGTGATTCAGTGGTTATCACTGTTGCTTCACAGAACTAGGGACTGGGTTCATTTCCAGCCTCGGGCAACAGTCTGTGTGGTGTTTGCACATTCTCCCTATGTCTGTGAGGGTTTCCTCCCACAGTCCAAAGATAGGGGCAATTGATCTTGCTAAATTGCCTGTAGTGTTAGGTGCATGAGTCAAGAGAGAAATGAGTCTGGGTGGGTTACTCTTTGGAGGGTCAGTGTGGACTTGTTGGGCCAAAAAGCCTGTTTCCACACTGTAGGGAATCTAATCAAAATTGAAAGCAGAAGATTCAAACCAGGAAAAAAAACAAGTAAAGAAATTAATAAAAGTTGGCAATTTTTCAAAGTGCTTTTAATGACTTTTTGGGAGAAAATGCTCTTGTTAACTGAAACAAAGTGAATCTTCTTTTATTATGAAGTGCAGCAAAAATGGCATAGATTCTCCATATTCATCCAACAGACTGAAAAATAAAACTAATTATTGGAATAAACTAAGAGAAAATACAAGAATATTTCAAATGAATTTAAACAATTTATTACAAGAAGATTGCAATAGTGCAAAATTTGAAGTTGAAAACATTCTTAAAAATATAAGCGTTTACAAGAAAAAGAAAAAAAAACTTAAAACCTCATTAGACAATGATAGAGAATTAACAACAATAAAACAGTTGTCAAGACATTAACAATTATTACAGTAATTTAAAATTGAGCTGTATTCCTGAATGCGAGACCATACGCTTATTGATATTCAGACTGATACAAAATTGAAATTGTACAATTTTTAACTCTGTTCACAGTAATAACTTTAATCAACACATTGAGAACTGGGATTAAGGCATCATACCTCCTATCAGACTCAACATTAGAGATGGTCTTAACAGAACTCAACATTGTAATTCATGGAGAAAACAGTTCCTAGAATACAAAGTTGCTTCAGAATTGAATAACAAATCAGAAGCAGCATGCACTACTAAATTAAAATATTTCATAGCTCCTATAGCTGATGATATTTTAAGTTACTAAAATAAAAAGAAAATACAGACACATCTGCTGATGTTATAAAGACTCCTGATAATCATTTTAACTTAACTAATAGAAACAGGCAAGATTTAACAGAACAATTCAACTTCTTGAAGAATCTGTTGACAGTTTCATTAATTACCTCTGTAGATTAGTTGAATATAGAACTTTGCAAACAGAATATTTGAGAAACAGAATTCTTGAAAGAATTTTTGATCAGTGATTATTATTACATATTGTTTGGAAAAAAAATTCAAATCATGTTGGAAACAGAGCAGGAAAAATCACAGATAGACCGAGGGAGAAGAAGAACAACATTAGAAGAGCAAAATTAATAGAAACCATGTTAATTTCATTTGATATGAGCATTCTAACAGACGCATGACAAGTCAAAGTATCAAATACTAAGAGTCAAAGTCAGCACTGTGCCAGCAATGTGCCAGCAAACGTCCTCACAGACAGACAGTATTCAGCTATTTCAAAAGTGTGCTGCATTTGTAAGAAACTAGATCACTTACCAAATGATAAAAATGTTGCCTCACTTGTCTTCTACTTAAAAAGGTGGAAGAATAGTATTGGGGCATTCATATGTTAGAGTAAAAAGTGAGGTGTGCAGATGCTGGAGATCAGTGCTGAAAATGTGTTGCTGGTTAAAGCACAGCAGGTCAGGCAGCATCCAAGGAACAGGAAATTCGACGTTTCGGGCCGGAGCCTTGGATGCTGCCTGACCTGCTGTGCTTTAACCAGCAACACATTTTCAGCATTCATATGTAAGGTGCCTTTCAAACATTAAGGATAAAATGATATACACAGATGTCCTGGAACATTATGATCCATCCCTTCCAATTATTTTAGTTGTGGGCAATGTTGTTTCATGCATAGGAAGAGTGCTTTTTAGAAGCAATTTGATTGATGTGGGAAATAGATGTATCATGCTTCCAAGGCATTTTCAGACATGGTGACACATACACATTATAGAGAAAGAGGACCTGTCAGTCACAGGAGCATGCAAAAAGTTTTCAGATTACATCCTTTGCCTGAAAATCTCTTGGAGTCTGACCATAAACTATTGGTCTTGTTGTGAGATGAGAATAGCGAAGTTTTGACTCTGCTTTATGAGGTACCCCAAGAAGACCAATATGCTTCAGGGAAAGTACAAATTACAGTAGATCGACTCTCTAGAGTGACTGTCAACAAATGTACAATGTCTGATCAGAAATTCCTTGGTGAACTTGAATTATGTACTCAGGCCACAGAAATACAGTGACCAGCAACTTAAAACATGCTCAATTAAATCTGACACGAACAAAAGGAAGACCTAGAAGTGTTACTATTTATCAGTATTGGTGTAGGAGGTTGGACACAACAATGGCAGAGCAGGTTGGCCTTGAAGATTTATTTTGGGCATCAAAAGCATTTCACTATTATATATTATTTGCTGGTGGTAGATGGCAGGTTGGTCATGCCAGCATCATTCAGAGGTGACACCTAATCAAGTTATACCAGGTACACTTTGCCATTACCAAGTACAGAAGCAGTACTTAAGGTTCTGTGTAGTGGCCAGGGATCCCAAAAGAGATTGATTACCTTCACAGACCAGTCAACGTAGTGTCAAAATCAAGGTCAACAATTCTCAAGCCAGTGGCCTACTCATCATTCAAGATGTGCAAGCAAAAATGTCAAATCATTAGTTTGCTTGAAGTTACAAAGTCAACAACTTGGGGAGGGTGCAGTGGTAATGATAAATGTAACATAGTTAACCCATCAAAAATAAAATAAACTAAGGGTTAATTGAGGGGGGGTGGGGGTGGGGGGACCGGTGATGTGATACCTTGTGTAAGGTAATGGATATGAAAGGAGTAATTGACTTTGGCTGAAACACTTGGCCATTCTAGCATAGCCACTTGATGGAGAATCAGGCATGGTGCCAAGCATTTGGAGAGTCTTAAATAGTTCAAGGCAGTTACATTTGAGGCAGCCACGTCTATTCCTTGAATTACCATCAGTACAATGTAACCTGTATAAAGTTACTACAATGTTAAAAGAAAATCTTATCTTGTTACTTAAGGTAAATGTTGTTCCTGCTGAGAGTTACATGTGATTCATTCTTCATTGTAAACTATTAAACTGCCTTTCTGTGGATTCCACCTTGTTGTGATGGAGAGGCTTGAGTGTGTTGTATTCATCTTGAGATCAATGCTATTGCAAATTAAGAAGTAAATTGGCGTAGGAAGAAGGATTGTTGGTAGCGTTCTACCTAAGGTGATCTTGGACTAAGCCCCACTCCCTGCAACTGGAACAGAGTATATACTGGAAAAATTGCACACTGAGAACAACCGAGCTCTCAATGCCGACAAAACCAAGGAACTCATTATTGACTTTCGGCGGGATTTTACTCATGCCCCTCTACACATTAAAAGCGCAGAGGTTGGAATGAGTGGAGGTGGAATAAACAACAAGCTATTTTGGACTCTTCATGTGGACGCACTGGTTACAAAGGCCCAACAATGTCTCTTCTTCCTCAGGCAGCCGAGGAAATTTGACATGACGGTGAATGCTCTTGCCAACGTTTATAGGTGTGCCATCGAGAACATTGTGTCTGGATGTATCACTACCTGGTATGGCAACTGTACCATTCAAGATCGGAGACAGTTACAGAGAGTGGTAAACTCAGCCCGTACAGTCATAAAGGCTAACCTCCCATCTGTAGAATCCATCTACCAGGCCCGCTGTTAAGGAAAGGCTGCTAGCATTCTCAAAGATCCAAACCAGCCTGGCAATGTTTTTCTGCAATCTCTACCATCAGGAGAAGGTACAGAAGCCCGAACACAAGCATCTACTCTACTGTTGTCAGAATACTGAATGGACTCACATACTCTTAACATTCATCTGTACCTGTGTTTTTTTTTTGTTTTTGCTGCTGTATACCTATTATTTACTTATCTATGCTATTTAACTAGGTGATCTGCCTGTATTGCTCACGAGACAAGGCTTTTCATGCTTCGGTATATGTGACAATAAATTCAATTCAATTCAATTCAACGATGCCACTTTAAATTGAAGGGCCTTTTAAGGCTATTGTTGAAGTCCAGCATTCTGTCTTGTCCTTAGACTGTAAACTGCACAGCTGCTACCTTGCGTTATATTAAAAACATATCCGGACACAGGCCACACAAGTAATCTAATGACCTAGAGGAATCCTTCCCATCAGCTTGGGTGGGTTGATTGTTAGAAATTTAAAGGAGGTTCAGACAGCTTTATTGGGAACAAAGTACAAAGTGTTTGCACATGGTCACATGGAAACCGATTGAGTGCAAGTCAAATTTAGACTGAGAGTTCTTAAAGTTCCAGAAAACCACTGAGATGTTGAATTGTACACAGTTGGTGCTTTTAACTGTGTAATTACTTCCAAAATTAAAGATTTAGGGTCTTACGGATAGCTGATCTCTATTTCTACCTGATTACTAGGTCCATGTGATTCATATTGCCACAGAGATGGGTTTTGAGAGAAGAAGGATTTCTAAGGTCTGCCAGAAAACTCTGTCACATGAAGTTTCCCAAGTTTTGGGAGAGACAGAGAAGTTAGAGGCCAAAAGTGAAAATGATTCATTACATAGGAATGCAGATGGTAGGATATGATATTTGATGATAGTTTTGACCTGGTGAGTTCACTGAATTTCTTGTGGTTCTGCATTTGTGTCCTCAGAGCTTAATTTCTGAATTTACCTCCACAGCAATCTGTTCCTATTGACTTTTCTGCATGTCTCTGCATTGGCTGCCAGCCATCTGTGAATGCAAAACAGAACTACTCATGTTCATCTCCTCCACCAAGGACTCCAGTATAGTGTCTGAAAACCTTGAAAGTTCGCACCCTCCCAATTCATCCCATTCTTCAATAGTTCCAAAGTAAAATTCAATACCTGCTCGACTACCAGCACTCTCTCCAGCTGTCATGCGTTTCACCATTACAATTAGATCCTCTGTAATATGATGGTTGCATTCTTGTGCAACCCCACGTTATAGAAAAAAACACGCTTTAAAACAGCGCTTAAGCTCTTGGCACTGAAATCATGTTACAGCCAACACTTAATTTTAAGTGTTTTAAAACTTAATGCTGTAGATACAACATTCCCAATTCGCCAATCACATTATAGTGCATTTGTGTTGATGAAACGAGCATTATAACAGAATAATCTGTACAAGGTACATGCTAGCTTTAGGCAGTAGCTTTAAGTGATGCTTGGAGGTCACAATTTTGGGTCCCTGTTGATGTCTTTTGCGGACAATGAACAATACAGTTAACACGAGTTGTATGCAACAATCATTCAAGTAATCAGGCAGCACAAAGTTTTCATGCTGCCGCCATTATAATAATGGGAACCACTACTCACTCATTTTCTAGAGATATTCAATTTAGTTTCCACAAAATTTTATACAATTAGTCTATCAAAATTGACATTTTCATAAATAATTGGAAATTTTCCAATGTTTCCTATATTGTTAATATTCTGCACAGTTTGGCACTTTATTAATTGGCTTTAAGATATTGAAAAAAATCTTCTGGATCAAGAGATTTGGTCCTGTCTGAATGGTGGTAAGGGAAAGAAGTTCAGTTCTATTTGATGATATCGGGATAAGCCTTAGTCTATTGTGTCAGTCTGCACAAGACACATAATCATATGCTTAATTTATATTCTGAAAAAAAAGTCACTTATTTTTCCACAGTGACTTTCTTTGTTTAGTTGGGCATTGAGTTCAGAGAACCAACATTTTTGTATGAGAACCAGCATTAATTTTGAAAGAACATACTAAAGAAATATGGCACAGTTCTGGTATATGTCGTCAGAGGAAAATATATAAAAATTTCAATCTGAATTCCACCATGTAGCAAAGGAAAGATATGGTGAATAATTTGGTTAGCATGAATTATTTGGTAATGTATCTTATTGATGTCCTATACACTGGTTGACAAGTACTTACTGAAAGCCAGAATTCAAATTAGATTAAGTGACTATTTTAGTCATATATTAACTGCAGAACACACAACTGAAAGAAATGTGAATAGGTTTTATTATATAATGTATTTATAACGAAGGCTGGAGAACCTGTTTCCCTGTAGAATGTGTGGGAGTTTTGTTTAGTTCAAGATCACATTCTATCAGCCCCATTGGTTCAGTCTGTGAAAAAAATTCTATTGCTATAATGTATATTTCTCAACACCATAAATGGATTGGTACTATGGAAACCATTCCACTGCAGTGCCAGCTACTGTACTAAATGGTTTAATAATTGGGTACATTTTCGTTTTAATTATAGTCGAACAAATGCTGCTCTACAGTATGTAGGTTTACTGCATAATTTTTCACAACCTTACATAATTTGACAAACATATTTGAAATGGAAATAAGATGTTTGTTTCATGAAATCTTTGCTCAGAACAAGTTTGCTTTACAGTTATGTCAAAAAAGATGAATCTAATCATGTTGCAAAAAAAAACAACAATCATAATCATAACTTATGACATGCATGTTTCAGATGCCAGTGTGGGGGAGAACTCGGTTGCCTTGGAAACAAGTACATAAGTGGTGCCTCCTATACCAATTTTAGCATGAAATGAATCCAATTGCTAGAATGTATACTACTGTGCAAAAGCAGGATCAGGACCAGATCTTTCAGTTCATTATTTACCATTTTAGCTTGTGGTTATGAAAATGGATTGATAGACCTTTAATGACTTCAAGGAGACAGCTGTGATATAGAAAGTGGGAGCAAGGGAGCATTTTTATATGTAGTATTATTTGATAATTTAAAATCCTATCACAATGATTCATAAAAAGGATGTTTAAAATACATTGCCCATATAGAAGATCTTTAGTAATATATGGGTCAAGTACTTTTTGAATGTTATTTATATTGTTATGCCATTACACAATCAGCCTAAAGAAGGCTAATTTTAATACTTATCTGTATCCCCTATTTCTTATGATTGTCATTAACATTACAGTCTTTTTCAAGTTTCATGTTTTTTATTATAATGTGTCTTTTTGAAAAGCATTGGCAATTTTTTTATAAAGAGGAAAAGAAAGAGTACAGTTAGCTGCAGATTCTTTGCTGTATTTTGAGAATGTTAGTCTGCATTGTATCTTTTCTTTGGTTTTAAACAATAACAGGTACAATATTATTTGTGAATAGATTGAAACTTCTGATTGGTTCATCTGAATGTTAAAGCAAACAGACTCAAAAAGATTATTTCATTAACAGAAGTTAATGATTTTTATGATAATAAGTTAGAATTGCACTGCAGCAGATGTAGTACAGTTACCAAACAGAAGGACCACCAGAAAGCTATAGATAAATATTGTGCAATACTCATTCTCATATTCCTCTGTAATCAATGAGATTTGCAATGTAATTTAGGAGAGCTGTTCTACTTTGTTGAGATATAAAAATGCATGTATTAATCAATTCTAATTGCCCTTGAGAAGGTGGTTATGAATAGCCTTCCTGAAAACTTGCAATCTATCTGTTGTTGTTACACTAACATCTCTGTTAGGGAAGGAGCTACAGGATTTTGACCTGTCATGGGTGAAAGAACAATGATATATTTTCAGTCAGATCTTCTGTGGCTTGGAGGGAAACTATTAGATGCTGGTGTCCCCCATCACCTGATGTGCTTGGTCTTTCAGGTGGTTAATGTTACAGGTTTGGAAGCTGTTGTTCAAGGAGGCTTGGTGAATTACTATAGTGCATCTTGTAGATTAGTACTTTCCACCCGTTTCTTTGTGTAACTGTAGAGTTAGCAGGGAATAATGATCTGTTATGACATGATTATAAACCTGTTGAGTGATTTTGAGATGTGTGGGGAATTTGGGGGGAGGGGATTGGCTAGCACTGGTGGTGCATTGTCAGCTGGACTGAAGAGATATTGTTCAGAACGGGGAGCAGTGGAACATTTGGTGATAGGTAAGATTCTAGTGAGGAGAGGTGGAGGGAAGCAAACAATCACTAGACGATTAAGCCGTGGGCAGAGAAGAAGACCACTTCAAAGGGATCTTGCAGCTGTCACAACTCATTCTGAGCTCCAGGGCTATCGTTGTTGCCTTGGAAGGCCACCCTTCAACCACCATGGGGGATGTGACCGACAATTTGGGAACCATTCTTGTAGATGGTATACAGCAGAACATCGATTATCCAAATAGTGGATTATCCAAAGAAGATTTCAAGGTCCCGCAAAAACATTACATCAAAGAGGTAAGTGTATTTGATTTACCTGTGCTGAAGAAAATGTGAAAACGCTGGCAAAAACAAAGAAACACAAACAGCTCAAGCATCAGCGACTGGATATTTTTAAGGTAAGGGTTGTTACACAGCCCTTTAAAAAAGCAAGTGTTTTACAGTATTCCTGGCACTTTACCGGGCTGTTCATTTCTTAAAAAAGGCAGAGATCGTAAACGCATGCACGAAGCGGGACTTCCGTCTTTCTATCACTGGACTGCATTCCCGGAAACTGATACAGTAAATGGTCTTGCAATCATAGAAGTTGTTTAGACCTTGTTTAATGCTGGAATTTCATATTCTTCTCACTTTAGTCTGTACTTTACAGACTGCAAAAAATAGTTTGCTTAAATGGCAGAGTCATTAAAATTATAGATTTAATCAAATTCTCTGGTAGAGCACAGTGTTAGGTCAGCATGGCTTCCCCTGTTTAAGCTAAAATTGATTACCCGAACAATCAATTATCCGACCGAAATAGTGCCATTTCATTCGGATAATCGAGGTTCCTCTGTATATTGGAGGCAAGGCGCCTCCGACTGGAGGGAATGTATGTTAAACTTGGTAGAGATGTCAACCAATTCACCTTGTCCTGGATATTGTGAATGCCTTAATATTTTTGGAATGACACTTTTTTAAAGCAGTTTGGGATTATTCAATCACATTTTTGACTTGTGCTTCATGGAACATTCGGGAAGTTAGTTGGTGAATTACGCAGAGCAGTTCTTCAATTCGGAATATTTATTTAGCTGGTTCATGAGTATTACTTGTAGCCTATCCTGCAAAATCTGAATGCTCTCCAGATCTTGTTACATTCAGTCAGCCTGCTTCATTTTCCAAACAACTGTGAATGGTGCATTGCATCATAAATGCAGTTGACAAGGCTGGGAAAATAAAGGTACATTAGATTCTTATCTTTATAAATGTCTTTCTTTCTTTTACAGCTATGTTAAATCTTTAGAAACTCTTCAATTTCAACTGGAATGTTATATGAATACACTGGCAGTGATGTCAAAACTTGGAATAGTTGAAAAGAGGGTTTATTGAATTGACCTAGGGCTGTGGGACATCAAATATATGGAGCGATCGAGGAATCTGATGTTCTTCTTAGATTGGAGAAAGTTAAGGAAATTTTGATGATGATATTCAACATTAAAAGTAGGACACAGGAGATGGAGTATGTTGATTGGTCCCTCTGTTTTGCCCTACCATTCAGTATGGCCATGGTTGATCTGATTGTGGTCTCCATTTTCTTGCCTGCTGTATATAACTCTTGATTCCCTTATCAATCATGAAAGGCTTTGATAGATTTTCAATTGCAATTGTTAACCAGAGACCACAAATCTTAGTTGATTAATGAATGACCATTTGCAAGTTTTGGAAACAATTGTTTTACATAGCAAGGTGTTGTGGAAAGCATTGCCTGAATGTTTGGTGGAAAGAGACTCAGTAATAACTCTCAAAATGGAATTAGACATTTGAAGGGGAAACCTTAGAGAGTTATGTGGTAAGAGCAGAGGAATTGAGACAGTTCATATCCTATCACACTATTGTAAGTAACAAGAACTTACAGTAGCAATATCTAGTTATTAAGCAAGTTAGTGTAAATGTGCTAGAGCAAGATTGGGAAGAATTCCTGCCCCCTCACTTCATTCTGTACAGATAAACACATAGAGTTATACAGCACAGAAGAGGCTGTTTAACCCATTGAAACTGCTCTAACTTAACTACACGAAATCCATTTTTCAGCACTTAGGCTGTTGCCTGAAAGGAGTGCTGAAACCTTTTACCAGTTGTTCTTTCCTTGTTTGACAGGCAAAGATAGGGAGTGGACTTAGACTTTAATTAAAAAAAACCATCTTTATTTTAACTCTTTAAGCATCAATACTCAATACAAAACATGCATTCATTGCAATATTTACTTCTTATGTATTTAAGTTCAACTTTAACTCACTTAATTTAATTTCACTTTACCTTCATTCAAATTTAATACCAGGTTTAACTTTAACTCTATAAGTTTGGCTTGAAACAAATACTACCCTGACTCAGGTCAGTTGGCCAACTTTGCTCTCAGTATAGATCTTGCCTCATGGGCTTTGTCTTCTCTGAAGATAACACATACTTCCCAAATATTGATCTTGAAGGGTCCTCTTTCAGAATTCTTTGTTCTCAAAACTTTCATCTCAAAAGTGTACGTCCACCTAGAAACCTGTCTGGCACTCAGCAAATTAATTGACCAAACCTGATCACATGTTTGATTTCAGCTCATGAAGTTACTGGCAATCAACTCCCAAATGTTTACACCATGTCATAACAGCCACATTCCATGCCCCATATTAGGAAACAATGGTCTAACAGAACACCACATAACCTCCCTCATTTGATCAATACAGGAGGTTGCAGGTCACAGGTTGCAGGACAATTTTAACCACGTCAAAATTTAAACTAACAATACCATGATCACACCCTCTTCAGAGACAGTTTCTGCCCCAACCCCAACTCTACACCAGGTCATGGAGCCCAGCCTTGCTGTGATTTTACCATCCCCCCAGACCTCCCTCCTTACTGAGGATGGATGGTCAGTCCAAAAAAATGTCTTAACTTCATCTCACTACATTCCTGGATCAACAAATTTCACACGTGTCACAACATCGAACTTTTCTTCCTCCACCTCTGTGCTTAATTTTTCCATCAGGACTCCCAGTCCCATCCTTTGAGAACCCCTTCTCCCTCCTCCAAAATACTCTCTCCATTTCGACATCCTGTGCTAATCTGTTACTCACCCTCGATCTCTTCATCTCCAACTGCCGCCATGAAGAACTCTAACGCATTTGCTCCACTTCCTGCACCTCCACCCTTGAACCCTACTCCTCCAGTCGCAGCAAGGATAGAGCCCCCAGTCCTCACCTTCCACCCCATCAATCTCCAGATACGCTTCATTCTCTGCTATTTCCACTACCTAGAGTCAGACCTCACCACCAGAGGTATATTTCCCTGTCCACCCCTTTCAGCATTCCTCAGAAGCCATTGCTTCTATGACTCTCTTGTTAGATCTACATCCCCCATCAATGCACCCTCCACAACCGGCACCTTCCCTTACCACCACAGGAGATGTAAAACCTGTGCACACACCTTCCCCCTTACCTCTATCCAAGGCCCCAAAGGATCATTCCACATCCGGCAAAGATTTTACTGCATGTGCAAACATCTCATCCACTGTGTCTGTTGCTCTTGAGGAGGTCTCCTGTACACTGAGGAGTTTGGACACCAACTTACGAAGCATTTCAGAGAACATCTCTGGGATACACGCACTAAACAGCCTCACCACCCTGTGGCTGAACACTTAACATCCCCTCCCACTCTGCCAAGGACACAAAAGTCCTGAGCCTCCTCCACTGCCAAATCCTAACCACCTGAAGTCTGGAGGAAGAATGCCTTATCTTCTGCCTTCAGTGTCTCCAACTACACGGCATCAATGTGGATTTCATTAGTTTCCTCATCTCCCTTCCCCACACGTCATCCAGCTCAGCACCGTCCTCTTGAACTGTCCTACCAGATCATCTTCCTTCCCACTTATCCGCTCCACCCTCTGTTATGACTTGTCACCATCACCCCCCATCTGCATCTACCTATAGCCCCCAAACCCACCCCTCCCTCCTAGTTATCTCTCAGCCCCCTTCCCCACCCAACATTCCTGATGAAGAGCTTATGCCTGAAACATCGACTCACCTGCTCCTTGAATGACGCCTGACCTGCTGTGTTTTTTTCCAGTGCCAAACTTTTTGACTCTGATCTCTAGCATCTACAGTCCTCACTGTCTCAAGAGTTTAAACCAGCCTAACCAAAGTTCCCAGCAAGCTCTTAACCAGTGTCATAGCCTTTTCTGCTACTTCTAGCATGATCACAAGCCCATAGTTATGACATTTCAAGTGTTATATATGTATCTTTAAAGGTCATGAGGTTTCCTGCCTCTACTACACTTCCAGGCAGTTCATTCCAAATTCCCTCAACACTCTGGGTGAAAATTTCTTCAAATCTTTGTTGAACATTCTGCCCTTCACCTAATCTTCTCCACCACAATCATGTTCCCTCTTTGCCTTCTCTGCTCTAAATAAAACAATCTCATCTTATCCAGCCTCACTTAATAGCTAAAATGCACCACCCCAGGCAACATTCTGGTGAATCTCTGCTATACACCTTCAAATGCAATCACATCCTTCCTACAGTGCAGTGACTACAACTGCATACAGTTGGGACCTAGCCTGCCATTCATTGAGTATATTCAGGTCTTGTTACTTCTTCCAAAGTTGATCACCTCACGCTTTTCAGGGTTAAATTCTATCTGACACTGATCTGGCTAACTGTGCAACCCTTCTCCATCTTCCTGTAAATTAACTACTTCTTCCTCACTATTAACCACTTAGCCAATTTTCATGTAGTCAAAACTTACTTACAAAGCCTCTCACATTTCCATCTATATTGTTAGTATATATCATGAACAATAAGGGACCAAGCACTCTGGCCTCCAGCCACACAAACAGGCTTCTACCTCCAATTCTATATCTCCAACCACGAAGCGAATGTGGATCCATCTTGCTAAGTTACTCTGGAAATCATGTGCTTTTACCTTTCTTTATTAGTCTCTTATGTGGGATCTTGTCAAAGCTTTTGCTGAAATTCACATAAACTACATCAACACCATTACCCTCATCCATATATCTGATGATAGCCTTGAAAGGTTCAATCAAATTTGTTTGCCATGACCTCCTTTTGCTGACTCTTCCCTAATAAAACTTGATCTTGTATATTATGAAGAGAAAAGTACCCTACAAATTATGTTAAAATATTCAAAGTGTCACTGTAAAAAAAAACCACATTTCAAGGAACACTCTTTTTAGTCACCAATCGTTGACCTGTTGTATTTGGGACTACCTTAAAGATATATGTAAATAATGTGCCTTTTCTTCTGATTTGTATGTCAGTAGTGATATAAACTGCCTGTAAATATTCTTATTCTAAACTTTGCAAAAGTCAATACCTGTTGCATCCGAAAACCTCCAGATAATGCAACAGAATTGATATGTAACTGTGAGATGCAATTGTACATATATACAAAGCAAACACATTAACAGAAATTGCATTCAAGAAGGATATCTAGACCCAAAATGTTAACTCTGTCTCAGTCTCCATTGATTCTGTCAGACTTGCTGCATTGTTCCAGTAATTTCTGATTTTTGTTTCAGATTTCCAGCATCCACAGTTCTTTATTATTTTTGTAAATTGTTTAGAGTCCTACGCATGTCAGCCAATACTTGCATAATAACAATTCTAAAGTTCACACTTTTTGTAAGTCAAGGAGCATGTAATATTTTGACAATATGCTTTCAGTTTTCATATGAAGTGTGGGTTGGTTGTGGATTTCATTGTTTCATACTTAAGACTTTTAATATCTGCCGGTAGTGAAATAAATTGAAGAAAACTATATTTTAAAAAAGCATTATTATCAGTTTGGGGAGGCACAGTTCTTGAAACAAGCAGGATCAACCCAGGTGGTAGTTACCATGGCTACTACTGGGTAATATCTGTGGTGCAACAATGTTTTTTTTTCCCCAGTGGGTTTTGTTTGAATTCTTCAATATTTTTATAGCACTTCATTATTGACTATGTATCTTAGCTTTGTGACTGTAAAGTACTCTTAATGGCCTTCAGTATACAGTTATGACCTCTGCAGCTTTGCTTCTGTTCTCATGTTATTTCTGCTGTTTGTATCAATTTATCATTCAACTTTTCTCTTCACTGCCATAGTTCTGGTCTCTTCTCTGCCTTCACTTTGTTCTGCCCTGCCTTAAA
The DNA here is from genome assembly GCF_020745735.1 of Hemiscyllium ocellatum. Lineage (NCBI taxonomy): Eukaryota > Metazoa > Chordata > Chondrichthyes > Orectolobiformes > Hemiscylliidae > Hemiscyllium > Hemiscyllium ocellatum. The sequence continues at coordinate 58,552,571 of NC_083407.1, read as the reverse complement.
TTCTAAGCTTAAGACATCCTGGATCACACTCTGGCAGAGATTAGAGCCAAACACATTCATTCATGGAATGAGGATGATCACTGGCTGGGCTACATTTATTTAGAGACAAGAAAACTACAGATCCTGGAATCCAAAGTAGACAGGTAGTAGGCTGGAAGAACACAGCAAGCCAGGGGCATCAGGAGGTGGACCTTAATTGCTGAGAGAGATGAATAAGAGACAAACATGGGAATTCCTAGAGGCCTGGTTTTCAACCCGAAATGCCATCAACAAGCATGTAGGAGTAGACCCCATATACAAACCACTGCAGAGAAAAGCTGGAAATAACAACATCCATCTTAACAGACCAGATGATATAAATATCTTCACAGAAGTCACACTAATGAGGTTACATAGCATGGTGACAAAATGTCTGCATGACAACACACCAGCTTGGTGAGCAAACCAAAGGTGCCCAGAGGGCAGTGAAGAGTCAACCATGCTGCTGTGGGTCTGGAGATGCATGTAGATGAGACCAGGTAAGGACGGCAGTTTCCTTCCCTAAAGGATATCAGTGAACCAGATGGGTTTTTCCAACAATTGACGATGGATGCATAGTTATCATTAGACTCTTGATCCCAGATTTTTATTGAATTCAAATTCCACCATCTGCCATGGCAGGATTTGAACCTGGGTCCCAGAAAATTATCTGGCTCTCTGGATTAACAGTCCAGCTATAATACTGAAGGCCATCACATCCCCTTTTTTTTATTTTTGATATTTTTATATTTTTTATTTGCCTATGCTGGATTATAAAACCCGGCATAAAATTTATGCAAATGCTGTGCACTAATTCAGGCAAAAGTGTATCAAACAACAAAAGATGAAATCTTTGTGGAGGTGAGGGAAGTTGATGAAAGCCCCTCATCACCCCTTCAGAGATGGGCCTGCCACATCAAGTCAACAGCAGGCCCTTCCCTAGTATCAATGATTCTGAGGATGGCCTACTGATATTATTGCTAGACTGTAAACCAGAAACTCAGCTACTGTTCTGGAGACCTAGGTTTGAATCCCGCCACACAGATGGTGGAATTTGAATTCAATAAAACAAACTGGAGTTAAGAATCTACTGATGATCACAAATCATTGTCGATTGTCACCAAAACACATCTGGCTCACTAATGCCCTTCAGGAAAGGAAATTGTCATTTTCACCTGGTCTAGCCATATGTGACTCCAGACTAACAGTAATGTGGTTGACTCTCAATGGCCCTCTGAAATGGCCTAGCAAGCCATTCAGTTGTACCAATTACTACAAAGTTTCAAAGAAATGAAATCAGACGGTCACTTGGCATTGACCTAGGCACCAGAAAAGACAACGGCAGTGACAGATTTGTCGACCCTGCAGAGTCCTCCTCATTAACATCTGGGGTCTCATGTCAAAATTAGGAGAGCTGTCTCATAGACTAGTCAAGCAATAGCCTGACATAGTCATACTCATGGAATCATACCTTGCACATAATGTCCTCTGTACCGCCATCACCATCCCTGGTTATATCGTGACCCACTGGCAGGACAGACCCAGTAGAGGTGGCAGCACAGTGGTATACAGTCGGGAGAGAGTTGCACTGGGAGTCCTCAACATTGACTCCAGAGTCCATGAAGTCTCACAGCTTCAAGTTAAACATTGGCAAGGAAACTCCTGCTTGTTACCATGTACGGTTCTTCCTCAGATGTTGAATCAGTATTCTTCTGTGTTGAAACATAGAAACATAGAAGATAGGTGCAGGAAGGGGCCATTTGGCTCTTCGAGCATATTCTGCTATTCATCACCATCATGGCTGATCATCCACCTCAGTAGCCTGATCCTGCTTTCATCCCATAACCTTTGATCCCATTTGCCCCAAATGCATTCAACGTTTGACATTAACTACTTGCTGTGGTAATGAAGTCCACAGGCTCGTCATTCTTTAGATGAAGAAATGTCTCCTCATCTCCATCCTAAATGGTCTATCACGAATCCTCAGACTGTGATCCCTGGTTTTGGACACATCCACCATCAGGAATATCCTCCCTGCATTGATCCTGTCTAGTCCTGTTGGAATTTTATAAGTTCCCCTCATTTGTATGAACTCCATACCTAACCTTGTCAATCTCTCCTCATATGTTTTTGGATTAGATTAGTTTACTTACAGTGTGGAAACAGGCTCTTCGGCCCAACAAGTCCACACCGACCCGCCAAAGCGCAACCCACCCATACCCCTACATTTGCCCCTTACCTAACACTACGGGCAATTTAGCATAGCCAATTCACCTGACCTGCACATCTTTGGACTGTGGGAGGAAATTGGAGCACCCGGAGGAAACCCACGCAGACATGGGGAGAACGTGCAAACTCCACACAGTCAGTTGCCTGAGGCAGGAGTTGAACCCAGGTCTCTGGCGCTGTGAGGCAACAGTGCTAACCACTGTGCCACCGTGCCATCCACCGTGTTAGTCCTGCCATCCCTGGAATCAGCCTGGTAAACCTTTGTTGCACTCCCTCCAGAACAAGAACATCCTTTGTCAGAAAAGGAGACCAAAACTGCACACAATATACAAGGTGTCACCTCACCAAGGCTCCTGTAAAACTGCAACAACACATCCCTGCTCCTGTACTTGAAACCTCTCCCAACGAAGGCTAACATATCATTTGCCTTCTTTACCACCTGCTGCACCTGTATGCTTATCTTCAGGACATCCAGGTCCCCACTCTCAATTTACAGCCATTCAGGTGGTAATCTGTCTTCCTATTTTCGCCTCCAAAGTGAACAATCTCACATTTATCCAAATTATACTGCCACTGCTACTGATTTGCTCACTCACCCAGCCAGATCAAGCTGAAGGATTTCTGCATTCTCATCATAGTTCACCCTCCCACCCAACTTGGTATCATTGGCAAACTTTGAAATGTTACGTTTTGTTCCCTCATTCAAATCATTAATATAATGTGCATAATTAGGGTCCCAGCATTGATTCCTGTGGTGCCCCAGTAGTTACTGCTGGCTAATTTGAAAAGAACCCATTAATTCAAATTTTTGTTTCCACTCTGCCAATCAGTTTTCTATCCATCTCAATACAATTCCTCCAATCCTATTTGCTTTAATCTTGCATAATAATCTTTTATGCGGGACATTGTCAAACACTTACTGAAAGACCAAATATAACATATCAACTGGCTCCCCTTTGTCAGCACGACTAATTACATCTTCATAGAATTGCAAAAGATTTGTCAAGTGTGATTTCCCCTACATAAATCCATGCTGACTGTCTGATCCCGCCACTGTCTTCTAAATGATTTGTTATAAAGTCCTTGATAATGGATTTGAGAATTATCTCCAATACCGATGCTACGCTAACTGTTCCAAAATTCCCAGGTTTCTCTCTACCTCCCCTTTTGAATATTGGAGTGACATTAGCTATCCTCCAATCTGCAGGGACTATACCAGAGTCTATAACATCCTGGAAGATGACCACTAATGCATTCACTATTTCTAAAGCCACTTCCTTAAGTACTCTGGGATATAGATTATCAGGCTCGGGAATGTATCAATCCCCTCAATTTTCCCAGCACCATTTCTCTACTAATACTGATTTTCCTCAGTTCTTCCCTCTCAGTAAATCTTGCATTCTCCAACATTTCTGGTATCTGACATGTGTCCTGCTCTGTGATAACCGAACCATAGCACGTATTCGGTTGCTCAGCCATTTAGAGTCATAGAGTCACAGAGATGTACAGCATGGAAAAAGACCCTTCGGACCAACTTGTCCATGCTGACCAGATGTCCGAACCCAATCTAGTCCCACCTGCCAGCACCTAGCCTATATCTCTTCAAACCTTTCCTGTTCATATACCCATCCAGATGCCTTTTAAATGTTGCAATTGTACTAGCCTCCACCACTTCTTCTAGCAGCTCATTCCATACATGTACCACCTTCTGTAGGAAAATGTTGCCTGTTAGGTCTCTTTTATATCTTTCCCCTCACACGCTAAATCTATGCCCTCTAGTTCTGGACTCACCCACCCCAGGGAAAAGACTGTTTATTTCTCCTATCCATGCCCCTCATGATTTTGGAAACTTCTATAAGTCACCCCTCAGCCTCCGATGCTCCAGGGAAAACAACCCCAGCCTATTCAATCTCTCCCTCTAGCTCATATCCTCCAACACTGTCAACATCCTTGTAAATCTTTTCTGAACCCTTTCGAGGTTCACAACATCCTTCTGATAGGAAGGAGGTCAGAACTGCACACAATATTCCAACAGTGGCCTAACCAATGTCCTGTATAGCCACAACATGACTTCCTGTACTCAATATTCTAACCAAAAAGAGAAAGCATACCAAACACCTTCTTCACTAACCTACCTACCTGCGACTCCACTGTCAAGGAGCTATGAATCTGCACTCCAAGGTCTCTTTGTTCAGCAACACTCCCTAGGATCTTCCCATTAAGTGTATAAGTCCTGCTAAGATTTTCTTTCCCAAAATGCAGCACCTCGCATTGACATAAATTGAACTCCATCTGCCATTTCTCAGCCCTTTGGCCCATTTGATCAAGATCTCATTGTAATCTGAGGTAACCTTCTTTGCTGTTCACTACACTTCCAATTTTGGTGTCATCGATACCTTTTATGCTCACATCCGAATAATTTATATAAATGATGAAAAGTAGTGGACCGATCACCGATCCTTGTGGCACTCTACTGGTAACAGGCCTCCAGTCTGAAAAACAACCTTCCACCACCACTCTCTGTCATCTACCTTTGAGCCAGTTCTGTATCCAAATGGTGAGTTCTTCCTGTATTCCATGAGATCTAACCTTGCTCACCAGTTTCCCATGGGGAACCTTGTCAAATGCTCTGCCCTCATCAATCTTCTTTGTTACTTCTTCAAAAAACTCAATCAAGTTTGTAAGACATGATTTCCCACACACAAAGCCATGTTGACTCTTCCTAATCAATCTTTGCCTTTCCAAATACATGGACATCCTGTCCCTCAGGATTCCCTCCAACAACTTGCCCACCACCAACATCAGGTTCACTGGCCTTTAGTTCCCTGGCTTGTCCTTACCATCCTTCTTAAACAGTGGCACCTCGTTAGCCAACCTCCAGTCTTCTGGCACCTCACCTTAAAACCATAAGACCATAAGACATAGGAGTGGAAGTAAGGCCATTCGGCCCATCGTGTCCACTCCGCCATTCAATCATGGCTGATGGGCATTTCAACTCTACTTACCAGCGTTCTCACCGTAGCCCTTAATTCCTCAAGACAACAAGAATCTATCAATCTTGGCCTTGAAGACAGTTAGTGTCCCGGCCTCCACTGCACTCTGTGGCAATGAATTCCACAGGCCCACCACTCTCTGGCTGAAGAAATGTCTCCGCATTTCTGTTCTGAATTGACCCCCTCTAATTCTAAGGCTGTGTCCACGGGTCCTAGTCTCCTCGCCTAACGGAAACAATTTCCTAGCGTCCACCCTTTCCAAGCCATGTATTATCTTGTACGTCTCTATTAAGTCTCCCCTCAATCTTCTAAACTCCAACGAATACAATCCCAGGATCCTCAGCCGTTCCTCATATGTTAGACCTGCCATTCCAGGGATCATCCGTGTGAATCTCCGCTGGACACGTTATAGTGCCAGTATGTCCTTCCTGAGGTGTGGGGACCAAAACTGGACACAGTACTCCAAATGGGGCCTAACTAGAGCTTTATAAAGTCTCAATAGCACATCTCTGTTTTTATATTCCAACCCTCTTGAGATAAGAGACAACACTGCATTCACTTTCTTAATCACGGACTCAACCTGCATGTTTACCTTTAGAGAATCCTCGACTAGCACTCCCAGATCCCTTTGTACTTTGGCTATACTAATTTTCTCACCATTTAGAAAGTAGTCTATGCTTTTATTCTTTTTGCCAAAGTGCAAGACCTCGCACTTGCTCACGTTAAATTCCATCAGCCATTTCCTGGACCACTCTCCCAACCTATCTAGATCCTTCTGTAGCCTCTCCACTTCCTCAGTACTACCTGCCTGTCCACCTAACTTCGTATCATCAGCAAACTTCGCTATAATGCCCCCAGTCCCCTCATCCAAATCATTAATATATAATGCGAATAGCTATGGCCCCAACACTGAACCCTGTGGGACACCGCTCATCACCGGCTGCCATTCTGAAAAAGAACCTTTTATCCCAACTCTCTGCCTTCTGTTAAACAGCCAATCCTCAATCCATCCCAGCAGCTCACCTCGAACACCATGGGCCCTCACCTTGCTCAGCAGCCTCCCGTGTGGCACCTTATCAAAGGCCTTTTGAAAGTCTAGATAGACCACATCCACTGGGTTTCCCTGGTCTAACCGACTTGTTACCTCTTCAAAAAATTCCAACAGGTTTGTCAGGCATGACCTCCCCTTACTAAAACCATGTTGACTTGTTCTAATCAGACTCTGCTCTTCCAAGAATTTAGAAACCTCATCCTTAATGATGGATTCTAGAATTTTACCAACAACCGAGCTTAAGCTGATTGGCCTATAATTTTCCATCTTTTGTCTTGATCCTTTCTTGAACAAGGGGGTTACAATAGCCATCTTCCAATCATCCGGGACCTTTCCTGACTCCAGTGACTCTTGAAAGATCTCAACCAATGCCTCTGCTATTTCCTCAGCCACCTCTCTCAGAACTCTAGGGTGTATCCCATTGGGGCCAGGAGATTTATCAATTTTAAGACTTTTTAACTTTTCTAGCACTATCTCTTTCGTAACGGCAACCATACTCAACTCAGCCCCGTGACTCCCTTTAATTTTTGGGATATTACTCATGTTTTCCACTGTGAAAACTGACGCAAAGTACTTATTAAGTTCTCCTGCTATTTCCTTATCTCCCATCACTAGGCTTCCTGCATCAGTTTGAAGTGGGCCAATGTCTACTTTTGCCTGTCGTTTGTTTCTTATGTGCTGAAAGAAACTTTTACTATCATTTCTAATATTACTGGCTAGCCTACCTTCATATTTGATCTTCTTATTACACTCTTTGTTATCCTCTGTTTGTTTTTGTATCCTTCCCAATCTTCTGATTTCCCACTGTTCTTGGCCACTTTATAGGATCTCTCTTTTCCTTTAATACATTTCCTGACTTCCTTTGTCAGCCATGGTTGTCTAATCCCTCCCCGGATAATCTTTCTTTTCTTGGGGATGAACCTTTGTACAGTGTCCTCAATTATACCAACAAACTCCTGCCATTTTTGCTCTACTGTCTTCCCGGTTAGCCTCTGCTTCCTGTCTATTTTTGTCAGTTCCTCTCTCATGCCCTCATAATTACCTTTATTTAACTGTAACACCATTACATCCGATTTTGCCTTCTCTCTTTCAAACTCCAGTCTGAACTCTACCATATTATGATCGCTACTTCCTAAGGGTTCCCTTACTTTAAGATCTTTTATAAAGTCTGGTTTATTGCAAAGCACTAGGTCCAGAATAGCCTGCTCCCTTGTGGGCTCCATGACAAGCTGTTCCAAAAAGCCATCCTGTAAGCATTCCATGAATTCCCTTTCTTTGGATCCACTAGCAACATTATTTACCCAGTCCACCTGCATATTGAAGTCTCCCATGATCAATGTGACTTTGCCTTTCTGACATTTCCCGGTACATGTTGCATCCCTGGTCCTTAACACTGTTAGGAGGTCTATACACAACTCCAATTATGGTTTTTTTGCCCTTGTGGTTCCTCAATTCCACCCACACAGACTCCACATCATCCGACGCTATGTCATTCAATACCATTGATTTAATTTTGTTCTTAACTAACAAGGCAACCCCACCCCCTCTGCCCACCTCTCTGTCTTTTTGATAAGTTGAAAAACCATGGAGGTTTAACTGCCAGTCCTGACCCCCCTGTAACCAAGTGTCTGTGATGCCTACCACATCATAATCATTCACTATTATCTGTGCCATTAGTTCATCAGCTTTGTTATGAATGCTACGAGCATTCAGGTAAAGTGCCTTAATGCTAACTTCCTTATCATTAGAGATGTTGGAAGCCATATGATGTCTTAAATTATCCTTGCTTTTTTCTGCATTCTCAGTCTGCTTCAATTTTAAATCCGCCTGGACACATGCTATCCTGCTGCTTATCTTTCCATTTAACGCCATACTCCCTGTCGCTTTCACTTTCCCTTCCCCCCAACTCAGAAGTTTAAAGTCCTACTGACCACCCTATTTATCCTCTTCGCTAGAATATTGGTACCTGATCGGTTCAGGTGGAGACCGTCCCAACGGTGCAGATCCCCCCCTGTTCCAAAACTGATGCCAATGCTCCATGAAGTGGAATCCCTCTTTCCCACACCAATCCCTTAGCCACGTGTTTACTTGCCTAATTTTCTTGTCCCTATGCCAATTGGCATGTGGCTCGGGCAGTAATCCGGAGATTATGACCCTTGAGGACCTGTGCTTCAATTTCCTGCCTAGTGCTTTGTAATTCCCAAACAGGTCCTCCACCCTAGTCTTGCCTATGTTGTTAGTACCAACGTGGACCACAACAACTGGATCCTCCCCCTCCCGCTCCAATATCCTTTCAAGCCGGTCGGAGATGTCCCGCACCCTGGCACCGGGCAGGCAACACACCATGCGAGACTCCCGATCCGGCTTGCAAAGGATACTATCTGTCCCCCTAATTATAGAATCCCCTATAACCACTACTCGTCTGTTAGCTCCCCCCTCTTGAATGGCCCTCTGCACCATGGTGCCTTGGTCAGTTGGCGCATCCTGTCCAGAGCCCTTTTCCTCATCCGAACAGGGAGCAAGAATCTCGTACCTGTTGGACAAGGTCAAGGGCTGAGGCTCCTCCACTCCTGAACTCAAGTTCCCCCTACCTGCCTCACTTACAGTCACACTCTGTTGTGCCTGATCACTAGCTGAATGTGAATTACTTAATCTCCCAGGTGTGACTGCCTCCTGAAACAAAGCGTCCAGGTAACTCTCCCCCTCCCGGATGTGCCGCAGTGTTTGAAGCTCAGAATCCAGATCATCAACTCTGATCTGGAGTTCTTCCAGCAACCAACACTTGCTGCAGATGTGGTCACTGCCATTCGCAATGGGATCAGCCAGCTCCCACATCATACAGCTACAGCACATCACCTGCCCAGCCATCTCTGTTTAGTTAGTTAATTACTTAGTTACTTTGTACAAGTTTGAGTTAGAATACTTTCTGATACCTCTCTGCTATAGTTTTTCCCTAAAAAAGGAATAATATATATACACACAAAAAAATGAAGTAAATTTTTAACTAGTCACTAGGAAAGATATAAAAAATCCTTACCTTTAAAAAAAAACCCAGAGTAGTTAAGAAGGTTAGAGGAGGAGGGTGGGTGGGAGATACTACAGGTGTAGAATCTCGGGTTTAGCCGCCTTCCTAGTTGTATACTCACTGTTTTCCTTCCCGGCTGCCCCTCTGCTCGCCGTCACTTCCTCTGCTGCTCCCGCTCTTTCTGTGAAGAGAGAGAGAAAAAAAACCGCTGCCCGCTACAGGTAAGTAATTTTAAAACAAACTGTCTTACCTTAGCTGTAGTCTCCCAGGTTCACTTTTACTCAGCTGCTGCTCCCACTCAAAATGAAACACTATCAATGAAACATATATCTCAGTAAGAGGCGCAGCAATCACTTGCCTAGCTTCCCACAGATTTCTAGGGTACACCTGATCAGATCGTGTAGATATATCCACTTTTATGCATTTCAAGATATCCAGCACTTCCTCCTTGTAAATGGACATTTTTCAAGATGTCACCATCTATTTCCCTACAGTCTGTATCTTCCATGCCCTTTTCTACAGTAAATACTGATGCAAAATATTCGTTTATTATCTCCCCCATTTTCTGTGGCTCCACACAAAGGCCACCTTACTGATCTTTGAGGGGCCCTATTCTATCCCTAGTTACTGTTTTGTCTTTAATGCATTTGTAAAAACCCTTTGGATTCTCCTAAATTCTACTTGCCAAAGCTATCCCATGTCCCCTTTTTGCCCTCCTCATTTCCCTCTTCAGGAGAGGAATAAAAGGATGACTAGGGTAGGAATAGGGCCATTCGAAGACAGAAGTGGGAAATTGTGTGTGCTAAATGAACATTTTTCATCGGTTTTCACTCAGGAAAAGGAGAATATTGTAGAGGAGAAGAATGAGGTACGAGATATTAGACTAGAAAGGATCGAAGTTAGTTATGACCAGGTGTTATCAGTTCTAGAAGGAGTGAAAGTAGACAAGTAGATAAGCTTTATCCGAGGATTCTATGGGAAGCTAGGGAGGAGATAGCAGATCCTTTGGCTTTGATCTTTGAGACGTCATTGTCTACAGGTTTAGTACCAGTGGACTGGAGGATTGCAAATGTTGTGCCCTTTTTCAAGAAGGGCAGTAGAGATGACCCAGGTAATTATAGACCAATGAGCCTTACTTCTGTTGTAGGAAAGGTTTTGGGAAGGATTATAAGAGATAAGATTTATAATCACCTAGCAAACAACAACTTAATTTCAGATAGTCAACATGGTTTCGTCAAGGGCAGGACAAGTCTCACAAACCTCATTGAGTTTTTTTGAGAAGGGGACCAAGCATGTAGATGAGGGTAAGGCAGTTGATATGGTGTACATGGACTTCAGTAAAGCCTTTGATAAGGTTCCACATAGTAGGCTGTTGCAGAAAATGCAGAGGCATGGAATTGAGAGTAATCTAGGAGTTTGGATTAGAAACTGGCTTTCTGAAAGAAGGCAGTGAGTGGTGGTTGATTGAAAATATTCAGCCTAGAGTCTGGTTACTAGTGGTGTGCCACAAGGATCTGTTTTGGGACCACTGCTTTATAAGTGACAAAGACGCTGGCATAGGTGGATGGATTAGTAAGTTTGCAGATGACACTAAAGTTGGTGGAGTAGTGGACAGTTTGGAAGAATGTTACAGGTTGCAGGGGGACTTGAATAAACTGCAGAATTGGGCTGAGAGGTGGCAAATGGAGTTCAATGCAGCTAAATGTGAGGTGATGCACTATGGGAAGAATAACAGGAAGGCAGAGTCCTGGCCAATGGAAAGATTCATGAACTGATTGAACTGGACAGCTCCTAAAGGACCTAACTGCTAGACTGTGTTTGCAACAGGTGGTGAGGGAATCAACATAAGGAAAAAAACATACTTGACCTCATCCTTACCAATCTGCCAGCTGCAATGCATCTGGCCATGACAGTATTGGTTGGAGCAACCATTGCACAATACTTGTGGAAACAAAGTCCCACCTTCGCATTGAGAATAACCTACATCATGTTGTGTGGCACTATCACATGCAAAATGGGTCAAACTTCAAATAAATCTAGCAACTCAAGACTGGGCATCCATGAAGTGTTGTGGGCCATCAACAGCAGCAGAATTGTATTCCAGCACAATCTGTAACCTCATGGCCTGGCATATCCCCCACTCACCCATTACCATCAAGCCAGGGGATCAACCCTGATTCAATGGAGAGTGCAGGAGGGCATGCCAGGAGCAGGTGCAGGCATACCTGAAAATGAGGTTTCAACCTGGTTAAGCCACGAAACAGAATACTTGCAAGCCAAATAGCATAAGTAGCAAGTAATAGAGCTAAGCGACCCCAAAACCACTAGATCAAATCTAAGCTCTGCAGTCTTCCACATCCAGTCATGGATGGTGGTAGACAATTAAACAACTCACTGGAGGAGGAGGCTCCACAAATGTCCCCATCCTCAATGTTGGACGAGCCCAGAACGTCAGTGCAGAAGATAAGGCTAAAGCATTCGCAACAATCTTCATGTGATATCAAGAAATGGTTGGAGACACTGGTTACAGCAAAGACCACGAGTGTTGCCTGACAACACTCTGGCAATAGTACTTGTGCTTCAGAACTTACTGCTACCCTAGCCAAGCTGTTCCAATACAATTGCAACATGGACATCTACCTGACAATGTGGAACATTGCCCAAGTATGTCCTGCACATAAAAATCAGGACAAATCCAACCTAGCTAATTACCGACCAATCAGTGTATTCTTGATCATCAGTAAAATGATGGAAGGTGTCATCAACAGTGCTATCACGCAAAACCTGCTCAGCAATAACATGCTCGCTATTGCCCAATTTGGGTTCTGCCAGCACCACTTAGCTGATGATCTCATGACGGTCATGGTTCAAATGTGGACAAAACAGCTGATGTCCAGAGGTGAGGTGAGAGTGACAGCCCTTAATATCAAGGCTGCATATGACTGAGTGTGGAATCAAGGAACCTGAGCAAAACTGGAATCAATGGGAATTAGGGATCAAACTCTCCACTGGTTTGAGTCACACCTGACATGTTGGAAGATGGTCATGGCTGTTGGAGTTCAGTCATTCCAGCTTCAGGACATCTCTGCAGGAGTTCCTCAGGATCGTGTCCTAAGTCCAACTACCTTCAGCTGCTTCATCAATGACCTTCTCACCATCGTAAGGTCAGCAGTTTGCTGATGATTACACAATGTTCAGCACCATTCGCGACTCCTCAGATACTGAAGCAATCCATGTTCAAATGCAACAAAATCTGGACAATATCCAGGTGTGGGCTGACAAGTGGCAAGTGGACACATGCCAGACTATGACCATCACCAATAAGAGATGCCCTTACTATCATCCCTTGACGTTCAGTGGTGATGCCATCACTAAATCCCCCACTATCAACTTCCGGGAGATTATTATTGACCAGAAACTCAACTGGACGCACCACAAAATTGGAGGTGCAGTGGATCACGGCAAAGATAACTTCAGAGTACAATGGGATCTTGATCAGACAGGCCAATGGGCTTAGGAGTGGTGGATGGAGTTTAATTTAGATAAATGTTAGGTGCTGCATTTTGGAAAAGCAAAATAGAGCAGGACTTTTTTCACTTACTGCTAAGATCCTGGGGAGTGTTGCTGAACAAAGAGACCTTGGAGTGCAGGCTAATAGTTCCTTGAAAGTAGTGTCACAGGTAGGTAGGATAGTGAAGAAGACGTTTGGTATGCCTTCCTTTATTCAACAGAGCATTGTGTATAGGAGTTGGGAGGTCATGTTGCAGCTGTTAGTGGTTAGGCAACTTTTGGAATATTGTGTGCAATTCTGGTCTCCTTCCTCTTGGAAGGAAGTTGTGAAACTCGAAAGGGTTCAGAAAAGATTTATAAACCTGTGACCAGGATTGGAGCATTTGAGCTATAGGGAGAGGCTGAATAATCTAGAGCTGTTTTCCCTAGAACGTCAGAGGCTAAGGGGGCGACCTTATAGAGATTTACAAAATTATGAGGGGCATGGATAGGATAAATAGACAAAGTCCTTTCCCTGGGGTCAGGGAATCCAGAGGGCATATGTTTAGGGTGAGAGGGGAAAGGTATAAAAGGGGCATAAAGGGCAACATTTTCATACAGGGAGTGGTGCATATTTGGAATGAGCTCCTTGAGGAAGTGGTGGAGGCTATTACAATTATAGCATTTAAAAGGATGGGTATATGAATAGGACGGGTTTGGAGGGATATGGGCAGGGTGCTGGCAAATGAGACTAGATTGGGTTGGAATATCTGGTCGACACGGACAAGTTGGGAGAAAGGGTCTTTTTCTGTGCTGTACATATCTATGACTGTATGATCTGATAATGGAGACAATGAGCAGCAGGGGATAGATGAACACTGAAGTACCTTACAGGTGATACAGGAGTATCAATAAGGAAGAATGTATAGTCAATGGTAAAAGGGTTTCAGACTTGTTAAGATACATGCTGTAGCAGGAGAGTTAGGAACTCCCTGTAGAAGGGGAATTAGTTCATAGAGATAGACTGCATCATGTGATGTTGGTGGTCTGGAGGAGCAAACCAGAGGGTGGATTCATCTGGAGAGTGAAGGTGCATTTGAATTTCCATGAGTAAAGTTAAGAAAACTTGATTTCTTTTTTTAGAAAGACACAGTATTACAAATCTACTAAAGTGAAATGAAAATATTACAATCAAATGTCACTGCACCAGAAGGCATGGCTACAACAAAGAAAATAGTGAGTCACTAAATCATTTTTAAACTGAGCTCACAGGCCTGAGGCATTTGTAAAGCCAAAATGACAAAGAGAAAGTTTAGCAGCTGAAGCAACACTAGTCTAAAGGAAGAAGAAAAACTAGGAGACTCTGTAAGATTAAAGAAAAACTGTTGAGATCCTACTTTAAGACAGCATAAAGACAGAAAGTATTTATTTAAGCTGCAGGGAGCAGGAACATCCAGGAAAAGCTGCAAAAAAAGGTCATTATTCGAGTTACAGATTGTGGGAATAAACCAGAAAAACAACTGTTATAGAAGCTGCAATCAACTCTTAAAGCCATGAACAGTGGAGTCATTTAGTAAAACTATAAGTAAAGCAGGCATTATTCGATTGTGATAGGGGACTGTCGAGCCAGGGGCACAGACAGATGTTTCTGCAGCCAACACTGAGATATCAGAGTGGTGTGTTGCCTCCTTGGTGACAGGGTCAAGGATGTCTCAAAGAAGATGCAGAATATTCTCAAAGGGGAGAGTGACCAGTAGGAGGCCATTGTGAACACATTGGCACCAATAAGATCAGAAGAGAAGGGATGAGGTTCTTTTGAGAGAATATAGGAAATTAGGCAGGAGGATAAAAAGAAGGTTCTTGAGGGTAGTAATAGCTGGATTACTCCTGGTGCCACTTGCTAGTGAATATAGGAATAGGAGGATAGAACAGATGAATGCATGTTTGAAGTGCTGGTGCAGAGGGCATGGTTTTGCATTTTTGGATCTTTGGAATGTCTCCTGGGATAGATGTGACCTGCATAAGAAGATCGGGTTGCATCTGAATTAGATGGGGACCAGTATCATGGAGGAGAGATTTGCTAGTGCTATTCAGAGAGTCATAGATTTGTTGAGATGTACATCACGGAAACAGATCCTTCTGATCAACTCATCCACGCCGACCAGATATCCCAACCCAATTCTGTCCCACCTGCCAGCAACCAGCCTATATCCCTCCAAACCTGTCCTATTCACATATTCAGATGCCTTTTTAAATGTTGCAACCATACTAGTATCCACCATTTCCTTTGGCAGCTCATTCCATACATGTACCACCCTCTGGGTGAAAAAGCTGCCCCTTAGTTCTCTTTTATATCTTTACCCCCTCACCCTAAACCTATGCCCTCTAGTTCTGAACTCCCCCACCCCAGGGAAAAGACTTTGTCTATTTATCCTATCCAAGCCCCTCATGATTTTATAAACATCTATAAGGTCACCTCTCAGCCTCCGACACTTTAGGGAAAACAGCCCCAGCCTGTTCAATGTCTCCCTATAGCTCAAATCCTCCAACCCTGGTGACATCATTGTAAATCTTTTCTGTGCCCTTTCAAGTTTCACAAACATCTTTCTGATAGGAAGGAGACCAGAATTGCCCACAATATTCCAAAATTGACATACCAATATCCTGTACAGCTGCAACATGACCTCTAAACTCCTGTACTCAATACTCTGACCAATAAAGGAAAGCATACCAAATGCCTTCTTCACTATCCTACCTGCCTGTGACTCCACTTTCAAGGAGCTATGAACCTGCACTCCAAGGTCTCTTTGTTCAGCAACACGCTCAAGGACCTTATCATTAAGTGTATAAGTCCTGCTAAGATTTGCTTTCCCAAAATGCAGCACCTTGCATTTATCTAAATTAAACACCATCTAATTTCTCAGCCCATTGGTCCATCTGATAAAGATCCTATTGTAATCTGAGGCAACCTTCTTCGCTGTCCACTACGCCTCTAATTTTGGTGTCATCCGCAAACTTACTAACTATACCTCTTACTTTTATAAATAATGAAAAGTTATGGACCCCGCATCGATCCTTGTGGCACTCACTGGTCACAGGTCTCCAGTCTGAAAAACCCTCCACTACCACTCTTTGTCTTCTCCCTTTGAGCCAGTTCTGTATCCAGATGCCTAGTTCTCCCTGGATTCCATGAGTTCTAATCTTGCTAATCAGTCTCCCATGGGGATCCTTGTTGAATGCTTTACTGAAGTCCACATACATCCCATCTACCACTCTGCCCTCATCAATCCTCTTTGTTACTTCTTCAAAAAACTCAATTAAGTTTGTGGGACATGATTTCACACACACAAATGCATTGACATTCTGTCCCTTAGGATTCCCTCCAACAACTTGCCCACCACTGACATCAGGCTCACTGGTCAATAGTTCCCTGGCTTGTCTTACCACTCTTCTTAAACAGTGGCACCACATTAGCCAACCTCCAGTCTTCCGGCACCTCACCTGTGACTATCAGTGACACAAGTATCTCAGATTGGGCCTAGCAATCACTTCCCTAGCTTCCCACAGAGTTCTAAGGTACGCCTGATCAGGTCCTGGGGATTTGTCCGCTTTTATATGTTTCAAGACATTCAGCACTTCCTCCTCTGTAATATGGACATTTTTCAAGATGTTACCATCTACCTCCCTATATTCTATGTCTTCCATGTCCTTTTCCACAGTAAACATTGATGCAAAATACTCATTTAGTATCTCACCCATCTCCTGTGATTCCACACAAAGGGCATCTTGCTGATCTTTGAGAGGCACTATTCTCTCCCTAGTTATACATTTGTCCTTAATGTATTTGTAAAAGCCCTTTGGATTCTCCTTAATTCTATTCGCCAAAATGATTTCCTGTCCCCTTTTTGCCCTTCTGATTTCCCTCTAAATTATCCTCCTACTGCCTTTATACTCTTCTAAGGCTTCACTCGATCTGTCTTGTCTAAACCTGACATATGCTTCCTTTTTTTTCTTAACCAAACCCGCAATTTCTTTAGTCATCCAGCATTCCCTACATCTACCAGCCTTTCCTTTCAAGCCAGCAGGAATATACTTTCTCTGGATTCTCGTTATCTCATTTCTGAAGGCTCATTTTCTGGCCGTCCATTCACCTGCGAACATCTGTCCCCAATCAGCTTTTGGAAGTTCTTGCCTAATCTTGTCAAAACTAGCCTTTTTCCAATTTAGAACTTCAACTTTTAGATCTGGTCTACCCTTTTCTATCACTATTTTAAAACTAATAGAATTATGGTTGCTGGCCACAAAGTGCTCCCCACTGACACCTCAGTCACCTGCCCTGCCTTATTTCCCAAGAGTAGGTCAGGTTTTGCACCTTCTCTTGTAGATACATCCACATATTGAATCAGAAAACTTGTACAAATTTTCTTTAACAAATTCCTCTCCATCTAAACCCTTAACACTATGGCAGTTCCAGCCTATGTTTGGAAAGTTAAAATCCTCTACCATAACCACCCTGTTATTCTTACGGAAAACTGAGGTCTCCTTACAAATCTGCTTGTCATTTTCCCTCTGACTATTAGGGGGTCTATAATACAATCTCAATAAGGTGATCATCCCTTTCTTATTTCTCAGTTCCACCTAAATAACTTCCCTGGATGTAGTTCCAGGAATATCCTCCCTCAGTACAGTTGTATCTCTATCCCTTATCAAAATCACCACATTCCCTCCTCTCTTTCTATCCTTCCTGTAGCATTTGTATCCTGGAACATTAAGCTGCCAGTCCTGTCCATCCCTGAGCCATGTTTCGGTATTGCTATGATATCCCAGTCCCATGTTCCTAACCATGCCCTGAGTTCATCTGCCTTCCCTGTTAGGCCTCTTGCATTGAAATAAATGCAGTTTAATTGATCAGTTTTACCTTGTTCTCTGCTTTGTCCCTGCCTGGCCTGACTGTTTGACTCGCTTATGTTCTCAACTGTACCAGTCTCAGATTGATCTTTTTCCTCACTATCTCCCTGGGTCCCATCCCCCAACCTTGTGTTTTAATCCCCCCAAGCAGCTCCAGCAAACCTCCCTGCCAGTATATTAGTCCCCTTCCAATTTAGGTGCAATCCGTCCTTCTTGTACAGGTCACTTCTACCCCAAAAGAGATTCTAGTGATCCAAAAATGTGAATCCTTCTCCCATGCACCAACTCCTCAGCCATGCATTCATCTGCTCTATCCTCCTATTCCTGCCCTCACTAGCTCACAGCACCAGGAGTAATCAAGATGTTACTACTCTCAAGGATCTCCTTTTTAAATTCCTGCCAACTATCTATATTCTCCCATCGGAATCTCATCCTTGTCCCTTCCAATGTGTACAATGACCTCCTGCTGGTCCATTTCCCTCTTGAGAACATTCTGCACAGTCTCTGAGACATCCTTGATCCTGGCACAAGGGAGGCAACACACCTTTCTGATTTTTTGCTGCTGGCCACAGAAATGTCTATCTGTGCCTAGGACTAGAGAGTCCCCTAACATAATCGATCTCTTGGAACCTGATATACCCTCATTGCTTTAGCGCCAGTCTCAATACCAGAAACTTGGCTGTTCTTGTTACACACCCTTGAGATTGCATCACTCCCTACATTTTCCAAAATAGTATACTTGTTTGAAATAGGAATAGCCACAAAAGACTCCTGCACTACCTGCCTACTTATCTTACCTTCCCTGGAGTTAACCCATCTCTGTGACTGTATTTGCAACTTTTTTCCCTTCCTATAATTGCCATCTATCACATCCCCTTGCTCTTGTAAATTCCTGATTGCCTCTGACTGTTTCTTTAATCGATCCATTGATCTGATAGGATTCGTAACGAATGGCATTTATTGCAGATATAATCCTCAGTAACCTGTAACCTCAATAACCTCTCCCTAAACTCCCACATTGGACAAGAAGAGCATATGACTCGACTAATGACCATTTTTGCTTCTTTCTATCTACAGACCCAGAAAATGGCACTTATTCCTCTACAAAACACTACTCCAGGCTAACTTAATACATATGGGTTATATTTTTAAGTATAAATAAGAGACATAACTCAATAAAACATATAATCAAGGAAGAACCCATTCTACTCACTACTGCTGACTTATTGTAAAGCCTCACTTAAAAATATTCATTTATCTGTTTCTGTGCTGTAACCTCTCCCAAACAGGTTCCTCCAAGATTAGTTGTGAATTTCATTGTTGTTAATTTTCCCAGACACACTCCGATGTCCAGCGAAACATGAATTCAAAAATAGCAAAGGCAGTAACTGTGCAGGTTCACTGCTGTGTCAGTTAGCAGTGTGGGTTTTTCTCTCTCTCCTGCATTGATCTCACCATATACTGCCTTTGTCCGTTCCTCTCCCTTTTAAATGTGCTGTCGTTTTGACTTTGTTTTTTCTCCAAAGTTCCAAAACAATGCAACAGCGAATAAAACAGTAATTGCTGCTCCTGGAATTCGAAGAAATCACCTCCAACACCTAAAACACCTCAAAAAAGGAGCAGCCTGTTACAGCCAGAAATTTTCCCATCATCCATCTTGAGGAGAGGCTTTAAACTAGCAAGGGGACTGCCATAGAGTTAAGTGATTGGATAGAGACACATTTATTAAGTATGTGCAAGAAAATGTATTTATTCGCTATGTGGATGTACTTACAAGAGAATGAGCAAAACCTGACCTTCCCATTGTGAAATAAGGCAGGGCAAATGACTAAAGAGTCAGTGGGAGCAGTCTGGAGAAAGTGACCGTAATTCTATTAGTTTTAAAATAGTGATGGGAAAAGATAGACCCGATCTAAAAGTTAAAATTCTAGGAGATGGGTGAGATACTAAAGGAGTATTTTTGTTGCAATATTTACTGTGGAGAAGGATATGGAAATGAAATTTAGAGAAATAAATAGGGATATCGTGAAAAGTGTCTTGAAATGCATAAATTTAATAAATCCTCGGGACCTGGTCAGGTGTATCCGAGAACCTTTTGGAAAGCTAGAGACGTGAGTGCTGGGCCCCTTGCTGAGATTTTTATATCATTGATGGCCACAGGTAAGTTGCTGGAAGACTGGAGGGAGTCTAGTCCAAGAACTCCCCACCTACGTTCGGGACACCACCCACGCCCTCCACCTCCTCCAGGATTTTCGCTTCCCCGGTCCCCAACGCCTTATTTTCACTATGGACATCCAGTCCCTGTACACCTCCATCCCCCATCACGAAGGACTCAAAGCCCTCCGCTTCTTCCTTTCCCGCCGCACTAACCAGTACCCTTCCACTGACACCCTCCTTCGACTGACTGAACTGGTCCTCACCCTGAATAACTTCTCTTTTCAATCCTCCCACTTCCTCCAAACTAAAGGAGTTGCCATGGGCACCCGCATGGGCCCCAGCTATGCCTGCCTCTTCGTAGGATATGTGGAACAGTCCATCTTCCGCAACTACACTGGCACCACCCCCCACCTTTTCCTCCGCTACATCGATGACTGTATCGGCGCTGCCTCGTGCTCCCACGAGGAGGTTGAACAGTTCGTCAACTTTACTAACACCTTCCATCCCG
The DNA here is from genome assembly GCF_020745735.1 of Hemiscyllium ocellatum. NCBI lineage: Eukaryota > Metazoa > Chordata > Chondrichthyes > Orectolobiformes > Hemiscylliidae > Hemiscyllium > Hemiscyllium ocellatum. The sequence continues at coordinate 58,532,193 of NC_083407.1, read as the reverse complement.
ACCTGAAATTCACCTGGACTGTCTCAGACTCCTCCCTCCCCTTCCTAGACCTTTCCATTTCTATCTCGGGCGACCGACTCAACACAGACATCTATTATAAACCGACTGACTCCCACAGCTACCTGGACTACACCTCCTCCCACCCTGCCCCCTGTAAAAACGCCATCCCATATTCCCAATTCCTTCGTCTCCGCCGCATCTGCTCCCAGGAGGACCAATTCCAACACCGCACAACCCAGATGGCCTCCTTCTTCAAGGACCGCAGATTCCCCCCAGACGTGATCGACGATGCCCTCCACCGCATCTCCTCCACTTCCCGCTCCTCCGCCCTTGAGCCCCGCTCCTCCAACCGCCACCAAGACAGAACCCCACTGGTTCTCACCTACCACCCCACCAACCTGCGCATACAACGTATTATCCGCCGCCATTTCCGCCACCTCCAAACGGACCCCACCACCAAGGATATATTTCCCTCCCCTCCCCTATCAGCGTTCCGCAAGGACCACTCCCTTCGTGACTCCCTTGTCAGATCCACACCCCCCACCAACCCAACCTCCACCCCCGGCACCTTCCCCTGCAACCGCAGGAAATGTAAAACTTGCGCCCACACCTCCACACTCACTTCCCTCCAAGGCCCCAAGGGATCCTTCCATATCCGCCACAAGTTCACCTGTACCTCCACACACATCATCTATTGCATCCGCTGCACCCGATGTGGCCTCCTCTATATTGGTGAGACAGGCCGCTTACTTGCGGAACGCTTCAGAGAACACCTCTGGGCCGCCCGAACCAACCAACCCAATCACCCCGTGGCTCAACACTTTAACTCCCCCTCCCACTCCACCGAGGACATGCAGGTCCTTGGACTCCTCCACCGGCAGAACACAACTACACGACGGCTGGAGGAGGAGCGCCTCATCTTCCGCCTGGGAACCCTCCAACCACAAGGTATGAATTCAGATTTCTCCAGCTTCCTCATTTCCCCTCCCCCCACCTTGTCTCAGTCGGTTCCCTCAACTCAGCACCGCCCTCCTAACTTGCAATCCTCTTCCTGACCTCTCCGCCCCCACCCCACTCCGGCCTATCACCCTCACCTTGACCTCCTTCCACCTATCCCACCTCCATCGCCCCTCCCCCTAGTCCCTCCTCCCTACCTTTTATCTCAGCCGGCTTGGCTCTCTCTCTCTTATTCCTGATGAAGGGCTTATGCTCGAAACGTCGAATTCTCTATTCCTGAGATGCTGCCTAACCTGCTGTGCTTTGACCAGCAACACATTTGCAGTCTAATTTTGTGCCATTATTTAAGAAAAGTGGTAAAGAAAAGCCAGGGAACTGTAAATCGGTGAACTTGATGTCAGTGATGGGCAAGTTGTTGGAGGGATTCTGACTGACAGGATATTAATGTATTTGGAAAGGCAAAGACTAATTAGTGATAATCATGTCTCACTAACTCAATTACATTTTTTGAAGAAGTGACAAAGGAGATTGATGAAAGCAGAATGGTGGATGTTGTCTGTATTGACTTCAGAAATGTGTTTGACACGATTCTGCATGGTAGACAGATTAGCAAGATTAGATCACATGGGATCCAGAAAGAGCTAGCCATTTGGATACAAAATTGTTTGAAGGTAGGAAAGAGAAGGCAGTAGTGGAGGGTTGCTTTTTGGACTGGAAGCCTGTGAACAGTGGTGTACCGCAAGGATTGGTGTTTTTTAGTCATTTATATAAATGACTTGGATGTGAATATCGGAGGAACGGGTTAGTAAGTTTGAGAATAATTGATAGTGTAGTGGACAGTGAAGAAGATAATCCAAGATCTTGATCTTCTGGGCCAAGGAGAGACAAATGCAGTTTAATGTAGATAAATGTGAAGTGTTGCATTTTAGTAAGGCAAATTAGGGCAGGACTCCATAGAATCTGAGAATCCCTACAGTGTGGAAGCAGGTCCTTTGGCCCGTTGAGTTCATACTGACCTTAGGAAAAGCATCCCACCCAGACACCTGTTCCTACCCCCTCTCCATAACCCTGCATTCCACCCAACCTACACATCCCTACACACTGTGCAGCAATTTAGCATGGCCAATCCACCCAAACTGCCAATCTTTGGTCAGTGGGATGAAACCAGAACATCTGATGGAAAACCATACAAATATGGGCAGAGTGTGCAAATCCCACACAGACAGTCACCCAATGGTAGAATTGAATGTGGGTCCCTTGAGCTTTGAGGCAGCAGTGTTAACCACTGAGTCACTATGTAGTCCATATACACCTAATGCTAGGGCCCTCCTGGCCAAAAAAATGGACTATAGGTTAATAGTTCCTTAAGTGGAGCCGTAGGTAGACAGGGCAGTGAAGAAAGTGTCTGGTATGCTTGCCTTTTTTGGTCAGTGCACTGAGTATAAGAGTTGGGAGGTCATGTTGCAGCAGTACAGAATATTTGGTCACTTTTGGAATACTGCATTTAATTCTGGTCTCCCTGCTGTAGGAAAGGTATTGTTAAACTTGAAAGGGTACAGATGAGATTCACAAGGATGTTGCCAAGGTTGGAGGGTTTGAGTTATAGGGCAATGTTGAATAGTCTGGGGCTATTTTTCCTGGCATGTTGGAAGCTGAGGGGTGACCTTATAGAGGTTTATAAAATCATGAGGGGCATGGATGGGGGTAAGAGCCAAGATCTTTTTCCCAGAGTAGGGGAGTCCAAAACTAGAGGGCATAGGTTTAAGTTGAGGGGGGAAAGATTTAAAAGATACCTAAGAGACAACTTCTTCACACAGAGGGTGGTGCATGTATGGAATGAACTGCCAGAGGAAGTGTTGGAGGCTGGTACAATTATAATTACAAGTACAATTACAGCATTTAAAAGGCATCTGGATGGGTATTTGAATATTGTTGTAATGGATGAAATTTCAGTGCTAAAAGCTGTTCAGTCTTTTACTGTTGTTGTATAACATCATGATAGAAACAATTTATGTTGATGATTTTTATTACAAGGCTTTGGCCAAAAGCACGTTGTGATGCCCATCGGAAACTTGAATGCCATCTTTGCTGAGTACTGGAGGACTCATCCTAAGCAATCCTAGCAGGAGAACAGTTGTATTTGGATATTAATAAGCGGTTCCAAAATGATCCATGTAACTAAGTGGCTCTTGTAGATGCATTTTCATCACATAATTAGGTAATGAATGAGAGTCATTACTTATTGGACAGATGGCATCTTTTGTGAATACGCAGCCAGCCTCTGGTTCATACTGGCAGTCTAAAGATGGTGGAAATAGCTGAATGTTGTGGTTCTGCTCGCCGAGCTGGAAGTTTTTGCTGCAAACGTTTCGTTCCCTGGCTAGGGAACATCATCAGTGCTGTTGGAGCCTCTTGTGAAGCGCTGCTTTGATGTTTCTTCCGGAATTTATATTGGTTTGTTCTTGCCGCTTCCGGGTGTCAGTTTCAGCTGCAGTGATTTGTATGTGGGGTCCAGGTCGATGTGTCTGTTGATGGATGATGGATAAGAACATCCATCAACAGACACATCGACCTGGACCCCACATACAAATCACTGCAGCTGAAACTGACACCCGGAAGCGGCAAGAACAAACCAATATAAATACCGGAAGAAACATCAAAACAGCGCTTCACACGAGGCTCCAACAGCACTGATGATGTTCCCTAGCCAGGGAACGAAACGTTTGCAGCAAAAACTTCCAGCTCGGCGAGCAGAACCACAACAACGGATACCCGAGCTACAAATCTTCAATCAGATTTTAAATAGCTGAATGATAGAGACATTGCGGTAACCTTTAGGATAGTGGACACTCACTGAATTGATGGCCTTTGTTTGGTTGTGCTCCGACTGAACGATAATGAACTGGTGATGATTACGTCTGGTTCTGGTACACCTCCTTGTTTAGTTGTGAGACCTATGGAGCTACAAGTGCAGCTGATGCCTTGCTGTACCAATGGGATTTGCATAATGCAGCAAAGTTATGTGTTCCCATTTCCTGCTCCTTGGTAAGACAATGCATTCTTCTCTCTAGGTGTCAGGATTTCCCCAAATTCCGTGATGCAGTCATGACTGGTGAACCAGTAAATGTAAACTTGTTCCCTCCTTGTACCTGAAAGTATCTACTTTCATGGAAATTGAGAATGATTGACAGCCACTGACAGTGCCATTCTGTTCTTACTGTGCAGCTGTAGTTCCTGTTGAAGGGTATAACACAGTATGATGAATATCTTGATGCTAAAATGTAAGCATCACGTAAGTAATGCTCCTTGATTATGTAGAAGAAATCTTTGACAACTACTGATGGCTTGAATATTCTGTAGAGAACCCTTCTCCTCCCTTTGTGCAAAGGTTCACTTCCCTACAGTATGTACTCTGTACCAAGAGAGACTGCATCTACAACCTCTATACCAAGAGCATGCTTTTTGTACGCATTGCAGCAAACCAATTCTTCCTCGAATCCAATAAATTCTTTCAAGAATACAACACAATCATTTCATAAACTTTGTTAGTGCAGAAGTAAGTCCAAAATGCTGAACTGCTTGTTGGATATTTTTAAATGGCGCTAGTTAGGCATCCTTTGTGCAGCTTTGCTTAGTGTGCAACATCCACTGAATTGGGAAAGATTCACAAGATTAACAAAATAACCATCATATCATCCTGAGTGCTATGACTTGTGTAGTTGAATTTCCAATGATATAATGAGCTATCGACTGCGCAGGTGTGGCTCTGTGGAACCCAGGTGTAAGCAGATGAAATGAATAGGACATGTACAAGGGCTACCAACCCATCAATATTAAAGCTTCTGGCACTCACATTGCATATCCATGCTAGTTATTAGAGTTCCTTATGGATAACCCCGATCATTTAGGTCACTCTGCTCTTATTGGAAAATGCCACTTTCTCTCAAAATCAATCTTGTGTGCCTTGAATGAAAATCCAAGTGATCACTCTGTGTTTCAATGGATCATGAGAACAAACTGAGGCACAGATATTGCAGATGAGATGAGATAATGAAACGTAGCCCAGTGGGACACCAGCTTCCCATTCTGATGGAGTAGGGAAATGTTCCACTCTTTTTTATTTCAGACAAGCATTTAATGGTGCAATAAGATGAAAACAAACTTATATGCAGTGCAGGTCAACATATATATTTGCAGAATGCAGACTAAATACATTTAGTGAACACTCATTGTCAGCCAGTGCCCCCACAAGGTCTACTTCATCCTAAGCCTAAACTATATTTAGGTGCTGCCAGAATATCGATAGATGAAATGGAGGCAGCCTTCTGACTGGAATGCCTTGGTGACAGATCATCTTGGTGTGCATTCACTCGAGACACAGAGGCAAGAGGCCTCAGCTTGGCGAGGGTTTCTTACACAGATACAGGTGCACCTTCCTTGGTCTGAACCGATGGGGGCAATGTGCTCAGGGACAGAGAGGGGAGGGGTAGTACACCTCTGGAGCATCGTGTGATGAATCCCTGATACTTTCCCCCTGTGTGTTCTCAATGGCACCTTGCTGTCTCTTTGAAGTGAAAAGACATCTGAATGGAGTTGAGGGGCCTTGTCCCCCTCTTGCCTAGGCATTAATATTTTGCATGCACAGCTAGAACAATGGGATGCAGGCACACAGGTGGCAACTACTGAATGTTCTTCTTGATTAGGGTCTCCAACATAACTCCTAACCTTTCTGTGGAGGCAGCCAAGTGCTGTCATGCTGGAGTAATGACAATAGACAGAACTTAGAAAACCTCCCCCCATGTCCTCTGACATATCTCCCTGGTGTTCCCTTCCTGTCTCTGTATCTGCAGCATGTCACTTATGGTTGAATACAGAGACAGATTGTCCACATGGGACTGAACAGGGCCCTAGTTTCCTATAGTTTGCGTAGTGTTACAGAGTTGATACTTGGCTTCGGTACACTGTACATTTGTAAATGTGCATTCATATCAGTGATGTGCTCACCAGCATGTGACCCACCAAGTCTATTGTTAATAGTGGATCCACCAACGTGAATGTCTCTGTGCTAGTGGAGGGTGTCAGAGCATACTCTACAGTTTCAGAGATGTCATCCTCATAGGTGGTAGTCCTCTTAGGGGAAGTTGTGTTATCATTTTCCTCCTGTTCTGTTGTCTGATAGTACTTGGTATGAAGGAAACAAAGTGAATTAGCTGCTGAACATGCTTAATCCTTCAATGTAGTAATTTATCTATGTCTGCACATCTGAGAACAGCAGACCACAGGCTTTCTTTTATTGTTGTTTTGCATTGGTCCTTCCTTTTCAATGGTGCTGGCATAGCCACAGTCGTCCTCTCCGTCTTGGGCCTCATGTTAGATGGGCTGAAGATATGAATCTGTAGACCTATTCTACCCAATTGTGTGTGATCTTGTCCTGCAGAAGGATAAAGGAATGTATGAATGTGTTAGCATGTCAATGCATACTTTAACTTCAGAGTCCTCCCGAGCAAGTGATTAACTGTGGATCTGTTCAGGGAATGTCACAATATTGATAGCACAAGGTGCCTGAACATTTGACCCTGAAGATCCTGGTGGTGTCAAGAAATGTTATGACACTAAGCTGAACCCCTCTGTTAATTAAACCAAACACCCAGAAAAGCTCACCTCACCTCATAATCTGTTAAAATATGAGTGACAGAGAACTCCCAAATTCTATTTCAAGAAAATGTCATCAATGTATTTTCTAACTCTAAAAGTGAACTCATGATTCTAACCCACCCCTTAACAGCTTACTACCTGCCTCCAACTCTATAATAATATACTGTTCCAATAAGATACTACTTAAAGTTACATCAAGTTAATTTCAAAATCAAACAGTCCCTGTCTTCTTCTGTATCTTCACTCTTCCAGTTATGATTCTCCCTGGGTCATCTTCTTTCTTTTTACTGTGAGTATGTATCACATAAAAAGTTACCTTTGATAGAGAATGTTTTCTAATTTCTTGGACAGCAAGATGTTATATTGGCAGTTAGCTCTATCTGGAAGGAAGTGAGGACTGCAGATGCTGGAGATCAGAGCTGAAAATGTGTTGCTGGAAAAGCGCAGCAGGTCAGGCAGCATCCAAGGAACAGGAGATTCGACGTTTCGGGCATAAGCCCTGAAGAAGGACTTATGCCCAAAACGTTGAATCTCCTGTTCCTTGGATGCTGCTTGACCTGCTGCGCTGTTCCAGCAACACATTTTCAGTTAGCTCTGTCTCTCCACAGCAGTTACTCTTTTACCAGTTTTCAAAATGTCCGCATTGTTATACATGCCAACATTGGATCGTCTCATTGGTTCAATGTTGGCAAAACAATAAATTTAAACTTGATTGGGTTTTAGTCCTAGGGCATAATTTAAACTGATTGGCTAAATTTGAATCGTTGTCAAAACAGAAACGAAAACTCAGGTATCCACTTCAGTCAAATGTTAGTTTAGTTTCCCTACAGTGTGGAAACAGGCTCTTTGGCCCAACCAGTCCACACTAATCCTCCCAGACCCACTTCCCTCTGACTAATGCACCTAACACTATGGGCACTTTAGCACGGCCTATTCTCCTGAACTGCATGTCTTTGGACTGTGGGAGGAAACCAGAGCACCCGGAGGAAACCCACGCAGACATGAAGAAAATGTGCAAACTCCACTCAGACAGTCACCCAAGGCTGGAATCAAACCTGGGACCCTGGTGCTGTGAGACAGCAGTGCTAACCACAAAGCCACTGTGCCATTACATATTTTCATTTTTCCAGTACACAGGGACTGCAATCTCTGCATGTACATGGGTGCTTCTCTCTCCCTTAAAGGTACAGATCATGTCTTCAACTTCATAACACCTCCCCCCTTAAGAAATAATGAACCATCATCGTGAAAAGATGGGAATTTCTCTCTAATTCTTCATCCCATTACTATGAAACACATATGTCATTAATCTAAGTTATGTTTCTCATATTAGTTCTGCACACATACATAACATTGGAATTAGTCAAATCTTATTTGCACATTTTCCTTAAACTGGCAATAACACATCTGCAATCACATTTTTATGCCCTGAAACATGGACAATTTGTAAACTAAAAGTCTGTAAAATAAGACTCCAATGAAACAGTCTCATATTTTTTGTCTTTCCAAGATGTAAGAGATTTGTGGTCCGTGTCTACAAACATCTTCAACATGCTGTTCGTCACATAAACTTTAACATGTTGTAAGGCCAGTAGCACACTTGATAATTCTTTTTTGATGGGAGAATATTTTCTCTGATGGGTGTTGAGTTTCTTTGAAGAGGAGCCAATTGGCCAATCAATTTCATCATCTTCTTCCTGTAGTAGTACAGCTCCAACTCCTGCATTGCTAGCATTGACTGCAACTTTGAAGAATTTCAAAACATTTGGTGTAGCTAAAACTGGTACTGTGATTAGCACAGCTTTTAAATTCTCAAATGCCTCCTGGCATTGTTCTCTCCACTGAAATTTTGTGTTCTTCTTTAGTAAATCTGCTGGTGGTGCCATCACGCTCTTGAAGTTTGGAACAAACTTCCGGTAGAATCCTCTAAAGCCCAAAAATCTAAGCACCTCTTTCTTCAAGGACGGTTGTAGAACTTCCTCAATGGCCTTTGTCTTTGCATTCCTTGGGGTGAACCTTCCATTACAGATGTTATGGCTCAAGAACATCACCTCTGCCTTCATGAATTCTGTTTTCTTCATATTTATTACCAGTTTTGCTTCTCGTAATCATTCAAAGACTGCTGTCGACTGTACCATATGATCTTTCAATAATTTTCTAAAGGTCACTACATTGTCTAAGTAGACTGCACTATTTGTTAATCCAGCCACAACTCTCTTCATGTGTCTTTGGAATATGGCTGGTGTGTTTTTTCATTCTAAAGGGCATCACTTTGAATTGATATAGCCCATTTGGGGTTAAAAACACGGAAATTTCTTTCATTTTCTCTGATAAAGATACCTGCCATTAACCATGCAGTAAGTCCAACTTTGATGTAAATGGCTTGTCCAACTTTCTTGATACAGTCCTCCAATCTTGGTACTGAGTATGAGTCCAATTTTCTTACGACATTGACCTTCTGATCGTTCACACAAAATCATTCAGTCCCATCAGGCTTGGGAACTAACACGATTGGCGAACTCCACTCACTCTGTCTCAGATCGATGACACTTTCATTGGGCATTGCATCAACTTCCTTCTGGGCCTGAGTGACTTTGAGAGGATTAAGCCTCTATGGATGTTGTTTTATCAGAACAGCATTCCCTATTTCCACTTCATGCACAATAGTATTAGTCCTCCCATCTTATTCCTGCATATGTCTTCATACTGCTGCAACAAACCTTTCTACTTGGTTCTTTGGTCCTGAGACAGATAGCTCACTATCTCAATCCCCAATGTTTAACATATTTCGAGGTGCATCAAAATCCACAACATCTAGATTTGATTCCTCATGCAATGGGGCAGTAACTAACACTTATTCTTCAGTTCCCTCTCTATTATAATAAGGTTTCAACATTGGCACATGACATACCCGATAGATTTTTCTATCTGGCATCTCTACTAGATTGTTTAACTGACTCAACTTTTTCTCAATTGGGACCACTAAACCTGGCTTTGAAGGAATCTTCTACCACTGGTAACAAAACTAATACATTATCCCCACAGGAAAATATCTGAATAATAGAGTTTTTATCTGCCATCTGCGTTTTCTTGCTGAGCCAACTTCAGGTGCTGTTTAGCTAACTCACCTACCCTCACCTCCCTCACCTCAGATACATAATTCAAGTGTGAGATCTCTGACTTCGGTCCTTTCATTTTTTTCTAATTAATTTCAAAGGCCCTTTCATGTCCTGTCTGAATATTAACTCAAAGGGAATAAACTGAGTTTATTCATTTGGGGCATCTCTAATGGCAAACAATACAAATGGGATAATTTTGTCCCAATCGTTTGGGTAATCTTGACACTATGGTTTTAACATGGTCTTCAGGATCAGATGCCATCTTTCCAAAAACCCCTGGGATTCAAGATGGTATGCACTTGATTTAAGGTGGTGTATGCCTGAACTACCCATGGCCTCATTAAACAGCCTAGTAATAAAATTAGACCGTTCATCTGATTGATTCTCTCTGGCTAACCCATACCGGGTAAGGAAGGCTACTAACTCCTCCACCACCCACTTTGCCTTAATACTCCATAATTGAATTGCCTCTGGAAATCTGTTACACATCTATTTTGGTTAGCAAGTGCTGGTTCCCACATTTACTTTTAGGGCAGGGACCTACGCAATCAATCATTAACCACATGAAAGGTTCTTCGAATGCAGGAATTGGTAACAAAGGTGCCGCTTTTATTACTGCTTGTCACTTACCTACCATTTAGTACGTGTGACATGTATGGCAAAATTTAACCACATCCTTGTGCAGTCAAGACCAATAAAAGTGCTTTTGCACCTTAACCTGACTCTTCTTCACACCTAGATGACCTCCTACTGGTAATTCATCTGCTACCAGTAATATTTCCTGTCTGTTTGCTACCGGCAACACAATCTGGTGCACTTCTGCCCATTTCTCCTCTGCACTAACCTGTGGTGTTCTCCATTTTCATCTTAAGATTCTGTCTTTAAGATAATCACCCTTAGGAATGCATTCTAATTCTTTTTTTGAGTATGCATTAATATATATATCTTATATTGTCTCGCCTTTCTGTTGTAAGTCCATTAATCTTTTATGACTTGACCCTGTACTTGTTCAGGTTTTTCCTGCACCATTACATCAAACAGAGTGTCAGCTAACTGAACCTCAACTTCTTTGTCTTTCTCTTTAGTTTTTCCTTCTTGTGTGATTAATGACAGTGGGATCTTGTTACTATACAGTCTGGAAAAATTCCAGAGTATTTTTCTTTTAACTCCTCAATTTCCTGGTCTTCTTTTGGCTTCTCGACAACAAGGGGTGTCACTGTCACCTTGGATCCTGCCAAATTGTTCCCAAGAACAAACTGTATTCCTGGAACTGACACTCTGTCAATCACTCCCACTGTTGCTTCTCCAGTCTTGATTTGGCTCTTCAACCTGATCTTACACAGGGGAATGCTAAATTTCTGTTAATCTATTCCACAAATTACCACTTTCTCAGGAAACATGTCAGAAAGAGTACACATACTGTCATCTCTTACCATTTGAGACTGATTAGCTCTCATAGCTCTAAAAATTGTAACTTCTTTCCTTTCTCCCCCTGTTCTTCCTGAGTAAACTTTACCCATAGAAGTGAAGTCTCGATATCTAGCCCTGCCTAGGCTGTGCACTCTCCTGAAGCTCCTTGACTTTTCTTGGGGTTTTGTTTGCTACTTTATCTAATGCCACTGGTTTAGTCTCTTTTACCACATCTTTTCCCACAGTTCCTTTCTTCAATGACCAGCGCTGTGACTTAGTGTGCCCCACCTAACCACAGTGGAAACACATGAAGCCTCTCACCTCCTTTTCACCCTCTTGGACTTCTATTTTCACCTGTGGTAAACTATTAGCAGGGTGCTCTACTCATTGTTTTCTCCCAATTTCTATCCCCCACAGGATGAAATTCCAGTTGGAAGCTAAATTTCATCTTATGCACCAATGTACATTAATCTGCCACTTTTCTCACTTTTTGAACTTGCCTTTCATCCATATGAATTCTTATCATCTCTGGAAGTTAGTTTTTATACTCCTCCAGCAAAATAATTTATCTTAGAGCCTCTTATGCCTTAGCTATTTTTCAGGCCCACACTCATCTAACAAAAGTCTGATCTGGTCCCTTCTTTCTGTTTTTGAACCGCTGTCTAAATGCTTCTGGTGTCAATTCAGAGGCACTCAAAATAGCCCTTTTGACATCTGCATAATCTCTGGATCTCTCATCTGACAGTGCTGCAAATATCTCATGAGCTCTGCCTACCAGTTTAGTGTGAACTAGCATTACCCACAAGTACTCTGGCCACTCCATCTACCAAGCCAATTTTCAACTGAAATAAAGAAGGCTTTGACATCTTTCTCATCAAAATGTGGCAATGTCTTAACATATTTGTATACATCACTACCTTCTCCCTGCATCTCTATCCTGTTAACTTGACTTTTCCTAACTCATTTGCAACTTTTGATGTTCAAATTCTCTCTTCATTTGTCTTACTTCTCTCTCTCTTTCTCTTTCTTTTACATTCTCTCTCTTTATTTTTTAACTCCATTTGCCTCAATTAGAAATTAAGTTATTCTAACTCTCCTGCCCTTGTCTGTTTCTCTGATGCAACTAAGTGTTTGATCAACTCCATTACAGCTTTAACCAAGGACAAAAGGAAAGCTAAACTCAATTCTAACATATTTACTAATTATAAAAGTATGTCTTTGCACTGTCTTTCTAAACTTTCTTGGCAAATTTGGGAAGCATCTTTAAACCGCAGAACCTCTTTAGCAATCTTAAGAGCCATTTCCCACACTTTTAATTGGACCAACCACTAGGAACCAAAATGAAACAAATTTTCTCATTCAGGTTTTATTGAAAGATCTAGGACACTAGTCACCTAGTGTTTAAATCTGCTGGGATCTTTCGTACCACAAATCTTTTCTAATCTGTCTAAATCTGTACTAATCTCAGACTAGATTTGTCTTAACCTGCCCAAACCTATCCAAATCTTGGACCCGAGCCCCTAAATCTGGGATGATATGGAGGCGAACCCCTCTGTTAATTAAACCAAACAGCCAGAAAAGCTCACTTTGCCTGTTAAAATGAGTGACAGAGAAATCCCAAATTCCACTATTTAAAGGAAATAACATCAATTTATTTTCTAACTCTAAAAGTGAACATTAAGCAAAAACTAGTCACAAATTGAAGCCCCCCCCAACCTTTCACTTCACTGTTTTCTATCTGCTGCCAACTGTAGAACCGTATGCTGTTCCAATAAGACACTTACTTAAATTACAAGTTAGTTTCAAAATCAAACAGTCTCTGTCTTCTTCTGTGTCTTTACTCTTCCGGCTATTGATCTCCCTGGGTCGTCGTCTTTCCTTTTGCTCTGAGTATTTTTCACATAAAAAAGTACTTTTGATAGAGAGTGTTTTATAATTTCTTGAACAGCAAGATGTTATATTGGCAGTTAGCTCTGTCTCTTTACAGCAGTTGCTGTCTAACTAATTTTCAAAATGTCCGCATTCTTATACTCCCCAACATTTGACCGTCTCATTGGTTTGATGTTGGCAGAACAGTAAATTCTAACTTGATTGGGTTTTAGTATCCTGGGGCATAATTTAAACTGATTGGTTAAATTTGAATTGTTGTCAAAACAACAACCAAAAGTCAGGTATCTATTTCACAGCCAAATGTTACATATTTTCAATCTTCCAGTACACTCTGGGACTGCCATCTTGTCATTAACACAGGTGCTTGTCAGTTGTCAGTTCATATCAGCATTGTCTCTCTCTCTCTTAAAGGTACTGTACATGCCTTCAACTTCATGATAGAGCATTCTATTCACTGACCTGGAATTTGCCATTCAATTTGTGCAAACACTTGTACACATCCATTGTTACCTGAAAAAAAGGTCCTGCAAGAAAACTTACCCCACTGCCAAGTGAAAATGGCAATCAGTACCAAGCCTGATGCTGCAATCAGACTCTTTAATGGAAAGTTCTCGCAAATATGTTTCCAAAATAGATTTTGTCATATTTCAATTGTTATTATTTATTGTACAGTATCAAATTACATGATACAATTCTAAAAATATAAAACATTCAGAAAAACAGTTGAGTACTGTAAACTGCTAATGTGCACACAGCCTGAATACACACATTTTTAACTACAGGGGAGCTGGGGCCTGGATTATCCTAGTAGATAGGAATTGTGCATCGGGACCTTGTAGAATCCCTATTGTACAGTACAAAGTAATTGTCTAGGAAATTGAATTTTCCACTGGTAAATTTCTCTGCTTAGATACCTTTGAAATGCTATATGTAAGCAGTGAACTTAAATATAACAGTAACTCAGGAAAATAATTGGATAATAAATACATAATCTAACTCCTCAGTAACTTTGCAACTGACTCCATACTTATCTCCCACATCCCCAAAAACACTGCCGCCATATACCCTGCAGACTTGACCCGACACTGTTGCCAGTACTGTTGGACTGACCCCAATCCAAGCACCCACTTCACTGGACATGATCTGATCTCCTTTCCATTCCCTCTTTCCCACCCCGTACCACCTCCACATGACTGGAACTGAAAGCGCTCCGCCTCCCCACCAAGACACAACACTCACTGTCCCCAGCCCTCACTGGACCCCATTTCACCCACCCATCTCAACCTACTCTAAATACTGTAGCTCAATAGCTTGCTGCCTTTCAACCTAACACCCTATACTTGCCCACTTGTATCCTATCCTCATGGCACTCTACCCATGTGCAAATTACCCATGGTACCCTGTTCAACTGGTACCCTGGCACACCAATAACCTGGCATCTACACCTGACACCCTAACTCTTATCCAGCTGACAACCTACTTTTTTGGCACACTGGCACCACACCCACATGACTAGGTACCCTCCTCTTCCAGCACTCTGATGTCACACTTACCTGATACAGCTTCTGTCAAGTCACAGCCATCAAAGTGACTGTTCAGAATTTTAATTTCAGAACATGGCTGCTGATTGCTGTGAAAAGGTTTGCCTTCCTCTGACAGTTCTGTGCTACAAAAGAAATGCCAGAATGAAAATATATTTCTGGAGGAGCCCAGAGCAGAATTTCCTTTCTAGAAATGCAAAGCTCTCTTCTTGCATAAAAAAAAAGGGTAGAGTGGCAATCTATGTGAGGTTGTCACTACTCCGAAAATCCAGCCCCATGTGTGTTATAATAGATAAAATCACAAAGCTTATCGATTATGTTATGGTTTTAAATCCAGCCCAGAATAATGGGATGAATCCTATCTATCTGGAACAGTTTCAGAGAACGTCACTGAAATAATTAAGGTCGTTACAATTTAACATATGGACATGTTAAGAGGTAAACTGTATCAAATGTGAATTAATTGCTAGCTTTTACCAAGTGTGCATAGCACCACTTAATACTCCAGATACACAATCCTTTATCTGAAATTCCAAAATCCTGAAGTTTTGATCATGAAAATTTTCTCTGCATAAAAAGGTTGTTTGGCGTGCAAACAGGTGACCCAACTCCACACCCACTTGATCCACTTCACTCAGGTGTAGCGTGGCCCAGCATTGGCAGGCGTCAATTGCGCTTCAGCACTCGTACTATTCACACGTGGGTCTGCTGTTTGGCATGATTTTGTAAAATTTCACTGTGAAAATGTCATTTATTTTGAAATCAGAAAAATTCCAAAATCTGAAAAACAAGTGGCCCTAAGGATTTTGGATAAATAACTGTGTACCTGTACTAATTATCTTTCAGACTAATCTATTTTACTGACAACTTTAACAGTGTTACAAATAATTTCTCAAAAAGTACAATGAGTTGAATTAAATCTGTTAAAATATTAACATCCAGAGCTGCTTAATATTAATGTGCTGTATAATACAATCACTATATTCTGCTGGCAGATTTCATACAAATTCTAAAATTGAAGCTTGAGATTCTCAAATAATCAATTATCTAAATTACATATTTAATTTTTGCATTTTGTTAGTTGAACATCACATCATTTGAATCATCAAACTCTATCACACAGAAAGATGCTGTTGTGGCATGTATCAGCTGTCTGAAAGCGTTATTTATTAGTTTCATTCCCATGTCCTTTTCACATGTACTTTTATTTCTTTATTTCTTAAAATATTCTCATTCTCCCCTTAAAAGTCATTGTGGATGTTACTCCCACAAATATTTTTTATGTCCAAACAACCTTCAGTGTCAAAAAAAAAGTAGTCCTCACGTTTCCCTTAGTTCTTTCAGTGTTAATCATATAATTATTATCTGTAATTATTGATTAATGACCAATGGGAATATTGTTTCAATTTGCTTTGTCAAAGACCAATGGATTGTTGAACAGTTGGGCAAGATCTCCCCCTAATTGCAACTTTCTCTTAAAAGAACCACAATTTTTAAAATCACTTCCATGTCGCAAGACTAGGTATCAGATTAATATATCTTCTTTACACCTTCACATAGTATTGTGAACATTCCTGGTATAAGGGAGAACTAATAAACACATTGCCCCAAATTTAAAGAATAATATTAATGGTGAAACATTCAATATTCACCATCATTACTACCGTGAAGCTGTTGGCAACCTCTGGAGTCCACATATCTACAGAATAACACAGGAATCCAGAAGTTCCTGTGTTTTATTCCATGCTTCTCTGCAGGATACACAATTGAGAAAACCCCTGCCAGATAGTGATCATAGAATTGATAAAATCTTCCTCTCCTATCCAGTGAGATATCCAGCAAAAAATGCTGAGAAAAGTTACTCCTTGTTGAATGAGTTATAGTTTGGCATTTAATGAGAGACTAACTTTATTAATTATGGTGAAACATCATCACTGGCATTGAATAGCTCCTTTTATTTTCCTGGAATATTATTAATTAGAAAGATCAGCAAATTTGAAAATTACCTTTAAATATATTAGTATCTTTGCATTCAAATAAAAGTGAAAGTAGTTGAAATTTATTTTGCTAGCTGACATCTTAATTTAGAAGTAAAACAATTTGAAGTGCATTTATATCCTGACTTGTTGAATGTGACTATTTGAATGTAATTGGCTGTCTGCTTACTTGCTGACGTTACTGCTGCTGCTGCCCAGGACACTTGGTGCTAGATTTAAATTGCCACCTTGAGTGAAAGTGTTGCAAGATTTTTGGGAAGCTTTATTCAAAGTCTGTGGCAAAATCCCATACTTTGCTGACTGTAAATCCAGGTCAATGTTCTAATGACCAGCCTACCTAATATTTTGGATAAGCACAATATTGCATTTTGCTTTTTTTTCACCTTTATTGCTCTGAGTTTTGCTATCCTCACTTTTTGCTTCGTTTTTGCTAAGCATAAGCAACAAGGCTAGCTATTTAGGTTTGAAGTATTAAGATAGAGCTCCTAAATTATGGGTACGGAGGTGGATACTGTTTGGGGGTATTACTTGGAAAGGGGTAGATAGAGGGTAAAGTGGGTGAGGTGGGAGGGAGTGAGCGTTGGGAATTCATACTCATATGCAGAACCAGGCTAATGCCTCTGTAAATAAAAATGTGCCTGTTAAGCTGGCTGCCTCAGCATCTATCCTGCATATAGGAATAAGCCTGTCTCTGCTGGGTGAAAATCCCTTGAAGCTGTTTCTCTGGGATAGTAGCTGAATTATGACATTGAGAAAATACATGGCTTCTAACTCCACAATGTTTCAATGATGAAAATCTGGTTCATAAAATCACTACAGAACAGAGGGAGTCTGTTTGACCCATCAATTCCATGCCAGTTCTTTGCTCTATTTCTATTCCCTTTAAGTGGCCATATGTTTACTTCTGTTTATGCAGAAATGTATGATTGCAAATGCTGGAGATCAGAATCACTGAACTCAAAATGTTAATTTTGCATAAGATAGTAGATATATTTTCTGCATTGTTATCAGTTTGTTTTTCCACTTCCAAAGATTTGTGTGCCTGAACCCCAAGTCTCTTTGGACTCTATTTCCTTTACATTCACTATGTAGTTCATTGCTGACCAGTATTGTGATATGTGGACAGATTGATGGAGCATGCAGTCTCAATTGTAAGCATAGAATGGGACTTACTAGCTCGCCTGTAAGTTATTCTACTGATTTAAAGCATCAATAAAGGCCATGATAGGGAAGGAGATTGCCTACATTTAGAAAAATTATATTGCGTGCTTTGTTGCAGCCACAGAGTAGAGCAATATTGATGCAGGTCCACCTCTTGAAAATAACATTGGCTGTGTTGCTACTTTAACATTGAATTGGCATTGTGCTGCACTTTTCATGATAGAAATGTTGCTATGGTAACAGTGCAAAAGTGCTGTAGAATAGCATTACCCATTATTTATAAGATATGTTTTTGAAGTTATTGAAATTTAGAGATATCTCAGCTATTTAGAAGTACATGAAGAACACACGTAAAACCTTTATGCAGAAGGCTAACTAATTCAGTATGTTGACTGACTTTGATATTTAATTACTACTTCATTGCAAGATTTTGTTCCCCACTGAAAGTAGAGGTTATTTCAATTGTTCATACCAGTTTGATCTCCAGCTTCAAATCCCAAAGAAGCAGAGTTGAGATTTTCAGTTTAACATTATGCAATAAATAATTTCTGACTATTTGTACTTAATCGCAATAATGTAATTCAGCTGCTAATAAACTGTGAAATTCTTTTTCCATAATTCTACAGATGTCATCAGTTGTTTAATTATGTTTTATTAAATTGTGCTGCTGTATTCTAGAATTTGTGTTCAGTTTGTTGACTGTAAAGGTTCAGAGCTTTCCCGAATATTGTATGTTGCCACGTTCAATGCATTACATGTGGAATAATTTTTGTGTGGTATAACATGTTGCAAAATATTTGATATTTTGTGAGATCTGTGTTGGAGCCCAATATCTTGGGAATGTGTTAAGCACATGATGGTATATTGCATCATATTGTCATCTACCATAACAGCATGATGTTAAGATTTTATTTTTTTCTTTAAAACTAAACATTTACAAATAATTATATCTATTTCTAGTGTTAAAAATGTGCTCCTGCCAAACTTCAGTCAGGCAGGAAGTGTCCATAGGACCTGGGTAAGCATACCTGGCTGATAGCAGTTCAATGATCAAATGATGATTTAACTGATAACAATAAAAAAAAGTTTTGTAAGTTGCTGGTTCAAACAATGAAGTAAAGACCATTTCTTGTAAAATAAGAAGACTAAAGTATTCTTAATAATTTTTCCAAGAACTGAAAAGCAGCTAATAATCCTTAAAAGTAACCAATCATTTCTCACTCGTCTCATCATTCATCCTTAAAAGTAATATTTTTACTGTCATAATTATATAAAAAGTTATAATTGTGTTTGTTTTTATTTGTTCTGGGTGATAGGTACCCTGTGCTCATCACAAGAGTGACCTTGGCTGTAAGTGTCTTTATTGAATTCAGGTAAAATGAATGCTTCATGGCAGTGGTCACATGACTGACAGACTGGGAAGGATGTTTGTGCATGATTGCATTTTAGTCCAAATAGTGAGAGTGATTGGCAAATTGCCCGACCCCAGTTGCCACTGAGATCATACATTTGAGCCACTTTCTTGCTGTCCATGTGCTATTACTGTGGGCGTTCCAGGATTTCAATCAATTGACAGTTTAAAGTTTAGAAAAAGGAAAGGTGATATTATTGGTACACATAGGCTCCTGAGGAGACTTGATAGGGTGGATGCTGAAAGGGTGTTCTCTTTTTTGAGCGAGAATAGAGTTAGACGACACAGCTTTAAAATAAGAGGATTGCATTTCAAGATGAGATGAGAAACATTTCTTCTCAAACAGTCATGAGTCTTTGGAACTTTCTTCCCTAGAGAATGGTGGAGTCAAGGTCATAAAATACTTGTATGGGAGAGATAGATCGATGCATGATTAACAAGGAAACCAAAGTTACCATGTTAAAAATCACACAACACCAGGTTATAGTCCAACAGGTTTAATTGGAAGCACACTAGCTTTCGGAGCAATGCTCCTTCATCAGGTGATAGTGGAGGGCTCGATCGTAACACAGAATTTATAGCAAAAATTTACAGTGTGATGTAACTGAAATTAAAAGTTGCATTCTTGGGTTAGTTGTTAACAATGGTGATAGCTAGACAATATGTTGGTGTTAGCCCCTGTGTTCTCTGTCTATGCCATGATGTTTAGATTGATTCTAATCTAAAAAGTGAGATAACAGATTTTTACATAAATTCATGCAGTTTTTGAGCTCAGAGTTCTACATGAATGTATGCAGTTTTTGAGCAAAGTGCAATGTAACTCTGCAAATACAAATTCACATCAAAATATATGCATGCATGTGGGTCTTTGTCTGTGTGTGTGTGTGTGTGTGTGTGTGTAGTGCAATGGTGATCATCTGTAATGTGACATAAACCCAAGATCCCACTTGAGGCCTTCCCTATGGATACCGAACTTAGCTATCAGCCTCTGCTCGGCCACTTTCCTGTGCTGCCTGTCTTGAAGTCCACCTTAGAGGATGGTCACCCGAACGTCCGAGACTGAATGTCCTGGACCACTGAAGTGTTCCCCAACTGGGAGGGAAGCCTCCTGTGTGTTGATTGTTGTGCGGTGCCCATTCATTCATTGTCGTAGCCTTTGCTCAGTTTCCCCAATGTACCATGCCTCCAGGCATCCTTGCCTGCAACGTATATGATAGACAACGTTAGCTGAGTCACATGAGTACCTGCCATGTACAAGGTGGGAGGTGTTCCCACGGATAATAGTGGTATCTATGTCCAAAATCTGACACGTCTTGCAGCGTCCACCATGACAGGGTTGTATGGAGTTGTCCTGAGAGTCGGGCAGTTTGCTACGAACAATGATCTGTTTGAGGTTTGGCAGTTGTTTAAAGGCAAGTAGTGGAGGTGTGGGGAAAACACAGCGGGAGTAGGCCAAATACATTTGTTCATATGTACAGTTGGACATTTTAGTCACTGGTTTCCTCTGCTAGACATTATGATCACCCTTGTGATCATAATGTTTCCCTAACATTATTCTGCAAAGCTTTGACTCCAATCCCTAACATATAGGTGTGTGGTGTCCTGATCGATGAGGGATCTGCAGTCAGCTGTTGTGCTGCTTATGAGAGGGTACTAAGGTGTAGAGAATGCAAAGCAGCTCATCATTTCAATGAAGAAAAGTGCTCCACATCTTTCATTTCCAGGAATGGAGGATTTGAATTATAAAAATAGGCTGGATAGACTGGGACCCTTTTCATTTGAGAATAGGAGCTTGAAGGGTGACCTTATAGAGATTCATAAAATCAAGAGCGGCATAGTAAGGGTCATTTCCCAATGGTGGTGGAGTTCAAATCTAAGTGACATACTTTTAGGGTGAGAGGAGAAAGACACAAGGGATAACTTTTTTTACAGAGGAAGTGGTTCGTGGGTGGAATGAACTGCCAGAGAGAGTGCTGCACACAGGTAAAGTTACAACATTTAAAAGACATTTGGATAAGTACATTAATCAGAAAGGTTTGGAGGAATATGGGCCAAATGCAGGCAAGTAGGACTAGTTTAGTTTGCAAACATGATCAGCGTGGACTAGTTGGACCAAAAGATCTGTTTCCATGCTATATAACTCTGTGACTCTTCTCATCTTCTAATCATACGAGAACTGCAGCAGGTATTTGAACAGTGCACATGAATATATATTTTTAAAAATTCAATTCATATATAATGACTGAGTGCTCATGTACTGATATGTCCTCAGAAGCTTTCTTGCCTCTCCCTCAATTATGTCTGCAAATAGACTGACATTTGTAGCTGGATAAGAAGGTACCTGCTGACTGGTATTCCCTGGTGACTTTGAAGACTATTGAGAGTGTCCTCAGGAAATCTGGCTGACGTGGGACCGAGCCTGCTGAGAGTCACCAACACAGATGCAGGTTTAACCTACTTGGCATGAGCTGCTGGAAACAACACAGCCATTGGCAGAAAAAAAGGAAGATAGGGAGGGCAACTCAGAAGCAACCTGAGAAAAAGCTGCCTGATCCATTCTGTGTGTGCCTTCTGGCACCATCCTGACTCTTTGAGATGAAGGAACACCTGGAGTAAGGTCGAGATGTCTCAGTTCGTTCTTATGTTGCCATTGAACGCTGAATACTCTTAACTAACATGGTGTTCAGGTCTGAGCACATATTCAGTTACCGAACCTTCTGCTGGGCCAGGGTCTTTTAGGGGCCACAACCTTTTCCATGGAGGCATTCAAGCACTCGCATACCGGAGTTACTAAGCAGTGAAGACATAGACACAAATACATCTTTCACAGCAGTCTACTGAGGCTCATCTACCTGATAGTTCCCAGCCTGTATCAGCAGGTTCAACATTTGAGTTATGGCTGAGAAGACAGACAGCACTTCTGTATAAAGTTTGCAGGTCCCTGGCCTTGGGCACTCAGTTACGTGTCAGAGACTTTGGGCATTTTTTTCCTCACCAGCTGTGATCATAAGATGTTGGAGTAGAAGTAGGCCATTTGGCCTATCGAGTCTGCTCTGCCATTTGATCATTGGTGATATGTTTGTCAACTCCATTTTCCAGCCTCCTTCCTCGAAGTTTTAATCCCCTTACTAATCCAGAATTTATCTGTCTCCGTCTTAAACACACTCAGAATGTCTTGGCCTCCACAGCTTTCCGTGGCAATGTGTACCACAGATTCACCACTGTCTGGCTGAAGCCTGTGAATCAGTGATGTCCTCAGCAGATTGTATCCCCAAGTCTATTTAAGATCATGTATGCACTGAGATGATTGTCTCAGTGTTAGTGAAGAATGCAGGTGAACATCTGGGCAGTGCATTTTCTGCAGGTTCATAGGCTTCCTCTTCCAAAAGAAGATGCTGACACTGACGGGTTCAGGCTGTAGCCTGTGCTCATGGGCTTGGTTTTAGGTGCAGTGAGTGCTTGTAGAAGAGACCAGAAAGAATTAGTTACCGAAGATGCTCAATAGGTAATATAGAAAATGTGCTGAAAATGTGTTGCTGGTTAAAGCACAGCAGGTTAGGCAGCATCTCAGGAATAGGGAATTCGACGTTTCGAGCATAAGCCCTTCATCAGGAATGAATGATGAAGGGCTTATGCTCGAAACGTCGAATTCCCTATTCCTGAGATGCTGCCTAACTTGCTGTGCTTTAACCAGCAACACATTTTCAGCTGTGATCTCCAGCATCTGCAGACCTCATTTTTTACACAATATAGAAAATGTGTTTGCTTTTGTTCACATCTGTGAAGAGCAGACTGCAATGTTGCTTGCTAACTCACTGCACAATTCCTGGGTTCCCATCATCACAGGAATCTTCCTATTTTCCCTCGTCAGCTGTATTGCCCTTTCCTCAAAGGACTGAGTATCTTGATGTCTGGCATCTCTGCACTGATCTTGTCCTTAGCCGCACAGTTGTGAGCCAGCTTTATCAACAATGTGATTTAGCGAGATTGTGGTTTGCTCACTGAGGCCCTTTGTGGGATGTCCAGTGCTAGAGAGAGACTGAGTGATGCTGCATGAGTTTGAGGTAGCAGAGAGAAGATTATATTTATCTTTGTAGACCACAGGAAATCATTCATTCTCTTTATACACTGCTGCAGGTCAATTCGCCCAAAATTCATTCAAATCAAATTTCCTTTTTGTGTATTTCCTTCCATATGTCAATTTTAACTTAACTTTATTGAATGGATGGTGCTTGTAGATGCAGAGTCACAAAACTTTATGATACAGAGGGAGACAATTTGGCCCATTAGGTTCCGCATCTGTATCTGAGCACTTTAATGTATATTTAACTTCTGCCTTTTCCTTATGAACCTACAAGTTGTTTCTGCTAAAGTAATTGTTCAGTATCCTCCAGGATGCCTAACCAAATGAAAAATGATATTGCATCAGTCTTTCCTCTTTTCCACCTTCTGCGTCAAGTGCAACACTGGGAGATCGTAAACTCTCTGCCATTTTATCTATTCTTGCTTCTTTCCCAAGTCAAAAGAATTTCTCAAATGGTTTCCACTACTTTCTACTGAAAGATGTAAATTGGATTTAAGAAATTTACATTAACTTGAACACGTCATAGTTTTGCAACCCCTGCTATTGCCACTCAGCAGTGTGCCTAGCACTAGCTGCATGTATATATCATGCAAATCAGCAGTCAGCATGAAATTCATGTGCTGTTTACATCAGATGTGCAGTTATTGGCAGATGAGTCTACCCTTTCTCATGGTCAGATACTATTGAATTTTGCAGCTGATGTTCCCTTGCTGAATAACTTATAGAATCAGTCTTCCTAGTTTCTTGTAGTGCATTAATAAGTGAGTTAATCACACTGCATGTTTCACAACAACCAGAGTTAATGAAGATTGCAGGGTAGATCAGGATCTGTGATATTTTCACATGTTGCAAGTTTGGTTTTAACAGATGTGAAAGAACAGTTGAGCAGCAACTGTGAAAATAGAAACAAATTAGCTAACATTAGTGCCACATTTTTTAATCGAACTTTAGGAAAGTGTTTTGAAAGTTGGTGAGTAATTTTATAAACATTCAAACTGGGGCAAATTTTATTTTTTAGTGGGATGCAACCCAGTTTTCCAACAAAAAAGCTGTATAGTTTGTTTTATTTGTAGATTAAACATGTTTTCAACCATGTTGTGTATGCTGACAAGAACTTATGGAAGGAATAGAATGGGAAGTGGTGACTATGCAGTCTTTAAAGGCTAATAAATATGAAAGGATTTTTTTACTCATTCATGGGATGGAGGTGTCTCAGGCTGGGCTAACATTTATTGATCACTAGTTGCCTTTTGTAAACTGGCAGTGATACAGTCCAAGATAATGAGATTTAAAGACAGTAGGAAATCTAACAATACTAGTAGACTGTATAAAGGCTGCTAATTGTCTGAGTGCATATACTTCATCCTGTGTCAAGGCTGTTTAGATAATATAAATGCCTAAGAAAATTGAGTGATGTAAATAGAAAGATAGAAACTGGAAGCTAAACTGATGGCAATGTGATGGAATACTCAAGACTTCAGTGGGATACGAGTTGAAATGTGATTGGTGTAAAATGATGTGGTAGCTGGGTATTGGCACTGTTTAATGCTCCAGTCGACTTTCCCTGTAGAACAGTGCAGCATGCCTGAAAGAAGCCTGGCAACTTCCTTTATATTAATCATATCTGTGTAGAAACAACTCCAACAGGGCAGCCCACTATTTTCCTGACTTCTCAGTCTCAAACCCAGCTGTCCTAAGGCTGAGAAAACTCTGCCTGTAGTCTCAAAGTAGGGCTACAGATTTTAATAAAGGAATTAATTTAAGTGGTTTAACCTTTCTTTCTGCAAAATCCCCCTTATTTGAACAGGTGATTGCATTATAAGAATGTATATGCTGATAAATGAGTGATATAATTAAATGAAAATTGGTGGAAACCTCAGAGAAAATGACAAAACCCAAATGGAAATCTGGACAAATGCTAAATCAATGAAAATCAGGCATAATAATCTTTGCCTACTTTTTAGTTAATCATTTTCTGAAAAAGACTCATTTTGCCAAAGTTTGCACCTTGTACTCATCAGGAAAATTTACAAAAGCACCAACAAAGAGAAAAGCTAATGTACTATACTGTATATATGCGAAGAGTGCTGAATGGTTGGTGAGTCTACTCTAATTGGTGACCCATGAAGCAGATGTAACATTTGCATCTTTGTTTGACCTTTTGGGCCTGTACAATGACCAATGCTTTTGATTATTCTATGATTCATGACACTTGTTCAATTGTATAATGAATGTATCAAAAGGCATCCTAAAATAGAGCCTCTCCAATTATTCCATTAACTTTGACACCCTCATAACACTCTAGCATATACAGAAAATGACTCAATAGCTCACATTCATTGATAAGTTGTATCGTGAAAATTGTGGGGTATGTTGTCTGTGCAAATAAAATATGTTCTGACCTTATTATTTGAAAAATCAGATCATGTTTCTGTATTACCTTATTCAAAGAAGGATGTAAAATGCATTGGAAGAGAAAGTTTACCAGATAAATACCTGAAATGGGCAGGTCATCTTAGAAAGCAAATTGGATAGACTAGATTTGTATCTCCTGGAGCTAGAAGTGTAAAAGGTGACCTAATTGAAACTTATAAGATTCTGGGGGATCTTTACTGGGTAGATGTGAAGGGGATGTTTTCTACTATACGAGAATTTAGATCTATGGGCTACTGTTTAAAAATAAGTGATAGTCCTTTTGCTTCAGTTATGAGTCATTTTCCAGTTGGCAAGATATAGTGATGGTCTGCCACAGTGATCCATGCTGGGGCCTGAACAATTTATGTAAATTATTTGGATGAAGGGACTGAAAGTATAATTGCTAAATTTGCTTGTTTTCTCTATTCACTCAAAGGGCGTGAGGGTTGCTAGATGGCCTGCATTTATTTCCTTGAGATGGGGGTAGTGAGCTGCCTTCTTGAACCAAGATTTGGAGATGCCGGTGTTGGACTAGGGTGTACAAAGTTTAAAAATCACACAACATCAGGTTATAGTCCAACAGGTTTAATTGGAAGCACACAAGCTTTCGGAGAAACGATCCTTCATCCGGTGATAGTGGAGGGCTCGATCGTAACACAGAATTTATAGCAAAAATTTACAGTGTGATGTAACTGAAATTATACATTGAAAAATTGATTGTCTGTTAAGCCTTTCATTTGTTATAATACAGTGATAGTTTCACTTCTTTCATGTGTAAATCACAAAACTTTTTTTTAAAAGTTGCATTCTCGGGTTAGCTGTTAACAATGGTGATAACTACACAATATGTTGAAGGTTTTAGCCCCTTGTGTTCTCTCTCTCTGACCTGATGTTTAGATTGATTCTAATCGAAAAAATGAGATAACAGAGTTTTACATAAATTCATGCAGTTTTTGAGCTCAGAGTTCTACAAGAATGTATGCAGTTTTTGAGCAAAGTGCAATGTTACTCTGCAAGTACAAATTCACCCCACAAAGTATATGTGTGCATGTGGGTCTTTGTCTGTGTGTGTGTGTGTGTGTGTGTCTCTGTCTGTCTGTCTGTCTGTCTGGGGTGGGGGTTGTGAGTGTGAGAAAGTGTGTGTGTGTGTGTGTGTGTGTGTAGTGAGTGCAGAGTGTCCTGTGAGGGGGTGCATGTGTGAGTGTGGGAGTGTGTGTGTCTATAAGGGTGTGTGTGGATGTCTGTGCACGTCTGTGTGTACCTGTGTCCGTGTATGTGAGAGTGTAGGAATGTCTGTGTGTGTGTGTGTGTGTGTGTGTGTGTGTGTAGTGCAATGGCGATCACCTGTAATGTGACATGAACTCAAGGTCCCGGTTGAGGCCCTCCCTATGGGTACCGAACTTAGCTATCAGCCTCTGCTCGGCCACTTTCCTCTGCTGCCTGTCCTGAAGTCCACCTTAGAGGATGGTCACCCGAACGTCCGAGGCTGAATGTCCTGGACCACTGAAGTCTTCCCCAATTGGGAGGGAACCCTCCTGTCTGTTGATTGTTGTGCAGTGCCCATTCATCCGTTGTCGTAGCCTTTGCTCACTTTCCCCAATGTACCCTGCCTCCGGGCATTCTTGCCTGCAACATATAAGATAGACAACGTTGGCTGAATCACATGAGTACCTGCCATGTATAAGGTGGGAGGTGTTCCCACGCGTAATAGTGGTATCTATGTCCACAATCTGACACGTCTTGCAGCGTTCACCGTGACAGGGTTGTATGGAGTTGTCCTGAGAGCCGGGCAGTTTGCTATGAACAATGATCTGTTTGAGGTTTGGCGGTTGTTTAAAGGCAAGTAGTGGAGGAGTGGGGAAGGGCTTGGTGAGGTGATCATCCTCATTGATAATGTGTTGCAGGTCACAAAGAACATGGCGTAAGTTTTCAGCCCCTGGGAAGTACTGAACAATGAAGGATACCCTGTCAGTTGCAGCACGTGTCTGTCTCCTGAGGAGGTCATTACGGTTCCTTGCTGTTACACATCAGAACTGGCAGTCGATGAGTTGAGCATCGTATCTCGTTCTTGTGAGGGCATCCTTGAATACTTCCAGGTGTCCGTCACGTTCCTCCTCATCTGAGCAGATCCAGGGTATGCGTAGGGCTTGTCCATAGGGAATAGCTGTTTTAATATGTTTTGGTGGAAGCTGGGGAAGTGTAGCACTGTGAGGTTGTCTGTGGGTTTGCGGTAGAGTGTGGTGCTGAGGTGTCCATCCTTGATGGAGACGCACATTCCAAGAATGAGACAGACAGTTGAGAGTAGTCCATGGTGAGTTTGATGGTGGGATGAAACTTGTTGATGTCACTGTGTAGTTTTATCAGTGACTCCTCGCCATGGGTCCAGAGGAAGAAAATGTCATCAATGTACCTGGTGTACAATGTTGGTTGGAGATCCTGCATAGAGAAGAAATCTTGTTCGAACCTGTGCATAAAAATGTTGGCACATTGGGGTGCAAATTTGGTCCCCATGGCTGTTCCGTGTGTCTGGATGAAGAATTGATTGTCAAAGGTGAAGACGTTATGATCGAGAATAAAGCGGATGAGTTGTAGGATGGTGTTTGGAGACTGGCAGTTGTTGGTGTTGAGTACTGAGGCTGTTGCCACGATGCCATCCTTGTGGGGGATGCTGGTGTAGAGTGCGGAAATGTCCATTGTGCTGAGGAATGTTCCCGGTTCGACTGGTCCTTGGGTGCTGAGTTTCTGTAAGAAATCCGTAGTGTCGCGACAGAAGGTGGAGATCCCCTGTACAGTAGGTTTCAAGATGCCTTCCACATAGCCAGAGAGATTCTCACATAGGGTCCCTTTGCCCAACACGATGGGATGTCCCAGTGTGTTGGCTTTGTGTTACTTTGGAAGGCAGTAGAAGTCACCTGCACGGGAAGTACGTGGGATGAGGGTTTGTAGGGAACTCTGAAGGACTGGATCCAAAGTTCTGATCAGTGTGTTTAATTCTCAGGTGTTTTCTTTGGTCGGATCAGCTGGTAGTTGCCTGTAGTGTTCCTGGTTGTTCAGTTGTTGGTATGCTTCCTTGCAGTAATCTGTTCTATTCTGAATGACAATGGCTCCTCCTTTATCTGCTGGTTTGATGACAATGTTGTCATTAGTTTTGAGAGCCTGGATGGCATTGCGTTGTGAATGGGTGATGTTTTGCTCTACCTTGTGGGTACGGCTGATGAATCTGGCATTTATATATTTCCTGACTGTTTGTGCATACATGTCAAACCCAGGGCAGCGGCCCTCCGGTGGGGTCCATGTTGACACCTTCTTTGGTCGCTCCTCTACAGATTCCTGTGATGACTGTTTTAATTCAGCAGTGGCTCAGTGGGATCACTACTGGCACCTTGAAAGAATTTCCAGAGTCTTATTTGTCTGATGAACCCCTCTGTGTCTGCTGCTAGAACCAATGTATCCATTTTGGTGGTAGGGCAGAAGTTGAGACCCCTACTCAGGACTTCAATCTCTTCCGGTCGAAGGGTGTGGTCCGATAAGTTGACAATAGACTTCCCCGCAGTGATAATGTTGTCTACTGTGGTTCCAGGGCGGGCTTTGCTATTACTGGTAAGAATGCCAAGCTTTGCCAGTTTTTTGATCATGGCGTGCATATATGTGGTGTAGTTTTGTCTTGAACCACGGCAGTCCATGCCAAGGAATGTCAACATATTTCCCAGTCAGGATGCTGAGTGGTTTGGAAAGGAATCTGCAAGTAAGGAATTAAGGAGGCTAGAATGGGATACAGGTATGTCAAGTGAGTGAGCAAAGATCTGACAAAGGACCTGTATGTGGGAAAATATTAAGTAATGTCAGAGGAATAATATAAAAGCATATTATCTAAATCATGAGAGATTACAGAACTCTAAGGTGCAGAAGGATCTGAGTGTCCTAGTGCATGAATTACAAAAGATTAGTATGCACACACAACAAAAGATGAGGAAAGCTAATAGAATGTTATCATTTATTGTGACTGACTGAAAGATAGGAGATATTATTTCAGTTATTCAGAGCACTGGTGAGACCACATCTGGGTTCTACGTGGAATATTCATCTCCTTATTTGAGGAAGGATGTAAATATATGGAAAACATTTCAAAGAAAGTCTACCAAATGAGTATCTGGAATGGATCAATTATTTTATGAGATAGGTTAGGCTTGTACCCACAGAAGTTTAACAGAGTAAGAGCTGATCCCTGACTGAAGTCTGTAAGATCCTGAGGTGTCTTGAAGGTGGATGATGAAAAAATGTTTCCCTTTTTGGGATGATCTAGAACTAGGGGCCACCATTCAAGAAACAGTTGCCCGCTAAAAGACGGAAATGAGGAGATATGTTATTCTCTTAGTGTTCATGAGTTTTTGGAACCCTACATCCACCATTGTTTGAGGAAGAGAGTCCTTGACCATTTTTAAGGCAGGGGTAGTTCGATTCTTGATGATCAATTAGGCGGTGAAAGGTTATATGTGGTAGGCCGGAATATGAAGTAATCAGATCAATCAGACCATCCATTATCATATTCAATGACAGTCTAAACATGGGGGCCAAGTGGTTTTCACTCGTGATTCTAATTCAGATGTTCATACGAGCAAAAGGAATAAAAGCCTTTGCCACCAGAAAAGCAATATATATTTTATCCATTGTAGCATATTTTATTAAATAATGATTATAATCAATGATTTTTGGTAATGATTCTTGGGGCGATATGTAATACTTTGAAATTTCTCATCATTAAACTGACTAGCACCAGTTGTGAGCTGGTGTTTAAATACGTTTTGAGTTGTAGATTGTACAATCCACTCATAGTCGATAATCAGAAACCTCACCTTCACTTTTTTTTAACAAGCTCTGGATGATTTGTAGTTTTAAATATTCCCCTTGATTTGTCTTTCTGGAACATGGAAAATCTTTCTAACTATCTTTACTAACATTATTTAATCAATTTTGGGAATGGTACAGATTTGCTGAAAACTATCTCTTAATATTTTCATCTAATTTTACTTCTTTAAATGAATATACAATTTCCTTATTACATTTATCAGATGAGAGATTTGTATGTGAGTATTTGGATTTATCCTTCATTTTTGCTTTTTTATTTTCTTCCTTTTTTATTTTCATCCTTCTTTAAGATATTTGATGACTATGGATGGAAAATATAACTGCTTCAGTTTTTCAAGGATGTAGGCCCCAATTCAGTCACTTTGCTACAAGCAGCACTCACATTTCATTCTGCTTTTCATTGGAATCACTAGTATTCAGCCAAGCAAAACCCATGACAACATGCACAGCAAGCACTTGTTTCAGTTACCCACTGGCCTCTTAAAAAGGATTCTTAAGGCTACGTGGAACACAGTAGATTTGCAGGAGAATGTTGGAAGTTATGCTTGCAAATAGTATTGCCTGTCAGCAAGCAATAATTACAGTCCTAAGACAATAAAAAAATACTGAGTCTCAGACTGCATCACTGACTGGGCCAGTATTCTTTGCCCAACACTATTTGTTCTTGAGAAGGTGGTGGTGAGCTGACTAAGTGACTGACTGTCTCAGGATGAGGTGCTGTGGCTTACGCCAGGGTGGTGAGATTCCACCAGGATAGTGACCATTTATTCACATGATGTTCTATGTATGATTGCACACCAACTACACATTGATATTGTGGTATGCCTTGTGATTTTTGGATTCCTTTTCATTTGCATATGCGATCCATAGAGCCTCATGTGTGAATTTAATTTACACTATTTAGAATCTCACCATGCTGGCAAAGCCATGTGATTGCTGTTCTTGCTTTTCTCTGGTCAGAGAAAAGATTATGTTGATCTTTTCCTGACATACCTTTGTCACCCTGCTGGCTGTGATTGAAACCTAGGAAATGCTGAATTATTTTCAATGGTGCCTGGAAGGTGTTGGACTTAGGCTCAATCTACCAACTTACTTTCTTCTATGTGTGAGCCCAGTCCTGCGTGCTCTTTAAATAAAGCAATAGGAGAAGATATTCAATCTTACGCTTTTAATTTTATTCTAGCAGTAAGTGGATAAAGTATACAGAGCTCTGGGTCTAAACCTTTCTGTCCCTGACAAACTACTAAGTCAGTTCACAAAGAACAAAAGACGTCTTTTATAGCATACAAAACATCATACTGTCACTCAAGTGAGATTGTCTTCTAATTGGCTGTTGCTCTGACTCCATTCCCCGCCTCCTCGCATTCCCAGATGTCCAATCCCATGTAACCCTGCTTTGTCTCTGAAAAGGAGCACCACGCGGCCTCCTGTCGGGCGCGAAACGGCCGACTCGCCCACTTCCGGGGCGCGAAACGGCCGATCACGTGACCTCCTGGCACTCTTCCGGAACGAGAAACAGGGAGACCACGTGACCACGCCCGCGTCTCAGAGCATCACGTGATCATCCTCTGCGCACGCATCAGAGGACCACGTGACCTCCGAACGCCGAGGACACGCCCACTCGGAAGTTTACCAGTAAGCTATATATATATTTTACAACTCCCCCTTTTGGTCTCATGAAAATGAGACCAACAAACCAGTTTTATGCATCACATTCACTCTCCGATGCATAGTCTTCCCCTTTTGCCAGAGCATGGTTTCCGTCTCCATCTGTGACATCTGATTGGGCGGGGGAGCCTTCCCTTCAATTGCTGTAATAATTACCCTGTTCAACAAAGATCTAATACAGGGGATACAACAACATCCACACAACACGAACACAATGGTCCTACCAACGAGGGACATAAACACAGACACAATTAATCTTTTCCCTTTCCCTACCCAGGAATCGAAAATACCTCCTAGACGGTTGTCAATACCTGAATGTTCATGCATTTCTTCAGACAAGGTTCTTAATCCTTCCAGGGCTCTGGTTACCGAGCCATCAGGTGCTGTATTGTTGGGAATGAACGTACAACATTGATCTCCAAACATATAGCACACTCCCCCCTTTTCTGCCAACAACATATCTAAGGCCATTCTACTTTGTACTGTCATCAATGAGGTCCCTGCCAGTTGTTCAGAAAGTCCTGCCACGGCGTCTCTAGTTACTCTTGGCTAGCCTGAGTACATTGTAATGTACATAATTAATTCGGTCAACGTTTTTATTCGGCGTAACTGGGAATAAAGCATTAATAATTGGGAGATTCTCAAATCCTGTTGTTACCTGGTCTACCAACTTATATTCATGAGGTACGCCGCGGGGAACCCCTATTACAAAATAAAAGCTTCTGTCATCACTTCCACAGTAAATCTGTACCTTTTCAGAACCAGGATTAATGTTGAATCTTGTCAGGGTTAACAAGAGTGGATTTTTGAGCTCTGAGGAATGGCCGAGTTGCCCCTTTGTCAGGCTCACATGGTCTCTAACCTCCCATCTATTATCTGAGGGTGACGACTTCTTAGGTGTCCATTGTACCCCAGTCCATGTTACTACATTATCCCACAACGGGCATGGGTCATAATCAATGGCGTAGATGCAAAGATATACATCATACCCCCTCCAGCTCCCTGTATCTTGGCCACAGTCAATTACTTGGCATAAGTCAAACTGGTATATTGTATCATGCTTTTTATCATGTCTAATGTGTACCCGGCTCCCTTAACATTTGTCCATCTCTAGTCCTGTTGATCTCTTATTCCTGGGACTCTCTACCTCGTCTGTGTATTTGTCCCTCGCGGTTGATGCCATTATTAACAGTATCATAACACTTATACATAAAATAGTAAAAACTCCCAACCTTAACGGCCTAGGATAATGTGGGCTAGTTACTAAAATAAACATAATATTCATTACACTAAAATTAAAAGTTTAAGACCCTTCTACTCTTTTTCTGTTCTTATTTGTTCTAGAGTTCTCGTTGGCGGTACTGTGGTTGCACACTGGCTCCAATGGTACCAAGTGTCTCCTTTCCCTTGTAGTCGAACCGCATGAGATGTCCTTTCCACCACCTTGTAAGGTCCTGTCTACCGTGGCTCCGACCATTTCCGCTTGATCACCTTCAGCAGGACCCACTCTGTGGTGGATGGCGCCTGGCTCTGTAGGTCCCCCTTTTCTGATCCAACCTGTTTAGAGAAAGCTGAGACCAAAGCTGTTAGTTGGTCATAATAAGGTTTGTGCCTTATCGAGGCTCCTCCCTCTAACATCTGTACTCCAGTTCCTGGTCCCGGGAACCGATGCCCTATGGTTAGCTCGTACGGGGTAAACCCAGTAATAGAGTTTACTGAGCTTCTAATGGACATTAAGGCTAAAGGTAGGGGATCCACCCAGCTTAATTTTGTTTGTGCACACACTTTTCCTATTTTCCCCTTTATGGACTGGTTCATTCTCTCCACTTTTCCCTGTGACTGAGGATGGTACACCGTTCCAAACGCGTGTTTCAATCCAAAAGCTGCTTCTAGTTCTTGCAGGTCTTTATTCTTAAAATGTGTGCCATTATCTGACCTGACTTTCTTTGGAAACCCATGCGTTGGAATATATTGGTTGATCAAAAATTTGATCACTGTCTTTGCATCTTCCTTTTTCGCAGGTATCACTTCTGGCCAACCAGTGTATACATCCACTGGTACCAAAAGGTACCTGCATCAGTTTACTCTCTCTACCATGTCAGTGTAGTCAATCACTATTTCCTGACCTGGCATTCTTGGGAGAGGAAATTTTCCCTTTTGTGGTTTCACTGTTGCTTTTACATTATATTCTGAACACGTTTTACATTCTCTGATATAATTTTCAATCATTGCCTGTAGTTCAGCCAATTGGGCTGATTCTTTGCCTGTCACTTTTCCTATCAACACTTCTTCAAATCCCTCACTTGTCTGTCGCACCACTACCTAGGCTGCTTTAAGTCCTTCAGTTGGATATCTGTAACAGCAACCATCTGTGAACAGCACTTCTTCTGGGTCTACTAACGGAATTGCCTGTAAATCTGGCCTAACTTTGGCGTCTCTCTGTGCCCTTTCCTGACACATGTGGCTCTCCTTCTCCCATGTTATCAGCCATGTTAATTCCTTCATGTGTAAAAATTATATGTGGTGTACTCAGGATTTTCTCTAACCTGATCTGCCGCAGTGGCGTCATTGTAAAGGCTGTTGAGTTCACATAGGCCACTATACTATGTGTCGTCAATACTGTTAGCGAATGTCCCATGACTATATGTGCTACCTTTTGGAGAATCTTTACTACTCCTGCTGCATGTCTTGTACATGGCGTGTATCTGTCCTCTATTGGGTCAAGGGTAACACTTACATACATCAGCACCTGTCTGCCTCCCCCTTTTTTCTGAAAAAGAACACCATTTATTGTGTGTGCTTTTTCAGAAATATCGAAGAAAAATGGCTCTTTGTAATTTGGGACCGCTAAATAAGCAGCCCGCGTTAGGGCCTGTTTAAGAGATATAAAACTTTCGTCTGCTTCCATGGTCCACTGCAAATGGGCCAACAAATTTCTTATGCCTTGCTCATATGGCCCTTAGAGGGAGAGTAAGCTCCCCATATGAGGCAACAAATTGTCTACTCTATCCTGCCAACCCAAGAACTGAGAGCATGTCTTTTACAGTGACTGGTTTGGCATGATGCAGAATAGAGGATCTATGGGATGGAGACACACCTGTTCCCTTACTGGAAATAACTCTACCCAAAAACGACACCATTCGTCTACAGCATTGTAATTTAGCCCGTGAAACTTTGAAACCGATGTTATACAAGAGTAACAGCAACGACTTTGTAGCTGCCAAACAAGAAACATGGTCGGGTGCCGCCAAAAGAATGTCATCCTCATATTGGATCAATACCACCCCGTCTGGGAGCATCAGATCCTTCAGCTGCTGTTTCAGTACCTGATTAAACACCCCAGGTGACAAAATGAACCCTTGAGGGACCCTTGTATAACGAAGTTGTTGGCCTTAATAGGTAAACGACAAAATGTCCCTTAAATAATCAGCTAGGGGCAAACAGAAGAACGCGTTGGCCAGATCAATGCACGAGAACCACTTATGGTCAGGAGTCAGCACAGAATCGCAGTATAGGGGTTTGGGACTGGAACTGTCAGAGTAGAAACAACACTATTGATCCGTCTAAGATCATGCACCATCCTATATTTGCCTGTATTCTGCTTCTCTACAGGTAAGATAGGAGTGTTCCAGGCTGTCTGAGAGGGTTCTAGCACCCCTGCTGCTACCAATCCTTCAATTATGTCGGCAATGCCGGCTTCAGCCTCTGGTTTGTCTGGGTATTGTCTCTGCCAAATCGGAATGTGGTCTATTAAATCAAATGTGATTGGTGTGACGTGTTCGCAGTAACCAACGTCCGTCGAACCTGCTGACCACAAGGCATCCGGCAGTGTATCAAGCATCGCTGCAGCCTGTGGATGGTCCGTCTTTTCCCTGCCATGAAACCTTTCAATCTGCCTATGTTCCAGCAACACCTTGTCAGTTGTTCTGTGCATAAGTCTATAAGCTTCAACTGAGGGTGAATATTGAAAGCTGGGTAATTGAGTCCAAACCCAATCAGTTAACTCTATCAAGCATTTGGACATAAGTCCCAGATCTTTGGCCTGATATTCAGCATGCATTGCCAATGTGAAATGCGGTATAGCTTCTTCAGACATCTCATACCATTCCAAGTGTTCCAGAGTTAGTTCCACAACACCCACCACACCTTCTAGGTGTTGATAGAATGCATGCTGATAGATTTTATTGTCATCTGTCGTAATATAGGGTCACATGAAGGGCATCTGCAGGAGAGCATAGGGATGCAGCATCTGAGCCCAGGGTCGCCATTGGTTGTATAAAGACTGTATGCCGTTATTCTGCCCTTCCTCAGATTCAAGGAGTCCCCAATATATCTGCCCACTGCCCTTTTGCCTTTGGTGATGTGTCTGGTGATAATATCATTTGGGGTCCAGAGTGAACCATCGTCATCGAGCAATTAACAGAATAGCCATTTGGAAAGGTCACTACGAGTTTGTCTGGTTCACACAGAACCGAGACCCTGCATCTCACCAGCAAGTCACGTCCCATCAAATTCACAGGGCATGCAGGTGATGAAATATATTGGTGATGAAAAAGTCTGTCCGGCCACTGATGTGATCAGTGGCGATATCAAAGGCAGATTAGGAGGCTGATTTAAGGGGACATACTGTCCTCGGATCAATCCCTGGGGTCCCCACAGCAGGGAACAATTTCTTCTCGAATGCCCAGGTTGGCCACATTCAAAACAAGTGTTCGGTGGCTAACCTCTGACTCCTCCATGGTCCCTTCCTCTACCACGCATTCGTCCTGGAACACCTCTTGGCCTGCCCCCATAAAGGGGGTAGTATGGCATCGAATTAGGTGCCAGGTCTAGACTCGGTCGGTGGTTTTGTGGCGATGGCTGCTGAACCATCTGATTAGTCGTCTTTTGGGGGGCCTTCTTTGTTTCATTAACCTTCCGTCTAGCCTCATCGAGCTGTAACTTCAGCAACTGCACTTGAGCTGACTCATTGCTCTGTTTATCTTCATTCTGTTTTGTCCTATATCGCTTCATATGATGCATCAAATGTTTTTCCCACTGCTCTGTAGAACACCCTGGGATAATCAGGATTACTCTCCATTGCCTCTTTTACTTCCTTA
The DNA here is from genome assembly GCF_020745735.1 of Hemiscyllium ocellatum. NCBI lineage: Eukaryota > Metazoa > Chordata > Chondrichthyes > Orectolobiformes > Hemiscylliidae > Hemiscyllium > Hemiscyllium ocellatum. The sequence continues at coordinate 58,494,920 of NC_083407.1, read as the reverse complement.
GGCATCCCTGCCATAACAGCATTCCTAAGTAACGTGGTCTGTAGCTGACCTGACCCTGGATAGCTCCCCGCAGTATCTGTCCACGTGCCTTAACATCTAGCCAAAAAGGCAAGCATATCCTCGCCCTCCTTCATTGTGAAGGTGAGCGAGTGCATCGCCCCCGGTGGAATTGGGGAATCTATCCCTCATAGCCCTTCCCACACAGGTGGCATGCTGCACAAACGGGTCCGAGTCAGGTACTAAGGTGGTCCCCGCAGACGCTTCAATCTGCTGTACCTCCCACATACTCAATTGTCTGCTCAATAATGCTGTCCAATCGCCCATGGCCAACTTAAAGCCTAGTGTGTATTGGCAAAATTTAGTCATCCAGGGTCCACCTCCCTCCATGGGTGGGGGCATTTTATCCAAAATACAATTCATATCCGTATAGGTATATGATACACATCCCCCGTAAAAGAGCCTTTATAAACTAGAGGCAGTTGGTGCTGATATTTTATGGGCTGCCGCAATATCTCCCTCTGTCGCAAATCATAACTGTTTTCAAACGGAGGCTGTACCCCTGATGGGCCCTGTTCAGTATGCATGGTAAGTGAGCCTTCTAAAGTGACAGGGTATGTGTTTGGACCGCCCCCTGGGCGGGACTCATCATCTTCACTATCTGTGCTACTCCTTGACTCCTCCTCTCTTCTTTCTCTTCGCCTTCTTTTGTCCACTTTCTTCTAACCAATATTGACCTTTTCTTTCCCTTCACATGCTCTTCTACTTGTAATCTAACCTGGTTTTCTGCTTTTCCCAAAAACGGTGACAATTTCTTCCTCTCCTCACCTTTAGGGACTTTGCCCTGCTTTTATAGATCTTCCAAATCTTGTCATATTTCTCCATCATTATTTTTTGTTTGTTCTTTGCAAGCCCACTAATTAACTGACTTCTAACTTTACACCACTACTGTTTTACGGACAACATTAAATCAGAAGAACATCCTCCCTTTTCTTCACACTCTTTATCAAATTCCCCTACCATTTTATGTATTTCTGTTTTTATTAATCCTTCTGCCCAATAACCAATTTATATTTAATATAGGCGAACAACCAACCCAATCAAAAACAAATCCGGTTGTCAATCAATCTGTATGAAATAAACCCGAACAACTGACTCTTACAGTTCAAGTTATCAGCAGTTTCGTTATCACCTTTAAGTTTCTACTGCCTACTCTTTCTCACTGAGACACCACCGTCTTTGTCTCAGAGACATCACTGGTTTTTCTACTACCCTCCGCACATTCCCAAAATAATTTTAAAACTTAAAACACATCAATCATCAACCAAAATTCGTGAGCGGTGCTTTTATGAGATCCTGCTCAAAGGACTTTAAACCTTCTCACCCTTACGTACCTTGGTGCTTTTATGAGGACTCTAACCCCATGGGACTTCAAACCCGTATGTATTAAATCAATACTTGTGAGTGGTTCTTTTATGAGATCCTGCTCATAGGACTTTAAACCTTCTCACACTTACGTACCTTGGTGCTTTTATGAGGATTCTAACCCCATGGGACTTTAAACCCGTACGTATTAAATCAATACTTTATCCACTTACTATTACTAGGACACTTGCAGTCTAATGACAACAATCAATTTAATATCTCCAATCGCAGAACTTCGATATAAACAGGTGTCTACTCACCTTTTTTTTATGCGGCACCGCTTGTTGTCATCGTCAGACGTCAGTGTCCGTTGTTTCTATTTTTCTCACATTTACGTCACTTCATCTGTATTGCGTCGGGGTCGCCAATCTGTTGGACTTAGGCTCAATCTACCAACTTACTTTCTTCTGTGTGTGAGCCCAGTCCTGCATGCTCTTTAAATAAAGCAATAGAAGAAGATATTCAATCTTACGCTTTTAATTTTATTCTAGCAGTAAGTGGATAAAGTATACAGACTTCTGGGTCTAAACCTTTCTGTCCCTGACAAACTACTAAGTCAGTCAGTTCACAAAGAACAAAAGACATAATTCTGCCCCGACCCAGAGTTTTATACCATACAAAATATCATACCATCACTCAAGTGAGATTGTCTTCTAATTGGCTGTTGCTCTGACTCCATTCTCCGCCTCCTCGCATTCCTGGATGTCCGATCCCACGTGACCCTCCTTTGTCTCTGAAAAGGAGCACCACGCGGCCTCCTTTCGGGCGCGAAACGGCCGACTCGCCCACTTCCAGGGCGCGAAACGGCCAATCACGTGACCTCCCGGCACTCTTCCGGAACGAGAAACAGGGAGACCACGTGACCGCGCCCGTGTCTCGGAGCATCACGTGATCATCCTCAGCGCACGCATCAGAGGACCACGTGACCTCTGAACGCCGAGGACACGCCCACTCGGAAGTTTACCGGTAAGTTATATATATATTTTACAAAGGATACTGCTGACTTTGGTCACCATTGACAGCATTATCCTCTCCCTTATGTTATGTGTCTGTAGATCTTTGGTGAACCATGAGCACATTATATGTTACTCCTCGCTCAGCTTGAGGCCTTTGACAACCTTTCAGGAGGTAGGACCTTCAGTGGAGAGCCCTTCTCCTCTATTTGGCCAGAACTGTCTGTGTCCCATGTCCCTGTTGCAGACCAAGCCAGACTGCAACTATGATCACTTAATACTATCGCAGGTTTCCTATGCAGAGGGCATTAAATTCCTCCAATGTCATTGCTGTGCTCTTGTAATATTCTAATATCCAATAAGTCAATAAAATTCTAACAAGGAGACAACATAGTACTTCTTCCAACTATGCAAAAACAAAGTAAATCAAAAATCATATCTCTTATAGTTTAGAAAGCTGGTCTTTTTCCATAACATGTGAGCAGCCCCAAATGTAGCAGATCACATATTCAGCTGGGAGTGTTCAGGGCAGAGTTCACTCAATTTGCGTGGTTCAAATTTGTAGAATATGCATCATAACAGCCTGAGATTTAGTTTGACGTCATGATCCTCCCACTGTTGAAGCTACTAACGTGCACATACAATCCTCCTGCAAGCTAGAATAGGAGCATGTTGTACACATCATGACAGATGTGGTCCACTTGCTGTTTTTGACAACTCCAGTTTCTATCATACAAGTACAAAATTTTCTAGGTCAGATTTTCTGGCCTAGGAGTCAGCATGTTTGTTCTTAAAATGTTTATGTGTGATTTTAATTATCATATGTGATCCTTGTAAGCACCAACATGGAATCTTACAGAATAACAGGAGCATTTCAGCTCTTGGACCATTTTACCTGCATGAGCTTTTTGAAAGTGTTATTTGTATCTCAAAACTGTAATAGGGTTATTGTGTGTACACAAGAATACTTAAAATACTCTGTTGCAAGAGGTCACCTGCCTGAAGTTGGTTGACACTCCAGCTCCCAATTTCAGCATCTTCCCCAAAGTGCCAATGAAAGTTAGGCAGTTAATGATCCAACATCAACGCCGAGCCACTACCACCTGATATTTCAATTTTAATTGCTCATAAAATCAAGTATATTTGTTTTCAAGTTTAAAAACTCATTAATATATGGATCAATCGTCTATTTAAATATTGCTTAAGACAAAGTTTGTTGAAACTTCTCATCCTGTATTCACTGTTAAAATTGCAAAAAATACCAATGTAAAGGGAAGCTAACATTTATACTAAATGAGAGAAGAATGGCAATTAGTTGACTCTGATCGTTAAAGGTGTTGCCTTGGAGAATGCACCAGATAGTGATGACTGATAGTGAACATCCAAGCTTTGATTAAATATTAAAGCAAGTTAAGGCAGTTACTCTCACAAAGCAATTTCTGTTTGATCCTCCTGACCTTTGCACCCAGGTGCCAGGAAGAAATTTGACTTGAGGAATGAGCAAAGTGTTTCATGCAAAGGAAGATGCAAGGTGTACATGGTAGGCTCTGATGCAGAAGGTGAATATAGTGAGAGCTACATCTTTCTCCACCTCCTAAGAATGTGTGTAGATACTCATCTTTATAGTTTTTTGATACTGTTATTTCTTCAGAAGTAAAGAGGCTGCAAAATGTAAGAGGTCTGCAATGGGTGACTATATATCATGATTGGCTAGCATGTTTTTCATTGTGATATTGCCCAAGAATTGTGAAGCCTATCTCTACTTCTTCTGAAGCACAGAACTTTATTGGAATGTGTAAGAGCAAAAGATACTTTTGGGTTCACCATGGTTACATGTTTTACATATATCACATTTTTGAATACAGTTACATATACTTTTAAATGACTCAGATCTGACCTTTTCCAGCATCTCCTGCCCTGATTCTCGAGTCTGCATTCCGCACATGCCAATAATCTGATGTGGGCAGACATTTTTAGCAGCTAGGGTTTATGGCGCCAGCAATTCTCTTGATTCTGCATTCTTGATATATAGACCATAGTGTTTTTCCAAAAAGAGTATCTGCAATTGCTTTAATTTGTTGTAAATGTGTTGCTGGTCAAAGCACAGCAGGCCAGGCAGCATCTCAGGAATAGAGAATTCGACGTTTCGAGCATAGGCCCTTCATCAGGAATAAGAGAGAGAGAGCCAAGCAGGCTAAGATAAAAGGTAGGGAGGAGGGACTAGGGGGAGGGGCGATGGAGGTGGGATAGGTGGAAGGAGGTCAAGGTGAGGACCCCACCACCAAGGATATATTTCCCTCCCCTCCCCTATCAGCGTTCCGCAAGGACCACTCCCTTTGTGACTCCCTCGTCAGATCCACACCCCCCACCAACCCAACCTCCACCCCTGGCACCTTCCCCTGCAACCGCAGGAAATGTAAAACTTGCGCCCACACCTCCACACTCACTTCCCTCCAAGGCCCCAAGGGATCCTTCCATATCCGCCACAAGTTCACCTGTACCTCCACACACATCATTTATTGCATCCGCTGCACCCGATGTGGCCTCCTCTATATTGGTGAGACAGGCCGCTTACTTGCGGAACGCTTCAGAGAACACCTCCGGGCCGCCCGAACCAACCAACCCAATCACCCCGTGGCTCAACACTTTAACTCTCCCTCCCACTCCACCGAGGACATGCAGGTCCTTGGACTCCTCCACCGGCAGAACACAACTGCACGACGGCTGGAGGAGGAGCGCCTCATCTTCCGCCTGGGAACCCTCCAACCACAAGGTATGAATTCAGATTTCTCCAGCTTCCTCATTTCCCCTCCCCCCACCTTGTCTCAGTCGATTCCCTCAACTCAGCACCGCCCTCCTAACCTGCAATCTTCTTCCTGACCTCTCCGCCCCCACCCCACTCTGGCCTATCACCCTCACCTTGACCTCCTTCCACCTATCCCACCTCCATCGCCCCTCCCCCTAGTCCCTCCTCCCTACCTTTTATCTTAGCCTGCTTGGCTCTCTCTCTCTTATTCCTGATGAAGGGCCTATGCTCGAAACGTCGAATTCTCTATTCCTGAGATGCTGCCTGGCCTGCTGTGCTTTGACCAGCAACACATTTGCAGCTGTGATCTCCAGCATCTGCAGACCTCATTTTTTACTCTTTAATTTGTTGTATCCAGTAGGGTTTTGTTTTTAAATATTGCTATCGTGTATATTTGTAGAGTGTTAATGGTTTTAGTCTGGTTTCTGATTCTAATTTGATAATGTCAAGAATGTTATTTTAAATTGTTTCAGATGATGGATGTTTCTGGCTTTATTGAATAACAGATGTCAATTGGGCTTGGTTTGGCTTTTTCAAAAATTTACACGGTAGTCAACATCTGAGGGTTGTATGTTATTTTTCTGAGAGAATATTTTCATATAATTGAAAGCACCTATTTAGTTTCTGATATTATTATTGTTAGAGTGAATTTGAAAACTGAAACCAAATAGATTGTGAATTCAGATAGCAAATGGGACTTTGGAGATAGATTTTGGATTTTTTTGCAGATGAAAAGATATGGTTCAATATAAGGATTCTTTTAGACATTGTCTTTCAATCTCTTCTTTTGATCTCCTTTTACCTTTAATTAACCAGTAGCTACATTGACAATTTAATTAATGGCCCTTGCAGATCATTAATATCTGCTTTGAACCCACTTAATGTTCTTTCTACTCCCTTTGCTATCTTTTAGGTGGACTGGACCTATCCTTCTCTGGAGCTAAGGGAACAAAAAAATTGCCTTATTGATACCTCTTTGCAGGATGAAATTATACTTTATGCCCCAAGCATCTCCAAATCAATAATTCCCTGTTAGGTTATGTTGCAGTATAAGGACAGATCTTAACTATGTACCTGCATCACTGCATCAACATGCCAATAATACATTGGTTAAATATCCAGATGAAAGCCAGCATTTCATTGTACCTGTGCTCAGTTGATTTCCTGTGATATTAAAGATGTCATGAACTGTAACTCCAGATTATAATTTGGATTTTCTGCGAGCCACTCTGTGATTTATCTTCTGCATCAAATAATGATAAAACAATAGACTGTCTTGAAATGAAGGCATTAGGACAGCTGGCAGAAATGAATGTGCACAATCTGCTTACGAATGGCAGAGTTGAATCCTGTCCTATTTGTGTGGATACTGGCATTGTAGCTTATAGAACAACATGATTACAATATATAATGCTTCTCATGCTGCTGATGTTCTCACTAGAGAATGCAATAAAATTGCTTGCCTGAACAAATATCAGTCATTCACTTAATATATCTATAGATGGCTGATTGACTTATATTGCTAATGTTACTGGTGATTCCCTGAAATTATCCTGAAGCTTAATATCCTTGAAGATGCTTTCTGTATTGAGTTGGCTGCTGGTTTAATTGTGGCATATGGCACATAATACAATGTAGTCATGGTTCCTTTGGTAAATCACTGCCTCCTTATTCTGTGCAGATTAATTCACGTCCCTGTGCAAGGAGATTCTATTTTGATGGTACTAGCATGAGGATGTAGAACATTTTTGTAGGACTCTGACCTGCATGAAACCCCTCTTCTTTCATCAAGTAGATATGTATGGAGACTTTTGCAAGAATACTTTTTGTGGCACATACGAATCTATAAGCAAAGAAATGCTGCAATAATTTGGACATTATTCTCCAATTTTTTTGGCAAAGTGCGTTTTTCAGTGAGATTCATAGCAGGCAGTCTGCCTTGGCCCAAATTTGCCTTTCTCTTGCAATTGTCTGCTCTTCAGCTCATTAATTATGCAAATGACCTGTATAGCACCAAGATCCACGAGTAATCAACTGTGTGAGGTTCATTGTGCTTTGATGCATTGCTCTTCTATTAATGCCAGTGTTATCTCATTTATGCCCTAAATATTCATACCCTATTTACCTTAGCTCTTCAGCATGTCTAGCTCTGTTCATCTCTTACACAGAAACTAGAAGATGGAGGACGGAAAAAATTTCTGGCTGTAACAGCTGCTCCTTTAATGAGGTATTTTAGGTGTTGGAGGTGATTTTCTCGAATTGCAGGAGCAGCAATTACTGTTTTATATGCTGTTGCATTGTTTTGGAACTTTGGCAAAAAAAAGTCAAAACAACAGCAGTTTTGAAGAGAGAAGAACAGACAAACCCATGGTGAAGTCAATGCAGGAGAGAGAAAGCGAGAGAAAGAAACTAACACAGCAGAGAACTTGCACAGTTACTGCCTTTGCTGTTTGAATTCATGTATCACTGGACATCGGAGTGCATCTGGGAAAATTAACAAACAGTGAAATTCACAACTGATCTTGGAGGAACTGTTTGGGTGGAATTCTCAGCACAGAAGCAGGTAAGTATATTGTTTTTAAGTGTGACCCACAGAAAGTCTGCAGTAGTATGTACAGTGGGTTCATTTCTTGGTTATATGTTTATTGAGATATGTCTCTTCATTAACCTTAAAATATAAGCCATAACTATTAATTTAACCTGGGGCAGTGTTTTTGTAGAGGAATAAGACGGTGTTATTTTCTAGGCCTGTACATTGTGAAGGAGCAAAAATGGCCTTTAGTAGAGTGATGCGCTTCATATCAGATAAATGCTGTTGGTTGCAAATCTTATCAGACCAAATGGATCAGTTGGAGATACAGCTAGAAGCAATGAGGAATTTGCAACAGCAACTTTATGTGATGGATGGCAATTATATGAAGGGGGGAAATTCTCAGATCCAGTTACATAGATGGATTAACTCCAGGAAAGGTAAGAGAGGTAGGCAGCTGGTGTAGGAGCCTCCTGTGGCTATACCCATTTCAAACAAGTATGCTGTTTTGGAAAATGTAGGGGGTGATGGATTCTCAGGGGAACGTAGCACGAACAGCCAAGTATCTGGTATTGAGATTGGCTCTAATGCAATGAGGGATATGTCAGGTTCCAAGCAATCAATTGTGTTTGGGGGACTCTCTAGGCCGAGGTACGGACAGACATTTCTGTGGCCAGCAGCGATAAACCAGAATGGTGTGTTACCTCCCTGGTGCCAGGATCAAGGATGTCTCAGAGAGGGTGCAGAATGTTCTCAAGGGGGAGAGGGACCAGCAAGAGGTCATTGTCCACATCGGAACCAACGACATAGGAAGGGGAAAAGTTGAGATTCTGAAGGGAGATTACAAAGAGTTAGGCAGGAATGTAAAAAGGATGTCCTCAAAAGTAGTAATATCTGGATTACCCCTGGTGCTACAAGCTAGTGAGGGCAGGAATAGGAGGATAGAGCTGGTGTATGGGAGAAAGATTCACATTTTTGGACCATTGGAATCTCTTTTGGGATAGAAGTGACCTGTACAAAAAGGATGGTTTACACCTAAATCTGAAGGGGACTAATATACCGGCACGGAGATTTGCTAGAGCTGGTCAGGGGAATTTAACTAGTAAAGGTTGGGGGGGTGGGAGGGGGAGGGGGGAGTGGGGGGGGGGGACCCAGGGAGATAGTGAGGAAACAGATCAATCTGAGACTGGTACAGTTGAGAACAGAAGCGACTCAAACAGTCAGAGACATGATAGGACTAATAAATTAAACTGCATTTATTTCAATGCAAGGGGCCTAACAGGGAAGGCAGATGAACGCAGGGCATGGTTATGAACATGGGACTGGGATATCATAGCAATTACAGAAACATGGCTCAGGGATTGGCAGAACTGGCAGCTTAATGCTTCAGTATACAAATGCTACAGGAAGGATAGAAAGGGAGGCAAGAGAGGAGTGTGAGTGGCATTTTTGATAAGGGATAGCATTACAGGTGTGCTGAGGGAAGATATTCCTAGAAATACATTCAGGGAACTTATTTGGGTGGAACTGAGAAATAGGAAAGGGATGATCACCTTATTGGGATTGTATTACAGACTCCCTAATAGTCAAAGGGTAATTGAGAAACTAACTTGCAAGGAGATCTCAGCTATCGGTAAGAATAATAGGGTGGTTATGGTAGGGGATTTTAACTTTCCAGACTGGGACTGCCATAGTGTTAACGGTTCGGATGGAGAGGAATTAAGTGTGTACAAGAAAATGTTCTGATTCAGTATGTGGATGTACCGATATGAAGGTGTAAAATTTGACCTACTCTTGGCAAATAAGGCAGGGCAGGTGACTGAGGTGTCAGTGGGGGAGCACTTTGGGGCCAGCGACCATAATTCCATTAGATTTAAAATAGTGACAGAAAAGGATAGACCAGATCTAAAAATTGAAGTTCTAAATTGGAGAAAGGCCAATTTTGACAGTATTAGACAAGAACTTTCAAAAACTGATTGGGGGCAGAAGTTCACCGGTAAAGGGACGGCTGGAAAATGGGAAGCCTTCAGAAATGAGATAACGAGAATCCAGAGAAAGTATATTCCTGTTAGCGTGAAAGGAAAGGCTGGTAGGTATAGGGAATGCTGGATGACTAAGGAAATTGAGAGTTTAGTTAAGTAAAAGAAGGAAGCATTTGTCAAGTGTAAATCTTTAGGAGAGTATAAAGGCAGTAGGAGTGTACTTAAGAGGGAAATCGGGTAGGCAAAAAGGGGACATGATATAGCTTTAACAAATAGAATTAAGGAGAATCCAAAGGGTTTTTACAAATACATTAAGCACAAAAGGATAACTAGGGAGAGCATAGGGCCGCTCAAAGTTCAGTAAGGCAGCCTTTTTGTGGAGCCGCAGAAAATGGGGCAGATACTAAATGAATATTTTGCATCAGTATTTACTGTGGAAAAGGATATGGAATAGATAGACTGTAGGGAAATAGATGGTGACACATTGCAAAATGTTCATATTACAGAGGAGGAAGTGCTGGATGTCTTGAAATGCATAAAGGTGGATAAATCTCCAGGACCTGATCAGGTGTGCACTAGAACCCTGTGGGAAGCTAGAGAAGTGATTGCTGTGCCATGCTGAGATATTTGTATCATCCATAGTCACAGGTGATGTGCCGGAAGACTGGAGGTTGGCTAACGTGGTGCCACTCTTTCAGAAGGGTAGTAAGGACAAGTCAGGGAACTATAGACCAGTGAGCCTGACGTCAGTGGTGGGTAAGTTGTTGGAGGAAATCCTGAGGGACAGGATGTACATGTATTTAGAAAGGCAAGGACTGATTAGGGATAGTCAACATGGCTTTGTGCGTGGGAAATCATGTCTCACAAACTTGATTGAGTTTTTTGAAGAAGTAACAAAAGAGGATTGATGTGGGCAGAGCGGTAGATGTGATCTATATGGACTTCAGTAAGGTGTTCGACAAGGTTCCTCATGGGAGACTGGTTAGCAAGGTTGGATCACACAGAATAAAGGGAGAACTAGCCATTTGGATACAGAACTGGCTCAAAGGTAGAAGACAGAGGGTGGTGGTGGAGGGTTGTTTGTCAGACTGGAGGCCTATGACCAGTGGAGTGCCACAAGGATCGTTGTTGGGCCTCTACTTTTTGTCATTTACATAAGTGATTTGGATGAGAGCATAAGAGGTACAGTTAGTAAGTTTGCAGATGACACCAAAATTGGAGGTGTAGTGGACAACGAAGGAGGTTTCTTCAGATTACAACAGGATGGTTGATCAGATGGACCAATGGGCCGAGAAGTGGCAGACAGAGTTTAATTCAGATAAATGCAAGGTGCTGCATTTTGGGAAAGCAAATCTTAGCAGGACTTATACATTTAATGGTGAGGTCTTAGAGAGTGTTGCTGAACAAAGAGACCTTGGAGTGCAGGTTCATAGCTGCTTGAAAGTGCAGTCGCAGGTAGATAGGGTAATGAAGAAAGCGTTTGGTATGTTTTCTTTTATTGGTCAGAGTATTGAGTACAGGAGTTGGGAGGTCATATTGCGGCTGTACAGTACGTTAGTTAGGCCACTGTTGGAATATTGCATCCAATTCTGGTCTCCTTCCTATCAGAAAGATGTTGTGAAACTTGAACGGGTTCAGAAAAGATTTACAAGGATTTGCCAGGGTTGGAGGATTTGAGCTACAGGGAGAGGCTGAACAGATTGGGACTGTTTTCCCTGGAGTGTTGGAGGCTGAGGAGTGACCTTATAGAAGTTTACAAAATTATGAGGAACATGGATAGGATAAATGGACAAAGTCTTTTCCCTGGGGTCGGAGTCCAGAATTAGAGGGCATAGTTTTAGGTGAGAGGGGAAAGATATAAAAGTGACCTAAGGGGCAACTTTTTCATGCAGAGTATGGTACGTGTATGGAATGAGCTGCCAGAGGAAGTGGTGGAGGCTGGTACAATTGCAGCATTTAAAAGGCATTTGAATGGGTATATGAATAAGAAGGGTTTGGAGGGATATGATCCGAGTGCTGGCAGGTGGGATTAGATTGGGTTGGGATATCTGGTTGGCAAGGACGGGTTGGACCGAAGGGTCTGTTTCCATGCTGTACATCTCTGTGACTCTAGTAGGTCCCTGTAGCCCACTGGAAGAAAGAAGCCAGTACTGGAGAACCTTAGTTCAATCTCTGAGGCAGAAGTCACTTATTCCTCAGCTTTCACCTGACCCTCCATGAAGGCTATGTGGCTACTGCCATAGCGTCACAGATCCAGCACACTGATGAAGAGGCAGATCAACTTGAAACATTAGCTTGCTGTCTCTCCATGGATACTGCCTGACCCGCTGTGGTCTCCAGCCTTTGTGGTTTTTGGTCCAGCACCTTCATTGATTGCAGGATATGTGTGTGGTGAATGACAGAATGAAAAGTATTATAGATTGTAACCATGTTGTTCTATAAGCTTTATTACACAATGCCAGTGTCTACATAAATGCAACAAGATTCAACTCTGCCATAACGAAGCAAATTGTGCACATTCAATCTGCCAGCTGTCCTGATGCTTTCATTTCAAGACAGTCTATTATTTTATCATTATTTGATACAGAAGTTAAGTCTCAGAGTGGCTCCCAGGAAATCCAAGTTATAATCTGAATTCAGTCAGTCTCACCATTGATGACCAATGTTAGTGGCAAGGCAAGAGGGAGGCCAGGAATCTCAGCCACTCAAGGAGCTTCTTCTTCTCAAGGAAACAGTTTGGTGTCGGTACTCATCCAAAGAGAGGAGGAGTCACAGACAGGGCCTCCAGAATGCTTACCTTGGGAAACTCCTGCATTGTGGAAGTGCCCCACCCTTGCACCTCACCATCATTCCCACAGTGAAACACTATGTTCTGTGCATGGTGATCAATCTGCCAACATGGATCACAGTATTGCCTTCTAGTTCCAGAAATTGCTGCCAAGCACAGACCTTGGAGGGCCTGGCATATAAAACAGATAGCAGGAATGTTATACCTCATCCTGTCTGTGGTGTCAATACCTGTAGATGTCCAAGCCAAGGAAGGTGATTTTGCAACTGTACTGGACTTTCTTATCTGGTCTGGCTTTCTGGGCCCAATGCCCCTGGCTATGACCAACCAAATCTTCTGGGTTACAGAGCCAATTACAGAGCAGGCGCCCCCCCCCCATTCCAGCTGTGGAAGTCAGGATTGTGCATGTCAGGTGGGAAAGGAAAAAAATACCATGATAAAAGAAGTTGCAATAGGCAAGCGTTGGTCATCTCTCACAAGCATTTGAGTTCTTGACTGCAGACAACTTCAGATGTCATAGACCCTGGAGCCATAAACTTGTTGCCTGTGGCCAGCATGTTGCATTTTGATGTAGAAAGAACTGAGGTTATACAAAGTGCAAAGACTGCAGTAAGATCCGGCCTGTATTGATGATCAACACTTCTCTCCCTTTTCCAAGTGAGAGCCACAGAATCAATGATGATTACACGTATCACTGGAGGGATAGTATCATTTTGCTTTTCAGCTTTTTAAAGGGGTTTGCTGCTACTCAACATTGAGAGGTGTCCAGTTGGAAGCTTGCAAGTCAATTTCACCTGATAGTGCATTTACATGCCAAGAGAAGATGCAAGAGGCACTGGCTTGGGTTAAACACAGTCTTACAGGATGCTCATGCATTTCAAGTTTAGCAGTCTTTCTGAACTCTTAGACATTGATGGCTAACTGATCATGGACAAAAGAAAAGGAAGTGCTTCAGGATTGCTCCCAACCTGCTGCCCTTCACAAGTACTCACTGCACAACACTCATCATGTGTTGACTGAAGACTTAAAAACCATTTAACCTCTGGGTCGTGCACTGTTACTGTCTCAGAGGCTGCTGCTTCCTCTCAAACGGTATGCAGGACCTGTAAAACGCAGAGGATTTAAAGTGGAATCTGTAGTTGTAGCCACACATACAGTTATATAGATAAGTAAGCATTTAGTTGTCAACAGACAAGTTCAAAGATGCAGAAACAGGTAACGGGTCCTAGTCTCTCGAGTGGAAACACCTTCTCCATGTCCATCTATCCAGGCCTTCACTGTTCTGAAAGTTTTAATCAGATCCTTCGTCATTCTTCTAAACTCCATTGAGTACAGTCCCAGCTGCCCAAACTCCTCCTCATTTGACAAGCCCTTCATCCCCGGGCTCATTCTTGTAAACGCCCTCTGGACTCCCTCCAAGGTCAGCACATGTTTCCCTAGAGACAGGACTCAAAACTGCACACAATATTCCAAATGTGTTCTGACCAGAGCCTTTTACATCTGCAGTAACATCTCTGTCCTTTTATTCTAAATAAAATTCCTGGCAGCAGAATGTGCATCCTTGCAATGGGTAATGGGAATAGGGAAAAAGCGGGAGATGACTTTGATCCATCATCCTCTGAGCTATGGGCCCATCACACTTCTGCTGTGCCACCCTGCTACTGCTATATTGCTATAGTGCTCCACTGGAATAGTCCAAGCTTCAAAATCCTCATCTTAAGACTGTCTAAGGTCTGCTCTGCTATGGCCATTATAGAAACATGGACAGCACAAATCTCCCTTTGGCATCAGTCTGAGAGTTTTGCAAAGGTGTCATGAACTCTTTTGGAGGGCACTGCACTTGCTTCCCAGCAGTCAAAAGACTTTGGCAAGATACAAGTAATCAATGAGGGGCACAGATGCAGCACAGTTATTAATGGTTGATATTAATGGAAAATTTTTACATTCATTGGTCAAGGCATTGATGATAAAAAGTTGGAAAGTCATGTTGTAGCTTTATAAAACTTTAGTTAGGCCACATTTAGAATATTGTGTGCAGTTCCGGTCACCACACGTAGGAAGAATGTGGAGGCTTTGGAGAGGGTGCAAAAGAGGTTTACCAGGATATTACCTGGACTAGAGTGTGTAAGCTATAAGAAGACATTGAACAAACTTGCATTGTTTTCGCTAGAGCATTGAAGTCTGATGGATGACCTGATAGAAGTATACAAAATTAAGAGAGGTATGGATAGAGTGGAATTTCAATGTTTTTTCCCTCAAGGTGCAAATATCAAATACTAGAGAGTGTAGGTTTAAGGTGAGGAGGGGAATGTTTAAAGACTATATGCAAGGCATTTTTTTTAAACTATTCATTCATAAGACATGGACATCAGTGGTTGGCCAGCATTCATTGCCCATTGCTAATTGCCCTTGAAAAGATGGTGGTGAGCTGCCTCCATAAACTGCTGTCGTTTATGTGCTGTGGGTTGACCCACAATGCTGTCAGGGAGGGAATTCCAGACTTTTGACCCAGCAGAAATAATGATATCTGTTGCCCTTGTCCTTCAAGTTAGAAGTGGTCATGGATTTAGAAGTTGCTGACTAAGGATCTTTGGTGAATTTCTGCAGTATATCTTGTACTTAGTACAAACTGTTGCTACTGAGCATTGGAGGTGGGGGGAGTGGATGCTTGTGGATTTAATGACAGTCAAGCAGGCTGCTTTTTCTTGGATGGTGTCAAGCTACTTAAGTTTTGATGGAGCTGCACCAATCGAGGCAGGTGGGGAATATTCCGTCACACTCTTCACTTGTGCCTTGTAGATAATGCACAGGCTTTAGAAAATCAGGAGATGAGTTACTTGTGGCAATATTCCTAGTTTCTAGCCACTACATTTATGTGGTGTGTCGAGTTGAGTGTGTTTTCATACAAAGGGTGGTAGATGCCTGGAACACACTGTCAAAGGAGATGGTAGGAGCAAATATGATAGCAATGTTTAAGGGGTGTTTAGACAGATACATGATCAGGCAGGGAACAGTGGAATTTGAACCATGTACAGGCAGATAGGATTAGTTTTGAATGGTATCATGGTCAGCACAGAGATAATGGGCCAAAGAGCCTATTTCTGTGTTGTGTTGTATGTTTAATAAATAGATAAGCTCTACTCAGAGCAACCACGTGCAAACAAAACAAAGTGACAGGGTGGGAAGTGGAAAAAGGTTGTAATCAAATAGAGGACCTTGTACATTGTTTAACATTGTTGAACCTAATGTTAAGTCCTGAAGACTGTATAGTGCCTCAACGGTAAATGAAACATTATTCCTTCAGCTTGCACTGGGCTTTGTTGGAACATTACTGCAGGCCTAGGACACAATGTTTTTTAGATTAGATTCCCTACAGTATGGAAACAGGCCCTTCAGCCCAACAAGTCCCCACCAACTCTCCGAAGGGTAACCCACCTAAACCCATTCCCCTGCCCTATATTTACCCCTGACGCACCTAACACTATGGGCAACTTAGCACAGCCAATTCACCTAACCTGCACATCTTTGGACTGTAGGAGGAAACCAGAGCACCCCCACGCAGACACAGCGAGAACGTGCAAACTCCACACAGACAGTCGCCCAAAGTGGAACTCAAACCTGGGTCCCTGGAGCTGTGAGGCAGCAGTACTAGCCACCGAACCACCGTGCCATCCCGCCACCCTGCCACCACGCCACCCCCATTAGTATGAGTGTAAGATGGTGTATTGACATGGCAAATGAATGGAAAGTTGGGATCATTCCTATGTTCAGAGTGAACGTGTTCCATAAAATATTCACCCCATTTGTTTTTGGACACACCAATATAGAGGAGACTACATTATGAGCAGTGAATGGAGAATAGATTAGATTGGGAAAAGTGTAAGTGAATCACTGCTTCACCTAGAAGGCACAATGGATGCTTAGGCAGTAAGGAGGGAGGAGTTAAAAGGGAAATGTTACACTTTCTCTGATTGCATTGGAAGGTGTCATTGTAGTAAAGAGATGTTAGGCATGTCCAAGGAGTGGAGGGAATAATCCCCACAGAATGCTAAAAAGGGAGGAGAGAGGAAGGCATCCTGCTGGAGGTGGTGGAAATGACAGAGGATGATCCTTTGAATGCAGAAATTAATAGGGTGGAAAGTAAAGGCAAGGGGAACCCTGTTATTGTTCTGGAAGGTAAGAAATGGATCATACCAAAGTGTAGGAAATGGGTTTAACATAACCGAGGGCCCAGTCGCAGAAGAGGAAACACCCTTTGAAGATGCCATCATTGTAATATATGCAACAGAGATGGAGAACTGGGAGAATGGAATAGAGTCTCTGATGATGCTGCTCCTTTAACAAGGTGATGTTGTCCTTGGGTATTTTTTTCAGAGACGTCATAAAAGACACAGCCTCTGGAAACTCTAAGTTTAAAGGGTTCTGGTGCCAATCTGATTAAAGCTAACAGATACTGCCTAGGGAAAAAGACTGTCAAGTTTAAAAAAACTTGTACAATGAAAAGGGAGTGGCCAGTTCTTCCAGCACTGCCTACTCTGTTTTGATTTGGTTTTAGCGTCCTACTATTCACAGAAAGCAGTCAGGCAGTTGTGAAGCTGCTGGACCCAAAAGAAGCAGGCCCATGCTGATCGTCTCATTCTGACATTTCTCTCCTGTAAGAAACTGTGTTTGATTTTTCCTTTTGTGCCAAGGGGTGTTTATGAGGACTGTTGCAAGTATTTGGAACAGCATCATTTAGTTGGGATGATCTGTTGTGTTTTTGGATAGGTTAAGTTATTCTTTATTCTCTTCTCTTTCGTTTGGGTTTCATTTGGTAATCTTGTAAATAAATTCTGTTTTGTTTAAAACAAAGTGGCTTGACCAGCTGCAGCACTCCTGACCTTACCACTGCTTAAAACAACTAGCAAAGTTAGGGTCTGAGCTATTTTCTCCGTGTGTTTTGAGGGGGTCTGGCCTGGTCCATAACAAATCCTTGCAAGAAGCAAGTGTGAGGAAGTATACTTAAGGTAACTATATACAACGGTGGGTTTGTATTAATGTTTGTGGACAGCCTATTTGAGGAAATGGAAACAATGAAGTCAAGGAAGGGACAATCCCAGCTGAGCATGGTCCAGCCCCCCAGACAGGTGTCTCCAGGCATCTGATCTGTCCGTAATTTCCGAATTGATTATGCTTGAGCATGACCCAATCCCTGGACTACAAAGGCATGGAATCCTGGACACCACGAGAATCAAGTGCCTGACTGAGGCCAGCCATCTTGACTGAAACAAGCTCCTTAACTAACTGACTGTGGCAGCACCCTACCCCCGACTGATGATAATTGCCCCTTTATTGTACTCAGTACTGGTCCCAGCTCACTTTCAGACATAACCAACTTATTTTAAATTCATTCACAGGATCAGGGCATCACTGGCTGAGCCAACATTTATTGCCCATCCCAGAGGGCAGGTAAGAGTCAACCACATTGCTGTGCGTCTGGAGTCACATGCAGTCCAGACCAGGTGAGGATGGCAGATTTTCTTCCCTAAAGGGCATTAGTGAATCAGATTTTTTTTTTCTGATAATGGACAATGGTTTCAACGTCATTGTGAGACTCCTAATTGAATTCAAATTCCACCATCTGTCATGTCAAGATTTGAACCGGGATCCCCAGATTATTACCTGGGTCTCTGAATTAACAGTCCTATGATAATACCACGATGTCATCACCTCCCCCATTTGCTTGAAGTCCAAGTAGTGTATTTGCAGGAGTATGAGGAGTTCAGTTAGGAGAAAGTTCTTTACACTCTAGATTTTTGGAACACTGCATGGTTTTCCACAAGAACCTGTTGAGACAGATGCAATTCTTCCAAAACAAAATGAATATGTACTTGAAGCAAAAAAATGCAAATGCTTAGAGTTTAGTTTTGGAATGCTTTATAAAGTATATTCATGCAGAACTAAATTGTATCTTTCTGTAGTATAATCCTCCATGTTTCTCTAACGCTAAAATGTCAGATTCCAAGTCCCAGAGATTTATATTCAAACTCTATCCTCCTCGGAATCAAATACTTCCTGAGTATTGTATCAGGGTTTTGTCTATCAGACACAGTGAAAGTAATACATTTGTGGATGATGTTCATGGAAAGTCAACCAGACTGATCCTAAGCACCAAAGAGCTCTTTTGTCTTTGCATGCTTCGTTGAACCAGGTTGATCCCCAGACTAGATAACAATGGTCGGGTGGAGGATATGCAGTGGCATGAGATTGCCAATTGTAGTTGTAAATTATTTTGCTGCTGCTGATGGCTCAAGCACCTCATTGATTCTCAACAGTGCTAAATTTATTTGAAATCTATTCTTGTTAGCACAGTGATGGTGAAAGGTCTCCTCGTTTGATGATGGCACTTTATCATCACAAGGACTGTGCAGTGGTCACTCCTATCTATACTGGGAGAAAGTGAGGACTTCAGCTGCTGAAGATCAGAGTCAAGAGTTTGGTTCTGGAAATACACAGCAGGTCATGCAGCATCCGAAGAGCAGGAGAATCGACATTTCAGGCAGGAGCCCTTCACCAGGAATGAGGCTGGGAGCCTCGGGAGTGGAGAGATAAATGGGAGGGGGTTGGTGCTGGAGAGAAGTAGCTGAGTGTGCAACAGGTGGATGGAGGTGGGGGTGAAGGTGATAGGTCGAAGAGGAGGGTGGAATGGATAGGTGGGAAGGAAGATTGACAGGTGGAACAGGTCATGGGGACAGTGCTGAGCTGGAAGGTTGGGACTGGGGTAAGGTGGGGGGAGGCGAGGGGAAATGAGGAAACTGGAGAAGTCCACATTGATGCCCTGGGGTTGAAGGGTCCCGATAAGGCATTCTTCCTCCAGGTGTCAGTGGTGAGAGAGTGGAGATGGAGGCAGCCCAGGACATGCATATCCTTGGCAGAGTGGGAGGGGGAGTTGAAATGTTTGGCCACAGGGCGGTAAGGTTGATTGGTGCGGGTGTCCTGGAGATGTTCTCTGAAGCGCTCTGTGAGAAGGCATCCTGTCTCCCCAGTGTAGAAGAGACTGCAATGGGAGCAACAAATACAGTAAATGACGTGGGTGGAAGTGCAGGTGAAACTTTAATGGATGTGGAAGGATCTGTTGGGGCCTTGGACAGAGGTGAAGGGGGAGGTGTGGGTGCAGGTTTTGCAATTCCTGTGGTGTCAGGAGAAGGTGCCAGGAGGGGAGGGTAGGCTTTTGGGGGTGTGGACCTGACCAGGTAGTTGCGGAGGTAACGGTTTTTGCAGAAAGCGAATAGGGGTGTCGAGGGAAATATATCCCTGGTGATGGGGTCCATTCGTAGGTCGCGGAAATGTCAGCAGTTGATGCAATTTATGTGGAGGCTGGTGGGGTGAAGGTGAGGACTGGGGGATTCTGTCCTTGTTGTAGTTAAAGGGGTGGGGTTGAGAGTGGAGGTGTGGGATGGTGGATGGTATGCATTGGAGGACATCTTCAACCACATGGAAGGGAAGATTTCAGTCTGTCCCCTCCACGACTACCTGGTCAGGTCCACACCCCCAAAAGCTGACCCTCCCCTCCTGGCACCTTCTCCTGCCACCACAGGAATTGCAAAACCTGCACCCAAGCCTCCTCCTTCACCTCTGTCCAAGAGCCTTTCACATCCATTAAAGTTTCATCTGCACTTCCACCCACGTCATTTACTGTATCTGTTGCTCCCAATGCGGTCTCTTCTACACTGGGGAGACAGGATGCCTTCTCACATCGCACTTCAGAGAACATCTCCGGGACACCCGCACCAATCAACCCTACCGCCACGTGGCCGGACATTTCAATTCCCTCTCCCACTCTGCCAAGGACTTGCATGTCCTGGGCTGCCTCCATCTCCACTCTCTCACCACTGACACCTAGAGGAAGAATGCCTTATTGGGACCCTTCAACCCCAGGGCATCAATGTTGACTTCTCCAGTTTCCTCATTTCCCCTCTCCCTCCTCCCCGCCCGCCTTACTCCAGTTCCAACCTTCCAGCTCAGCACTGTCCCCAAGACTTGCCTCTCATGTCAATCTTCCTTCCCACCTATCAACTCCACCCTCCTCTCTGCCCTATCACCTTTACCCCCATCTCCATCCACCGAGTGCATACTCAGCTACTTCTCCCCAGCCCAACCCCTCTCCCATTTATCTCTCCACCCCTGAGGCTCCCAGCCTCATTCCTCATGAAGGGCTCCTTCCTGATGAAACATCGATTCTCCTGCTGTTTGGATGCTGCATGACCTTCTGTGCTTTTCTAGTACCACACTCTCGACTCCTACCAATACTATCATGGATTGATCCACCAGTGATTGGTCGGATGTTGAAAATGAGATCAAGTAGATTTTTCCTTGTTCTTTGGTTCCTTCACCACCTGCAAGCCCAGTCTTGCAGGATTTGGACACTTCTGATGATGGCCATTGAAGTTTCCCACCCAGAGTGCTTTCTCAAGAGGTGTTCAAGTTCGAGTATTGATTCATCAGCCAAGGTAGGGAAGAAGCAAGGGAACAGTCGGTGGCAATTAGCATACTTGGCTTCATACCATGAGACTTTGTGGGGTCTGAAAGCAATGTTCAGGACTCTCACGGCAACTCCTTCCTGGCCATATACCACTGTGCTGCTATCCCTGTGTGTCTGTCTTACATGTGGGACAGTGCCTTCCTTGGGATTAGATTTCCTACAGTGTTGAAACAGGCTCTTAGGCCCAACAAATCCACATCGACCCTCCGAAGACCAACCCAACCCCCAATCGCCCACCTAACACTGTGGGCAATTTAACATGGCCAATTCACATGACCTGCACATCTTTGGACTGTGGGAGGAAACCCACGCAGGCACAGGGAGAATGTGCAAACTCCATAGTCAGCCAAGGCTGGAATTGAACCTGGAACCCTGGTGCTGTGAAGCAGCAGTGCTAACCACTGAGCCACCATGCCACCCTAGTCATAAAGGTATTGGTTTGCAAGATATAATTTAGTGAGTATGACTGAATCAGGATGTTAATTGATTGGTATGTGAGACACCTATCACAATTTTGTCACAAGCCTCCAGATGTTGATAAGGCTGACTTTGCAGGGTTGATGGAATTGGGTTTGTCATTGCCATTTCTGGTAGCTGGGTGAATATCAAGTGAATCATCTGATTTAATTAGTTTCTTTAGTCTTTGTAGCATTTTGATACAGTGGAATGACTCTTCAGGCCATTAAGTGAGCAGTTAAGGCAACATCAACATCATTACTGAGAGTTTGGAATCGCATGTAAACCAAATTAGGTAAGGACAGCATCTTTTTCTTATGATGGGCATTAGTAAACCAAATAGATTTGTAATCAACAATAGTTACGTCAGTAGTTTTTAGTTCCAAATTTTTATTGAATTCATATTTCATCATCTGCCATGGAGGAATTCAAGCCCATGGTCTTGTATATTAACATAGGATTAGGGATTATTAGTCCAATGACATTATCACTACAATATTGTCAATCTGCCTTTTGCCTGTCCCACCCAAGTCTTTGTGTTTGCATCAGATTGTGTGGACCTGTATGCAGCACAAACTTTTTAGAGCCCAGAGTATAGTGAACCTCCATAACAGTGGTGAGATACATCAGGGGATCATCTGTTTTAGGCATCACTGTAGGGATAAATGTTGGACTGGACATAATGCAAACGTCTTTGCTGTTAATACAGTGAGCTGAGATCTTTTAAATCCACTGAACAGATAAATGGATGCTCAGTTTTGTCTCTCATCCCCAAGACTATATCTCTGATAATGCATTTCCCCCAATATTGCATTTGTACATCCAAACTGCATATATGCTGAATCCTTGAACAGTGCTTGATTATACAACTTAGTGGCACAGTGAGTATCACCACTTAGCAGGGGTTGAATTGAGAATTGGAATTTTAATTTGATTTGCATTTCACCCAAAGTTTGTGATACATTGTTAGAGGCAGATCTTCCCTTCCCAAAAAGCAGTAATGATAAGTGAGTGGGTTGGTTTTGGGGAGAAGCCATTGGATGAACCTTGCCATCATGTAAAATCTGGGTAGGAAGGCCTTCCTACTCCACCATCAATTATTATTAAAGTAGTCAATTACCAACCACTTAAGGATCTCTTCATGCCACTCTTACGGCTAACATTGTACTAGTGTTAGTGCATTCCTGATGAAGGGCATATACCTGAAACGTTGAATCTCCTGCTCCTCGGATGCTGCCTGACCTGCTGTGCTTTTCAAAAGCCACACTTTTTTTGACACTGATCCCAAGCATCTGCAATCCTCACTTTCTTCTGCTGCATTGTTCACCTCAGTATTGGCCTCTGAAGTGGTGCTGTGACTCATTGTGTCTCATAGCCTCTGATTAACTGACAGCTTCAAATGGGAGGAGAGGATGTCACTGAACCAGAAAGTGATCACTCAAAAAGCTCACTGGGAGTCCTGATGGACCCAAGATTGACTGGATATTCTTGTTTATTACATCTGCCACCACACATGGATCTGATTCATAGAGTCATAGAGATGTACAGTATGGAAACAGACCCTTTGGTCCAACCTGTCCATGCCGACCAGATATCCCAACCCAATCTGGTCCCACCTGCCAGCACCTGGCCCATATCCCTCCAAACCCTTCCTATTCATATACCCATCCAGATGCCTTTTAAATGTTGCAATTGTACCAGCCTCCACCACTTCCTCTGGCAACTCATTCCATACATGTACCACAATCTGCATGAAAAAGTTGCCCTTGAGCTCTCTTTTATATCTTTCCCCTCTTACCATTAACCTATGCCCTCTAGTTCTGACCCCAGGGAAAAGACTTTGCCTATTTCTTCTGTCCATGCCCCTCATAATTTTGTAAACCTCTGTAAGGTTGTGGGTGGCACGGTGGCACAGTGGTTAGCACTGCTGCCTCACAGCGCCTGAGACCCGGGTTCAATTCCCGACTCAGGCGACTGTGTGGAGTTTGCACGTTCTCCCCGTGTCTGCGTGGGTTTCCTCCGGGTGCTCCGGTTTCCTCCCACAATCCAAAGATGTGCGGGGTCAGATGAATTGGCCATGCTAAATTGCCCGTAGTGTTAGGTAAGGGGTAAATGTAGGGGTATGGGTGGGTTGCGGGTCGGTGTGGACTTGTTGGGCCGAAGGGCCTGTTTCCACACTGTAAGTAATCTAATCTAAAAAAAGGTCATCCTTCAGCCTCCGACTCTCCAGGGAAAACAGCCCCAGCCTGTTCAGCCTCTCCCTGTAGCTCAAATCCTCCAACCCTGGCAACATCCTTGTAACTCTCTCCTGAACCCTTTCAAGTTTCACAACATTTTTCCGATAGAAGGGAGACCAGAATTGCATGCAATATTCCAACAGTGGCCTAATCAATGTCCTGTACAGCCACATCATGATCTCTCAACTCCTGTTCTCAATACTCTGACCAATAAAAAAATCATACCAAACGCCTTCTTCACAATACTATCTACCTACGACTCCGCTTTCAAGGAGCTATGAACTTGCACTCCAAGGTCTCTTTGTTCAGCAACACTCTCCAGGACTTTACCATTAAGTGTATAAGTCCTGCTAAGATTTGCTTTCCCAAAATGCAGCACCTCGCATTTATCTGAATTAAATTCCATCTGCCATTTCTCGGCCCTTGGCCCATCTGATCAAGATCCTGTTGTAATCTAATGTTTCACCACTCAAGATTCTGCCATGAACGTGATACTTCTAATTTTGCAATACTGGCAATTTGTTTTGGTCTCAAAATTACTTATAGATATTTACTCAATATGTTTGGAGCCATTTTCTTCTGAAGCCTTAATGGAGCTGTAAAATTGCTTAAATAGAAGGTTTACACACTCTCAATGGACAAAAGAATTGCACTCAAATTAATTTTGTGTATAAATAAAGAGGATTTTATATAAATGCTATGCATCCAGGAATTCTTAATTCCCTGGATACATTGCATTTATCTTCTATTTGCATGGTGTGGAGATTTCCTCCTGTTCCGTGAGTAAAGTGGAGCAAATAGGCAGAGTGGAAGTACTAAAAGCTACAGAAAAGCAATGTAGTTTTTCTACAGTATCTGTAACATAGTGAACAGTGCTTAACAGTACCACCTGCTATTGTACCTCAGCTGCAGAGAGCTGGAAATATGTGCTCATTTTTTAGAAGGCCATGTTTACCCACCTTCCACTGAGGGTCATTGTAAACTATTAATTGAAGACTATCATCAATGAGGCATGTCTGTAATTTGAGAAATCATGACAGACTTCAGTTTTAATGCAGCTGGTTCCTTCCAGGCTTGAGTGATCTCAGGCACATCAGTCAGTCAGATGTGTGTTAAGAAGATTATGGATGCCCTATTCAAGAAAAAAAAATCACATTCTCAAAGGGAGAGGGAAAAGCAATGAGGTCAAATAGTGAATGTAGACTTTAAGACTCTCTGAGGTAGAGAGCCCTATTCATTGTGCTCTAGTGGCAGTGATTGCCATGATAATACTCTGTAATCCAGAAGGGATTCCAGTCAATTAAAAAACAAGTTTTGCACATTAGTGTCTGGACATGCTCACTTATGCTGTGTTGATCATGCAGTGATCAGCTTGTTGGGGCCTTTGATAGGGCTGATTTTAGTATGATTCATAGGGTAGGAAAAGCCGGTCATAGCTTGACAAACAAATGTTTCATGTCTTGTCGTATTTCCATTCTGCCTTCCTGACTGTTTCACCTAGAGTGACTATGGGGTGCCTAGCCATCTACTGAATTTATACATATTGGCATCATATAATGAACATAGAATCTTGAATGCAATTTTGAGGAAAATATGGGCAATGGACATTCACAGAAAGGGCCAGGAAGTATACTTTTTAATGTGCCCTAGGGCCACATTAAAATTAAATTTGTCACCGAGTCACTTCAGAGAGTTTTAGAGCAGATGCTGAAAGGTTTGTCAAATATTTTATCAAAGGTGGGAAGGAAGGCTTGAGAACTGGAGCAGTTTGGGGCAGAAATTCTAAAATTTAGGATCATGGGTGTGGAGTGATTAAAATCAGGGATGATCAAAAAGCAATATTTGGAGTACAGGTTATCAAAGACAACTGTGGGACTGGAGATGATTATAGAGGAGGAATGGGGAGGGACTATGTAGGGAAAAGGAAAGGCATATTAAAAATTTTTCATTAAAGCCATATTTAACCAAGTGCCAGTACAAATTAGTGAGCAGAGGATTTAGTACCGTGGCATAAGCAACAGAACATCAAATGATGGAAAGTTATGGACAGTATAAGGTGGATTATTGGCTAGGAGTGCAATGGAATAGTCAGGTTTGGAGACAATAAAGATATGGCTGAGGATTTCAGCATTGTACAAACTGAGACAGTTGTATTACTTTATCCACACTGAATACCAAGCATATAATTTGTAAATAAACGTTGCGAAGCTTGACTAGCTTTAAAAAATTCAAACTTTGTTCAGTTTGAACCTTTTTTCTGTTTAATGTTTCTAGCAATTAGTTTTTTTTAATTTGAGTTTCTAAAGAGGCAAAAATGCTGCATTTGATCACTATGGCCGGAATCAATAGCCGGAAATTCGATTTTTTTTTTGACAAAGTTTTTGCCATAACAGTTATTATTGGCTTTTAAGTGATTCGATATGAAATGGATTATATAGGTATATTTTATCTTGTTACTTTTTACAAATGTTAAAAGTGAATGACAGGGTTCTTTTTCCTCAGGTAGAGGAGTTCAAAACTAGCAGGCGTATTTTTAAGATGAAAGGAGAAAGACTTTGAAAGGACATGAGTGGTTCGTGTAGAGCAAGTGGCGAATTTAGGCACAATTACAATGTTAAAAAGGTATTTGGATATGTTCATGAATTGGAATGATTTGAAGGGATAAGGGTTAAGTGCAGGCAGATGGGACTAGTTTAGTGCAGGCATGAACTGGTTAGACTGAAGTGTCTGTTTCCACGGTGTATGACTCGGTGACTTTCTAACACAAGTGGTGCAAAGACTAAAAATTGTATACAGAAATGAATTTGTGAAAAAAAGTCATGGAACAGACCAATTTCAAACCATCAGTCTCATGGTTGCTGAAATGGAATGGTTATGAGGAATGTTGTTTTCTGTTGTTAATATTATATTAGTAGTGTTTAATTTTATGCGAATGTGGGGATTAACTGAAATACACTTGGACCAATATTAAAATGCATAGAGTGAAACTGTGATTTATAGTGTGAGGAGATGAATCTTTGCAATGTGTCTGTAAACAAGCACTTGTAAGCTGTGCAAAGGTTGGATCCAGCTCTATTCATTATCATCTAGCTTTCTGGAGTATAATATTTTGGCTACAGATGGAAATTAGAAACAAAGTGAGCAGTTTTTCCTTCCCTTGAAGGGATGAGGAAGGTAGCGAGATGTGCAAATAATTGCTTCTTGCTACTTCCAATTTGACTACCTGTTTTCAGGGCAGGTGGGAAAAGTGGCCCTTATTCCAATTGGGAAACAAGGGTGACCTGCCTGCTGGATTGGAGAGGGTCCTCAATTTCCTCAATCCAGGGATAATCATGGGTTGAGATGGTGAAGCAATGATGTAGCTGCCTGTACCTTAAAGTATTCATGGACTCTGCTTCCACCATCTTTTCCAGAATAAAGCCTGAAGATTTCATGACCCTCTGAGATTCAAAATTGTTGCCCTTAATTTTAAACACAGACCATTTATCCCCATAAGAGGAAACATCCTCTTTACATTCACAGTGTCAAGACCCCTTAGGATCTTATACATTTCAATTAAATCACCGTTTACTCTTCTAAACTCCTGCAGATACAAGCCCAGCCTGTCCACATTTTCATTAGATAACATCCCATTCCAGGTATTAGTCGAATAAATCTTCTCTGAACCATCTCTACTGCATTTACATGTTTCTTTAGATAAGGTGACCCTTACCATGTACAGCAGTGTGTTCTCACTAGTGCCCTGTATAGCTGAAACATATCCTGTCTACTTTTGCATTAAATTCCCCTTGTGATAAATAGTAACATCCCAGTAGCTTTCCTAATTATGTGCTGCAGCTGTATTGCAAATGTTTTAATTCCTGCATGACAATCTGATTCCTCTGCAACTCAGAGCTCTGCAATCACAATTTGCATATTTATTTTATTTTGATGCCAAAATGGGCAATTTCGCATTTTCTCATATTTACTACATTTGCCACACTTTTGCCCACAGACTTAACCTATCTATATTCATTTGTAGACTCCTTATGTCCCCTTCACACCTTCCTTACCTATCTATCTGTATTGTTAGCAAATGTGGCAATTATGCCTTACATCTAAATAATTTGTATCCAATATAAACAGTTAATGTCCCAGCACTGATCTTTGTGGTACACCATTCATTATCTCTTATCAAGAAAAAAAGTGACCAATTTATGCTTACTCTATACTTCCGGTTATCCAGTCAATATTCTGTCCATACCAATAGGTTATCTCTACACAATGAGTACATCCATCAGTTCCCCTGTATCCATAGCACATGTTACCTCCTCAAAGAACTCAAACATGATTTCCCTTTCACAAACCATTTTGATTCTGCCTGATTATCTTGAACTTATCCGAGTGCTCTGCTTTAACTTATTTAGTAATAGCTTCTAATATTTTCCCTTTGACTGCCTATAGTTTCCTGCATTTTGCCTTCCTACCTTTTCGATTAAAGGAATTGTATTCACTGTCTTCCAATCTAATGGAACTTTCCCTGGATCAAGGAAGTTTAAAAAATTGAAATCAATGTATCAACTGTCTCACAACCAAGTCTTTTAAGATTTTAGGGTGAGGTCCATCAGGACTCGGATATATTGCAACCTGCTGCTCCAACAATTTACTCAGTATCATTTCTTATGGTTGTAATTTTCCTGATTTCCTTCCTCCATTTTAATTCCTGATTTAATGGTGTTTTTAGGATGTTACTTATATCCTCTAAAATACAGACTGATGCAATATACCATTCAAACAGCCTGGTATTTACTTATTTTCCACTATTATCCATTCATACCATTCCTCGGATCAGTACTCCCTTTGTTAATGCTATTCTTCCTTTAATATTTATATAGATTGTGGTGATCTGTTTTTATACTTCAGACTATCTTTCTATCATACTCTAATCTTTTTCATTTATTTGGTAATTCTTTGCTTTTTTTTACATTCAGTTCAGTCCACATCTTTTTGCACAATTAAATACTTTTGCTTTGGGCTTGATACAATCTTTAATATTAAAGTTAGTTGCAAATGGTGGGGGGTTCCATTTTGAGGAATTTTTCTTGCTCATTGGAATTTATCGATTACATCTGTTGAGAAGTAACTCTTTAAATGTCTGTCATTGCATCCCTATTGACCCGTACTTTAAACTAATTTGCTAACTTACTTCAGCCATCTTTGGTTTTATGCTCCAATGGGCATGAACACTCAAATAAAGTGGATTTGTTATTACCTAAGGTAAGCATACATCAGAACCTGGTATATAATTGGCATGCATAATAATAGTTAGTATGAAAATTTAATAAGTATTGATAATTTAAGGTTTAAGGATGAATATGGTCCTCGATTTTCCTCTCTCTTTGACCACTCTGTCTCAAAACCAAACTGATAATGTGGAATCAAGCATATGATGGTCAGTAATATCCAAATTAAGGTAGACAACCTATAAAAGACAGGCAAAAGTGAGGGCTGCAGAATGTTGCAGATCAGAGTCAAGATTAGAGTGGAGCTGGAAAAGCACAGCAGGTCAGGCAGCATCCTAGGAGCAGGAAAATCGACGTTTCAGGCAGGAGCCCTTCATCAGCAGCCCTTTTCCAGCACCACTCTCGTCTTGACTCTAATCTTAACCGATAAAAGATGTTGACAGCATGAAATTTACTGGCTAGACATCCACAGTAACAGTGAAGATAAAGATACAGACCTGAGATTATCTGGAGAAGAGAAGAATTCCAAAACCTATTTTTTCCAAATACCATTAGTACAACTTTTAAAAAATATAGCAGCCAGAAAAGGCACAGCCAGCTGCTAAGCCGTGGTGATGAAAAATAGCTAGGAAGGAAAAGCAAACTTCTGAACAGGAATCTCCTTCAGAAGAAGCCACCAGGAATAACTGAATAACTAAATCACCACTTTTTGTAGCCATTAATAGGGGAAGGAAGAAAGCACTGAGTGCACGGAAAAGCACAGCAAAACAGCTAAAGGCATGAATATGAATATACCATTCACAAAGAAAGGTTGATTATAGAGTCATAGAGCTGTACAGTATGTCCAACTCATCCATGCATACCAGATATCTGAATTAAATCTAGTCCCATTTGCCAACACTTGGTTCATATTCACTTCCTATTCATATACCTATCCAGATACCTTTTAAACTTTGTAATTGTACCAGCCTCCACCATTCTTTTGACAGCTCATTCCTTACATGTACCACCCTTTGCATGAAAACGTTACCCCATAGGTGCCTTTTAAATCTTTCCCCTCTCAGCTTAAACCTACGCCCTCAAGTTTTGGACTCCCTCAGCCTGGGGAAAAGACCTTGTCAATTTACCCTACCTATCCCACTCATGATTTTATAAACCTCTATAAGGTCACCCTTCAGCTTCCAACACACCAGGGAAAGCAGCCCCAGCCTATTCAGCCTCTCCCTATAGCTCAAGCCATCCAACCCTGGTAACGTCCTTTCAAATCTTTCCTGAACCCTTTCATGTTTCACAACATCCTTCTTATCGCAGAGAGACCAGAATTGCATGCAATACTCCAAAAGTGGCCCAAACAATGTCCTATTCAGCTGCAACATGACCTCTCAGCTTCTATGGAGAAAGTGAGGACTGCAGACGCTGGAGATCAGAGTTGAGAGTGTGGTGCTGACAGCAGGTCAGGCAGCATCTGAGATATAACTAAGAGAAAGTGAGGACTGCAGATGCTGGAGATCAGAGATGAGAGTGTGGTGCTGGAAAAGCACAGCAGGTCAGGCGATTGCTGATGAAGGGTTCTTGCCCGAAACGTCAATTCTCCTACTCCTTGGATGCTGCCTGACATGCTGTGCTTTTCTAGAACCACACTCTCGACTCTCAACTCCTACACACAATGCACTGACCAATAAAGGCAAGCATACCAAACACCACCTCCACTATTGCATCTACTTCCAAGAAACTATGAACCTGCATTCCAAGATCTCTTTGTTCAGCAGCACTTCCCAGGAACTTACCATTAACTGTATAAGTCCTGCCCTGATTTGTCTTTCCAAAATGCAGCACCTCACATTTATCTAAATTAAACTCTGTTTGCCTCTCCTCAGTACATTGGCCCACCTGATCAAGGTCTCATTGTACTCTGAGATAGCCTTCTTTGCTAACTACTTCACCTCTAATTTGGGGGTCATCCTCAAACTTACTAATCATGCCTCCTGTGTTCAAATCTAAATCATTTATATAAATGACAAAAAAACACTGATCCCTGTGGCACATTGTTGATCACAGAGCTCCAGTCTGAAAAAGCAATCCTCCATCACCGTTCTCTGTCTTCTACCTTCAAGCCAGTTCTATATCCAAATGGGTAGTTTTCTCTTTATTCCATGTGATCTAACTGTACAAATCAGTCTACCAAGAGAAACCTTGTTGAACGCCTTATTGAAGTCCCTACAGATCACATCCTCCGCTCTGCCCTCATCAATCCCCTTCGTTACCTCTTAAAAAAACTCAATCAAGTTAGTGAGACACAATTTCCTAAGCACAAAGCCAAATTGGCTATTCCTAATCAGTCCTTGCTTTTCCCAATGCATGTAAATCCTGTCCAACAGGATTCCCTCCAACAACTTGTTCACCACTGATGTCAGGCTCACTAGTCTTTGGTTCCCTGGCTTTTCCTTACCACCTCAGTTACCCTAATCATCCAGCATTCCTCAAACTTACCAGCCTTGCCCTAACAAGAACATACTGTCTCTGGACTCTCATTATCTCATTTTTTAAGGCTTCCTATTTTCCAGTAGTCCCTTTACCTGTGAACATCCATCTCTAAACCACTTTTGAAAGTTCTTGTCTCATACTGTCAAAATTGACCTTGCTCCAATTTAGAAATTTAACATTTAAATCTGGTCTATCTTTTTCCAATCGCTATTTTAAAACTAATAGAATTATGGTCATTGGCCTCAAAGTGCTCCCCCCGACATCTCAGTCACCTGTCCTGCTTTATTTTCCAAGAGTAGGTCAAGTTTTCCATCTTCGTTGAAAAGTGTGGTGCTGGAAAAGCACAGCAGGTAGGTAGCATCCAAGGAGCAGGAGAATGGATGTTTGAGCATAAGCCCTTCATCAGAATTTCAAATTTGCAAAGGCAAAATTATCCAACTTTACGCCACAGATGTACTAATTATTAGAAAACAGATCACTCTTTGAAAATGTAGTACAGTCTGAAGAATAGGCCAAGCAATAAATCCCAACTCAACATATACTTCCCTGCCTTGGAACAAAATCTTGAAGAACAGCTCATTTACAACAGCAAATTCACCAACTTCAAGCATTGTTCTATCGTATTACAGACTGTCCTTACCCGCACAGTGACATATATGAATAAAGTTAAAGATTTGTGGAGTGTTGGGAGAGATCAGGGAGAATGTACTCTAAATTCTATAAAAATAATTAATTTAAGAAACTAATTTGAGAATGCAAGAATGTTGATGCTAATGGCGAGAGAAAATGCTTGGTGTAGAGTTCTGTAATAAATTAGGATCTTCAGGTGATGTCACAGAGTTGCACATTACTGAATGTAAAAAGCACAATGTGGGGGGGGAGTTAGAAGACTGGAGGAATCACAGTAGATGACACACTGAAATATGAGACTTTCTGAAAGAGGCACAGAGCATCTGTACATGATCCTATGAAAAGGATAGATTAGTTTCTATCTAGATTAGATTAGATTTACAGTGTGGAAACAGGCCCTTCGGCCCAACAAGTCCACACCGACCCGCCGAAGCGCAACCCACCCATACCCCTAACCTAACACTACGGGCAATTTTTTTAGCATGGCCAATTCACCTGACCCGCACATCTTTGGACGGTGGGAGGAAACCGGAGCACCCGGAGGAAACCCACGCAGACACGGGGAGAACGTGCAAACTCCACACAGTCAGTCGCCTGAGGCGGGAATTGAACCCAGGTCCCTGGCGCTTTGAGGCAGCAGTGCTAACCACTGTGCCACCGTGCCGCCCTTAAATGTATCTAATGTAACTAAATGTCAGAGCCCAGTGCCGGATTCATTGTTTTCAGCATTTATTAAGAAAACGTAATAAATTAGTTCATTTTAACTTTAAGGCTGAATAGTGCCCTCGACTTTATCTTCTCCATGTCCTTTCTGTATCAAATCCAAACTCCTAGTGTGGTATCAAATGCATCAAAAAAGGCAACATGTGAGAGGTATAAACAACCTTTAATCGAGCTGTAGCTGTTGCCAGAATGTCAGCCATGGGGTTATCAGCAAGGGCAGGGACGTAACTCTCAGCAGTCCTTTTCTCCTTCTGATTTTGGAACCCTTGACCAGGGTCTGCTTTGAGAGCCACTGAATGGCACTCCCCTGCCCCCAGAAGGCTACAGTAGACTCCACAGACTGCATGTTAGAACACCTGCCTGCTATAAGATTTATCAACAGAAGCAAGATGAGACCATTTATAAATTTTCCACTATGTGCCCACTTAACAGTTGGTAGCATGATGGAAAGTCTGACCACAAGCCTTCTAACCCCCATTTTTTTCTTGTGAGTGCAGTGGGTTTCAGACACGTCACCATCCACACCAGGTAAGTACACCTCCTGCCTCTGAATACACAAGAAAGGCTGTAAAATTCCAAAAAATATTTTAGCACAGCAAAAACAATTTGCTCATCCTATTGGATTAAGTTTAAAAATCTTTCTAAAAGTAAAGATGTGAAGGACATCGCATGTACAAGACTAATAGCAGGGGCCTGGCAGTATCCTTGTAATGTTACTGAACTAATAATCCAAAGAACTAATGCTCTAGATATAAATTCAGGTCCCATCATAGCATCTAGGGATTCAGTTAATTAAATAAATTTTTAATTAAAAGTTTGTCTCAGTGATGATGGTCATGAATCTACTGAATTGGTATAAATCCCATCTGGTTTCCTATTGCCAATTAGAAGAAATCTTTACTTGTGCCTTTCAAACCACCCAGGCATAGGTGATAAATGCTGAAATGCTGACCTTATAGTCAATTTTTACAATGAGTCATAAAGGGGTTAAAAAAAAAGACTACAGTGGGTTATGAAACCCATACAAAGGTTTGGATGTTGTCACCTCACTGTACTCTAATTCTTCAAATGACACCTGATTTAAGATAGTTTTTGTGGATTGAAAGATCAATCAAATAAATATTTTCATTCTATGTTTTATGGATCAGGTAATCAGATTTAGTATTTGGAATTCACACAGGATCACACAGACATTATGTGGAAAAATGTATTGAAGGTGGATTTGGCTACCAGTGAGGTTTCTGATTGATAATGTAAAGGAATTTGCTATAATAAGTTAAGAATAAAAGGTAGAAATCTGAGCACTGTAATCATTAATGCCATAGCCAAAAGTCCAGTCTAGCAAAGAATTCTGTGAAAGATTTTCAGCAGAGGTTGATTAAATGCTGTATGCCAACTGATCAAACAGACTGCAAGTTGACAGTCACTCTGGCATGGACAGTTCACAGAGAGAAAAAAAATCTCCAGATGGTTGAAGGATATAGTCACTAACAACTGGAGTATGGGAAAAAATCCCAAATTTTCATTTGTGTTGTATGATAGACCTTCTGTTCATTAATGCATTATAATTGGTTTATTTTTTCCTGCAAAAATTGAATGCTTCATATGCACAGAGAAAGTCTTTTGTTAGGGCTGATGTAACATGGAAAATAATCAGAGAACGCTAGCTTTGTAGAATCATAGAATCTCTACGATGTGGAAGTGGGCCATTCATCCCATCGATACTACACCAACACTACAAAGAGCATCCCAACCAGACCCACCCTCATAACCCTGTATTTCCCATGACTAATCCAACCAACCTTCACATCCTAGACACTATGGTGCAATATAGCATGGCCACTCCACCTAACCTACATATTTTTGGACTGCGGGAGAAAACTGGAGCACCCAGAGGAAACATGGGAAGCATGTGCAAACTCCACACAGACCGTCACCCGAGGCTGGAATCAAGCCCAAGTAGAGTGTGAGCAACTGAGTCACAGTGTATATCTGAGGCAGAATTTAATTCAAGATACATGAAAGACTATGAAAGAGAGGATTTTCAGGAATACAAAGACCCTAGTAAGTTTATATTTGCTGATGGTAAACAGGCCTTACCAAATACTGCAATCAGTATTGGTAAAGTCCATTCCTTATGTTTCACTGGAATGAATTTAAAAATCTCAAACTCTGCTCAGTTAACAGAAATAAACAAGGTATCTTTTGTGTCAAATGGTAAAGGGTTTTGCGATGAAAGTCTGAAAGAACAGAATGCTATTAATCGAGGGTCAGGTAGTCATCACATTGTTCTGTGCATATGATAGCCCATTCATGTACAATCACCTAAAGTGGTTAATTACATATTTCACAAAGGTACAATAAATAAAGGTACAGTTTTGGGATGTACAAGAAAATCTTTGAGCAAGTTTAAATACTGACTGAATATTTAGGATGATGACCAAGAAGCAAGGATCTATTCCAGCAGAATGGAGTGGAAGAGTGGAGAGTAAACAAAAAGTATACAAATCCTGACGCTGAGTCTGAGAGTTGATCAGGTACTGCTTCTCATGGTGTGAGACAAAGTTATGTAGTCATAGTCATCAAGATGTACAGCATGGAAACAGACCCTTCGGTCCAACTTGTTCATGTCGACCAAATATCCCAAACTAATCTAATCCCATTTGGCAGCACCCCACCCATATCCCTGTAAACCCTTCCTATTCAAATACCCATCCAGACGCCTTTTAGATGTTGCAGTCGTACCTGCCTCCACAACTTCCTCTGGCAGCTCATCTATACATGCACTACCCTCTGCATGCAAGCGTTGCCCCTTAGATTCCTTTTATATCTTTCCCCTCTCACCCTAGACCTATGCCCTCTAGTTCTGGACTCCCCATCCCCGGGAAAAAACTTTTTCTATTTATCCTATCCATGTCCCTCATGATTTTATAAACCTTGATGAGGTCACCCCACAGCTTCTGACGCTCCAGGGAAAACAGACCAAGCCCATTCAGCCTTTCCCTATATCAAATCCAATCCTGGCAACATCCTTGTAAATCTTTTCTGAACCCTTTCAAGTTTCCCAACATCCTTCCGATCAGTAGGTGACCAGAATTGCATGCATTATTCCAAAAGTAGCCTAAACAATGTTCAGTAGAGCCGCAACATGACCTTCCAACTCCTATACTCAGTGCTTTGACCAATAAAGTGAAGCATACTAAACGCTTTCTTTACTATCCTATCTACCTCCTCTAATTTCATGGAGCTATGAACCTGCACTCCAAGGTCTCTTTGTTCAGCAACACTCCCTAGGACATTACCATTAATACCATGTATACGTCTTGCTAAGATTTGCTTTCCCAAAAATGCAACACCTCACATTTATCTAAATTAAACTCCATCTGCCACTCATCGGCCCATTGGTCCAGCTGATCAACATCTTGTTGTAATCTGAGGTAACCTTCTTCACTGTCCACTACGTTTCCAATTTTGGTGTCATCTGCAAACTTACTAACTATACCTCTTAAGCTCACATCCAAATCATTTATATAAATGACAAAAAGTAGTGGATACAATACCGATCCTTGTGGCACTCCACTGGTCACAGGCTTCCAGTCTGAAAAACAATCCTCCACCACTACCCTCTGTCTTCTACCTTCGAGTCAGTTCTGCATCCAAATGGCTAGTTCTCCCTGTATTCTGTGAGATCTAAACTTGTCAACCAGTTTCCCATGGGGAACCTTGTAGAGTGCCTTACTGAAGTCTGTATATATTCACGTTCACTGCTCTGCCCTCATCAATCCTCTTTATTACTTTTTCAAAAAGCTTAATCAAGTTTGTGAGACATGACTTCCCATGCACAAAACCATGTTGACTACCTCTAATCAGTCCTTGCCTTTCCAAGTATGTGTAAATCCTATCCCTCAGGATTCCCTCCAACAACTTGCCCTCCACTGACGTCAGGCTCACCGGTCTGTAGTTCCCTGGCTTGTCCATACAACCTTTTTTAAATAATGGTAGCATGTTAGCCAGCCTCCAGTGTTCTGGCACCTCACCTGTGACAATCGATGATACAAATATCTCAACAAGGAACCCAGCAATCACTTCCCTAGCTTTCCACAGAGTTCTAGGGTACATCTGATCAGGTCCTGGGGATTAATCCACCTTTATGCATTCTCACTGTAGAAGTTCTGACAGAGGCAAAAGTGGCTGTCATTTGAATAGATTTGACAATAAAGACTGCTGATCAATTTTGCAACATTGCTAGATTGTTTGTGAGATCTGTTTGGCTGAACATTGTTTGTGTTTAACCAGAAACAAAAGCCTTCCCTATTTTATGGTGTCTTGCGCTTTAGCAGTCTTTCCTATCTTAAGTTGATGTTTGTCAAGTTAAGTTGATGATCAACTTTGTGTTATATATATGGTTCAGGAGCTCCACGCTGTTGCTGTGGCAGCAGAGAGAGATTTTATTTATTAGTGGCATAAAGGGACTCTTTCAGGTATCTTAATGATGCATATTAATTATTATTTTCAGAACTTGTACTGTGGAATTTGAGAAATGTGTTATTAATCTTACCATAGAATTTAAAATTTGGAGGCAGGCTTGTGAGGCTTTTAAATATATTGCTTTCTATTGGTCTCTCGGGCAATTAGGCACGTATGGTAAATGCTGATTTTGCCAACAATGTTCACTCACCATGAATGAAGATTAACTATTGGGCAAAGTAGGTCCTAATCATTTTAATTCAAAAGTCCAATTGAGAGAGTGTCCCTCTCATCCAGGTTAAATGTACAAGCTGATCAGGGAAATATGGTAATATCTAAAGAAGTAAAGTGGTTGTGAAGTATGGTATTTCAGTTGCACTGGTTGTATCTTCATACTAGATGAGATGCTAATTTTTATGTATTGGAGTTAGGTACAACGATGAAATACCCTACAGAAAGGTTTGAGGGCAAATAAAACATCAGGAGCTGATATATTTTTTGGCCAACTGTGAACTGTGTTAAGTATTTTTTTGCAGGATTTTTCACCGCAAGACCTAGTAGAGTTTTCTTCCTGTATCTGTCAAACTCACCTCATTAACTACCTACTCACCTATACAACATTCCTCAAGTTTGCTTCCATGCATTGTTCCTGGGACAACTCCTTATTACCAGTATATCCCAAAATCAGCTGGCACCCACGTCATCTTTCAGAGGCCACTGTACATCTGGAAAAACACTAACAGTACAGAATTGCCCTGCATGGTTCTTGACATTTATCCCAGACATAGAGAATTAGATTTTTGATTAGATTCCCGAGAGTGCGGAAACAGGCCCTTCGGCCCAACAAGTCCACACCGACCCTCCGAAGAGTAACCCACCCAGACCCATCCACCTACTCATGCACCTATCACAATGGCAATTTAGCATGGCCAACTCACCTGACTCGCACATCTCTGGACTGTGGAAGGAAACCAGAGCACCTGGAGGAAACCTACGCAGACACGGGGAGAATGTGCAAACTCCATGCAGACTGTTGCCCAAGGCTGAAATCTAACCCGGGTCCCTGGTGCTACAAAGCAGCAGAGCTAATCACTGAGCCATTTGCCACCCAGAGCTTGATTTTGTAGACCTAAGTGTGGAGCTCCTGCTGGGCAGTGGGGGCTGAGTTGTAAACACAGAGCTTCCTCCTCTCCCACCACCAGCAGTGCACAAACCATTCCAGCCTGATTCAGCATTGCTGCCCAGGTCAGAGGAGTCACCTGGATGAACACCTAGCAAAGTAAGAAATAGTCATTGTCCTTTTCCACTCCACCAGCTTAAGTTATACTATGTTCTCGCCATAATCTCACATATACTCGATCTCTGTTACTGTACCAACTC
Organism: Hemiscyllium ocellatum; assembly: GCF_020745735.1. Taxonomy (NCBI): domain Eukaryota; kingdom Metazoa; phylum Chordata; class Chondrichthyes; order Orectolobiformes; family Hemiscylliidae; genus Hemiscyllium; species Hemiscyllium ocellatum. Next base: position 58,456,319 of record NC_083407.1, on the reverse strand, counting down.
CCATCAAAACGCATGCTCTACCACTCTTACTATTGACTGCAACATCTTACCTCACTCACTGTCACCCAACCTAACCCCCGACAGCATGAACTCTGCAAGGTCTCTGCATCGCTTAATCACTCATTTGGGATATCTTCCCATTCCCCAAAGCTAATAACTGTGCCACTCACTTGCATCTTTCTTATTCTTGACTTACTCTCATTTCATGAAGAAAGTATCCTATAATAGGGCAGAAAGAGTCAGGAGGGGTGGTGAGTTGTTGTTCTGAAAAGAACACCCTTGCTATGACTGCCCCAGTGACCATGTCCAAGCCCCTGGATTGGTATCAAAGATTTATTTGAACTACTGGGCCCAGTATCCATTTCACTCGGGTTGGGGGCTGGTGGTTGAGCGGAAGGTGGTGGAGATGGCAAAGTATGGAAGAATTGGAAATAAATAAAATAATGTGGGAACCAGGGCAACTTGGCAAGACGGTTCCAAAGTAGGCTTAATGTTTGGAGACAAAGAGGTGTGATAGAAGGCTGTTTGTGCGCCTGTGCGAGGTCCTTTTTTTTGTTCACGGTATTTATATAAACAGTTCAGATGAGAATGTGGAACAGGGATGGAGTCACAAACATGTTTGCAGATTACATGAATATTGGCCAGCTGATTGACAATGAGGAAGAAGATCTTTGGTTACAGGAGGATATAAGTGGATTGGTCAGATGAATAGAGCAATGACAGATGGAATTTAACATTGAAAAATGTGAGATGATGCATTTTGGAAGAAGTGAAAAGATGGGGAAAACTCAATCATTGACAGGACCCTCAGAAGCTGGGAGGAACAGAGAGATCTTGGTACTCATCCATAGATCCTTGAAGGTGGCAGGGCAGATTAATAGGGTGATTAAGAAGGCTTATGGGATATTATCTTTATCAGTTGTTGCATTGATTATAAGAGCAGGGAGCTGAACAAACATTAGTTAGGTCACAGCTGGAGTACTGTGTGCAATTCTGGTCTCCATACAATAGGAAGGATGTGATCACACTGGACAGGATACAAAGACAATTCAGGAGGATCATGCCTGGGTTGCTGCATTTTAACTATGAAGAGAACTGGATAGGCTTCAACTGTTTTGTTTAGAGCAGGGAAGATTGAGATTGAAGTGTATACAATTTGAGAGGCAAGGACAGGGTGAATAGAAAGCAGCTGTTCTCCTTAGTTGAAGGGTCAATAACAAAGGGCAAAATTTAATGCTGAAAGACAAGAAGTTTAGAGGGCTTTGAGGAAAAGGGTGTTGAGAATCTGGAATGCACTTCCTGGGAGGGCAGTAGAGTGAGCAAACTTCATTACCTTTAAAACATATGTGAATAAGCACTTGAAATGTCATAACATTCAAGGCTATGAGCCAAGTACGGGAAAGTAGAATTAGTGCAGACAGTGTGGCACAGTCTTGATGAGTCAAAGGGTCTCTCCTGTCCTATGTGAACCTTATAACTTGTCTGAGGTCTGCTAACGAGCAAAATAAACTTTCTGCCTTTGTTTTTGTGCAAAGTAATAAGGCGAGACAGAAGTAATATGAGTCTGATAGCTCTGGTTTAGTATTCAAAGTTCAGAAAGGCAAAGCAAGATTATGTAGGACAGAGATGCTGTGAGCGTACAAGTATCAGAGATAGTGATCATGATGATAGTAAGTAAAGAGCCTAGAGATGAAGCCTGGTTCAGTCCACAAACTGAATGCATGTCTCTGATCTCAATGTATCATTGCTACATGATCATTAACAATCCAGTCCAAGGAGCAGCATTGATGTGCAGAAGTGATCTGTGTTTGGATCGGAAATGTGCCATCAGGTTTCTTAGAGACTGGTATATATTGAATGCTAATGTCCGTGAACATGGGGTGCGTGTCCTGAGATGTTAGTGCCTGATGTCTGATATGGAGTTCCTTTAGAGTCAGTGGAAGTTGCAGGTACTTGCAGTGATTTTCAAGTCTAACTTGTTTGTTGCATTTGCTAAGATAAGAAGCTGCATATCAATGAGATGAGTTAGGCCATTGACAATGTGTAACAAACTATAATCCCCCTTAATAGGCAGCTAGCATGGTTTAGCGAAAAACTCACCATGCCACTTGTTGAAAGCATAAAAGTGGACATGAGTTCACAATGTCAAAATAGACCTCACCACACTTCTCATGCAATTCTGTCACAAATCTCACAATTGTTTGTGTCTCTCAGACCTCTAAGATGCCACCCTTGAAGCAAGTTCAATCTGGATTTTTAAAAATTTGTTTTGAGAATCATGGAATCCCTACAGTGCAGAAAAAAGGTCATTCAGTCCATCGGGTCTGCACTGACCCGCCGAAGAGCATCCACCCTGTTCTGTCCCCATAACCCTGTATTTCCCATGGCTAAATCACATAGTCTGCTCAACTCCGGACACTATGGGCAATTTAACATGACTAGTCCACCTAAGCTGCACATCTTATTACTGTGGGAGGAAACCGGAGCACCCGGAAGGAACTTACATGGGTACAGGGAGAATGTGCAAACTCCACACAGACACTCACCCAAGGCTGCAATCGAACCCAGGTCCCTTGCACTCTGATGGTGTGTATATGGAATGAAATGTCAGAGGAGGTGGTAGATGCAAGTACAGTTACAACATATAAAAGACATTTGGACAGGGACGTGAATAGGAAAGGTTTAGAGGGATATGGGCCAAATGTAGGCAAATGGAACAAGTCTAGTTTGGGAAACCTGATCGGCATGGATGGATTGGGCTAAAGGGTCTATTTCCGTGCTGTGCGACTCTATGACTCTGTGACTCAATAAGTCGCAATTTTACCATCCCCCACCAGGATTACTTTCAGGGCACAAGGTGATGAATTGAGAGGTATCTGATTTAGTTTATCTTGAAATTTTTGATGGACATATAAGCATTAATTTTAATTTGAAGAGAGAGAATTGGATTTGTTAATTGCATCTAATCATATGCAGGTATAATTGGTCTTAACTGGGATTTACTTGTACACCAATAAAAACAGAATCGACTAGAACTGTGATTTCTTTGGTGAGGATGAACATGTTTGTAATGCATAAATCTGTAAATAAATGTTATAAAAATTATAAAGATTGGCTTGTGTTCTATCCTTCACCATCTGGCTCTTTGGATTATAGCTGCAGGGCACCATCGCATGGATTAGTATTGCAATATGCTGTGAAGGAGTGAGAGAAAGGTTGCAGGCCATAGGTGATGGTTTCTGCCATTGTATTTGTCAAGCCTGTGTTGTACAGTAGCTGCAGGTGTCATTGCAGCAGATGCTATGGCAGTGCATCTTTCAATCTGCTGACCTAGATGCTGAGAAAGCGGTAACCCACATTTGTTGGCCTGTGACTCATTTTGTTCTATTTGTACTGCAGATCGTCCACTGTCAGAAAGGGGGTTAAAGACAAAAGAAAGGAAATTTATTTGGTGGCTGTGGTCCTAAAGCCATGAGTATGAGGTATTTTGTTTTTAAACAGATGTTTTTAAACTATAAAAGGCATTTCAATAGCAAAAGTTATGTCATGTTTTAATGTTGGGATGGTGAGATCTACTCCATTTCACCTCTGCTTCCTGGATGGAATATATGATGTGTAGGAAGAAGACAGGAGGTGAGAGGATTTTAAAGGTTGTAGAGCTGGTGGGTTAGGTAGTTTCCTGACTTTATCTTTCCACTATAAATCCAGCCCCTAGTGTCAGTTTATCACTTCAGTATGTTCTCACTCCGCATTCCAAAGTACCTGTGAATAATATCACAGAGGATTTGATTAAAAGTTTTAAAAGAACTTGTTGTTTTAGTTTGATTGTGCAAAACATCTGTCACTATGGTTTTGAATGCCAATTGTTTCAGGTTTGCAGTTCCTGCAATATTTTCAAATCTAAATAGAATTCTTAATTCCAATTGACTAGCTGATCATTATGCCTGTTATTTTGTAGATGAAAAAGGCAAAAATCTAAAGCCCTTTCCTTTTTGTGAAGAAGACAATAAACAGAGAACAGTGATTAGTAGGGAATCTAATCTAATCTAGATCAGAATCGCAAGATCCTATTTGAAATTTATGTAACAGGAAATGTTGCTCGAATATAGCAAATTGTATAAAATCCTTTTAGATACCCCTTGAAATGAACTCTACTTTGTCAGTGTCCACCATTTGTACAGTTTTCTCAAAGCTGTAATCAGTATCTCATTATGTAGCCTTGGTAGGAATACTCCGTAATTATTAGAGCCTCATGAGCAGCTTTTTACAGGAGTTCTTTAATAATGAATGCATTTTTAAATTGTCTGCTTAGTATGCTTCACAAAGCAATTGAGACTTATTAAAAACTCTTCAGCTGTTTACACAAATGATATACGAATGCTCCATTAAAATCATTTACTAAGAAATTTTGCAGGAAGGGAATTCAAATGGAAGAGTTTCATATCTTGTACAAACTCTGAAGATCTTCAACAATAGTAAACAGAAATATTGCTAGTGGAGTCTAATAGGAAAGCTGCATATGATGCTACTGTCAGAACCACAGAAATGGGTCAGTTCTGCAAATGCCCAAATTTGGCTTGCTGCAGATACCTCTCATCTTTTTTTATATTTATAAGATGTGTAAGGAAGCTAAAATAGCCAACATGCATAAAACCATCTTTAATTCTATATTTTCTTTCTTCAATGTGAAGACTTCAGTCACAATATTTGCTCTGATTTTGCAAGTAGGAGGAAAACAAGAAAATAATTCTTGCTGCGATTTAGCAATCTCTCTGATGAGCATTTCACCTCTGTTGAAAGCAAAAATCGATTAAATATCCTTAAAACAAAAATCTAAAAAAGTAAAAGATCCAGTTTAAAATCTTATACATGATCATTTAATGCCAGTAGACAATTATTAACTTAATCTTACTATGATCGGTTTGTTCATTCAATTTTATTAATCACATCATCATTTAATCTTAGTGTTAGCTGGTGAAACAAGATATAACTTTTAAAAGGGTTTTAAATGGTGCTCTGTGGGGCAGGAATTTTGAATTTGTCTCTAAATTCAGTGAATGGCAGTTCTGTGGAGAATCCACAGCACAGTTTGTAGCATTGCTGTGAATGATAGATTCTAGTTTCAAGATTTTTTATTCTAATCTGAGCATTCCTGCAATCCTGAAGCTGTGGTCAGTTTCAGAGGATTAAAGATAGTGAATTGCAGCCCAGATTTTGAAGTTGTACCAGTGGATGTTCAGTTGTGTAGCTGAGGTAAACTGAATGATAAATATACTATGAAAGACAGAATTTTCAGTGTGATTATAATGAATCCATGGTGTTCATGGATGCGGAATATGAACACCAACTAGCCACGAAATGACACGAACAGCAATCCTTAGTAGCTACACAGACGACAAGCAACATGAATTTGACTGGGACAACACTACTATTATAGGACAAGCCAAACAGAGAACAGCCAGGGAATTCCCAGAGGCATGGCACTCATCCACAGATTCAATCAATAAGCACATTGATCTGGACCCAATATACCAACTACTGCAACGGACAGCTGGAACTGACAACCGAAAGTGGCAGATTCAAACCACTACAAATGCCGGAGGAAAGATCACAGAAGCGCTTCACAGGAGGCTCCCAAGCACTGAGGATGTCACCTAGACAGGGAACGAAACGTCTGCAACACAAATTCCCACCTCGGCGAACAGAACCACAACAACGAGCACCTGAGCTACAAATCTTCTCCCAACTTTGAAAATTTAAAGTGCTGTCATGGTGCACAGGAAATACATGTGATTCCTCGGCACAGGATGAGTTCAGTGGTGAAGCCCACTGTAAGATGACAGTGCTGCAGCTTTTTGTTGTTAAAAATTAGCCTCTTGGTCAGAGAGGCTTGACATCAGTGCCAAAGGTTCCCTGCTCAACTGCATTATTATTAATTAAACAATGTACTGAGAGTGCACAGGGGTCATGAGTGGTAGTGTCCTTACCTCTGAGCCAGGAGGACATGTTCAAGTCCTACCTGCTCCAGAGGTGTGTGGTAACATCCCTAAACAGGTTAATTAGAAAATATCTCAATTTCATTTATAAATAACATAAAACCAACATAATCCAAATTATTTGTTGTGCATCAGTATTTATTGAGGCTGCCTTATACAGATTACTAAATGAACTGTCACATCTCATAGTTGCACACACTGACAGCTATGGAGAGATAGGAACATTTCCTTTATTGTTGAAAAAATGTGTGTATTTTTGTTCACTCCTTACTCAATATTCGTATTAATATTGGATGTTGTATTTGTTATACTGTGAAACATGCAGAACAAAGCAATGACAGATTAATTGAATGCATACTTCAGCTTTCTGTTCATAAAAAAAGATACAAATGACATCCCAATGGCCTAATGGGAAGGAGGAATTGAAATAAATTAACATTAGTAGGGAAATGATTTTGGTGAAACTAACAGGATTAAAGGCAGATAAATCCACAGGATCTTAATCGCAGACTGTTCAACCAAGTGGCCCTAGAAATAGCAGATATTCAAGTGATCATCTTCCAAAATTCTGTAGACCCTGGAACAGGTCCAATGGATTTGAGGGTAGATGATCTAACCCCATTATTTAAAAATGGAGGCAGAAAGAAAATAACAAATTAAAGACCAATAAGCTTGATGTTAGTAGTGGGAAAAATGCTAGAGTCCATTGTACAAGATATGATAGCAGAGCACTTGGAAGATAGTGACAAGATTTGAAAGGGTCAGCATGGAATCAGAAACGGGAAGTACTGTTTGACAAACATGTTGGAATTTTTTAAGAATGCAGCCATGAGAGTGGGTAAGGGGGATGTGTTGCAGTTGGTTTATGCATCTTTTGTTACGTGATCTTGTTACAAAATACAGTGAAAATTGTGTCTTTGCATTTCCTCTCTCATTCCTTCCTTGCCAAGGTGATGATCAGTATGAAGACAGTTGCACATTTAACTACACTGAATTGTGTCTGCTTATTCAACATTCTCAGTCATCTTGAAGTCTGTTACTCTGTTCACTATTTATGACATTATCAAGTTTTATACAATCCACAAACTTCTAAAATGTACTGCCTAAACAATTCAATAAGTCATAAACAACAATTAATGGCCCTAAAATCAAACTCTCAGAGAATCTCATTCACGTTATTCAAAAATTATTTTCATTTAACAAATTAATACTTGGATAATGTGAAAGCTGTCAGGAAAAATATTTCAAAATTCTGGAACAGCAAGAAAACAAAAAAAAAATGTTTCCTGTGCTTTAGCCATTGAAGAGGCAATTTCTGTTCAGCTTTAAATCTCAAATATTTGTGGAAAACAAATGCTGAATATTTTAAAATATGTTCTCCAAATAAAACTTTCCAAATAAAAAAGTCAGAATTATAGTGGCAGCTTTGGTAGAGATCAATATTCTTTGAATTTGCAATATGAAGGGGGCCATGAAATCATAACAATAATTGACAAAACTTAAATAGTTCAGTCTCAAGTTCTAATGCTCTCTAAAATCTTAACAAAACATCAAAATTGCCATGCACTCTTCTTTTATTGCACATTCTGCATTAAAAAAACAGGAAAAATATTTAAATACAATACTCTCATCTGGCGAAAGCATAAGCACTGACACAATTGTTTTTTTTAAACAAGCATTGTAGAATTTCAAACAAATTAGGGGCTCAAGGTCCTCAATCAATTTGTTTTAACGTTACATGTTTGACCATTTTAAAAAGGACCTAATGTTATATAATATTAACGTAAAAACAAAATCTGTCCTATTAGATATTCCACAAAATGCAATGACTTGAGATTCTGATTCAAAAACGCAAAACAGTTACTTAAAAGGATTTTCTGAACCAGTAATTTAACAAACCAAAATACTTAATTATCAAACACTCAGCATGGCATAATTTATATTGAAACTCCCTTTTTCAACCCAAGTATTAATACAACCTTAATTTCAGCATTTCTCATTTTTTCTCATATCCCCTTGATGAAATTACACTTACAAAAAGAGAAAGCCTCGCAGCAGACCACACGGCACTGCAGCCCAAGCCACTCCCTTCCCCCTAGAAGAAGGACTCACAGAGTGCAGTCCACAGCCCAGAAACTGAGACTCCCGCAACAAAAACCCGGACAAAACTGCCCCGGCAATCAATGCACTTCACTGACGGGATCTAAACAGACCGGCTCCACTTTCTCCCCCTTTTCCGGTGTCCTAAAAGTACATATAAGGGGAGATGTGAGGGATAATGATGATAATTTTAAGAAGTACCAAATTTTGTTTAGATGTTTCTCTTTAAGTTCCTGATTTCTAATTTTTTTAATGCTCTGGAGCCTCAAACCCTGTGTCTGTGGATTTTAAACAGGGGACTCTAATCTCTTTCTCACTTTACTTCTCACGGAGACTTGAATCCCTTTTCTTACTCTGTATGTCTGGGGACTCTAACCCAATCAAAACCCTAGGGACTCTAACCCCAATTATAAGCCCTGGAGGCTCTAATGCCAGTCAAAGGCACTGGAGCTATAACCCCAATCAAAACCTGGGGTCTCTAACCCCAATCAAAAGACCTGGGGACTTAAACTTCCTTTTAAACCTAGGAATCTCTAACCTCAATTAAACCCAGGGGAGTCAAACCCCGATGAAACCCAGTAACTTATGATTCCAAAAGGGAGCTCCTTGGCGTGCAATTGCATAAGTTACCTCAGAGATTCTGTCACCACGGAGTCCCAGGGAACGAGGGGTTGACTGAGTGGTAGGTTAAGGAGAGAAATCAAGGTAAATCTTACCTTATGGGCCCATCCATCTCACACAATAGGCATTCAGACGATCACTTATTCAGTCCACCTGGAAGCTCCTTGTATGTTGGAATCCCACCACTACCTCCAAATGGTGTTTTTTTTTCCCAACGTCCTTTATACACTTGATGCAACTGCAATGCACCAACTTCTATGAGCAACAACAAATGTTTATTAAGCACAATACAAGCTTTGGAGAAACTCTGAACACATGCTTCCGAGGTGTGTCTGGGAAGTTCCTCTGAAAAAAGGAAACAGTCCTTCCTTCATACAAAATCTTTACATCACAGTTGTAATACCCAGAAGACAAGCTCCAGCCACTCCCTGACAGCCACATGCAACTCAAGATGCAATGCAGTCACCACCTCACATCCAGAAACAATGTAATGCAAATTATCCTTTAATGGCCAGATCTGGTGTGAATTGCATTTTTTCTCTAACTATAGACGAGTAGTCAAATTCCAAATTTTCATATCATACAGCAGGCAGTGAATAAACCAAATTGTATGTTGGCCTTCATAGTGAGAGAAATGGAGTACAGGGGCAAGGATGTTTTGCTGCAATTATGTAGGGCCTTGACAGGACTTCACTTGAAGTATTGCATGTAATTTTGGTCTCATTTTCTGAGGAGGGTTGTTCTGGTTATGGAGATGTTGCAACTAAAGTTTCCTGGATTGATTCCTGGGACTGACATATGGGGAAAGACTGAGTTGGTTGGGACTATATTCCTTGGAGTTCAGAAGATTGAAAGGGGGAAATCTCATTCAAACCCATAAAATTCTAGCAGGGTTAAACAGGTTAGATACAGGCAGGATGTTCTCAATGACCAGAGAAACCAGAACAAGGCATTACAATCTAAGGATAATGGGTAGGCTTTTTAGGTCAGAGATGAGGAGGAACTTAGCAGAAGTTGCTGAAAAAGCTCAGCAGGTCTGATAGCATCTATGAAGAAAAATCAGAGGTCACATTTCAAGTCCAATGACCCTTTCTCAGAACTGGGGAGGAACTTCTTCACCCAGAGGATGGTGAGCTTATGAAATTCTCTGCTACAGGAAACTGTGGAGGCCCAAGCATTGAAGACTTTTTTAAAAAGTTGGAGATATAATTCCTAGCATTAATGGGATCAGAGGATATGGAGAGAAAGCAGTAACAGGATACTAAGTTGGATGATCAGTCATGATCATATTGAATGGTGGAGCTAGCCAGAAGTGTCAAATGGTCTACTCCTGCTCTTATATTAAATGTTTCTATGGCTGATCTTGCAGGTTCAGCTAGTCCTCTTGTCTCCACATCGAGATGGACATTGACAGTCTGATACCCAGTCGGGATAATTGAAGTGCAGACTTCAATCTTCATTTGTACAGTCGTAACACACTTAAACCACTCATTTTCTTACCTTGACTGATTGACCCCAGCACTCCCATCTCTAAGATGTACACTTCGCTTCTCCATGTTCATGACTCTACTCCACACCGACCACCGCTGCCACCTTAATCTGGAATCATACTTCTTGGCCTTGAGCTCCATGCACGACTGTGAGCTCAGCCATGAAAACCAATGAATTCAGTCATACTTCACAAAGTTGACTAGCGCAAGACACCTTTGAACAAATGTGAATTATGTGTCTTCATCTTGAAGGTAGCACTTCATTTAAAAAGTGTTTATTCTAATGAACACACAGGGATGTTAAAAATATATTACAATTATAAACCCACCACAGGTCAGGGTGAGGCTTGACAAGCTACAAAAACACTACTGACTTTTATCTTTGCAAATTAAGCTGAAATTGGAAAATAAGAAATTTTGTATCCTGCAAAATTCAGACACCATGCAAAACATTGTCTCCTATTCTTGCAGACTCCATAAAATCCATCTCCCCCTGAATTTTTGTTTAGCATTAATGTACAACTGTGTGTTACCTTAGCTTGCAAAGTCTCATTTTGATTAGACATTCTAAGGTCAAATCATATTGATATTTAGAATTATAGAATCCATACAGTGTGGGAGCTGACCATTCAGCCCATCGAGACTACCAAACCTCTAAAGAGCATCCCACCCAGACCCACCTCCCTACCCTATCCCTATAACACTCCATTTCCCATGGCCAAACCACCTAATCTGTTTTGGACAGTGAGTGGAAACCAGAGCACCTGAAGGAAACTCACACAGGCATGGGTAGAATGTACAAACTCCGTACAGTCACCCGAGACTGGAATTGAACTCAGGTCCCTGGTGCAATGAAGCAGCAGTGCTAACCGCCCAGCCAAAAACGGAAAAGAGAAAACAAAACAAACAAAAAAATTATTTTCTTGTAAAGCACTGTCAGTAGATATTTTTGTGTGTAATCATTATTGAAATATAAGAAACATGATGCCCAGTTTGCACATAGCAATCTCTCACAATTGTGTTATAATGATCAAATAATCTGTTTCTATGTGATGTTAATTGGCAGTTAGATAGTTTTCAGGCTACTAGGTATATTCAAACCCTCTTCTTTAAGGTTGTGTGTTGGGATCTTTTATGCCCACCTGAGAGGACAGTCAGGACTGAGATCAGCACCTCCTCTTAAAATGCAGCACCTCTGATGGTGCTTACAGCACTCCTTTGTATCAACCTTTCAGACCAATATACAGTTTGGTTTGCATTATTAATATTATGCTTGTGTAAGTGCTTGCATTTACCATTACTCTGACAATGTAGCACTCCCTCGGTATGGCACAGGCATATCGGTTTCAATTTTATTGCATGATGTGGAGGTGCCAGTGTTGGAGTGGGGTGGACAAGGTCAGAAGTCAGACAACACCAGATTATAGTCCAACAAGTATATTTGAAATCATAAGCTTTTGTAGTGCTGCCAGTTCCTCAGGTGGTATGTTTTATTGCAGTCAAATCTCTCAGGTGCAGTTTAAATGTACAAACCTTTAACCAAGAAAGCTACTGAGGATGCAACAATAGAAATTCAGTGACAACATTTTGGACCATGAAACGTGTGTGTGTGTGTGTGTGTGTGTGTGTCTTTTTACTAAAAACAATTTCCTCTCTTCCTCCCTCTTCTTCCGAAACTATTGAAATCAATGGGTAATCCTATAACAGGAACAGTTATTGTTTTCTCCAAAGGTAGTGCTGCATTTCTTATTTTTTAAAAAAATCAAAGCTTGCAAGGTGTAAATTTTCTCAGCCTTTTCCAAGATGCATGGCTATGTGACTAAATGTTTTACTTAACTAGTCATGAGCAGGCGCACACATGATTCATTAACACACATAGATGCGCACAATGTATTCATGCCATAAAACAATTCATGCAGAGTTATTGATGGCAAAAGGTCCTCCAGAATCGTGATACTGAAAATATGTCAGCCAAAAGGCTATGGGCACTTCCAGAGCTGCCTTGGGGTGCATCCTAATTGTATTGTTGTGTCAGCATGTATGTAGCCACACACATAATAGTTATGCAGAATGGGTAGACTATGAACTCAAATGGCTCTAACACTAAATTAGCACAAACCTGAATTTTTAAAACACCCTGGCCCAATTATATTGGCTCTTAAACAAGTAGCTGTGTGTTGTTGTGCAAACAAACTGAATCTGCAATTTGTCATTTTGTAGATTTTCTTCCACAATCCTCTTTGTATATTTGCATCTACAGGCCTGTTTGAGCTCATGAGCAGAGGAAAATCACACACTGTACCAACTAGAAGAGGCTCTTGTAATGAACAAGAAGTAGTTTATTACATGTTAACAACAAATTACAGGTTACATAGAGAGTTAGGATGTTACACTTTATTCCTTCAAGATGCTAAGTTATTCTACCCACAAGTCTAAATGACATCATTAATATGGATGGTGCTTACAGCACGCCTTTGTATTAACCTTTCAGACCAATATACAGTTTGGTTTGCATTATTAATATTATGTTTGTGTAAGTGCTTGCATTTACCATTACTCCAACTCCTCCCAAGTCTCCAGCCATACAAACTTAGACAGTCTGGAGGTTCACAATTCTCTCAAGCATGTTATTTTTGAACTTGAAAGACCAAGTAGTTGCTTAGTGATAAGCCATTGTCTTTGATTCTCTTCCTGGGAATCTGAGGTCTGTAGGTCTCTTTAAAATATAAAGGGACTCAGAGACCTTTAATCTGTGGTATTTCCTTAACACAGGACACCTTTCTTCCTCATTCAGGCAATTTTTTACTTTTAATATCCTGAATCTCCAGAGCAGGCACTTTCTTCCTCACAGTATCTGCAATCATTAAGCATTGGTCATCCCTTCTCTGTGGTGGCTTCCATGAAATTGTGTGCATCACATCATCAAGCTGCATCAGTTGATGTCTGTTCTCAATCCACCTTTAGTTCTGTGCTGATATTGTCGTCTCTTTGCTTAAAGTGGTTTTTTGGTTTGGACATTCTCATTTATCTTCAACAAATAAAACCAATATCCTGAATTTTCCCAGCCACTGGATGACATGGATATTGGCAAGACAGTATGAAGAGTTAAAATCTTCGAGTAAAAAATCTTACTCGAAGATTTTAACCTACTGCGAATCCTCTTACAAGGATGCCTTCCTTGAAGAAGCTCTCTTCCTCCCTCTACAAGGATTTCAGTGAGTCCCTCTCTCACTGCACCCCCCAGGTATATCATAGCAATTATGGAAACATGGCTCAGAGATGGACAGGACTGGCAGCTTAATGTTCCAGGATACAAATGCGACTGGAAGGATAGAAAAGGAGGCAGTAGAGGAGGCTCATATTCCTGATGAAGGGCTTATGCTCGAAACGTCGAATTCTCTATTCCTGAGATGCTGCCTAACCTGCTGTGCTTTGACCAGCAACACATTTGCAGTATGAAGAGTTACCTCAGATCCACAGTAAGGAGATTTTCAATGTCAAGAGTGAAAGGTCCCATTTTCTATCCAAGTGTTGAAAGACAAGATGAGATCCTCACCAGGAAGCAGCAAGAAGCCTACTTGCTTGTAATGGCATGCATTAATATCTCATTAATAGTTAATTTCACTCATTGATACCCAGTTTTCCAAGTTCCTTCCTGCTGGATAGAAATAACAGTTCCCAAAAGGGAAGTCAGCAGGCATTTGGGAACACCTCGTTGAAGCTTTCACCTCCAGGCTTTCATCATGTACAGATGTCAGCAACATCTCAAGGTGAGCTCCATGCACTGCATGCTACCCCTTCCCTTGACCACCAGGATCTCGATGTCCCTGTTGGCAAAGCTGGGAACTAATTTCCCTCTGTCTGACAAGAGTCATTTCAGACTGCCAGCATTTGACCAGGCATGTGGTTGAGTTTCAAACATGTCTTGGTGCAAGTGTTCCTAGATTCAGGACTCTGTGGGGAAAGGGAGAATGTAATGAGTGGGACACCATTAGGGTATGGTGCACAGGTAGAGAGGCAAGTTTGTGAAGATAGCATGAGAAATCTCGCTTGGGGTCTATGAAACTTCCCAGCATTGACATTGAGATGATTTCTGGTAAAAATTTAGCCCAGAATGTTAACTGATAGTGGAGGAGTTTTGCAACCTTTTAGATGTATGAGGGGTTAGTACTGAATTTTTCAAGATGACTGTAAGAGCTTAGCTTCCAAGAAAAAGCTATGGTGAGCTATGCAGTTCCTCTTAGGCTACAGATGATTAGGAAATAGATCACAGCAGAAAGGGAAAGCTCTGCACAGAACAGAGCTCTCACGAAAATGTCCTAACCACTAAGTGTTTTGAGGGAACAGTGCTCCAACACCACCATAGTCAGGTGAAATTCTGAGATCCCTACTTTTCCACAGGGAGATGATGGTTGAACTGTACAACATCATAGTCCATAACAGATAGCAGGACCAGTACATTGCTGCTAATGGCCCTAAATATAATATGACCTTAAATGTCTGCTCCTCTAAATCATTTGTATATAACTTGGCATGTTTTTGAAGGTGCTAATCCACTTAGCCTCTGCTGCACCCTCTTGATCTCATAAGCTGGTATCCAGAGTGAAGATGTATGTCTGTGCAAATGTTGATGTTCATATTAATACTGAATGACATCTCTCAGCAAGGTTTACATTTCTGATGATATAGGGAAGATAATGTCCTCCAGATGTGCAGGGTTCACACCTGCATGTTGTTGCTTTCCTCCTTTAGTTTACCACCTCCATTCCTGTAATCTTGCTGATTTCAGGCCCCTTTCTCCTAATAACCTGAGGTTCTTTTTTAACCCATCCTGGTTTCTTTCTCTTCTCCAACCGTCCTTATTGATTGTGATGTGAACCCTTGATTCCTCCTGTTTGACTTGGCTGTTAGGGCTGCTGCTATTTCTGGTGTCTTCAGCCAGTTCTCTGGATCTTGACAAGACCAAATCACAAATGTGGTAGACCTCTCATAGGCAGGGCTTTCACTGTGCTGGTACTAATCGGACAAGGGTTGCCATTAATGAATCGGGCTCAGTTGTAAGCTAAAAAAACAGTTGCATTCACAAGGACCTTTTGTATGTTGAGGCAAATAGAGTCAGATAACCAGTGGGGCTTCCAGAATTTTTGCAAGTATCACGTGAAGACCCTAAACATTGACTAAAGCACTGGAGTAACTATTGAAAGAGGAAAATGGCAACACCTCCTTTGTGTTGGCATTCACTGCCATGATAACTAGTGGTTCCTGCAGCTTTGCGATAGTGAAAATAATAATGAACAAAGATACTTGATTGCTTATGGTAGTGCTTGTGGCAGAACCTGCCTCCCAGGCATTGACCTTCACAGGAATCAAAAAGGGTGTTTCAAGTGAAGTCATCCCAGCTAAATAAGTTCAAATCCATCATCCTTCATAGATGGAAGAATGTCAACACACGAAATCCTTTGAAGCAGGAGCAGGTGACATTAGTAATGTTTCCCAGGTTGCTGTCCAAAGCATGGTGATAACAGAAGCACAGTGCAGAAGGAGAAGGTACTTCGATGTCTTTAAATTTAGCAAAGTGTCAGAGAATTGTCCAATTACAAATAGAGACCACGCAGTGATCTTGTAAAATTGACAAACACTGATTTATTTCTCACAATATCATGCGGAAGAGAATTTGACTGGACTGATACAAAATGGACACTTTGCACAATTAATGATTCTTCTCCCCGAGCAGTAGATACAGCAGGGTTACAGCAGTGTAATGTTAATTACAGGACAATGCAGTTTTAATTATGGTTAATAGAAAACAAATGCTCGTCCAGCAGTAACCATCAGTTAACAATTGTAGCAGGAAGTTTAGCTAATCTGCAGAAATGGGTGCTAATGACCAGCATCCTGGCTTCAATAGGTCCCTAGGGTAGTGTTCATTCTTGGAGAAAGTGAGGACTGCAGATGCTGGAGATCAGAGCTGAAAATGTGTTGCTAGAAAAGCGCAGCAAGTCAGGCAGCATCCAAGGACCAGGAGAATCGACGAAGGGCTCATGCCCAAAACATCGACTCTCCTGCTCCTTGGATGCTGCCTGAGGTGCTGCGCTTTTCCAGCAACACATTTTCAGCTCAATAGTGTTCATTCTTGTCAGGTATCTTGGTGCTACATGGTTTGTGTGGGCTTTGTGGGGATTGAGTACCTGGAGACAAGGAATGCTCTCAGAGCTTCAAGAGTGGCAATACTATTGTGAGGTAGGAAAAACAGTTCACAGATCGTCTAAATAGTGTATTCCTTCAGTCAGGAAACTGCTTAGGTCTTGTCTCATTTCACTGCTGGTTCCTGAGCTGAGTATGGTCACGTTGAAGTGCCAGTGACATTATGGATAGGCTGTCTTTGGCTAAAAACCTACATGGTTTCTGTGAGCAAGTGGTGGGCAGGCAGAGTGGTTTGCTTTTCTTCCACAAAAAGTGAGCAGAGGCTTTGTCAACCAATGGGATTCACAATGATTCATGATGAAATTGGCCACACATGGGGGCTCTGCAAGTTCAATATTTTAGTAAGGAAATGCATAGCAACTACAAAGGTTACTACGCTATGAATATACAGTTGGTGTTTAACCATGCCCAGAAGATATGATTGGTGACAATAAATGCTGGAGCTCACAGCGAGTCAGGCAACATCCATGGAGAGAAAGCAAGCTAACATTTCGAGTCTGGATGACTTTTGATCAGAGCTGAAGTGAAGTGTGGAGGGGGTTGTATTTACGCAATAGTAGTGAAGGATGCGTTTGGAGTGTTGGGGGAGAGAGGATGTTGCAGTTCAGATTAAATGATCAGAATGTGAGAATGGCAGAACAATGGTGTGTCTAACTGCCAGACTGGAAAGAACAGACAATCCCACTGGGGTTGGGGGAGGGGAAAGAGGGTGATAGACAATGTAACAGGCAAAGCAAAAAGAAAGGGAAAGAATGGGTCCACAATTTGAAGGCATTGAACTCAATGTTGAGTCCAGAAAGTTGCAAACTGCCTCGTTTGAAAATGGGATGTTGCTCCTCCAGTTTGTGCTGCGATTTGCTGGAGCATTGCAGTATTCTGAGGACAGACAAGTGGGAATGTGAGCAAGACACTGTGTTAAAAAGACCGGCTACGGGAAGGTAAGGATCATGCTTGCACATGAACTGGTGGTATCACTTAATCTAAATTATCAACATCCTTTCTCCCCCAACACTCCACCCTCTTCCCCCAATATTGCATAAATGTTGCCCCCTCCACACTTCACTTCAGCTCTGATGAAAAGCCACCTAGATTCGAAATGTTAGCTTGGTCTTTCTCCATGGATGCTGCCTGACTGCCTGTGATCTTCAGCATTTGTTGTTTTCAGTATAGATTCCAGCATCTGCAGTAATTTGCTCCTTGATCTGATTGGTGAGTACCTGCTATCTTGGCAGCAAGTGTCCTATGTCAATCTGGCGTAGCTATCACCCCTGAACCTCTATGAGGCCACAGAGATTTCCTGCTGGATGACAAAGGCTTTACTATGACTGCACCTTTTCATGCAACCAAATTAGCAGTGTGCTTGTCATTGAGCATTGAAATTGAGCATGTCATGAATCAAACTATCAGCATGAAGGACTGAAGGAACAGTCTGCTGTTTTGAATGCTTTGTGGAGTTATACTGTGCTTACTGGAGGATGTCTTTAAGTTTGTACTGGTCTTTCTGTGAAGCCTCATCACAATATTTACTTGGCCAAATTCATGAAAAAAATGACAGGCCATTCCATTAAATCCTTATGTAACAACAATTCCAATAACAGATAAAGGGCTGAATGATTCACTATATGCATTCCCTGAATACGTTCCTTGGTTGTCCATATGCTCCTAAGCAGTGCTACTGCAATGTCTGCAGCATAACTGGCAGAAGACTGCTGACCATTACTGAGGAGAAACTGCAGGTAGCCTTGGAGGATGTCTTCAAATTATTCTATGTTTTGTGCACCAGACTTTGAAGTGCATCACTTCAGTATGGATGGTAGCAGTTTGGGCTGACTGGTTAAGGTTAACAGAAATATGAAAACAAGAAATCTGTAATCTTAGCCAAAGATAGCAGACCCATTAAGTGCTAAGCAACTGCCAACCCCCTGAGGTGGCATTTCAGAAATCCTAGTAAGCTGCCAGAGCACAGATTACAGGACTGCTTGAAGTGTCTGTGTGTCCTTTGAGCACTGGTATTAGCAGCAATAATGGCAGCAAGCTGGGCTTCCATGGCAACAGGAAGCAACATGACTTCAGTTTCGATTTGGAGATACCGGTGTTGGACTGGGGTGTACACAGTTAAAAATCACACAGCACCAGGTTATAGTCCAACAGGTTTAATTGGAAGCAAGATTGAGTGGCACGGTGGCTCAGTGGTTAGCACTACTGCCTCACAGCACTAGGGTCCTTGGTTCGATTCTAGGCTTGGGTGACTGTGTCGAGTATGTACATTCTGACTGTGTGGGTTTCCTCTGGGTGCTCTGTTTCCTCCCCCACTGCACAAAGATGTGCAGGTCAAGTGAATTGACCGTGCTAAATTGCCCATTGTTATGGTGCATTAATCAGAGGGAAATGTGTCTGGGTGGGTGACTCTTTGGAATGTTGGTGTGTACTGGTTGGGATGAAAGGCCTGTTTCCACATTGTAGGGAATTTAAAACCAGAATCCTACAGAATGAAATACATTCCTAGAATTTGTTTGTGGGCGGCACGGTGGCACAGTGGTTAGCACTGCTGCCTCACAGCGCCTGAGACCCGGGTTCAATTCCCGACTCAGGCGACAGACTGTGTGGAGTTTGCACGTTCTCCCCGTGTCTGCGTGGGTTTCCTCCGGGTGCTCCGGTTTCCTCCCACAGTCCAAAGATGTGCGGGTCAGGTGAATTGGCCATGCTAAATTGCCCGTAGTGTTAGGTAAGGGGTAAATGTAGGGGTATGGGTGGGTTGCGCTTCGGCGGGTCGGTGTGGACTTGTTGGGCCGAAGGGCCTGTTTCCACACTGTAAGTCTAATCTAATCTAATCACACTAGCTTTCGGAGCGACGCTCCTTCATCAGGTGATTGTGGAGGGCTCAATTGTAACACAGAATTTATAGCAAAAATTTGCAGTGTGATGTAACTGAAATTATACATTGAAAAATTGATTGTCTGGTAAGCCTTTCATCTGTTAGAATACAGTGATAGTTTCACTTCTTTCATGTGTAAATCACAAAACCCTTCTTTTTAAAGTTGCATTCTCGGGTTAGCTGCTAACAATGGTGATAGCTAGACAATATGTTGAAGGTGTTGGCCCCCTGTGTTCTCTGTCTATGACCTGATTGATTCTAATCTAATAAGTGAGATAACAGAGTTTTACATAAATTCATGCAGTTTTTGAGCTCAGAGTTCTACATGAATATATGCAGTTTTTGAGCTCAGAGTTCTACATGAATATATGCAGTTTTTGAGCAAAGTGCAATGTTACTCTGCAATAAAAATTCACCACACAAAATATATGTGTGTGTGTGTGTGTGTGTGTGTGTGTGTGTGTGTGTATAGTGGGTGCAGAGTGTCTTAAGTCTGTGAGGGGGTGCATGTGTGAGTGTGGGAGTGTGTGTATCTATAAGGATGTGTGTGGGTGTCTGTGTGCGCGTCTGTGTGTACCTGTATCAGTGTGTATGTGAGAGTGTCTGTGTGTGTGTGTAGTGCAATGGTGATCACCTGTAATGTGACATGAACCCAAGGTCCCGGTTGAGGCCCTCCCTATGGGTACCGAACTTAGCTATCAGCCTCTGCTCGGCCACTTTCTTCTGCTGCCTGTCCCAAAGTCCACCTTAGAGGATGGTTACCCGAAGGTCCGAGGCTGAATGTCCTGGACCACTGAAGTGTTACCCAACTGGGAGGGAACCCTCCTGTCTGTTGATTGTTGTGCGGTGCCCATTCATCCGTTGTCGTAGCCTTTGCTCGGTTTCCCCAATGTACCATGCCTCCGGGCATCCTTGCCTGCAACGTATAAGATAGACAGACAAAGTTGGCTGAGTCACATGAGTACCTGCCATGTACAAGGTGGGAGATGTTCCCACGCGTAATAGTGGTATCTATGTCCACAATCTGACACGTCTTGCAGTGTCCTCCGTGACAGGGTTGTATGGAGTTGTCCTGAGAGCTGGGCAGTTTGCTACGAACAATGATCTATTTGAGGTTTGGCAGTTGTTTAAAGGCAAGTTGTGGAGGTGTGGGGAAGGTCTTGTTGAGGTGCTCATCTTCATTGATAATATGTTGCAGGTCACGAAGAACATGGCATAATTTTTCAGCCCCTGGGAAGTACTGAACAACGAAGGGTTCCCTGTCCGTTGCAGCATGAGTCTGTCTCCTGAGAAGGTCATTATGGTTCCTTGCTGTGGCACGTCGGAACTGGCGGTCGATGAGTTGAGCATCGTACCCCATTCTTGTGAAGGCATCCTTGAGTACTTCCAGGTGTCCGTCATGTTCCTCCTCATCTGAGCAGATCTGGTGTATGTGTAGGGCTTGTCCATAGGGAATGGCTGTTTTAATATGTTTTGGGTGGAAGCTGGAGCAGTGTGGCACTGTGAAGTTGTCTGTGGGTTTGCAGTAGAGTGTGGTGCTGAGGTGTCCATCCTTGATGGAGATGCACGTGACTAAGAATGAGACAGACAGTTGAGAGTAGTCCATGGTGAGTTTGATGGTGGGATGAAACTTGTTGATGTCACTGTGTAGTTTTATCAGTGACTCCTCACCATGGGTCCAGAGGAAGAAAATGTCATCAATGTACCTGGTGTACAATGTTGGTTGGAGATCCTGCATAGAGAAGAAATCTTGTTCGAACCTGTGCATAAAAATGCTGGCATATTGGGGTGCAAATTTGGTCCCCATGGCTGTTCCGTGTGTCTGGATGAAGAATTGGTTGTCAAAAGTGAAGACGTTATGATCGAGGATAAAGCGGATGAGTTGTAGGATGGTGTTTGGAGACTGGCAGTTGTTGGTGTTGAATACTGAGGCTGTTGCCGCGATGCCATCCTTGTGGGGGATGCTGGTGTAGAGTGCGGAAATGTCCATTGTGCTGAGGAATGTTCCCGGTTCGACTGGTCAGTGGGTACTGAGTTTTTGTAAGAAATGTGTAGTGTCGCGACAGAAGGTGGAGATCCCCTGTACAATAGGTTTCAAGATGCCTTCCACATAGTCAGAGAGATTCTCACATAAGGTCCCATTGCCCGACACGATGGGATGTCCCGGTGTGTTGGCTTTGTGTACCTTTGGAAGGCAGTAGAAGTCGCCTACACGAGAAGTAAGTGGGATGAGGGTGTGTAGGGAACTCTGAAGGACTGGATCCAAAGTTCTGATCAGTGTGTTTAATTCTCGGGTGTGTTCTTTGGTCGAATCAGCTGGTAGTTGCCTGTAGTGTTCTTGGTTGTTCAGTTGTCGGTACACTTCCTTGCAGTAATCTGTTCTATTCTGAATGACTTCAGTTTCAGTTATCCAATGGAAGCTGAGACATAACCACCAGACACTGCATCACAAATCAGAGTGCAAGAGATGTTACGGAACTAATTTACACATTAAAAGAATAGACCCTAAAAAAGCGTGTCAATTTTGAACCAGACTCTTCCATGGTTATGACAGGAAATGTTATGATAGGTACTATAGCACAATGCACCTTGTTCCCTTTACTCAGTTTAAGCAATGTTCTAATCTGAGTTGGCTGTAATAGAGTGGATCAGTGACCTCGCCTTCCAAGGAGGTGGCACATAAGATTTCCCGCCCCTGACCTTGCTAAATTTCACTTGTGCCATGTGACCTACCACATGCTGTTTACCATTGCCCTCTAAGATATGCAAAGTGTCAGTATAAGAGTGAGTGATTGTGCCTGTCAAATCAAAGTGATCATATTTATTCATCAGAGATCTGTTCTTATTTTTACCAGTCAACATAGGCTGGCAAGAATCTGATAGCTGAAATGCAGATCAGGAAGAGTGAAGTGGGAGAAGTAGGTATGGTGGGACAGCAACAGGTTGCTAATCACATGACCTGCAACTTGTACTTTATAACTAACAGCATAATGAGGTTGAAATTGGATTTAAGAAGATGCATTAGGTAGAAACATACTATCTTCCAATATGATCCCAGTGTTACATACAAGGCAGAATGTTATAATTAGCCCTATGATATGAAGCACTATTTTCTTCAAAGTGCTCAGGAGAGATGTACATATACCTGTCTTCTGCTGCCTACCGAAATTCAGTCCCCAAAACGCATTATTGTGATAAATTAATGTTTTGGTTACTTCAGCAGCTTTTCAAAGAACTTTGCACCTAATGTCGCACCTCCTCCTTACCACTTTATTTTACTGCCTCTTTTTAATGTCACACTTTATCATCACTTGTTACCTCCCTCACCAACCCACCCCATTTGAATGCAGATTTCTTCAGCTTTCTCATTTCCCCTCCCCCCCACCTTTTCTCAGTTCCAACCCTCAGACTCAGCACCACCTTCTTGACCTGTAATCTTCTTCCCGACCTCTCCACCCACACCCCCTCTCCGGCCTATCATCCTCACCTTAACCTCCTTCCACCCATCATATTCCCAATGCCCCTCCCCCAAGTCCCTCCTCCCTACCTTTTATTTTAGCCTGATTGGCACACCCTCCTCATTCCTGAAAAAGGGCTTATGCCCGAAACATCGATTCTCCTGTTCCTTTGTTACTGCCTGACCTGCTGGGCTTTTCCAGCGACACATTTTTAAGCTCTGATCTCTAGCATCTGCAGTCCTTGCTTTCTCCTAGTTAATTTCATCCCATTTCACAACCAGTCACCCTCCCCCCAAGCTTGTTATTTCCTTTATCTCTTGTCTTCGAATAATCCTGATCTGAGCACATATTTTTTGCCCTTTTCTTACCTCTACTGCCTTAATCTTCTTTGTCATAAAGACCGTGACCATCCATTCAGCTGTATCTACTGCACCTTCTCACTTACTGTTTTCCAACAAGCCAAACTTTCCCAAAGGATATCAACAGATCCGGTTCATGTTATTTTTGTATCTCTGCTAACTCACCTCAAGCCTTCTTAGAAACCATTTTGTCCAGAAAATTTGCCTCCAGCACTATCAACTTTATTACCCCGAATTGTTGATTTAAACAACTTCCCCATCTCAACCCTGATTGTAAATTGTTCTTTTCCTTTCTCAAAAAAGCCATATTGAATCTTCTGCCCATGTACACTGCTAGCCCGTTATCAACATCCCTTTCTCCTCCTAAATCTATGAAAGTACTGTCATGTCACATTTCCATGCAATCTTTTCTCCAAATTCATTTATTTTCAGCAGTGCCACTGAAAAACTGCAAATCCAAACCAGAAATTACGTCCTCTGTAACTATGACAATGATAAACTCTTCCTTCCTCTTTTGGAGCCATTCTGCTGCCTTTACACAGTTGGCAATGATGTGGAGGTGCTGGTGTTGGACTGGGGTAGCAAAGTGAAAATGACACAACACCAGTTTGTAGACCAATAGGATTATTTGGAAGCACTAGCTTTTGGAGTGCTGCTCCTTCGTCAGGTGTTTGTGGAGAATAAGATCATAAGACACAGAATTTATAGCAAAAGATTACAATGCCAGACAATTAGAGTCTTAGAGTCTTAGAGATGTACAGCATGGAAACAGACCCTTCGGTCCAACCCGTCCATGCCGACCAGATATCCCAACCCAATCTTGTCCCACCTGCCAGCACCCGGCCCATATCCCTCCAAACCCTTCCTATTAATATACCCATCCAAATGCCTCTTAAATTTGCAATTGTACCAGCCTCCACCACTTCCTCTGGCAGCTCATTCCATACCCGTATCACCCTCTGTGTGAAAAAGTTGCCCCTTAGGTCTCTTTTACATCTTTCCCCTCTCCTCCTAAACCTATGCCCTCTAATTCTGGACTCCCTGACCCCAGGGAAAAGGCTTTGTCTATTTATCCTATCCATGCCGCTCATAATTTTGTAAACCTCTATAAGGTCACCCCTCAGCCTCCGACGCTCCAGGATAAAACAGCCCCAGCCTGTTCAGCCTCTCCCTGTAGCCCAGATCCTCCAACCCTGGCAACATCCTTGTAAATCTTTTCTGAACCCTTTCAAGTTTCACAACATCTTTCCAATAAGTGCTGTGAAGGATATTTGCTTTCTGAATAGAATTAGCACGACTTAAGTTGCTCAAACACATATATCTTACTGGGGGAAAAAAAGAGGCAGAATGTGACCATTTTAATTTTCTATTGTACTTCAAGATACTACAGAAGAACAAGCAACGAACTTTGCACTTCTTAGCCAACACAATATTTTCTGAGGAAGAATTATTGTCGTTAATGCTCAATTTTAGTCTAGCAGAACAAAGGAGCTTATAACTTCCATGAAGATTCTCCTGACTACAGAAGATTATACCAAAGATTGGCACAATTGGTTTAAACAACCTCCTGAGCTGTATTTCTCATGGCTTCCATTAAAGTTATAGTGGCAATCAGGAGAATTCCTGCAAAAAATTCTACCTGGACCATTTTGGAAGCTGAAGGTGAAGCTTTTTTTATTTATCAAATCTTGAAACTATTATACATTTATGAATTATGTGTAAAGTTTTGAGTAAAGAGGTGAGGTGCAGAAAGGAGACCAGCAAGGAATAAAGCAAAAGGTGATTGTATAGCTGAGGGATAGATGTAGCATCAAGAGGGAAAAAGCCAAGACTATTCAAGTGAGTTGGAGGAGATGGTTATTTATATCACTGATGAGATAAAAGAGGAAATATTTCATTAGTTAACCAAAAGCTTGGCCTAAGTGGTAGAAGCAACTTGAAGAACAAGAGGGCTATATACAGGGTTAGGATGGAATTCTAGCTCAATAATTGGATGGCTGAGGGTGCATGCCAAAGGTGCAAAGAAGGGACTGGGATGACGAAGACACCTGACTTCAAAGTGTCCAAAGGAAGTTAGAGGGTTGAAAAAGTTAGGATAGGGAGTTGCAGAGGGGAAAGAATTTAAATGCATGGCTGAGAATTTTACATTGCAGACATCTGGGATGACAAGTTAATAGTGGTTCATGTAGATTAGAACATAGGAAGTAGTTTACTGGAGAAACTCCAATTTTATGGAGGCATGAAATGGGAGGCTGGCAAGAGGGCATTGGAAGAACCACAGCTGGGGGTGACTAAAGCATAAATGATGGTTTTAGCAGCAATACTAGGCATAGTAGCCTCATTTGGTTTGAAACAATGACCAAGAAGTGTTGGGAATCAGATAATGGCTTAGACTTCCCGAGTATAATTGAAGAATACTGTTGTTCATGCAGGACTGAGATGTAAACAAGCTGACTGACAATGCAGAACACTGCAAGGATTGAGAGATCACATGGTTAGACAGAGCGTGGTATCTAGATCTGTGTACATCTAGCAACGCTTCAGGTTATGTGGCCAAGGGGCAGAATGTAGAAAAGAAATAAGAGGTGGCAAAGAATCAATCCTTGTCATAGAGTCATAGAGATGTACAGCACAGAAACAGACCCTTCAGTCCAAATCATCCATGCTGGCCAGATATCCTAACTTAATCTAGTCCCATTTGCCAGCACTTGGCCCATACCTCTCTAAACCTTTCTTATTCATCCAGATGCCTTTTAAATATTGGAATTGTACCAGCCTTCACCACTTCTTCTGGCAGCTCATTCTAGACATGCACCACTCTTTGCATTAAAAAGTTGCCCCTTAGATTATTTTTAAATCTTATCCCTCTCACCTTAAAACTATACCCTTTAGTTCTGGACTCCCCCGCCCCAGAAAAAAAAACCTTGTCTATTTACCTTATCCACATCCATCATGATTTTATAAACCTCTGTAAGGTCATCCCTCAGCCTCTGACACTCCAGGGAAAACAGCCCAAGCCTATTCACCCTATAGCTCAAACCCTCCAACCTTGCCAACATACTTGTAAATTTTTTATGAACCCTTTCAAGTTTCACAATGTCCTCCAATAGCAGGGAGACCAGAATTGCAAACAATATTCCAAATGTCGACTAACCAATGTCCTGTACAGCCACAACATGACCTCTCAACTCCTATACTCAATGCTCTGATCAATAAAAGAAAACATACCAAACGGGTTCTTCGCTATCCTATCTACCACTTCCGAAGAACTATGAACCTGCACTCCAAGGTCTCTTTGTTCAGCAACACTCCCCAGGATCTTACCATTAAATGTCTAAGTTCTGCCCTGATTTGCCTTTCCAAACTGTAGCACCTCACGCTCGAGGTTTCCAGGCAAAAGGAGGAAGAGAAGCACTTGCCATATGAAATAATTCATATGAAATTATTTCATATGGCTACATGTAATTGAATATAGTGGCATGTCCTTGCATCTAAGCATGAAGTCAAAAGACTGGTTTTACTGAATTTGTTAACATTTTAATTGGATTCAAACAAAACAACAGAGAAAAGCAAATAGATTTACTCCCCTCCCATTAACTCTCACTGACCGTATTATTTTTCCCATTCGATCATTATTGGAAAAAAATCAACTTTTTTTGATGATATTGAGAGCCATTAACATAGATATTCTAGAGAAACAGTCAAGAAACTTCTGAGAGCCATTTGTACCTGGATGACACAAGGACAAAAACTGATCAAGATATGTTTGAAGATAATTTATTTGGCTACCCATCCTAAAAAGGCAATGGTCATTCCATAAAGCAGAACTTTATTCAAACCAGAAGTCAGTAACTGATTACCACAGGAGTTAAAGTCAATTAATACTCCAACCCTAAAAGAATGGTGTAACCTAATCTGAGCAAATTGATGTTTGATGGGAACTGAAACTGTAATTCCCATGTGATCCATTGCATCCAAAATAGAAGTTTTAAACACAAAGCGTTGTGCTAACGTTATCACTTAGAGCCCCTAATCAAACTTTATCTGAACTGCATATCTTTACAAAAGCTTTTTTGAAGTCATCAGCTTTGTAGGTTTTCACTTATTACTTCTCATGACATGAAAGTCCCTATCCTTGTCATGATGGAAAGCTACAGCTCATTTCACTTCATTAGATGGAAGACTTGCAAACTATAATGAGACAAGATCATTTACATCTCCCAGTACCTGCTGCTTGCATTGCTTTATAGTCAGCTTTATCTGTTAGAACAACTGGAGTATTTTCTTGCACAGGGCATGAGTCCAATTTAATTATTGTATATCATTTAACTTCTTGTCTGTTTGTTTTCTTTTTTGGTTGATGAGGCATTGTAACCCAGATAATTACCAGTTTTCTGAAGATTATCCAACAAGTAATTGGATACAAACACAGAAAATGCTGGAGAAACTCAGTAGGCCATCTGTGAGGGAACATGTGTTAACCTTTTGAATCCAGTATGATTTCTTCAGAATTGAAGAACTCTGTTTCTCTCTCCACAGATGCTGTTGAACCTTTGAGTTTCTCCCGCATTTTTTGTATTTGTTTCAGATTTCCAGGATCCATAGTCTTTTGCCTTTATTCAAGTTATTACATAGATTGATTATGTTTCTTTCTGTTTCCATTCTTGCTCTAACTGGATAACAATTCCAGTTACAAACTGGCTACAGAACAGAAGAATGAGGTCAAAGTATATTAGCAAGAAGTGGGAAGTGGTATTCCAATTGGCTCAGTAATGAGCCTACTGTACTTCACCATTTCTGTAAATTATTTAGAGTCAGAGTCATAGAGATATACAGCATGCCGACCAGATATCCCAACACAAACTAGACCCATTTGCCAGCACCCAGCCCATATCCCTCTAAACCCTTCCTATTCACATACCCATCCAGTTGCCTTTTAAATGTTGCAATTGTACCAGCCTCCGCCACTTCATCTCATAGCTCATTCCATACATGCACCACCCTGTGTGTGGGAAACTTTGCCCCTTAGGTACCTTTTATATCTTTCCCCTAAACTACGGCCTCTAATTCTGGACTCCCCACCCCAGGGAAAAGACTTTGTCTGTTTATCCTATCCATGCCCCTCATGATTTTATAAACCTCTATAAGGTCACCCCTCAGCCTTCGATGCTCCAGGGAAAACAGCTCCAGCTTATTCAGCCTTTCCATATAGTTCAATTCCTCCAACCTTGACAACATACTTGTAAATCTTTTTGAACGCTTTCAAGTTTCACAACATCCTTCTGATCGGAAGGAGACCAGAATTACATGCAATACTCCAAAAGTGGCCTAACCAACATTCTGCACAGCCGCACCATGACCTCCCAACTCCTGTACTCAATACTCTGACCAATAAAGGAAAACATACCAAATGCCTTCTTCTATCTGCGACTGTTCGTTCAAGGAGCTATGAACATATACTCCCAGGTCTCTTTGTTCAGCAACACTCCCTAGGACCTTATCATTAAGTATATAAGTCCTGCTCTGATTTGCTTTCCCAAAATACAGCACCTCATATTCATTTAAATTAAACTCCATTTGCCAGTTCTCAACCCATTGGTCCATCTAATCAAGATCCGTTAGTCATAGTCATAGAGATGTACAGTACGGAAACAGACCCTACAGTCTAACCAGTCCACTACACTTCCAAATTTGGTGTCATCTGCAAACTTACTAACTACACCTCTTATGTTCATATCCAAATCATTTATATAAATGACAAAAAGTTGTGGGCCTCCAGTCTGAAAAACACACCTCCACCACCACCCTCTGTCTTCTACCTTTGAGCCAGTTCTGAATCCAAATGGTTAATTCTCCCTGTATTCCATGAGATCTAACCTTGCTAACCAGTTTCCCATGGAGAACCTTGTCAAATGCCTTACTGAAGTCCATATAGATCACATCTACTGCTCTGCCATCATCAATTCTCTTTGTTACTTTTTCAAAAAACTCAATCGAGTTTGTGAAACATGATTTCCCATGCAGAAAGCCATGTTGACTATCCCTAATCAGTCCTTGCCTTTCCAAATACGCGTAAATACTGTCCTTCAGGATTCCCTCCAACAACCTGCCCACCACCAATGTCAGACTCACAGGTTTATAGTTCCCTGGCTTGTCCTTACCACCTTTCTTAAACAGTGGAATCACATTAGCCGACCCCCCAGTCTTCTGGAACCTCACCCATAACTATCGATGATACAAATATCTCAGCAAGGGTCCCAGCAATCACTTCTCTAGCTTCCCATAGAGTTCTAGGGTACACCTGATCAGGTCCTGGGGATTAATCCACCTTTATGCATTTTAAGACATCCAGCACTTCCTCCTTTGTAATATGGACAGTTTTCAAAATGTCACCATCTATTTCCCCACATTCTATGTATTTCCTTTTCCACAATAAACACTGATGCAAAATACTTGTTAGTATTTTCCCTATCTCCTGTGGCTCCTTTCAAAGGTCAACTTGCTGATCTTTGACAGGCCCTATTGTCTCCCTACTTCCCTTTTGTCCTTAATGTATTGAGATTTTTTAAAAAATTCTCATAAAATACGAGCTTCTCTAGCAAGGCCAGCATTTATTGTGTATCCCTCCTTTCCCTTGGTTGTGTGAGAGCTACTTGAATCACTGCAGTGTATTGTAGTCCCAAACTGTATGATGTAGGAATATCAAGTTTTTTGACTCAGCAATGATGAAAGAATGGAAAATGTTTCTAAGCAAGGATGCTATGTGACTTGGAGCAGAAGTTGTAGTTGCTGATATTCCCATGTGCCTTTTCCCCATCTCTATCAGATGTCAGTGGTCTGGGATTTGAACTTGCTGTTGAAGGAGTCTTGACAAATTACTTGGTGCATCTTGCAGTCGACACATTCTGCAGCCACTGTCTATGAGTAGTGGAGGGAGGGAGTGTAATGCAGAAAGTACAATTTGAAACTTTGCTTATGACAACAAATTGGAGAGATGTGTGTTCTGAAAGAAGACTATGTCATAATACTGGAAGATATTAATAAGCAGTTTAGTTGTATAATTGATAACTTGTATTCAATATTGATAAGAGTGACATGGTGCATTTTGTTTGGATAAAAAGGGATGTCATATGTGTCTTGGAAAAGTATGAATATCTAAATGTAGTAGAAGAACAAAAGAATTTGAAGGTTCAGAAGCAAAATCACTAAAAAAACCCAGCAAAAACGGGAGATTGTGGCTGCATGGTACTGTCAGTGGATTAGTGATCCAGAGTCTAGACTCATGCTGTTGGGGCAATGTTTCAAATCCTGTTGTAGTAGATCATGGGATTTAAATTCAATCAATAAATTTGGATTATAAAGATAGACTTATTAATGATAACAATTTCAACAATAAATGATTGTTGTAAAGACTCAACTGTTTCAGTAATGTCCTGGAGGGAAAGATATCCACCTTTCTATCCTGGTCTAGTCGAGTTGTCTCTTAATTGCCTTTTAAAACAGCTTGGTTCAAGGGTAATCCAGATTGGCATCAAATGCTGGACCTTGTCAACGATGCTCTTAGCCCAAGAAAGGTAAAAATAAGTGAAGATCATTAAAAATCAAAACGTTCTGGGTTTATTCTGTCTAGAAGTGATAAGAAAGACAGCAGGCAAATCATTGAGGTGCTTCACGTAGAAAAGATATCTGCCCCTTTCCCATCACCCCAGCAATTAAATCCTAGGTACGATTGCCAAATTAAGGCTCTTAAATGGTCAATGATTGATTTGATATTCCCAATGTTTACTGGCTTACTTGCAGCTTACTTTAAGATTGAATGACACATATGCAGTGAGTTAAACTGAAAGTTTCCAATGAAGGAACACTTATCAGATCTGCAAAAGAAAATTTAAAAATGTAAAAAAAAACGAAATAGGAACATGACAGAAAATCACAGAGGGAAGAAGAAGAATACCCTAAACAGTGCTTACACAGTCTACAGGAAATGGTATACTGTTGAAATAGCACAATTGATTGATCAATTGTTGTTGCATGTACTGAATTACAGTGAAAGGTACTAACCTGAGACAATAGCAGGTGCATGATAAAAAAAGTGTCACTAGTCTACAAGTTGGTTATTGCTTTTAGGCCAGTGCATAATGAATGTATGGAATGATTCCTGCTGCTGAACAGCTAGTTCTTTCATAGAAAGAAGAAGATATGGAAACTAATGAATGAGTCATATGGTCCAAATTGTGTTGAGTTAAAAATAGAGGACCAACCCAACTAGTAGATTCATTTCTCAATATTTTAGTGGTTATAAATACATTTTCACTCTGGGGAGGAACTTCTATATTTTGATATTGAGTCTTGGAGTTCATATCCACAATTCCAATGGACAAAAAGACAGGCTTAGAAACTCCAATTGACTAATTGGTGAAATATTTTCAGAATTCAGTGACTCGTGGGTAAATCATCAAAGGGGAAAATAATACAGCTAAAAATCAGAATCAGGAGAGGCTGATCAGGATTTCAGAGCAAAGGGTATGATGGCTGAGAGAAGGTTGGAAAAAGTCACTTGGGACCTGGTCAGTCAGGACTTAGAGCAGAAGACAATTGGCATTACAGAACTGTGAGTGAAATTTAATGGTTTTTTTCCTTGCGTGTTCCTCTCCACATATGTCAGTTTTAATGCTTGAGCATGGACTGGTCTTAGAGAAGTGAAGTTAAAGATATGTCTCAAAGTACCTGGTGGTTTCTTGAAAAGCTTATGAATTTCCAGAAAGCATGTATTGTAATTACGATAAGTTTTCCCTACCTATGGGGAAACCAAACCTGTCAAATTTATTAGAATTTTTTAAGGAGGTAACAAACAAGATAGATAGAGGAAGCAGTGGATATAATATGTTTCGATGTTTTGAAGTCATTTAATAAGATAAGACCCCTGATATTGCAGTAAGTATTTTGGCATGGATAGTGGATTGCCTAATGAATGCAAGAGAGAAAACTAAGATGAGTGTCATTTTTTGGATGGCAGCCTGTAACTAGTTGTGTGCCATAGTGGTCAGTGCTGGGGCTAGAATTATTTATGATATATATTAATGACTTGGATTAGGAAAGTGAATGTACTCTTGCCAAGTTTGCAGATGACACAAAAATAAGTGAGAAATCAAGTAGTGAAGGTGACTCAATGAATCTACAAAGGGATATCGACTGGTTAAATGAGTGGGCAAAAATCTGGATAGGTGG
The DNA here is from genome assembly GCF_020745735.1 of Hemiscyllium ocellatum. Taxonomy (NCBI): domain Eukaryota; kingdom Metazoa; phylum Chordata; class Chondrichthyes; order Orectolobiformes; family Hemiscylliidae; genus Hemiscyllium; species Hemiscyllium ocellatum. The sequence goes on along the minus strand of NC_083407.1, from coordinate 58,423,988 downwards.
AACATAGTGTAAGGGAATGTGCATATGTCTCATTCAATCTTAAAGTGAGCTGCCGGTAAACCAGTAAATATTGGGAATATCAAAGCAATCATTGACCATTTAAGAGCCTTAATTTGGCATTCCTACCCAGAGTGTGCACTTTGGTAGGAAGAATAGAGGAGCTGAATATTGTTTAAATGGAAAAAGACTACACAGCTATAGTATAGATGATCTGGGAGTTCTCATGCATAAATCACAAAAAGCTAACATATATATTCACGAGGTAATAGAAAGGGAAATGAAATGTTGGCCTTTATTTCAAAGAGAATGGTATACAAAAATAAAGAGGTCTTGTTGAACTATGCAAAGCAGTAGAGAGACCATAGCTGGAATACTGTGAGCAGCTTTTGGCCCCTTCTCTCAGGAAAGATATATTGGCATTGAAAGCAGTCTAGAGAAAGTTCATTAGGCTGATCTAGGTATGGAGGTTGACAAGTAGGAGGCTGGAAGAACACAACAAGCCAGGTAGCATCAGAAGGTGGAGATGTCAGTGTTTTGGGTGTAACCCTTCTTCAGGATTGATGGTAGGTGTTAGGAGAGCTGCAAATAAAGGAGGTGTGGGGGGCAGAGCAGGGTATTGAGGTAGGGATAGGTGAACACAAGTAGAGGGTTGGACCTGGTTGGTCATTGGGAATGGTGGGACTGTCTTATGAGGAGAGGATGAACAGGCTCGAAGTGTGTGCAGATTAGGTGGATTAGCCATGTTAAATTGTCCATAGTGTCCAAGGATCTGCAAGTCAGGTGGATTAGCCACGGGAAATGCAGGATGACAGGCTAGGGTGGGGGACTGCATGGGGAGGGGGGAGGGGGGGGTCTTGATGTGATGCTCTTTGGAGGATCAGTGTGCACTCGATAGGTCAAATGACCTGCTTTCACACTGCAGGAAATCTGTGCTGTAGATCAGTTTGAGATGTACTCATTGGAGCATAGAAGAATAAGGGGTGACCTAACTGAAACATACAAGTTTCTTAGGGGACTTGACAAGCCAGGTGTGGAAAAGTGTTTCTCTTTGTGGAAGAGTCTAGGACTAGAGGACATAATCTCAGAATAATGGGCCACCCGTTTAGCACAAGATAACGGTGAGGATTTCTTTTCTCAGAGGATTGAATTTATGGAATTCTTTCCCACAGAAGGTTGTCGTGGCTAGGCCATTTAGTGTCTTCAAGTTTCAGATAGACAGATCTTCAATTTATAAGGGAATCATGAGTTATGCAGAAAAGGCAGGCAAGTGGAATTGAGGATTATCAGATCAGCAATTATCTCATTGAGTGGCAATGCAGATTTGATGGGTTGAATGGCCTATTTCTGCCCTTACAACTCCCCAGAATGATCTTAGCACCACACTGATACTGAATTGTAGGGATGAGCTTGAAGCAGAAATAAAGTGAGAACTATCATGCAAGGATTATTATTGTCAGAGACAATAAAGAAATAGCACTTGGAAATCCCACCTCCTCATTTAAGTGGGGGAGATGGGCAAAGTTGGTCCTGTTTCTTCATGGAAATTGCCAGATTGGAGAACTTAGTAATGCCAAGCTAAATGTAATTAGTGTTAAATAAAGACAGATATACTCATCACTCAAAACACTAATTCACAAATATTTAGGTTTAGAAATTTTTATATTCAGCAAAGTTTGAATCTGAATAGCATTTAGCAAACACATTTGCATTAATTATGATAAACGCAGCTTCAAGATCAAAATATTGCCCTGGATATTCCGAAAGTTGACAATGAGAGCCAGATTGCCACTCCACTCCTTTTTTTATTTTAAGAAGTTTCATTTTTCTGGCCAATAATCCCAGCTTCTTCAGAAATGTTTAGCGTAGCTGAGCTCCAGCAGTTTCCATGCAGGGCAGGTTTGTCAAGGCAAGTGAAACCATGCACTTTTTTCATGCAGTAGATGCTGTGTTTTGTGATTTAAAACTTCAGCACAACCAACCAGTTTGACAGCTTCAATGTACCTAATTGTAGCATTAGAGTAATGGTTGGTTAAGGGTTTAAAGTGGCAGGTGGATAGGATGTGAAATGGACAGGATGCTCGGAAAGTGATGGAGTCCATAGGGTAGGTTGGGTGGTGTTTTAGGAACTGGTGGGATGAGTGGTTACTATATATGGAGGTGGAGGAAGGAGATGTCATTCCCACTGGGGAGAGAGAACTGTTAATTGTGTTGAGAATGAGGGTAAAGTTGTGTTGAGTAAGGTAGGGAGATGGATGTGTCCAGTAAGTGACAGATGAGATGGCTGTTGGGTCTGATGCAGAGAATGGTGTGTTGTGTCAGGTTTGGGGGTTTCATCCATGTTTGGGTAATGGAGTTCCAATTCTGGTGTTTAGGGGCAATCTTGTCCTGTGATTGGTTGGCATTGTGTTGAGCTGAGGGGTGATTTTCTGGGGCATTAGTTGTTGGAGTCCAGGCATGTAAGGGTTCAAAAGAAGTGTAGTTGCTGGTGATGATGTTGAGGAGGGGTAAGTTGGGAAAGGGTCAATTTAATTGTTATGCAAGAACTAGACCATGTTTTTTAATCCAATGACTTTTCTGGGCAGTTAATAGCTGCCTGAAACAGCACCCTTCAATTCTCTGACTTTCATGCATTCTGTAGGAGTATGCCAGACCAGCAGAACTGTGCATTGGAATCTTTAATTTCCTGCGTAGTTACCATGGAGTCTGTCACTCAGGCATTCTGCATAATCCCAACATGCAATTTCAGTCTGTATTGTTCCAAGGACTATCTGGCCATTGAAATATCTGTGGTAAAAACAAGGACTGCAGATGCTGGAACCAGGTCTAGATTAGAGTGGTGCTGGAAAAGCACAGCAGGTCAGGCAGCATCCAAGGAGCAGGAAAATCGACGTTTCAGGCAAAAGCCCTTCATCATGAATAGGGTAATATCTGAAATATCTGTGACATTATTTCTAATAACATTTCTAATCATGTACTAAGCTTTTTATTTGTTACACTGCGCTCTGTTATTTGTATTCCTGTGTCCATCAGCTTCTACAAAGGTTTTACGTCAGTTCATTTTGAATTGTTAGTGCCACAAAGGCACTTTAAATTGAACAGTATTTGGAGCTTCAGTTTTGAATGACAGCAAAACCATACTTATTTCAAGTTTTGTGGAAATACCTGGAATGGTCTCTTTAACGTTCAATGTGGTCATTCGAGAATTTATGAACAGGGTTTCATGTAAGTCATATAAGAGCTAGCTAAACTCCTGTTGGGACTGTTTTTGAATGTTGATTGGCTTTAAGATGTTTCTTGTTTTATCTGGTTCATTTGGAGGAAAACCTGCCATGAACCAGCTGAGTTGGAAGAAAGCTTGCCAAAAACAAGCTGACTTGGAGGAAAGCTTACTAAAAACAAAGTACCTCACTGATCTGTATCATTCTGAAAAGAACCCTCTTGTTGAGTTCAGGGTGAAATTGATTTGATCTTTTGAAAGAGTGATGAAATCAACATCTCAAAGTTGTGTTTCTTGTGCAAGTTTTATCTTAAATACTTCAGCGATAAGTGGGAGTGATTGGGGTCTTGAACACGCCAGCTGAGACACTAAAGTAGTGGACTCAGGGACATTCTACACTCAGGCCTTTTTCCTTCACGAATAACCTGTTGGCCAAAGCAAACTTTTTTTCCAGAAAGCCAAACTTTGCAGAGAAATGTTCTTTTTCCATCTTTTCCTGAAGTATAAAAATGTATATTTGAATGTATGTTTTCAGTATATGTGTAGGGATAAGTACTTATACTTCTTTATTTGGAGATGCTGGTGTTGGACTGGGGTGTACAAACTTAAAAATCACACAACACCAGGTTATAGTCCAATAGGTTTAATTGGAAGCACTATTTTTCGGAGCGCCGCTCCTTCATCAGGTGGTTGTGTCTTACAATTGTAAGACACAGAATTTATAGCAAAAGTTTACAGTGTGATGTAACTGAAATTATACATTGGAAAATACCTTGGTTGTTTGTTGAGTCTTTCATCTGTTTGCATACCATAATAGTTTCAATTTTTCATGTGTAAATCACAAAACGTTTTTTTAAAAGTTGCATTCTCGGGTTAACTGTAACAATTGGTGTTGCGATCCTGAAAAAGGAGCTAAACTCCGAAAGCTAGTGCTTCCAATTAAACCTGTTGGACAAAACCTGGTGTTGTGTGATTTTTAACTTTACACTTCTTTATTAATAGTTATTGTAAATCCTGTTTTAATAATTTAACAATAATTGTGACCATTGAGAAATCTAATTGTTAGTTTAAAATCTGACATAGACCAGGTATTTAATTGATTATCTTGATAACTAGAAAAGTTATTTTTATTTCATATGTGATTCATGTACTAGAGCAACAGTGCGTTCCTCCAACCCTGGTCATAACAATCACTAGGTCTGAATTTAATGGCTGATCTTTGGCCTAATTCCATATACCTGCCTTTGGCCCATATCTATGAGAATATTACTAGTATCTTGTAATGCATATATATATTTCAATATATACTACCCCTCCTCAACGTGTTCGCCCTCTGTGGGTTTCCAAATTAATTTTGTCAAGTATGCCATTGCTTTGCAATTGCTGTGGTTGGGTATCACTGGACAATCACAGAAAAACGAAAATGTTTCCTGTCCCAATGAAATATTGTGGAAAACCTAGGTTATAGTGCATAATTCATTCTGTGCTTTAGCCTTAAGAAATTGCCGTATTTTTTCCAAAAATGACATAATCTTCAGCATTATGCTAACAACTACTTTAAAATGTAATATGCAATGATTTAAAATATAATTCAAAAAGCTTATTATAATGTATATAAATTTGAAGGTTTGATGTATTTAATACCCTTTGGAAATTAGATAATAGTCATGCAAATAGCATATATTCAAAGGAAAGGAGGAACTTTTGCCAAGAAAATTGAGGATGTGAATGAGTGATTGACAATCTGATGAGAAAACAACAATTCCACTTTCATAAATAGCGGGAATACTGTCAGGAGAGAAAGCCTGTGAAAAGACAGGTAGACTGCACCTAAACTAAGAAGGAACAAAGGAACATGTAAGGAACATTCAAACAGAAGCCAATAATCATTTATGCCAGGCAAGCGGAAGAAAACCAGGCAGGAAATGTGACTAGTACGAGGTAGTTATCAGATGACTATGAATATAAAGATACCATAGGCAGAATTTTAATGTGGTGAGCTTCCAGCAGTTGGGCATGAAGCTGATTGTTGCAACAGTGGGCTTTGACATGGCCTTCTCACTTAGCCACCACACTAACTTCCTGGTTCTGAACTTCCCCACCAATCATTGAATGATGATGACTCATACATATCTGTCAAATGAAAGATTTCTAAATGACGGGCTCTGGCAGGGGCAGAAAGGCTGAATTCTACATTAACTCCTGAGCCTCAGTGTCCACAAACCAACAGTGAAATATGGGAAGGCTGTACCCTGATGTCCTGAGGTTGTGGGCTGTGAGGGAATCTACTGAAGTGCTGTTGATCAGAGAAGGCGGCCAAGCTCTCAAACCAAGCTGGCATGGATATAAGTGGCTGAAGAAATGAACAGGAGTGTGATTCCTTAATCTGAATATAGCACACGAGGAAGTTCAGTAACGTCATGAGAACAGGAGGATCCCTAACCCCATACTGACTTCCCAGGAATTAGAAACATAAGAATGGGAGTAGGTCTTTCAGTCCCTTGAGCCTGTTCCACCATTCAGTGAGACCATGGATGATCAGTGGTCTAATTGTATATACTTACCTTTGGTCCATAGCCTTTAATACCCTTGCTTAACAAAAAAAAAATCATGCATCAGATTTAAAATAAGCAACTGATCCAGCATTAATTGCCATTGTTGGAAGAGTGTTCCAAACATCTACCACCTCTTAGGTGCAGAAGTGTTTCCTAACATCCCTCCTCAATGGTCTGGCCCTAATTCTCAGACTGTGCTCCTAGTTTTAGCATCTCTAACCAGTGGAAGTAGTTTGTCTTTATCTACCCTGTCTTTTTTCTGGCAATAGCTTGAATACCTCAGGAGGATCACACATTAACGTTATCACAAGGATACAAATGAGAAACCTTATGCACCATTCGGTAAGGGCATGGCAGATCTGATTTTGGCCTCATTTCACTTTCCTTTCTCCCATGTGTCTGGTGATAAAATTATAAATCCCACTTCCATTTGTTGTAAATATTGATGTATTTTCATCACTAATTGATATGTGAATGCCTACACAACTATGACACTTTATATCTTCCCCTGCCAGTTCAATCTCTCACATGGCCATCAAGCAGGACAGAGCAGGAGAAGGCCAAGAGTCCTCAGAGGAATTAACAGTCTCTAAAAAACTATATTCACATAACTCATTGTACCCTTTACCAGCTCAGATATGCACACCTTGCTGTGGACTCCAAGGGAGATAGCCAAGTTGCCACATGATAAGGTGCAAATGACAGGTGAGAGTGAATAGGAACACATGTTGGAGACTATGGCAGTAGCAGAGAATCCCTCTCAGAAAATGTAGGACCCTCAAAGCTATGCTGAGCCAGACACAGATGTTGTGACTCAGGGCTTTATTCGCTGGGAGGACTTTCCTGGAGCAGTAACTACAAATAGTGAAGTTCTTTCATTATTTCCAGAATCATTTGCATTATTAGAGAGAAATTAAAGGAGAAATGTGAATGCACTAAAGTGTTGTCTAACTCATGGGTATCGATGAATCACTGTTGGGACATGAAAGTAAAATGTGCAAAAAAGGGCACATGGAAATGTAGGCATTTCTTAAGACACATCCACTTCAATCCCTGTCCCTTCCATCTCGTTCAGAGTCCCAGATGATAGCTCCTACCCCGATAAACAAAGCTACCTGTGGGGGGGGTTTCTGTCGCATTTTTTTGTGGGGTCCTCAGGGGACTCACAACTCTGAGAGTGAGAAAAGCAGTTGACAAATCAGAAGAACAACCAGCCTGTCTTTAGATTTGCTGAAGCCATGCGGCGAGCAGGACGTAAAGATAATTGGAAAATTAAAGGATATACTTCTTTTTTGTCTATAAAGATGGACTTGGGTAAAGATGGAAATGGCACTATTTTAGTTTACTGGAAAATATAAATGAGTTGTACATTTTATTTCAGGTGACTTTTATTTGTTTATCTCCATTCCTGCCTTCTATCTTCCAAATGCATATAAGTTTCAAGATAATGTAAGACTAGAGTTGAAAAGGAGCATAATGGTCTGAATAAGATGGAGTCTGAGGGAATCACTTCTAATGGGAATGATTCATGTGATGTGCCCAGCATGTTGTTTCAGGCAGTTAAAATATTGCTTTTCGAGGACTCCTCTTCTTCAGATTCACTAGTTTTCATGGCTACTTTATCATTCTTATATTTTATCATTCTTCATCATTTATTAGGTGAAATGGCCATTTTTAACAATATCTTATGCATTTGTGTGACATATAGGATTTTTGATCTTAGAAACAGAAATAAATTAATGTAGCAATACCTTCAATAATAATCAACTTTCTATTAAAATTAAAGCCCCGCCACATCACAAAACACTAATTTCCTAGATACTCAATTGTTCTGTTATTGGAAGAGCAGCACCTCATGATTTCTCTCTATTACATTTACAGTGGAGACTTTTCAGATTGTTTGCAGCTGGGGGAGATTTTTCCTGGCAATTTAGTGACCTTCAGGAGGATGGTCACCCTTTGACCATGTGTATTTTGAACATTGATTGTGCCAAATGACTTCACAAACACATCTTATCTGACATATGTCTAGCTGAGTCTTTTGTGGACTTCTTTGGAACTGGGCAATCAGCTTCAGATATCTTCACCACATCAGGCACTTCCTTGTCCTGCACCTCCTCTTCTGTGACTCTGGCTGTTCTTTCTCCTCTAGGGATATACAGCAGTCTTCATCCTTCTCCTGTAACAGCTCCAGTCAGCTCTGCAGTGAAACATTACACAAGACACAGCAGACCACTACCATCCTGGGGACCCTTTTGAAGTGTGTTCACATACCGTCCAGGCACCTGAATTATACGTCCAACAGCATTATAGTTTACTTTATGATTTTTTTCTTGTATGTATGTGCAGCCATTCCCCATGCAGCCAGACCAATGTTTTGAACCATATCATTAGAAGGTAGCCCTTGCCTCTGAGGAGCCATTCACTCACTCTGTTTGGAGATATAAAGGCCTGTGGGAGATGTAACTGGTAGATATCTTACATGGGTGCCCATGAAAAACCTCTGGTGGCATGGTGACTCAGTGGTTAGCACCAGGGACCCGGGTTTGATTCAAGCCTTGGGCGACTGTCTGTGTGGAGTTTTGCACATTCTCCCTGTGTCTTTGTGGGTTTCCTCCGGATGCTCCAATTTCCTCCCACAGTCCAAAGATGAGCAGGTGAGGTGAATTGGCCATGCTAAACTGCCTATAGTGATAGGTGCATTAGTCAGGGGTAAATATAGGGGAATGGGTCTGGGTGGGTTACCCTTCAAAGGGTCAGTGTGGACTTGTTGAACTGGTGGGCCTGTTTCCATACTGTAGGGGATCTAATCTACAAGTCTGTGTCTCCTGAGGCACTGGGTTTCATTGGGTAAGTTAAGTCTTTGCCTGTATGTTTAATGTAGGATTTGTAATAATATATATTTAATGACTTGTTGTGGGCTAGAGCTTTGTATTCATCTTCCATGTCCTGTGCAACAATATATGGCTGAGGAGAATTCAGCTGCTGCTTGATGTTGGTGTTCCTCCTGCTGTTTTTGTTGGGGTTGTTGCGTTTCTCATTCTTCGTTGGTGGTACAGGGTAGAGCTGCATTGGCAGCTTTCATGCTGCAGTAAAACTTCAAGAAGAACAGATCAATATGAACAGAGCAAAAGAAAGATTAAAATGACTTCCAGAAAGTTAGAAATTACTTTAAAGCACTCAAACCATACTTTGAGGAGTGCTATGAGCACAAGCCCGTCACAAAGGTAGAGAAGCAGTCATGAACTTTCGTTCTTTGAAGATTTTCCAATCTATAAGTTATGAGCAACCGTTTCTCACACTTTTGCCTTGTTGATCCTGTCAGACTACTGGCTTGAAGACACAATTAGTTGCCTATTTACAAACAAAAGTTACAGACATCTCCACAGGGTTTACCTGCACAACTAAAGCATGGGCTAATAAAGGACAAATATGGCCTTGGTTATGTGCATCTGACATGCTGACATTTTTGAGATTTTTAACCCTTTCAACTTACTGCTGGCGCTAAAACATACAACGTTCTCAGCTATTAAATTTATCACACTTGAATCTACAAAGCTGCTTTGTAATCATGCCACAGCATAACTTGAACCTAAGAAATTTCTGTGACTGCATATTCCCAGAGTCTGGGCAATTTGAAGTAATTGGTGGGTAACTGCAGAAAGTTCAGTACAAGACAGGCACTTTATATTCGATGACAGAGATAGGAAATTGGTGGAGGAAACAACTCACTGATGAGAAGTGCTGACAGGTCAAGAAGTGAAAAAAATGGTTTTTAAAAACAGGCGTGCCTTTAACGGAAAGGCTTGAGCATAATAAAATGGTTGATTGTCTGCTATAAGCCAATTGACCATATCAAATCTGGACCCTACTTCCACCACTTGATATTCTGCAGATTAAATTTATGAAAGTTGCAGATATGAAATATACTGAGGATATCATACTAGAAACAGTGGTGGAAAGAACTGTTTCCACCATTTGTATCATCTCACTAATCTCAGCTTCCTTCTCTGAGAACCATCCAAACAGCAAAGCAAAATATTATTATCATTATTCTTTAAAAAACAGAGAAATTAATGGGATTAAAGCAGGTAAATCCCCTGAGCATGATTATCTATATCCCTAAGTGTTGAAAAAGATGTATTTAGAGATAACAAATGATATGTTCTCTGCAGTTGTGAAGCAGATCAAAGATGCCTCAAGGAAATTTGGGGTGGGAGGTGTTACTTGAGTGGGCAACTATTTGGCAGATGGAATACAACGTGGAGACGTGTGAAATTACCCACTTTGGTTGGATAAACAAGCATAAAGTATTTCTCAAATGCTATGAGGCTAAGAAGTGTTGAATATCAAAGAGACTTTGGTGTCCTTGTTCTAAGTCATCACAAGTTAACATGCAGGTAAAACAAATAATTAAGAAGGCAAGCAATGCCTTAGCCTTTATTTTAAAAGTGGATATGAGTATGATATGTCTTACTACAAATATATGACATCTTGGTGAGACTATACCTGGAGTATTGTGTTATTTTGGTCTTATCCAAGGAAAGCCATACTCGCCACAGTGAGAATGCAACAAAGGTGCACAAAGCAACTTCCTGGGTACAACAGGTTGTCCATTGAGGCAAGGTTAAACAGGCTGGGCCCATATTCTCATTCAAACATGCAAAATCCTGACAGGGATTGACAGAATAGATGCAGGAGGATGTTTCCCCTGATTGGAAGGTCTAGAACCGAAGGACAACATTTCAGAATAAGGGTCAGGCTATTTAGGACTGAAATGAGGGCAAATTTCCCCACACAACGGGAGGTGAAAGATTGAGGAGGTTGTTGTATGTTGAAGAAATAGAGCATGTTTTTAGGAATGTTTGGAAGATAAGTAACACCATGACTCAGGAGGAATAGTTGGCTCTGAGGGCTACAACTTCTTTTACCACATAACTTAAGAAAAATACAGGCCAATGCCATTGACAATTTCTTAATATTACTGAACAGGATGTTCCTTTCACCAAAATGCCCCTGTGCTGATTCCTCAATAGCCAGCCAAATTCTTGGTCTACAGCCAATCTATTTAAGTAATAAAACAAAATATTTCAAATGAATCCCTCCCATTAAGTTTGATAATATCACTACATTACCAGCTTTTTCAGGTCACTGTGACCATCCACACAATTGCGATGGTGAATGGCCTATTTTGTGGAACTCCTTTGCATTCTCTACAGTGGCATGAATGTTTTGCTTGTGCCTCATCGACCAATAATTGGCGCAGTATTTACGTTATGGGGAGAATGTCCATTATCCATGTCTCGCTATTTTACATACCCAGTTTTACATACTGTTTCCTTTGCTGATTATGGCTGTGCTGTGGTTGGACACACACTTTGAAATTATATGATTCCCAGATCTCTATCAATTTACAGAATAACAAAATTGTTACAACACAGAAAGAGGCCATTTAGCACCCTCTGTCTGATTGAGCATTATGACTTAATTGCTAGTTGATGTACATTTGCTCCCAGTTAAGTAATGCTTCAATTTTAAGGTGGTCTTTCTTGTTTTCAAACCTTTCCATGATCTTACCACTCCTTGTTTCTATAAGCTCCACTAGCCCCATTAAATTTTAAGTTATCTGCACTTTTTTAATTCTGGTCTCCTGAGTGTCTCTGATTTTAATTGCTCACTATTAGTTACAATGACTTCAGCTGCCAATTTTTTCAGCACTGGAATTCCACACCCTCAACCTATTTGTCCTATAAGATGCTACATAAAATCTGTACCTTTGAAAAGGCCTTTGGTCCTCTACCCTAATATTCTTTATATAGGTTGGTGTCAAATTTTGTTTTGTAACACCCCTGTGAAGCATCTGGAACATTTTTTGCTCTATCTGGCAGTACAAATTTCATTACATGCATGCTGCTCAAATGTTAGTGGGTTGTGCACAAGAGCTTTGAGCCATGTCATCAAAGGATATCCCTTGTCATCCAGCTGCCCCCTTTGTTTTTTTGTGACAGTTCAAATTAAGATAGTAATGCAAAGTGCTGAAGAATCAAATCATTATGACAGCCAATAGGATACTGGACACTAATCTGCATGATCCACTGTCAATGGTTGTACACCAGCCTGGAATTATGAGTTGAATCTGCTTCGGTTATAGAACATAGAACAATACAGCGCAGAACAGGCCCCTCAGCCCTCAATGTTGCGCCAACCTGTGAACTATTCTCAGTTTGTCCCCCAACATTATCCCATCGTCATCCATGTGCTTATCTAAGGATTGCTTAAATCTCCCTAATGTGGCTGAGTTGACTACATTGGCAGGTAGGGCATTCCACACCCTTAGCGCTCTCTGCATAAAGAACCTGCCTCTGATATCTGTCTTAAATCTATCACCCCTCAATTTGTAGTTATGCCCCCTCATATAAGCTGACGTCATCATCCTAGGGAAAAGATTTTCACTGTCTACCCTATCTAATCCTCTGATCATCTTGTATATCTCTATCAAATCGCCTCTTAGCCTTCTTCTTGCCAATGAGAACAGGTTCAAGTCTCTCAGCCTTTCTTCATAAGACCTTCCATCCAGACCAGGCAACATCCTGGTAAATCTCCTCTGCACCTTTTCCAATGCTTCCACATCCTTCCCGAAATATGGGGACCTGAACTGTACACAATATTCCAAGTGTGGCCACACCAGCGTTTTGTACAGTTGCAGCATGATATTGTGGCTCCAGAACTCTACAAATGAAACCTAACACACCATATGCCTGCTTAACAGCACTATCCACCTGGGTGGCAACTTTCTGGGATCTATGTAGATGAACTCCAAGATACCTCTGCCCATCCACACTACCAAGAATCTTTCCAGCGACCCAGTACTCTGCTTTCCTGTTATTCTTCCCATAGTGCATCACCTCACATTTAGCTTCATTGAACTCCATTTGCCACCTCTCAGCCCAATTCTGCAGTTTATCCAAGTACCCCTGCAACCTGTAACATTCTTCCATACTGTTCACTACTCCACCTACTTTAGTGTCATCTGCAAATTTACTAATTCATCCACCTATGCCTGCTTCTAAGTCATTTGTAAAAATGGCAAACAGCAGTGGCCCCAAAACAGATCCTTGTGGCACACCCCTAGTAACTGGACTCCAGGCTGAATATTTTCCATCAACCACCAATCGCTGCCTTCTTTCAGAAAGCCAGTTTCTAATCCAAACTGCTAAATCACTCTCAATTCCATGCCTCTGTATTTTCTGCAGCAGCCTACCATGTGGAACGTTATCAAAGGCTTTACTGAAGTCCATGTGTACCACGTCAACTACCCTACCCTCATCTACATGCTTGGTCTCCTTCTCAAAAAACTCAATGAGGTTTGTGAGACATGACCTGCCCTTGACAAAACCATGTTGACTATCTGCAACCAAATTGTTGCTTGCTAGATGATTATAAATCTTATCTCTTATAATCCTTTCCAAAACCTTTCCTACAACAGAAGTAAGGCTCACTGGTCTATAATTACCTGGGTCATCTCTACTGCCCTTCTTGAACAAGGGCACAACATTTGCAATCCTCCAGTCCTCTGGTACCAAACCTGTAGACAATGACGACTCAAATATCACCTACCTAGATTCCCAGAGAATCCTCAGAGAAATTCCATCTGGCCCACGGGACTTGTCTACTTTCACTCCTTCTAGAATTGATAATACCAGTTCATAACTAACCTCGATCCTTTCTAGTCTAATATTTCATACCTCATTCTTCTCCTCAACAATATTCTCCTTTTCCTGAGTGAAATCTGATTAGAATTGTTCGTTTAGCACCTCTCAGATCTCCACAGGGTCCACACTCAACTTCCTACTTCTGTCTTTGGCCCTATTACCCTAATCATCCTTTCATTCCTCACATACCTATAGAGAGCTTGAGGGTTCTCCTTTATTCTATTTGCGAGAGACTGCTCATGTCCTCTCTTTGCTCTTCTTAACCCTCTCTTTAAATCCTTCCCAGCTGATCTGTAACTCTCCATCGCCTCATCTGTACCATCTTGCTTCATCGTCCTTCTTCTTCTTAACAAGAGATGCAATTTCTGTTGTAAACCATGGTTCCCTTACCTTATCACTTCCTCTCTGCTTGATAGGGACATACCTATCAAGGACATGCAATATCTGTTCCTTAAACCAGCTTCACATTTCCATTGTCTGCATCCCCTGCATTTTGCTACCCCATTCTGTGCATCCTAATTCTTGCCTAAACACATTATAATTGCCCTTGCCTCATCGATAACTCTTGACCTGTGGCATGTACCTATCCCTTTCCATCACTAAACTAAACGTAGCTGAATTATGGTCACTCTCTCCAAAGTGCTCACCTACAACTAAACCAATCACCTGGCCTGGTTCATTACCAAACACCAGATCCAATGTTGCCTCCCCTCTTGCCGGCCCTTCGACATATTGTGTCAGGAAACCCTGACAAAAACTGATCCCTCCGACGTACTGGAGTTATAGCATTTCCAGTCAATGTTGAGGAAGTTAAAGTCTCCTGTAATGACCATCCTGTTCCTTTCACTCCTACCCAGAATAATTTTGCTAATCCTCTTTTCCACCTCCCTGAAACTCTACGGAGGCCTATTAAAAACCCAAGCAGTGTGACCTCTCCTCTCCTGTTTCTAACCTCAGCCCACAGTACCTCAGTAGACGAGTCCTCATCAAAAGTTCTCTCAGCCACCGTTATACAATCTTTGACTAACAAGTTCATGCCTCCCCCTCTTTTACCATCTTGCCTGTTCTAAATGAAAGATCTAAACCCTGGAATCAGCAACATCCATTCCTCACCCTGCTCTATCCATGTGTCCAAAATGGCCACACCATCGAAGTCCCAGGTACCTATCCATGCTGCAAGCTCACCTACCTTATTTCAGATACTTCTGGCATTGAAGTAGACACACTTCAACCAGTTTGCTGTATGCCAGCACATTCCTGAGACCCTGAAATCCTGTCCCTGTCCTTCCTACTCTCATTCTCCAGTGCACTGCAACTACACCTCAGGTTCCCATCCCCCTGCTAAGCTAGTTTAAACCCACCCAAATAGCACCCAGGATATTAGTACCCCTTTGGTTCAAGTGAAGACCGTCCTGTTTGTACAAGTTCCATCTTCCCCAGAATGAGCCCCAATTATCCAAGTACCTGAAGCCCTTCCTCCTGCACCATCCTTGCAGCCACGTATTCAGCTGATATCTCTCCCTGTTCCTTGCTTCGCTATCATGTGACACGGGTAACAATCCAGAGATAACAACTTTGTTTGTTCTAGCTCTCAGCTTCCACCCTAGCTCCCTCAAATCCTGCCATATATCCCTATCCCTTTCTATCTATGTTGTTGGTACCTACATGGACAACGACTCACCCTCTCCCTTCAGGACCCCAAAGATACAATCCGAGACATCACAGACCCTGGCACCTGGGAGGCAACACACCAACTGTGAGTCTCGTTCAGCCCCAACAAACCTTCTATCTGAGCCTCTAACTATTGAGTCCCCAGTGACTAACATTCTCCTCCTTTCCATCTTTCCCTTCTGTGCAACAGGCACAGGCTCTGTGGCAGAGACCTGGGTCCCACTGCATGCCCCTGGTAAGTCGTCCCCTTCAACAGTATCCAAAACGGTATACATGTTTTTCAGGGGAACGACCACAGGGGATCCCTCCACTCCCTTTGAACAGTCACCCAGCTATCTTTGTGCCTGGGAGTAACTACTTCCCTGTAACTCTTATCTATCACAGCCCCTGCCTCCTGAATGATCCAAAGTTCATCCAATTTCTGCTCTAGATCCCTAACACGGTCTTGGGTGCACTTCTTGCAGATGTTCTTAGTTGGGACACGAATGGCATCCCTCACCTCAAACATCATGCAGGAGGAACATTGCTTTCCTTGCACTGCCATCCCTGTTAGTCTCCTTATCACAAAGTGAAAAAGAAGCGGTGCTTACCTGATATGTCCCTGGTCTTTACAGTTAGAGGAGGTGGTTGGGTGGGAGGCCCTACAAAGGTAGGGTCTTGCGTTGAGAAAACACTGACTTGTATAGCTGGACTGAAATAAAAATAAGAGGCCCTTCCTTTCCCAGAAATCTCTGCTCGGATAAACTTGGAGTTGACATATGCCCAGTGTTGTGAGATCACACTCAATGGAAACCAGTAATCCCCATGCAGCCATGTTCTTGTTCTGTCTGCTACTCTCTGGCAGCAGAAAATGAAAGCTTTCTTTGACCAGGAAATATTTGTGACGCCCTTCACGCTTCAGTGGTTTCTTAATTATGTGACCTTGCAAATCTACCCAGCTCTCGCCTGGGAGGAGCCAGGTTTCTGAAGGTTGATGGACATAGTCAGCTTCACAGCCATTAACAAGCAATACCCACTCTTTCCAGAAATTATAATTGAGGGTACTGTAGTTCTCACATTTTATTAGCCATTCGTTAGTAAAAGTTCTTATGAGGTTCTGGTCAGAAAATTGCTCCATGAGCATGCTCACTGGATATGACATTCTGCTGATAGCCCTGCTCCCCATCCACCTCTTGCTCCCTTGTCTGACAGCTATATTTGCTTTGAATCACCTTTGCAGATTCTCCTAGTCATAATGTAATTCAAAGTGAAATTCCAACCATTACACCCATGTCTGGGATTGTGCAAAAGCTTTAAAATCAGGACAGTCCTTCAGCAAAAGCTGCACCACAACCTGTCAACTTTAGTAACTTGAAAATCTCTAGAAATCATCAAACACATCAACAATTATAGCAACAATCAGAAGAAAAAACAATCAGCAATTAACTAAAATAATTGATGATCATTTGTAAATAGTGCTGATGGTGGTGTTTCTTGTTATTGAATGCTGGTTCAGTGCTGCAAAATTAACAGAGGTATGATTTGGAGCATAGAGATCCAAAGTAGCAGTGCTGGCATCGGTTCAGCATTACACAGTGATTGATATCTTGATTACTTAGACTGCATACTTCTTGTGGATGCTTATTGTGTGTGTCACGACCATCACCAATATGGTCTGGCATAGCTAGTACCTGAAATATGCAGGTGTATACCATAGGGACCACTTTGCAGCTCCAAATAATTAAATAATTAAAGCTTCAACATTTGGCTTCTGTTTTTATATTTCATATGCCCGTACTGCATGTTGTGATTTCAGCTCATAAACCCTGTCAACAATACTAACCTTGTAAATAATAAGGAAGTTGAAAGACAGCTACCCGTGAAGTTTGACATCAGAGACAGCCTCACAGAACAGTCATGGCACATCTCCTACTAACCTATAATATAGTCCTGCATTTCAGTGCTGCACTTTGGAGTACACCATCTCCTTTCATTGTAATGTTGCTGCCCAGGCACTTTGTACATAGGGACAGTCATGCATCTCATGGATAGGACCAGGGTTCATTTCAAGAGTCCTCATTTGCTCCCTTATTGCTAATTTACTTTGTACATACTTGAATGATCAAAACATCCCTGCCTTGTTTTCCCTCAACGTTTTGTACTTTGTTCCCTCTGCTGGAGCTTAAAGGCTCACAGTACTTCTATCTTGCTTTGCTGTTTAGCATAGACAGAAAACCAGGAAGCTTGTCACAGTTGTCTGCTGTCAAGGGGAGGGCATGTCACCGTACAACACCATGCCACATCAGTCTCGCATCTACACAATATGCCAGAAGCTCATACAGCAGACAGACTGCATAAGCTTTAACCAAAAGGTTAAAGTCGAAACAAAGTACTCAGTTAGGCGAAGGGAAGGCAGCCTTCAGTTAAATCTGTATCAGCACAGTCCAGATGGTAAGCTATGGTCTCTCCTGCAGGTCCAATACATCCAATTCAGGGAGTTGCAGTCCATCAGTCAGAGAGGTACTGAGAAATTAGTTAGGGGTCCAGTAACTCATCAGTCGAGAGAATGGTAGAATAATGCTAAAATTATCGGGTATTCCTGATGAAGGGCTTATGCCCGAAACGTCGAATTTCCTGTTCCTTGGATGCTGCCTAACCTGCTGTGCTTTAACCAGCAACACATTTTCAGCTAATGCTAAAATTAGGCAACCTGTGTAGACTGACGCTTAAATATGAACACATTGAGGAATATGCACTTGTATTTACAATGGAATGTCAACAATGCCACCTCTGTGCCCTAAGAAGAGATTTTTTCAAGTTCTGTCTCATGCACTGTGAGGGGTAACTCCACTGGCAGCACTTGACCAGATGCATGTTTGGGCTATAAAAATTGTGCCAGCCTGAGAATTTCGGGAAGTCCCGGTAGAGTATTTCTGCCTCTGATGAGAGGGAAGATAGGATGAGCAGGATGTCATAAAGGTGTGATGCAAAGGTAATCAGCAGACTTTTAGAAAATAGTAGGGGCGGCACGGTGGCACAGTGGTTAGCACTGCTGCCTCACAGCACCAGGGACCCGGGTTCAATTCCTGCCTCGGGCGACTGTCTGTGTGGAGTTTGCACGTTCTCCCCGTGTCTGCGTGGGTTTCCTCCGGGTGCTCCGGTTTCCTCCCACAGTCACAAAGATGTGTGGGTCAGGTGAATTGGCCATGCTAAATTGCCCGTAGTGTTAGGTAAGGGGTAAATGTAGGGGTTTGGGTGGGTTGCGCTTCGGCGGGTCGGTGTGGACTTGTTGGGCCGAAGGGCCTGTTTCCACACTGTAAGTAATCTAATCTAATCTAATCTAAAAAAGTATGAGCAGCCTTGCTGGGGCTCACAAAGAGAAACCCTGCATAAACCTTATCAGTCAATTTCTGGTAAAATTCGGCACTTAGACTGCCACAGCAGAGAAGAAAGCCATTCAGCTGTTGATGTTCATCACTTTACAGGATCAATTAAGCTAATAATCTATTCCTATAGCCTTGCAAGTATTTTCTGTTTAGATAATTAGCCATTTACCTTTTGAAATCCAAGACTAATTCTGCCTCCACCACATATTCTAACAGTATCTTCAGATCCTAACCACTTGCAGCTTGTAAAAGGTATCCCTTCTGTAACCTTTGGTTGTTTTATTCTTCACCTTAAATTGATGTCTTACGATTTTTAATCCTTCCACTGGGAGAATAGTTTCTATACTTACCCTGTCTAGACTAGACATGTTTTGAACAGCTCTATTAAATCTCCCGTCAACTTTCTCTTTTCAAAGAAGAACACTTCCAGCTTCATCAGTCTATCCACGTAACTGAAATTCCTGATCCGAGGAACCACATGCATAAAATACTTTCTGCACCACTGTAATGCCTTCTCATTCTTCCTGAAGTGTGGTTGTAGAACTAGAAACAATATTCCTAAAGAGACAGAATGTGTTTTTTTTAAATAAAATTCATTATAATTTCCTTGCTTTTGTCCAATGTGCATTTATTTATAAGGTTTGGAATCCAGTTTGCCTCATTAAATATATTGTTAACTATTTTTGCTATTTTCAGCAGTTTATGTATGTACAGCCCCAGGCATAGTTACCCAAGGACAGTATTACAGAAAGGACATTTGAGGACTCATCTACTGAGGTAATTTGGGCTAAGGTTAGAAACCGGAAAGGAGAGGTTACCATGTTGGGAGATTTCAATAGGCCTCCAAATAGTTCGAGAGATGTAGAGGAAAGGATAGCAAAGATGATTCTGGAATGGAGTGAGAGTAACAGGGTGGTTGTTATGGGGGCTTTAACTTTCCAAATATTGACTGGAAATACTATAATTCAAGAACTTTAGATGGGTCAGTTTTTGTTCAATGTGTGCAAGATACTTTTCTGACACGGTATGTAGATAAGCCAACAAGGGGCGAGGCCACATTGGATTTGGTACTGGGCAATGAACCAGGCCAGATTTGGAAGTAGGTGAGCACTTTGGTGATAGTGACCACAATTCGGTTATGTTTACTTTAGCGCTGAAAAGGGATAGGTATATGACACAGGGCAAGGGGGAAAGGCAATTATGATGCGATTAGGCAAGAATAAGAATGCAAGGGATGGGGAAGAAAACTGCAGGGGGTGGGCACAATTGAAATGTGGAGCTTATTCAAGGAACTGCTACTGCGTATCCTTGATAAGTATGGATCTGTCAGGTAGAGAGGAAGTAATCAAGGAGCCATGGTTTACTAAAGAAGTTGAATCTCTTGTCAAGAGGAAGAAGAAGGCTTGTGTTTGGATGAGACGTGAAGGCTCATCTAGGGTTCTTTAGAGTTACAAGTTAACCAGAAAAGGCCGAAAGAGAGAACTAAAAAGAGCCAGGAGGGGACATGAGAAGTCATTGGCAGATAGGATCAAGGAAAACCCCAAAGGAATAAAAAAATGATTAGTATGAGATTAGGGCCAATCAAGGATAGGAGTGGGAAGTTGTGCATGGAATTCAAGGAGATAGAGGCAATGCTAAATGAATATTTTTCCTCAGTATTCACACTGAAAAAAGACAACATTGTTGAGGCGAATACTGAGATACAGGCTACTAGATTAGATGGGATTGATGTTTGCAATGAGGAGGTGTTAACAATTCTGGAAAGTGTGAAAATAGATAAGTCCTCTGGGCCAGATGCAGTTTGTCCTAGGATTCCCTGAGAAACCAGGAAGGAGATTCCAGAGCCTATGGTTTTGATCTTTATGTCGTTATTGTTTGTAGGAATAGTGTCAGAAGACTGGAGAATAGCAAATGTTGCCCCCTTGTTCAAGAAGAGGAGTAGAGACAAGCCTGGTAATTATAGACCAGTGAGCCTTACTTCAGTTGTGGATAAAGTGTTGGAAATGTTTATAAGAGATAGGATTTGCAATCATCTAGAGAGGAATAAGTTGATCACGGTTTTGTGAAGAGTAGATCGTGCCTCACAAACCTTGTTGAGTTCTTTGAGAAGGAGATCAAACAAGTGGATGAGGGTAAAGCGGTTGATGTGGTATACATGGATTTCAGTAAGGCATTAGATAAGGTTCCCCACGGTACACTATTGTACAAGATATGGAGGTATGGGATTGAAGGTGATTTAGCAGTTTGGATCAGAAATTGGGTTAGCTGAAAGAAGGTGGAGGGTGGTGGTTGATGGGAAATGTTCATCCTGGACCTCAGTTGTTAGTGGTGTAATGCAAGGATCTGTTTTAGGACCATTGCTGTTTGCCATTTTTATAAATAACCTTGATGAGTGCATTGATGAATGGATTAGTAAATTTGCGAATGACACTAAGGTCAGTGGAGTTGTGGATTGTGCTGAAGGATGTTGCAGATTACAGAGGGACATAGATAAGCTGCAGAGCTGGGCTGAGAGGTGGCAAATGGAGTTTAATGCAGATAAGTGTATGGCGATGCACTTTGGAAGGAGTAGCAGGAATAAAGAGAATTGGCCTAGTGGTGTGATACTTGGTAGTATAGAAAAGGAGAGAGATCTTGGTGTCCGTGTGCATAGATCCCTGAAAGATGTCACCCAGGTTGATAGGGTTGTTAAGAAAGCACACAGTGCGTTAGCTTTTATTTGTAGAGGGATTGAGTTTTGGAGTCACTAGGTCATGTTGCAGCTATACAAAATTCTGGAGCAGCCACACTTGGAGTATTGTGTACAGTTCTGGTCACCGCATTATAGGAAGGATGTGGAAGCTTTGGAAAGGGTTCAGAGAAGATTTACTAGGATGTTGCCTGGTGTAGAGGGAAGGTCTTATGAGGAAAGGCTGAGGGACTTGAGGCTGTTTTCGTTAGAGAAAAGAAGGTTGAGAGATGACTTAATTGAGATATATAAGATAAACAGAGGTTTAGATAGGGTGACCAGTGAGAGCCTTTTTCCTCAGCTGGTGATGGCTAGCACCAGGGGGCATAGCTATAAATTGAGGGGTGATAGATATAGGAGAGATGTCAGAGATAGTTTCTTTACTCAGGAAGTAATAGGGCCGTGGAACACACTGTCTGCAACAGTAGTAGACTCGCCAACCTTTGGGGTATTTAAATGAATAAACATGTGGATGAAAATGGAATAGTGTAGGAGAAATAGGCTCAGATTGGTTCTACAGTTTGTTCCGAAGGATCTGTACTGCATTGTTCTATGTTCTATATCCCTTTGACCCTGCTCGTAGAGAAGAATTGCATCCGACATTGTCTTTCCTTATTCATTCCACCAAAATGTATCACTTTGCACCACAAAGTCACAGAACTTTTATGACAAGTAAAGAGCCCATTCAGTCCATCATACCTGCACTGGCCTTTCACATGAACATTCTTACCTAATGCTAATCCCTTGTTTTTCTCCTCCACACATTTGCACATTATTTTTATCCAAATAATCATCCAATAGCCTCTTGAAGGCCTCAATTGAACATGCTGCATCACATTTCCATGCAGTGCATTCCATACCTTAAATGCTCGCTGTGTGAAAATGTTTTGTTTTACTCATATCACCCTTGTTTCTTTTGCAAATCGTGTTAAATCTGTGACTTCACATTCCTGTTCCTCTATGGAGGGGAACAGTTTCTTCCTATCTGCTCTATCCAGCCCACTCATGATTTTGAAGGACTGTATCAATCTCCTTTTAGTTATCATCTCTCCAAGAAGAATGCTCCTAAACTCTTCAATCTATCTTCATAAAAGAAATTTATTATCCCTCGAAGCACTGTCATAAATGTCTTCTACACGATCTCCAATGTGTTCACATCTTTCTGTAATATGGCAATCAGAATTGTACATAGGCCTCCAGCTGGGCCCTAACAAGTGTCTTGTACAGGTTCAACATAACCTCCTTCCTCTGCTACTGTTTGACCCTTTCAATAAAGCGAAGGATACTTCAAGGATGTCTACTGCTTTCTCACTTATCCTATCACTTTCAATGATCTGTGCACCTTTACCTCTGTATCCTGTTTAGAATTGTACTCCTACTTTGTAATGTCTTTCAGCATTCTTCCTAATAAAATGCATCACCTCACACTTCTCTGCATTAAATTTTATCTTTTATTTATCTGCCTACTGCAACAACTTGTCTCTATACCTCTGGCATTCTACCCTGTCCTCCTCATGGTTTATAATTCTTTCAGGTTTTATGTCATGTGTCAACCTTGGAATTAATCTTTGCTTGCCAAAATCTGGATCATTATATACATAAAATGAGGAAAACATGGGCCCCGTACAGATGTCTTGGGAAATCCACACCAAACCTTCCTCCCACCTGAAAATATCCATTGGCCATTATTTTGTACCCTATCCCTCAGCTAAGTTTGTATCCACATTATTATTGATCCTTTTATTCCATGAAGTACAGGTTTCCTCATAAGTGTATTGTGTGGCATTATATCAAATATCTTTGGGAGACCCATTGACACCATATCAACAGTGTTTCCCACATTGAATGCTTTTGTTGTCTCTTTAAATATTCTCCACAACTTTGTCAAATACATTTTCCCTTTAGAAATCTATGACTTCTCTGCATTTAAATCCATCTGCATGTATCTATCTGTTCCACGGGAGGTCTATGTTGACTTTCAGTCAATTACTATCTACTTTCATGTATTATGCATAGTTGTGTATTGAAAGGCAAGAAAAGACCTCATTACACTATACAAGAGATTCTGGAGTGCAACAGTTAATAGACTTTGCTGTTATTTTCTCCAAACATGCAAAACTCAGTGACATCACTGAATCAACATGTTCTGCGCTTTTGTGACCAAGTTATGTCATCTGCTGAAACAGAACTTTTGAATTGAAGGGATAGGTGGACATCAAGGTGAGAGTTGCTTTTAACTTTTATGCAACTGGTTACTTCAAGGATCAAAAGTGAAGCTGTGTGAGATACCGCAATCTTCAACCCACAGATCATCAAGGCTGAGACTGATGCAATTTCTATGAGATCATATGACTTAATCTCTTTTCCTTCAGGTCAGCTGGGTGCTTTGTTATTTACAAGCTACCTCCAGATACAGGGTAGTATCGAATGTACACATATTGCATTTAGAGCACCTTATCAAAACATGGCTGACTTCATTAGTAGAAAATTGTGAAACAACATCAGTGTGTAAATCATCTGTCATCATTGGTATCACATTTTAGAAATCTGCACCAGGTACCCTGGAATCTGCCATGATGTCCATATCCATCATAATTCTCAGGTTTGCCCTACATTCCAGGGACGAAAAGTCTTGTACGGATGTCTGTTGAGAATAAGAGCTAGCCTGATTAATCCATAGTTGAGACTCAATTGTACAACCCACTGACTGAAACTGATCACGGATGCAATACAGTCCATTCTTCCTCCAGACCTTGATGGAGCAAATGATAGGCCTCCTCAAAATGAGACACTGATGCTTATATCATTCTGCAGGGCAACTTCCAGTATACCGCAGCCAGCTAATCCTAGCTTGCTCTTCTCTTTACAGTAGGTGCTGTCAAAGAAGTGATGTGATAGACCCTGAATAGCTGGGAAGAGTGGCAGCAAATTGTTAATTACAAGCTACCTCCAGATATAGGGTGGTATCGAATGTACACATATTGCATTTAGAGCACCTTATCAAAACATGGCTGACTTCCCTTAGTAGAAAATTGTGAAACAACATCAGTGTGTAAATCATCTGTCATCTGTGTGTAAATCATCTGTCACGGTAAATCACCGTGGGCAGCATGGTGGCACAGTGGTTAGCACTGCTGCCTCACAGCACCGGAGACCCAGGTTCAATTCCTGCCTCAGGCGACTGACTGTGTGGAGTTTGTACGTTCTCCCCGTGTCTGCGTGGGTTTCCTCCGGGTGCTCCGGTTTCCTCCCATAGTCCAGAGATGTGCGGGTCAGGTGAATTGGCCATGCTTAATTGCCCATAGTGTTAGGTAAGGGGTAAATGTAGGGGTATGGGTGGGTTGCGCTTCGGCGGGTCGGTGTGGACTTGTAGGGCCTGTTTCTACACTGCAAGTAATCTAAAAATGCAAGTAATCTAATCAAATGTCTGAGGGAGATGAGGACAATGAACAGAAAGAACACCATCTTCACCATGACAGAGTGGTACAGGATCAAACTCTACAAGCCAGACAGGAATTAATTAAGTTCTGAGGAAGAATCACTGGATCCAAAAAGTTAACTCTGATTTCTCTCCATAGATGCTGTCTGACCTGCTGAGCTTTTTCAGTAATTTCTGTTTTTGTTTCTGATTTCCAGCATCCACAATTCTTTTGTTTTTTTATTTAGGAATTAATTGACTCTGGATTCCAGCAGATCTGAGTTGGGTGAAGATGTCAAAGACATCATTCATTGTAGATTTATTGCTGCTCCAAAGGCAAGAACCCCCTTGTTTAGTCCATTCGCTCTTCGCATTTCCTGTTGTTTAATAAAAATTACCATTGACAATTATTAGAATGCTTCCTCAAACAACAAAGGCAACCTGCTGTGTCATGTTGGATGTTAGGGAAAGATTTTCAATTCTTCAGACAGGATTCTAACATCATATGATGCTAAGGAGGGATTGCTTCTGTACTTTCTTTCTTGCAGATACAGCCACAATGACACCCAATTAGAGGTGATGGTTTAACGCAACAATATACCTACAAATATTACATTTCACTTTACAATTGCGTGTCACTTAGGCCAAGTATGTGGCCTCAGAAGATTTTCTTTTTTGCCCTCACATTATGTTTAGGAGCAGTTCTGAGATCCACAACTGGTGTGGAGGAAATCTTATCAATAATGGCCCCTGTTGATCTTGAAGGTTTGGGCAGAAGACCTCAGGATCAGTTATGGCTAAAAGTCCCAGACTACTGAGAGTGACTTACCCAGATGCAGGCTCACCTTCCTCCAATTGAACTTTAATAGGTTTGGGGGCAGTCACAGGTGAGGTGGAGTTATAGAGTCATAGAGATGTACAGCATGGAAACAGATCCTTTGGTCCAATCTGTCCATGCCAACCAGATGTCCCAACTCAATCTAGTCCCACCTGCCAGCACTTGGCCCATATCCCTCCAAACCCTTCCTATTCATATACCCATCCAAATGCCTCTTAAATGTTGCAATTGTATCAGCCTCCACCACATCCTCTGGCAGTTCATTCCATACACGTACCACCCTCTGCTTGAAAAGGTTGCCCCTTAGGTCTCTTTTATATCTTTCCCCTCTCACCCTAAACCTATGCCCTCTAGGTCTGGACTCCCCAACCCCAGGGAAAAGACTTTGTCTATTTATCTTATCCATGCCCCTCATAATTTTGTAAACCTCTATAAGGTCACCCCTCAGCCTCCGACGCTCCAGAGAAAACAGCTCCAGCCTGCTCAGCCTCTTCCTGTAGCTCAGATCCTTCAATCCTGGCAACATCCTTGTAAATCTTTTCTGAACCCTTTCAAGTTTCACAACATCTTTCCAATAGGAAGGAGACCAGAATTGCACGCAATATTCCAACAGTGGCCTAACCAATGTCCTGTACAGCCACAACATGACCACCCAACTCCTGTACTCAATACTCTGGCCAATGAAGGAAAGCATACCAAACACCTTCTTCATTATCCTATCTACCTGCGACTCCACTTTCAAGCAGCTATGAACCTGCACTCCAAGATCTCTTTGTTCAGCATCACTCCCTAGGACCTTACCATTAAGTCCTGCCAAGATTTGCTTTCCCAAAATGCAGCATCTCGCATTTATCTGAATTAAACTCCATCTGTCACTTCTCAGCCCATTGGCCCATCTGGTCCAAATCCTGTTGTAATCTGAGGTAACCCTCTTCGCTGTCCACTACACCTCCAATTTTGGTGTCGTTGGCAAACATACTAACTATACATCTTATGCTTGCATCCAAATCATTTATGTAAATGGCAAAAAGTAGAGGGCCCAGCACCGATCCTTGTGGCACTCCACTGGTCACAGGCCTCCAGTCTGAAAAACAACCCTCCATCACCACCCTCTGTCTTCTACTTTTGAGCCAGTTCTGTATCCAAGTGGCTAGTTCTCCCTGTATTCCACGAGATCTAACCTTGCTAATCAGTCTCCCATGGGGAGCCTTGTCGAACGCCTTACCGAAGTCCATATAGATCACATGTACTACTCTGCCCTCATCAATTTTCTTTGTTACTTCTTCAAAAAACTCAATCAAGTTTGTGAGACATGATTTGAGTTAGGGGGTCTGACATCACCAGAGTCTCCCGAAAGGCAACTTCTGAGGGGGGCCTGTGTGTGGTTCCTGTTCCTTCTGGACATCTGCTGGCATCACTCTCCACTCTTCTCGTGAGGAACGGGCACCTGGAATAAGGTCAAGATACCTTGTCTCACTGTCGCCTACCCATTGATGCTGTGCACAATGGCTATAAAAATGGAATATATGCATCTCCAGTTGCCACTGAGCATTCTGTGGGATGTAATTTTTCATGGCAACTGCCAATCTGTTCATAGAGCTAGCACACAGCATACTGATAACATTGGTGGATTCCTCCAAACATCGATCCAATTTAGCAAGTGTCTTTGGCAAATGTCCCACGTTTGTTTGTGTAAATTCATGGAGTTATTAATGGCTGACATCAGGGGGTCCGCTTCTATCTGAGGCTGTCTTGGATCCTTGGACAACCAGCTGCAAAGACATGCTAGTGATGTTATCACCAGAATGTGTTTGCAGATCTAAACTAGCTAAAGTATCCACCAGGATTTCAATATCTGAGTTAATGGGGGTGTAGGAAACACCCTTGCCAGTGAATATTCTAATATATTGTGCCTCAGGGATGGAGGAGAAGTTGATTTCCAGAGGGTATAGTCTCTCACAGATGGAGGCTGTATGAATGTTGCTGGTGCCTACAAAAGACAAGAGATGGAATAAGTTATGCAGTAGGAATAGAAGCCTATTCATGTTAAGAATATCTTCACAGTGGTTGTAATGGGTGAACAATGCAGCTTAGCATAATAAACCTAATGTGCATTTCCACAATATAGAGGTTTCAGCCTCCCCAAATGAGCAATTAAAGTCCTCTACTATGAACTTCAGAATGTCGGGCACCCTTCCACATGTCTTGGTTCTGATTGTCCTACTGTTGGGCTCTGAGAGGCAATGAGACAAAGGGAAGGAATAATTGAGATAGACGTGGCTGGCGTTGCTAGTGTAGTGCAGGTAGGGGAAAGGTCATGTAGTGTCCCAAGTTTAAGAGTGGACGTGCAGAAAGTAGGAAGTCACTGGAGTGAGTAGGAGCATGCTGCATGCAATATTGAGTAGACATGAGCCTTGGTGGGAGGTGGATGAGTAGGAGAGTGTGAGAAACCAGAGGGAAGATGGCGGCACTTACCATTGCTCAGCATAGAAATCTTTAACATTCTTATGGTATTGCTGCATGTGGTTCTGCATTGTGGGCATGGCACTGACTTAGGTGGCTACATTAAATCAGGCTGCAGCACCTGGCGCCATGGTCTCCATTGGCAGTCCAGAGGAAAGAGGACAGCCCCCCCACTTCATCATAACCCCATTCAACAGGACCTCCAGATCCCTGCCAGGAAAGTGGGGTGTCAGTTTGTCTGTCTCAGTCATTTTGCTTCCAGTTATATACCAATACATTAAGGGCAGTCCCTGGCTTGCAACATTTGAAATGGTGCACAGCTGGGTGGTTTGAATATGTGCCAGTAATCTGAACACCAGAAGGACTCTGCATTACCAAATATTTCCATCTCTTCTGTGAGCAAGATTGCCAAACTGTATCATTAATTAGTTGTGCAGCAGAGAATTGAGAAAATTTGTGAGAGCTCATAGAGTGAAACACACCAAAATTGATGAGCCAAAATATGGAAAAACTCAGCCCATATAACTCTTGGATTTGATTTTTTAAAAAGGATTAGTTTAGACAATGGCTATTTTAGTTACTGAGAATATAATGGGACTTGAAAAACGTCAGAAAACATTTTGATCACTGTGTGGGAACACAGTTTTGAGTTGTGCAATTGCAAAGATGAGATTACATAGACACAATCCATTATAGATTTTGATATATGCATTGTAGCAGGAAAATGATGAACAAAAATCTGCAAACAAAAAGGCAAATGTAAGAGAAAGCAAGTTAATGCAAGTATAAGGTGTCTATAATTGTAAATTTTGTGTTATACAGTTTGAAGTCCTAATCTTATAACCTATGGTTGACATTTACAAAATATGAATTATACTACAGTAATAATTAGTTTGGATTGTTGTTGTAATGTTAAATTAAATATTTGCATGACATTACAATGTAATAATGTTTCATTTCTAGATTAATGACCCCCCAGAGTATTATCAGAGCATAAATCCAACCAAGAGGATTGCCAGTTACCTATCATAGAATCATTGAATAATAGAACACAGAAAGTTGTCATTCAGCTCTGTGTGCCTGTACCAGTTCTTTGATAGAGGCGTTTTGTTAATTTTGTGCTTTCAAGTATCTATCCATTTCATTTTAAAAATTAATCATTACATCTGCTTTCACGGCATTCTCAGACAGCATGACCTGAACCACAGGGAATCAGCCAATTGTTCACTTTGGTATGTTTCATGGAGAGGTTTCATTCCAGGAGCCCTTGCAATATTTCTCTGGCTGTTTTCCAGAACTCACTTCATTATATGTCTACAGTAGAACTTGAATTATCTGACCAAGACGGGCAGGGAGTATTTTGTTCAGATAATCAGTCTGATCGTAAACAACTGGTAATTTATGAGTGTCAGTTACCCAAACATTTCTCAGTTATCAAGCAATAAACGCCATAATGCCGTTTAACCGATAACTGATCTGTTGTAAACAAGCAATAATTTGTGAGTGCCGGTAATCGAACATTTCTCGGTTATCAGGCAATGCATGCCATAATGCTGTTTAACTAATTACTGAATGTTGAGTTGCCAAATGATGTTTA
Organism: Hemiscyllium ocellatum; assembly: GCF_020745735.1. Taxonomy (NCBI): domain Eukaryota; kingdom Metazoa; phylum Chordata; class Chondrichthyes; order Orectolobiformes; family Hemiscylliidae; genus Hemiscyllium; species Hemiscyllium ocellatum. The sequence continues at coordinate 58,394,424 of NC_083407.1, read as the reverse complement.
TATGGAACCTTTGGAGCTTGCTTGGATTATCAGAAATTTTCATAATTGATTTCGGATAATCAAGGTTGCACTGTACTATGCTTTTGAGGTGCCCCACTCGCTCTATCCTTATGTCTCATAAGGGGCAGAAGCATTTGACACTACTGGGACCTCCCAGGATTCCTGTTGCAGGTATTAAATTTAAAGCCAAGCTAAGTCAAGAGTTCCCTTCATAGTGCATGTAGTTGGAGAACCAAAAAGAAACATTTCTTAGGGCACATAGTGATAGTTCATTGTAAATACAAGGGCCAAATTTGTAAGTCTGCTGCTTTGTTTGGGTATATTGACTCATAGGACTTGGGCATTACTGACTGGCCAGCAATTATTGCCCAACCCTAGTTACCCTTGAAAAGGTAGTGGTGAACTGCCTTCTGGAACCACAGTAGTCCACAGATTGTAGGTTGACTGACAATGCTGTTAGGGAGGGAATTGCAGGATTTTAACCCAGAAACAGTGAAGGAACAGCGATATATTTCCAAGTCAGGATGGTGTACAGCTTGGAGGGGAACTTGAAGGTGGTGGTAATCCCAGTACCTGCTTATCCTTCTAGGTGGAAGTGATTGTAGGCTCGGAAGATGCTGTCTAAAGATCTATAACAAATTTCTGCAGTGTATCTTGTAGATAGTACACACTGCTGCTGGTGAGTGTCTGTGCTGGAGAGAGTGTATGCTTATGGATGCAGTTCCAATCAAGTAGGCTTTTTTTTCCACCCTGGAAGGTAATGATAGTGTTTGTATGGGGATATAGAGTCATAGAGTCATAGAGACAGACAGCACAGCAACAGACCCTTTGATCCAATTCGTCCATGCTGACCAGATATCCTAAATTAATCTAATCCCATTTGCCAGCATTTGGCCCATATTCCTCTAAACCCTTCCTATTCATATACACATCCAGGTGCCTTTTAAATGTTGTAATTGTCCCAGCTTACACCACTTCCTCTGGCAGCTCGTTCCATACACGCACTACCCTCTGCATGAAAAATTTGTCCCTTAGGTCCCTGTTAAATCTCTCCCCTCTCATCCTAAATCTATGCCCTCTAGTTCTAGACTCCCCCATCCAGGGAAAAGACCTTGGCTATTCACCCTATCCTTACCTCTCATGATTTCATAAACTACTTTAAGGTCGCCCTTCAGCCTCTGATGCTCCAGGGAAAATAGCCCCAGCCTATTCAGCCTCTCCCTACAGCTCAAATGCTCCAACCTTGGCAGCATCCTTGCAAATCTTTTCTGAACCCTTTCAAGTTTCACATCCTTCTTATAGGAGGGACGTTAGAATTACATGCAATATTCCAAAAGTGGCCTAACCGATGTCCTGTACAACCACAACATGACCTCCTAACTCCTATACTCAGTGCTTTGACCAATAAAGGAAAGCATACCAAACACCTTCTTCACTATCCTATCTACCTGTGACTCGACTTTCAAGGAACTGTGAACCTGCACTCCAAGGTCTCTTTGTCCAGCACCACTCTCCACGACCTTACCATTAAGCACATAAGTCCTGTCCTGGTTTGCCTTTCTAAACTGTAGAACCTCACATTTATCTAAATTAAACTCCATCCACTTCTTGGCCATCTGATCAAAATCCCATTGCACTCTGAGGTAAGGAAATTATTGAAGAATATTATTAGGATCAGAGATTAACCTTTCATTGCTGTCCACTACTAGTCTGTTTTTAATGTCAGCTGGAAGCTTACTAACTATACCTCCTATGTTCACATCCAGAGCCTTTATATAAATGATGAAAAGCAATGGACACAGCACCGATCCTTCCAGCATACCACTGGTCACAAGCCTCCACTCTGAAAAGCAACCCGCTATCACCACCCTCTGTCTTCTACCTTCGAGCCAGTTCTGTATCCAAATGGCTAATTCTTATTGTTGGAGCATGTCAACATAAAAAAAAGGTGTTGGGTGTTTTGCAAAGCATTATGGTAGATAAGTCCCAAGGATCTGATGGGATCTATCCCAGAATACTAAGGGCAGCAAGGCAGGAAACTTCTGGAGCCTGTACGAAATCTTTGTATTTTCAAGTCACAAGAAAAGGCCCGGACGACTAGATAATAGCCAATCTTGCTTCTTTGGTTAAGAATATCAACAGGGTTAATCAGGAAATTGCAGGCTGGTGAGCCCTGCATCAGCGGTAAGGAAATTATTGAAGAATATTATTAGGATCAGAGATTAACCTACAGTTGGAAATATATGGATTTATTAGTGTTAGGCAGTATGGCTTTGTCAGAGGGAGGTCACGTCTCACAAACCTGATTGAGTTTTTCAAGCAAGTGACAAAAGATGATTGATGAGGGCAGGTCAGGGAATGTTGTCTACATGGGGTTTACCAAGGCCTTTGACAAAATCCCTCTTGGCAGACTGCTACAGAAGATGAAGTCACGTGGATCCAGAACTGGCTTGGTCATGGCAGTGTAAGGGTGTCTTTCTGACTGGAGATCTGTGACCAATGTCAGTTAAGCACTGGCTGGCTTGTTGTTCACGTTGCTGCATGTTCTTCCACATTCAACGTCCTCACCTTACTGCTCAATATTGATGTTGCACTCACAGCTTTCCAGCATCCACTAAACCCCACTTTCCTGCTTCACTTGTGTACAGCACAACATGCAGCATACTGTACTTGGTGTATTCTACAATGTCCCCTCCCCAAGACGGATACTTGGAAGTAGTCAGTTGCTGTCACCTTGACAAGATGGTCATTCACTCCTTTAAGTTGCAGTTACTGCTCCAGCAGTTGGTCTAATTTGGCGACAGTGCCTTTGGCCACCCATATTGTGCAGTGACTCTGTTCCTGATTCATCTAAGGAAAAACAATCAATATATTCTGAGTCACTTGCATATCCTGAGAGGAACTTCAACTATGACATGTTCATATGGAGACTGTTCAGCACTTGCTGGAGGCTATCACTGGTCTTGGGCTTCCTGGCTCATCTGTTGCTTCTCAATTTCTCTCTGCTTTCATTGCACGACAGCCAACAATTATGATAACCCTCGCTGTGGCTAGATCCATTGGTCATACCTTCAATAAACCTCTGTGGAAAAAAAATAAGAAACAGAAAGTCTTCAGTAATGAGTAGTCAGCATTTTCTTTGTTCAACAATGATGGTTTAGCATAGTCCTCCATACCGTGGGGCATGAAGGACTTATACAAGGAATGCCTTATGGAATGTCTTTACATGAACATTTGATATAAGGACCTTATTCCAATGAAAGCAGGGTAAGCCATATCATGCACACGTAGTGAGAGATTGCAAGTGTTGTCTCCATATCCCATATGACCCAAGAAAGACGGTATTGCATATAAATGTTGCTGAATGCTTATAGTGATTAATTCTGCTTCACAGTGATCTTCAATCCGAAATGACCAGTGAAATGGTCAAGACTTTTTCTGACCAGGATTTCTATCCACACAGTTAAATACTGTATACATCTCACACGCAGGATACTATGATTAGAGTTAACTTCAACCTGCACAATGAACTTTCTGGTTCATGCAATTGAAGGGCCTCACATTCATTCACAAGTAAAGCTTATTGCCAGACAGGAAAAAAAAATCAATTGCTCCCCTTTTGTATGGACACAGACATTTTTCATTTCCAGGGTGCACTTACAAGTTGCATGAGTTTTTTTGGAAAGCAAAGCAGATTGCACTTGGTTCAGTGAATCACAGGCTCAGCATGATAATCAAGGGCAATGCAGCCCAACCTGTACAGACCTTCCACAGGTTCTCATACACCCTTTTGGAATTACAACTTCATCTCCAACGTTACCCATTCGGCCCTGCCCTACAGCTTAGCCTTGCCAACAATCATGTTGCACCATACCCTTTTTGAAGCCAGGGTTACCCTCCTCATTGCCATGGCAACCAATTCCTCCAATGCACTATTGTCTCCTCTGAACCTCCTATAGATCAAGTTGTCTCCTTCATAATTATTGTTCACTCTATATCCTGCCATGCTGCCTCCATCCCCAGAATTGAGTTCTTCAACTTCTCTACCACAGTAGTTGCCCTTCATACCCGACTTTGACTTTCTTTGAGCTGAACCACAGGACTTCCAGCATCCACCCTCCTGACCGATTTTCACATACAGCCCCAACTGATCGATGACTGAACCCGTTACTAATCTCTTTGCATATTCTAATTTATCAGTACTGCCTGAACTGGTTACACTCAATCTCGACTGATCATGGCCCAATCATCGAATTGTCGTAATATGGTTCCCATGACCTGAAAATCACAAGGCCCTGACTGATTTTGCTCAAACCTCTGGATTGATATCAATTGCTGCTCATGATATGCCTTGTCAGGACATCTGACTGATGACTGTCTCCCTTTGAGACATGGCCCGTTGGTTGAAGCAAATGCAGTATGTTTACAACATAAGCTGCTGGCACACGATGCATATGTGAGACTGACAAAGCAACATGATAAAAGTACCTTACAGCAAGATGTCCACCTCCTTGATTGATAACTACTGACAACCCTGATAAGCTGCTTGACTTTGCATCTGCATTAAAAGGCAAGTCAAGGTGGAAGTACTATGGGCCTTTACTTCTGGCTGAGAGGGCTAAGTGCAAAAGAACAAGGCGAGACAGAGATGCTGTGAGCATCCAAATGCGCACAAAATGAATGAATTCTAAGAGAGCAAAAGAAGAGCCCTGAAATGCACCAGGTCCAATCCATGAGTTGGGTGGCTGACCCCATGCTCAATGTCCTGGCAACAGCATTAAAATGAAAGGTGCTTGTACACTCCAAAATGCAACATTGACATGCAGAACTGTTGTAAGTGGGTTGGGGATGTTGCTGGGGATGTGGTCAGTCACTGCCCCAGGACATGCTCTGAGATATTTCTCAGTACTGATGGAACACTGGAAGAACAAGTGGTGAAAGCACAGGAGGTCAAGCAGCATCCGAGAAACAGGAAAATCGACGTTTTGGCAAAAGCCCTCCCCTTTTGCCTAAAACATTGATTTTCCTGCTTGGATGCTGCCTGACCTTCTGTGCTTTTCCAGCACCACTCTAGTCCAAACTCTGGTTTCCAGTATCTGCAGTCCTCACTTTGCCTAGAACAAGTGGTGAGCTGAGTTTGCCCAATACCCATTTTGCATCCCACGTGAGGAAATGTTGACATCTACTTTCTATCTGGCAGGTGGGAGAATGAAAACTGCATATTAACGAGACAAGATTAGTTAATAATAGCACGCAAATTCATGCAAATGGGACTCATGATACTAAGTAGTGAGACACTTGTCTGCCTATTCAACACTTGGTTGGAGATCAGACTTTTCAGTAGTGTTAAGAATCTAATTTCTGCCTATCTCATCTTGTTTTCCCAATGGACTTACAATGTTCTTCAGAGGCTTGTAAGTTTCATCCTAAATTCCAAATTGCATCAACTTACTGAATAAAGGCTTGCCTTTGGTACCTTTATCAATCATTAACGTATGACTTCCCATTATCAACCCTATGGCTGCTAGAAACAGTTCTATCATACCCATTCAAAACATACCTAAACCATGTTGGCTTAAAAGAGAACCATCCTGACTCTGCTACTGTCTCTGTGTAGCTGAAATCCTCCATCCCTCTTATCATTCTAGTCAATCTCTTTGACAACCTCTGTATTGACTCTTCCTAAAGTGCGATTCCTAAAATTGAACACAATATTTCATATAGGTCAAATCAATGGTATAGAAAGGTTTAACATAACCATTTTGCTTTTGTACTCCATACCTACATTAATAAAGTTAATATGAAAATTTGTACTCATAGTATCCACTGTATTATCGTCATCAATCCATTGTATTACTTTATCAAAGTTGTCAATCACAATAGGTCTTTATAGAGTCATAGAGTCATACGGCATGGAAATGGACCCTCCAGTCCACACCCAAATTAAACTAGTCCCACCTGCCTGCTCCTAGCTCATAATCCTCCAAACCTTTTCTATTCATGTATCTATCCAAATGTCTTTTAAATGTTGTAATTGCACTACATCACTTTCTCGGGGAGTTCATACCACAGACGAACCAACCTCTGTGCAAACAATTTGCCTCTTATGTCTTACTTAAATCTCTCTCCTCTCACGTCAGAAATGTACCTCCTAGTCTTGAAGTCCCCTATCCCAGGGAAAAGACAACTACCATTAATGTTATCTATAACTCTCATTATTTTATAAACTTCTACCAGATTGCCTGTCAACTTCCTACCCTTCAGTGAAAAAAGCCCAAGCCAATCCAGCCTTTCCTTATAACTCAAATCTTCCATTCCAAGCAACATCCTCGTAAATCTCTTCTGAACCCTCTCCAGCTAAATAATATTCTTCCCATAACTGAGTGACCAGAACTGGATACAGTATTCCAGAAGAGGCCTCACCAATGTCCTGTACAACCTCAGCATGACTTCCCAACTCCTATGCTCAAAAGACTGAGCAATGAAGGCAAGCATGCCAATTGCCTTTTTAACCACGCTGTCTATACTGATGCAAACTTCAAAGAATTACGTACCTAAACCCTTATGTCCCTCTGTCCTACAGCACTAACCAAGGCCATACCATTAACTGTATAAGCCCTAAATTTGTTAGTTGTACCAAAATGCATTATCTTGCATTTATCCAGATTGAACTCCATTTTTCAGGCTATTGATCCATTTGGTTAAGATGCTTTTATAAACTTAGAAAATCTTCTTCACTCTCTACTATGCCACCAATTTTGGTGTCATCTGCAAACTTACTAACCATGTCTTCTATATTCTCATCCAAATTATTTTTATAAATGACAAAAAAAAAGACCCAAAACCAATCCCTGTGGAACTTGCTGGTCACAGGCCTGCAGTCCGAAAAGCAACCCTTCATCATTACTCTGTCTCCTGCCATTAAGCCAATTATGTTTCCAATTGGCAAGTTCATCCCAAATCCCATGTGACCTAACTTTGCTAATTAGTCTACCATGCAGAACCTTCTTTGCTGAATTACATTTATTTGCCCACACTTTTCCATATAAGTAATGTGCAATTAATTTTGTCTTGGATTATTGTCTTTCAAGTTTTTGGCTAACTGACTTGTAGTTGCCAAATTTATCCTTGTATCCTTTTTTACGAAATTTGGAACCATTAAAACACTGCCAAAGCTGGAAGAATTGCAAAATTCTTGCCAGATGCTCAGAAATTTACCACTGTTACTTTGCCTAGCATGCATCCATCTAGTCTGTGTTACTTTTCCTATGTGCACAGAGTTTTTCAATTATAGATTGCATTTCCTTCATTGTTACAAGTATTGGATAGAATTTAGTTCCTCCTTGGAAGTGAGTTTGGAGGTGGAGGCAGTGGGGTTAATCAGGCAGGAAAGAGACAGACTGGAACTGCCACTGTCTTCCCACTTCCAGCCGATAGTATCTGGGCTAGGGAAGTTTGTGGATGGATCTCCTGCCTGGAGGCTAATGAAGGACGCCTCATCTTCCCTGCTGTAGGTATTGAACTCTTTGATGACTCACCACATTGGAATGGCAAAGATGGTGTAGGCCCTTATTCAAAAGCACAATTCCTGATTGAGGGAAGGGGATATGTGCTGAGAACCACCTCTGTGCCCGATCTCCAATCACCCTTGTATCTTCATCTCAGTCTCATGAACTTCCACCTCAAACGCCCACACTGTCCTCACTGATTTTGACCCAAGATTCTTTGTTGATTCTATTGGCTGCATTGCTGGCAGCTACCACTGCTCCAAGTTTCTTCTGCTTGGCAGCTCTCAAATACAAGATTTCCACTTGTGGGCTGCTTAAATGTGGTTAAGTTCTTATAGTGGCCACTTTCTCGCACTGACTCTCCAGGCAGTAGATGAGATTCTTCCTGCCTGGATCAAATTCACACAATATATCAAATATTTATAACTCTATGAAACATATTTGAAGACTAAGGAGGTGTTCAGCAGTAATTCATCTTTCTGATTGAAAGTTTTATGGGGAATGGCTTGTATTTACAGACATTTAAAAGCCTGAAGTTCTGCTTCCAGTTAACTGGTATTAGGTTGATTGTGGAATGTTAATTTGATGCGTGATCTTTGGCTTTTAAAAAGTGACTAACATTTAGCTACCTATAAATTTTTTTAGAAATCAATAATCAGATTAATAGTGCCTGTCTTAAATTCTGACATTATTAATTTACATTTGTATTTTCCATCTAGGCATGACATGTCAAGCAAGGACATCATACACAGAAGATGAAGTTCTTTGGGGAAACCGTTTTTTCCCAGTTATATCCCTGGAAGAAGGATTCTTCAAAGTGGATTACTCTCAATTTCATGCAACATTTGAAATTCCAACACCACCATACAGTGTAAAAGAACAAGAGGAAATGCTATTTATGACTTCTCCTTTGATGGCCCCAGCTGTTAACAACAGCAGAGGCACTGTGCCAGATAGGAATGATTCTGTGGACTGCTTCAATAGCGTTGATGATCTAAGTACCAGGATACCATTGAAACTGCAGAAGATTACAGGGAGGGAAGATCTACCCAAAAAATTACTAAGAATGAGTTCCACCACTTCAGAAAAAGCATATAGTATGGGAGATCTACCAATGAAGCTGCAACGAATCAGTTCAGTTCCTGGAAATTCAGACGAAAAACTGGTGCCAAAGACCAGTAAGGTGACCTGTGACCCAATGAGCCAATCTGTGGCTGATCTGCCACCAAAACTACAGAGATTAGCAGGTGGTTCAAGGATTGAGGGAAACCTTCCTCCAAAACTGAGGAAAATGAATTCTGAACGTTTTACGTAACTTCAGAAACTTTTTGACGGACACGAAAATCTAATTTTTGATCAAAGGCAATTCTATTGTAATTTTCAAACTTTAATGGGACTAATATACTGCAATTAATATTTACAAATTAGGGCAAAGTTTCATTAGCACTACTTGCATTCTGAGATGTTAACTAAACAGCTGCAGTGAAATGTAATGTTTATTGCTTTGATACAAGACCTAAGCCACTTTAAATTCATTGTAATATTACCATTAACGAGCATGTAGTATCACAAATAGCATGCAATAATATGTGCAGCTCTTGCATATAGTTTTATGGCATGATTCACATTAAATTTATATTTATTCAGTAGTAGCAAAAAAAATTAATAAGAGGTTTTGCTCTGCCTCATAAAATGTATTACAGAATAGGATCTTAAAGTCCAGCAAAGTGTATTGGTAAAGAAGAATGGATAGCTTTTGTTGATTGATTTCACATTTTAAATTAAAATTAAGATGATTATCTTCAATACTTACATACTTATGTATATCAAATTATAATATGTTCTCTTTAAACTAGTCCTTTTCAATGCATGTTTCTCTTACTAAATTAGAGAAGGCTATAGGCAATACGGAGCATGCAGAGCTCTTGACAGAAAGATTTAGCCTTAAATGATCTGGTATCTTCCTGTTTTATGTTTTATTGGCCTCACTTTATTTTTGTTCAGTTTTGAAATAATGCTTTTTCCGAGTATACACAGACTGTGAGAGTGGTGGTGCTGGCTGCAGTAAGGATGATGGAAAATGAAAAGATGTATTATGGTAACATGACTGCACAGCAGGTCTGTGTTTAAGCATCACACATAACACCATTTTTCTTCAGCCTGCATCATAATATGAAATGTATAAAGTCAAACGTTACCAAACTAGGAGTGTCTTCAGGCAAGCAGACTTTATGCGTATAAACAAAAGATTATTTGAATTACTCAAGGAATATGGAATAGTTGTACTTATTCCTACTGCAGCCTCAGTTTTTAGCTGAAACTATGCTAAAACTTTCAACTGTTTATGCTGTTTCATTTTTACAGACTACAGTGTCCTTTGTCAATAATGTATGATAGCTTTTGCATCAGATTTTTGTTAAAATCTATTTTCCAGTCTTTAGCTACTATGCAAAATAGTAAAACTAGTTTCAACAAAATTAATGCATATGAATGTTGTTATATCAATGTTTTTATTTTGCTTCCATCAAGATGAATTGTCCTTTGTCCAGAACTGGGAAAAGGTTTAACTTTAATGACCTATGTCTTTTTGTTTCCTGCTTCCAATATTCATTGTTCACATTGGAACTCTATTTATTTTTTAGTTTGATAAATATATTGTAATCACTTACAATTGTATAATAGATTATTTACTGACATTGTAACTTTAGACGTAGGATGGATTAATGACACAAAGCCTACAAGTGCTATTTATGATCAAACTGAGATCCCCAGCAGCAGTGATCACTTTTTGTGATGTATACTGTTGAACTCCTATAGTAAGGTAAGTGATGTGATTTGCAAATAATTTTATTGAGGAGAAACTCTTTTGTGAGTTAAGAGTTTGGGCTGCTCACTGAATACAATTTGTGTGTAAATGTGTATACAAAAATCTATTTACCTAGGGAAAGGTACATTTTAAAAAGGGCATTTCTAAATGAAAATTTATACAATTATGTGCTTATAGGTAAATTTATAAATTCTGTAATACTAGAAGTTGCACTAAGAATCACTGCTTAATTTATTCTATTAAAGTCCACAATGTTTCACAATGTGGTATTGCAGAAACAAAAATACATTATTTGACCAAGAACAGGTATAGGATGCCAGCAGAAAGAACAGATACTTTAGAGAAGCTAGTAAATTAAACAAGAGTTTAATCTATTTCATGGAATACTAAGTGTAAGATGAAAGAATTATTAAGTTTAGAGTATTCTGACTGGCAAAATCTGGGCTAAATTTACAGCATTCTGAGAAGCAGGAACTCATAAAACATTGGCTTTCAGTTGTAAGTTTAAAACTACTTGCCCTGTATTAACTATCGTGATCAATTATCAACCATCTTGACCATTTGACATTACAATTACTTATGATTTCAGTTGCAGTTCTGTATTTTTTTATGCTTTGAAAAGAGTGAAGTATCATTAGCATCTCTTACTAAAGTAATCTTACAAGCATAAATAATTGGGATCTATTTTGACTTATCTTTCTGTTTGCTTCCCCTAAAGTTTTAACTGACCTGATGTTAGTGATGCGTGCTGGTCATTTTGGATGCAATAATAACCAATTTTTTTGCAGTATTTTTGACTGTGGACATTAATTTAATACACCTAAACATGTTGTCTTTTTTCATTTCTACTGATGTCAACAGAAGCTGAAAAAAAATGTTTTAACAGATGACTGAACCAATATTATTTGCTTCAACTATAATCCATTATCCAAATTGACTGCTTTGTTTTTGAACTGCATGTCAAAAGTTGACAGGATATCCACTTGTGATGTCCGCACATACATTTTTTTTAAGTCAATGATAGGTACCTTAGTTAATTTTCCCCTCCCAATACAACTTTTACTAAAATCATCTATCACAAAGCATAGAGTTATCCTAATCTAGGACCAGCCAGTAGAACAATGTAACTCAGTTTTTCTACAAGGTAATTTGTTTATGTAAAATGTTACCATCCTTAAAAAACACTGGCAGAACTCTTTTGAATTAGTCATTGTCCAAAATCATGAAAATAATGGAATTAACAACACATTTGAAACTAGTTTAGTCACCGTAGATTGTTCTTTATCTGTCATGAATGTTTGTGACTAGGATATCAGCTAAATTGAACAATCCACATCTGCCTGAACACAGTATGGCAGCATAAATATGCAGGCACGGTCAGCAGTTTGTCTCAGCAAAAACTGGGTACAATCTTTTGCACTAAGACAACTTTTCAAACTTTTTATTGTACTCTGTCCCAGAATTTCTGCAAGTGATATACTGGTCTATAGCTGGATCAGGGAAACCAGTGAAAATCATATGGAATATGTTACTGCAGATTTAGAATTGTTTACATTCTTCTTTGGGATGTCAATGGTCTCAAAGCTCCAAAGATTCAGGGCTTTTGAGGTCCACATTGTTGGGTTGTGGTTTCTTGCCTGGACTTCATTCATTTTTTAGTCATAGAGTCCTACTCAATTCTCCTTAAATCTTGAGTTTAGACACCTCTTTCCTATATTTTTTGGCTCCACATGTGGTCTCCAACCAGCACTGTCCAGTTTTGGATTTCACCTCATACCTAGTCCCTTGCGTCTGAGTCCCAGTTTCCTTCCTTGTATCTCTATCATCATGCCATTTAGGTTTCGTCTATGGGAGGACACCATCTATATTCAAAAAATAAGAGTTTTGCTTTGTCTGCTTTTGGAGATATCAACCAGATAAAACAGACTTGCACAGATCTTTTGAACACATTACACTGTATTTGTGCTATTTTCATTAAGTTTACTCACACTGTTGGCTTTAGTATAACATCCCAGGCCAATCCCCCAGTTACATTAATGGATTGACTTGATGAAACAACAATATAAGAAATAATCAACAACAATTGATACAAAATGAATTAGAAATAAGTTCATAATCTTTGACATGTAGATTTTTAAAAACAATCACACAATTTTGTATTAAAGATCTAATCCATGCAAATTGTTTAATCAGAAATGATTTTCCGAAAAGATATTGCACAAAATTGTTTTCTTTCAGATGTTGCTTCATTCAGTTTTCAATATATAACTTTGTGTCTAATTCTGTGATTATGCTATCAGATATTCTGTGAATAAAGTGTACATTTCTAACATTTGCTATTTATATAGTTTTTTTTATTTCCTGAAACTTCTGGTTTGGATTTTTATTTTCACTGTTGTAAACCTCTGGCCAAGATATACATGAACAGCAAATTTGATTTAGTATTAAAACATTGTCAGTGGGAAGTTGATTTACTACAGTACAGTGTTGACTGCTAGTTTTTGATTATGTGGATCTTATAAGCACATGGATATGGGAAAATTCTTGCTTGATAAGAACAAAAATAATAGATTCTCGATGTTGAGAAATAAAAGTCTAATATTCTATTCCAGGTGGAATAGACAAAAGTGGATAGATGAGATTTTGGCTGATGAGCAATGAGGCAACTATTTGCATGCATTAACATCTCATTATTCCTAATCTTATCTCTTTTATGTGCAGTTTGTTATTTTCCCAAGCAGTGAAGAGAAAGTGGATGGCAACAATTCCCAACATGTAAATCTGGCCAGCCACCTAGGAGCTACAGTTTCTCTGGGTTGTCATATTGATCAGCAGTTCCCAACATCTTGCGATATGGTCAACAGCCAGCAAAAAGTCTGTACTCCATCACTGATGTTGATGTTGACAAAGTACCAGCCTCATGACATTTTCTTTGCATATTTGTAATGAAGTTTGTAATGAAGTTCAATGCTTTAATCCTGTACTTTGGAGCTCACTGACTACTTTGCAGTGCTGCTGCCAGTTTGCATTGTGCAAAGGAGCAGATATCCAATGCAATCCTTAGAACAGGATGCACCTCAGGGATCTTAGCTTGCTTTCTTAACTCGCACTCACTTTGCATCTACTTGGACATTCACAGCATCTCTGTCTTGCTTTTTCTTTTGTCATGATTGGCAGCAAGGAACAGTCAAGGTGGACTGTGATCATTAAGAGGACTGGACTATCATCAGTCAGGAAAGATGCCCTGGATGAGTGAGTGGGAAGTACAGAGGGCAGGAAGGCTTAATGGTCTTTTCTGGGGTTGAGGGCGAGTGAGAATCATTGAGAGACAACGCTGCAACATTGAGAGTGCCACAAAGGTCTGAAAATATATGAGAATTGAAAATCTTGGTATCAAGAAAAGAGAATATCTGAAATTCCCCCTAGGGTTTGAACAGTGAGGTGAGAATCTCACTATTGAATGATGAGAGGCCTATTTGCAGATATTTGCATCTCATTAATACCTAACCTGAAACCAGGTAGTGACTATTCCTCACATGGATATCAGAGGGAGTACCTGGCAGTACTAGCTCACTGCTTACTCCTCCAGGCCTCCATCCTGGCCAACAATGTTAGTTTATATTCTATAGCCAGCAACAGCCTGCACCCCTGCCATCCACAGATGTTGGCACTAGACATGCATCCGCCTCACCACATCCGCATGGCATTTCTCTGACCTGTTTAAAATATAATTATCCACATCAATATTTCAAAGTTGAACACACTGACACCTTGAATTGTAATGTGGCCGTTAGGCCACTTATGTGCAGGGGCTGACAACCATCTTATAGGGGTTGGAGCAGTGTTTATCTCAGGGTTCTTTGCTGAGTTTACTGTTACTCACGTTGTGCTTATCTGGATACCTACAGTATGCATGTTTACACTTTGCTCCACTATTCAGAACCTGTAAATCTTGCCTTGCCATTTAGTACAGAGAGAAAGCTGTACTGCTTGTCATGGGTTCCAGCAATGTTCAGTCAAGAGGAAGGACATGTGCTATAGGGCACCACGCTATATCACTGTAATACACGCAGCATATGCTAGCAGCTGATGTGGCAAATAGTGTATGTCCTTCAACCAAATGGCCATGACTTAAGTCCAGGGAGATTAGTCCTCATTAAAGCCAAGGTGATCTGCCCTCAGTCAGAAGTACTGGCAGAGTAAGTCAGTACATCATTCAATATGAATGAAGGGTCTTAGACAGAGTGATTCAAGTATTTGGGCTGATTAGCTTTGAGTCCACACTAACAGCAAGGCAAGACCTGTAGGTTCTGTGGGCAGAAACGTTTTAAAAGACAAGGCAGACATGCTGTGGGCACCCGGATAAGCACAAAGTGAGTGAGTGCTAAGACCACGATCAGAATTAGAGGGTCTTTATAACTACAGTCCAAGGCATTCACCACAGTCAGTCCTGCAAGACAAGTACAACCAGTCTGAAGGTTAGCTGTAGGTCAGTCGGAAAGCTGCAGAGAAATAATTCAGGGTTCTGGTCACTCATCAGTTAGTGTTGTCTTTCCAAGTTGGTCAGGTGGGCATAGTCAGTCCAGATGTCTGTTCACTGAAGGTTAAGGAGGGCCAGTTCTGCAGTGGGGAATCATTTGTGGGGATTGTAATCAACATGGTGAGATGCAGCTCAGAGAATAATTGTGAAGAAGGGCCAACTCAACATATAAGGTTAAGATACAGCATGAGAGGGCAGAAGTGCTGCAGGGTCAGAGGTGTTGACAACCCTGGTTTTAATGAGGGACTGTTGCATAACAATGTTTGGCATAACTAAGCTTAGGACCAGCACTCAGGAGGTTAAGTGAGGAAATTATTAGTTAAGTAAAAGGGTTGGGTGGGAAAATTGGATAATCAAGGCCAGTGGGGTTGACAGGAAAAGCAAGACAAAAAGGAATATGAAGATTTAAGCGTCACCTAGATTATCGGCCGAACCTGCAACTCTCGCCATGAAGTTTCTTTCCATCTACAAATATGCTGTTGAAATGAAAAATGGCTGCCACCACATCCAGGGTGGGTGGGGTAAGTATGTGGACTCTGCTGTTGTGCAGTATGAAGTGCTTCAAGTGGAAGTATCATTAAATGGCTGTCAAATATCAGTAATTTCAGGCAAACTGTAAAGATTCACCCTTGTTGCATGATTCTATCACCTGCATAAATTGCCGATGCTGCATGCTTCATACCTTGGATTGAAAAATGTCATCTATTATATAATTCTGCTTTTCCTGGTTAAATTGAGGAGAGAGGTTTTCATTATTGCTATGACAAATACCATCTTCTACTGATTGTGTATTAAAAGGCTTCAGCAGCATACACCTGCGTGAGCTGCAAGGTGTGTAAAGCCTATGTAGAAACATCCCACTGCCTTCATTGTTGGAAACTTCCATTTTCAATTTTTCTGAGGATGTGTATATTTCAACTGCTGAATGATCAGATTACTGCAGAGCTGCTTTCTTCCTGATATTCATAAGGAACAGTACTTCCTCCATCCCACAATATAGAAACATCAGTCAAACCAGTGCAGGCAGAACTTATGTGTAATCCACTGACACCACTTTGCCTGCTTGTGAAGAAGGAGTGAGGTCAAGATCCATTATACACCAATGTCATATATAGCTGGAGCAATGAGTGCAGATCTGTGCATATATCTGGCCATCACCGAGTGTATTGGATCTGGATCTCCATAGCAGCTGACAACCTGTCTATACAGGCAGCCAGATGCTTGCATACTACAGATCGCATGATACAAGCAGCATTGGTGGACTTCTGCAACCTTCAAGTCAGTTGCCCAAGTGCTTGCAACAAACCTGCCTACTACTTCTGTGTCAGCTTGTGTATTTGAGTGGAGTTATTAATGACTGACACCAAGGAATCACCTGCTGTCTGTTGCTGAGCAGTACCCGATCTCCAGCAGTTCTCTAAATGCCATCTACCTGAGATGCTTATTCCTTGGTCAGCTGTGGAGATATGGCAATGATGTACTCACCAGAATGTGCTCCTGACTTCTCTAGTTAAACTGATTGCCAAGACATCATTATCTGAGCTGGTGGAGGGTGCAAGGAGGCAACCTTGTGCTTCAGTACTTCGAAAGGTAGAAGAGGCGATAACAGGAGGGATTAAGAGGGACTGGTCTCTTTATTGTAGTGACCATGGAGAAGGCTCAAGGTTTACCATTGTGACCAAAACTGAGCTTAGATTTAATGATACCCATTCTTTCAATGTAACAGATGACAGTTACCTTGAAGATGAGGTTCCAATATTTGCATCCATCTATGGGGGCCGTTCAGTGCAGTCCAGGTAGTGTATTGCATAATATTTGCATCCTGAGCTCTAAGTGACAGGAGCAGGCAAAGAGGAGATGTAATGGAAGCTGATGTGTTGAGAGGAGGAAGTTGAGGGCATCGAGCAGGTGGAACATCGTCTTCAGCATATTGAGTGGCACAGCTTCAGGCACAACAAACTAGGCAGGGCTGAACTAACACTCACTTTTGGTAAATCTGATTTAGGTGAGCTAAATTCCTTATAAATGTTTTGTTCAAAAGTCAAGGAGCCCCTTTTTATTCATAGAAACAAACACTGTTTTGGTTCTTAACTTTTTCTGTTGTTCAATAAGTTAACATGATCAACTGTTTAAAGGTTACAGGTTGAACAATCAGAAGATGTTATGCTATACTGGATATGAGGGAAAGGTCACTCATTTAAACATGGTATTGCACTAAAGATCTGTAACCTCTGTAGCTTAATCCTTGCAGCCATACTTAATATGATGATCTGACAGGTGATAATGTAAGGAGCAATGTTTGGGAGATGGAAAAGATGTTTCCACTTGTCAGAGAATCTCGAATTAGGGGTCACTGTTTCAAAGCAAAACATTGCCCATTAAGACAGAATTAAGGAGAACTTTTTCTCACATAGTATCTTGAGTCTTTAGAACTCTCTTCCAGAAGTGACACTGGAAACAGAATCTTTGAATAATCTTAAGGCAAAGGCAAGCATATTATTAATAAGGAAAGGGGGGGGGGGAAGTTATTGGAGTAGGTGGGAATGTGGAGTAATCAAAGCAACTATTCTTATTGAATGGTATAGTGGGCTTGAGGGACTGACCAGCCTACTCTTGCTTTTTAGTATGAAGTTTGTATGTTCCCACTGCTGACAACATAGAGTCATGGAGTCAAACAGCACAGAAACAGACCCTTCAGTCCAACCAGTCCATGCCAAACATGATCCCAAACTAAACTAGTCCTACCTACCTCCCTTCTTGCCCATATTCCTCCAAACCTTTCCACTTCATGTACTTATTCAAATGTCATTTAAGTGTTGTAATTGTACCCATATCCAAAACTTCCTCAGGAAGTTCATTCTACATGTGAACCACCCTCTGTGTAAAAAATCTTGAAATGTGGAAATGAAAGAGTGTGGCAAGTGGAGTTGCAAGGTTGAAAATAGCAGTGTTGGCATTAAAGCCAGTGTTGCATGCTGACTGATATTGGAATCTGCCTACTTTGCATACTACTTAGTATGTGCCTATTGGCTGTATCACTGATCTTCCCAAAATACCATCAATGCAAGTACACCATGGATACCATTTTAGGACCAGGATGCCGCCAATAATGTCAGACTTCGGGCATTATCGCATAGAATTGTGCAGCTGGTGGATCTTTGGAACATTTCTGCTGTAGCAGCAGGATAATAAACTATATATGAAATAATTATGACCAAAGCGATATGCCAGAGTTCATTCGATTGACTCTGATACGGGATATTTAATTTCCTTTTAAAATTCCCTAAGTACGTTTCATAAGAACAATCTGCTCTTTAGTAATCTCAATGTCCTCACTTTCCTATTGTTTACAACTGCACTACAAAGTGGAATTAGTTTTATGTCTATAGACCTTTTCAAAACAAAAAATTACAGCTTGTCATGGGTGTTCATGAAGAGGTAATTTTCCAATTGTTGATATTAACAGAATGGTATTAAATGGGATGTGGCTTTGATTCAGTGTCATAGTCATACTTGTGATTCCATTTGTGACACAAATTAATCTGTTGTGAGCAAACGTTGAATTAAAACATAAGACATACTGTATAGTTGTTTTCAGACAAGTTAGACAGGTCCTTTTAGAAGCTTATTAAACCATATCTGAAAGTATAATTATAATTCCATCAGTGTCATCACACACTGCTTATGTGATTTCTTCATTGTTTATGTTGACCAATTTCCTTCACAATTAAGACTCTATAAAAAGATTAATTTTCTCATAGCCTATGCTTGACAAGAAAGGCAGAGCTATTTGAATCAACATGCCACAATCAAACAGTGCAGAAAAATGTGAGCTTTCTAACAAAAGCACAAGTCTCTGTGTTCATCAAACTGAAGGTCCCCAGAATCCAAAAAAATGCAATGTGCACAAATTCCTAAAATCTAAATCTTTGTACTATTGTAAATTCGTACAAAGTTAAAAATCACACAACACCAGATTATAGTCCAACACATTTATTTGGAAGCACTAGTTTTTGGACCGCTGCTCCTTCATCAGACAACTACCTGACAAAGGAGCAATGCTCTGAAAGCTAGTGCTTCCAATTAAACCTGTTGGACTATAGCCTAATGTTATGTGATTTTTAACTTTGCACACCCCAGTCCAACACCAGGTTATAAATTTGTATCTTCTGTAGATGTGATTTCCATTACTTGGATAAAACCCACATGCAGCCAATTCTGTCATCCAAGTGGCTGCTTAACTACAAAGCCACCGTGGTTCTTCCATTAGCTACGTCACATCTAAGCAATCTTTTTAAGTCACTATTATCCACTGCCCGCTTTCGACTCCCATCTTAATATTGTCCTAAGACAAGCAATCAGACAATTCCAAAAATGAAGCTTTATTTACAGTCAGCAAAAGTGAACACAAACAGCATGACACTGTTCACTCCCGACAGTGGAAACAAAATGCTGGGGTGATAACCAACTACAAGTTTAGCTACCACAATGGTCAACTGCACACACCTCTCACCTACTGGGACTACATATCAACAGGTCGTATCTGGCTTCTAGCACCGAAAACTGTTGACCATTGTTGTGCACAAAAATATCTTTCTCATCCCCAATATCCTCATTCTTCTCCTCAGAAGACTGCTCCCTTTATTCCAATGCCTTTCTTACCTTGTTACCTCCTCGAATTGTGCAGACCACAGCACACTAGGATGATTTGGCACACTTTGAGAACCAAAAGAACTGCATATGCTGTAGATCAGAAACAAAAAAAAACCAGAAGTTGCTGGAAAAGCTCAGCAGGTTTGGCAGCATCTGTGCAGAACAATTAAGAATTAACATTTCAGGTCCGGTGAGCCTTCCTCAGAACTGATGGTAGCTGGGAAAATGTTGGTTTATATGCAAAAGATAGTTAGGGGGGAAGGGTAAGGAGTAAATGTTAAGTGTGGAGAGAGCCTAAAGAGAGAGAAGAACAGTTGGACAGACAAGTAGATAACAATCTGGCTGGGGGGGTGAATAGTTATTAATGGAGACTGTTAGTGGCTACCAATAGGTAGAGTGTGGCAGACTATGTGATAACAAGGCCTGGTGTGTGTGGTAGGGGACTAAGGCATGGGAGAGTTCAGGCCTTAAAATTATTGAACTCAACCCTTCCTGTTGATGAATTCTGCAGTGTTGTGATACACCCTTCTCAGTGCCATAGTGTGCAGTTGATGATACACTACACCAGGGAGAATATAATATCATTGACTTGGTCAATGGGGAACAAAATGAACTGACATGACTGTGCAGAGATGACATAAGTCACTGTCAAGATGAATTTGTGATGCATGACAGAGAATTCCCAGACAGGGCTCCCATCACTCCCTGGAAGGAGCAAATTGCCTGGAAGTTCCAAGCAGTCATCAATTTCTCAAACACTGGGAGAAGATGGCTCTCACTCTGGTTAGTCTCAGCATCAGGCAGAGATCCATTACAGTGTCCCAGGCCTGTGTCAAAATTACACCTTGTTCATTCACAGGAAATGGACTCATGTCCAAAAGAACTCTGATCTTTTTGCAGTCCATCTAGATCTGAAGGGTCTTGTAAGTGAGACCTCTGCTTGAACTGTGTATTCCTCAACCTTTGTGGCAGCCTGCTGTGGCTGTTGGGCTTGTCATTGACCCTGGTCTTTCTTAGCAAGGTAGCCAGAGAGACCAGCATCCCATCAGCAGCTGTGTGTATGATCCTTGGTGGTAATAACCTCTGTTGCAAAAATAAGGAACAAAACAGGTTCTTATCTCTGAGAACAGCTATTGCAGGCACACCCTGTAGATGAGGGCCACACACATTTCTCCATACAGTAAGAATTTCAGTGCTTCAAAATCAAGGGCCGTGTCTCCATTAATCATTCAGCCTCAGCCTCAGTGTGTGTACCAAGTTTGTGAAGGCGCTGTGTCAGCTGAATGACCAACACATTACATCAAAAGGGGAGTACTTGCTGCACTCAAATCGCTTTCCCATCCTCGACCCACATCAACCATGAACTTACCATTGCATTCAGTTGTGTAAATTGTAATACATACAAGATGGATGATGAAGTGATTATCTCCATCTCCCACTGCACCGTTGCAAGTTTCACAACCTATGGGTTGATTTGGCCAGCATTCATTGTTGCTAATGTCTGCATCATTGAGATGCTGATGTTCAAGGATCATTGGCATGGTGCAAGTTTGCCTTTGAGTAGCGCTTGAAGCCTAAGGGCATTCACTCTGCCTGCATTCCAAACAGATGATGAAATGATTGCCAGTAAACGTCGCTGGAATTTGCAAACACATGGTTCATGTATTTACCCCTTCAATGATCCAGAGTCTGGCAGACATGGATTTCACACTTTAGTCCATCAAACTGATATTGAGTTTGCTCACCCTGGGCATTGTGCCAGCTATTTTCCAAATTGCAAATATTTTTATTCACTTGTGCATTTTGGCTGGGCTTGCATATATTGCCATTCTTGGTTGCCCTTGAGAAGGCAATGATGAACTGCCTGCAGTCCAGCGCCCTAACACTGCACTCAACTTATGTACTTACTCTTTGATAGCAGCTGTCAAGTTGGCCGTAAGAACATTAAGTTTCAGGCAATGGCAGTTAACTGCTGTGAAAAGGATTCATGGCTTGCCTTCCTTTGACAATTCTGAACTACAAAAGATCTAATCAGAATGGAAGTACTGCTCCACATCTCTAAGAGAAATTTGAGCATTTCTGAGTAGAATCTCCTCTCATAAATGCAGAGTTTTCTTTTTTTTGTAAGAAAGGAGGCCACAGTGTCAATTTGCATGAGATTGCAATTCTGTGGAAAATCTGAACATTTGAACATTGAGTCCAATAAGATCTCAAGGGAATTAGCAATGTGAAAGGTGGGAAGGCACAAATAGAACAGAGGGGCAGATCAGGGAAAGGTTAATGTTGTAAGGGAGATTATAGATCAAAAATGTCAAAGAATAATGGGTGAGTAGAGTGGTAATGGTCTTGGAGAAGTGACAAAGTATAGATCCGTTAATAACAATATTTAGACCAGCTCTTGTGGTAAACAAAATTAAGAAAGAGCCAGAAACTGGATCAGAGTGGTGGAAGGGAAGAAGAAGAGGATGCAGCATTTCAAAATTGAGGACAGAATTCATCATATGAAGTTATTGAACTCTGCTGAGTCCAGAATGTATGTAAACTACTTGTGTAGAAATTCCTTCAGCTTTCACTGAGCTTCACTGTAACACGGCAGTGTGTCTCGGACAGAAAAGTGAACATGACAGCATGATGAATTGAAATAGTAGGTGGCCTGAAGGTTGATGTCAAACTTATCAAAATGTGAAGCTGCATTTGTCCAGGCAAGTGGGGAGCATTTGATCACACTTCTGAATAATGCCTTGTGGATGGGGAACAGGTTCTGGAGTTACTAGACCCTAACCTGCTTTTGTAGCCATAGAATTTATATGGCAAGTTCAGTCCAGGTTTTGGTCCAAATTCAGTGACATGCAAAATAAATGAATGCAGGACCAAAGATCTAAAAAGGAACAGGTATCATAAGTATGGTCAAGAACTCATAATTTTCCCAGGTAATGAGCTCTGTCAGTCTAGGGACAAGACAATTATATCCACAGTAGCAATTCCGAAGGATATAGTTGTATGGATTTTTGGATATTTGTTTTGCTTAAACTACCAGAATATAAGTAATAAACTGAAATAATTATATTTTAACATAGCCAAAAGATTTATTATTTAATTTTGTTAACTTTTCACCGATAGAGGGAATGTAATCACAGAGTAATCTCAGCAATTTAAATCAATCTTGGACACTGAGCTGATTCATGAGTTTGCAATCAGCAAACCACACAATGCTGAATTACTCTGATAGCTAAATGACTCTGGAACCTCAATTATTCATTCTAACAGTTAACCATATCGATGATATTATTTACATAATTAATACTAAATGATGTTAATTGTGACATTGGACATTTGTCACAAAATGCTTTTTCAGAATGCTATTCCTTTTTTTTCATGAGCCAGGAAGAAAATAAACTCATTCACTTAAAGGTCATGAGGATTGAAGGAATATTGTTAAGAATGCCCAGGAACTTGAGATATTTGTAAGGTAATCATGACCACTGTTATGGACCAGATCAGACTCCCCCAAAATATTTTAAGAAGGTAGCCTAGACCCTAACTTTTTCTTATTTGAAAGGTAGATGTGAAGTGCCGTGTTCCAGATGTGATGCTACTCAGTCAAACTACTTGATGTTAAACAAAACAGAATTTATTTAAACACTATAGTTAAAATACAAACAAAAAAGAGGGATTTAGTATAACTTAACTATTGGAAACTTTAACCAAATAATAGATAATTTACTTATTAGTAATTAACTGTTCCAATATAGTAACACTCCACAAACAAACGTCTTGGCAAAAAGGCAGATTCAGACTGGATTTGTGCTTTTTTGTTTGTCCACAACTACTACCACTCTACTTGTGGAGATTGGTATTAATTTGGGAAATGATAAACTGACTGATAAACAGGAATGGATAGACTTACAAGTAAATCAACAGCTATGGCTGGAATTTACAATAAGAATGAAATAATACAACTAAAGACATTGTATCTGAATGTGTGTAGTCTCTGAAACAAAACAAATGAACTGAGATCAATAATAGAAATGAATGAATATGATCTGGTAATCATTACTGGGACACGCTGCAGGATGATATAGTTTGGGATCTGAATCATGAAAGGTGCAGGATATTTATGAAGGAGAGGAAATAAGGAAAAGATGGATGGGTGGATCTGTTGGTTAAGAATGTTGATACAATAGATAGGGATGATCTAAGTTGAAGAAACCAAGATGTGGAATAAGTTTACACAGAAATGATAAATGGTAAAGGTAAATTGTCAATTGTGAGATTGGTGCACCAGCTCCCAATAAAAACTGTGTGGTAGGGTGGAAAAACTAATGATAACTTGTCAGCAAGACATGGTGTTAATCATGGGAAATCTTAATCTGGACATTGACTGAAAAATTCAGATGGGCAAAGGTAGTCTAGGGGAGTTCATAAAATGTTTTCCGGATTGTTTCACAGAAGAGCACATTCTGGAGTTAACCAGAGAGGAGGCTGTACAAGAGTTGATGCTGTACAATGGGAGAGGATAAATTGTGGTCAATTGAAGATGTCCTTAGATAGCAATAGTGATTGAATTTTATATTTGGATTTTGGATGAAGGCCATTAATCCAGGACTTCAATTTAAATAAGGGCAATTGGGAAAGCAGAGCCGGCTAAATTAAATTGATAAATTAAATCACAGTTGGCTTGCCATTTCACTTATATTTCTTTTTCTTAATATTAATTTATAAATTTCTAGCTGGGAATTCTGATCCTGGCTCCTTCTGAAATGAGCATTTATAAAATCAACACAGTTCAAGCATAGTCAGGGTAGTCAGGGGAAGTCAAACCATAACCTTTTTCTGCAGTAGTGTTCTGTATTCTAAAATGTAAATGTGAAGCAGCATAGCCAGCCATTTTTGCACCTGCTTTGAAAGAATAGGTTTGTCAGATAAGTGTGGTGCTTGGTCGTCACTTGCTTTTGGAGTTAGGTTGTCAGATGAGTAGGATGCCAGGTGAGTAACATGCTAGATAGGAAGGATGCCATGTGTATAGGTGCCAGGTGACTATGGTACTGGAGTACTTGGTGGGTAGGATGCCATTTAAGTGATATAAGATAGGTCAGGGGTTTGGGGAAAGTGGTGTTGGAACCAGAGGTGGTTGGGGGAGGTTTAGTCTGTCAGGTGAGAGTGCTGTCCTTGGATGAGGAGGATGTTGGGCTCGCAGTGAAGGGTGGGTTGATGTTGGGAATGATGATTGTGGGGGGACAGTGGGGATTGTGTAAGGATCAGTGGGTGGGGTTGCCAAGATTAGTGGAGGGTCGGGGTGGGGGGAGGGTTGATCTCATGTTTGCCAGCCAAGGGATAAGATGTCTGAGCTGGAGGTATGGTTAGGAGGTGTAGTTAGAGGTGTGCACAATAAATTGAAACATTAGCTTAATAGTGAACCAGGAGTTAGACTAGAACATAGGACGTAGAACATTGAGTAGTACAGCACGGTACAGGCCCTTCAGCCCTCAATGTTGTGCCAACCTTTTGTCCTACTCTAAGATCAAACAAGCCTACATACCATTTATTTTACTATCATTAATGTGCCTATCTAAGAGTCACTTAAATGTCCCTAATGTAGCGGACTCTACCACCACTGCTGGCAGTGCATTCCACGCACTCACCACTCTCTGTGTAAAGAACCTACCTCTGACATCTCCCCTAAACTTCTCCCAGTCACCTTAAAATTATGCCCCCGTGTGATAGCCATTTCTGCCTTGGGAAAACGTCTCTGGCTCTCCACTCTATCTATGCCTCTCATCATCTTGTACACCTCTATCAAGTCACCTCTCATTCTTCTTCACTCCAGTGAGAAAAGTCCTGGTTCCCTCAACATATCTTCATAAGACATGCCCTTTATTCCAGGCAGATCCTGATAAGTCTCCTCTGCCCCTTCTCCAAAACTTCCACATTCTATAATGAGGTGACCAGAACTGAACACAATATTCCAAATGTGGTCTAACCTGGGCTTTTACAGCTGCAACATAACCTTGTGGCTCTTAAACTCAATCCCCCTATGAATGAAAACCAACATACCATACTCCTCCTTAACAACCTTATCAACCTAGGTGGCAACTTTGAGGAATCTATGGACATGGACCCCAAGGTCCAACTGTTTCTCCACACTGCCATGAATCCTGCCTTTAATCCAGTAAACTGCAATCAAATTTGACTTTCCAAAATGAATCACTTCTCACTTTCCCAGATTGAACTCCATCTGCCACTTCTCAGCCCAGCTCTGCACCCTGTCAATGTCCTGTTGCAACCTGCAACAGCCCTCCACACTGTCCATAACTCCACCAACCTTCCTGTCATTCATTAGGTTTTTAATTTTCTAACTATTCCTTGGGACCTTTTATCACAAGTGGAAACTTCCAAATTCTCCAATGGAATGGGATTTTCTCAGAGGGTTTCAGACACAGTGGACTTGATCATTGGAATCTTCCACTCCCTTATATCAAACTTATATGGCATTTAAAATCAGTTGACTGAATTGTCTTAGTGTTCAATTGATCATGTATAATTTTGTGATGGTTCATAGAATAGAGGGCCTTGATTACCAACTCAGTCTTCTTGTCAGGTTCATGACAATCCTTTTACAAAATCATCAGACTGATGCAGGGCAAAGATGCAATGTTGCTCAAGCTTCCACACAGGCCATAATGGAACAGACAGTAGGCTTCCATAAGATGGATTTGAAGTTTATGCAAAAGACATGTGGACCTTGTTAATGTTGCAGTTCTTCTCCATTTCTGTAGCTGAACAAACATTTTGTTATTAATCTAATTGTATAATTTTCTGTACTGTTTGGTCTAAGATTCTAAGTGATGTCTGGATGCTAAGTTACCTGACCTCATGCTTCTAAGGTAAAGAAGCTTAGCACTCATCTCAATTTACACACTGGATTAAATTTAGGACATCAGTCTTTATTTTATTCATTATTCTACCCTGGTATACCACATTTCTACAATACATTGCACAATCTCAATTAATACAAACGATTAGAATAAATGTATAAACATCAATCATTCTTCAATGTGGGTCAACTCTGATCTTAAACAAAATACCAAGCATTACCAGGATTATATTAACTTTTCTTTGTCCCTTTAAAGCTTTGACAACAGAGGTAAACCTAAAACAATATTACATCAAACTATGACAATCCTGAATCATATTGTGAATAATGTCTTGAATAAATATTTATAATCACTTTTATAGCAAAAAGTATAAAGTGTTTTACAAAATTTAAGTTTATGTTCTCACTATCAGGAAAATGCATACATTAAAGAAAATGCAGTCTGTCAACAGTTTTGTTTCGTATAAAAGCAAGTTAGACATGTTATATTATGTATATTTATTTTATGTACATTTACTAAATTGGTTTCGAAAGAAGATTAATAGTATATTGCTCTCCATTTGTTATATATTGCTTAAGATCATAATTGACAAGGGTGTTTCTGGGACTGGAGGTTTTGAGCTATAGGTAGATGCTGAATAGATTGAGGCTTTTATCTTTGGAGACTGAGGGGTGACCTTATAGAAGTTCATGAAATCATGAGGAGCATGTATAGAGTGAATAGCTAAGGTCTTTATCCAGGGTAGACAAATCCAAAATTCGAGGATATTGGTTTAAGGCGAGAGGAGAAAGGTTTAAAACGAACTTTAAACAGTAACTCTTTCATGCAAAGGGTGGTGCATGTCCGGAATGAGCTGCCAGAGGAAGTGATGGTGCATTTACAACTTTTAAAAGGCATCTGGATGGGTATACGAATTGGATGGGTTTAGAGGGATATAGGCTAAATCCTGGAAAATGGGACTAGGTCCGATTGGGATGTCTGTTTGGCATGGATGTACTGCACAGAAGGGTCTGTTTCCATGCTGTATGACTCTGATTCTATAATCAAAATATTGCAGATGCCAGAATTCTGAAATGAAATAAGAAATGTTAGAGAAACTCAGCAGGTTTGACAGCATCTGTGGAGAGAGAAAAATAAGAGTTTTCTGAGTTTTCTGTATTTTAAGAAATATAAGTGGCTAATAAATTGCATATAATTTACAAAGAGTTTCTGCATCAAGTGAAAAATAAGAATGTAAATTAAGTCTACATTGACATATTTTAAATTACACCAAACCAGAAAAGCATTAAAACATATTACTTTTGTTAATGTTGTTTTGCCATGATAAATTGAGACTTGGTGTCAAGTCCATTCAAGATTATTCTGGTTATTTAGTTTGTCCATTGCTTGTTCAATGATTTTTAATCATTCTATAAAAAGTCACCATAGTCCTACCAAACTGCCCTCTCAAGAGTGAGACAGAGAGAGATGATTCGTAGTGATTTAACCTGAGGAACACATGTTTTAGGTTAGCTTGAATAGGCTGGGGCTTTTATCTTTGGAGTGTTGGAAACTGAGGGGTTACCTTATAGAAGTTATTAAATCATGAGGGGCATGGAGAGTCCTTCATAGTAAACTCAGTCAGGGCGGGAACTGAACCCACACTGTTGATATGACTTTGTATTGCAAACCAGCCATGCAGCTAACTGGAAGCTACTATATTGAAAAGAAGACACTTCTTGGTCTTCTCTGAGGATAGCTGTGCTAAACTTTCAATGAACCTGCCATGATTGGAGGGTATGGCTGAAAAAGAGTTAGGTCACAAGATCTTCAGTGGCATCATCATTGTCCTTCACATTGACCCCAAGTGGAAGACCTGAGCCATTGTTTCCTTGAATGTTAAAAAAGACTAGTAGCCAATTTGTCTCTATGGTTTGTTGCATCTACTAATGTGTTCACCGAGTGGGTCATGGGTGCCTCAGGCAAGTATCAGCTTCCAGGTGTCCATTACATTATCTCTGAGAAGGCATAGAAAGGCCTTGTATAATTAATTTGTCAGAGGATCAAGACTTTTTTCTGTCTGCTACTTCATCAATTATTTGAATCTGGAAAATATCTATCATAATAGGTGTCATGCTGACAGACTATTGGATATAAAGAAACATTAAATGTTGTACACAGGCAGTGTAATCCATTATTTTTACTTTGATAAATGCAGCATGCTGTTGCCAATTGATTAATTCACAAAGGAACCCATGCTGGGACTCGGATGGTAAAATCTAAGAAAATGAACTGGAATTAAGTTAAACTCTTAGAAAACAAAGCATGCAAGTGAATAGCATTAGGAATAACTAAAAATGAGGTGTTAATCTGGTGAAGCTACAGCACATGAAGATTTGTGTGCCAAACAACAGAGCAGCACATGACAGACAACGCTAAGTGATTCCTTGTTGGTTAATAATGCCACCAGGCCAAATAGATCCTCACCGTCCCCACCACCCCCATCTCTCTATTGGCCAAGGGCTGTAAGAGTGTTCCTGTTCGTATTCAGAATGAGTATACTGGAGCTCCATCCTCACACCCCCCAACACTCCCGGTTGATTAATTAACAACAGAACAAGTCAATCATTGAAACCTACATGTGGTTGGGGGCAAAGACTTTCATATCATCCACCCATTTTACTTACATCTGTGCCATTCCCCAGCTACCCCATGTGCTACAATTATTGCTTCTGGGATTCCTTGAAGTAGACTTTCACTATTGCTTGGTTCGGTGCATGATTCCATTTGTCTTCACTGATTGGTCAGGGAACCCTGAGGCAAGTTGCTAATTAATTGCTCTGGAAAAGGACAAAACAAGACCTGTAAATTTGTTAATCTCTTTCCTGACCCGAAAATTATCTTGTTCTTCTGGCAGAATCTAGGTTCATATGAATCTGCCCCTGGGTTTTAACTGCAAATAGTGCAGGGATGGTAGACTGCTTCAACATAAAACAATCATGTCAACAACTCCCTGTGAATACAGATGAATACTTATTTCTCATATTGAAAATTTGTAATCATTAGGATATTTGATACTCTTTGAGTGGAACCCTCTCCCAGAGGCCAGCTTCAGCAAACATTGTATCTGTAACTTGTTTTAAGTATTTGTGTACAGTAGATTCTTTGTGTGTACTGGATTTGCTAATGTCAACAATGTCTCCAAATATGCTTGAGCTGCCCTGAGGGATAGAAGTTCTGAGTGCTGGATTCTGGCAATGAATAAATAAATACTGATGTTGTTGGGAATAGGCAAAACCTTGCATGAAACATAGAATGTACATTATCGTGCTAATGATACTCTGTTTGCTCATCTCACTTTTAGTGGAAATTCTTAATGAGCATTTTTACTCAAACATCAATTCCATGTTTCACAGCATCTTCTGAGCCATTTGTTAATATTGACACCACACAATTACTCTCCAGTATGGCCACTCTCTGCATGGCAAGTATAATGTTGAAACAGATCACATTTGTGGATGAGTTCATTAAAAAGATGAGTTATCTTTTGTGAATTTAAATCCCCTTCTCTAAGATGATCTCAGAGGCAGAGGGGCACTTAATCAAACAGGAGGGTCCAAGGCAGTGATTCCATCATCTCTCCCCTCCTCTATCTTCTATATGTTCATTGGCAGCTTTCTACCCCAGCACAGGAGGTCTTTAAGTGGAAAAAGCGATGTCCCATCACCTCTGATATTCAGTCAGCAGCAGGTGGTTCAGTACCCAAAGAGGATGTTCAGAAGGAAAACTGATGGGTTCGTGGAGTATGTTTGTCATTCATAAGTACACCATGCCCAACTGAAAGACCTGACATCAAGAAGGGGGTTGCTGCTGAGAACCAGCCCTGTCTCTTATTTCCAACTTCCAGCCAGCTAGTCAGTAACACCATTCCTGCAATCCCATCCAGTCCTTATTTATGTGTGGCCTGGGTCTCTCTCCCAGTCTCTGGTGATGTATCACAAATAGCTACCATTGCTGTTCCGATGGCACTGACAGCAATAAAGAGCCTTAAGCATCTGATCTACCAACAACCCCCAAGGCAAGGGATTCCAAGAAAGGCCCTTCTTTTCTCATTTAAGTACTTGAATGGCTCCTTTTCCCAAAGGAGGCAATGCAGGGCTTTTGGTTCACCCATTGTTTGAGGGTGAACAGACATTCCATGTTAAATACTAAATACAATTTGCACTCCTAAATTTTTAGCCGGCTCCTTGTATTTCTCTAACATATTAAATTATAATGTGATGACTGCAAGTTCTAGTGGCTCATAGTGTATGCATGTGTCAAGACATGGAATAAGTTTCCTGTTTAGTTTAGGTATGTTATGAAGATGTGGGTGTACTATACCTATAAAAGAGTAAGAGCTAGCAGTGACAGCACCAAGTGTTCCCAAAAAGACACAATTAACATGTGCTCCAGCTACTGGGGTAGCTAGTTGCCTGGAAACGACAAAACAGATTCAAATTCAGCCAATCAGTTTAAATTATTCCCTTAAAAAAAACAAATTCCAATCAAGTTTGAATTGAGTTTATTGACAATCTTAAAAGCCAATGACACAATTCGATTCTTTCCGGTATAAGACAGGGGAAAATTGAACAGTTGGGAGAAGAACTGCCACCATTCCAACAGCTGTAGGCTGCCATTCAGAACTCACTGAGAAACCTGTCGAGAGGAGCTTGCACAGAGAAAAATGTCGACACTGACCTGGAGACCCAATCTACCGACAAAGATAAAAAGAAGAGGGTGGAGGGCGGCATGGTGGCACAGTGGAGGGCGGCACGGTGGCACAGTGGTTAGCACTGCTGTCTCACAGCGCCTGAGACCCAGGTCAATTCCCGACTCAGGCGACTGACTGTGTGGAGTTTGCACGTTCTTCCCGTGTCTGTGTGGGTTTCCTCCGGGTGCTCCGGTTTCTCCCACAGTCCAAAGATGTGCGGGTCAGGTGAATTGGCCATGCTAAATTGCCTGTAGTGTTAGGTAAGAGGTAAATGTAGGGGTATGGGTGGGTTGCGCTTCAGCAGGTCGGTGTGGACTTGTTGGGCCAAAGGGCCTGTTTTCACACTGTAAGTAATCTAATCTAATCTAAAAAAAAATCAATTAAAGATTCGACCACTGGTTGGCTTTAAAATTTGGAGTTTTCTGTAAATCTTAATTGAGAATTTAATCAGACTAGTATTATAGAAGGGAAGAAAAAAGATAGGTTAGAGGAAAGAATTGTAAGTAATTGTTAGTAATTTTTCTCTGTAATACTTTTAGAAATAAAGTTGTTAATTTTTACTTTAAATAGTTCTTGGCCACTCGGAATTTACAGATTACTGCACAGGATAAATCATTTCTGTGTTGCTAATTTTAAATTAAGCAGGAGGGTTTACCCCATGTCGAAACAATTTGAGGGCTCAAGTCCATGATGTGAACTAGTTTAGACAGATTTGAATAGATTTGAGAGTACGAAAAATTCCATCAGATTTAAACACTTGTAGTTAGTGTCCTAGATCTTTAAATAAATCATAGATGAGGCCATCTGACTTGTGGTTGATTGAATTAAAGGTGAGAGAAATGGCTCTTAAAATTGCTAAAGAGGTTCTGGGATTTGAAGATGATTCTCAAATTTGCCAAGAAAGTTTAGAAGGAAAGAAAAAGGCCTTTCTTTTAGAATTCGCAAATAAATTGGATTTGGGTTTAACCAAGGATAAAAGTAAAGCTGAAATTTTAAGAGGGTTACTCAAACACTTAGCTGTGTCAGAGAAACAGACAAGTGCAGTTGAAATAGAAAAACTTAAATTATAATTGAGGAAAATGGAGTTAATAGGTAATGAGAGAGTGTGGAAAAAGAGAGAGGGAGATAGAAAAGGAAAGAGAGAAAAGAAGGACAGAGAGAAGAGAAGGAGAGAGAAAGAGAGAGTGGAAAAAGAAAGGGAGCGAAAGTTCTTAGCTAAGCAAAAAGAGAAAGAATTTGAACTTGAGTAGTGGTGACTTAGTCAACAAAGTCAAGTTAACAGGATGGAGATTAAAAGAGAAGATAGTGATATATATAAAATGTCAAAATTCTGCCACATTTTGAAGAGAAAGATGTAGAAGCCTTCTTTCTTTCATTTGAAAAATTGGCTCGGCAGATGGAGCGGTCACAGGATTTATGGTTAATACTAGTTCAGACAAAACAGGTAGACAGTTAACTAGTGAGGTATTTGTCACACTGTCAGATGAGGTGACAACGGATTATGAAGAGGTTAACCAGGCTGTTTTAAGTGATTATGAAATGGTATCAGAAGCACATAGGCAGTGGTTCAGAAACACAAAGAAGGAACCAAGTCATACTTATGTTGAGTTCGAAAGAATTAAACATAGTCATTTTGATTGATGGGTGTGTGCTTGAAAATAGATAGGACATTTGAGGCTCTAAGAGAGATTATTCTGCTGGAGGGGTTTAAAAACTCACTTCCAGAAATGGAAAGAATTCATATGGAGGAACAGAAAGTTCAGGAAGTGAGAAGGGCAGCAGAATTAGCAGATGAGTACATGTTGGTGCATAAGACAAGCTTCCAGCCAGAATTTCACCCTGTGAGGGACAGAAGTTGAGAGAAGAGGAGATCCTACACTACTAAACCAAGAGTAGAGAGCACTGGTGATAGTTTATCACATGTTAAAAATGCCTAAAAGAGTGGACAGGAGGTGAAAGTCCTCAGGTGTTTTCGCTGTAATGGAGTGGGACACAGAAAATTACAGTGCCAGTAGTTTTAGAAGGGTACTGGGAAACGGTGTTTTCACTGCCAGAAGGTGGGACACATAAAGGCACAGTGCTGGTTGTGAAAGAAAGGCATTGTTGGAAAAGATGTGGTAAAAGAAGCTAAGCCAGTGGCATTAGCAAAGGTAGTAAAGGAGACCCCAAGAAGAGCTGAGGAGCTTCAGGAGAGTGCACAGCACAGGCAGGGGCTGGGTATGGGGTTAGCTCCTGTTTTCTACAAAGAATTTGCCTTTCTAGGTAAGGTTTCCTCAGAAAGAACAGGGGGAAAATTACACAAAGTTATAATTTTGAGAGGTACAGGATCTAACCAGCCTCTGATAGTAAGAGATGAACGAAAATGCACTCTTTCTGATCTGTTACCCAAGAAAGTGGAAATGTGTGGGATAGATGGACAGAAATTTAGCATTCCCCTATATAAGATCAGGTTGGAGTGCCAACTCAAGACAGTGGGAAAGATTGATAGAGTGTCAATTCTAGGAATTCAGTTTGTTCGTGGGAAGAATTTGGCAGGATCCAAGGTGGGAGTGACACCCCTTGTTGTGGAGTAGCCTAAAGAAGACCAAGAAACTGAGGAGTTAAAACAGAAATATCCTGGTAGTTTCCTGTACTGTGTGGTAACCAGATCCCCCTGTTATAAGTTTGCATGAAGCAAAGTAAAGAGAAAACTGAAGGAGCTGAGGTTCAGTTAGCAGCTACCCTACTGATGTAATAGTGCGGGAAAAACCTAAACAAGCAGAGGGTCAGACAGAAGTGTTTACTCCTGAAGGACTAAGAACTTGCAACAGCAAGCCAAGATGATAAAAGATATATATGTGGATGCGTACTCTGAAAGGGAGGCAGAGAATATTCCAGAGGGTTGTTGTCTGAAAGATAGAATCCTAAGACAGAAATGGAGACCACGGCAGGTTAGTGCAGAGTAGAAATGGGCCAAAGTGCACCAGATAGTGTTGCCGGTATCATACAGGCAAGAGGTGTTACGGGTAACACATGAACTAACTGTAGGGGGTCAGCTAAGGGTACGAAAGACTTAGGCTATGATACAAAAACATTTTTATTGGCCTGGAATGCACAATGACGTGGTGAATGTTTGCTGAATGTGTCATACATGCCAAATGGTAGGCGGTAATAAAACCAGCACCTTTGTTGCCAATTCCCACATTTAAAGAACCTTTCATGAAGATTATAATTGATTGTATAGGTCCCCTCCAGAGAAATAAAAGTGGGAACCAGTGTTTGTTAACCATAATGGATGTGTCTCCAGATTTGCTGAGGCAATTCCATTATGGAGTATCAAAGCAAAAAGGATATTAGAGGAGTTAATAGCTTTCTTCGCATGGTATGGGCTACCTAGAGAGATTCAGTTGGACCAAGGGTCTAACTTTACTGCTAGGCTGTTTAAGGAGGTTATGGATAGATTAGGTATATAGCATTTTAAATCCAGTGTGTATCATCCTGAATCCTAGGGAGCTTTAGAAAGATGGCATCAGACCTTAAGCATACTGTCAGTTTTACCAGAATGATTGGGAAAAAGGTATCCCATTCATATTGTTGGCCATTAGAGATGCCCCAAATGAATCTACTCAGTTCACTACCTTTGAGTTAAAATTCAGTCATGAAGTTAGAGGCACTTTGAAATTAATTACAGAATAATTGACAGGACCAAAGTCGGAGATCTCGCACTTAGATTATGTATCGGAGGTGAGAGAGAGACTAAATTAAGTAGGTGAGTTCGCTGAACAGTATCTAAAGAGGGTGCAGTGTAGAATGTAGCAAGTGGCAGATAAAAGCTCTGAGACTCGGACGTTTTCATGAGGGGATAACATATTAGTACTGTTACCAATGATAGGAGAGCCCTTCAAAGCCAAATTTACTGGTCCCTATCAAATTGAGAAAAAGTTGAGACAGGTGAACTATCTAGTAAAGATGCCAGATAGAAAAAAATGTATCAAGTATGTCATGTGAACATCATACTGGAGAGAAAGAACTGGAGAAACAGGTGTTAGTTACTGTTCCATAGAATGAGGAATCAAATCCAGATGATGTGAATTTTGAGGTGCCTAAAAATAGATTTGAAAAATGAAGGAGTCTTTGAGGAGTGGGATAGATTAATAAGCTATGTGTCTCAGGTGCATAGAACACACTTGAAAGATTTGTTGCTGTAATATAAGGGCATATATAAGAATCAGATGGGGAGGACTAATGCAATTGTACATGAAGTAGATGTAGGGAGTAGAGCTCCAATAAAATAACACCCCTATCGGCTTAATCCTTTCAAAGCCAGACAGGTCCAGATCGAGGTGGAGGCCATGCTCGAAAGGACATCATTGAACCAAGCCAGAGCGAGTGGAGTTCGCCAATTGTCTTAGTTCCCAAACCGGACAGGACTCAACGATTCTGTGTGGATTATTGGAAGGTCAATGCCATTACAAAATCGGATTCATATCCAATTCCTAATTTGGAGGACTGTATCAAGAAAGTTGGACATGTCGATTGCATCACCGAGTTGGACTTAATACATGGTTACTGGCAGGGACCTTTATCAGAGTCGGTGAATGAAGTGGGCTACATCAGTTTAAAGTGATGCCCTTTGGAATGAAGAATGCACCCACCACATTCCAAAGACTCATGAACAGAGTTGTGGCTGGGTTAACAAACTGAGCAGTCTATTTAGAAGATGTAGTGATCTTTAATAAGTCCTGGAGATATCACATGGTACAGTTGGTAGAGCTCTTTGAACCACTACGAGAAACAAACTGGTGATAAACATAAATAAAATGGAATTCGCGAAAGCAGAGGTGACGTTCTTAGGACATAACATCGATCATGGAAGGTTGACCCCATAGAACGCAAAGATGAAGGCCATTGAGGAATTTCCATGACCAACCTCAAAGAAAGAGATGCTTCAATTCTTAGGACTCAGCAGATTCTATTGGACGTTTGTTCCAACCTTCATCAGTGTAGTGGCACTGTTCACCAATTTGCAGCTGAAGAAGAACACAAAGTTTCAGTGGACAGAACCATGCCAGGAGGTATTCGACTGTTTGAAATCAATATTAACCATCAAACCAGTTTTAGCTGCACCAAACTTTTCAAAACCCTTTAGAGGCGCTATTGATGCTCGTGACATTGGGGTTAGAGCTGTACTCCGACAGGAAGTTGAGGATTGGGGATTGAACTGCCAATTGGTTACTTTTTGAAGAAGATCAGCATCCACCAAAGGAAATAATCCCGTGATTGAAAAATAACTATTGAGTTTTATACTAGCCTGACAACATTTTAATGTGTATGTCATGAACAATGTGTCAGAGACAGTTGTCTACATGGATCACAATCCACTTACATTCTTAGAACACTTTATAGACAAGAATATGTGACTATTTCATTGGAGATGTGGGCAAATGGTAGTGAGGTGCTACATTATGGTAGGGCATATAAAGCAGGAATTATACATTTAATAGTAAGGCCTTGGGTAGTGTTGCCAAGCAAAGAGACTTTGGAGTGCAGGTACATAGTTCCTTGAAAGCGGAGTCACAGGTAGATAGTGTATTGAAGAAAGCATTTGGTATGCTTTTCTTTATTGGTCCATGCATTGAGTATAGGAATTGGGAAGTCATGCTGCAGCTGTACAGAAAATTGGTAGGCCACTTTTGGAATACTATGTCTGGTCTCCCTATCATAGGAAAGATATTGTTAACCTTGAAAGGGTTCAGAAAAGATTTACAAGGATATTGCCAGGATTGGACAGCTTGAGATGAATAGGCTGAATAGGCTGGTGCTATTTTCCCTGGATAGCCGGAGGCTGTGGGATGACTTTATAGAGGTTTATAAAATCATGAGGAGCATGTAGAGGGTGGATAGACAAGGTCTTTTCTGCAGAGTAGGGGAGTTCAAAACAGGAGGATTTGGTTTAACATGAGAGGAGAAAGATTTAAAAGGGAACTAAGGGACAACCTTTTCATGTAGAGGATGGTGCGTGTATGGAATGAGCTGCCAGTGGAGGTGGTGAAGGATAGTACAATGACAACACTTAAAAGGCATCTGATCGGATATGTGAATAGGGAAGGTGTAGAGTGGTATGGGCCATAAACTGGCAAATGAGATTAGATTGTTTAAGAATATATGGTTGCATGGATAAGTTAGACCGAAGGGTCTGTTTCCATGCTGTACAACTTTATGATTCCATGTGTCAATTTAGGAGCATTTTAGTGACAGTAACCGTAACTCAGTAAACTTTAAGGTAGCTATTGGAAGGACAAAGGTGCAGTAAAGGTTTAATTTTAATACATGGGAGACAGGATTTGACTAGATACTGTAAAAAACATCTATTAGAGTAGTGGATGTCTTTCATAATGGAAGTACTGAGTGAGAGTGAAGGGCCAGTTTGTTTTTATAAAGGGGAAGGGTTGTGCCAAAAGGTCTAGAGAACTTTAGATGTAAAGGGAAGTAAAGGATTGGATATGGCATAAAAGAGAAGCTTATGGCAGATACCAAGGGTTGGAAACAGCAAAATCTTGCAGGAGGTTGGGAAATGCAGGGATTACTTTTAAAAAAAATTAGGAACAAGGGAATAGCCAAAGAAAATATAGGGCCCATTAGGAACTGTGTATAGAGCTGGAAAACATAAGTAAGCGTCTGAAGGAGTAATTTGTACCTGCATTCACTGTAGAGACAGACAATGTGTGTGTAGAAAACAAGGAGGGGAGTGTGGTGTACTTGAACATGTTAGCATTGTGTGAGAGGAGTTATTAATGGTTTTAACAGGTTTAAAAGTGAATAAAACCCCATGGCCAGATTAGATGTAACTCAGCCTTGTAGGAAAAGGAGGAGATTCAGGGGCTCTGTTGTTCATTTCTTAAATTCTCTCTGGCCACAGGAGCATTGCCACAGGACTGAAGGACACCTAATATTGTACCATCATTTAAGAAGCTTGGTAGGGATATACCAGGAAACCAAAGGCCAGTAACTCTAACATCAGTGGTAAGGAAACTATTATAAATAAATGTGAGGGATGGAATTAGTCTCCATTTGGAGAGGCAAAGATTATTCGAAGATAGCATGCTTTTGGTCAGAATTATCTAACTACAAATAGGATTTTTTTGAGAAGGTGATGAGGATTGTAGATGAGGGTAATGCATTTGATATGAGCTTCAGTGAGGCTTCTGACAATGTCTTACAAAGGAGACTGGTCAAGAATGTAAGACCCTATGGGATCCAGACAATTTTGAAAAATTGGAGCCAACATTGACTTCATGGCAGGAGGCATCGAGTGTTAGGTGAAGGTTGTTTATGTGACGAGAAGTCTTTGTCCAGTACCATATGGTAGAGTTTGGTGTTGGATCTTTTGCTGCTTGTAGTGTACCTTAATGATCAAGGCATGACCATTGAAGGTATGATCAGGAAGTTCACAGATTGCACACCAATTCACAATGGCATATGCATGAGAAATCACATGAATGATAGAACTCTAGGGATTATAAAGGATCAACAGGATCTCAGAGTGCATGTTCACAGATCAGTGAAGGCCAAAGGTCAGGTGGATAAGGTGGTTATATAGGATACTTGTTTTCATTAATCAAGACATTGAAGACAAGAGCAGTGCATTGAAGACATCTAGCGAAACACTATCATCCCTCCCATAATGCTGTTTTTAGAAGGCACTGTGCATCTGGACAAGTGTTGGCAATCTGTTGGTATAGCAGCCAAGAAGTCAAGCTGCTCATGGAAAATAGCTGCCATGGCTGACACACCCTTGCACATCTAACCCCACATGCTCACCTGTCTCATTACATCCCATCTAATCACCTCTCTACATCACTAATATATTGTGGCCAATGGCTGATGGAGGCCAGCAGCATGTAATTGTCCAGTGGGGAACACCATGTAAAGCCGAGTAATTGGCCTGACACAGATGTGCTCTGTAATGCACAAAGAAAAGTTCTTCCTCTTCCTTCTGGAACACCACTCCCATCTCCCTGGTTCATGAGCATCTATGACAATTACTTTGTTGCCTGCTCCAATTGTGCAAAGCACAGCGTGTCAAGATGATGAAGCATACTATTGAAGGGATGTAGAAACTATTGAAGGGACGCCCCCCCCACCTCTTCCCATCCCTTCCCCCAGCAACCAATTCAAGCAGTGGACCACATCTTCAGCCACCTTATCAACTGCTTCATCATAGTCCTAGTTGCAGCATGTTCACAAACTTAAAGATGCCATACTGACTGAGTAACTAATACATTCCATCAAAAAGAGATTGCCTGCTATAGTCTGACTCCCTTTCCACGTTTGACCCATTAAACCTACCATTGAATTCACTACAGTTCATCATCATACTTACCATTATGAAGTGATTTTCTTCTTGTCCCACTGTAATAACTCTGGCAGGCCAACAGGAAAGGAACATTGTTTATTATTGAATTCCAAATAGAGCCATGACTCATAGTGTACTTAAGCCAGTCACAGCCCAGCCCAGGCTGTTCTTGATAGGTATTTTTAGTCAACCTGATAAGATGTATTATGAATAACGTTTGCAGTAAGTGGGACTTGAACCAAGCTTTCCAGCTCAGAGGTACAGATACTACCACTGTGCCACAAGAACCCTTATAGGTCTACTTTATTTTTTTCTTTATATCCAGAAATGTTCTTACATGCAATGGCTTACCCACCATAAAATCACATTTGTTTTTACTATTAACCATTACCACCAGTCGATTACCCATGCAGCCAATTCAATAATTACCTGCAAAGCCTGTTACAGGCATTGCAAACCGTCAAAAGTGAGAGAGAGGTACGGAGAGCTGAAAGGGTCTAAATCAAGATGGAGCTGTGTGGAAAATAAAGCATTGTATACCCAGTGGTGCCCACCCCTCTCTAAAGGCATCAAGAACATTGTTGGCCTTCACATGCTCCCTTTCCAAAGACACCTGAGCCCAAACATAAGATTGGCAGACAGTAGGCAGATATAACCCTCTTCACAACCAGCCTGGCCAGGGCCAGGAGCAGACCCATGAGGAGGTCCTCAGATTTGCCCATATATCTCTGCACCAAATACCCAAAGATCAGGAGCGTAGGGCTGAAATACAGCCAAAAACACAACAAACAACATTTCAAGTAACTATAAAGGAGATGCAGTGTATAAGTACATTTTCAAATATAAAATGATTTAATTCATCACTGTGACATTTTCACTTTCATATGATATGATAAAGGAATATAGAATGCCATAATCCCACCAGATCACAGAGCTGCTGTCTCATTAGAGACAGGCAACTGCTGGTGGCTCAAACTAAGAGTCACCATGCCTCAGGTGATGGCAGAAGTTGAGAAGGCAAGACCTCATGGTAATGTTAGCTGGAGAGAAAACTGAAACCTCATTATTCTGTATCACAAAGGATGCAATAACATGAGCGAGGAAACTATCATGGAACGGATGACTTACGAAGTTATGGGGATAAGGCAGGAACAGGACACTGATCGCAGCCATGATCATAATGAATGGTGATGCAGGCTTGAAGGGCCGAATGGCCTACTCCTGCACCTATTGCCTATTGTGTATTGTCTATTATATTATTCATTAATTTTTCCCTTTATCCTTCTATTATTCTGCATGATTTACATGATGAAAATGATACTTCAGTTCGAAAATGGATGAAGTAGCTGGTTTGTACAAAATGCACTATTAGATTAGATTAGATTAGATTACTTACAGTGTGGAAACAAGCCCTTCGGCCCAACAAGTCCACACCGACCCGCCGAAGTGCAACCCACCCATACCCCTACATTTACCCCTTACCTAATACTACGGGCAATTTAGCATGGCCAATTCACCTGACCCGCACATCTTTGGACTGTGGGAGGAAACCGGAGCACTCGGAGGAAACCCACGCAGACATGGGGATACATGCAAACTCCACACAGTCAGTCGCCTGAGTCGGGAATTGAACCTGGGTCTCAGGCACTGTGAGGCAGCAGTGCTAACCACTGTGCCACCGTGCTGCCCACTTGCCACCGTGCCGCCCACTGTGCCACTGTGCCGCCCACACGGGGGAAGAGATCTAGTTTAATAATTTGCTTGTGCCAGGAGAGTTGTTCAATTGTATGAAAGCATGGGTTGACAAGTGTTGCGGTTGAGAAAGAGGATTGTGAAGTATAATATTGATGAGAGTTGGACTTAGGTTACCAGAAGAACAGAAAACATTTGGTCAATATTTCTATTTTCTCTCAGAGTTTCCAGATATTTAACCTTTTTCATCTTAAAATGTATTAAGACTTAATTTTTATGTGCTTTATTTCATAAAACCATTAAAAATTAATTGAAATACAGATCTTGTTTGATGCAATAGTTACTAAGGCAACACATTTTGGAAGTCTCAGAATGGTTCATGAAATAAATGTAATATCAGAACAAACCATATCTCTAAAGGTTTTTAATGAAAATGAGTTCAAAAGGCTGGTACTTGTTATTCAAATATTTCTTTTATACATTTTATTTTCCAAATGTGTTATGCCTATCAAGCTGACTGGAGAGCACAAGAACAAGGAATATGGTTAATGAATTATGTGCTCAACATGGTTTCTATAATGGCTACAACATCATATCATTTAATGCTGGGCATCAGATACAATAATTGGGAATTTTTGTTTTGAACAGTCTTTCTTGGGACTTATTCATTGGACTATGTTAATTCAGACGATTGGACTTATTAGAGACCTTGTATATAGGACCCATGTTTTTTGGTCACCATGCAAACCTCATACAGAAATGGAGTGCATCAAAGACACCCTGCAGGACAAACACAATCCTAAATGAATTATTTCTCTCTATATATTGTGCAAACCCATGACAATTCCTAAAATGATCACGTTTGGTCCTGACAAGTGCTTAGTCTACCTTAGGTCAATCAACATCCTGAGGGCTACCATTGACCAGAACTAAACTGCACTAACTATATAAATATAATACTTACATGAGAAGGTCAGAGAGTAGAATTTCTCCAGCAAGTAACTCACCTGCTGACTCTCCAAAAACCTGTCCATGCATCTTCCTGACTTGGCAATATATCATCATTCATCACATGGACTGCAGTGGTTCAAGCAAGTAGCTCCCACCACCTTCTCAAGAACAACAAGAGATGGGCAATAAATCCTGATCAGAAACTCATACCCCATGAGTGAATAAAAGTATTTACCCTGAAAAGGTTATATTTATTAATGGTTTGCTACAAGCTACAAACAGTTGGCTTCAAGCCTGAACCCAGATGTCAGTATTTTGGCCTTTGCCACCGTAATGCTCCTTAACTTGTAACGAGCAGCTATTTCCTTACTGCCATATTGGAGGCTATTACATGTCTAAATTTCTGGGCAAATAAATTCAATGCTGACTTAAAATAGGATAAATAACAAAACAAAGTGTTAAATGTAGCCATTCTAATAGAAACAAAGGAACTAAAAAAGCCATCTTGCATGTACATGTAACTGGGTTAAGTGCACTCAAAAGGGTGAAGCATGTTTGCAACTCAGTTTTAGATGTGGCTGCCAGCACATTTCTGAGGCACTCTATATAAATGCTGTGTAGACCAATAGTTATTTAATCTACATAATTGTTGAATACTCGATGAGCTTTCACACACCTGTAATGAGAGCTTACAGTATTCTCAGTTTTGACAATTTGGAGATGCCGGTATTAGACTGGGAAAAGGGCTTTTGCCCGAAAAGTCGATTTCACTGCTCCTTGGGTGCCTGAATTGCTGTGCCCTTCCAGTACCACTAATCCAGAATCTGGTTTCCAGCATCTGCAGTCATTGTTTTTACCTGGAATGGACAAAGTTAAAAATCACACAACACCAGGTTAGAGTTCAACAAGTTTATTTGGAAGCACTACTTTTCAGACCGCTGCTTCTTCATCAGGTGGTTGTGGAATATAAAATCCTATGATCCTAAAGGATCTAGATTGGACTGTAACCTACAGTGTTTTCTGATTTGAAACTCAGTTTTGACCATTTGTGTAATGTCAAATTACATTACCTCTGCACTGTGTTAGTGCATAACTTAGTCTTGAAGTCATTCAATGGCCACTTTACCTCTTTAATCAATGTGAAATGGATTAATTTCAGTGATCAATGTGGTGTCTTCTGAGCATGCCTCAAACACAGTACTGGTTGAGGTTAATCTTTAGGCATTCAAATGAGACATTAAAAAAAATATATATGCGCATGAGAGGTCTGTGTCTGAGAATTTGACTGCCACTAATGGAACAGGAACTGGGCCTGTTCCTCTTGTGTTTGGATATGCAGCTAATGAGTAACTGTCATCAGAAAAACATGCTGTTGTGAAATGTTGTTTTTGTCTGATGTGGAGCCAGGAG
Source organism: Hemiscyllium ocellatum (assembly GCF_020745735.1). Lineage (NCBI taxonomy): Eukaryota > Metazoa > Chordata > Chondrichthyes > Orectolobiformes > Hemiscylliidae > Hemiscyllium > Hemiscyllium ocellatum. Next base: position 58,350,901 of record NC_083407.1, on the reverse strand, counting down.
CAGCACTCCTGATATTAATGTTTCAGCATATGATTGACATTGTTGTCCTTCCTCACTCCTATATTTACCTGATAATCATTGTCAGTCAGGCAACCAACCTAAGTGTAATTGGGAATGGGCTTGGCTGGTGGTGACAATTCATCCAAGTATGATGATAGGTTCTGAATCCCAAGCTCAATTTGTTTTTTGGAATTATGGTAAGAGTGTATCCTCTGCATGAAGTGCCCATTTCCAGACAAAAATGGGCTTCATCGCATTTCCACCCCTTGGGACTTCATAAAACCTAAGTACTCATACTCAAAACTTTTGATTGTGTTTTTCAGCATGTTTGTGAAAATGGATATGCTGTGCTTCTAATTCTGGTCAATTTGCAGTCCATTATCCTATACTCAACTATTTTGTCTTCATTCTCCATCTCAAGGAATGTTAAAAGAATCCTTAAAGAAATCTCATGCTTTGGACCAAATTACATTTTCCAAGCAAAATGGCAAGACAAACTGATTGACATTGTACAGGAGCAAGTCTTAATAGACAAAATATTTTGCTAAAACATTAAAATTGCACTGAAATGCTTCTGAGGCATTAGCAGTTAGAAGCATCTCGGTAAAACCAAGTAAGATGAATGAATATGTATATGTAGGGAAGAGATACCTTCACGGAGTTCCAAGTCTAGCATCCTCAATGTTTTAAGGATGAATTACTTAAGAGCAAATCACAGATTTAGTGTCTATGAATTTTCAGAAGCCATTTTTACAAGGTATAGCAAATTTTTGTTAAAAGCTTGGTAGAAGGGGAAAAACAGCAAATAGGAGTTAAGGACAGTTTTGTAAAATAATTGAAAATCCTTAATGGCCTTATCCCCTCAGGAATTCTTATACAAGTCATTCTGCTATAACATGCATTTCGCTAACATGAATATGCTGTAACACGATCGACGAATTGGGGACACAGTTTCTAAAGCACAAACTTTTATAGTGTGTGTTGGCTGTAACGTGATTACATTGCCAACACTTTTAGTGCTGTTTCTGAAGTGAGATTTTTCTGTAACACAGTTTTGTTCAAGAAAAGTGTAGTAATGGCGTGCAATAACAATTTGAATGTACACCTAACAGATGTGTTGTCAAAATCAACAGGTGATGTTAAAATAGGATCATGTTAAATTATTCTAGGATCAAAGAAAGTTGTAAGAGAATATTGGTAAGATGATAGATTGGACTGAAAGTAAGGCAGATGAAAGTCAATATTAGTAATTGTGAGATGATTCCCAATGATTAAAGAATGCAATAATAATATTGTATAATGTGATCTGGAATAGCAGAAGACTTTGAGAACTTAAGTTTGTAATGTTTTATCTCAAATATATAAAGCTTTGGGAAAAAAAAACTTACGGAACATGAAGTTTTATGGCAAAAATGAATGGAGTTTGGTACATTAAGATGTCATAACAAATCTATGTAAAATCTAGATCGCAACTGAACCACCGAATATGATTGGGACTCCACACTTTTGGAAGAGATAGGAGAAAATGCACAATGGAAAATTATTGGGATTAAGACTGGCTATAGGAAGCACAAGTATAAAGAGCATTTGGAAAACAGGCATTTTTAATTAGAATGCAGATTATGGATGATTTGACAGAGATGCTCAAAGCTATAACGCAATGGAAAATAATAGACAGTCTACATTCATTGAGGTTTTAACAAGGAGGAGACATAAACTTAAAATGAAATAGATTTAGGGCATACAGTGAGAGAAAATGTTTTGGATAGAAGATTATAAAGTCCTTGAATCCATGACCAGAGTTAGTGATTGAACATTGGAACTAGGAGCAGAAGCAGACATTTCAGTCCCTCAAGCCTGCACCATCATTTAATACAATCATGGCTAATATCAGCTCAGCCTCAACTCAACTTTCTTGCCCACTCCCTATAACCTTTCAACCTATTATGGATTTAAAGTCTGTCTATCTCCTCTTTGAAACAGAGACTATGGCAGGAATCCCAGACCACACTCCTATCTCTGCAGCAGTCTTGTGGTGATAGGTATGACATTATATGGGATGGGGTTTGGCTGTGCAGTAGATGATATTCAAAGAGTGTGGTGCTGGAAAAGGGCTTATGCCCGAAACGTCGAATTTCCTATTCCTTGGATGCTGCCTAACCTGCTGTGATTTAACCAGCAACACATTTTCAACTGCTGGAAAAACATAGCCAGTCAAGCAGCATCTGAGGAGCAGGAGAATCAATGTTTCAAACATAAGCTCTTCATCAAGAATGAGGCTAGTGGCTGAATGGGGCTGAGAGATAAATAGGGGTAAGGGTGTGGGTGGGATTGGGGGAGGTATCTGGGAATGCAATAGGTAGATGAAAGTGAGAAATGAGGAAAACTTTCCTTATTTCTCCTCCTCACACCTTATCCAACTTCCAACTCAACACCAACCTCTTGAACCGTCCTACCTGTCCATCTTCCTGCCCACCTATCTATCCTGATGAAGGGCTTATGCCCGAAACATTGAATTTCCTGTTCCTTGGATGCTACCTGACCTGCTGCGCTTTTCCAGCAACACATTTTCAGCACCTATCTACTCCACCCTCCTCTCTGACCTATCACCTTCAACCAAACCTTCACCTACCTATCACATTCCTAACTACCTCCCCCCCTCCCCCACTTATCTCTCATCCCCCTTAGGCCACTAGCCTCATCCCTGATGAAGATTATGTGCTTGAAATGTCGATTCTTCTGCTCTTCAGATGCTGCCCAACTGACTGTGCTTTTCCACTTTCTCCCATTAGAAGATGGTAGCCTACTGGATCCTCCTGATCGGGCATCCTGTGTCTCCTGTTTTATATAAATTTGTTATTACATCTCAATATACAAACTCTATTCATTTTTGCCATAAAACATAATGTTGCAGAGGTTTTCTCCAAAGTTTAATACATTTGAGATGCTGTTTATTAAGCATTGCAAACTTTAAATTCCTAAAGCCTTCTGCTACTCGGGATCACATCATACAATGCATTATTATTGCATTCTTTAATCACTGGGAATCATCTCACAATTACTGATAGTTAATTTCACCTGGCTTAGGTTCAGTCTAATTTATCATCTTACCAATATTCTCTTACAGCTTGCTTTGATCCACTGCATAATTTACCCTGATCCTATTTTAACATCACTTGCGGACTTGACACCACACTCTTAGGTCTACATTCAAATTGTTGATACATACCATTACCATTAGGTTAATTAAGCAACAACATCTGCGACTTCCAGCACCCCTCCCCGCCACAACCCACCACACCTAACAGAGCCTGCCTAATTTGCCTTGGTGATTACTGACCCCACTTAAATGAGCTCTGAACCTGTTAGAGGTTTGTTGGGTCATGCACTGCTAGCAGTCTCAAAGTTGGCCATCATATATGAGGGGACTGTTGGGATTTAAGGACTACTGGTTGTCTGACTGAAGGAAGAATATCCTGTTTCAGGAAGACAGAGAACATGCCTGCCCAATACAAACTAAGGTCTTGGATTCTTGGGCAGGTAGAGGCAGGGTCACACTAACTCTGACCATCGCTGGGGCTTCCATTTCCTGGTGAACTCCCAGTCAGATTTTGCATTTTCCAATGGGAAACAATGCTGAGGAGTTACTTCTACTGTACTCCACAAAAAAGATGGAGCGGGATAATTTTAGTTATTGCATCTCAGTCGAATCCTGTTCATCAAATATTCACTGAGAACAAGCAAAATGTCGACAGAAAGGGTCTGAAAATTCCATAGTACAGAATACACTCATTGATAAAGGAGAAATGGCAAAATATTGTTTGTGCTCATTTAAATTGTTGTACATTCAATGCTGGGAAAAGATCTGAGAGGGAGACTTATGGTTTACTTGTACCACATGGAGAAATATTCATTCCTCTCCTGATACCACAAAAGATTTTTTTATTTGGTCATGAGATATTTATGATGCTGGCAAACCCATAATTTTTTGACCATGCTAATTGTTCATAGGAAGGCAATCAGAATCATCTGAGCCTACAACAGTCTGTGTGGTGTGAGTACACCCAAAATGCTCTTAGAAAACAAACTCTAGGGTTTTGAATTGGAGACACTGAGGGAATGACACTACAGTTCAGGTTGCCACATGACTTGGAGGGTAATTTGAATGTTGCCTTGTTCAAATTCAACTGCTGTCTTTTTCTGCTGAATGTTAGAGGTTGCGGATTTGGAAAGTGCTGTCAAAGGAGTTTTGGTTGGTTGCTCAGTGCATGGAGAAGGACATGGAAGATACAGAATGTAGGGAAATAAGATGGTGACATGTTCATATTTCTGAGGAGGAGGTGCTGGATGTCTTAAAATGCAGAAAGATGGATAAATCCCCAGGACCTAATCAGGTGTACCATAGAATCTGTGGGAAATTAGGAAAGTGATTGCTGGGCCCCTTGCTGAGATATTTGTATCATCGATAGTCACAGGTGAGCTGCCAAAAGACTGGAAGTTGACTAACGTGGTACCACAATTTAGAAAGGTGGTAAGGAAAAGCCAGGGAATTTGGCCAGGGCAAGTTGTTGGAGGGAATCCAGAGGGTCAGGATTTATATGTAATTTGATAGGCAAAGACTTATTAAAATTAGTCAAGGTGGCTTTGTGCATGGAAAATTGTGTCTCACAAACACAATTGAGTCTTTTAAAGAAGTAACAAAGAGGATTGAGGAGGGCAGAACAGTGGACGTAATCTGTATGGATTCTTAATGTCAAGCTTCTTCATTTGTGAATCTGCTTTCATCTCTCTTAGTATTGTGTGTTCCGTTACACTCCTGACTAGTGACTTGTAGACAATGGGCAAGCTCTTAGAAGTTAGGAGAAGAGTTACTCACTGCAGATTTCTGAATCTCTTGTAACTACAGTATTAATATTCCTATTCAAATTAGGCTTCTGGAAAATGATAATGGCAAGATGTTGATGGTGGAAAGCTTAGCAATTATAATGGCACGGTGGCTCAGTGGTTAGCATTGCTGCCTCACAGGGCCAGGGACCTGGGTGTGATTCTAGCCTCGGGTGATTGTTTGAGTGGAGTTTGCACATTCTTCCCATGTCTGTGTGGGTTTCCTCTGTGTGGGTGCTGTGGTTTCCTCCCACAATCCAAAGATGTGTAGGCCAGGTGAATTGGCCATTCAAAATTGCTCGTTGTGTTAGGTGCATTAGTCAGGGGTAAATGTAGGGTAGGGCAATAGGTCTGGGTGGGTTACTCTTCAGCGGGTCGGTGTGGACTTGTTGGGCTGAAGGGCCTGTTTCCATACTGTAGGTAATCTAATCTAATTCCATTGAAAATCAAGGGAAAATGGTTGGATTATCTTGACTTGAACGTACTCATTGGCTAGCACTTATGTGGTACAAATATTACTCATCACCTATTAGCTCAAACCTGAATATTGCATATATAGATTGTTTTAATATCCGAGGAGTCATGAATGATACTGAAAGTGATCCCATTATCAGTGAACTTCCCTACTCTGACCTCAAGAGAGAAGGAAGGTCTTTGATGTAACAACTGAAGATCGTTGAGCCTCAGACAATATTTTGAAGAACTCCTACAGTGATATCATGGGCCTCCAATTATGCAACCATCTTCCTTTGACTTCCATATGACTTCAGACAATGGAATGTTTTCCCAGTTTTACTTCCTTCAGTTTTGCTTGGCTTAGTGTTAGTTTGGATGTGCACTCGATCACATGCTGCTTTGATATCAAGGGGCTGTCTCTATCATCCCCTTTGTTATGTTCAGCTCTTTATCCCATTTAAGAATGGACACTGAAATGATATCTGGAGCTGGGTTGAACCACAGTGAAACCCATACTGAGCACTGGTGAGTAAGTGTTTGCTTAATTAGGTGCTACTTGATAACTGTTGCTGATTGAGAGAAGTGAATTGAGTTAGCTGAAGATTGACATCTGTAATGTTAGTAACCTTAGAAGAAGGCCAAGATGGACCATCCATCCAACACTTCTGGATGAAGATTATTCCAAATGCTTCAGGATTGTCTGTTGCACGATTCGCTGGTCTTTTATTCATGCAAAATGGGATATTTGTGGAATCTCCTCCTACCACTAGTTTTTATGTTATTTACCACAATTCTGAACTGCTATTTGACAGGTCTGCATAGCAGAATTCTGAACTGGTTATGCAGAATGGTTATGTCCTTCTAGATGGTAATGACTGTGGGCTTAGAACATACTGTCTTAGGAACCTTGGTGAATTTCTGCAGTGCCTCTTGTAGATGATATACATTATTGCTGGTTATACAGAAACAAAGCAAATAGGTGGATTGAAGGTAATCTCTCCTGAGGGGAAGAAACAGAAATATACATTGGTTGGGCAAAACAGTTTGGTTCCATGCTGTAGCTTGTATATGATTCTCATTGGGAAATTCATGTCCCTGTACAAAGAAGTGTTTTATGTAATGATGACGCAAATGAGCAAAATCCCAAGTGAACCCTGAAGCTCTAAAGAGATTGATATACAGGAATAATGACACAAATGTTTTCTTTCTGTGTAGACTCTTTAATCTGGTGTGCAGGTCCAGAAAAGGCATTACCACAAATTATAAAACATAAACACTATTCCCTATTTATTGGCAACTTGCACTTCAAAATACAATGAAAATTCCCTATTTATGATGATTACTTATCCGATTACCCATCTATTTACAGTTCTTACAGCAATTTGTCCACAATTGGTCTCAGTTTGCAATGGGCTTTTTTATCCCTTTTTTTCACTGAGTAGTATTTTTGAGTAGCTATCTCCATATGCTGTCCTCAATTTTCAAGAGATTCTTAAATCCAACATAAGCAGTCAAGCATGCTAAATCACCTGGAACACTTGCATGGCTGTAGGATGTGTTTTTTTAAATTCCTCCATGGGATGTTGCATTGCTGGTATTTATTGCCATCCCTGATTGAGAAGGTAGTGCTTAATTGCCTTCTTGAATCATTACAGCCAATAGATCTGGTTTAGGTATACTCACAGTGCTGTTAGGGAGAGAGTTTCAGGACTTTCATCAAGTGACAATGAAAGAAAAGTAATGTCTTTCCAAGACAGTATGGTGAGTGACTTGGATGGGAATTTGCAGATGGTGATGTTACCCTATGTCTGCTGCCCTTGTCCTTCTAGATGGTAATGATTGTGGGCTTGGAAGGTACTGTCTCAGGAGCCTTGCTGAATTTCTGCAGTGCCTCTTGTAGATGGTATACACTACACTAGTGAACGTCAATGGCAGAGGGAGTGGATGTTTGGTGATGCTAGTGAAGCAAGCTGCTTTATTGTGGATTGTATTGAGCCCCTTGACTGTCATTGGAGTTGCATACATCCAGGCAAGTGGGAAAACTCCATTACTGTCTTAGTTTCTGCCTTGTAGATAGTGGACAGACTCTGGAAAGTTAGGAGTTAAGTTACTCGCTGCAAATTCCTAGTCTCTGACATGCTTTTGTAGCCAGAGCATTGATATGGCTAATCTAGTTCCGTTTCTGGTCAATGTTTGCCCTCAGGATTTTACTAGTGGAAGATTCAGTGTTGATAAAGTTGTTAATTGTCAAAGGGCTGTGGTTAGAATCTCTCTTGTTGGACATGGTCATTGCCTTGCAATTGGTTGTTGCAAATGTTTCTTGCAATTTATCAGCCGAAGCCTGGATATTGTTCAGATCTTGTCGCATGTTTACATGGACTGCTTTGGTATCTGAGGAGTCGCAAATAGTGCTGAACATTGTGTACTTCTCACCTTCTGATAGAGCCATGGTCATTGATGAAGCAGTTGAAGATGGTTTATTACAAGGACACTATTCTGAGTGACTCCTCTAGGTAACTTATTTGGGCAGGGTAAAAACAATGACTGCAGATGCTGGAAACCAGATTTTGGATTAGTGGTGCTGGAAGAGCACAGCAGTTCACATAGCATCTGAGGGGCTGCAAAATTGAGGTTTCGGGCAAAAGCCCTTCATCAGGAATAAAGGTAGAGAGCCTGAAGTGTGGAGAGATAAGCAAGAGAAGGGTGGGGGTGGGGAGAAAGTATCATGGCGTACAATAAGTGAGTGGGGGAGGGGATGAAGATGATAGGTCAGGGAGGACGGTGGATTGGATAGGTGGAAAAGAAAATAGGCAAGTAGGACAAGTCATGGGGACAGTGCTGAGCTGGAAGTTTGGAACTAGGGTGAGGTGGGGGAAGGGGAAATGAGGAAACTGTGCTGCTCCTCAGATGCTTCCTGAACTGCTGTGCTTTTCCAGCACCACTAATCCAAAAATTTATTTGGGCAATCAGTTTTACTTCACCCATAGAATTCAGTGCTTTGTACCATGGCTGTAACAAGGTCAGGAGTTGAGTGATCCAGATGGAGCCTGAACGATGCATCACTGAGCAGGTTATTGCTGAGCTGGTGCTGCTTGATAGAAGTATTGGTAACACTTTTACTGATAACTGAAGGTAGACTGATAGCGTGACAGTTGGCCAGATTTCCTGCCTGCTTTTTAAAGTACAAGACATTCTTGGACAATTTTCCACATTGTTCGGTAGTCGCCAGTGTTGTAGTATTACTGGAAGAGTTTGGCCAGGGGTGTAGAAAAAGTCTTCAGTACTATTACCAAAATACTGCCAAGGCCCATAGTCTTTGTATTAGCTAATGCCTCTGGCCATTTCTTAATATCACATGGAGTGAATTGAATTGGCTGAAGACTGTGATGTGAGGGAACAATGGAGAAGACCAAGATGCACTTCTGGCTGAAGAATACTGCAAATGTTTCAGCCTTATCTTTTGCACTGATGTGCTGGACTCACCCATCATTGAGGATGGGGATGTTTGTGGAGCCTGCTCTTCCCGTGAGTTGTTTAACTGTCCACCACAATCCAGGATTAAATGTGGTGGGGACTGTAAATCCTAAAATAGATCAGTTGGTTGTGCAACAATGTAGCTTTGTCTATCAGTTGCTGCTTGTGCTGTTTAGCAAGGCATCCTGTTTTGTAGCTTCACTCAGGTTGGCATCTCATTTTTTTGCCCAGATTTGCACACCTACGCTTTTCATTGAACTGAGGAATGATCCTCTGGCTCAATAGTAAAAGTAAAGGTATGCTGGACCATGAGTTTACAAATTGTGTTTGAACATAGTTGTAGTGCTGTTGATATTCTGCAATACCTCATGGAAGCCCAGTTATGAGTTACTAGATCTGTTTGAAGTTTTTCCCATTTAGCATGGTCACCGAGCTCCACTACACAGTCTCGGTCTCAAGGAGAAACATAGAAGATAGGAGCAAGAGGAGGCCATTCAGCCCTTTGAGCCAGTTCTGCCATTCATCGCCATCACGGCTGATTGTCCAACTCAAGAGCCAAATCCTGCTTTTTCACCATAGCCTTTGATCCTATTCACCCCAAGTGCTATATCTAGCCGCCTCTTGATTACATTCAATGTTTTGGTATCAATTACCTCCTGTGGTAATGCATTCCACTGGCACACCGCTCTTTGGGTAAAGAACTGTCTTCTCATCACTGTCTTAAATGGTCTACCCTGAATCCTCAGACTTGGATTGGTGATCCTCGCACCCACCATTGGGAACAGCCTCCCTGCATCTACCATATCTAGTCCTGTTAGAATTTTCTAAGTCTCAGTGAGATCTCCCCTCATTCATCTGAACTCCAGTGAAAATAAGGATCAAGGGCTTTTTGCCCAAAATATCGACTTTCCTGCTCCTCAGATGCTGCCTGACCTGCTGTGATTTTCCAGCACCACTCTAATCAAGACTCTGATCTCCAGCATCTGCAGTCCTCACTTTCATCCAGCGAAAATAATCCAATCCTCCTCAATCTCTCCTCATATGGCAGTCCTGCCATTCCCAAAATCAGCCTTGTAAACCTTCGCTGCACTTCCTTGAGAGCAAGAGCTTCCTTCCTCTGAAAAGGAAACTAAAACTGCACGCAATATTCTTGGTGTGGCCTCACAAAGGTCCTATATAACTGCAACAACACATCCCTCCTCCTGTGCTCGAAACCTTTCGCAATGCAGGCCATTTCATTGTCCTTCCGATGTTGGAGGTCACAAAACATAGCAGCCTCTTTGCTTTGCTGACCCCATGATAACTGCTGCTACTCCGTGAAGTTCATTGATTTGTAGGGAAACTGCTAATCTGAACGCAACACAGGTTTCGTTTGCCCTCCTCCCAACTGCGGTTGAAATGTTGGACAACTGTTCATGACTGCAACTCTCTTTAATATTTGAAATAGACGGTCAGGTTGCAACGTAACTATTTATTTAGCAGTATCTAATACACATTTCAGGGTCTTTGGAATATCTTCTGCCCTTTCTATATTGACCCCCACCTGATGGTCCCAATTGAATAATCTACCTGTTCAGCCATATTATTTTATACCCCTGAAGTATGTGAGACTTGAACCTAGGCCTCCTAGATCAAAAGCAGGGATTGAACATGCACCACAACAGCCTTAATCTGAAGGGCCTTACTTTCGATTTTAATAAGTGATCATTGCCTTGGGAAGGTCATGGTTAACTTCAGGCTGAATCTAATACGTGTTGTATTTTTCCCTGCCAGGATATCCGCTAAATTATAAAACTGTTTCTCTGTGACTCTATGACTATGTTCCTGAAATGTTTGCAGTAATAATTGATCAATTAATAGTGAAAATGATACCTTTTCCTATTTATTTTATGTAGTTCAGCAAAACATAAGGAGTTTCACTAGTTCATCATGAGGTAGCTGCTGTAAGTAAATGTTGCAACTAAAGTCTAAGGCAATTTTAAGCAAAGGTTCAATTGCTATCACTGAAAAACAAACAGTTAATCATTGCAAGTGTTTAACCTCCTGCTATGTGAAGACTTAAGACTGTAAGACTCTGAAGGAGATTGATATCAAATCATTATACCACAGTGTGGTCTCAGAACCCATGGTATAAGCAATATATAGTGATGTGCATGCAAATTATTCCCACAGGCAAACCAACCTTAATCCACGAAAGATAGTTACAATATAATGACTGCATTTTGAAAATGTTTTCTAATTATAGTACTTTTTTTTCTGTTGAGCATAGCACTTCACTGAGTGACCATACATGTGGTGCAGCCAAAGTGCAGTCATCTGAATTGAAATTAGTTTTAGTTGCAACCTTTACAAGCCTGCAGGAGTGTTTGGACTAATTAATGTTGTGACACTAACTGATAAGTCAATTGAACAGAATCTTGAATTCATTTAACTGAATATTCAATTTACCAATTGTAAAGTGTAACAGGAATATCCTCAATGAATTAAAATAAAATTCTGGTTGAAGCCTCTTCATCATTGTATCGGGTCATAGAATTATTTATGCTCATCAGAGAAAGTAGACATGACCTAAGCCAGGAAAGAGACAGATGAGAAAACCACCACTTTCCTATCTCCATTCTGATTAAGTCCATGGTTGGAGCCCAATTAATGTCTACTTGAAGGATTCAGCTTGCCACCACTGCCATTGATCCCAGCATGACACACAAAACCATTTGGGACTCATAAAAATTCAATCATGGAATGTAGGCAACACTGGTGAGCCTGTAATTTGTTGTGAATTACTCTTGTAAGATGATGCTGAATCATTTTCTTGAACTCCTGCAGTCCATCTGGTGCAAATATTACTTTTGGAGTTGTTACAAATTGGGTTCCAAAACATGAATACAGTGACAGTGAAGGAATACCAGTATTGTTCCAAGTCAGAATAGCGTGTATCTTGAATGGGAACTTGGAAGTGGTCATATTCCCATGTGTCTCCTGCCCTTGTTTTTTAGTTGTAAAGATCATGGGAGATGCTGTTAAAGCAGCCTTGGAGAGTTGCTGCAGTGCATGTTCTGCTACCACTGGGTATCAATGATGAAGAAATTCAATGCTTAAATTGCTGGATGGGGTGTCAGTCAAGTGGAATGCTCTATCCCAAATGGTGTTAAAATTCATTAATGGTGATGGAGCTGCAGCTTATCCAGGTAGGTGGAGATGATTTGACTTCTACCTTGTAGATGGTGGCTGGCTTTTGGGGAGTCAGGAGGTACATTATTCATTTCAGGATGCCCAGCCTCTGACCTCCTTAGGCTGGTTCAGTTAAGTTTCAATGGTAACTCCAGGATGTGAGACATTTAGCAAAGGTAAAGCAATTGAACATCAAGGGGAGATGGGTAGATTCTCTCTTCAATTAAAAATGCTGCCTGGTACTTCTGCTGAGCAATTGTTCAGTTCCACATACCAGCTCAACTCTGGATATTGTCTGGATCTTGCAGCATATGGACGCTCTCTTCTTCAATTTGTTTGAAGAGTCATAAATGATGTTGAACATTACACAGTCATCAGCAAGTATCCCCACTCTGGACCTTATGATGAACACATGGGTGAACCTAGTTCATTATCCTGAGGATCTAGGGTTCTTGTGACATAGTCTTAGTGTTGTTACCCCCTGAGCTAGGAGGCCTGTGTTCAAATTCCATCTACTCCCAAGATTTGTAATAATATATCTGAATCAGGTTGGTTTGAAAATATCTGTCCTTACAATCTCCTTCAATGATGTCTTGTCACAATGACTAGCCTTCAAAAATGCAACAATTTTATTGCTGTGCAAAGTATGCTTGGCATTAACTTTTCCCCTTATTCTCTTTGGTTTTAACTTTGCCAGGTCTCTTTGATGCTACACTCACTCATATACTGCTATGACATCAAGGTCGATCACTCTCACTTCCCCCTTGAGTTTACCTGTTTGGTCCATATTTGAATCAAGGCTGCAATGAGATCTGAATCTGAATGGCCCTTACGGAACCTAATTTTGCACCTGTGAGCGTGGAGTAACAGAGTCATAGAGATATACAGCATGGACTTTTCAGTCAAACTCGCCCATGCGAACAGATAGCCTAAAGATACCTAGTCCCATTTACCAGTGTTTGGCCAAATCCCTCTGAACCCTTCCTATTCATGTACCAATCCAGATGTATTTTAAATGTTGTAATTGTACCAGCCTCCACCACTTCCTCTGGCAGCTCATTCCATACACGCATCACCCTCTGCATGAACAAGTTACCCCTTAGGTCTCTTTTAAATCTTGTCCCTCTCATCTCAAACCTATGCCTTCTAGTTTTGGACTTCCCTACCTGGAGGAAAAGTCTTTGTTTTTGTACCCTATCCATGCCCCTCATGGTTTTTTAAACCTCTCAGCCTCCGACGCTCCATGCAAAATAGCCTCAGTGTATTCAGCATCTCCCGATTGTTCAAGCCATACAAACCTGACCACATTCTTTGTAAATCATTTCCAAACCGGTTCAAGTTTCATAACATCCTTCCTATAGCAGGGTGATCAGAATTGCACGCAGTATTCCAGTAGTGGACTAACCTAACCACTTGCTGAATGCCTGATAACACTGTTGTTAATGCCTTCCATTACTTTGCTGACAAGTTGAGATTAAACTAACGTGGCAGTATGTGGTCACATTGGCTTTGCTGTGCTTTTGTGGATAGATTGTACGAGAGTAATTTTGCATTCTGTAGAGTAGAGGCTAGTGTTGTAGCTATCCTGGAAAGGTTTGATTAGAGGTGTACCTAGTTTTGGAGAGCAAATCTTCAATACTGTTAGGGACTATAGCCTTTTCAGTATCAAGTTCTTTCTGGACATCATGTAGAATGATTTGAATTGGTTGAAGTCTGGCATCTTTGATGCTGGTGGCCTCAGGAGGACACTGAGATGGATCATCCTCTTGGCACTCTGGCTGAAGATTGTTCCAACTGCTTCAGCCTTATCTTTTATACTGAAGTGCTGGGCTCCCCATCATTGAGATGGGGATAGTTTTGGATCCTCCTGTTCCTCCAGCGATTTGTTTAATTGTCCATCACCATTCATGACTGGATGTGGAAGACTTCAGAGCTTAGAGCTGACCAACTGTTTGTGGGATTACTTACCGTAATCATTGCATGTTGCTTCTGTTGTATGGCATGCATGTAATCCTGTATGGTAGCTTGCGCAGGATGACACCTTCACTTGATGGTGGTAATAAAGTGATGGACTTGCAAGGCCTTGTGGGCACAGAATATTTTGATACCCATTTCCTCTGCTGTTGAATGATTACCCATACCTTATGGATGTGCTGTTTTGGGCATCAGATCTGTTCTGAATTTATCCTATTTAGCACATATTATTAATACACAACATGATTGAAGATAGTGTGAAGCTGCACTTTAAAACTCACAAGGAAGGTATGGTGATCACTCCTATCTATATTGTGATATACAGATACAGCTATGAGAGGTGGTTTGAGTAGATGGTGGCATAATGATAAAAAGAATTGGAAATAGCTGGAAAAACTTAACAAGTCTGGAAGCATCTGTGGAGAGAAAGCGGAATTAATGTTTCCAATGACCCTTCTTCAGATCTGACTGTAATTAGGAAAGGTTAGTATATATGCTGAAAATGAGATGGGGGAGGGGTAAGGAATAAATGATAGGTGGAGATGGAGCCCAGAAAGAGAGAAAGACAGATGGGTAGATAAATGAATAGGTAAGGGTCAGCTTAGGGGAATGAATAGTTGCTAATGGGGACAGTTAGTGGCTGATGATGGGTTCTTAGTGGTAGCAACCCGCATGATGACAAGGTCTGGTTGTGGGGTTTGGGTTATAGGACCTGGAAGAAGGTGCTCAGGCCGACAATTATTAACTCAATATTATTTCTAGAAGGCTTCAGAGACCTCAAGCAAAAATGAGGTGCTGTTCTTCCAGTTTACACTATGCATTGCTGGAGCACTGTAGCAAGCCTGGGATAGAGATGTTGGCCAGGGAACACTGTGGTGTGTTGAAATGGCAGGCAACCAGAAGCTCAAGTTCTTTTTTACAGATAGAACATAGGTGTTCTTCAAAGCAGTCATCCTATCTGTACTTTATATTCCCAGAGTAGTAATCAGCAAGAGGTTTCCCTGCCCATGTTTGACCTGCTGCCATAAAACTTCATGTGCTTTGGAGTCTATGTTGTGAACTCAATGCCATTGTTTCATCATCTCTGCAAGGTCTGTCTTACAAGTGGGTTCGGACCTACCCAAGAGTTGTCACAATGTTGTCTGTGATATTGAACGATGATTAATCATAATATGTTTTGGGAGCAAGCAATGTCATATTTCATCCATTATTGTATTTGCTTTTAGGTAGGGTTATAAATTCATCTGTTTATTATTATTGAAAATTTAAATGTTAATTTGCATCCTTTGTTTGCTTCTCTCTCTCTTCAGGCAACTAATCTGTTCAAAGCTTCAGTTAAATTATTTTTTTCATGAGGAAAAGTATTTGACTAATAAATGTTCAGTTTGTTTATTGTTGTGTTCCTCAGATGCTTTTTTTGTACACTTCTGTATTTGTCTGTTCTTTGTAGTGTACTTACTGATGCAATATTATGCTTTTGTTTATTGCAATATTTATGTCAATGTGGAATTCCTGCAGAGAACTGCAATAATTTATTTTGAAATCCATTTTTAATTATCTCTTGCAGTGAAAGGATTGGAAAGGCAGGTTAAATGTGTTATTTCAGCAAATCACATATTGTAGTATGGTTTATTGCTATTATTGTTGGTTAGGATCATGTTGCTATAGTTGTCACATCAGTATATGTTATGTGAGAGTTGAAAATCGGATCAGGATCATTCAGACATCATTGGAAGAATTAACTCTTTGGTGGACCTCCAACAAGGCCATGGGAAGCCATTGTGTTTAATTATGTTGTTTATAGCTCGATCAAGGGCTGAGGTGCAACTCAGCACTTAGAAGAGTGATGAGGAGGCTTCAAATCATGAGTGTGCCAGTACTCTGGGGATTGGGTCACAGAAGTGCCCTGGAATAATTATGGAAGTGTGCTTGTCTGATGACATTCTTGAAAATTTGGAACAGGGGAACTGTAAATATCCTCTCTGCAACCATACTCTTTGAGATGCCAATAGCTTGTCTGTGATTGAGAGCTAATCTGCATCAAACAGCTTCCCATGGAAAATTGCAAGTAAGACCAGGAACATTCAGATCCAGATTCCAGCCTCTTTTCCACATTGCTGCAAGCATTTTAAATAGAGGTGTATATGTGGGCGGATGGCCAATATCAGGCTCTTTAACTCCGATGAGGAGAGAATTTTGATCCTTACAAGAGAAGATCTCAATCGTCCTGCAGAAATACTGAAAAGTGCTGCCAAACGGGTTAGTAGCACTCTGCATGCCACTGTTATTTTCAGATTAGCCCCATTATCACTCTCAGTCATTGGACACCATTTCTAAGCTCTGGCTGTGACTTGCTTTCTTTTGCAGGTTCCATAAGACCTCCCTCATTGAAATGCCCAGTTCAAATGTCCCATCTTTGACATCTGAAGTTAACAGGACAGAAACTTCAGAAGAAGCCCCTCCTGCACACTACCACCAGCCCAGGTGCTAACACCTTAGTGGGAAGTGGCATGTTAATGAGGATATATAATCTGGTGAGCACCTTACTGCATCAGCTCCTCAACTGGACCAGGTAGACCATCCCAGACTGTTAGCCCTCAGATGACTGCTGGAGACCAGCTAACTACTAGGCCCAGACAGTAGATAACTCTGTGGCATTGGCAATGAAGAACTTCATCCAAATACACAGAAAGGAGCAGCAGTAGCAGATAGGTATATGGGACTCAATAGGGCTCTGTCTCCAGAAGCTGCCTTAGTGAGTCATGGCCACCTGTCCACCTCCACATAATGGTGCCTGTTATGGTGGCCAGGCCTAGCAGCATCGGGGCTGCTGGACAACTGCAGACTCCTGTATTTTATCACCCCACAAATTGGTCCCCAAGGCTGAAGGCTCATTGAAAAGGGGACAGGAAACTTTGGACCAGACTAAGAGTGCCCTCATTACAAGGACACAGAAAGGTTCTAGGACTCTTCCAACTGGAAGAGGAACCCAGACTGGCCTCTCTGCATCTTCCTCTTAGAACACTACAGAGAAGGCCAAGGTACTTAGGCTCTGTGCCATGGCTGCAACTGACATTTCAATTCCACTCCCTCAAACTCCTTTCCCCTTACTTTCTGACTAACTGATGTTACTGGACAGGTCTGACAAAATGAGCCAGGACCTTGGACTGCTGCCTATACTTCACCCATTTGTCCAAGCCCCTGGAATAGCTACTCCGGTGTCAATGGACCGAATATGGTCTACTCCCTAGACTGCAGAGACATGGACTTCCTGATCGAGATCTCCAGTGTAGTTTTGCTACAGCTCTTTGATGCCACACTTATCAGATTCAGCCTTGATATCGAGGGCTGTCACTTTAACCTCACCTCTGGAATTCAACTCTTTTTTGCCCATGTTTGAACCAAGGTTCTAATGATTTTAGGAGCTGAGTAGCCCTGGCAGAACTCAAATTGGGTGTCACTGAGCAGGTTATTGCTGAGCAGATGCTGCTTGATAGCACTCTTGATGACACCTTCCAACACTCTACTGATGAACGAGAGTAGCCTGATGGGGCAGTATATTGCCAAGTTAAATTTGTCCTGCTTTTCATGTGCAGGACATATCTGGGTAATCTCCCACATTGTCAGGCATATGCCAGTGTTGTAACTATACTGAAGCAGCTTGGCTAGTGGAATGACACGTTGTGGAACACAAGTCTTCAGTACTATTGCCAGAAAGTTGTCAGGGCCCATTGCCTTTGCATTATCCAGTGCTTCCAACTGTTTCTTGATATCATGGAGTGAATTGAATTGACTGAAGATTGGCATCTTGATGCTGGGGACCACTGGAGAAAGATAAGATGGATCTTTCACTCAGCACTTCTGGCTGAAGACTGGATGTGACAAGACTGCAGAGTTTAGGTCTGAACTGTTGGTTGTGGGACTGCTTAGCTCTGCCTAACACACATTGCTCTTGCTTTTTGGTGTGCAAGTGGTCCTGTTTGATAGCTTCACCAGATTGATACCTCATTTTTAGATATGTCTAGAGTTGGTCCTGGCATTCCCTCCTGCTTTTGCCATTGAACTTGATCGATCCCCTGGCTTGGTGATAATGGTGGTCTGCAGATGATGCTGAGCCATGGTGTTGTAGACTGTGCTGGAGTACAATTCTGCTGCAGTTGATGTTCCACAACACCCCATGGATGCCCAGTCTTGAGTTGACATGTCTGTTTGAATTCTGAGCCATTCAGCACAAAACACAATGGAGGGTATCTTCATGTGAAGCTTGAATAATTTGCATGGTCAAGTGATTGTTGCTGTCATTTTAAGTTAGTGCTTTTCTCCTGTTTTAAAATGATTTCAGACCACACAAGTCAAGGTACTAAAATCAAACAATTGAATTTGAAAATCAGTTATTCATATTATATCACTATCCTGTCACAAACAATTTATCAAGGCCATTAAGCTGACCTGGTCAATTGCCCAAAAGAATATCCTTCAGGCAAGCTTTTCCCTGGTGCAATATGCACTCCGTTCAGGGATGCAATACAATAAAAAACATTGTTGGAAGAGTGAACCTGCCATCCAGGTTTTGTTCTTTGAATGCCAAATAATATCTGGATGAAACCTTTCAATGCCTGTGGCATCTTGGACTGATAAAATATTAAGGGCATGAATTTAAAGTTTCTTGCTGAGTTGAGCCCAAGCAGAGCAATCAGGTGACCTTTGGTAATTTTAAATTCTGATACTCTCGTTTCTTTCTTCAAAATGTACATAAGTTGCGGTATATTCTTCAACTATAAAAAAAAACTTGCTGTGGTAAGTATCCATGTCCATCAATGACTCTTCAAATGGGCAGGTAATTCATCATCTGCTTCTCTAACATCAGTAGTTGCTTTGCAGGATGTTTTGTATGCTGTGTAGATAAGAATGCCTCTTGAAACACCCTAACCATCCATTATGAGCATTGATACTTTCTGATTTGGAACCTTCAGCCTTTTTATACTGTACATCTTCATTTAGGCATTTTGTTTTTCTTTCTGCCATGGGGTTGAAGTGTTTCTCGGCAGGTCCTGGGCCTCCTCCACCGCCGTTCCCTTACCACCTGCCGCCTCGAGGAGGAACACCTCATCTTCAGCCTCAGAACACTTCAACCCCAGGGCATCAATGTGGATTTCACCAGTTTCCTCATTTCCTCTTCCCCCACCTCACCCCAGTTCCCACCTTCCAGCTCAGCACCATCCCCATGACCTGTCCTACTTGCCTATCTTCCTTTCCACCTATCCACTCCACTCTCATCTCTGACCTGTCACCTTCATCCCCACCCCCATTCACTCACTGTACTCTTTGCTACTTCCCCCACCCTCCTCTCTGATCTATCACCTCCATCCCCACCCCCATTCACCTATTGTACTCTTTGCTAATTTCTCCCCACCCCCATCCCCCTTTCATTTATCTCTCCACTCTGCAGGCACCTGCCTCTATTCCTGATGAAGGGCTTTTGCCCGAAACGTCGATTTTCCTGCTTCTCAGATGCTGCCTGAACTGCTGTGCTTTTCCAGCACCACTCTAATCTAGACTTATATTGTGTAGGAGCCCTAAGGACAGAAAAATCCAGCCTAAGGATGGATTAAAGGAATGTATAAGGACAGAGATTTCTTTCATATAGATAGATGAATTTTTGGATTAAGCTATCACTGAAATGTTATTGCTGGTGATTTTTATTGCAGGATCTTGCCAACAAGTACAGTGTCATTGAGTACCCCATGTGAATGTTAAAGTGGGGGATTTTACATTATAGTAGTGAAGCAATGTTACCAAAGGGAAATTAAGTCTCAGCAGGCAGTCTCAGAGTGAAGGGATATCAGAGGAATTCTCCTCAGCTCATCCCCTTCCTCCTCCCAAAGTAATCTTTTAATAGTAGCCTGGTGGTAATGATTGTGGCCTCATAAATGGTGAAATTGGAGGAGTTGTAGCAGACTAGCAGACTATCAGGAGCTTGACAAAACACTCTGGTGGTTGTTACACAGTTTACACTCTATCCTTATCACACCCTACGATGCGCTTTCTGGTTAGTGGAAACTGATGGCCTATTCCATGACCTTATGGCTGATTTCAGGATTTCATTATGGACGTATTGTCCTCATGTGGTCAGGTGACCGAGTGTCATCAACAACTCTCTAGCTCTTCTTGAAGACATGAAGAAAATGCCTAAGGGTGTAAGTATCATGGCTAGTGCCAAGATAGTGGGCATTCATCCGTAGGATGGTTTGGATAGGCTTGAGAACCAACTACACAGTGAAGGAGTTGAATCCTTTGCTTTATTTTATATTTATTCTTTCATGGATGTGGCCAGCAATTGTTCCCCTTCTTAACTGTTCTTGAACTTAGTAACTTGTTGGGACACTGCTGAGGACAGTTGATGTTAAATCATATTGCTTTGATTCTGAAGTCACATATCAGACTAGGTAAGGATGGCAAGTTTCTTTCCCTGAAAGACATTAGTGAACCAGATAAGTTCTTACAACAATCAATTCAAGTTTCATGGTCACCAATACTGAAAAGGTTTATTATTTATTCAGTTGAAATTCCACCAGCGGCTCTAGTGGGATCTGAACCCACGTTCACAGCCTTTAAGATAGAGAAGTTTAAAAATTCACCATCCTTTGCATGCAGATGTTTCTCTTCTTCAGTTGGCTTTTACTCTGAAACTGTATGCACTTTTTCTAGACGCCACAGCCAGGGGAAACATCTTTTCTGCATCTACTCTGTCTATCCTTTAAGAAGATTTATAAGCTTCTTTGAAATTGCCTCTTGTTCTTCTAATTTCCAGAATATACAGACCCAGTCTTCTCCACCTTTCCTCAGAAGATATTCCCACAATCCTAGGAATTGGTCTGGAGAGCCTCTGCTGCACTCTCTCAATGGTAAACGTATCCTTCCTTAAGCAATGAGACCACAACTGCACACAAACCTCCAGGTGCCATCTCACTAGTATTCGCTAAAATTGAAGCAAGACTTTTTTGCTAAAAATTTCACACAATAAAGACAAGCAAAGCGTCTGGCATCCAAACTGCTTTTTGCATCTGGATATTAGCTTTCAGTGACATGACCAAGAATATCTAGCTCCCTTTGGACATCAATGCTTTCAAATTATTTTCCATTTAAGAAATACTCTGCACCTTCATTCCTCCAGCTACAGTGAATAAGCTCACACTTACCCATACTTAATTCCGTCTGTCTTAGTCCCACTCACTCACTCACTCTGTCCAAGTTCACTTGAATTCCCATTTCATCCTCTTCACAACTCACAATTCCTCCAAATTTTGCATCATTTGCAAACTCAGAAATATTATAATTAGTCCGCACATTTAAATCATTGATGTGGGTTATGAGCAGTCTGGGCACAAGCATTGATCCTTGTGAAACTCCATAGTCCACCATCTAAAAATGACCTATTTATACCTTTTCTCTACTTGCTACCTGTGGACATATCCTCCATCCATGCTAATATATTACACACACTAAATTTGTTTAATAACCACTGGTGCGAGACTTTATCAAAAGCCTTCTGACAAATGTCATGTCCACTAGATCACCCTAATCAGCTCTATGAGTAACATCCTCAAAAAACAGGTTCACCAAAGATGATTCTCCTTTCATAAATCCACATTGAGTCTGTCCAATCAAACAATTATTTTCTGAATATCCAGTAATCTTTTATAATAGATTTGAATATTTCCATAATTTGCCAGACTAATGCGTCTGTTGTTCTCTGCTTTTCCCCTTGCTCTTTTCTTAAGCATGGTGGTTACATTTGCAGTCTTCCAATCTGCAGGCACCATTGTAGAATTAGTACGATTTTGAAAGATTGTTACCAATATATCCATCATTTCTGTAGCCATTTCTTCCAACATCCTAGGCTGAAGGCCATTGCATCCTGGGGATTTGTTAATTCTCAGTTCCACTGATTTCAAAAAGACTATTTTTTTCACAATAATAATTTGTTTTAGATTAGACTTACAGTGTGGAAACAGGCCCTTCGGCCCAACAAGTCCACACCGACCCGCCAAAGCGAAACCCACCCATACTCCTACATTTACCCCTTACCTAACACTACGGGCAATTTAGCATGGCCAATTCACCTGACCCGCACATCTTTGGACTGTGGGAGGAAACCGGAGCACCCAGAGGAAACCCACGCAGACACGGGGAGAATGTGCAAACTCCACACAGACAGTCGCCTGAGTTGGGAATTGAACCCGGGTCTCAGGCGCTGCGAGGCAGCAGTGCTAACCACTGTGCCACCGTGCCGCCCTCTCTCACACTCTCATTGGATCTTTGGCTTTCACTTATTTCAGCAATACTTCTTAGGTGTTCCGCTGTGAAATCAGACACAAAATATTTGTTTAGCTTCTAAACATTTCCTTATTTCTGATTATAAATTCTTCTGTCTCAGCCTGTAATGGTCCTACATTTGCCTTTGTTAATATTTTCCTTTTCATGTACTTTCAGAGACTTTTACAATCTGTCTTTGCTTCCTACTATTTTACATTCATACTCTATTCTTTTTCTCTTTATCAATTTCTTGATCTTGCTTTCCTGAATTCTGAACTTCTCCCAATCCTCCAGTTTAGAACATTTTTTTTGGCAACTTTATAAGCTTTCTCCATTGAACTAATGCCATTTCTGCCTGGCTATGGCTCTCTATGTTTTTTGAGAATGTAGGGTGGTGGTGTTTTTGCCTTAAAGGAATGTATATTTTTAATAATCAAGCATTGCTTCTTGAAATACTAGTGATTGCCTATCATCTGGAAGTGTGGTGAGGGCTGGTTCAATTAAGGAATGCAAGAGGGCATTGGATGATAATTTAAATAAAAGCAGGTACAAGGGTATGGAAGAAAGCAGGTGATTGGGACTTGTTAATGATGCTCATTTAAAGAGCTGGTGTGGCATGCTGGGCTAAATGACCTCCTTCTACACTGCAGCACTTCCAAGATTTAAATTTTTTAATTCTGTATCACAGCCAGTTTTATGCTCAAATTTTCATAATTGGTCATATCTAAATTAAAGAACTTAAGTTCAAATTGAACTACATGATTTTCAAACTTAACAGAATATTCTACCATACTCAATGGTCACTAATCCCTAAGGGTTATTTTAAAATAAAATTATTAATTATCCCTTTCTCATTGCATATTGCTAGATCTACAGAAGCTTGAGCTTTAATTGATTTTTCAACATATTGGTCCAGGAAACTTTCGTAAACATATTCCAGTGGCATTGATGCTCATTAGATTTATTCAGTCCACATGTAGATTGGATTCATGAATGATTACTGCATTCTCCTGGTTATATACATTTCTAATTTCATGATTTATACTGCTCCATTCATTAACACTACTGCTGTTGGTCTTTAAACCGCTACAAGTGTTTGCTGCCCCTTGCTACTTCTTAGGTCCATCCAAACAGACACTATATCCTTGCAACTGAAATCCTCCTTTACAAATCCACTGATTCTGCTCCTTACTATTAATAATATCCAACCTCCTTTTCCTTTTTTTTATCCCTTCTCAATGTCAAATATTCATTAATATTCAGTTACCATGCTCCTTGCCAGATTTCTGCCACATTTTGTTTGCGTTTTCCCTGATTTGCTGGCGAACTATTGATTAAAGCTATAGGTTATGACTTTATTTTGACATGAATAATATTCTCATTTTCTGCTGAATCCATTACTACCTTCGAGAATGTTTATATTGTTACAATTGCTCTTTACCTGGAAAAAAAAACCCTATATGTCAGTTGCATCTTAACAACCTAAATATGAATCTTTGAGTGCATAGAGGCATTTTTCAAAATTTTTTCAATTCTAGTAATGTTATAACAACTTGTGGTCCATCTCAACTGAAATTTCAGTCCTTTCAGGTAGCCTGTAAACCTTTCGCATCCCTATGTAACTGCTAATGGTTTCTTCTCAATGACTGCATTCATCTGATCAATCTCTGTCAAAGCTTCTGATATGAAATAGATAGAATTTTGTGTTTCATGAGTTTACATTTGAATAAGGACTACTCCCGGTCCTGTGGTGTACGCATTTGTGCCCATTATATTGAATGAAACTTAGATTTAATGTGCTAAAGCATTAGTAAAAAGTAGCTTCCCTTTAATCCTTTCAAAAGCTGCAGTCTGTTCCTGACTCCAATACCGTCACTGTGTGTTTTTCAAAAGTTCACTTATGAATTGAGTAAAATTGAATAAGTTGAGGATAAACATTCCCACTTGAACTGCTATGCCCAAGATATGTTGAATGTCATTTTAGCAGTTTGTCACAAAGCTGGTCCTTTTTTTCAGGATACTGTGTCTTTTTTTCCAGAAGGCTTATAAAACTCTCCCAGCTCCAAGTTGGCTAAATTGGTACAGAGATGAAAAAGGATTTTGAGAGGCCTTTTGTTTATATGTAAACAGATGAGATTTCAGGCCAAAGTGGTCATGTTTTAGAAGTGGCCTGTATAATAAAAGGTGAGTGGTCAGCTCTCTGGCTGAGCAATTCAGTCCAGAATTAGATAGGAGTTCAGCTGTGTGGAAACAGGCTGCTAGATTGTCTCTCCTTCTGCCCTTCTAACTTCCACCTGTAAGACCTTGTTTAATTTTTATTGTGTTTCAGGGCGTTTACTTATTGGGGCTGTTGTATAAATTTGGAACAGCATAATTAAGTCTAGTTTGGATAGATTGATTTCTGTAAGGGTTCTTTATTCTGTTCTTTGTGTTTCATTGTGTAATTCTGTGATTTTTTCTTTTTCTATTTTAAACTCTGTTAGTCAACCTAGTTAAGCTACTCCAGGTAATTTTCACTGCACACTTACTGAAACAAATTGCAAAGTTATTGTCTGGGCTGCCTGCTTAAGGATGTTTTGAGTGGTCTGGCCTAGTCCATAACAGCTTTGATGAAAGATGTTCATAGTTGGCTTTGTGACAAACTGCTAAAATTATGCCTTGATCTTAGATAATGTGTCATTGAAATATAAATGCTTGGTAGAATTGGCATTTATCATTTACTGTATGGATTATATTCTTCGGTGCCTTTAAGATTCCCTGATAGTATTGTTATGTTCCTTCTTAATTTTTCAATGCATTAGGATATGATCTTTATGGAAAATAATTCCCTAATTTCCTTCCAGGCTTCTAGATATTGTCATTTATAAAATCTCTTGGACAGAAGAGATCACATATGGTAGTCACTGAAACAGTACCACTTGAATGGTATAATAAATGTAGCCAGTCATCTTGACTCTTGGTCTAAAGGTTTTTGTTAGAACTAACCATTATCATGGGTGAAACACTTGCAGATAAGCTATCATTGACAAGCAAATAGAATGGATTTTTCTTCTTATTCATTATTTAACTGAGTGTGATTCACCATAATCGTAGTCCTTCTTTGTGTCGAGGGAAAAATCACTAGCCCTAAACATCACTGTGTCAGTTCTGCCACAGGCAATATGGCACCAATTTCAATGATGTTAGGTAACTGGGATTTTACTTTTCCCATCATAAAACAAGGAATTTTCCAGGGTTTGTGCAAGCAGATGGGTTTGGTATCTTAATTCAGAGTAATGAGAACCAAAATTGTAGTTCAAGTACATGGGAGGTTGAAAGTAATGAGGTCAGAGTTAAGATTTCAAGATCATAAAAAAGCACCAGCAAGCAAAATGTTGGTTTGAAGTGTGTCTATTTCAATGCCAGGAGCATCCAGAATAAGGTGGGTGAACCTGCAGCATGGGTTGGTACCTGGGATTTTGATATTGTAACCATTTCAGAGACATGGGTAGAGCAGGGATAGGGATGGCTATTGTAGTTCCAAGATTTAGATGTTTCAGTGAGAACAGAGAAAATGGTAGAGTGGGTGGGGGTTGTGTGTCACTGTTAGTCAAGGACAGTATTATGGTTGTAGAAAGGATGTTTGCGGACTCATTTAATGAGGTAGTATGGGCTGAGATTAAAAACAACAAAGGAGAGGTCACCCTGTTGTGAGTTTTCTATAGGCTTTTTAATAGTTCCAGAGGTGTAGAGAATAGGATAGCAAAAATGATCATCGATAGGAGTGAGAGTGACAGGGTAGTTGTTGGGGGGGCTTTAGCCTTCCAAATATTGACTGGGAATACTATAGTTCAAGTACTTTAGATGGGTCAGTTTTTGTCCGATGTGCGCAGGAGAGTTTCCTGACACAGTATGTAGACAGGCCAATAAAGGTAAGGGCACATTGGATTTGGTACAGGGTAATGAACCCAGCCAGGTATTAGATTTGGAGGTAGGTGAGCAATTTAGTGATAGTGACCACACTTCGGTTATGTTTACTTTAGTGATGGAAAGGGATATGTATATTGTGCATGGCAAAAGTTATAGCTGGGGAAAGGTAATTACGATGTGATTAGACAAGGTTTAGGATGCAAAGGATGGGGAAGGAAACTGCAGGGGTTGGGCGCATTTGAAATGTGGAGCTTATTCAAGTACTGGCTACTGTGGGTCCTTGATAAGTACTTAACCATCAGTCAGGGAGGAATTTGTCGAGCGCGGCAGCCATGGTTTACTAAGAAAGTTGAATTTCTTGTCAAGAGGAAGAAGAAGGCTTATGTTAGAGTAGATGTGATGGCTCAGTTACAGGTTAGCCAGAAAAGACCCAACGAGAGACCTAAGAAGAGCTAGGAGGGGACATGAGAAGTCATTGGCAGATAGGATCAAAGAAAACCCTATAGGTATATCAGGCTTTCTATAGGTATATCAGGAATAAAAGAATGCCTAGAGTAAGATTAGTGCCAATCAAGCATAGTAGTGGTAAGTTGTGCATGGAGTCAGAGGAGATAGGGGAAGTGCTAAATGAATACTTTTCATCAGTATTCACACTAGAAAAATATAATATGGTTGAGGAGAACACTGAGATATAGGCTACTAGACTAGGTGGGATAGAGATGCATAAGGAGAAGGTGTTAGAAATTCTGGAAAGTGTAAAAAATAGATAAGTCCCCTGGTCCAGATGTGATTTATCCTAGGATTCTCTGGTAAGCCTGGGAGGAGATTGCCAAGCCTTTGGCTTTGATCTTTATGTTGTGATTGTCTACAAGAACAGTGCCAGAAGACTGGAGGAAAGCAAATGTTGTTCCCTTGTTTAAGACGGAGATTAGAGGCAACCCTGGTAATTGTAGACCAGTGAACCTTGGTTCAGTTATGGGTAAAGTTTTGGAAAAGGTTATAAGAGATATAATTTATAATCATCAAGAAAGGAAAAAGTTGATTAGGGATAGCCAGCACAGTTTTGGACTTGCCTCACAAACCTTACTGAGTTCTTTGAGAAGGTCACCAAACAGGTGGATGAGGGTAAAGCAGTTGATGTGGTGTATATGGATTTCAGTAAAGTGTTTGATAAGGTTCCCCATGGTAAGCTATTGCACAAAATATGGAGGCTTGGGATTGAGAGTGATTTAGTGGTTTGGATCAGAAATTGGCTAGCTGAACGGAAATAGAGAGTAGTAGTTGATGGGAAATAGTCATCCAGGAGTTCAGTTACTAGTGGTGTACTGCAAAGATCTGTTTTGGGGCCACTGCTGTTTGCCATTTCTATAAGTGACCTGGATGAGGTTGTAGAAGAATGAGTTAGTAAATTTGCAGATGACACTAAGGTCGGTGGATTTGTGGATAGTGCTGAAAGATGTTGTAGATTACAGAGGGACATAAATATGCTGCAGAGCTGAGCTGTGAGGTGGTAAATTGAGTTTAATGCAGAAAAGTGTGCGGTGATTCACTTTGGAAGGAGTAACAGGAATGCAGAGTACTGGGCTAATGGTAAGATTCTTGGTAGTGTAGATGAGCAGAGAGATCTTGATGTCCATGTATATAGATCCTTGAAAGTTGCCACCTAGGTTTGTAGGGTTGTTAAGAAAGCATACGGTGTGTTAGCTTCTATTGGTAGAAGGACTGAGTTTTAGAACCATGAGGTAATGCTGCAATTGTACAAAACTCTGGTGACGCCACATCACATTATAGAAAGGATTTGGAAGCTTTGGAAAAGGTTCAGAGGAGATTTACTATAATGTTGCCTGAAATGGAGGGAAGGTTTTATAAGGAAAGGCTGAGGGACTTGAGGCTATTTTCATTAGAGGGAAGAGGTTTTAGAGGTGACTTAATTGAAACATATAAGGAACCAGAGGGTTCGATAGAGTGGACAGTGAGAGCCTTTTTCCTTTTTTAGCGATGGCTAGCATTAGGGGACATAGTGTTAAATTGAGGGGTGATAGATGTAGGACAGATGTCAGAGATAGTATCTTTACTCAGAGAGTAGTAGGGACGTTGAAGTGCCAACCAACTTTCAGTGCATTTATATAGTCATTTGATAGGCATATGGACAAGAATGGAATAATGTAGGTTAGATGGGCTTCAGATTGGTTCCACATGTTGGCGCAACATTGAGGGTCAAAGGACCTGTATTGCACTGTCATGTTCTATGTTCTATGCTTTTGTTTCAACATGCCTAAACCTTTCAACAGCTACAGAAGTTCTTCTTAACTACCATATGTAATCTTTGTAAGAGATATTGCTAAGGCATCTTGGTGCCACACTCAATGAGTTGTCAAGGATTAAGTCACTCTCACCTCCCCTCAGAAGGTCAGCTCTTTTCATAGTGTTTGACCCAAAGCAATGATGTCAGGATCTGGGTAGCTCTAGCGGAATACAAACTGAGAAATAACTTGGTCACTGATGCTAGGTCAATACACGTACACACTTCCTGAGTTAAAATTCTGGAACTTCCTCCATACACCAAATGAACAACAACGGTTTAAGAAGGCAGCTCACCACCACTTTCTCAAGGCAATCAAGGATAGGTTATAAATACTGATTGTGCCAGTGAAACTCACATCTCTGAATGAATACTTAAAAAAAAAGAAAATACATACATTTCTGCCTAACAATTCAGCATTCTGATTCCTCAGTATATACAAAATCTCACTGGCATTTAATCCTCTGCTTCATAGTGATTTGTCCATGCACCAGAGATCTGGGTTTAATTCTCATAGAGTTCATCCATGGCAAACTCTCTGCCGGTATTGAAGCCACTGCCCAAGTGTTAAATATAAAGTCTGTTTCAATGTCTTGTACCTTCTAGTTAATGGCCCGGAACATATTACAACTCTTGTTCACCTCTGCCAGGAATGTTGACTTTGGCCTTCATTCTGTATCTTTAACCTGTTGGGTTTTTTTTGTTGCACGAATTCTACTTCTCAACAGCTTCCTTTGACAGGATATTTTGTTTGGTTTGAGAGAGGTTAAGGTACTTTCAACTTAAAACATTTCCTGAAGTGTCCTAACTGGCTATTCATCTAATACTGAACTCCAACTCCTGGACCTTTGTTGCATTTAAGAATCTGTTTGGAGCTGATTTGTCATTTTGGGAAGGTTTTGGGAGGTTGACAATGCCATCTTTGGACTTAAACATCTGAAAATATTAGAAGAATCGTAATGTATTCTAGTAGTATTAACTGATTTGGGCTCTGTCTTCGGCTTGTGCAGTGAATTGGATTGATTATTCATGTGTTAAACCTTCATTTGATTAAAGCAAATCTGACAGTTTCTCATTCCTCACACCAATTACTATAGGATCAACAATTAATTCATCTTGCTGGATGATACAAGTCCATTAAAAAGGCTTCCATTGATTCTCTTAATCACAGACATTACTGATTAAATCTCATTCTATCACTTAAGTTTCTTTTGGGGTTAAAGTACAAATCAATGCTTTAATCAATACACAATACTCCACGTGATACTCCTTACCAGAACAACAGCAGTGATTGGACCTACAGCATATCAAACCATGCTGACCCAATGGCACTACTCCTTCATCTGAGAGCTTAAAGCCATTCCATATCCTGTTTGTCAAGCCCACATCTCCCATTTCTGGTCTCATTATGAGCCTTTCACATTCTCAAATGTTTGAGGCAGTGGCAAAGTCTCTAATGGAGCTGCTATTCCTATGAAGTATTACACTTGACTGATTTAAGTGAATACTTGTAGTTTTCCTTCATTCTATCCCAGTGTTCCAACTCTATGCTTTTACTCTCCAAGGTATTAACATTTTACAGCTAAGTTTTGAAGTTCTGTAAGTGTCTTTTTTAATTCTATCTTCAGAGTCTTCCCATTCTGAAGCCATGTTATCAAAATCTTTCAAAATATTTTATCTGCCTCTGGAGCTTTTCTAGCTTTTCCTTTGAAATCATCCAAGGACTTAGTCTGTTTTTGAAGTCTTCCTGCTTTTCTCTTACATGGACTTTCAAAATATTCCCAGGTCCTATCTTACTGTTGGCAATTTCCCTTTTCAACTGTGTCTCTTAGACTTAGCTTTTGCTTCGCATCCAGAGACTTTCCCCCATTTGCTACCATGCTTTACCACATTCATTAAGTCTAGACAGCTGTCTGCACATTCAGATTTGGTCTAAAATATCTCTGGGCTGTGGATGCCTGTATATTGGTCGCCATTGAGGATGTCTGCTCCTTATATCTAAGTAAGGCTCTTCAAATAATAAGGTATCAGTGAAAAAATACACATTGCATCAAAGCTTTTCACTCTAGCTCTCATCAGGACAATTCACAAGAATACTAATTTAACATATATTATTTGAAAGGAAAGTTAGTTGATAAGTAGATTTAGATTGTTACTGAGAATGCATCAGATAATTCTGATTGACAGTTAACTGCCAGGCTTTGTTTAAACCAGGCAGGTTAACACCAATTGTAAAGGCATTGCTTTGACAAATGAATCAGAGAATAATTGGCATCTATATTTTTCTGGAGTGTGAAACAAATGCAGTATGAGTACATGGTCTTTCTGTCTGAAAAGGGCAGGGGCCTATGCATTAATACACGTAGCTTCCAGCATATGCTAGTGCACCACATTGCGAACCTAACTGACAATCCTAAATTGGTTGTCAGTGTAATTCTTCATTTGCTCAGAATTATCCTGAGGATACTGTACCAAACAGCCTGCACTTACAAAACTCACAACAGTATCTAACATTATACATGATTCCACAGTTGGACAACATTTGCTGCAGAATTCATTATTGAAGAATACTGCACATTTCTTCAAGCATAACTTGATCTTTGAAATCCACATTGACTGCTTCTGAATATCTAAATTTCTAAAAGTGACTATATTTAAGCTGTAATATTCACTGTACCACAAAAGTTTGAAAAAAAGTCAGATTCTTCTTCAATTTTTCCCTAAGTTTCATTGCAATCAAGGATGTTAAGCTACCAGGTTCCTGTTAATTTTGGCCTACTTTTGAGAATTATAATGTGCATTTCATTTGTCTCATTATTACTAGATGTCAATTATGATTTTTAGAAACTTGGTAAATTGTAACTTAATTTGGTCTCTCCAGCAGAAGGTGGCTTCAGCATTAATTCTTTGTAATTATTTCATTTCATACAACAACCATACATGTGTTACATTTAGATGAAGGTAAACACTGCAAAAGAGATCATGTAAAATTTATATCAGAGGTCTTACCCAATGTTAAATTAACATATATTTAAAAATTGTTAATGAAGACAAGATAGATAGCAAATGTCTATTGCTAGCTATTAGAAATACTTATACCATTGATCATGCTGTGAAGAAATTAAAATTGATTTCCCCTTCCATAAATCTTTCTCCATGTCTGCATGAGCTTTTATTAGTCTACATGTTTCTGTTATCAGAAGCTGGCTTGAAACATTATCAATAATATCCTTTGTTGGATGGTATACAGGCAGTATACTTCATCCAACCCTCCAGCTATATGAAAAAGTTCAAAACAGCTGGACTAATGAGTATTCCTAGGGTGGTATTATTATACTCTAATCCTATTATTTTGCAGCTTTCCTTGGCTGGATTGTGCTTCAGTTGCAAGAGAGAATAAATAAATTGACCTAGATTTAACAGAAAACAAGTTGCCCTGGAAAGAGGGCTGCTGGACTCAACCTTTTATCATAAAATCAAGGCACAACAAAATGTATTGGGAAATAAAAAGGAAAAGCAGCCATGCTGGGGATTAACAATCAAAATGTTTTGACTATTTGGCCCCTCCAGCTTCCTCCACTATTCAATAGGATCATGGCCAATCCCATTAACCTTTCACCACTTGCGTATCAATAATCTAAACAGCTTGGCATTGAAAATATTTAAAGACTCATCTTTTGCTGCCTTTTGAGGAAGAAGTACCAAAAACTCACAACTCTCTGAGAAAGAAGAAAAAAATCCCTCATTTCTAAAACAGGCAAAACCCCTGAATCCTAGCTCCTTCCAGTTTCATGATATTGCTGTACCTGTGGGGACTACAGCCCCATTTGTAATTGCTACAGTTCTCCAACTCTGATGTTTTTCCTTCCTGGATGTCTCAAAAGGCGGATAGAGCCCGAAAGCAAACTGATGCAACTCAAGTTTTAGGCTTCCCCAGACTTACTCAGTATCAGGTCAGAGACAAAAGAGGACTCAACATTGAGTTCTCCAATTTCAAGTCACCTCCCTTCCCAACTCCTCCCTTTCCCTTCCACTTTTCCCAGCCACCTATCAGATTCATTCTTCCCATTGATCAACCAGGCTCGTAGCCTTTGCCTGCCTTCACCTATCCCCACTTCACCATCCTGCCTCTGCCACCCCCTTTCTCTGCAGCACCCCTACACCCACTCCCAGTTCTGAAGAAAGGTTAGACCCAAAATGTTGACTTCTTCACCTCCTAATGCTGCCTGGCTCGCTGTGTTCTTCCAGCCTCCTGCCTGTCTACTTGGATTCCAGCATCGACAGTTTTTTTGTCTCTAACCAGAGACAAAAGTCAGCCTGAATGACCAATTTCATTGTGCTTGCCAAGATGATGTACTTTCAGATTGCAATGACCACAGTTTACTGACTGTCTACAATGCCATGTTATCCCTCCAAACCACTGTCAATTGCAACCAAAACCGACCTTCTGCTAAGTTTCACATTTGCATAAGTTGGTAAGGCCCAACTTTCATACTTTTCACAAAATGCTGGGGTAATAGCATTCCCTGCCTTCCTAACAGGATTAATTACCTTTCTTCTGCCTTCAGGTACAGTCTTCACATAGTCTCGCAGTGCCCTAGCTGCCTTAACATACAAATGCAACATAAACACATCGGGATCTTCTCTTGTCTGCATCCAGTGCCATTTTGCCGCAACGTCTGTTCCCAGCCCAGATACACTGAGCTGTAAAATACACCAAAAAGTTGTCCTTTTGAACATAAGAAACATTAACCCATTTTTCTTTTCAGATTCTAATCAACTTGTTCTGCAGTTCCAGCAATTTCTACTCCATCTTAAGTGTGAATGAAGTTTTTAAATATGGAGATGGAAAAACGCATCAGGTCAGCCAGCATCGGAGAAACAGGAAAGTCGATGTTGCGGGCTGGAAGCCTTTCATCACGGCAGAAAATGTAAATCATAAACAGCACATAATAAATATTCACATCATAATTCCCAAACATAAGAACAAATCACATATTAAAATATTTCTATAAGACAACACTACCAGATAAAGTGTCAGTTGTGATTAAGGTGATAAATGTAATGTTAAACACAATAATTGCCTTGAATTAATTTCTATTGTCCTATTATCCACCAATACTCCAAGGTTCGTCTACTGAATTATTTACCATTGATCTCCAATAGCTTTAGCAAAGCTGGAAACCTGCAATAGCTCAGACTGAACATTGTGGAGCATTTTAAACCAACACTCAGTACAGGGTCTTTCATTCAAAAACCAAACAATCTTTTAAATCAGTGGGCAAACAATTTCTACCGGTAAATTAGCAAAAAGACTCTCCAATAATAGAGCTTCAAATAGTTCTAATTGAGTTACAATCACAGAGTTGCATGTAGCAAGACAGATACTAATAAGAAGAATAAAAATTTAAGATAGCACAACAATGAACAGGATAGACATCAGCATGTAATCTAATTAACAAATGGAGGAGACAAATGTCACAACCAAATGGACCCAGAAAACATCCATTTACCACTGTCACAGAAGAAGAGAAAAAAAATTGCGTAAGGACAGCTTGGGCACCAGGGATGGATGTCTGTGTTATGAGCTCAATGCATTATGTAGAAGCAAGATGAACAACATATAAACATGGTATTGGGTCT
Source organism: Hemiscyllium ocellatum (assembly GCF_020745735.1). Lineage (NCBI taxonomy): Eukaryota > Metazoa > Chordata > Chondrichthyes > Orectolobiformes > Hemiscylliidae > Hemiscyllium > Hemiscyllium ocellatum. The sequence goes on along the minus strand of NC_083407.1, from coordinate 58,316,772 downwards.
CCACAAGCAACATCCCTATTGTTTCATGGCTTCTGTGCCCAAAAGTGTGGCTATCAAAGAGTTGCCCAGCAGTGTCTGTAGCAGGGAGGTACAACATACAGAGGAGACAATGCGGGTCTGTGTCCTGCATGATACATGGACCAGCGTGTTCTTTCCCTTTAAAAGCTTAATCATCAGTGCATCCAGCAGCATCCTCCCTCCACATTGAATCACTTACTCTTCTACTCCATGTGTGGCACAGCCACTTTCATTATCATCACACACTTCTGATTTTCACAATGATGGAAGGCCAGTTAGTGCTCTTTTAGCTGATATTGTGAATTCTTGCATTCTGTTTCCAGATTGACTGACTGGCATCTCCACAATTCTTGGGGGAATATAGTTGGTATCTGTGAAAATGCAAATGACACTCCATTCTTGGCAGCCATCTCATGCAGCATTTTCATATGCAGTTTAATCCATTTGAAAAAAAGAGAAATTAGTACTAGAAGATTCTATACTGAACACAATCAGTGTTTAAGGTTATGAATATGACATACCTTTATTGGGCTATAATACTACTGAATGGATTTTCTTTACTTTAATGATGTTAACATAAAAATATTAAATCATATTCCTGATTGTATATCAAATCTAGTGATATCGTTAAAATACAAGCCTTGAGTTCCTAAAATTTGCAAACTTGATTGCAGTCTGCCTCTCATGTTACTTTATGCCTACGTCTCAGAAATACCTTAAATCTCCAGTACACTTCTAATTACTTGGTTGGATAGTAAAGCATGTTGTTACAAAGGAGGCTGCAGGAGTACACCTCCACTTTAATCCAACTACTCCACTGACCACAGCATAAAATGAAAAACAAAATGTCCTGCTTACCAAGATGGTCAGTTAAATACCTTATCTATTACATTTAAATAGAGAAACCTATCTGCAGGTTTTTCTTTAATTAATACAATTATTGGTTCCATTATCAAAATAAAAAAAATCAAGATTAATATTCATTGTAAGTCATGTGGAAGTCTAAATGTTTATACCTCTAAATAACACAAAACTCACACAGAAAAAAAAAGGAATGCCTTTATCTCATAGTCTAAGGTCACTTAAAAAGAAAGAAACAAACATTTTCTGGCCACAAGGATTAGTCTAGAAAAAGGACCAAGATGCAGAATATTCAATTTGCTGCTTTGATGAGCTGGTCCATGTAGTTGTCATTATGCAGACATGATTGTTTCTGGTATGTTGCCAGACACAACTTGTTCAGGAAATACTGAAACTCATCAAGAGGAGTATTTTTAGAAGTAGGATAGGTCAGTGGGGCAGTGCTTCTTCACAGGCTTTTGTTCCCCAGCTAATTCCAAATAACAAATCACTCTGTTCACTTTCACTATTCAAAGCAACATCGCCAGTCAGGTAATTTACATAAAGGTTTGTTGAAGTGAAAAATCCCCCGAATCCAGAGTGACCTTCCGATGACCTCTAAAAAAAATCACTACAGGTATATCCACAAAGTTTGAAACATATCAATATCTCCAGAATCTTTGAAAAAAACTAAGCTCTCCAAAAATACAAATCTGGACCATCTTCATTATAACGCCCATCAACTTTCAAATGCCCGGACAATTTGCTAACTTTCAAGACATTTAAAATTAACTTTAATGATTCTTCTGTAGTCCATGAACACAGATTGCTTGGTATACTATGTACTATGAATGAAATTGTGATTTATGTGCTTTTTCTGTTTGGAACCAATTTGTTTCCAAGGGGATTCAGGAGCCTAAAATCAAAAAAGTGTGACCATTTTGTAGTTGATGGAGTATTAGAAATTGTGTCAGCGTACTAAATAAACTGCTAGGACTAGATAACCACATCAAAATTAGCTTTAGAAACTTTCCCTGAAAGTCTTATTAAAAAAAAAGAATTGTTGAAAGTCAAGCTGAGTAAGCATGTTGTTAGAATTGCTGCAGTACTGCAGTTGTGCTTGGAAGGAACAGTATGTCTTTGTTGCATTTGAGGAAAGCTGTTAAAACATTTAACACTCACCTTCCCTGTTGGTTTCTATTCACTTACCACACTTTTTTCACTGAAGCTTTTATTCTTCAAGCATAAAATCTTTTGCAGTTGAGACTTTTAAATATCGATGTTTACTGTGCTAAGGCTAAATAAAATACACTTGAATACGGTCAGAATAAGGGAGACGAAAATATGATGTAATTGTTTTCTCATTTATGTATACAAATACTATAATCTTGCTAAATAATATTTGAGGGCTGCATATGCAAATAATCACATGGGAATGTGATGCAGTGGTGATAATAGGGATCATTGGATGCATTCCACAGACCACTAATGTGTGAGAAAGGAGTAGGAGAGCAATGTTTCAAGAAGATTACAGAGAAGTGCCAGACCTATATGCTGAAATTTTATGTAGAGGTGCATTGCGTCTAAAGTAAACGAGAACCCTACCACCTTACTCTGTGCCTGAAAGTGGAAGGCAATCGCAAACCACCACACTGACATTAACAAGAAAATAGCTAAGGAAAAAGCATAAGCCACCCTGGCACCCCGCCTTCTGGCAGAACACAAATGACATGATGTGAATGACCTAGAATTGGATTGACTCATACAAATTCAAAATTTGCAGATGACACAAGCCAGCAAAAAATTTGACCCATGAGGAGCATTGTGAATATAGATGAAGGATATAGGCAGGCCAAAGGGTGCATTGACATGTTGTAGATGCAGTATAAAACAGATCAATCTGAAGTGATACATTGTGTTAGGGGAACAAAAAACGGTGACTGAAATAAAAAGAATACAGTTCTAAGGTGAGTGGAGAAACAGAGATCATGGTTCACAAATTTTTAAAGGTGGCAGAAAAGGTTGAGAAATCACAATTAGCATTTAAGTTGAAATAGTGATTAAAAAGGCATATGGATCCTTCAATTTGGATAGAGAGGTATATAGCAGTAAAACCTCAAAGTTAAGAAGCAGGTAGCAGAAAGCTGATTGGGATTATGAACTGTAAGAAGGTTGCAGAGATACCTCGGTGTAATTTAGAATAGTTGAGTGAGTAAGCAAATATATGGTAGATGCAGTATAATGTAGATAAAAACAGGAAGGCAGATTATTATCTAATTGATGCAAGGTTGGGAAGTGGAGTGGGGTGGGGGAATGCAATGAAACTTGGGTGTCCTTCCACACCAATCTCTGAGAGTAAGCATGCAGGTGTAGCAGATTGTGAAGTAAACAATAGTATATTGGTCTTCATAGTGGGAGGATTCATGTACAGGAGCCGAGATGTCTTGCTGCAACTATAAGGCACTGGTGAGACAACACCTGGAGTGTTGTTTGCTGTTTTGGTCTCTTTATAAGAAGAAGGATATTCTGGCTATGGAGGGAGTGTAACAAAGGTTGACTGGACTGATTCCTGAGATGGCAGGATTGATGTTAGATGAGAGACTGGATTGGTGAGGACTACATTCATTGGAGTTTTGAAGAATCAGGAGAATAGAAACTTAAAACAATTTAATAGGACTGGACAAGATAAATGCAGGGAGGATTTGCTCAATGACCAGGGAGTCCAGAACAAGGGGTCACAAGCTAAAGATATAGGGGGTAAACCACTTATAACAAAAATGAGAAAAAATATCCTCACCCAGAGATTGGAGACTCTATGAAATTCTTAGCCTAGGAAGTGGTTGAGGCCAAAATATTAAATATTTTCAAGAGGAGATAGAGATATTTCTTTGGACTGATTAACAAAAGCATTAAGTTGAATGATCAGACATGATTATATTAAATGACACAGCACGCTTAAAGGTCAGAATGGCCTACTCCTGCTCCTATTTTCTATGCTTCTATGGTGAACACTTATAAAATATTAATTTAGCCTTTACTGGAATATTATGTCCAATTCTAGATTTCACGCTTTAGGAAGGATCTGAAGGCTTTAGTGTGGGTGCATTAAAGATTTAGACAAATTGTTCCAGGGGCTTTGGTTCTGTGCAGAAGCTAGAATTAATTATCGTTCTTAGGGAAAAGACAGCTAAAAGGAAATTTGAAAATCATGAGGGGTCTTGACAAAATAGACCAAGAGGAACTGTCCCTATTTGAAAAATTGCTGAGCACTAGAGGACTAGAGGATTCAAGGTAATTGGCAAAACAAAGATAGCATGAGGAAATTTCCCTTTTGCACAGTGACTAGTTAAAGCCTAGAGTGCAGTGTCTGAAAGGGCGCTGCAGGCAAATTCAATCATAACTTCAAAAGAGTTTTGGATCAACACTTGAAGGGAAAGAGGAAATAATTAAGGGTTATAAAGAAAGCTTGGGTGAGTGGTGCCAGCATCACGCAAGAGACTGTGACCTCCTTCTGTGCTGTTACAATTCAATGAGTCTATGACTCTCTTGTATTCTGTGTAGTATCCCAGGTATAACATACAGCACTGACATGTATAATGCAATTTACAGATATATTTTATAACTTTTTTTTCAAATGTTTTTAACATGCAAGTTTTCAATTTTATTTAAATTTCTTTCTGAGAAGCAAACAATACTGTTATGCAGTCTGAACAATTATGCTCAATAAATTGGATGATAGCCTAAAGGGTTAGAAGCTAGCTCCCATGTTCTAAGAGCATTTTGTAATGAATTAATTACTTGTTTTGGCTTGATCATAAATTGATTCACCCAAATGTCAATAGTTATTTGGGTTTCCTTTTCTGCTTATTTGGATTCTTCAGAAAACAGTTTTGATTCTTCAACATATGCTCCTGCAGGCAGGCTTGGTCAATACAAAGATGCAATTCATTTAAAGCACAAAATCTCAAAAATGCTCTTTGTGACATTAAGCAAACACTGTAGATTTTTAAAAAACTACAGTCTTAGAATGTTTCAAGTTTCTTCACTGCATCAAGGGCTCTCCTGTTGCTTTCAAAATAAAAGAAGCCAATTATACTTCAGCACCCATGAGATTACATTTCATTGGTCTGGTTGAATCATCTTAGAGTAAATTTGATGGATCTACAGGTCTAATTAACTCCCATTGCAATACATTCTGCTGACACAAAGGACTCAGAAAATCTTTTTTTGATAATATTTATTAAAGGAATGACAGTAGTACAGGCAAGGTTAGCATTTATTTTTCACCTCCAAGGATCCTTGAGGAATAGTGGTAAACCAGCTCTTCTGCTGCTAACATTCTTGTGGCATGGGTACAAAATTGTGTAATTTAGAAGGGGGTTCTAGGATTTTGACTCAACACAGTATGAAAAAGATGATGTTTTTTTCCAAATCAGCGTGGTGGGTCAATTATAGGCAGTTCTCTTAGATTATAGAAGTTGTGGATTTGCAAGATGCCACCAAAGGAAGATTAGTGCGTTCTGGCACTGCACATATTAAATGGCACTTATTACTTCCAGTATGTGCTGCTAATGGAAATAATTAATAGTTAAAGTGGTGGACAGGATAGCAATTAAGTTGAATGTTTTATTCTGGTTGATGTTGAGTTTCATGAATTAAAGCAAATAGAGAATATTTCATCACACCTGACTTATTCCTTGTAGATGGTATACAGCTTTGCTAAGTCCTTGGGTGAATGGCTCACCTAAGAATTCCCAGTGTTTGACCTGATCTGTAGTCACAATATTTATAATGCTGATCAACTCTTGTCCTGTTCTCATTTGTGAGGGTTAGGTCATTGATGTTCATTGGATTGGTCCTTGATTATGAGTAAGGATTGTAATGGTTTGCCATTTCCCTCTGCAGGTTGATTAGCGGGATTCTCTTCTATTCTTACTGCCTATCTTCAGACATATTCAAAGGATTTACAGGCTGACAATCAACATGTTTGATGATGGCATAAACATATCTTCTATGAACAAGACCTGGCACTTAAATCCAGAGCTTCTGACCCAGAGATAGGAATGCTTATGCTTATGCTGTACCATAAAACTCTTTTTACATTGAATTTACAATTATATTTATGGTCAATATGGTCCCCAGAATATTGATGATTGGATTGACTATGGTGAACATGCTGTTGAATATCAAAGACAGAGGTAAGATTGTGTATTGTTGGAGATGGATTTTGCGTTGCAAACTTCAGGTGAGCCTCAGTTGGATGGAGGAACCACTTCAGTGATATCCTCAAGGCCTCACTGATGAAGTGCAGCATTCCCACAGACATCTGGGAATCACTGGCGAAAGACTGTCTAAAGTGGAGAAGGAGCATCAGGTAGGCGTTGAGCACCACGAGACCTGCACTGGGAAAAGTGGAAGCCATGTGAAAACACTGTGAAGAGTGCACAGCCACATGAATGCCCCACTCATCAATTTACGTGACCACCTTCTGCCCCAAGTGTAACAGAGCCTGCGGTAGCCACATCAGTCTGCACAGCCACTTATGGACTCACCCTGAGAGTGGAAGGTTATAATCCAAGATGGAGGACGGAAAAAAATTCTGACTGTAACAGCTGCTCCTTTATTGAGGTATTTCAGGTGTTGGAGGTGATTTCCTCAAATTCCAGGAGCAGCAATTACTGTTTTATATGCTGTTGCATTGTATTGGAACTTTGGCAAAAAAAAAGTCAAAACAACAGCAGTTTTAAAAGGAAGAAGAACAGACAAAGGAAGCACATGGTGAGGTCTGTACAGGAAAGAGAGAGAAAGAAACTGACACAGCAGTGAACCTGCACAGTTATTGCCTTTGCTGTTTAAATTTATGTATTGCTGGACATCGGAATGCATCTGGGAAAATTAACAAACATGAAATTCACAACTGATCTTAGAGGAACTGTTTGGAGGAAGTTCACAGAACAGAAAGAGATAAGTGTATGGTTTTAAGGGGACCTACAGTAAGTCTGCGGTAGTGGATATAGTGGGTTCTTTCTTGAGTTGTTTTTTGAGATATGTCTCTTGATTAAACTTAAAATATAAGCCATAACTTTAATTTAACCCGGGGCAGTGTTTTGTAGAGGAATAAGGTGGTGTTTTGTTTTGGGTCTGTAGCTTGTGAAGGAGCAAAAATGGCCTTTAGTAGAGTGATATGTGCTTCTTGTCAGGTGTGGGAGTTTAAAGAGAGTTTAAGGGTTACTGTGGAATATATCTGCAAAAAATGCTGTTGGTTGAAAATCTTATCAAGTCGAATGGATTGGTTGGAGAGACAGTTAGAAGCAATGAGGAATTTGCAACAGCAATAATATGTGATGGATGGCAGCTATAGGAAGGGGGGAAAGTCTCAAGTCCAGTCATACAGATGGGTTAACTCCAGTAAAGGTAAGAGAGGTAGGCAGCTAGTGCAGGAGCCATCTGTGGCTATACCCATTTCAAACAAATATGCTGTTTTGGAAAATGTATGGGTTGATGGATTCTCAGGGGAATGTAACATGAACAGCCAAGTTTCTGGTATTGAGACAAGCTATAAAACAATGAGGGGTACGTCGGGTTCCAAGAGATCAATTGTGTTAGGTGATTCTGTTATCCGAGGTACATTTCTGTAGCCAGCAGCGAAAAATCAGAATGGTGTGTTCCTTCCCTGATGTCAGGATCAAGGATGTCTCAGAAAGGGTGCAGAATGTTCTCAAGGGGAGATTGGCTAGAGCTGCTCGGGAGGACTTAAACTAATAAGGAGTGAGGGTGGGACCCAGGGAGATAGTGAGGAAAGAGACTGGTTCAGTTGAGAACAGAAGCGAGTCAAACAGGGAAGGCAGATGAACTCAGGGCATGGTTAGGAACATGGGACTGGGATATCATAGCAATTAAAGAAACACAGCTCAAGGATGGGCAGGACTGGCAGCTTAATGTTTTTAAAACATGAAATAGCTCTGGCCAGGATACAAATGCTATAGGAAAGGATAGAAAGGGAGGCAAGAGAGGAGGGGGGTGGGGTGTTTTTGATAAGGGATAGCATTACAGCTGTGCTGAGAGAGGATATTCCTGGAAATATATCCAGGGAAGTTATTTGGGTGGAACTGAGAAATAAGAAAGGGATGATCACCTTATTGGGATTATATTATAGACCCCCTAATAGTCAGAGGGAAATTGAGAAACAAACCTATAAGGAGATCTCAGCTATCTGTAAGAATAATAGGGTGGTTATGTTAGGAGATTTAAACTTTCCGAACATAGACTGGGACTGCCATAGTGTTAAGGGTTTAGATGGAGAGGAATTTGTTAAGTGTGTACAAGACAATTTTCTGATTCAGTATGTGGATGTACTTACTAGAGAAGGTGCAAGACTTGACCTACTTTTGGGAAATAAGGCAGGGCAGGTGACTGAGGTGTCAGTGGGGGAGCACTTTGGGACCAGGGACCATAATTCTATTAGATTTAAAATAATGATGGAAAAGGATTGACCAGATCTAAAAGTTGAAGTTCTAATTTGGAGAAAGGCCAATTTTGACAGTATTAGGCAAGAACTTTCAAAAGCTGATTGGGGGCAGATGTTCACAGCTAAAAGAACGGCTAGAAAATGGGAAGCTTTTAGAAATAAGATAACAAGAATCCAGAGAGAGTATATTCCTGTCAGGGTGAAAGGAAAAACTGGTAGGTATAGGGAATGCTGGATGACTAAAGAAATTGAGGGTTTGGTTAAGGAAAAGAAGGAAGCATATGTAAGGTATAGACAGAATAGATCGAGTGAATCCTTAGAAGAGTATAAAGGCAGTGGGAGTATACTTAAGAGGGAAATCAGGAGGGCAAAAAGGGGACATGAAATAGCTTTGGCCAGTAGAGTTAAGGAGAATCCAAAGGGTGTTTACAAATACATTAAGGACAGATGGATAACTAGGGAGAGAATAGGCCCCCTCAAAGATCAGCAAGACAGCCTTTGTGTGGAACTACAGAAAATGGGGGAGATACTGAAAGAGTATTTTGCATCAGTATTTACTGTGGAAAAGGACATGGAAGAAAAAGAAAGTAGCGAAACAGAGGGGGACGCCTTGCAAAATGTCCATATTAGAGAGGAGGAAGTGCTGGATGTCTTGAAATGCACAAAGATGAATAAATCCTCAGGACCTGATCAGGTATAACCTAGAACACTAAGGGAATCTAGAGAAGTGATTGCTGGGCCACTTGCTGAGGTATTTGTATCATCAATAGTCACAGGTGAGGTGCTGGAAGACTGGAGGTTGGCTAATGTGGTGCCACTCTTTAAGAAGGGTAGTAAGGACAAGCCAGGAAACTATAGACCAGTGAGCCTGATGTCGGTGATGGGCACATTGTTTAAGGGAATCCTGAGGGACAGGATGTACATGTATTTGGAAAGGCAAGGACTGATCAGGAATAGTCAACATAGCTTTGTGCATAGGTAATCATGTCTCACAAACTTGTTTGAGTTTTTTGAAGAAGTATCAAAGAAGATTGATGAGGGCAGAGTGGTAGATGTGATCTATATGGACAAGGTTCCCCATGGGAGATTGGTTGGCAAGGTTAGATCTCATGGAATAAAGAATGGACTAACCATTTGGATACCGAACTGGCTCAAAGGTAGAAGACAGAGGTGGTGGTGGAGGGTTGTTTATCAGACTGGAGGCCTGTGACCAGTGGAGTTCCACAAGGATCGATACTGAGTCCACTACTTTTTGTCATTTACATAAATGATTTGGATGCTAGCATTAGAGGTACAGTTAGGAAGTTAGCAGATGACACCAAAATTGGAGGTTAAGTGGATAATGAAGAAGGTTACCTCAGATTACAACAGGATGTTGATCAGATGGGCCGATGGGCTGAGAAGTGACAGATGGAGTTTAATTCAGCTAAATGCGAGGTGCTGTATTTTGGGAAAGCAAATCTTAGCAGGACTTATACACTTAATGGTAAGGTCCTAGGGAGTGTTGCTGAACAAAGAGACCTTGGAATGCATGTTCATAGCTCCTTGAAAGTGGTGTCGCAGGTAGATAGGATAGTGAAGAAGGCGTTTGGTATGCTTTCCATTATTGGTCAGAGTATTGAGTACAGGAGTTGGGAGGATATCTCGCAGCCGTGCAGGACATTGGTTAGGCCACTGTTGGAATATTGCGTGCAATTCTGGTCTCCTTCCTTTTAGAAAGATGTTGTGAAACTTGAGAGGGTTCAGAAAAGATTTACAAGGATGTTGCCAGGGTTGGAAGATTTGAGCTATAGGGAGAGGCTGTACAGACTGGGGCTGTTTTCCCTGGAGCATCGGAAGCTGAGGGGTGACCTTATAGAGGTTTACAAAATTATGAGGGGCATGAATAGGATAAATAGACAAAGTCTTTTCCTCAGGGTCAGGGAGCCCAGAACTAGAGGGCGTAAGTTTAGGGTGAGAAGGGTAAGATATAAAAGGGACCTAGGGGCAATGTTTTCACGTAGAGGGTGGTACGTGTATGGAATAAGCTGCCAGGCGAAGTGGTGAAGGCTGGTAGAATTGGAACATTTAAAAGACATTTGGATGGGTATAGGAATAGGAAGCATTTTGCGGGATATGGGCCAGGTGCTGGCAGGTAGGTCCAAATTGGTTTGGGATATCTGGTTGGCAAGGACAAGTTGGACCAAAGGGTCTGTTTCCATGCTGTACATCTCTATGACTCTATGACTCTATCTTCGGCTGAGGGACTGACAATGATGATGATATTATCTGAGGCATTTATGAATAGTATTGGATACTGCAATCATCAGTGAACATTCCCAATTCTGCCCTAATGGTGGAAGGCCATTGATAAAACATGTGAAGATCTTTGGATTTAGGATATTCCTGAAATTAAAGTATGAGACTGAAATTATTCACTTTGACTAAGCACAATTATCTTCCTTTGCATTAGGTATCATATTAACCAACGGAAATGTTTCTCCTGATTCCCATTGACTTCACTTTCAAAAGGATGCCTTATTCCACACTCAATCACATGCTGCCTTTACATCAAGATTAGTCACTTTCCCTTCACCACTTATTCTTTGTTCATGTTTGAATAATGAGGAACGTAGGAACCAATGTAGGAACCAATGGAAGAAAACTTGTTCAGCTGCATTAGCAGATTATTACTCAACGAATATTATTTGATAGCATAGTCAATGACACTTTCTATATGCTCATGACTGAGAGTAAACCAATAGGGTGGTAATTGTCTTGATTGAATTTGTCTGGATTTTTGTTGATATGACAATTTTTCACATTATTGGGAAGATGCCAGAATTGTAGCCATGCTGGAGCAAATAGTTCCATAAATACAATCCTTTAATGCCACAGCAGTAATTTTATTTGGGGCTCAATGCATTTTGCACCATAGTTTTATTGTCAAAAAAACTAATTATGTGATTTTTCAGATTATCTTCTTTACCCTGTTGGTGATGGATTGAAATGCAATTAGGTAAAATGTCTCTCCTGGTCTACCATATTCAAGTGACCACTGCCATGTGGTACACAAACCACACTGCCCTCCTGGGCAGATATCTGAAGCTTTACAAGGGTCGTTGTGTTGAAGACTCAAAGAAATAGTGCCAGAAGAGGACCTGAGGTGAGTGCCCATAGTGGAAATTAAAAAACACAGCTGTAGAATGTGACCTGCCACTGAGAATGAGGAAAAACACAAAGCTCACAATTAAAACTTGTTTTAATAAACTCACAACTAAACCACAATTTAAGAGAAGATTATTGCAACATTTGTCCTACCAGCCCCTCTTCAAATTGCCTGGATATGAGAGAAAGCTGGGAATTCTTCCGTGAATAATAACAGAATTAAGCAATAGCTATGGATTCATGAGCAAACCAGAACAAATGCAAGTCACTCCATTTTATCGCTGTTGGAAAGAAACTGTTTCAAAATATTTTCGACTTACATCTCTCTGAAGATTAGAAAAAAAGCAGAGGGCAGGTATTTTAATAGCTTTGAAAGCAGGTTTTCAGCCTGGAGTGAACATTATGCATGAATGGTACATATTAAATGCTCGGGAACAAAATTAAAATGAAAGCTGCTGATGACACTCAACATTCCAGACAGAATATGGGTGAAGAGGAACTAATTACCTTGTCACAGCACACTACTATTCCAACTATCACGAGGTGGACCTTTGACTTCAATGACTCCTGCTGAGATTGTCAACAGCACAGAGTCTATTCCTGTTGCTCAGAAGGGAGGGAGAGAGATGAGCAGAGTATTAGTCATTGGGAACTCTACAGTTAGGGGGACAGATAGGAGATTCTTTGGCAATGAGAGAGACTCACAGTTGGAGTGTTGCTTCTTAGTTGCCAAGGTCTGTGATGTTTTCAGTATCCTAGGGGGAAAGGGTAGCAGCCCCAAGTCATGGTAGCCCCACGTAGGTGCTAACAGCATAGGCTGGAAAAGGGATCAAGATGTAAGGCAAAAAATCAAGGAGCTAGGATGAATGCTTCGTGCTAGAACAAACAGAGTTGTTACCTTTAGTTTGTTGCCTGTGCCATGTGCTAGCGAGGCAAGGAATAGAGAGAGAGATGAGTTGAACACATGGTGCAAGGGGTAGTGCAGGAGGGAGGGTTTCATATACCTGGATTTATGGGCCTTATTCTGGGGTAGGTGTGACCTCTATAAACTGGATGGTCTACATCTGAACCAGAGGGGGACCAATATTCTGGGGCAGGGTGAATTTGCTAATGCTGTTTGGGGGGATTTAAACTTATTCAGCAGAGAGATGGGAACATAATTTGTAGTTCCAGTATCCAGGGGGTAGAGAATAATGAGGTCAGAAATGAGTTTTCAAGGTCGCAAGAGTTCACTGGCAAGCAGAAAGGTGGTTTGAAGTGTGTCTACTTCAATGCCAGGAACATTCGGAATAAGGTAGGTAAACTTGCAGCATGGGTTGGCATCTGAGACTTCAGTATTATGGCCATTTTGGGGATATGGCTAGAGGAGGGACAGGACTGGTTGTTGCAGGTTCCAGGATTTAGAGTTTCAGTAAGAACAAAGAAGATGGTAAAAGAGGGAGAGGTGCGGCATTGTTAGTCAAGGACAGTATTATGGTGGCAGAAAGAACATTTGAGGATTCATCTACTGAGGTAGTATGGGTTGAGGTTAGAAACAGGAAAGGAGAGGTCACCCTGTTGGGAGTTTCCTATAGGCCTTCAAACAGTTCCACAGATGTAGAGGAAAGGATAGTAAAGATAATTCTGGATAGGAGCGAGAGTGACAGGGTAGTTGTTATGGGGAGTTTAATTTTCCAAATATTGACTGGAAATTCTATAGCTCGAATACTTTAGAGGGTCAGTTTTTGTCCAATGTGTGCAGAATGGTTTCCTGACACAGTATGTAGACAAGCCAATAAGAGACGAGGCCACATTGGATTTGGTACTGGGTAACAAACCCAGCCAGGTGTTAGATTTGGAGGAAGGTTGCACTTTGGTGATAGTTAACACAATTCTGTGTGTTTACTTTAGCGATGGAAAAAGATAGGTATACAACCTAGGGCAAGAGTATAGCTGGGGGAAAGGCAATTATGATGTGATTCAGCAAAATCATAGACTGGGACTGCCATAGTGTTAATGGTTTAGATGGAGAGGAACTTGTTAAGTGTGCACAAGTCAATTTTCTGATACAATATGTGGATGTACCTGCTAGAGAAGATGCAAAACTTGACCTCTCTTGGGAAATAAGGCAAGGTAGGGCAGGTGACTGAGATGTTAGTGGGGATATCCTTTCCCACAGTAAATACTAATGCAAAATACTCATTGAGTATCTCCCCCATCTTCTGTGGTTCCACACAAAGGCCACCTTACTCATCTCTGAGGGACCCTATTCTCTCCCTAGTTATCCTTTTGTCCTTAATGCATTTGCAAAACTCTTTGGATTCTCCTTAATTCTATTTGCCAAAGCTATCTCATGTCCCCTTTTTTCTCTCCCGATTTCCCTCTTAAGTATACTTCCTACTTCCTACTTTCTAAGGATTCACTCGATCTATCCTGTCTATATCTTACATATGCTTCCTTCTTTTTCTTAACCAAACTCTCAATTTCGTTAGTCATCCAGCATTCACTATACCTACCAGCCTTTCCTTTCACCCTAACCGGAATATACATTCTCTGGATTCTCATTATCTCATTTCTGAAGTCTTCCCATTTTCCAACACCAGAATTGCACGCAACATTCCAGCAGTGGCCTAACCAATGTCCTGTACTGCTGTAGCATGACCTCCCAACTCCTGTACTCAATACTCTGACCAATAAAGGAAAGCATACCAAACGACGTCTTCCCTATCCTATCTACCTATGGCTCCACTTTCAAGGAGCTATGAACTTGCACTCCAAGGTCTCTTTGTTCAGCAACACTCCCTCGGACCTTACAATTAAGTGTATAAGACCTGCTAAGATTTGCTTTCCCAAATTGCAGCACCTCGCATTTATCTGAATTAAACTCCATCTGCCACTTCTCGGCCCAATGGCTCATCTGATCAACATCCTGTTGTAATCTGAGGTAACCTTCTTCGTTGTCCACTATGTTTCCAATTTTGGTGTCATCTGCAAACTTACTAACTGTATCCCTTATGCTCGCATTCAAATCATTTATGTAAACAACAAAAAATAGAGGACCCAGCATCAATCATTGTGGCACTCCACTGATCACAGGCCTCCAGTCTGAAAAACAATCCTCCACCACCACCTTTGAGCCAGTTCTGTGTCCAAATGGCTAGTTCTTCCTTTATTCTGTGAGATCTAACCTTGCCAACCAGTCTCTCATTGGGAACTTTGTCGAACGCCTTACTGAAGTCAACATAGATCACATCTAATGATTTCCCATGCACAAAGCTATGTTGACTATCCCTAATTAGTCCTTGCCTTTCCAAATACGTGTACGTCCTGTCCCTCAGGATTCCTTCCAACAACTTACCCACCACTGACATCAGGCTCACTGGTCTATAGATCCCTGGCTTGTCCTTACTACCCTTCTTAAAGAGTGGCACCACAAAAGCCAATCTCCAGTCTTCCGGCAACTCACCTGTGACTATGGATGATACAAATATCTCAGCAAGAGGCCCAGCAATCACTTCTAGCTTCCCATAGAGTTCTAGGGTACACCTCATTAGGTCCTGGGGATTTATCCACCCTTACCTGTTTCAAGACATCCAGCACTTCCTCCTCTGTAACATGGATATTTTCCAAGTTGTGAAACTTGAAAGGGTTCAGAAAAGATTTACAAGGATGTTGCCAGGGTTGGAGGATTTGAGCTATAGGGAGAGGCTGAACAGGCTGTTTTCCCTGGAGCTTTGGAGGCTGAGGGGTGACCTTATAGAGGTTTACAAAATGATGAGGGGCAAGGATAGGGTAAATAGGCAAAATCTTTTCTCTGGGGTTGGGGAGTCCAGAACTGGAGGGCATAGGTTTAGGGTGAGATGGGAAAGATATAAAAGAGACCTACGGGGCAACCTTTTCATACAGAGGGTGGTGCGTGTATGGAATGAGCTGCCAGAGGAAGTGGTGGAGGCTGGTACAATTGCAACATTTAAGAGGCATTTGGATGTGTATATGAATAGGAAGGGTTTGGAGGGATGTGGGCAGGGTGCTGGCAGGTGGGCCTAGATTGGGTTGGGATATCTGGTTGGCATGGACGGGTTGGACCAAAGGGTCTGCTTCCATGCTGTACATCTCTATGACTCTATGATTCTATTTAGGATGCATGGGATGGGGAAGGAAACAGAAGGGTATGGACACAGTTGAAATGTGGAGCTTATTCAAGGAACAGCTACTGCGTGTCGTTGATAAGAATGTACCTGTCAGGCAAGGAGGAAGTGGTCGAGTGAGGAAGCCGTGGTTTACTAAAGAAGTTGAATCTTTTGTCAAGAGGAAGAAGAAGGCTTATGTTAGAATGAGACGTAAAGGCTCAGTTAGGGTGCTTGAGAGTTACAAATTAATCAGGAAAGACCTAAAGAGAGAGCTAAGAAGTAGCAGGAGGGGACATGAGAAGTCTCTGGCAGATATGATCAAGGAAAATCCTAAAGCTTTCTATAGGTATATCAGGAATAAAAGAATGACTAGAGAAAGATTAAGGCCAATCAAGCATAGTTGTGGGACATTGTGTGTGGAGTCAGAGGAGATAGGGAAAGTGCTTAAATATATACTTTTCATCAGTATTCACACTGGAAAAAGACAATATTGTCGAGGAGAAGATTGAGATAAAGGCTACTACTAGACTAGATGGGATTGTAATTCTCAAGGAGGAGGTGTTAGCAATTCTGAAAAGTGTGAAAATAAATAAGTCTCCAGGGCCAGATGGGATTTATCCTAGGAATCTCTGGGAAGCCAGGGAGGAGAATGCAGAGCCTGTGGCTTTGATCTTTATGTCATCATTCTCAACAGGAATAGTGCCAGAACACTGGAAGATTGCAACTGTTGTGCCCTTGTGCAACAAGGTGAGTAGAGACAATCTGGCAATTATAAATCAGTGAGCTTTACTTTGATTGTGGACAAAGTGTTGGAAAAGGTTATATGAGATATGATTTATAATCATCCAGAGAGGAATAAGTCAACACGTTTTTGTGAAGGGTAGGTCATGCCTCACAAAACTTATTGAGTTCTTTGAGAAGGTGACCAAACAGGTGGATGAGGGTAAAGCAGTTGATGTGGTATATATGAATGTCAGTAAGGTGTTTGATAAGGTTTCCCACAATAGGCCATTGCACAAAATACGAAGGTGATTTGGCTATTTGTATCAGAAATTGGTTATCTGAAAGAAGACAGAAGGTGATGGTTGATCGGAAATATTCATCCTGGAGTTCAATTACTAGTGGTGTACCACAGGGATCTGTTTTGGAGCCACTGCTGTTTGTCATTTTTAGAAATGACTTAAATGAGTGTGTAGAAGGATGGGTCAGTAAATTTGCGGATTACACTAAGATCGGTGGAGTTGTGAACAGTGTAGAAGGATGTTGCAGGTTACTGAGGGACATAGATAAGCTGCAGAGCCGAGCTGAGAAGTGGAAAATGGAGTTTAATGTGGAAAACTATGAGGTGATTTACTTTGGAAGGAGTAACAGGAATGCAGTGTACTGGGCTAATGGTAAGATTCTTGGTAGTGTAGATGAGTAGAGAGATCTCAGTGTCCATGTACATAGATTCCTGAAAGTTGCCACCCAGGTTGATAAGGTTGTTAAGAATGCATACAGCATGTTAGCTTTTATTAGTAGAGGGATTGAGTTTCGGAGCCACGAGGTCATGCTGCAGCTATGCAAAACTGTGGTGCGGTCGCACTTGGAGTATTACATACAGTTCTGGTTACAGCATTATAGGAAGGATGTGGAAGCTTTGGAAAGGGTTCAGAGGAGATTTACTCGGATGTTGCCTGGTATGGAGGGAGGGTCTTATGAAGAAAGACTGAGGGACTTGAGGTTGTTTTCATTAGAGAGAAGAAGTTGAGAGGTGACTTAATTGAGACATATAAGATAATCAGAGGTTTAGATAAGGTGGACAGTGAAAGCCTTTTTCCTCAGATGGCAATGGCTAGCACAAGGGGACATAGCTTCAAATTGAGGGGTGATAGATATAGAACAGCTGTCAGAGGTAGTTTCTTTACTCAGAGAGCATTAAGGATGTGGAACATATTGCCTACAACAGTAATAGATTCGCCAACCTTCAGGGCATTTAAATGGTCAATGGATAAACATATGGATGAAAATGGAATAGAGTAGGATAGATAGGCTTCAGATTGGTTCCACAGGTCAGCACAACATCGAAGGCAGAAGGGTCCGTATTGCGTTGAAATGTTCTATGTGTTCTATGTTCATACTTCAGTCATTATGGCATTCCCAACATTATTATGAATGAAAATTACCCTCAGTTAATGAGTGAAAAGTTCAGTCGCTTTATGAAGCATTGAGAATGTCAACATTGCATACATCTCCACACTATCCCAAGTGAAATGGAAAGACTGCAGCAGCAGTAAAAATTGCCAAAGGAATCATAAAGCTGTTGAGCCAATCACGCACAAATTTAAACATGGCAATTCTCGAGTGGTCACACACAGCCAGTGAAGACAGGGCAAATAGATCAGTGCAAAGACACATTTCACGCTGCACCTAAACCACTCTTCCAATATCAAAAAAAAAATACTGAAGCCAGATGTAGTAACTTATATGAATTAAACAATCAAGGTGCAACAGCAGAAAGTGAAATTTAATTTTGTCAAGACTGCTAAACCATTGCCAGTGTTGAATATTAGTGAATCAGTCATGATACAAACATTCAACAATACCAGGGAGAATCAGCCCAAGTGGCAAGCTGGAATCTTTGAAAAGCAGTTCTACCTTAATAATGTGCCCTGAGAATGAACCACCAAATCCACTATCACAGCTGCAGGCACATACATCCGATTGCAGAAGCTGTTCTTCAACTGCAAGCAGCTGATCAGGAAGAGGTGAAGACACCACTTGCACTGAACATACATCAACCATCAAACCAGAGGTTTACAGCAACATAATAAAGAAAAATAGAACAAGAACATCTACTCTAGCGACACCAAGCAGCATAAAAAAAAACATTCTGTGGCAACGTAAGGTCATGCAGATGAAAAGTCAATGACAACAATATATACACTTTATACTAAGAGATCAGCATGATTAATATGTACACAGAGACTAGTGAAAATAATAAACTCATAGGCTTCAGGACAATAACTGGATGCAGCTAGTACTAGAGTAACTAAAAATGTAAGTGATAATGCCTGCCATTTTTGTTTTCATTTATTTGTATTAAAAGGGGGCTAGTCAGATTGAAAGACTTACATACAAATGTCCTAGTCTGCCATTGTCATGTGATCTCTGCCAAAGATTCTATATATTCAACACACTGCTGTGAGGTACACTTGATACAACTATAAGTAGCAAATGCTTTGAAGGAAGGTGTGGTGGGCAATGTGCAACAAAAATAATACACGTATTTAAAGAGCCTTATCGAAAAGGTCACCACTTCTATCATCAGTCAACGCAATGGCTACAAAAATGGTACTGCTATGTCATGATTGTTATGAAGATTATCTGTGTTGGCCTTCCTTCGCAATCATTGTTTTACATTCTGATGGTATAGCAGAGAACCAAAGATGCCTCAACCTACATTTTTGGATTAATTGTCTCACTGTATGTTGATACATCTCGAATGTGCTTACAAAACACCCAGTGTTTATGATACAATGAGGTAATACATGTTAGTGTATAGGTGAGATTTTAGAGCCAGTTATCTTTGCGAACTTTAAGTGAATAAACAAAACATTCTACGGAATGTGATGGAATTTCTAAGTTAAGAAAGAAAATTGGAGATTAGAGTAAGAATTCCAAGAGCAGTTGACCCAGGAATCTATGACTCCATAAGACCATAAGACCATAAGGCATAGGCGTGGAAGTAAGGCCATTCGGCCCATTGAGTCTACTCTGCCATTCAATCATGGCTGATGGGCATTTCAACTCCACTTACCAGCATTCTCCCCGTAGCCCTTAATTCCTCATGACATCAAAAATCTATCAATCTCTGCCTTGAAGACATTTAGCATCCCGGCCTCCACTGCACTCTGCGGCAATGAATTCCACAGGCCCACCACTCTCTGGCTGAAGAAATGTCTCCGCATTTCTGTTCTGAATTTACCCCCTCTAATTCTAAGGCTGTGTCCACGGGTCCTAGTCTCCTCGCCTAACGGAAACAATTTCCTAGTGTCCACTCTTTCCAAGCCATGTATTATCTTGTAAGTTTCTATTAAGTCTCCCCTTAAACTTCTAAACTCCAATGAATACAATCCCAGGATCCTCAGCTGTTCCTCATATATTAGACCAACCATTCCAGGGATCATCCATGTGAATCTCCGCTGGACACGTTCCAGTGCCAGTATGTCCTTCCTGAGGTGTGGGCACCAAAACTGGACACAGTACTCCAAATGGGGCCTAACCAGAGATTTATAAAGTCTCAGTAACACAATGGTGCTTTTATATTCCAACCCTCTTGAGATAAATGACAACATTACATTCGCTTTCTTAATCACGGACTCAACCTGCATGTTTACTTTTAGAGAATCCTCGACTAGCACTAGACTCTTTTGGCATAAGTACACCATGACCGCATTGATACAAAAATCTCTTCACAAAGAGGGCAACACTAACATCTGTAACATATTTTTGGGGAGGGATTTGCTGAACTTTCCCCAAGCTGAATAATCTGATCTCTCACCAGACTACTTTGTATGTAACCTTGACCAGTATCAGACATGACCAGTTCTTTCTGTTCCTGTTAACTTATGCAGTGAACCCCCATCCTAATCTTGGTAGGCTCATCAGATTAATGGCAAGAATTCCAGGTAGGTATATTGCAACAATTGTGTAAGAATGTGCTCTATTAATGTGCTCATTTATTTCTTATTGAATAATAATTCCTAAATATGATAAGATCAAATATCTGCAGATGATTTGTAATTGTTCATATTAGACATCATAATTGGCCTACTACAACTGGGTCAGTTACCTCCAGCTGCTTTGTCATAGTTTCAACTGATCCTACTTTCATGATAATAATTAAGTAATTGGCTAATGCATTTATGATATACATGTCCAAAGTATTAATTTATAATATCATTGATAGGGCATATGCAGATAAATTTTGTAACTTCTTGGAAAGAAT
This sequence comes from Hemiscyllium ocellatum, assembly GCF_020745735.1. Classification (NCBI taxonomy): domain Eukaryota; kingdom Metazoa; phylum Chordata; class Chondrichthyes; order Orectolobiformes; family Hemiscylliidae; genus Hemiscyllium; species Hemiscyllium ocellatum. Next base: position 58,296,200 of record NC_083407.1, on the reverse strand, counting down.
GTTTTAAAAAGCAAATTATATTGACTACAGCAGTGTCAATGTTGCATTTGCCAGTGAAAAACTGTCTGGATAGTCCAATTTGTCATTGAGGGAAACGGGTGTTAGATTTAAACACCAATAGACAGAGAAATCATTTGCTTCCTGCAATAGCTTTTACCACTCTGACTATTCTTCTTTCTGGAACTCCTCTTATCCAAGTAGGAGGACTCATCAGTGCAAACGGGGTGTTCCTGAAAGAAATTCCAAATCTTCACCACCATCTATAGAATAGTGACATCAGCCAGTCAAAATTGATCCAGGATGACATTTCAAGGATAATAGCTTGTGTTCAAAATTAATTCAACATTTAGACAATCTGTGAGCATGTCTTTCCAGAATTAGCCTGCTACTAGCTAACCTGCTACTTTTAAGATAACATTCTGCAGAGATGTTGGATTTTGTTACCAAAGACCTGGAGGCTGTGCATGTGTGCCCATGTGCAAGAAAGAGCGACATTTATACTGTATAAATCCTTTATTGATCATCTTTGCATCGGTGCCTGAGTATACTTTGTTTGCAGTACACTTGTTTCTCAGTTGTTACTAAAGCATTCTATCTGACTCATTTCTGATACTATTTCTAAGTTATGTACAGCCAATATTTGTAAACACCTTTTTTAAAAATTCAACCTTTGTTAGAACTACTGAAGAAGTGAGACAAGGAACAGAATCTGTTTTAATTGGGATGTAAAATATTGAATAGAATTATCCTAAAATTTGGCAAAGAGGGTGTTTTTCTATGCATTCTAACAGGGTTTCATAAGCAATTGTCCAGTATTCACCTCAACTTGGGTTGGGCAATTTATGTCGCACAAAGCAACACTCAACAATGCAGTTTATGATCTTCTGTGCTCCGTGAGGGTTAGGCTGTTATTATATCCACCTCTCATCAATGTATGATGTATCACTCCCACTATTTTCCTATTGTCTGCTCATCCCTACAAGGAGAGAAGCCTTGCATTTGTGCAGGAGAATCATGGCCACTCATGTATTGTTATGGCACTTCCATGATACAGTGAAGAAGTAAGATTCATTCTCAAGGGGCTGCGCTGCTTTTCTATTTAAATCTTTTCTTTATTGCAATGGCTGTGGCTGTGAACAATTATTTTAAGAAAGAACTGCAAGAGCTGGCATTCAATCAAGATTTAGCTAGTATGTATCTTGGACTGCATGCTTTGATGGTAAATTCCCATTATGGCAGCTACCAAGAAGCTGCCATCCCAAGACAGTCTTTGGCCCACCACAATGAAACTGGCTGCTTAACAATGAGTGATACCCTCTGTACACGTGACTTTTAACTCCTACAACCACGCAGTTATCCAAGGATAATATGCCTTCAACAAGAACCAAACAGCTGTATCTGTTCTTCACATTTTACATTTTCTTTGAAATTCTGCTTGCCAAAAATGAATGAGCATTATATTTCCTTCACAAAATGTGAAACTTGGTACCATGGTAACCACAAGTCTTCCAGTGGTTGAAAACAAAAAGCAACATTATTTTGAAAAAAACATTTTGTACATTTTATATTAACCTTAATTGTTATTGGAACAAGCAGTAAACTGAGAGAACTCAAGATTAATACTTTTTTCTGTATCTGATTCCTTAAAAACTGAACCTTCCAATAGCTTATATATATGAAGGGACAATTAAATTAAAGCCATAATATCATGATTCGATTGGGATACACCATCTAGAATTAGTGCAATGCCATTGGATTGAGTATTTCTGTTTAAACAAATTCACTTAAAAAAATTGTCACAGCCACTGGCTATCTGTATATTGTGCAGTAGACAAAAGATATATTATTATTTTTTACTATTTTGAGAAGGCCTCAAGGACAGAAAATACAATCTACTATCACACTTTATTTCCCAGACTGCATTGTCAACAACCATGTCTGCAGCATAGTTTTCACACTTGCAGGTTTAAGATTAATAATTAATAATGATGGAGTGTAATGCAGAGCAAATTTCTCTTGACTATCTCTAACTCGCTTCACAAGTGGATAAGTTACATTCGAATGGGATCATGACTTGAAGCCTTGATTTTCTCGTTATCTCTAACCACCCATAAATAAAGTCAACTATTTTGCATCGAAACATCTGATTTTTTTTTATAGTCAGATTTATCTGTAAAGGGAGGTTGAGTGAAAAAAAAATTGCATTATTATACTGAAAAAGTAAGAAGATTTGATATCTTATCCAATTAATTGTGTGAGATTATAAGCTTTTTTTTCTACTGCTATATTTAGGAAACTCCTGTCACTATTTGGAAAATACAAATTTGATTATGCAGTGCCAATGAGACTGTAACTGATTGCACATACAATTTGTAAGTAATGTAGAGGGAGAGTTGGTCTTGAGTGAGTTTTAACTAATATTCTTATACATGTTGCCCCAAACAGAGATTTTGCTTCTTGAATGAGCCACTGAGAAATAGGAGGAATGTTGTCAGTTAAAAATAAGTTAGCACTGAGAGAGCCGTTACAAAATATGGACAAAAACATGTTTTGTGTGTGTTGAGTCTAAATTAGATAGCATTCAAAATCTGGGACAGGGTTTGTGAATATGATGAACCCACACCCTTTGAAAATAATTGTGGTAGGGTGCCATCTTGGTGCTGCTTGCTTATTTACATATTTTCTTGAAAGTGGGTGATCTGGGTGCTGTAAAAAGTTTAATAGCCTCACCCAATAGGTCAAGATCCATCAGAATCATGGATTTCAAATGCCGCATTCTACCAACTTTACCACTAATGTCAGCTATTACTTCTAAGAATATAAGAAATAGGAACAGGAGTAGACCATTTGGCCCCTTTAGCCAACTCCATCAGTTAATAAGATCATGTGGTCTTATCTCTACATCAACTCTAGGGCTTGTGGTGGAACGGGTGGGGTGCATCTACATGTTTTAGCTCCCATAGAGGAGATGGTGCTGGATTGGATTGGCCATTTGGAAGGCAGGGTTAGAGACACTGTGATATCATGACTTTTCATCCTGAATCCTTCTGCTCATAATTAGCTTCCTCCACTCCCACAATATCATCTGATTTAAAAGTCATAGAGTCATACAGCATGGAAACAGGCCCTTCATTCCAACTAGTACATGGCAATCATGTTCACACGGCTCTTAATTTCATCATGATTTTCATCATGATCCATATGCCTGTTTTTTCTTTAGGAGGACATGCAACTTGGCCAAATAGTAAATGAACAGCAAGAAGAAATATCATGAGCAGAATTTTACAGAGGTCTCAGGTATGTGGACCCTAGTGATATATTTGGCACCTTCTGTCATTTTTTATGTTTTTGATGAGTGACATAGTGAGTTTCTCACTTGGTAGCAGTGAGTTGCCAATTAAAGGGAATTATTTCTTGTTACTGCCTTGTAAACACCACAACTTCATATCTTCCCAAATGTACGACATAACCTAGACACTGATAAATTCTGGCATGGAAGTCAGAGTGATTATCTGGTGAATTCAGCTCACCACTTGCACTATAGAACCTCCATATTGGATACTAAGCACCAACATCTCAGGGCATTCCCCACAGACACCAGTCAAAAGCTTTCATGTCCATGGGCATTGGCATCCAACATGTGCTAGCCTCTTAGAACCCTCATGACACATCTCTTATAGGACGTTGAAATGAACAAAGATAGAAATTGCTGGAGAAAAATGAAAAAGTGACCCTGGACTCAAAATGTTAGTTCTGGTTCCTCTTCACAGATATTGCCAGGCCTGCTGGGGTTTTCCAGCATTTTCTGTTTTTGTTTGCTTCAGATCGCCAACATCTGCAGTAATTTGTTTATCTGACAAAACATTTCTGCACTTCAATGCTGCACCTTGGACTGTATTGGCAATTATCATTGCAATGCTGCACCAAGGACATTGTGTTTAGGAACATGCAAGCTATCCATGGAATGGATTAGGATGCATCTCCACGCTCTTCACTTACTTCACTCACTCTAATCCTACCTGAATGCTCACAGCATTCCTGCCTTATTTTGTCTTTGTGTGCATGCCCCCTTAGCCGGAACTACCAAGCTCATAATATTTCTGCTTTGTCATACAGTTTAGTGCAGACACAATGGAGGGGCATTTGTTATGCTTGTTAGTAGCCTTAGTCATGTCAAGGGTGTGGGGAGTGGGGGATGTGGAGGTGATGGCCTTCCCCAGACCTTGGGATTTGGCATGATCAGGATCATAATGCTGTCCACATAGGGAGTGAGGACCTGAATGTTGGGCAGCCCACTTCCTGTCATCAACCTTTCTGCCCTTTCTGATCCTCCCAAAAATTAGTTGAGGCAGGTGTTAAGGGAGATAAGAGTGAGTGGTATGACTGTTACTTTCTATTCTAGTGGGGAGGTGTCCCAAGTGAGGAGGCAACAGTGACAACATGCAGGATGTTGTGATGTCAGGTGTTGGTGTGGGTGACAGTGAGTGAGGGGAGATATTGCAGGCAATAGTGAGAGTAGTCGAGCATAAGTCTTGGCAGGAGGTGGATACACTAGCACTAATAAATAAATCTGAAGTATCATAGAAATTATGATGACATTTACACTGGAGTACTGGAAAGGACATTGACCTATGTGGATGTATAAGTCTAGACATTCCATAAGACTGCAGAAACTGCTTTAATCTGAGTGGCAACCTTGGACTAGGATGGCATGGCCTGGTGTCATGGCCTTCACTGCTGGTCCTGAGGTGAGACGTAGTCCTGGCCTCATTATAGATGATGAAAGAGCAAAATTCAAGAAATGAAGTGAGAGTGACAGCCTGTAACATTAAGGCTGTATTTGAGTGAGTGTGATATCAAGGATCCAAGAAAGACAAGGGCAGCAGATACTAGGAACTTCACTACCTGCAAGTTCCCCTCCAAGCCATGCACCATCCTGACTTGGAAATATATCACTGTTCATTTACTGTTGTTAGTTTAAGATACTGGAATTCCCTCCCAAACGGCATTATGGGTCACCCTACAGCACAGGGTTGCAATGGTTCAAGAAGGTAGTTCCTCCTCAAGGGCAGCTAGGAATGGACAATAAGTACTAGCCCAGCCAATGAAGCCCATGTCGCACCAGTGAATGAAAAAAAGTAACCAATACAGAGGAAGCCTGCAAACATTGCAAAACCTTTCAAAAAATTGGAGATGTAGTGGACAGCAAAGAAGGTTACCACAGTGTACAACAGGACCTTAATCAGATGGGCCAATGGACTGAAGAGTGGCAGATGGAGTTTAATTTAGATAAATATGAAGTGCTGCATTTTGGAAAGGTAAGTCAGGGCAGACTGATTCATTAAATGGCAGTGTTGGGGAGTGTTGCTGCACAAACAGACCTTGGAGTGCAGGCTCATAGTTCCTTGAAAGTGGAGTCCCAGGTAAACAGGATAGTGAAGAAAGCATTTAATATGCTTTTCTTTATTGGTCAGAGCATTGAGTATAAGATTTGGGAGGTCATGTTGTGGCTATACAGTAGATTTTCTTTTGGAATACTGCATTCAATTCTGGTCTCCCTGTTACAGGAATGATGTTGTGAAACTTGAAAAGTTTCAGAAAAGATTTACAAGGATGTTGCCAGGCTTGGAGGGTTTGAGCTATGGGGAGAGCTGAAAAGGTTGGGGCTATTTTATCTGGAGTGTCAGAGGTTGAGGGATGACCTTTTTGAGGTTTACAAAATCATGAGGAGCATTGATAGAGTAAATAGACAAGGTCTTTTCACCAGAGTTGAGGAGTCCAGAATTAGAGGGTTTAGGTGAGAGGGGAAAGGAACTGAATGGACAACTTCTTCACACAGAGGGCGGTGCATATATGGAATGATCTGCCAGAGGAAGTGGTGGAAGCTAGTACAATTACAACATTTAAAAGTTATCTGGATGGGTATATGAATAGGAAGGGTTTAGAGGATATGGGCCAATTGTTGGCAAATGGGACTAGATTTGTTTAAGATATCTGGTCAGAATGGATAAGTTGGATAGAAGGGTCTGTTTCCATTCTGTACACCTCTATGATTGTATGACATGATTTAACCATGCTTGCTTCTCTTCGATAAACAATACTTGAATAAAGTCAGTTCTGTTTGAATAAAGGGCTTCAGTGACCTCCCTATTGCAAAGATAAATTACAAATTGTGAGATGTTGCTAATATCTCCATTCCTGACAGGAAAAAGCCAGAAGTACCAGAGGTCATCACCATGATCACCTTCACCACCATGGTGAATCTTTCATTGCTTACCCTATCTGAGTATGGAGTTATCTCCAAGTGGTGCCAGAAATGTGCACATGTACCATAAGATGTTTTGAACCTCTTATGTTACTTGTAGTGCTCAAAATTAGAGATAGCCATGTTTAATTTCTCACTCTACACAAGACCATGGAATCAGTACCCACTCCTCTCTTCTACAACACAAGAATTATGCAGCCATCATTTTCTCCATCTTCTCACTCACTGGAACTGAAGTAAAGTGTTTGTGTCATTGCTAGCCCAGAGTTCAATACTAGACCAGAACTCTCCAATAAGAAATCATTTGTGAATTATTCAAATCACTAAAGATTGTGCTTTAGATTTAGCTACAGACAGCAACTTCTTTTTCTTATTGACCTAAAACAGGAGTTAACATGAGGTAAATGAAATAGAGATTCTTCCTTGTTAATTCAGCATATGTTCTTAGCATGTTACATTTTGGAAAATGAATGCACACTTGTATAGAATGTTGTTTGTGTAGTTTTTCAGGTTGTAGCAATATGCTAATATACTGGAATAATTTAGACAGAAAGGAGCAATGGACATGATCAGTGTGATGGAGAAAAGACAGACAGGTAGGCAGAGGGAGTGGGGTTGCCTTATTAGTAAGAAATGAAATTAAATCAATAGTAAGAAACAAAGTAGGGTCAGATGGTGCAGAATCTGTGTGGGTAGAATTGAGGAGCCGCAAAGGTTAAAAAAAGCCATAGTTGGAATTATGTACAGGAACTGGGGCACAGGATACACCAGAAGATGGAAAAGATGTTTAGGAAAGGGAATCATAGAGAATCTCAGTATGTAGGGGGACTGGGAAAATCAGATCGTGGATTGCAAGACAAAGAATTTGTGGAATGACTACGGGATGACTTTTTGGAGCAGCTAGTGCTGTAGCTCACTCGATAACGGGTAATACTGGATTTAGTATTGTGCAATGAGGTAGACTTAATAAGGCAGCATAAGGTGAAAGAATCCTTAGGAGGCAGTGATCATAATATGATTGAATTTACTCTGCAATTTGAGAGGGAGAATTGTTATTACCAATTTGAGGTAATAACACTACAGCTGAATAAAGACAATTACAGATGCATGAGGGAGGAGCTGGGTAGAATTGACTGGGACAGGAGCCTATAAGGAAAGACAGTAGAACAGAAATGGCAAGAGATTCTGGGAGTAATTCAGGAGACACAGCAGAGATTCATCCCGAGGAAAAAGAAGCATGGTACAGGTAGGATGAGGCAACCATGGCTGATGAGGGAAGTCAGGGATAACATAAAATCAAAAGAGAAAGCTTGTAATGTGGTGAATGGCAGTGGGAAACCAGAGGATTAGGAGCTGACAAAGACCAGCAGAAGGCAACAAAAAAAATAAGAGAGATGATTGAATATGAGGGTAAGCTAGCCAGTAATACAAAGGAAGACTGTAAGAGTTTCTTTAGATATATAAAGGACAAAAGAGAGGCAAAAGCAGACATTGGGCCATTGGACAATGGTGCAGGAGAGATAGTAGTGGGGAACAAGGAAATGGCTGATGAATTGAATAATTACTTTGCGGCAGTCTTCGCTGTGGAAGGCATGAATAATATCCCAAACTTACATGAGATTGAGGGGGAAGAGCTGAGTATGGTGGCCATCATCAAAGAGAAGGTGCAAGAAAAACTGAATGGCCTGAAGGTTGGTAAATCACCTGGACCAAATGGGCTACACCCCATAGTTCTAAGGGAGGTAGCTGAAGCAATAGTGGACATGTTAGTGATGATCTTTCAGGAATCGCTGGAATCAGGGAGGGTCCTAAAGGTCAGAAAAATTGCTAATGCAACACCCCTCTTTAAAAAGGGAGCACGGGAAAAGATGGACAATTACAGACCAATTAGCCTTACCTTGGTCATGGGTAAGATCCTGAAATCCTTTGTGAAGAATGAGATTTCTGAATACATTAAAGTATTTGATAAAATAGGGCAACATCAGTGTGGTTTCATCAAGGGAAGGTCATGCCTGACAAATCTAGAATTCTTTGAAGAAGTAACAAGCAGGTTAGACCAAGGAGAACCAATGGATGTTACCTATCTGGATTTCAAGAAAGCCTTTGACAAGATGCTGCACAGAAGGCCACTGAGTAAGATAATGCCCCATGATATTAGAGACAAGGTGCTAGCATAGATAGAAGTTTGGCTGTCTGGCAGAAAACTGAGAGTGGGGATAAAAGAGTCCTTCTCAAGATGGCTGCTGGTGACAAATGGTGTTCCGCAAGGCTCAGTGTTGGAATCATATCTTTTCACTTTATGCATTAACGATCTAGATGAATGAACTGAGGACATTCTGGCTAAGTTTGCAGATGATACAAGATAAGTAGAGGGACAGGTAGCATTGGTGAGATGGGGAGGCTGCAGAAGGATTTGGACAGGTGAGGAGAGTGGGCAACGAAGTACCAGATGCAGTACAGCATTGGAATGTGTAAGGTGATGCACTTTGATAGGAAGAATAGAGGAATGGACTAATTTCTAAATGGGGAGAAAATTCAGAGGTCTAACGTCCAAAGAGACTTGAGAGTTCTAGGCCAGGATTCTCACAAGGTAAACTTGCCGGTTGAGTCAGTGGTTAGGAAGGCAAAGGCAATGATGGCATTTATTTTGAGAGGATTAATATAAAAACAGGGATGTATCTCTGACGCTCCAATGAGACTCTGGTCAGACCACATTTGGAGCATTGTGTACAGTTTTAGACCCCATATCTCAGGAAGGATGTGTTGGCTTTGGAACGCGTTCAGAGAAGTTTCACGAGAATGGTTCTAGGAACGAAAAGCTTAACATATGACGCATGTTTGAGGACTCTGGGTTCATACTCGATGGAGTTTGGAAGGATGAGGGGATCCAATTAAAATGTATAGAATACTGAATGGCTTGATCAGAAATGATATAGGGAAGATGTTTCCCATTGGTAAGAGAGACGAAGGCCCAAGTGTACAGTTTTAGAGTAAGGGGAAGACCTTTTCAAACAGATATAAGGAGAAACTTCTTCAGCCAAAGTGGTGAATCTATGGAATTAATTGCCACAGAAGGCTGTGGAGGCCAGGTCATTGAGTACATTTAAGACTGAGATAGGTATATTCTTGAGTATCATGGGGATCAAGTGTTACAGAGAGAAAGTTGGCGAGTGGGTTTGAGAAACTTATCAGCCATGATTGAATGGTGGAGCAGACTTGATGGGCTGAATGGCCTAATTTATACTCCTGCATCTTATGATCTCATGTCTTTATTGCAATAGGTAAAGGTCAAGTTAGAGAAAGTGGGAATTCATTGCAAAAGGGGACAAGGATGCTTTAATTAAGATTTACTGCAATAAGTAAACTCTCCAGAGCTAGAGGTGAGTGGCAGCGAATAAAAGGTCACCTGCAGAGAGGCCTGTGTGATGTGAGAGCAGTGAATGAAGCAGTTGGGTGAGTAGGATTAGTGAATATTTCTAGATTTTAAAGTAAAAGTAAAATCTACAAATTGTATTTGGTTCATTGGTTTTCTTCTGTCTTTTCTTGAAATAATAGTTACTTAATTATAAGATTGATAATATGAGAGACTGTTGGGATATAACATGTTAAGATGTCAAAGGAATATCAAACAAACTAGACAGCGATGGTTTGTGAGCACAAAGATAAAGAGGTGCTGACAGCCCCATGTTCAGCATCAAGCTACTCCCTGTGGATTGTATGTTAAATTATAGACACATTTTGTTTTTTCCTTTGAAGGATACTTGAGGACAAGGAATGAAAAGTCAATTTTAACTCGACTATGATGGACTAGTGGGATTGAACACCCTTGTGCACAAGTCTGGGATTAAATGCTATGAAGGTCAGTCAAAGAACCATCCTCTTGTAAAAATCTGTGCTGCAGATAAAGATTTCTGAATTCTGCAAACCAGTTTAAAAGTGAAATAAGGACAAGGGAACCTCAGTCAGCCGACAAAACCAAGCATCTCAAAATATGACTGTTCAGCTACAAACATCAACACTACCAGTAACGCTCCACTGCAAAGGCCTCGACATTAAACTATTCAATCTTTATGAAGAATTCATTCAAACTTTTATTGTTTGAACATACCATTTATTTATAATCTGTATGTATGTCTATTGCATTACTAATTCTTGGCACGTTTAACAATGAACTTACTCTTTGTGAATTGTGGGACACATTTTTAAATTGGTTCCTTTTAGAACCAAAGTTTGTTTGACTCTGGTAATAAGGTGTCCACAAGGAAGGGATCAATTTTAAATAAAGCTTGTTTCTTCTAACTGAAGGGGTGGGTAAACGAAGAAGGGGAGTCAGTGCATGTTTCCTCACGTTTAGATCAGAGTGGTGCTGGAAAAGCACAGCAGGTCAGGCAGCATCTGAGGAGCAGGAAAATCGACATTTCAGGCAAAAGCCCTTCATCAAGAATAGAGGCTGATGAGGGAATTTTGCCCGAAATGTCAATTCTCCTGCTCCTCGAATGCTGCCTGACCTGCTGTGCCTTTCCAGCACCACTCTAATATAGACTCTGGTTTCCAGCATCTGCAGTTCTTGTTTTTACCTGTCTGGTTGTAACACTCAATAGCTGAGAATTATTTTAAGGTTAAGTATTGTTCTACATTCCTCTGGGTGTCAGAGAAATAATTTGGACTCTCAGTATCCTAAATCACAAATAAACAGGAAATATTGTTCAAATAAGTAGCAACAAGAGATTCTTTCTAATCGTCAAGTTACCACAAATGTTTTTCTTCAAAATTCAATATTTATGAGTAAATTTTAAACAAATCATTATGGATTCGGAATAACATTAATGATATTATAATTCAATTTTGGTATCTAATAACAATGTTTTTTGATGATAAGGCATTTCCTTTTCTTTCTCTTTACCTTAATTTTTTAAAAATTGTCCTAGTTAAAAACCTTCACCAATGGTATGGCAAAACTGACACAAAGGAACCATTAGTATTGTGCCTTTAGTTTTCAATTTCTGAGGGATTCTGTTTTGTGTTGCTCCTCCTCTGCAGCAGTACATTGGGTACTCAGCTGAGTGGAAGACAATTAGAATGAGACCCCCTTTGCTCACATTAAACTTTGCCCTGTTTACCTTTAATATTTCTTGTGCTGTACCTATATTCTGCCTTTACATCTATTTCTGCATCTAATCTTCTGCTGATGGTGTTCCTTCATTTTTTTTCTTTGAAGGTTCCATTCTCTAGTTGTTTATGAGACTTGGAATTTATTTTGCATATGCAGTTAGGGCAGTGAAGAGAAAGAGCTTTACTTGATATCCAACTGTGTTGCACCTGACCTGGATGATAAACATTTCATGCTCCGACAGTTACATCTCCTGCCTTGATCAGCACCAAAATAAAGAATCACTCTGGATGTGTTAACCTACAATGAATGTGTTATGAATATGCTTTCCATTCTGCCTATTCATTATGTTCTTTAAATCAAGTAGACACCACCAGTGTTACCAACATTATCCAAATTAATTGTCTGATTGACACATTTTGCAGGAATGTCTCTACCAGATATCTGAATTATTCATTGTTGCAATAGCACTTTCCTCTTGCACTTTAAAATCAATTACTTGAAATTGTTTCTCAAGAAACACAAGTTGGACATGGAAACTGACTTTAATCCCAATGTTTGCCAAAATTCAAACAGCTGATTGGGAGCATGCCACATGACCAGGGCACAGGAGTGAATTCCTGCCCAGGAATGTACAGATCTAATGTATGAGGTAACCTATAACCTATGAGATCAGTGAGTTGTTGTCTTTTGATTACCTTCCAGATTGCTTGTTAGCAAGAGAATTTCAATTTTATACCATCGAACTCTCTGAGATAAATAGAGATTATTAAGACAGGGGGACATGATCAGGGAGATGTAGATAATCCAGGTGGTTATACTTGCATGGTCAATTAGTATATTGAGTAATGTGCTGGAGGAAATTGAATGACAGAGAATAGGGGTTGGGATAGTAAACACATCAGGATGTGGACCTGTACTTACCTTTCCTTCCTTGTTAAATTATTAAACTTAAATTTAAATGTTAAATTGTGAGTGTGGCACTACATCAACTTCATCAGTAATGTCAGAGACACCTTCTTTGTTCCACTGACAAGTGCCTCCTTTAAGTTGGGATGAACATCATTGTGTGGGCTCTTAAAGTCTCCATCATCACATGTGGGGAGGATATAATAAAAGAAGATATGGCTTTTGATCAAGTGCTTTCCAATCTGACTATTCATTATGTTCTGCTCCCAATTCTACATTCTATCATGTCCCCTTAAAATTGGAGTTGAAGTTGACTTATGCAAACAATTGCCATGCTCCAAGCTAATTGGTCAAAAAAATCTAAAAACAATGTGTTGTTCTGTAGCTGGGTGAAAAATAAGTCACTGACAAGTATGTAACATCTACTTCTAAGTTTGTTTCTACTGCTGAATGCCAACTGAAAATAAAAATCAACCAAATTAAATCAAGAACACAGAAATTGTCCATTCAAAATAATCAGACTTTGCCAGTATTAATGTTGCACATGAGCTGCGATTTAGGAAAAGTAGATGTTGCACAATGTGCTAATAAAACACATGGTTCTAGAAAAAAACATTGGTTCCAATCCTGATTTATAGGTGCCAAAACAGTGCCGAAGCAGTGTCAAAATGGTTTTTGCACTCACTCCTGCGGCCCAGTTGCCAGTTCAGATAATTAAAAGTCACAGGACCAGTAAGACTTATAGCTTGGATTCAAATGGTGGGACATGCATCACAAGTAAGCAGGAGCATACGGTAGAGACAAGAGTGTAGTGCAGAGTTTATGTTGGAGATTGGGAGCACTCTAGTCTCATGATCAGATGCTTGTAGGTGTTTGGACCATTGACAAAGAAGAAACTTCTGAACCTGTGCAGACTTAAGTTTGCTCACTGAGCTGGGAAGTTTTGTTTCAGATGTTACTTCACCATACTAGGTAACATGATTAGTGAGAGTCTCCGGTGAAGCGCTGGTGGTATGTCTCGCCTCTCTATTTATAGGCCTTGGATTCTTAAGGTGGGTGATGTCATTTCTGGTTCCTTTTTTCAAGGGAAGGTGGGTAGGATATAAATCAATGTGTTTATTGGTGGAGTTCTGGTTAGAATGCCATTCTTTAAGACGTCTCGTGCATTTCTTTGTTTTGCCTGTTCTAAGATGTGTGTGTTATCCCAGTCAAAGTGCCGTCCTTCTTTGTCTGTATGTATGGAAACTAGTGATAATGGGTCGTGTCTTTTGGTGGTCAGTTGGTGTTCATGTATCCTGCTGGCAAGTTTCCTGCTAGTTTGTCTGATGTAGTGTTTTTTAGAGTTCTTGCATGGTATCTTGTAAATGATGTCAGTTTTGCTGGTGGCCACCAAAAGACATGACCCACTGTCACTAGTTTCTATGTATACAGACAAAGAAGGACACCACTTTGACTGGGACAACACACACATCCTAGGACAGGCGAAACAAAGACATGCATGAGAATTCTTAGAGGCATGGCATTCTAATCAGAACTCCATCAATAAACATATAGATTTAGATCCTATCTACCTTCCCTTGAAAAAAAGACCCAGAAATGACATCACCCACCTTAAGACATCAAGATCTATAAATAGAGGGATGGGACATACCACCAGCACTTCATTAGATACTCTTACTGATGATATTACCTAGTCATGGTGACGTAACATCTGAAAACAAACCTTCCAGCTCAGCAAGCTAATTTACAGACTTATCGTCAACCAGAACTACAAATCTCAAAAATCGTTGTGACCTTTCTGATAATTTGTTCACAGAAAAGGAGGGAACCTGAATGAAATGTCAAATTTGACAAGGAAATGAGCGGTGGTGTCCCTCACTCATGAATTGATTGAAATGCCATTTGAAATGTAGTTAATGAAAGTCCAGCCTTGGTTTTTCATTATTCGACTAAATCTGCAGCAAAATGTACTGTAGTTTATTGCCAGCAGGGAAGTAAGGTGGGCGATGTTAGATATAACGGTGTAAGAAACATGGAAATTGGGAATCTGCCTAGAGCCCTTCCACTTCAGCCTCTTCAATCTCATCGTATTAAAATATAAGTCCAAAATTAGGTCATGGCCTGTTCACCAAAGTTCAGCTCCATTCCTTGATATGCCACTGATATTACTCAGTATTCTGATATGCTAAAGGCAAATTTATTTGACCAATTTGATATTGTTTTAACAGAGCTGAAAATATGTTGCTGGAAAAGCACAGCAGGTCAGGCAGCATCCAAGGAACAGGAGATTCGACGTTTCGGGCATTAGCCCTTCTTCAGAAAGAAGGGCTTATGCCCGAAACGTCGAATCTCCTGTTCTTTGGATGCTGCCTGACCTGTGCTTTTCCAGCAACACATTTTCAGCTCTGATATCCAGCATCTGCAGTCCTCACTTTCTCCTCGAAGATTGTTTTAACAGAGCCATGTGTCTGAGAAGGTGGTACAATAATTATAGCAACTGATAGAACCTAATGGAATCTGTACAGAAATGGAACTATATAAAGCAGGAAGTATAGATTGAAAATGTATGCATTCTGAAACGGCCACATAGTGTTATTTCACTGCGTTAGTGATGCAGGGGCCTCAGATATTTATTTGAAAAAAGTTTTGTCAGTTTTTTAAAAAATTCATTCACAGGATGAGGGCATCTCTGGCTAAATCAGCATTTATTGTCCATCTCTAATTCCCCCGAGAACAGCTAAGAGTCAACCACATTGCTGTGGGTCTGGAATCATATGTAGGCTAGAGCAGGTAAGGATGGCAGATCGCTTCGCTAAACGACATTAGTGAACCAGATGGGTTTGTCCTGACAATCGGCAATGGATTCATGGTCATCATAATTCTCTTAATTCCAGATTTTTAAAATTGAATTTAAATTTCACCACCTGCTGAGGTGTGTTTTGAACTCTGCTCCCGTGAACATTTCTTGGGTCTCCAGATTAACGATCCAGCGATTATAATACTCGGCCATCAACTCCCCCTAAGTAAAATTCAATAATACAGAAAGTAAATTCAGTAAATTAAGCAAATTAGGAATAGAAATCTAGCAACACTATGGTAACCATACTGGAAGATTGTTGTCTAAACCCCAACTGATTCACTAATGTCCTTTAGGGAAGGAGATTTGCAATTGTAGACTTCCCATCTCCTGAGTGATATGGGTCAAGGTGAGAAAGTTAGACAAATCTTTTGAAATGGCCAGTGAGACACTTCTCGACATTGAGAGCAAAATATTCAATTTTAAAACCAAGTGTAGAATGGCAAGATGGGATTTATTTGGAGACTCCAGCTCAGTGCATGTTCCTCCAAACTGCCATCCTGGACACCCAGCACCAGCATCTTGGAGGATACTCCATGGGCAATTTGGAGCACATTGGCACCTTTTAATTGTAATGCTGCTGCCGGGCATTTTGCATACAGGGTCAGGCACCAACTTTATCAACTACATGAGGCTGCGTTCCAGGTGTCCTCTCTCACTTTCTTCATGCTTACTCATTTTATCCCTGCTTTATCTTTTCACATTTGACTCCTTCAGCCAGATTTTAAATGCTCACAGTACTTCCATCTTGACTTGCCTTTTAGTATAGACATAAAGCCAGGTAGTTTGTCATGATTGTCAACAGTCCATCAGTCAAGAAGATAGATATGTCACTGTGTGGCATTGTGCTCTGTCATTCTTACACTTGCATTATGTGTCAGCAGCATAAATAGTAAACACATCGCCTGTGCATCAGACTATGGCGATGTTGTAAAACCTAAGGGAATCATTATCAGTCTGGTCAAAGGGGACTTTCATCGGTTAAGGCATTATGGCAGTGTAAGTCAGTATCCAATATCGATCTGGGGCTTGGGCACAGCTAATTAGTCAAGGGCAAATGGTCTATATGTCCATAAAGTGGGCCATGGTATACACTGTGGATCCAGTGCAAACAAACTGGAGAAACTGGGAAACATCAGTCAGGGAGCTGCGCAGGGATTAGTCAAGCATCTGGTCACTCCTCATTCAGGACTACCCTTCTAATTGGGTCATGGGGTGACTCCCAGCCAGTTCTGTGAGCATGTCCACTAAAGGTTGGGAGGCAGATGTTTGCTACCGGGGCAATTGCTATGGGAGGGAACCTGGAAAACTCAACTGTGGGGATTGAAGGCAGCATGCTGTGATGAAGAAGAGATGACAAATGTGATGGAAGGCAGCTCATTGTGTATTGAGAGGTAAGAGTAGATGCAGCATTGAATGGGAAAGAGGTAATGCGAGAGTGAAAGCATCAAAAGCCAACAACATCCTGGCTTCACTGTGGGGATATTGAGGGCATGTTAACTTGATGTGCTTGGGACCTGGTGAAGGAGCGGGGAATATGGAATGGAGAGGTAATGATTTAGATAAGGAGGTTGGGTCAGAAGGTGGTAAAGTTCACAGTTGATCAGGAGGGCTACCAAAATGCACCTTTGGGGGTAACACCAAAGTTAAACGGATGAGACTGAGGTGCTACTGCTGTTTCCTTTCACCAGGCTGTAAATACCAAGTGAGTAATGGAGATGAAAATAGTTGCAACCATTCCTTTAGTGGGTAAGGTGTTTCATTGTGTGAGGGAGGGGACTTCACTAATGAGTAATGACTTCACAGGTCAGGAGCCTTACACAGACAGCATTAAACGGAAGCGGAAGTAAACCTGTGAGTAACACAAGTGAAAAATTAACATTTCTTAGCAAGATTATTGATGGATTTAAAATGAATTCTCCTCAAGGTCATCTTCATTTTCTTCTCATTATGTCTTGGTGTTGTCTTGGGGTCACTAGGTCGGATGGAGGGATCCTGTCGTACAATGGAGACCATCAGCTTTGAAGATTTGGTTGAAACATGGAAACTTCAATTTAGAAGGTCCAGACATGCTGAGTGTGTCCTGCCCAGATGCTTGAACTCTCACAGGATTGAGGGTGACAGGCAGAGTGGACTGGGCACCTCTGGAGTGTGCCATGGGAAGACATTTGTTGGGGGGTGGGGTGGGGGAGGGGCATGTATGTGTTTCTTCACCCTGCTGGATATCTACTGGCACCATCCTGTCTCCATTTGAGAAAGGGACACAAGTTTCATCATCCTCCTATCACATTGCCATTGGTGCTCAGCTGCAGTAATGCAGTGCAGGTCTGTGAGTATGAGATTTTGGAGTAGATTTGTAGCTAAGGTTATGGATCAGCTTGTAAGTTTGCTCATCTAACTGGTAGATTTGTTCTCACAAGTTTCGTCACCATGCTAAGTAACATCATCAGTGAGCCTCTGGTGAAGCGCTGGTGTTCTGTTCCGCTTGCTATTTATGTGTCTTGGTCTGTTATGGTGGGTCATATGACTTCTGGTTCTGTTTCTGAGAGGTTGGTAAATGGGATCCGAATCAATATATTTGTTAATGGAGTTCCGGTTTGAATGTCAAGCCTTCAGGAATTCCCATTCATGACTTTGTTTAGCCTGTCCCAGGATGGATATATTGTCCCAATCGAACTAGTGTCCCTTTTCGTCTGTGTGTGTGGATACCAGTGACAGTTGGTCATGTCTTTTTGTGGCTAGTTGGTGCCCTTGCATCCTGATGGCTAATTTCCTACCTGTTTGCTCAATGTAATGTTTGTTGCAGTCCTTGCAACCTCTCAGAAACAGAACTGGAAGTGATATCACCCACCACAACAGACCAAGATTAGCAAGCGGGACAGAACACCAATGTTTCATCAGAGGCTCACAGATGCTGTTACCTAGTATAGTGACAAAAAGTCTGAGTCAAATCTACTAGCTCAGTGAGCAAACTAACAACCTGATCTGTGTCTGGATTAGAGTTATGCTGGAAAAGCACAGCAGTTCAAGCAGCATCCGAGGAGCAGGAAAATCGACATTTTGGGCAAAAGCACTTCAGGCTTTCTGCCTGTATTCCTGATGAAGGGCTTTTGCCCCAAATGTCAATTTTCCTGCTCCTCGGATATTGCCTGAACTGCTGTGCTTTTCCAGCACTACTCTAATCCAGAATCTGGTTTCCAGCATCTGCAGTTGTTGTTTTTAACAATCTGATCTGTGTGTATATCCAGCAGACACTGAAACTACTGGAGCTGGGTATCTATCCCATCTACCAACCTGACACTGGACCAGCCAAATACTCAAAGACAGCATTGTGCTAAAAGCATTGGTGTAGTCCTGCAGCCTTTGTGTCATTTTGGACAGTGCTTTGGACAAACCTGCCTGCTACTTTTGTGTCTGTTTATGCACTTGAAGTAAGTTGTTAATTGCTGACACCATGGGTTCCTGTCCAGACTGGTACTGAACAAGTGTCTGGTCTCTGGCAGTCCTCTGAGTTCAAAAACTTGGAATATTTCTCTCTTGACCAGCTGTGGAGATGTGGCAGTGATGTGCTCCCAACTCTAATGCAGTAAATGTCTACACTGACCTGTCAGTATCTGAGCTGATAGTGGGTAAGGGAGGCATTCAACCTTGCTTCATCAGTTGTGGAAGAGTGGATATGTTGCAGTGCCAGCCTCTTGGCCATTGACTGATTCCATTGGTATCTGCAGGAGACAAAAGAGAGAATGCATTCAGGGATGTTAACAGTACACCCATAGTAGCAACAAAAGATTAGCACAAAAATGGACACCACTTGTCTTGACATCTGACATCTTGACAGCAGTCCCAGTCTTTGCTTGCCATGATCAGGATTCTCTCTCTGTTGTGAATGAGGAGCTGAATTTTGGGCACTATCGCACCTATCTTAGCCCTCTGACTATCCTAGTATAGGCAGTTTTCTTCTGGGAAGAAAGACAATGGGAAGGATTGGAGTGAGATGAAAGTGAGTGGTACAGCTGTTAGTGGTAATGCAGGTGGAGGAAAAGGTAGTGAGGTCTCCTGAGTGAATGACTAGGCAGCAAAGAGCATGCTGGGTTAATGGTGTCGAAGGCTGGGCTTGGGTGACAGTGAGTGAAGATATTGCATACAATAGAAAGTGTTATAGACCACGAGCCTTTGCGCAACTTGGGCGCAGTAGCAGAATTAGGACAAACCTGCTGTATAAACTGTATTTACAATGAACCAGGTTACTTGCTTTTTAAAGTGTGCAACAATTCTTGGTATTTAAAATAGTTCTTTTCATATTTCAGTCTACAAACAAAAATGCAGAAAAGCAAAAGGATACAGGTTTGTGTGTATTCACCCTGAGAGAAAAAAACACTATTTCAAAAATGCATTTCACTATAAAATATGTGATACACAAATGACAGAACTTTTCTGTACCTGGTTTAGTTTCTTAACAAGTACCTCCCTGGCTCCTCTTTTTCCAACTCATCATCCTGTAACAAGCCTAGACCCACCTCCAATCACTCGCATCAATTGTTATTTTGAAACATTTGTAGACTCAGGGGTAGCTAATACTGGTTCATTTATTAGAAAATGCACAAAAATGCTGTGAAAAGCACCAGTAATTTCAACTGCATATTTACAAATGAGTTGATCACAGACTATGAACAGTAAAACCAAAATATAGTGCACGCTGTTCGTATGCTGATGTAGAAACAAGGTGAAGTTGCTCCACAATTATAGGAGCATGAAATTGCAGAGAATCGGTTCAGTAGATTGATGTTGTAATATGTATATTTCTTATAATAGCAAGGATATTACAGGTATTATTATCAATGCAAGTAGAATACTCTTGTCAAAAATCATTGGCTCTGACATGCAATTTCTTCAAAAATGTAGAGGCAGTCAATAAACTGGAGAAAAAAAGAGGATGTAGCGAGCAAGCTGTTTCTAATCTACAATTCACAGCAATCACTGACAACTGTTGTGAGCTTGAATGAGAAATGTGAAGAGAATGAGAGAAGGGTTAAATTAATTTTACCAAGAATTGACGTTGGCCTGTGTGGTAAATTGCTAGAATCCTTTTACTGATACCTTACAAATGGCAGCTGATATACTCAAAGTAGGCAGCTTAATCTGATATATCAGTGGACTGGTGGATTTAGAAAAGGCTGCACTAGTTTTGAGTCTGATTTTTAAATGTGCAAGTATGGGGTTCTCCCCAAGAGAAATAAAAATAGAACCGAAACCAAAGTCTCTCCATTGTTCTGGGAAGTGCATTGATTTTCACAAATGGCCTGACCATCGTTGATTACCTCCCAGTGGAGTCATTTTCTGCAGCTTGACTAACAACTGGAAAATATAAATCACAGCAATACCTCCTGACAGATTGTGGACCTTCAGGGAATTGTGCACAGTCATGACTGTTCTTCTGATCATTTCATATTTAATAAAAATAGCTCACTGATCATTAAACAAATGGTACAGTAATCACCAAAAAAAATGCTTCAGCAAAAATCAAAGTTAGGAGATTTTGCATTCTGTTAAACAGAACCAGTTCTCTGAAGGAGAAATCCAGTCAAGCACAGCGGAGTACTTATGGAATCATGGTGAGATTGTTTGACTAGGCATTGAGGCTAAGTCAATCATTTTGGAAATGAATGCCAGAGAATAAATCTAAACATTTAACACTTTAACCACCAATATAGATTAGTTAGCTTTCTTCAGCAGGAAAAGAAAAATTGTCAGCAGTATTATGCACCTTCTGGAAAATCAAGCCTTGCTTGATTTTGTCAATTTACTTATAACAACGTAAATTTTCAAACATGAAAGAGGAGTATTAAAGACTATTATGTCTATCTTGAGAGCCTCCTCTTGACAAAGCCAGACAAAGGAAGTTAAAGATGAATTCTGCCATCTCTGTGCCAGTTCAGCCTTCAGCTGACTGGAGCAAAGTAATTTTGAGGACAAGCACCTTCGAACTAAGTCTAATGTCATGGCTTACCAACTGCAGTGATCCCTGTGCTCCCAAGAGTTTCTGCGACTTGGACAATTTACATTTACATCATTAAGCACTGGCGAAGTACCGCTAGTGGTACCTTTGCAAGATCCTTAATCCAATGAAAAGATTGCTTAAGATTAGCATCCTCTCCTAAGTTAACCTGATTATTAAGCCATTCATCACATGAAATAAAGCACTCCACATTTGTACATTCGATAGCAGACACCCAAAGCAATATTTCTGCTTAGAACTCAAATGCGGCAGAAGACTAACACATGGAAAGCAAAAATATTGGGGATGTTCTCAAAATATTCCTGAAGAGATCAAATATACTTTTAAAACATTTTCTTGTGGGACATGGACATTGCCAGCTGGAAAGAATTTCATTGCTCATCCTTAGTAGACTTTGAGAAGGTGGCGGTGAGCTGCCTTCTTGAACCTTTAGGAGGGATTTGCAGAATTTTGATCCAGCAAGAGCAAAGGAATAGCTATATATTTCCAAGTCAGAAGGGTGAGTGGCATGGAGGGGAACTTGCATGTAGTAGTTTTCCTATGTACCTGCTCCCCTTGTCTTTCTCATTGGAAGTGCTCATAAGTTGGGAAGGTGCTGTCTAAGGGTCTTTGGTCAATTTCTGCCGTGCATTTTGAAGATTGTACATACTGCTGCTACTGAGCATTGGTGGTTGAGGGAGTGAATGCTTCTGGATGTGGTGCTAATCAAGCGGGGTGCTTTGTCCTGGATAGTGTCAAGCTTCTTGAGAGTTGTTGGAGGTGCACTCAGATTTTCAGATCATAAATATCTGTAGTAGCCAATCTTCAAAAATAATTAATTGGCTCTGGAATATGCCGAAAGAATAAAAGTCATTTTGTAAATATAAATTTTTAATGTAACAACATTTTAAAGATATATTTCATATAGTCACACATTAATTTTAGCTCATTTAAACAATCTTATCATGTCAAATCTGGTAACCTTGATTCAGAGATGTCCTGTTGTCTTCCCTTGAGAAAATAATAATTACAATTGGTAAGAACTACCATGATAATTACTTTGCGTGCAAGTCTTCCTATTTCAGATGATGCCTGAAAAGCTATTGTGTACTCAACGGTGGCAGAGGCGATTGCTGGTATTGGGATCTTCAAGACTTCCCAGTGCAGCTGCAACTTTTAAATCTGAGCTATGCACTAGTTCAAACATTAGTTCAAACACCAGCCAGGAATTACTTTTCACAGTTTAAGCATGGAAAGAATTGCCTCAGAGATTGTTGATCAAGGCAGGTTGGGGTATCCTGAGTGAGTGATGAAGAAACATAGAGGACAAGAGGGGGAGGCATGAAGTGGGTGATGGCCACTGAAGAAAGATGCTGCATACAATGGTGACAGGAGTAGATACTGACTCTTGCTGGGAGGTGGATGCCATGGTAGAGTTAAAGTGAATGTAAGATAGCAGAAAGAAGGTGGTGGCATTTACTCTAGGAGAGTATAGAATATTATTAGCCTTTCACAACATGTACATGCCTCCAGTTGGCAACTTCAGGCCAAGTTGGCAGGATCTGGTGACACATTGGGCACTTCTGAGGAAAGAGTGGTCCATCTCTCCCCAACCTGAAATGCACACCCCTTATAAGGAGAGAATCCTTGGGCTTGCAGGAAAAGGTAAAAACTTATTCAGCAGGGGTGCGGGAACCTAAATTGTAGTTTCAGTGTCCAGGAGGTAGAGAGTAGTGATATCAGGAATTAGGTTTCAAAGTTGCAAGAGTGCACCGGCAAGCAGGAAGATGGGTTGTTGTATGTCTACATTAATGCCAGGAGCATCCAGAATAAGGTGGGTGAACTTGCAGCATGAGTTGGTGCCTGGGACTTCGGCGTTGTAGCCATTTTGGAGGCATGCATAAACCAGGGACAGGAATGGTTGCTGCAGGTTCCAGGATTTAGATGTTTCAGTAAGAATAGAGAAGACGGTAAAAGAGGGGGAGGTATGGCAATGTTAGTCAAGGACAGTATTACGGTGGCAGAAAGGATGTTTAATGACTCCTGTACTGAGGTAGTATGGGCTGAGATTAGAAACAGGAAAGAAGAGGTCACCCTGTTGGGAGTTTTCTAGAGGCCTCCAAATAGTTCCAGAGATGTAGAGGAAAGGATAGCAAAGATGATTCTGGATAGGAGCGAAAGTAACAGGGTAGTTGTTATGGGGGACTTTAACTTTCCAAATATTGACTGGAAATACGATAGTTCATATAATTTAGATGGGTCAGTTTCTGTCCAATGTGTGCAGGAGGGTTTCCTGACACAGTATGTAGACAGACCAACAAGAGATGAGGCCACATTGGATTTGGTACTGGGTAATGAACCCGGCCAGGTGTTGGATTTGGACGTAGGTGAGCATTTGGTGATCGTGACCACAATTCTGTAATGTTTACTTTAGTGATGGAAAGGGATAGGTATACAATGTTGGGCAGGAGTTATAGATGGGGGAAAGGCAATTAAAATGCGATTAGTCAAAATTTAGGGTGCATAGGATGGGGAAGGAAACTGCAGGGGATGTGCACAATTGAAATGTACAGCTTATTCAAGAAACAGCTACTGCGTGTCCTTGCTAAGTACATGCTGGTCAGGCAGGGAGAAAGTGGTCGAGCAAGGGAGCTGTGTTTTACCAAAGAAATCGAATCTCTTGTCAAGAGGAAGAATAAGGCTTGTGTTAGAATGCTAAGTGAATGCTCAGTTATGGTGCTTAAGGATTAAAAATTAGCCAGGAAATACCTAAAGAGACAGATAAGAAGAGCCAGGTGGGAACATAAGAAGTCGTTGGCAGATAGGTTCAAGGAAAACCCTAAAGGTTTTCTATAGGTATATCAGGAATAAAATAACGACCTATGTAAGATTAAGGCCAATCATGGATAGTAATGGGAAGTTGTACATGGAGTCCGAAGAGATGGGGGAGCACTAAATGAACATCTTTCATCAGTATTCACATTGGCAAAAGACAAGGTTGCTGAAGAGCATACAGAGATGTAGGCTACTAGGCTAGATGGGACTGAGGTTCACAAGGAGGAAAGTGTGAAAATAAATGAGTGCCC
Organism: Hemiscyllium ocellatum; assembly: GCF_020745735.1. Lineage (NCBI taxonomy): Eukaryota > Metazoa > Chordata > Chondrichthyes > Orectolobiformes > Hemiscylliidae > Hemiscyllium > Hemiscyllium ocellatum. The sequence continues at coordinate 58,271,978 of NC_083407.1, read as the reverse complement.
TGGGCCAGATAGGATTTATCCTGGGATTCTCTGGAAAGCCAGGAAGGAGATTGCCAAGCCTTTGGCTTTGATCTTTATTCATCATTGTCCACAGGAATAGTGTGAGAAGACTGGACGATAGCAAATGTTATCTCCTTGTTCAAGAAGGGGAGTAGAGACAACCCTGGTAATTGTAGACCAACTTTGGTTGTGGGTAAAGTGTTGGAAAAATTATAAGAGATAGGATTTATAATTATCTGGAAAGGAATAAATTGAATAGAGATAGTCAACATGGTTTTGAGAAAGGTAGGTCGTGTCTCACAAAACTTATTGAGTTCTTTGAAAAGGTGACCAAATAGGTGGATGAGGGTAAAGCAGTTGATGTGGTGTACACTATATGGATTTCAGTAAGGTATTTGAAAGGGTTCCCCACGGTAGACTAGTGCACAAAACATGGAGGCTTGGGATTGAGGGTGATTTAACTGTTTGGATCAGAAATTGGCTAGTTGAAAGAAGACAGAGGGTGGTGGTTCATGGGAAATGTTCATCCTGAAGTTCAGTTACTAGTGGGTACTGCAAGGATCTGTTTTTGGAGCCACTGCTGTTTGTCACTTTTATAAATGACCTGGATGAGGGCAAAGAAGGATGGGTTAGTAAATTTGCGGATGACACTAAGGCCAGTAGAGTTGTGCATAGTGAAGAACGATGTTGTAGTTTACAGAGAGACATAGATAAGCTGCAGAGCTGGGCTGAGAGGTGGAAAATGGAGTTTAATGCAGTAAAGTGTGAGGTGATTCACTTTGGAAGAAGCAATGCAAACAAAGAGTACTGGGCTATTGACAACATTCTTGATAATGCAGATGAGCAGAGCGATCTCGGTGTCCATGTGCATAGATCCCTGACGGTTGCACCTAGGTTGATAGAGTTGTTAAGAAGGCATACAGAGTGTTAACTTTTATTGGTAGGGGGATTGAGTTTCGGAGCCATGAAGTCATGTTTCAGCTACACAAACCTCTGTTGTGCCCACACTTGGAGTATTGTTTACAGTTCTGGTCACCGCATTACAGGAAGGATGTGGAAGCATTGGAAAGGTTACAGAGGAGACTGCTAGAGCATTGCCTGGTATGGAGGAAAGGTCTTATGAGGAAAGGCTGAGGGTCTTGAGGCTATTTTCGTTAGAGAGAAGAAGATTGAGAAGTGACTTAATTGAGATATATAAGATCATCAGAGGGTTAAATAGGGTGGACAATCCTATTTTCCTGGATGATAATGGCTGTATGAGGGGACATAGCTTTAAATTGAGGGGTGATAAGTATAGGACAGATGTCAGAGGTAGTTTCTTTACTTAGAGAGTAGTAGGGACATGGAATGCCCTGCCTGCAACAGTCGTAGACTTGCCAACTTTCAGGGCATTTAAATGGTCATTGGATAAATATATGGAAAATAGTATAGTATAGGTTAGATGGGCTTTAGATTGGTTTCACAGGAGGGCACATCGAGGGCTGAAGGGCCTGTACTGCACTGTCATGTTCTATGTTCTATATTCTAACTGCTCATAGAAGTGATGTTAAAATCTCCAACTCCACACAACCAAATGAGATTCATTGTAAGCTGCAGCGCTATTCTCCCATTACTACAACTGTTAATGTATTCTTAACCTGCTCACACTTCTACTCCTATTTCATGGCTGGTTCCCACTCTCATCTTCTGCAGACATTAATGGCATCCATTCAGTCTGTGCTCTGCAAGCAGCCCTCCAGCTAACACCTCTTCCTCCACCACAGGATGCAGACCCTTTAGAGGAAGCATCAGCAAGACAGCCTCTTACACCTTCCACTAGCTAAGGTATTTAATTAGAATGGGGAGCACATTCTAGTGAGCAGATCACTGGCACATTGCAACAGTTGGCCAAAAAAAGCATTGCCTCAGATTGCTGGAACTCAGGATGGCCAGAGCTCAGACATTTGCTCAGTCCCAGGCAGGAGAGAATCCCATGGCATTGGCCATGAATAACTTCACCAACATGCATGAACTAACAGTGGCACAGCAAACAGGCTTGTTGGAGGCACTCAGAAAATTTGGTGACAGGTGGAGTCCAGCACACCACCTGTACCTTGCTGACTTCATTACATGTCTTTGTGGACAGGTTAGCTACTAATATGGACAGTCAGAGCCAGCATATGCAGTGTGTGCTGATTATGCAAACAGATCTCCATCTTCATCTGTGCTGATAGCAATCAATTCCAGTGGGAGTTCAAGCCAAGGAGGGTGAGCCTGCATCTAGCCAGGGAATTCTCAGTGTGTCCAGAACCTTGAGCCCCAAACACCGAGGGTCACCTACTCAAAAACCCAAGGCCAATAGACTCCACTATAAGGAAGGCTCCCTCGAGCTCAGCTGAGGGACCCTTGGGCTGCAACTTGATGGGGCCAGAAGGAAAAGTAAATGAAAACCTTCTGAGGGCATGTAGGTGACACATGTGAAATTTTACTGTAAATAGAATGACTGATTTGTAAATGTATGTTCATTTTTCATCATTGGCTACATAATTGATTGTTATTTTAGCTGCACCTACAACATCAAAAGTATTGAGGTTAGGCAACCATAACACAACATAATGTAATAATCCTGTCTGATGGATTCTTTCTGTAGCATCCATGCTAGCAAAAACATTCCTGATGAAGGGCTCCGGCCCGAAACGTCGAATTTCCTGTTCCTTGGATGCTGCCTGACCTGCTGTGCTTTAACCAGCAACACATTTTCAGCTCTGATCTCCAGCATCTGCAGACCTCACTTTTTACTAGCAAAAACAATTGCCATGACAGAATAAGGGAGCATCACTTGTTGTGGTGGCTTCCATCCATTTGTAAACATAATTTATACTAAACAGCAGTGAATAAAGAGCAAAAGCTGCATTTGCAGTTGGGATTAAACTGTGGATGTTGCCCTTAGCAGCATCAACACATTTACAGTTGGTAAATGATGACTTTGTGCAACCCAAATCCATTGCAAGTCGTTGCGATCAAGTCCCAGTCTGGCTTGCTGTGATGTTGAACTGTAGGATGGTGAAGTTACTGTTCATTCTAATTCTTCTACTTGGCATAAGGCTGCTGCTCTCACAGATTCTCATCATCCATCACATACTCTTGTTGCATCTTCCCAACATCTGGAGTAATGTTTCCACAGATTAATTAACGTTGTGGGATATGAACCGGCTTTAAAGTTAGACAAGCATAAATTGATGAATTGGTATTTGAAGTTAAGGGGAGCAAGAAATATTGCAATATTTCTTAAAGTTCTTAAGGTCTAAATAAAACTTTGGGTGATGAAGAATGGCCATGAGGTGGCCCTAAGGCTGTTCAGTTGGTTAAATCAGATCAGCAATTGATCTGGCAACGTAACATGAGAAGTAGAAACAAAAGGCAAAAGTAATGATAGCCACGGTTCATGAGGTAATAAAGCAAAGAGACAAAACTAAAAGGAGAAAGAAACTGGAATGGTCAGGGAAGAGATGTGAAGGGGTCTGGTGGACAGGAACAAGGATCGAAGTGGAAATCCCCACAGGTGGGATGTTATTACTGTGGAAAGACAGGTCACTTTAAGAGATAGTGTCCAGATTTGAAAAAGGAAGCAAAGGCAGTGCCGTTTATGAACCTTGCTGAAGAATAGGGATGTCAGGAGTTCCTGTCCCCGGGGACCCACCAGGAACCCTTGATAAATTTAAAGGTGGGACTTTATAAAGAGAACATAGTTTTCCTAGTCGATATGGGGGCAACAAGGTCATCCATAAATTTTAAGGCCCAGGCAGCGGGAAAGAAAGAGTTAATTGGATTATGGCGACAGTTTTGTGACGAAAGGCACGAAGAATCAGTTTTGCGCTCATGACAAAATACTGCCACCAAATTGGGATGGAATTAACTGCAAATGGTGTGATGAAATTTGTTGAGGTTCTTAAAAATGAATGTGCTCAAGCAAAACAATTACAGAAACAAAATGAGAAGTCACAAGTGACTGGTAAACAAACAGAACTGCCCAATACGGTTTTAAAAATGTTTTGGTCATTTGTTGCGTTTCCACCCTGAATTACAGATAATGAATTTTATAGAATATATAATTAATAATTAATATTTATAATAAATCGATTGTGCTAGCCTGAATCAATATTGATTGGCAGGATCCTATCACACATTCTCAGTGACCTGTCATATTGATTCATGTTTAATTTAAAACATGACTGCATTAATTCATTGTTAATTAAAGAGTAGAAACTTTAACTGGCTGATGAGGTAACTAAAGAAGCAGCCCTGAATCCACAGGAAGTGGTGCTTTATTCCCTAGTACCTACTGTCCCAGGTCCTTGGGAAGCTCCTGTCTCTGGCCACTGCCAATCCCAGAAACTAAAGATTTGTTCTTAAAGAAGTATATACTGGGCATGTCCTCCTCTTTGACTTTCCTCAGGAAACAGGGTTTAATGGCACAGACTCCGCCCCTTGAATTCGCTGTTCATCCGATTCGACTGGGAGATTGGGTTTTAATAAAACCATGGACAGAGACTAAATTGCAACTGGACTGGGAAGGGCCATATCATGCTCTTTTGACTACCGAAACGGCGATAAGTACAGCAGAAAAAGGTTGGACTCACTACACTCAGATCAAAGGGCCAGTGGAATCTCCAGTTGAGGAAGAAGTCTGGACAGCCGAATCAACGGAAGAACCACTGAAACTCAAGCTAAAGAGACTTTGAGTAATTGATTATACAGTGGTGACGTGAGCGTGGGATTATTTCTATAGGATTGTATATTAAGTCTTTTGGTGCTTCAACACGATTTTTAGAATGCTGGGGATGCTTAGGGTTATAATACAAGTTCTCTTAGTATTGGGATTTTGTCAAACATTATTTTCATATGTGTTATTAACGGTTCCTGAGTCTGATAATGCACAGGTAATAGATGTCGATGCATGCAGCTGAGTAAATTGTGGGGATGTAGATAATCAGAGACAGTACAGCAGCTCAGAGATACATCTTAAGTTCTATGGGGATGGTACTTGGTATAATGGTCTTGTCACAGTATACTGGGCCCCCTTCCGATCAGCTCTCGTTTGTCCCGATAAAAACTGTAACCCAAATACCTAACGATAAAAAAAACCACATGGCACGAAGCAACTCTGGGGGGCACCTACGTTATACAATTAGATGAAACAGTTGAGATAGAAATGAAAGCAAACAGGAAGGATTTCTTGGGCTGTTGTTTTCGAATTAGCGTAGGAAATGGAAAACAGACAGAACTAATGGATAATAAGATACAATCTTTCACCCCTCCCGATGACCGTAAAGTAGTAAAAATTCTAGAGGTAAAGGACTTGAAACAGACCATCGAAATAGAAACTGGATATGGAGATGCAATTGAAAATGTGTTGCTGGTTAAAGCACAGCAGGTTAGGCAGCATCCAAGGAACAGGAAATTCGACGTTTCGGGCATAAGCCCTTCATCAGGAAAGATGCAATTGCCTGGGTTGAATGGGTAAAATATACAGTAAAAAGTCTGAACAAGAGCAATTGCTATGCGTGTGCCTCCAGTAGGCCAGTGGCCCAAGTGGTTCCCTTTCCGCTCGGGTGAATGCAAGACAGGAAGGGCATGAAATGTATGATAGCCCTGTGCCAGGATGAGACTGCATGGAAGATGGGAATTGTACCTCCCTATCTCTGAAGTTCCCTCCCTTGGAGAAGAAAGATTTAAAAGCACCCCCTCCCCCTCCGTTTTCAGCCGCAGTCGGAAATCACACGTCATGTGTGTGTCGGCAAGGTACAAACTGGTCCAGAGACTTGGGGGAGCTGAAACTATGTACAGGGATTAAGAATGTCTCCAAAACGGACAAGGGAGGGAACTACTCAGCACTAAAGATTCCCCGAGCGGATCTATGGTGGTACTGTGGAGGCAAAATATTGAGGCCCATCCGACCTCCAGATTAGAGAGGGATATGTGCAATTGTACAATTGGCAATTCCATTTACCCTGGCATTTGAGAAAGTAAAGATAATAGGGAAAAAGGGAAGAAGTTATAGATCACTGTTAGACACCTCTTTCGATGACAGGATTTATCTAGACTCTATAGGAGTTCCAAGAGGGGTACCTGATGATTTTAAGGCTTGCAACCAGATTACAGCAGGCTTTGAGTCAGCTCTCTTCTGATGGGTAACGATTAATAAAATGTAGATTAGATAAATTAATTACATTTTCTATAATCAGCAGCGATTCATAAATTATACAAGAGATGTGGTTAAAGGAATATCAAAACAGCTTGATGCGACAAGTAGGATGGCATGGGAAAACAGAATGGCCGTTGATATGATTTTAGTGGAAAAAGGGTGTGTGTGTGTGTGTGTGTGTGTGTGTGTTGTTAGGAAGAAGCTGTTGTACCTTTATTCCTAATAATACTGCGCCTGATGGTTCAATTACTTGGGCCTTAAGGGGATTGACTACCTCAGCAGAGGAACTGGCTGCAAAATCAGGAGTAGACACATCTCTCACGGGATGGCTTGAATCATAGTTTGGAAATGGAAGGGGGTGGTGGTCTCCATCCTTACTTCCCTTATAATAGTAGCCGGGGTATTGGTAGCCATTGGCTGTTGCATCATACCCTGTATATGAGGGCTCACCCAAAGACTGATTGAGACGGCCTTAATGAAACAAATGCCCCTAAAGAGCAATTGGAGAGAAGGGGTCTACCTGTTAAACAATGAAGGAATAAGTGACCTCGGGGAGATTTCCAAAATAAATGAAATTTCGGGAAAGATGCTCGTCAATTTGGAAGCGACATATAAGAAAAATGCAGAAGATAAATGATATTTAAAGAAAAAGGGGGAAATTGTGGTATATAGGTAAAGCGGTGTTACTTCTGCAATTATAATTGTTTATGCAAGGCAAATAAACTCACACCAGCGTATAATTGTTTCAGCCAAGAGCTGAGTTAACAAGAATGAAAACTATGTGAAGGAAATATATAATTGTTTTTGTATTAGCTAAAATGTGCATATTAGAATGAAATGTGCCTGCAAACAATGGTAGATGTTACAGATAAATAGATAAGGTGCTGTGAGGGGAGGGGGTGTAGGTTAAGCTAGATATGCCTGTACAAACAGTTACAAGCATCTGTTTCCCCCTTCAGCAAAAACAAAAAAAGACCACCATCAAAAGGTCATAAAGCTCAGTGTGAATAAAGGATAAAAGGAAAGATTGCTTTGGTAAGCACGGAAACAGATGGTAGTGAAGAAGGATAAATCACAATAAGACCACAGAGGGAGGTGGTCAAACGGCCTTGTGAGGCCAGAGATAAACATTTTGTCATGGACAAGGCCGGATGAGTTCAGAGATGAACAGCCGAGTTTAGATTAGAAACAGATGTAAACTGGGGAGGAGCAATGGGAGGAGGGAAGAGAAACAAATTACATAAATATTGTATACTTGTTGAATTCAATGTGTGTGTCCCTGCCTTGTGGACAGTGGACACAACACCCCTCTTGCAAGAGCGTATTAAACAATACTACTGATTCAGATCTTGTCTCGGACTGAAATTATTGAAGTGAGTGAGCTTCGTTTCTCACTGAGTCTTCTATCAATAAGTCAACCTGAGCTGTGACAGTAATAGGGTGAAGGAGAGAAAACAGTGAAAGCTACAGCAGGATAAGCACCTGAGGAGTAGAGTCAGTCAGAGGGAACATGGAGGTGCATAGTGACAGCAGAATAAATACTCGAGGAATGGGGTCAGTCAGATGGAATATGTTGTTGAATCTAGGGGCAGAGCTCCAGAGATAACATCACCACTCAAAAAGTGACTGAAGCTTGGCTACTCATGAATCAGCTTTGCAGACTGAGTGAGTAGTGTGTGGATCTTATGTTTTAGAGTTTTAGTCTGCTGGGAATAAAGGGTGGGAGTAAGACACTCGCAACTGGTGATGGGTGGGAAAGGTTGTGTAATCAGTTCTTGGATTACTGTCTGTAGTTGATAAGGCTGATCTAGTCAATAAGATTTGAAATAACAGAAGAACTCAGCCCCGTGGAATGCTCCTCCCACAACATGTTGGGAATTAAGGACGCTTCCAGTGTCCATGGGGACTTCAGATATAAGAAGTGTGTTCAGCTGTGGCACCTGATTTGTCACATAGAGCAGCTGAAGCTGCGGATGGACTCACAATGGAGTATCTATGAGGCTGCGAATGTTGTGGACAGCAAGTTAGTTAGTTAGTCATACCACCAGGAAGATGGCTACACTGACAGAGAAGAGTTGGGTGAAGAGGAGTAAGTGTAAGCAGGCAGTGCAGGAGTCCCCTCTGGCCACTCCCTTCATAAACATGTTTACCATTCTGGAGCAAATTACTGCAGAGACTGGAATCTGTACTGAAAACAAAAAAAACTAGAGATCACAGCAGGTCAGGCAGCATCCATGGAGAGAAAGCAAGCTAGCGTTTTGAGTCTAGATGACTCTCCATCAAAATTTAAGTGAAGTGTGGATGGAGCAGCATTAATACAGGCCTCCCATGATTGTAATCTTCCAGGTTCAATGTGGAGGTTCAACACCCTCAAATTGTGAACCCATTCCTTCCCTATCTTTTAGCTTTACTTGCTACATTTGCTGTCACCATGTCTCTCCTCTGACTCCAGTGAGACTATCTGTTCTTTCCAGTCTGGCAGTTAGACACATCATTGTTCTGCCATTCTCACATTCCAATCACTTAATCTGAATTGCAACATGCTTTCTCTCCCAGCGCTCCAACAGCCTCACATCACCCCACCCCCCCACCATTGCATAAATGCTGCCCCCTCCACACTTCACTTCAGCTCTGATGAAGAGTCGTCTAGACTGTTGTGGGGATAGCATCAACAACAACAGCCAACAACAGCAGCCAAATTTGTGTCTGTTGTACAGTAGGAATGATCACAGTGTAGGTGAGCAGTTGTGATTGGAGACTCTATAGTCAGGAGCACAGATAGGCATTTCTATCTGTGGCTACAGTGAGATTCCAGGATGGTGTGTTGCCTTCCTGGTGCCATGGTCAAGGATGTCTCTGAGTTGGCACAAGACGTTCTGAAGGGGACAGGTGAGTAGCCAGAGGCTATGGTCTATATTAGTATCAACAACAGAGGTAGAAAAAGAGATGGTGTCCTGCAAAGGGAATTCAGGGAATTAGGCAGAAAGTTGAAAAGCAGGACTTCTGGTGTTATAATATCAGATTAATTCCTGTATCACATGTCAATGAGGGTAGAAATAGGAAGATAGTATAATTAAGTACATAGCTAAATAGTTGATGTCAGAGGAAGGACATCAGGCTTGTGGATCATTGGGATATCTTCCAGGACAGGAAGGACCCTGTACAAGAAAGATAGATTGTATCTAAACTGGAGGGGTACCAATACCCTAGGAAGGAGGTTTGCTAGTGCCACCTGGAAGGGTTTAAACTTGGGGGGGGGGGTGGGGGGGGGGGGGGGTGGTGCAGGAACCAGAGCAGTTGATCACCAAGAAAAATAACTGAGAAATCAGACTCTATGGCCAGTAAGACTAAGAGGAAGAACAGACAGGGAGAGGTTACGGAAATGACAGATACATTTTAACTTGAATAAATGTGAGGTGATGCATTTTGGAAGATCTAACGCAGGAGGGAAAGGTTTGTAGATGGCAGAACCCCTGGTAGCATCAACATGCAGAGGGATCTAGGTGTACATAAATGGATAAGACAAGAAGACATATAGCATGCTTGCCTTCATTGGTTTAGACATTAGGATTTAAAAATTGGCAAATCTGTTGCAGCTGTAGAGAACTTTAGTTTGGCCACATTTGGAATATTCTGTACAGTTTTGTTTGCCACACTACCAGAATGATGTGGAGGCTTTGGAGAGAGTACAGAAAAGACTTACCAGGATTTTGGCTGGTTTGGAGAATATTAGCTATGAGCAGAGATTGGACAAACTTAATATGTTTTCACTTGAATATCAAAGAATTAGAACGTACCTGGCAGAAGTTTACAAAATTATGAGGGGCATAGACAGAATGGATAGTCACAGTCTTTTTCTCAAGGTAGAAATGTCAATTACTAGGAGACATAGGTTTAAGTAAAAGAGGTTAAGCTTAAAGGAGATATAAGAGGCAAATGTTTCACACATAGGAAGATGGGTGCCTGGAGTGCATTGACTGATATATGAAAAGGCATGGAATAGAAGAATATGGATCCATGGAGAGGAAAAGGATTTTCAGTTTAGAAAGTCATCACATGTTAAGGCAGTCTTGGTGGGCCGAAGGGCCTGTTTCTGCACTATACTGTTCTTTGTTTGAAAACTGCAATTAAACAAACTTTCATACCTGGAGAAGTGTGGGAGCATTATGCTGAGGAGATGCTTATGTTCCATGTTGACCCCAATGGAAGAAAGTTTTGCATACACTCTGGGTCTCATGGCATGTCATTCTCACCCATAACTCGACAAAATATAGTGCTACTGCCCATCTTTCATTGGCAGGATATTATATGGAAATCAAACAACTGTAGATCTCTTACACTTTTGCAGCATTGTTTGACTGGAAACTTTGCAAAAGAGGCAGTTCCCTATTCACTTGATGTTGATGCTGGTTCTGGACTTCCTGTGCTGCATGTGTTCAGTTTTTGTCAAGGCTCATAGTCCAGTTTCTGTGTATGGAATGATTTGGAATGCTTTCAATGGGAAACTGTGAAGAATATTAGAAATAAAGCAGCTCTTTAGTCATGTGATCAGTCAGCATGCACACAAATGATGTTTAAACATCTCCATCCAATCCAATATGGAACATTACAACAAGAGGACAATATGATTCCTCTAATGAAGCTTTTACACTGTAGACCTGACTTGAATGAATTCTGCGCAGGATATTTGACACAAAGACAGTAGTCTCAGTTGTAAGTATGGTAAGAAGAATTAAACCTCCTCCCCTACCCAACATTACTGAAGAAAGGTAACATTAGATGTAAGATAGCAGCGTGGACATTTTACAGTTCAAGGCATGAGGTGATCAGCTCCTGCAGTCTACAAGACCTTGAAATGTATTTGTGAATTCTGGACTTTAGTTTGAACCTTTCTGCTTCCTAGCCATTACAAGAATATTTTAGAATGTTCAATGATATAATCAAGATTGTTTGTGACCAGAAATTTTAATGAATATTGTTAGTCAATGCCTGAGGTTGATATCCAGAAGTCTGTGATAACTTGTATTGTGTGAGTATCTGATTAATGATATTGACTCTGAATGGTGACACAGGTAGAGCTCAGAATGTCTTATAAAATAAACTGCTCTGCCCACTCAAGGAGATGTGCCATCTGTTTTCCATTTTGATTGTGTACTTGTGATTTTGCTAAGGATGAGGACAACACAACTAGCTTGTCATGAAGTGAGTTGCAGGAGCACCCTGTCAATCCAGGTGATCCCATCAAGCTGTCATGTTCTTTTTTGATTTGCTCTCCTTGCCAAGATCATCAGGTTTGATTCCCACTCAACTCATTTCAGTTAACTCTTCAACTTCTCTCATTAGCCCCCAAATGCCAGGTCTGCAGCTTAGTTAAGCCAAACATTATTATGCCTTGACCCATCTTCTTCTTCTCTTTGGCAGTCTCGAAGTTAAGAATAACTCACTTTCTTCTTGGGGCCAATGTGGGGGAGGGGTTCTGCAATGGCTGACTAGTCCAATTCTTCTGCTAAATATGGGGTACATGGTGTTTGAGGAGGTGGGTAAGTGGGTGGAATGCTCTGAATTCTGGAGGGTCCTTTTGCTGTTTACGATTGATATCTACATGCTCTATGTACTGACGCTGTAAGTTGTTGGCTCCTTCAAGGATCCTCCTTCTTCAGTTAATGTGTTCTAGAGTAAGCAATTCCCATGTGTTGGTGTGGATTTGTTTAGGGAGGCTTTCAAACCATCCTTGCAGCATTTCCTCTACCCTCCTAGCAATTGTTTACCATTGTGGAGGTCAGAGAAGAACACATGTTTAAGGAGTTTTCTACTGGGTATATGGACATTGTGGCCCAGCCAGAGAGTTGTCTGCATGACCAGTGCCTCAATGCCCTGCGGATATCGGCCTGGGAGGGATGCTTACATCAGTATGCTTATTCTGCCAGTTGATTGCTGGATTTTACAAAGGCAGTGCTGGTGATAACTCTCCATAGATTTGTGGTATCTGCGGTCCATGTCTCTAATGTGTACAGGAGGGTGGAGACCATAGTTGCTCTGTACACCACAAGCTTGATGTCAGGTTTGAAGTCTCAGACTTTGAAAACTCTGTTCCTAAGGTGTTCAAAAACAGCACTGGCACATTGGAATTGATGTAGGCTTTCATCATCATCATCAGCTGACCTACCAGAGAGATCATGGTGTTGATGAAAACCCACCCCTCAGTACTTTAAGCTCTGTAAAGCTTTGCAGTTTACCACCTTTATATGTTGAGTTCCTCCGCCCTTCACAATTATCATTCTGTTATGAAGATGTGGGTGTATTGTACCTTTGAGAAAGTTAAAAGCAAGAAGAATTACCCAACAACACCAAGTGTTCTCAATAAGATACAATGCAGCGTGGGGTCCAGCAGTTGGTGTAGCTGGTTGGCTGGAGACAAAAACGAACTGACACAATCTGATGCCAATGACACAATCTGATGCTTTGGGGGAATAAGAGCAGGGAAAATTGAACAGTTGAGAGGAGAACTGCCATGCCACCAGCATGTAGAGACTGCCCGAAACAAACCTCTCTTAAAGGTACCTTTATTGATCCATGACCTGTGAAGCATAATCCCTAAGAAGAAAAGAAGACACAGGAAGATGTAAATAGAAGATTTGGCAGCTTGCATTTGAAAACTTGAATTTTTGGTAAATCTTAATTGGGGGACGTTTATCAGACAAGTACTATAGAAGGAGAAGTTAAACGATAAGTTGGGGAAGGAGTTGTAAATAGTTGTTAGTTAATTATTTGCTGTTATACTTAAAGAAATTTTTTTTTTACTTTAAATAGTTCTTGGCCTCTCAAATTTTCATAGCTCACTACCTGGGATAAATCTTTTCTGTGTTGCTGGTTTAAATTAAGCAGGAGGGTTTACCCTGTGTTGGAACAGTTTGGGGGCTTGTTCAGGATTTGAATGGGTTGGGGTACTTTTGTCCATGATTTGAACAGATTAAATCTTGGATTTGGGATTTGAACTGGTTTAGACAGATATGACTAGATTTGTGGGGGTGGGGTGGGGGTGGGGGGGGGGTGCGGTGTACAAAAAAATCTCAGCAGATTTAAACACTTGCAGATTAGTGTTCTAATTTCTAAATAAAACATAGATGAGGCAGTTTGTTTAATTTCGGTGACTGGTGTTGATTCAATTACAAATGAGAGAAGTGGTTCTTAAAATTGTTAAAATGGTTCTGGGATTTGAAGACAATTGTCAAATTTTCCAAGAAAATTCAGCAGGAAAGAAAAAGGCCATACTTTTAGAATTGCCAATACAGTTAGATTTGGGTTTAATCAAGGATAACAGTAAAGCTGAAATTGTCTGGGAGTTACTCAAACACTTAGGTATGACAAAGAAACAGATAAATGCGGTAGAGGTAGATAGACTTAAATTACAATTGAGGAAAATAGAGTTAGAAGGTAAACAAAGAGAAAGGTAGTGAGAGGAAAAGGAGAGAGAGAGAGAGAAGGTTCTTAGCTGAGCAAAAAGAGAGAATTTGAATTTGAGAAGTTGTGAATCAGTCAGCAAAGTCAAGTTAACAGGATGGAGATTAAAAGAGAACTAGTGATATAGATAGGTATGTCAAAATTTTGCCACAGTTTGATGAAAAAGATGTTGAAGCCTTCTTTATTTCATTTGAAGAATTGGCTAGGCAGAAGAAGTAGTCTGAGGATTTATGGGTAACGCTAGTTCAGACTAAACTGGTTGGCAGAGCTAGTGAGGTATTTGTCTCACTGTCTGATGAAGTATCAAGAAATTATGAAGAGGCCAAATGGGCTATCTTAAGTGGCTTTGAATTGGTACCAGAAGCATATAGACAGTGGTTCAGAAGCACAAAGAAGGAACCAGGTCAGACTTCTGTTGTGTTTGAAAGAATTAAACATAGTCATTTTGATCGATGGGTGCGAGCTTTGAAAATAGGACATTTGAGGCTCTAAGAGAGATTATTCTGCTGGAGGAGTTTAAAAACTCACTTTCAGAAATGGTAAGAATTCACATAGAGAAACAGAAATTTCAGGAAGTGAGAAGGACAGCACAATTAGCAATGAGTACATGTTGGTGCATAAGACAAGCTGTCAGCCAGAATTTCATCCTGTGAGGTATAGAAGTTGGGAGAAGGAGAGATCCTACACTATGAAACCAGAGTAGAGAGCACTGGTAAGAATTTACCACAGGATAAAAAAGAAGCCCAAGAGGATGGAAAGGAGGTGAAAGGCCTCAGGTGTTTCCACTGTGATAAAGTGGGACACGTAAAGTCACAGTGCTGGTCGTTAAAGTAAGGTGCTGTGGAAAAAGATGAGGTAAAAGAAACTAAACCAGTGCCATTAGTGAAGGTAGTAAAAGAGACCCTAAGAAGAGCTGAGGATCTTCAGGAGAGTGCATAGCCTAGGCAGGGGCTGGGTATAGAGATAGTACCTGATATTTACAAATAATTCACCTCTGTGGGTAAACTTTATTTGGAAAGAACAGCGGGAGAAGGACACTAAGTTATAATTTTGAGAGATACAGGATCTAACCAGTCACTGATAGTAAGGAATGAGTGAATATGCACTCTTTCTGATCTGTTTCCTGAGAGAGTGGTAATGTGTGGGATAGACAGACAGAAATTTAGCATTCTCCTATGTAAGATCAGGTTGGAGTGCCAACTGAAGACTGGGGATGTTACAGTGGGAGAGATTGGCAGAATGTCAGTTCCAGGGATTCAATTTGTTCTTGGGAATGATTTGGCAGGATCCAAGGTGGGAGTAACATTCCTTGTCGTGGAAAAGCCCAAGGAAGACCAAGAAACTGAAGAGTTCAAACAGAAATATCCTGGTATTTTCCCAGACTGTGTGGGAAGCAGATCCCACTATCATAAGTCACAGATGAAGCAAAAAGTAAAGAGAAAGATGAAGGAGTTGAGGTTCAGTTAGTGAACACCCTGTTTGATGTAATGGTACAGGAAAAGCCTGAACAAGCCGAGGGTCAGACAGAAGTGTTTGCTCCCGAAAGATTAAGAGACTTGCAACAGCAAGACAATAAAAGATATATATGTGGAATCGTACTCCGCAAAGGAGACAGAGAATAGTCCGGAAGGTTATTACCTGAAAGATAAAGTCCTAAGATGGAAATGGAGACCTCAACAGGTTAGTGCAGAGGAGAAATGGGCCGAAGTGCACCAGATTGTGTTGCCGGTAGCATATGGACTTGAAGTGTTATGAGTATCACATGAACTACCTGTAGGAGGTCATCTACGGTAAGATGCAAAAACATTTTTATTGGCCTAAAATGCACAAGGATATGGTTAACTTTTGCCGTACATGTTATAAATGCCAAATGGTAGGTAAGCCACAGGTGGTAATAAAAGCAGCACCTTTGTTGCCTATTCCCACATTTGAAAAACCTTTCGTATGGGTTATAATTTAGTCCTCCCAAGAACTAAAAGTGGAAACCAGTACTTGTTAACCATAATGGATGTGTCTACCAGATTTCTGGAGGCAATTGCATTATGGGGTATCAAGGGAAAAAAATGGGTGGTAGAGGAGTTAGTAGCTTTCTTCATGCAGTATGGGCTACACAGAAAGATTCAGTTGGACCAAGGGTCAAATTCTACAGCTAGGCTGTTTAGGGAGGTTATCGATAGATTAGGTTTATAGCACTCTAAATCCAGTGCATATCATCCTGAATCCCAGGGACCTTTAGAAAGGTGGCATCAGACCTTGAAGACCATGTTGAGAGCCAACTGTCAGGATTACCTGAATGATTGTGATGAAGGTATCCCATTCATATTGTTTGCCGTTAGACATGAAGGGAGAGACACTTTGAAGTTAATTAAAGAAAAATTGATCGGACCAAATTCGGAGATCTCACTCTTAGATTATGTATCAGAGGTGAGGGAGCAATTAAATAGAGTAGGTAAGTTAGCTAACTGGCACTTAAAGAAGGCACAGTATAGAATGAAGCAGGTGGCAGATAAAAGCTCTGAGACTCAGACATTTTCTCGAGGGAATGATGTGTTAGTACTGTGTTAGTAGGAGACGCCTTCAAAGCCAGGTTTAGTGGTCCTATCAAATTGAGAAAAAGTTGAGTCAGGTGAACTGTCCAGTAAAGATGCCAGATAGAAAACAAAGGTATCAGGTATGTAATGTGAACATGTTGAAACTGTATTACACTAGAGAGAAAGAATGAGAGAAACAGGTGTTGCTACCCTACGGAAAGAGGAAGCAAATCCAGATGATGTGGATTTTGATGTGCCGCAAATTTGATTAAAAAATGAAGAAGTCCTTGAGGAGTGAGATAGATTCGTAAGCTATCTGTCTCAGAAGCATAGAACACAGTTGAATGATTTGTTACTGCAGTGTAAGGACATTTGTAAGAGTCAGATGGGGAGGACTCATGCTATTGTACATGAAGTAGACGTAGGGAATATTGCTCCAATAAGATACCATCTTATCGGCTTAATCCTTTCAAAGCCAGACAGGTACATATGGTGGAGACCATGCTTGACAAGGACATCATCAAGTCAAGCCAGAGCAAGTGGAGTTCGCTGATCATCTTAATTCCCAAACCATATTGGACTCAATGATTCTGCGTGGATTATTGGAAGGTCAACGCCGTTATGAAATCAGACATCCAATTCGAGAAAGTCAGACAAGCCAGCTACATCACCAAGTTGGACTTAATGCGTGGTTACTGGCAGGTATCTTTATCAGAGATGGCGAAAGAAATTTCTGCATTTGTAACCCCGAATGGGCTATATCAGTTTAAAGTGATGTCCTATTGAATGAAGAATGCACCCACCGCATTCCAAAGACTCATGGACAGAGCTTTGGCTGGGTTAACAAACTGTGCAGTCTATATAGCCATCTTTAATAAGTCCTGGAAAGATCACATGGTACAGTTGGTAGAGCTCCTTGAACCACTACGAGAAGCAAAAGGGTGATAAACTTAAATAAAATGGAATTGGCAAATGCAGAGGTGACGTTCTTGGGACATAACATCGATCATGGAAGGTTGACCCCACGGAACTCAAAGATGAAGGCCATTGAGGAATTTCCATGACCAACCTTGAAGAAAGAGGTGCTTCAATTCCTAGGACTCAGCAGATTCTATTGGATATTTGTTCCAAACTTCAGCAGTGTAGTGGCACTGTTCACAGATTTGCTGAAGAAGAACACAAAGTTTTGGTGGATAAAACCAGGCCAGAAGGCATTCGACCATTTGAAATCAATATTAACCATCGAACCAGTTTTAGCTACATCAAACTTTTTAAAACCTTTCAAAGTCGCCATTGATTCTAGTGACATTGGAGTTGGAGCTGTTGTCCTATAGGATAATGAGAATGGGATTGAACTGCCAGTTGGTTACTTTTCGAAGAAGATCAACATTCACCAAAGGAAATACTCTGTAATTGAAAAAGAACTATTGAGTTTAGTACTGGCCTGACAACATTTTAATGTGTATGTCATGAACAATGGTTGCGTACAACATTCACAATCAGCTTACATTCTTAGCATGCTTTAAAGACAAGAATATTAGATTATTTCATTGGAGTCTTACATTACAGACATTTAATTTAAAAATCATACATATTGGTCATAAGAATGTAATTGCAGATGTGTTATTGTGGATTTAACTGATAGGGTTTCAATGAGGTTTGTATTTATTTAATGTTATATAGCTAAACAGTTATATGGGAAGAAGTTAAGGTAGACTTCGATTAAAGTTATCTATATGTTAGGGTAATGTGGTTATAAAGACTAGAGAAAAATGAGGCCATTGTTTCATTATGATGCTTAATCCTTTCATCAGGGGAGAGGTTTTATGAAGATGTGGCTATGAAGAAGGTTAAAAACAACAGAACTACCTGACAGAACTAAGTGTTCTCAACAAGATACAATGTAACATGTGGTCCATCAATTAGTGTAGCTGGTTGCCTAGAGACAAAAACAGATTTGAATTAGTCCAATAAGTTTAAATTATACCCCAAAAATACCAAATTCCAATCAAGTTTGAATTTAGTATATTGATGATCTTAAAAGCCAATGACACAATCTGATGCTTTGGGAGTATAAAACCAGGGAAACTTGAACAGTTGAGAGGAGAACTGCCACACCACTAGCATGTAGAGACAGCCTGAAAAATAGCTCTCTTAAAGGTAACTTTATTGATCCATGCCCTGTGAAGCATAATCTCTAAGAAGAAGAAAAGAAGGCACAAGAAGATCCAAATAGAAGATTTGACAGCTGGCTCGTTTTTGAAAACAAATTTTTGGTAAAACTCAATCAGGGAGGAGTTTATCGGACAAATATCAAAGAAGGGAAGGTAAACAATAGGTTGGGGAAGGAGTTGTAAATAGTTGCTAATTAATTATTCTGTTATACTTTAAGAAATAAAGTTGTTAATTTTTACTTTAAAT
The DNA here is from genome assembly GCF_020745735.1 of Hemiscyllium ocellatum. Taxonomy (NCBI): domain Eukaryota; kingdom Metazoa; phylum Chordata; class Chondrichthyes; order Orectolobiformes; family Hemiscylliidae; genus Hemiscyllium; species Hemiscyllium ocellatum. The sequence continues at coordinate 58,253,381 of NC_083407.1, read as the reverse complement.
AGTTCTTGGTCTCTCAAATTTTCACGGATTACTGCATGGGATAGATCTTTTCTGTATTGCTGGTTTAAATTAAGCAGGAGGGTTTACCCTGTGTCATAAACAATTCCCTCTGCTGCTTCCAATCCCCACAACTGAATTCCAAATATTCCCCCACATCAGTGGGCCTTCATAAACTCCCCCTCTGCAATTTCTAGTGAACAGACCACTGCGACTAAGTATGACCTTCTACTCCACCTGTATTCAAAAACAACTTAAAATGATAAGTGACTATTCTCCTGGCTGCTCTCTGTGTAGCTTCCTGGCTGACTTACTGCTAATCTCCTGCAGGACTGACCATGCCATACTCGTTGTACATTTCTGATAAGAAATCTACATCTGGTATGCCCTAAGCAACCTTCAGCTCATGTGCAAGCCCCTGGACAGATATTCGATGATGCCCTTGATTAACTATGGTAGTACTCCTGACTGTTGATATTCCTCCTTGAATTGACTCAGGACAACTCCCTTAGCCTTTGAAACATTTGGTTGAAACACATGCAGTGAGTTTGTCCTGTAGATAGTTGGCATGTGCTGCACGTGTGACATTGATGTTGTATGGTGCTGTCTGCCACATGTCTGCTGCTTTGACTGATCGTTTCTGGCAATCATGACTAGCTGCCTGGCTTAGCAGTCCATTATAAGACACAAAGCAAGGGTGAAGTGCTGTGAAGCTGCAAGTTCTCAATGAGGTGGTAATGCACAAACAAAGGAAAGCAAGGCCTGATATACACTCTATTTTGCACCATGCAATGGATGTTTGCCATGCATATAAGGCAACCTGGCAATGATATTGCAATATAAGTTGTATCATTGAAGTGGTGCATTGTAGTACAAGTGAATTGGAGATGTGCCATCATTATGTGATGCTTTGCTGATATCCACCTTCAAAGATGGACAGTGCAGGCAGTCATTGCACATGGATTGTATCCTGAGCCATTGGGGAATGCCAGCCCAGAGAAAGAACCACCAATTTGTAGCAACCAGGTTCATTACTCTGACATTTATGTTGGGGTTTCTCCCCAGTGCCTAGGAAATAGCAATCTGCACATAAATGGGGTGAGATTCAGTAAAACTGAGATGTTAAGACATCCAGATTCTTGACATCAAGAATCTTTTTTTTCTTTTTTGTCATATTTCCTAGCTGTCTTGCGATTGCCCATGTTGTTCAGGGCTTTGGAAGATTCTGCCTTTGGGATGAGTAGACAGATATGGTGTAACATTTAATAAGGAATACAGAAGGAAATAGATTTAATTCAAGAAACTCAGTTAGAGCTGGGAAGTCAAAAATGAGATAATAATTCTTTCTATACATTTAAAAAGAAATAATTAATTTGATGCTTTTGAACTTACGTAAATGAGAAAATGGGACTAGCTAGGTAGCTCTTTCAGGAGCCAGTACAGACATGATGGGTCAAACAGCCTCCTTCCATACTGTAAACTTCTATGATTCTGTACAACCACAAAATGATAGTTCTTTGATTTCATTTAATGGTCACTTTCCTGACCTCCCAGCTAATTTATTATAATAGATTGCTTTTCACATAACACTGAATGCAATATCTCTCAAAGATTTGCATGAATCACACAATGCATTTCAGGTACTTTGTGGACATTAGAATTAATTGTTACTTATTTTGTGAGTGGAATAAATATACACAAGAGAGCCTGCTATAATGATAAAACTTAATGAAGGAGTATTTTCAATTTATTAAGTTGAATTACTTTTCTTGTCAACATACAAAAATCCTAGCTAAACTAATTAAGCTCGATTTCAAGATATGGTGTAGATGATTAACTACTATAATGGGTCGAATTGGTTTGATTTGCACATTCATCAATTTAACATTTGTTGCCAGTTAAAGCATTTGAAATATGGAGTGAATTGGTGTATTTTTTCATTAACCTATGAAACCTGAATGACTACAAACCAGAACAATGGGATAAAAAGCTTTTTTTCTCGCTTGTTCTTAATGAGATTTGAATTCAAAATATACAACACAAAATTACCCTAAATTAAAAGTGCTAAAAGGCCTGGGCATTAAAAACACACTTCTCCCCCTCCAACACTATTTTGATTTAGTCCCTGCCCTCCCCTTCACTGTTTGATCACACAGCATTGCCCTCTTTGATATGAGGGGCACTGCTTGTCACTGGCCACTCGGTTGTTTTCCTATTTTTTCCTGGTGGTGGAAATTGAATATAGATTTGTGCACTTTGTGTCTCTCACTGTGTCTCACACCTGCACACAAAAAAAAGAACAGGAGTGTCCCCCTTCCCTCATTGATCACACAGCATTGCCCTCTTTGATGTGAAGGGCACTGCTTGTCACTGGCCACCCAGGTGTTTTCCTATCTTCCTGGTGGTGGAAGTTGAATAAAGATTTGTACACTTTGTGTCTTTCACTGTGTCTCACACCTACACACACACACCATGGGTGCTGGGGAAAACATAAGCACTACCGGTGTTAGACGGTAGTGTGGGAGTTAAAAAAAAAAGAGGAGTGTTTGATCACACAGCATTGCCCTTTGATGTGAAGGGCATTGCTTGCCACAGGCTACTCAGGTGTTTCCTTTCTTCCTGGTGGTGGAAATTTGATTAAAGAAAGAAAAAAAAGGGAAAAAAAGAAAAAAAAACACACATATGTCCTGGGACTTAAGGGCACAGCTTGTCACTGGACCAAAAGAAAAAAACCAAAACAAAAAAAACAAAAAAACAAAAAAAGACAAAAAAAAACAACACACTTCTTGTGACAGACACTGGGGTTTAAACACATTTTCTGGTGAATTTTCTCTCATATAAGGGAATACTTAACATTCCTGATCTCCAAGCACTGAATCTCACCTGAAGGGAGTATGTGCTAGAGTTCCTCATCTGTGATCTTTACTTATTCCAAGCATAGTTGAATTGACCTGACATTGTTAGATATCTTCAGTTTTGCAAAACTCTTTATGGGATATCTGAACTTAATGGAACCACTAACCATAAATGTTATATATCTACCTCACCTGTAAGAAAGTTTAGCTTTAAGGATTTTATGTGCTGTGTATACAAGTATTGCAACTCCAACGGATAGTTACATCGCAGTGGATTTGTAAGCTACACACTAAACAATTGGTTGCTGCAGTCTGATGCATAACTTAAAGGGTTTACTGCTTTAAATGAACTAATCCATGGAGTTAATCAGTCTCTGCCAAGCCACTAATTATGAGACCATTATCGTTAACATGACTGTGACTGCAGCGAAAGGACATTGTTCTATTTTGCCCTTGACTGCAAAACATGCAAATACCATTTAATTGTTCTTTATGATTAACAAATACATGATAGAAATTATGGTGGGTAAGCCTTTTAGATTTACAAAACCATTCAGCTAAGAAAGGGTTGTGTCCATGTGAAAAGTCTTAAAACTGGTCTTCAAAATGGCCAGCTACTGATTTAAGGACTATTTTCAGCATACACTAAGGATAATTTTCAACTTAGTTGTTTTGGTTGTAGCATTACTCCAGAATGTCTAATGCATCCAGAAGAGAGTATAACAACTGGTTGTGATGAGCAGAAGTCATTGTACTAAAAAAAGGAAATTGAACTACAATAAAGAACAAAGAACAATGCAACATAGGAACAGGCCCTTTGGCCATCCAAACCTGCACTGATGCATTTGGCCCTTCCATACTAAAATTGTTTCACTTAGTTTAGCTCTGAAAGCTTTCATAAAAAAAACTTGGTGGAAAAAGGTTTACATTACAAGCTCTCCCAACTGTCAATGCAGTTCTTTTTAACCATTGTAAATGATATCAGAACCCAACACTGAATTAGCTTGATGGGCATTGTCTTTCAATTTAACTGAAATCTGATTCCACAAGGGCATGTTTATTTTTTCATATATAGTGGATCAGTGTTTCTTCCTACATCAGAGCATGTCTTCTTTATTATTCCATTGTGCATTTTGGTATTTCTACACTTTGGATCACTATGTTTTAAAGATATATACTCATCACTGTCTTATGACACGTGACTTGAGAGTATAAAGGTGTCATTTTTCATCTTATTTGAAATTGCACTGGAAATACAGTCTTCTGTTTTAAACTAACAACTTAATATTAGCCCAGATAATTCTTCCCATTCCTGAGCATAACATCTAGTGGGAGGCATGGTAGCACAGTGGTTAGCACTGCTGCCTCACAGTGCTAGAGATCTGGGTTCAATTCTCTGCCTTGGGCAATTCTCTGTGTGGAGTTTGCACGTTCTCCCAGTGTCTGCATGAGTTTCCTCCAGGTGCTCTGGTTTCCTCCTACAATCCAAAAATGTGTCATTTAGCTGAATTGGCCATGCTAAATTGCCTGTAGTGTTAGGGGAATGGGCCTGGGTGGGTTGCACTTCGGCGAGTTGGTGTGGGCTTGTTGGGCCTGTTTCTTCAAAATACTTGTATACACTGTAAGTAATCTAATCTGTATATGGTAGTTAGTTGTAACAGATGTCTGTGAAATCTTTAATTACGCACTATCCATGTCAAGCTTCTTACATTGTTTTACAAGGGACTACTTAAGTATTGCCATAACAGGTAAAACACTCTTTCAGAGGCAACCTCACGCACGCTTAATCAAAGATGCCTTTGCAAATTCTCTTCTCCTGCTCCTGCCATATTTTCCCAATAAAAACATGTAAGGAACTTATATGATTGTTAAAGTTGCTATTATATATAATTCAAACTACTTCTTTATCCTTTTTTATCTTCCAAAGTCTGTTATCCTTAATCATTATTTGTTTGTAGTTCCTCTTTATTTTCTCCAAACTCTCTTCATGCCCTCTAATCCAATGCCTGACTGGTTGGGTACTTCAAACCTGTCTGACTGTTAGTGGTTCCCTTTCCTCAGACACGATCTAGCTTTTCATTAAAATCACTGTCATCATGCTTAACCTGAAAATACAAATTCTCAAATCATTTGTTCTCTCTAATCTTTAACCCATGATTGATAGCCTTTTCTGTTTAGGGTTCCTGATAAGTTTCTCTCCATGTCAGCTTTTCTGAAAACTCTCTGTTTAAATCTCTACTTCATTTCATATCACAGGACTAGGACCACCAAAGAATGGCATCTTCTGTGGCAGTAAAATGAATGCTTATTTTCTCTTCCTGCTACTCCATATTCAAATATTTAAGCTTTTTGACACAATCAGTTGCAGTTCTGTTTCACTAAATTACAATTCCTTTCGCAACTCCCGGATATCGCAAAGTGATTTTTAGCCAGTTAAGTACTTTTGAAATGCAATCACTAATGGGATCATAGGAAATGTGACAATCAATTTCTGCGCAGTAAACTCCCACTTGGGATATGATAATGACATTCATGTTGTCAAAATGGCTGTCTGTCATAGAGTCAGTAATTTAACAACTTCTGCAATCTAAGGAAGACTGAACAATATGCTCCTGAAAATCTAAATTTCTCATATTCCACAAATCTGTCAAATTCTATTTCCTAATTCTATAGGTTTATCTGGTCTCTTTTTTGGGCAGAACGAATGATTAAATAAAACAGATCATCCCTTGCAACTCTGAGCAGGACATGATTTTCATATTTCACATGAAAAAAGGGTGTTGATTGGTCTGCAAATCAGCTCACATTGGCTGAGGTGGTCCCTAGGAATTGCCAAAGAGGAAATAACAGCGAACTGTAAGCTTTCTATGCATCTTAAATAAGTGATTATCCAGAACACTGAAATGATCCTTGGTGGTAGCTAGGTACAACAGACTGCAGAAAATGTATGTTTGTGCATATGCACCACTTAAGTCATCAGGATGAGGGTGATGGAGGATATGGGTGAGGGGGAAGCAAAGATAGAGGCTTGGGCTGATTAAGCAGATTAGATTAGACTTACAGTGTGGAAACAGGCCCTTCAGCCCAACAAGTCCACACCGACCCGCCGAAGCGCAACCCACCCATACCCCTACATTTACCCCTTACCTAACACTACGGGCAATTTAGCTTGGCCAATTCACCTGACCCGCACATTTTTGTGATTGTGGGAGGAAACCGGAGCACCCGGAGGAAACCCACGCAGACACGGGGAGAACGTGCAAACTCCACACAGTCAGTCGCCTGAGTCGGGAATTGAACCCGGGTCTACAGGCGCTGTAAGGCAGCAGTGCTAACCACTGTGCCACCGTGCCGCCCATAAATCTTCCCTTGCTCAGCATTATCAGTTTTCCTTGGTCACTGTTCCTTCACCACGGTCACCCTGCTATCTCACCAACCAGCCTACTTCAGCTATACTGCTGCCCAGGAAGAAGCCCTTCATGGTGTCTTTATGGAGACTATGCCTAGGGACCAGGATTGCTACTGGACCTACTTCTCCCTCCCAACCCCACATATACACCTGCTCCTCATTGGTGTATGACTTCCTCATCCATATGCCAAGATGTGCAATAAAATGGTCATTGGAATATGTTTGGATGAGGCTGATGATATCAGCTGGCCACAATACTGGCAGTTATTATAATCTACTCTATTCATTAAAAGGTGCCAGGCTTGAATATATTGTACTTCATGAAAAAGGGATCACTGCATACAAATATACGTGACTTTCAATGAGCATAAATGAACTACTTTACAAACTTGACAGGTTTTCTTCAATTCACTGTTTGTGCAGCTATTAATTCACTTAGAATTTTTCAGCAAGTGTTGCTTAAATACATTTAACGGTTGATGATTTGCTTAGGTTTTGCAATCTGGTTGAGTAGTGCCTGTACTTTGCCTTTTATGAACAGCCAGAGAAGAGTCTTCTTTGATTCAGACAGCCACTTTTTGGGACATATGTCCTACCTATTTGATTAAGCCAACATGGAATTTTTCACTAATTGTGTATTGCCGTCAACCTAATAAATCAGCTCATTCTACCATATAATTGAACAATCTCAGATATGAATTTCAGTGCCAGGACAAAAGTTGGTGAGAGTCTAGATGTCCAAAGGAGTGCTAAACCAGCTGTGCCATGGACAACATTGAATGATTGAGAGCACTGCCTTTCTAATCACTTCTGTCAATTTCACAATATTATTTTAGAAAGATAAAGATGTATCACATGCTTGCAGTTTCTGCTATTGATGCTTTGAAGCATCTAGGTCACTATCACTTTTATTAAGTTGTGGTAAAACAATTATATATTTATTTATTATACATCAAAACTTCTTATCACTATAGGGATCATTGATTTTGTGCAGTATAGAGTGGATGAATAGGCATGTCTGTACTGCATCTTGGCATGGAAAATAGCCCTGAGGGAGGGAATAGATTAGCATGAAAGCTATGAGAGACCCTAGAGGGTCAATGGGATGCATGAGTTTTTTTGGATAGAGTCTGATGAGTGTGTGAGCTGTTAAACAGCCCACATCAGCCAATGGCTGCCTCCAAATCCTTTTGAGGAGTGGCAGGCCCATCTTCAATTAGTCCCTTCCCAGGATGAAAATCTCACCTTTGTAGGCACTGTCTCCCAAGGCAAGTGAGCCAAGCCAGGAAATTCCCTCACTCCTGGTACCCACCTGGAAGATGGAATGCAAGTCTGTTAACTTTGTTTCTTATACCATATACATAACTTTTCATAACGAATATTCACAGCATTTTATATTTTTACTTTTTAGTTGTATGTCTTTAACATTTCTCAAACTTATAGGGTCATAGAGGGCGACCATACAGAAAAAGACCATCAAATCCATGCTGGTCAAAACAATCACCTAACTATTTGAATCCCATTTACCAGTATTTGACCCATAGCCTCGTATGGACAAGTGCACCTCTAAATACTTCATAAATGCCAACAGAGTTTCTGCTTCTACCACTCTTACAGTCAGTGAATTCCTGATTCCAATCGTATCTGGGTGAGAAAGTTTTCTTCACATCTCCTTTAAAGCTTCTGACCCTTGCCTTAAATCTGTGCCCTCTTGTCTTTGATCAGGGAACTGATGTGCATGCACGCCAAGGTTCATCTGGTCCTGAGTGCTTCTCAGGGAGAAAGTGAAGTCTGCAGATGCTGGAGATCAGAGCTGAAAATGTGTTGCTGGAAAAGCGCAGCAGGTCAGGCAGCATCCAAGGAACAGGAGATTCGACGTTTCGGGCATAAGCCCTTCTTCAGGAAGAAGGGCTTTTCTAGCAACACATTTTCAGCTCTGCTTTTCAGGGATCTATTGCTCATCATGTATCCCTTATGTTTAAGTGCCTGGTCATTTGTGCCTTCAACCACCACTGAAATCATTCGTCATACCTCTGTGTCACCTCAATTTGGAATATTTCAATATTCTTCTTGATGGCCTTTTTTAGCCTGTGCCTCATAAATATCAACTTGTTCTTAAAGCAGTCTTGGATACTGATCTTACAATAAGGCTTCTTTGCTCATGTTTGCCATCATTACGGATCAATATTGGCTTCTGTTCCTCAAGTTCATCAAAGTTAATATCCTAAGCTTCGAATCATCATCTACTTTCATTCCACCCCTTCTCTGAAACCTCTTGAGTTATAGTTTACTAATTAGCTTTCATTCTCCCTGCTGCCTGGAACTACTTCATCGAATCTCTTTTGCACTGTATTTTACTCCTTTAAAGGTCTCTCAAAAACTCTTATTTTGCAGAAACATTTAATCTATCTCAAACAGTTAATTCTATCTAAATTCTCTTCATGGACTCAGTGTTGTGTTTCCCTTCTGCTCTGTAAAGTTCCTTGGAGTATTTCATTCAAAACAAATGTTACATATATGCAAGTTGTTGCATGGCAACAACTCTGGCATATATATATTTAAGTTTTCTATTAATTTTAAATAATTTTGAATGTAAAGATGCTTGCTCATAGTTTATCTGCAACTAAACTAAAACAAGAATTTCTTTAAGATGGCTATTCGACTTAGTAAATTATCCTAACTTCATATCTGTTTGTGTAAACATATTTATTTGTGTTTATTCTTTGGCTCAAGACCACATTGTTAGAACATAGAAATATCACAACTGAGACCAAGTGGTCTTGATCAAAAGTTGATTGCATAATTCAGATGACTGATAACACAGGTTTCATTCGTGCATACTTAATTAAATTTCACACCAAAGTAAGTAAATTATAAATCAAACATGCTGGCCTTTTGCCTGGCACACGCTCACTTAACTCATTCACCACATAATTTCAGTAGTATTTTCTGGTTCTGAGCACAGCTTTCATCAGAGGCAATGACAAATCATCTTTTCAATAATCACAGAGTTTTTGGAAAACCAATAATTACTGATGCGGTATTTCAACTATTGTCGTCTACAATGATTCATAGGAACATGGTATATGTTCCGCAAAACCCTATTCTGATCCATTAGATTCAGTTCTGAAGAAGGGTCACTGGACCTGGAACATTAACTCTGCTTTGTCTCCACAGATGCTGAAAGGTCTGCAGTTTCTCCAGCAATTTTTGTTTTGTTTCTGAATCATTAAACTTGTTTTAAAACCATAAATGACATAAACCACTTCAAGCCGATTGTAAGTATATAGTGCATTGAGAGTGCCAAAAAAGAACTGTGTTGGTGGGAAACTCAAAATGCCTGTTGGTCTGTGGTATTTTAGAGAGGGGGGGGGGAGAGAGAGAGAGAGAGAGAGAGAGAGAGAGAGAGAGAGAGAACTGCATGAGAGAGAACAAAATGGAATGGTAAGTCCCAAATCCTGAAAAGATGCAGAATTGGTAATGAATACAGTTGATGTGGATTGATGCCAAAAAGGATTGCCAAGTGGTGAAGAGACATCGGTCTTGGTCTTTGTTGCAGAAACCTTCAACATTATCTTGTCATCCAGAGTCTGTGGAGTTGAATGAGATATGCTTGTATTGTTGAAAAATGTACACAGTGAAAGCTCTTTCAACTGTAACCTAAAGGAAGAAGGTGGCTCAATAATTTATTTGCAGTATGGCATAATAAAAGGGTCAGCAACACCGTTTCTGTTTGGAAATAGATTCACTGAGTCATTGAAGATGTACAGCATGGAAATAGACCCTTTGGTCCAACTTGTCCATGCTGACCAGATATCCTAAAATAATCTAGTTCCATTTACCCGCACTTGTCCCATATCCCTCTAAATCAGTCCTAATCATGTACACATCTAGATGCCTTTCAAATGTTGTAATTTGCAATTTTTGAGTAGATTTATAGCTCAGGTTGATTATAAAAGTAGGTTAGCTAGCTGAGGTTGAAGATTTGTTTCCAGACATTTTGTCACCATACTAGATAACATTATCAGTGAGAGTCTCTGGTGAAGCCCTGGTGGTATGTCCTGCCTCTCCATTTATAGATCTTGGTTTCTTAAGGTGGGAGATATCATTTCCAGTTCTTTATTTCAAGGGAAGGTAGATAGGAACATACAGATAGCAGAGAGCTTCAAACCAGCATCTGCAGAAAAACAACAAACATAGATCAAATACTTAACTCCAGAATCATCCCAACACCCACAAACACAGCTGCATCAAGACATTATTTCAACAATCTACATCACACAGCAACACCCAAGAATTACAAAAAGCAGAAGAAAAATATCTATACAACGTTTTCAAGGAACATGGGACCCAATAAACACAGTCCACCAATTCCTCAGAACAAACCCAAACAAGCACACACAAAGCAACCAGAAACTATCACCACATTACCTTACATTAAAGACATATCAGAAATTACCTCCAGACTACTCAGACCCCTTGGCATCATTGTAGCCCACAAACCTAAAACACACTTAAACAGGGACTAATGAAACTCAAGGATCCAGTAGATACTACCAGCAAATCTAACGTCACTTACAAGATACCATACAAGAACTGTAAAAACACTACATCAGACAAACAAACAGGAAACTTTCCATCAGTATACATGAACACCAACTAGCCATCAGAAGACATGACCCACTATCATAGTTTCCATACATACAGACAAAGAAGGACACCACTTTGTCTGGGACAACACACACATCCTAGGACAGGTGAAACAAAGACACGCACAAGAATTCTTAGAGGCATGGCATTCTAACCAGAACTGTATCAATAAACACATAGATTTTGATCCCATCAACCTTTCTTGAAAAAGGAACTGGAAATGACATTACACACCTTAAGAAACTAAGGCCTATAAATAGAGAGGCGGGGCATACGACCAGCGCTTCACCAGAGACTCTCACTGATGATCTTACCTGGTACAGTGATGAAACGTCTGAAAACAAATCTTCCAGCTCAAATGTTGCAATTGTACCGTTCTCCATCACTTCCTCTGGCAGCTCATTCCACACCACCCTTTGCATGAAGACAACCCTTGACAACCCTTTTAAATCTTTCCCCTCTCACCTTAAACCAATGCCCTCTAGTTCTGGAAAAGACCGTGTCTACTTACCCTATCCATGCCCCTCATGACTTTATAAGTCTCTAAGGTCACCCCTTAGCCTCTGATGCTTCACTCAGATGTCAGTGGAACCACGTTCCACTCTGTGAGATAGAATTGGCCTAGACCTGGCAGAAGATGTATGCAATTATGGATTCTCAGAATCCATGAGGAAAAGCAGCAACATCCTCATCTACAAGAAGGGGGGAAAATCAGAGGCCCATTTCATATTTAAAGTGGATTATTAAATTCTTTAATTACTTTACCTTAGTTATCATGATTTACCCAGATCAGAACTGCACCTTGATAAACGAAACATCTCTGATAACTTGGTGTTACACGGTAATACGATCAGCTATGTGCATGCCATGGGGTTTCCACCTGCCTCATAGGTCTAGGGAAAGTCTCTGACAGAACATCATACATCGACGTAATGGACATGTTTAACAAAACAGGATTTGGAGAAGGAGTCCGCAGTTGCATGCAACTGTTCAATACAAATAATATTAGCATGGTTTCAAGCAATAAGTGGAAATTAGAAAGTTTTACAAACAAATTCCATTAACAAACATGTATTGTGGCACGAGCAAGTTTTTTTTAGGAACAGGGTCAACCAATCCTCTTCACTGTCAGGTCACACTACCTGAAGGTGTATGGTAATTTGTTCAAAGGAGACGGGGTGACTGCTAAAACTGGAAAGAGCTTTTAACCATGGTAAAGCAATAACTGGGCACGTGCAGGCATACTCCTCTTCCAGGTCAGGTGACAATTGGATCATCAGGTGCAATGCACTCTTGGTGTACGTGACGCAAGCCTGGCCTATATCTGACTCCTGTGTTGTGAAAATCACCTGAGCAGCCTTTTGCTTTATCTAGAGATTTTAAACAGAGCTTGGTTGTAGGGACATGTAAACCCCCCCAGATAATAGAGGAAAAACAAATCAACATTATGATAGCCACCTTTTTCTGTGGTTGTATCAAGCTGTGAATAAACCTTCAATATGCAAACAAGAAACATCATATTATGCTGACACAATATCTATCCTCGGTGTTGGAAAGGACAGGCCTAGCTCAGGTGCCTCAGTATGCTTTATGCAGTTGGGGTGTAAAGGTCCACCTGCTCCTTGTGGAAATACTTAGGCAGAAAGAAGAACCTTTGACCACAAGTTCATCAAGCAGTGGTTTGCACATAATGTCTATGGCCCTGCAAGAAACAGATGGTGGATTATGTTTGATTATTTGTCAAGAAAATTGCTAGTCATTCAATATTGTGCCATCACTGAAATTTTACAATTAAGTACCAAAATGTAATTTGGCTGCTAGGATAAAGGACTGTCACCATCAGATCCTTCCTCCATGCCTGGGATCTTATATATTGTCTTTGAGGAGCTTGTGGGTTGTGGTGAGGGTAATATGTCCTCTAAGTTGATCCTTTGCAAGGAAGATTTGGACAATGATGCAATGATTTTTGATAAGGCTCTTTGGGCAGCATCATGACAGAGTCTACATTCTACTGGTTGTTCCTGGGGGAGCACACCAAGATCAACATCTACTCTAAGGTATGAAGAATGATCTTTGGTCTGCCTGAAACTTCCTGGCCTTCCAGTACAGAAGTTTGCATAATTGTATGTTGTTGATGGCACATTCAAAGGTTGAAGACTATGTGCTGAGGCTTGGAGCAGATACTACAAAAAACCAAGAAAGGAAGTCAGTATCCAAGGCCTTTCAATCATAGTACTCTGAGGAGTTATAAGCTGGGTAAAACTCCGCACTCCTCAGAGGGTGGCACAGTAGTTTAGTGGTCGGCACCGCTGTCTCACAATGCCAGGAACTCAGGTTTATTTCCATCTTTGGGTGACTGTGTGGGGTTTGCACATTTGCCCTGTGTCTGTGTGGGCTTCTGCTGGATGCTCCAATTTCCTGTCACTCTACTGTTGTGCAGGAAAGGTGGGTTGGCCATGCTAAATTGTCCATTGTGTCTAGCAATGTGCAGGCTAGGTCAATTAGTCATGGGAAATGTGGGATTATGGCAATAGGATGGGAATTGGGTTTGGGTGGATGCACTTCAGAGGGTTGGTGTGGACTCAATTGGCTGAATGTCCTCTTTCTGCACTATAGGGATTCTGTATGTTTGATATGCAATGATTCCAATATGGTTTAAATATTATTGAAAATATTGTCACATGCATGGTTAAAAATGCTTTAGTTTTCACCTCATATGGTGTCAATTTTGAACAGTTATGTAAAATACTTTTATACATCTGTTGAAGTATATGTTTTGAAAAAAATTCTTCAAATGCAGCCATGTAGTTATAATTTTACTTCTGGTCTTAGTCTTGCAGACATGGCTTGGACATGCATCATGCAATCTCAACAATGCAAAGTGCATTTAACATGCATTTAAGTTGCAAGGGCTATGCGTTAATCAACAATTGTCTGACTGTACTGATGGGTGCAATAAAGTGAGAAAAAGTTGGAATGTGAAACTGCAAGCTGTTGGAACTAGTTTATAAGCCGCAAATGTGCTCAAGAAGTCAAAATTGACACAATATTGGTGAAAACATCAGCACGTGGACTGCAAGCATCTGCCAGGGATATGCAGTATAAACAGGTCTCGACATCTTCTATCTGATATTAATACTGCCATTTTGGAGCTCTATCCTTTAGCTAATTTATACTCCTAATGTATACATTTAATCACATATAGATGAACATACATTCAACAGCAGGAGGACCTCTACCCGACATTTAAAGGACGCTTTATAGTTAAAAGGAATATCACTTACCTACAGATGAGTTGCTATTTCATTTTTGAAGTAAGTTCATCTGGGAAGGCCGCAAAAACATTCAGAGACTCTGTTAGGAATGGAGGTAAAGTTAAGCAGCAGTGGGAATGCACGTACATCCTCCACGGTGGCTCAGTGGTTAGCACTTTGCCTGACAGCACCAGGGACCTGGCCACGTGTGACTGTCGGTGTGGAGTTTGCACATTCTCCCTGTGTCTGTGTGTGTTTCCTCTGGGTGCTCCCATTTCCTCCCATAGCCCAAAGACGAGCAGGTTAGATGAATTGGTAATGCTAAATTGCCGGTAGATTTAGGTGTGTTAGTTAGGGGGAATGGGTCTGGGTGGGTTACTCTTTGGAGGGTCGGTATGGACTAGTTGAGCTGAAAGGCCTGTTTCCACACTGTAGGGAATCTAATCTGCCAAGCCCTGCAAATCACAAATTAGACTAAATTAGACTAAATTAGATTGTATTCATTGGAGTTTAGAAGATTAAGGGGAGATCTAATAGAAACTTACAAGATAATACATGGCTTGGAAAGGGTGGACACTAGGAAATTGTTTCCATTAGGCGAGGAGACTAGGACCCGTGGACACAGCCTTCGAATTAGAGGGGGTAAATTTAGAACAGAAATGCGGGAGACATTTCTTCAGCCAGAGAGTGGTGGGCCTGTGGAATTCATTGCCACGGAGTGCAGTGGAGGCTGGGACGCTAAATGTCTTCAAGGCAGAGATTGATAAATTTTTGATGTCAAAAGGAATTAAGGGCTACGGGGAGAATGCGGGTAAGTGGAGTTGAAATGCCCATCAGCCACGATTGAATGGCAGAGTGGACTTGATGGGCCAAATGGCCTTACTTCCACTCCTATGTCTTATGGACTTCTCAGCTATTAGAGAACCCATCAAACAGGTGGGCAAGCAAATCATACTTGCTCTTGATGAACTACCCAAGAAGTATGAGTTACAGAAGAAGGACTCAAGAATTTGGACATAAATAGATCTTTCATCCCCTTGAGCTTGTTTGCCCTTACTTCATTGTTGCTGGATCAAAGTCCTGGAGTACCCTTCTTAATAGCATTATGGGTATCTCTGTGCCACAAAATTAAAGCAGTTCAAGAAGACTGCTTATCTTCACTGTCTCAAAGGTAAATAGGCATGGGCAGTAAATGCTGGCCTAGCCAAATAAGCACATATGCTACAAACAAATACATTTTTTAAAAAATGACCATTGTCCCTGCATTGCCTGTTTAGAAAAGCTATATAATCAGCTCCACTCCTTTTCTCAAGATCTGCAAATATGTTCTTTCTTGTTTATTTAGCCAATTTGGTTTTAAGGTTCTTCCATGAGCACATAAACTTGACTGGCATTGCAGTTCCAACCTGGAGGGAGTGTTGCATTTGTCATGGTTGCCACCTTCAGAATAAATGTTAAACTGAAATCCAATCTGCCTCCTTAGTTTGGCATAAACAAGCCAATGGTTCTATTTCAAGAAGAGCAGAGAAAATTCCTGACCAACATATAAAATCCAGCCAACATCTCCAAAAGCAGATTACATGGCTAATTATCATATTGATTTTTGTGGAACATTGAATCATATATATTGGCTGCCACTTTCCCTTATATTATGATAATAACTAATCTTAAACAAAACAGTTTATTGAAGCACTGAGGATCAGATAAAAGTTAGCAAAGGTACTATATGAATGTAACTTGCTTCATTAATGTTTTTATATTGCAGTTCTGATCCTTAATTAATTTTATTGACTGAACCTCTAATTTAGTTATTCTTTCCCCTAGCCATCCCACTCCTTATTACAGTTTGTTTGCTGGAGTTCAAGCCCTTGCATAAATGAATGGTGCAAATGTATAAGGTCCCTTTGAAGTATTCATGGCATGTAATTATTTAGCTAATGTCATAAAACTTCACTCCATTTTTGTAATTGTTTTTTCCCCACTATTACCAACTTTAATTTTTACACTTTACTTAATTATTTAGTGCAGTTTTGTTGTTTTCGCTTCTGTGGGAAGCTATATTGATTTTATTAACCATCCTTCAGCATTTAATTCATTTCCTGCTTTCTATTTTTAGACTCTTTTCTTGCTCCTCGTCTCCATCCTTTATCCTTTCTGTGATCTTTCTGCTGATCCTTTGCCCCTCATTTGACATTCTTCCCTTCCCCTGACTTTTAACTTCCATGTTTTCATCTTATCTCTACCTACTTTCCTCTTCCGTCCTCTGCTTTATTCAACTCCTCACTTTCTGCCTTTACTCCCATTCTGTGCATTATCTCCATTTCCTAAATTCTCTACACTTGCCATCTCTTGCCTTTCCATTTGTCTCACTCTGTGGCTAAGAGATTGGTGTGGGAAAGAGGTTTTCCATTTTATGGGACATCAGCATCAGTTTTGGAACCAGGGCAACATGGGACAGTCTCCACCTGAACCAATCTGGCTCCAGTGTTCTGGCAAAAAGCATAAATAGGGTGGTCACTAGATCTTTAAACTTGTGAGTCGGTGGGGAAGGAAAAGGGAAAGCAATAGGGAGTATGGAATCAAGTAGAAAGATAAGCAGCCTGTTAGTATGCGTGCAGGGTTTAAGTTCAACTCAAATTGGAAATGAAGCAAAAAGGAAGGATAACTTAGATAGAGGTGATGGAAATCATGAGGATAAGAAAATTAGCGTTAAGATGCTTTACGTGAATGCTCAAAGCATTTGAAACAAAGTAGATGAATTAACAGCACAAATCATCGTAAATGATAATGATGTGGTAGGCACCATAGAGACCTGATTGCAGGGCGTTCAGGACTGGCAGTTAAACATCCAAGGATTTATAACTTATCGAAAAGACAGGAGGTGGGCAGAGGGGTGGGGTTGCCCTGTTAGTCAAGAATGTATTTAAATCTATGGCATTAAATTGTATAAGGTAAGATGATGTGGAGTCTGTGTGGTGGAATTGAGGAACCACAAAGGCAAAAAAAACATAATGGGAGTTATGTACAGACCTCCCAGCAGTGGTCAGGACCAGGGGCACAAGATGTACCAGGAAATAGATAGGGTGTGTCAGAAAGGTATGGTCATGGTGATCATGGGGGACTTCAATATGCAAATGGGCTGGGTGAATTATGTTGCTAGTGGATCCAAAGAAAGGGAATTCATGGATGTTTACAGGATGGCTTTTTGGAACAGCTTGTGATGGAGTCCACAAAGGAGCAGGCTATTCTGGACTTAGTGCTTTGTAACGAGCCCGACTTTAGAAAAGATTTTAAAGTCAGGAACACTTAGGAGGCAGAGATCATAATATGGTAGAGTTCAGTCTGCAGTTCAAAAGAGAGAAGGCAAAATTGGATGTAATGGTGTTAGAGTTAAATAAAGGTAATTACAGGGGCATGAGAGAGGAACTGATGAAAATTAACTGGAAGCAGAGCCCAGTGGGGAAGACAGTAGAACTACAGTGGCAGGAGTTTCTGGGTGTAATTGAGGACACAGTATAGAGGTACATCCCAAAGAAAAGAAAGATTACTGGGGTTGGGAGGGGGGTATATGTGGGCGGTGTGGGATTAGACAACCATGGCTGATGAAGGAACTCAGGAAATATATCTCAGAAAAAAAGAGAGCCTATAAAGTGACCAAGAGCACCGGGAAATCAGAAGATTGGGAAGACTACAAAAATAATCAGAGGATAACAAAGAGAGAAATAAGGAAGGAGCGGATCAAATATGAAGGTAAGCTAGCCAGTAATATTAGAAATGATAGTAAAAGTTTCTCAATACATAAGAATGAAACAAGAGGCAAATGTAGAGATTGGGATGCTCCAAATTGATGCTGGAAGGCTAGTGATGGGAGATAAGGAAATAGCTGAAGAACTTAATAAATACTTTGTGTCAGTTTTTACAGTGGAAGACATGAGTAATATTCCAACAATTAAGGAGAATCAAGGGGCAGAGTTGAGTATGGTGGCCATTATAAAGGGAAACTACTTGATAAGCTAAAAGGTCTAGCAGCTTGATAAATCTCCTGGCCTGGATGGGCTACAGCCTAGAGTTCTGAAGGAAGTGGCTGAAGAAATAGCAGAGGTGTTGGTTGTAATCTTTCCCTCACTGGAGTCATAGAAAGTCCCAGATGATTTGAAAATCGTTGTTGTAACCCCCTTGTTCAAGAAAGGATAAAGACAACACATGGAAAATTATAGGCCAATTAGCCTAACCTCAACTGTAAGTTAAATTCTAAAATCCATCGTTAATGATGAGATTTCTAAATTCTTGGAAGTGCAGGATCAAATTAGAACAAGTCAGCATGGATTTAGTAAGGGCAGTTTGTGCCTTACAAAACTGTTAGAATTCTTTGAAGAGGTAACAAGTAGATTAGACCAGGGAAACCCAGTGGATGTTTTCTACCCAGACTTCCAAAAGGCCTGTGATAAGGTGCCTCATGGGAGGCTGCTGAGTAAGGCCCATGGTGTTCGAGATGAGCTCCTGGCATGGATTGAGGATTGGCTGTCTGACAGAAGACAGAGAATTGGGATAAAAGATTCTTTAACGGAATGGTAGCTGGTGACAAGTGGTGCTCCACAGGGTTCAGTGTTGGGGCTCCAGCTGTTCACTTCATATATAAATGATGTGGATGAAGAGACTTGGGGCATTCTTACAAAGTTCACCGATGATACAAAGTTAGGTGGACAGGCAGGTAGTTCTGAGGAGGTGGGGAGGCTACAGAAAGATTTAGACAGTTTAGGAGAATGGTCCAAGAAAGAGCTGATGAAATTCAATGTGAGCAAATGTGAGGTCTTGTACTTCTGGAAAAAAAACACAGGGATGGACTATTTTATAAACAGTGAGAAAATTTGTAAAGCTAAAGTACAAAGGGATCTGGATGCTAGTACAGGATTCTCTAAAGGTTGACTTGCAGGTTAAGAAGGCAAATGTAATGTTGTCAATTATTTCAAAAGGGTTGGAATGTGAAAGCAGCGATGTGCTACTAAGACTTTATAAAGATCTGGTTAGGCCCCATTTAGAATATTGTGTCCAGTTTTGGGCCCCACACCTCAGGAAGGACATACTGGCACTGGAGCATGTCCAGCAGAGATTCACACGGATGATCCCTGGAATGGTAGGCCTAACATATGATGAATGGCTGAGGATCCTGGGATTATGTTCATTAGAGTTCAGAATGTTGAGGGGAGATCTAATAGAAACTTACCAGATAATGCATGGCTTAGAAAGGGTGGATGCTGGGAACTATTTTCCGTCAGGACTTGTGGGCAATTTAGAGTGGAAATGAGGAGACATTTCTTCAACCAGAGAGTGGTGGGCCTGTGGAATTCATTGCCACAGAGTGCAGTGGAGGCTGGGACATTTAATGTATTCAAGGCAGAGATTAATAAATTCTTAATCTCGCAAGGAAATAAGGGATACGAGGAGAGTACGGGTAAAAGTGGTGTTGAAATACCCATCAGCCATGATTGAATGGCGGATTGGACTTGGTGGGCCGAATGGCCTTACTACCACTCATATTTCTTATTGTCTTATGGTCTTTTAATTCTCATCACTTTCCTTCTCCTGTCCTTTTCTTTCTCCCTTAAAAAGATGTGAGATATTAGTTCCAACACAACAGATGCTTCCATTAACCTGCAACCCCAATCTGATAATATTCAGTGATGATTGATTCTCCATCCCATAGATTCATAGAGTTAAAGAGGTATACAGCAAGGAAACAGGCCCTTTGACTCGACCATGCCAACGAGATTTCCTAAACGGAACTAGTCCCAGTTGCCTGCGTTTGGCCCATATCCCTCTGAACCATTCCTATTCATGTACCTTTCCAAATGTCTTTAGATGTTATATTTATGTCTTTTAAGTGTTGTATGCAGTACCACCTTCCATACTATTTTCAATATACCTCCTTAAATGCTAACTTCCATCTCGTTCCATCTACATCAACATTTCCTCTCCACGCTACTCTCATCACCTTTCTTCATAGTCCTGCTTCAACTTCGATCCAATCACTTTAAAACTTGTCTCAAACTTCATGTCTGCATTTTGATGTTACTATATGTGACCAAGTATGAAGCAGTAAAATTTAAATAAAATAGTTTCCAATGTTTCTTTAACTTTCGCAAATTTGATATTTTCCAATTACCCACATTATCATACTTCCTATTTTAAGAATTCAATCTATCTGTTGTTTATCATAGCATGCCCTGGTTCCTGGAACAAATTTTGATTTGTTCATCAGCTTTCTGTCTCTTACTATTTTCTGATCATAATTACAAGCACTAATCAATTGGACATGTCATTGTCAGATCTTTCCATAGTAAATAAATTCCATGTTTAATTTTCCTTTGTTTCTCAATATAGCTCTTCACAAAATAATTTGAGACATATCATAAATTATGTGAAATGGTGTTTGAATGGGTGTTATATTTACCCAGAACCTCCTGGTATCCTACATTAGATTAAATGCTTATCTTTATCTCCACCCCAATGTATTTTTCAAATAAATAGTGGTTATTTACTCCTTGTTGAGTTTTTCAACTGGTTGCTATATGTTGTTTTTTGAATAATTGAAACCAATAAGAAGATAAGCTGTTTGATTTTGTCATCACTAAGTTACCTGCCACCGCTGTATCTGTCCATCCCAATGTTGATAACAGTAACAATCAGAAGATTCTAATGGAGGTGAAATTTTTGCTATTGCAACAATTATAGATGGGTGAAAAAATGCTAGCCTTGCCAGTGATACCCAAATAAATAAATCAATATCTACTATTCCTATGTGATTCTATCCTGGGTGAAAAGATTAATTGTTGGCTGCTCCACATGAACATTTTTAAAATATAGCTTTTAGTGATCACTACAACTGAGAGAATATTCAAAGGATAGAGGTCTGTCTCCTAAACTGCTGAATCCAAACAGATCTTTGTAATTGGGCCTCAAATAGACATGTCACTTGATTTAAGCTGATACCAGAGATGTTTGCAAAGGTGATATGTCAACTCATATAATTTGTCCTGGAAACCAGGCACAATAATAATCAATTTCACAAAATAAACTTCAACTGAGACAAAAGACTCCACCTCTCTGAATAGCGAATCTCGAGAAACTGTCAGTAGAAATGAGAGATTCAGTGTAATCAATTAAAAATTGCCAAAGAAATTTTGATATCTCGTTAAGCATAGTAATTGTGGTAAAAGAATAAGTATAAGTTTATATAATCCAAATGTTTCGTTATATGCAACTGTCCCTGTGCCGCTGTGCAATCTCTAAAAACAAAACTTGGTCAGTACTGAATAATAGGAAAGTGAAGACAGATGTATATTCAGGAGCATATTTCATGGTCTTTTAGATTACAGAATATTTTCTCCCCAGAAAACAAATGTACAAGGAAATACACAAGTATAAATTATAGATGATCTCTTAGACAATTAATTTACAGTTGCTATGCCAAATAACATTTATATTCTTAGATATTTTTGTATCTCAAAATGAGGCAAGTGTTCCAACTGTTCAATACCAAATATGGTACATGACATGATAAATACCTCATTTTGAACATGATAAATACCTTATTTTGAGAATAGTAGGCTATACATAAGAACTGATTAAAATATAATTGTAACAAATGGGGATGTTGAATCCAGAAGTTTATATTTGGATGAATCCTGAGTGGTATATTTGTGGACGCGGAGGATGCTTCATTGTATCTTCATTTAAGATTGTTCCATTCACTTACACTAATTGTATTTTGTTGCCATCATTTTACCAGACCATAGGGTTTCTCTCTCATTAGAAAGAAGCGACTGGTGGTGGTTTAACCTGAGGGCCATAAGACTTCAGGTGACAGAAGAGGATGAGAGGACAATCCTTCATGGTAACCTCAAACCAGTGATAGGAATTGAACCCATGCTGTTGGTATCACACTGCTCTGTAAACCACCAATTCCCCCTATGCTAATATGACTTACCTTAGTCATATATAGTGAGTACACTATATATGAAAGTAAGAAACAATGAGTAATGATGCATCACACAATGACATGCCAGTCTATTAGGGAAGGCATTACTTGCAACATGAAATAGATGTGATTGTGCCAAAACAATTTTGATTTTTTGAAAAGTTTGTTAGAAAGGCTGAATGTTCACTCTTGAGTCAGGTATACTGAGTTGTGGAATATCCGGGCTCTGTAAATCCAGCTCAAGAGAAACTTCCTTGACTGACTGGATTTTCATTCAGGAGGGATGAGTGCTAGCTGAAGTTTGGCCTGCAACCCACACGAACAGTATACAGGCAGCCACAGGGACTTGTTGAGGGACAAAGTATGTTGTTTAAAAGGCCCATCTCACTGCTGGCTTACGAAACAGGCAATAAAACTATAAACAACTCTCTAGCCTTCACCCATATACTTCCCATCCCCACCCATGCCCCATATCCCATCCATACTGATTCTTACTACCTTATTTCTTCCAATGGCTCCTATGATCTGCCATACACTTCATGCTAACCTATCCCCTATCATACCCCATAGCTCTTTACAACTCCTGAGTGAACTTACTGCTAAATCAATTCAACGTGTAACTCTTCGACACTCCGCCCTTTGCCCTTACACCTTCCAATACCCATCATGTGTGTATTCAGGAGCCATGATGATACAACAATTATAGACTTCACAGTATTAAAAAGAACATTGTTATTGATACAAGCCCATTCAGTGTAATTTAAATGCCTTCCATTACTTATAAAACAATCATTTGTAATCATATCTTCACATTAAAGACAGCCAATCTCTTTGTAATTATTTCATGTTGTCAATCAAATTTTAAGCTGACAAGTAACATCCCCACCCCCTCTGTGATAATGATAGATTGTGGAAGCAGTCAGTTAGCACTAATGTTAATATTCTAGCCCTTCGACTCACCTCAACAACTGTTACTTGGCATTTGAAGCATATCTTTTGGTCAAGTGCAGACTGTTTTGTTTCAAGAATAGAAAGATTAATTAATTTGAGAGCTTGGTAGTTTCACAAATCTTACTCAGCATTATACCTGCTTTTAAAACCTCAAGGAATATCTAGACCTCTCCTAAAAGTATACTTAACTTATCGAATAAACTAACCTTAAAAAAATTCTTGTAGTTTTAAATATTTTCCTCATATGTTTAAAACCTACAAGTTGTATTTTGAAAGTCGCAATAACAAATATTGTTTCAGTTTGAAGGCAACTGTACTTTTCAATATGTGGCAACCTCCATGGACTATGGATGTGTGAAATACTGTCTGCTTTTGTAAATCTTTTAGGATCACCCTTACTCCAGTAAACAAGATAGCCACTGGGCTCAGGGATGGGCTCTTCTGCATTCTTTACTTCAGTGCCATTTTGCCTAAGGCACAGTCCCCTCAGTTCTTGTCAAAATTCAAGCTCTGGCATCAGTATATTTGCTTTTTCATTTAGGCTGAGAAAGAGAGACACACAGGGAATAATAAAAGAAGAAAACAGGCAAATTGATGACTTCAAAACCAATTTTATTTTAAGAAAGGTGGTAAGGACAAGCCAGGGAACTATAGACCAGTGAGTCAGACGTTGGTGTTGGGCAAGTTGTTGGAGGGAATCCTAAGGGACAGGATATGCACATATTTGGAAAGGCAAGAACTGAATACAGGTAATCAACATGGTTTTGTCTCAAGATCTTGACTGAGTCTTTTGAAAAAAGTAGCAAAGGAGATTGATGAGGGATTGATGGTGGGTGCAATCTATATGGACTTCAGTAAGGCGTTCAACAAGGTTCCCCATGGGAGACTGGTTAGCAAGGTTTGATCTCATGGAATACAGGGGCAACTAGCAATTTGGATACAGAACTGGCTCAAAGGTAGACGACAGAGGTTGGTGGTTGTTTTTCAGACTGGAGGCCTGTAACCAGTGGAACGTCACAAGGATAGGTGCTGGGTCCACTACTTTTCGTCATTTACACAAAGGATTTGGATATCAACATAGGAGGTATCATTTGCAAGTTTGCAGGTGACACCAAAATTGGAGGTGTAGTGGACAGTGAAGAAGGTTACCTCAGATTATGATGGGACCTTGACCAGTGGGCCAATGGGCAGAAGAGTGGCAGATGGAGTTTAATTTAGATAAATGTGAGGTGCTGCATTTTGGGAAAGCAAATCTCAGCAGGACTTATACACTTAATGGTAAGATCCTAGGGAGTATCACTGAACAAAAAGACCTTGGAGTGCATGTTTATAGTTCCTTGAAAGTAGAGTCGCAGGTAGATAGGATAATGAAGAAGGCATTCAGTATGTTTTCCTTTATTGGTCAGAGCATTGAGTACAGGAATTGGGAGGTCATGTTGCGGCTGTACAGGACATTGGTTAGGCCACTGTTGGAATATTGCATGCAATTCTGGTCTCCTTCCTATTGGAAAGATGTTGTAAAACTTGAAAGGGTTCAGAAAAGATTTACAAGAATGTTGCCAGGGTTGGAGGATTTGAGCTATAGGGAGAGTCTGAACAGGCTGGGGCTATTTTTCCACGAGTGTTGAAGGCTGAGGGATGACCTCATACACGTTTATAAAATCAGGAGGGGCATGGATAGTATAAATAGCCAAGGTCTTTTCCCTGGGGTTTGGGAGTCCAGAACTAGAGGTCATAGGTTTAGGGTGAGAGGGAAAAGATATAAATGGGACCTAAGGGGCAATTTTTTCACGCAGAGGTTGGTGCATGTATGCTATGAGCTGCCAGAGGTGGCTGGTACAATTGCAACATTTAAAAGGAATCTGAATGGATACATGAATAGGAAGTGTTTAGAGGAATATGGGCCAAGTAGTGGTACTGGATTATGTAGGGATATCTGGTCGAAATGGAGGAGTTGCACCGAAGAATCTGTTTCCATGCTGTACATCTCCATGACTCTATGACTCTACTGCGGATAACCTAAAATCACAGTGTGGATAAAAGATCAGGTAGGTAGTTATAAATTCCAGAGCAGATCAAAAGCTTTAACCTTTGGTATTTTTCTCATTTTAGGCAGGTTTTACTCAGTAAATTCATTTCCTAATTCATTCATGGGATGTGAGAGTCACTTGCTGGAACTGTCATTTATTCAGAGGGCAGTTAAGAGTCAAACATATTGCTATGGATCTGGAATCACATGTAGGTCAGACCAGGTGAGGCTGGCAAATTTCCTTCCCAAAAGAACCAGACTCATTTCTTTTTCTGACGTTCAGCAATGGTTTCATCATCTTCATTAAACTAAATTTCAGATTTTCTTTGAATTCAAATTCATGCAGCTAAAATTTGGAAGAAATAAACAGCAACATGCAAAATGTGAATCTTTATCACAAGTAGTTGTACTTTCTAATGCTGTGTTAGTGCCCTTTTGGAAGATTGCATCTCATTCTGGAAGCAGAATCTTTGAGGGTATATTACATCTATAGTAATCTCTAAGTGCTTGTTATGTGTGGTATAATGTGCTACGTGTGAACCAGAACAGGATGTGTTTGAGGTTAGCAATCAATAAAGTTTTACCAGAACCTATTAGGAAAATGTGAGAAAACCTGCACCTTGGAGAGAGGAATATTTTAAAATATGCAATTATTCTTTTCATAGGTATTTCTGTTAATATTAGACAGTAGCATTTTTAAATATATTTATGCAAATTCAATCAAACCAATACAAAATATCACAGATTTTCAAGTTTAAGTTATGTTCAATGGAAATCAAGTTTCTGCAATTTTTTGTACTTGTTTAAGAAGAATTGCATTGGACTTTTTCCTATTCACAAACAGGCTGAATCTTACTAGAAACCAGGTAAAAACAGGGTAAAAACAAGGACTGCAGATGCTGTAAACCAGAGTCTACATTAGCGTGGTGCTGGAAAAGCACAGAAGGTCAGGCAGCATCCGAGGAGCAGGAAAATCGATGTTTCGGGCAAAAGTCCTTCACAGGAACCAGCCAAGTGGTGGTTTTGTTCTCTTTTGCAAATGGTTTCTCATTGCGTGGCCTAGTGAATTTTCTTACACTATTGATCCAAACTCATTTCATTAAATTGTTACCATACTCACATGTAGCCCTTCTCATCTGTTGCTAGTTCAATTCTTCCAATCACAATAGGTGGAAGTATATGATCCTGCTGGGATATCCTGAGATTCCATCATCTTTGACACCAAGCCTGCACCTGGTCATGAATTGGTAGTTAGAGTCACCCTTCACTATCAATGACACTTCTTTATTTCAATTTGATACCGTCCTTAACTTGCTTAGCAAATTGCTGGTCAGCATTTTTTTCATAATGTTTACTTCTTTAATGGAATATATGCTTGCTGACTGTTATAAACTATCTTCTTGCATATCCAACACTACTTCTCCAGCATCTCATCATTAGTCTAATTTTCATTTCCATTCTGGCTAACTCTCTCTTGTATATTGCATTTTTTGCACCAATGTGCTTCCGCAAGATTGGAGAAACCAAACACAGACTGAGTGACTGTGTTGCAGAACATCTCCAGCCTGTGCACAAACAGGACAGCTATGGCTTAGCTGTAGCTGATCATTTTAACAGAGCATGCTGCTCACATGCCCATAGGTCTGTGCTCAGCATGCTCTAGTGTTCCAGTGACTCACACCACAAACTGAAGAAACAGATCTCCTCTTCAAACTAGATACTTTACAGCCTTCTGGACTTAATATTGCATTCAACATCTTTAAATTGTGAACCATTTCTTGCCTTCCTTTTAGCTTGTTATCATGTTCGCCCCTTCCTCCTCCCATTTAGTGTCTTGTCAAGTCTGGCAGAAGACACACCATTGTTCTGCCATTATCACATTCCAATAATTTAATGTAAACTACTAACATCTTTTTTCCACCAGCATCTTACACCCATATTCCCGCCACCAACACTCCCCCCCCTCACCGAACTTAAGCATACATGCTGTCCCCTCCACACTTCACTTCAGCTTTGATGAAGAGTCATCTCGACTCAAAACGGTAGCTTGCCCTCTCCATGGATGCTGTCTGACCCACGGTGATCTCCAGCATTTGTTGTTTTCAGTCTTTCTTGATACTCTTGAAATTGCCTTTATTTAAGTTGAAGATCTTCAGTCCCACGTTTCTCAAACTCAAACTGAATATGAATTTCTATGTTATGCTCAGTTTTGTCCAGAATATCCTTAACTATGATCATTAGATACTCCTGACTCATTACCAAGGCTGAAATTGTCTGTTGCCTGCTTGGTTCCAGAATGTTCCAGTCTAACTTTGCCAATTCTATTCATTTAATCTACATGAAGATTAGAAATAATTGTTGTCGTACTTTTCTTACAAACCGCTAAGATTTCTGATATACACTACTCCCACCTTGGCTTTCCTTTGATATTTCTTAGGTCCCCATGCAAGTTTTCAATATTTGATTATCTGAGTCAAAAAGATTTCTCAATACTGTATCAATCCCATCCTTTATTAACAGGGTTACCCCACTTTCTATTCCTTCCTCCCTTTCCTTCTGTATTATTAAATACCTTTCCCAACCTTGTAACAATGTTTCTCTAATGGTTGTCATGTCTTAGAATCATAGAATCCATAAAGGGTGGAAGCAGGCCATTCGGCCCATCAAATCCACGCTGACCTTCTGAAGAGCCAGACCCATAACATCATATTCATTTATTCCTATTTATGGTAGAAATTCACCAATTGTATTATGAATACTGTGTGCATGCAGATAAAGAGCCTTCATTTCTGTCTTTTCACCAGTTTTCTCTGCATTGATCATATGTGCTGCTGTACTTTTACGTTTCCATGTTCTGTCCTTACTTGTCAAACATTAATTATAAGTTGATATTTTGCTACCCTGTACTGCTACCATGTCTTTTCACATTAATTTAAATATCTCCTCTACTGTGAATCCATCTCCTTTCCATAAACTATTTAGTTTAAATTCTCCCCTTATACTAGTACAGTGAAGGTGAAGGTCATCCCAATGGTAAAGTTCCAACTTTTGCCTGTACAAGTACCAGTGATCTATAATTTAAATTCCATTTCTTCTATAACTACCATGCATGCAACCCTCTGATCCTATATACTCTATGGCGCGTGGCTCATCTAGTATCCAAAGATTCTTATCTCTGTGGTTCTGCTTAGTAATTTAGCCCTGAAATTCTCATACTTCCTCAAGAGAAACTCTTCCTTTTTCCTTTCTGCTGTTGGCATCCACATGGACCATAATTGGATTCTTCCTGTCCACCTTCAAATTTCTCTTCAGCCTCAAGAAGGTATTCTTACCCTGACATTAGCAAACTGCAAGGTCTTCGAGATTCATGTTGTCAACAGTAGCTGCCCACCTTTGGGCGGCACGGTGGCATGGTGGTTAGCACTGCTGCCTCACAGCGCCAGGGACCTGGGTTCAATTCCAGCCTCAGGCGACTGACTGTGTGGAGTTTGCACGTTCTCCCCGTGTCTGCGTGGGTTTCCTCCGGGTGCTCCGGTTTCCTCCCATTGTCCAAAGATGTGCGGGTCAGGTGAATTGGCCATGCTAAATTGCCTGTAGTGTTAGGTGAGTGGGTTGCGGGTCGGTGTGGACTTGTTGGGCCAAAGAGCCTGTTTCCACACTGTAAGTAATCTAATCTTGTCCATTTCTAATTTTTCAACATTGGAAAGGTAGTCTAAAATATATGACCTTCCACTTAACAATGTTCATATCCTTCTGTTACAGTTTTTCCACACATTTAATCTATTGACGTCAATTCTAGATTACTTTAATCAATCTGTTCAGATGTGTTCTGACACACCTCTGAACCAGGTTGGATGGACTTGAATTCTGGCTCAGAGGAAGGGACACTGCCATTGTGCCACAAGAACCATAAAACAATGTCATTTCTAATTTTATACTCCTTTTATACTCCTGCTTTGCATAACACCAAATATTGTGTCATTGGCAGCCTTGGATAAATGGTATTCTATTGTATTAGATTGTCATTAATTAATATAATGAATAGTTTAGACACCTGTAAGAGATCCTAATAGACAGCATTAATCACTTCTCTCCAATTTGCGTACTTATCCATTATCGCTGCTCTCTATTTTGAAACCATCGCCCAAACAGATCAATAACTTTCTTTTGATTTTATCAGTGTTAATCTTAGTTGATAGTTTCTCAAAAGGGATTTTACTGATTGCTACATATATTGATGCATTCCAGTCTTCTACCATAGTTGCATCCTCCAAATTAATTTAAGATCACTGGACATAACCTGCATCTACAAATCTAATTTGGCTTTTTCTGACCAAATCAACTTAGATCAAAGTTCTCTAAGTGCTCAGTCACTCTGCCCTGAGTTGTAGATTCACACAATTTCCTCAAATGAATGTTAAATGGACATATCTACACTTTCTTTAAGTTTGAGTCTCAGTTACAGTGATTATTTTAAAAGAAAATCTATTTTAAAGCTTTTAAGGGAGCCTGTACCAAATACGGTCCATAATTATCCTGCATTTGTAAATCTTTCATGGCCTCACCCTGTCGAAAGTCTCTGAAATATCTTCTAGCCTTTGAACCCTGTACTGCTCAAATTCTGGCTTGTGCACATTCCCCAATTTTAATCATTTCGCTGTTGGTTGCTGTCTTTCACCTGCCAAGGTGTACCGCTGAGATTCACTCCATGAATATCGCTGCCTACCTCTCTTTAAGGCACTCCTTGAAACCTCCATGAACAACCCACTCTAATACCTCCTTAGGAGCTGATGCTGAATTTTGCTCCTGTGAAGGACTGGGAATGTTTTAGTCCATTAGCTGTAGTATATAAATACAAGTTGTTGTTGCTTAACAGATTTTAACTTGTTACATTTTTATTACCTAATTCACTTAACCCAAATATGATTGGGGTTAATGTAGCGAGAATGTTGCAAATTTCATGCCTCATTTAGAACACGTCTCTGAGAGGTCTGTATACTGCGACCCATTGACAGAAATTATTTCTTCAGGCACACCAAGAAGTTTGAATGTAGCATCTGAAGACACACTTGAGATATTCTTGATCTATTTTATAATTGGCAATTAGGAGAAATAATTAATGACTAATTGCTTAGTCTATGATGTATAGCATAGCATAATGCATTGTTCAAAACATTTGACATTGGATAGGAGTTGCATGGCTTCCAGTTAATGCTGAGGGATTTGACATTGATCCTTTTGCTGTGTGTTTGCCTTTTGAATATTGCTTTTGATATACAGGGATTATAGTAGTCTTACAATTGTGGGCATGATGTGGACGTGCCGGTGTTGGCTTGGGGTGGGCAAAGTTAAAAATCACACAACACCAGGTTATAGTTCAACAGGTTTATTTGGAAGTACAAGCTTTCTTAGCACTGCTCCTTTGTCAGGTAGCTAGTGGGGTTCAGGATCATAGAATGCAGAGTTTATAGTAAAAGATCAAAGTGTCATACAACTGACGTGATGTATTGAACAAAGCTGGATTGCTGTTAAGTCTTTAATCACTTAGAATGGGGATGCAGGTTTCAACTAATTAATATGTAAATCCCAGAATTTCTTCCAAATCACAACCCCGAGATAACACACACACATGCATGCACACATGTATTAGTCTATGGGGTGAATTTGCATTTACAGGTTTGTATTTGCAGATACATTCTATTTTGTTCAAAAAGCACACAACATATTGACAGTCAGTCAATGTGATATTTTATAAATTTCTCCTTTGGAAATAGAACTAGTCTGACTCAAAGTTGGGATGCAGACAGACTCTAACCTCACAGCTTTAATGCATTGTCTGACCTAAGATATCACTTTTTTTTATTACTGATGAAACTTTATGTTATCTCGGGACTATGACTTGAAAGAAATTCTGTGATTTACATATTAATCAATTGAAACCTACATCTACATTGTTAGTCATTGAAGACCTAACAGCAATCTAGGTTTGTTCAATACATCGAATCAATTGTATTACACTTTAATCTTTTACTATAGATTCTGTGTCCTATGATCCTGCCCTACCAGCTACCTGATGAAGGAGCAACGCTCCAAAAGCTTGCACTTTTAAATTAACCTGTTGGACTATAACCTGGTGTTGTGTGATTTTTAATATTACTATTATGGGAACATACTGCATGTAGCTGATACAATATATTTGCTGTGCTCTCTGCTTTTTGCTTTTTATTTTGTTTTATCCAGCTATGTGTGCACCTCCAGGACTGCACTTAGAGAGGTTTTTCTAACTTCCAGTTCAAATTTGTTCTGTCGATTCTGCACTAATTTCATCCTGCTCCGTGTTTTCCTTGTTTGAATTAAAGCATATGTTTTCTTTGTTCTGTGTGGGGTTGGTACCTAACAGTTCTTTAAACTTTAAATAATGTGATCCTGATTGATTCAACTGGCTGTCTGCATGGGCCGTACTGAAAGTATTGAGGGTTTGTGAATAAACCGTATTTTTTATGCTTTATGTGTTGTGGGAACTTAATTACTGTTGCATTTTGTTTGCTGCTTCTTGTCTTGGTCTTCAAGGTTAAAACTCTGTCTTCTTCATTCTGCTTGCTTTTTTTTAAAGATACAATCATTGCAAGGCACCATGCAGCAATTCCTCATGCTACCAAATTCAGCACAAATTAGGTATGTAGTTTCTACTTATTCAAAGATGTATTGTGGGTTTGTTTACAGCTTAAACTAATGCATACTAGGGGCAGAAATCCTTGTCATTTTCTTGATGTAGTGTGGTACAAAGCAAAATGGCAGTGCCTTCTGAGTCATATGACAACAGCATTGGATAGAAACCAAATTTACAAGGCACCCCTGAAGTTACCTCCAACTAATGGAGAGGCAACATAGATGGCACCTCAGGATGTTTTGGGCACTCGTGTATTTGCCAGCTGATGGATGAACATCTGTGCTCACAAGTATTGGGAAGCAATCCCATGGCAAATACTTGAAGTTAAAAGTGACACAAGTAGTTCGTTTGCTGCAGCTACTTGGTACCTCTCCAGAATATCCCAGTCATCCACTCACAAGCATTGACCTGCCCTGACACCTTGTTCCAAGTTGCCTGGATCCAAAGAGACAGCTTCCCTTTTGCATTGCTGGGAAAGATAATCTCCATACATTACTATGGCTTTGTCCAGAACCTCTAATCAGAAGCACCAATCCTTGTGGCACTCCACTGGTCACAGGCCTCCAGTCCGAAAAACAACCCTCCACCACCATCCTCTGTCTTCTGCCTTTGAGCCAGTTCTGTATCCAAATGGCTAGTTCTCCCTGTATTCCATGAGATCTAACCTTGCTAATCAGTCTCCCATGGGGAACCTTGTCGAACGCCTTACTGAAGTCCACATAGATCTCATCTACTGTTCTGCCCTCATCAATCTTCTTTGTTACTTCTTCAAAAAACTTAATTAAGTTTGTGAGACATGATTTCCCACGCACAAAGCCATGTTGACTATCTCTAATCAGCCCTTACCTTTCCAAATACATGTAAATCCTGTCCCTCAGGATTATCTGCTGGGTCCTCTACATTTTGTCATTTACATAAATGATTTGGATGCAAGCATAAGAGGTACAGTTATTAAGTTTGCAGATGACACCAAAATTGGAGGTGTAGTGGACAGCGAAGAGGGTTACCTCAGATTACAACAGGATCTAGACCAGATGGGCCAATGGGCTGAGAAATAGCAGATGGAGTTTAATTCAGATAAATGTTAGGTGCTGCATTTTGGGAAAGCAAATCTTAGCAGGACTTATACACCTAATGGTAAGGTCCTAGGGAGTGTTGCTGAACAAAGAGACTTTGGAGTGCAGCTTCATATCTCCTTGAATGTGGAGTCACAGGTAGATAATATAGTGAAGAAGGCGATTGGTATGATTTCCTTTATTGGTCAGAGTGTTGAGTACAGGAGTGGGGAGGTCATGTTGTGGCTGTACAGAACATTGGTTCGGCCACTGTTGGAATATTGCATGCAATTCTGGTCTCCTTCCTATCAGAAAGATGTCGTGAAACTTGAAAGGGTTCAGAAAAGATTTACAAGAATGTTGCCAGAGTTGGAGAATTTGAGCTACAGGGAGAGGCTGAACAGGCTGGGGCTGTTTTTCCTGGAGCCTCGGAGGCTGAGGGGTGACCTTATAGAGGTTTACAAAATTATGAGGGGCATGGATAGGGTAAATAGACAAAGTCTTTTCCCTGGGGTCGGGGAGTCCAGATCTAGAGGGCATTGGTTTAGGGTGAGAGGGGAAAAATATAAAAGAGACCAAAGGGGCAATTTTTTTACGCAGAGGGTGGTATGTGTATGGAATGATCTGCTAGAGGATGCAGTGGAGGCTGGTACAATTACAACATTTAAGAGGCATTTGGATGGGTATATGAATAGGAAGGGTTTGGAGGGATATGGGCTGGGTGCTGGCAGGTAAGACTAAATTGGGTTGAGATACCTGGTTGACATGGACAGGTTGCACCGAAGGGTCTGTTTCCATGCTGTACATCTCGATGACTCTATGACTCTATGTCACTGAATCTTGGGGGCAGTTTCTGCTTGCTGTGAGATATGTCCATGAGCTTGGAATGACCAACACAGACTCCAACAATGCTACATTGTTTGCAGTGAGTCAAGGGTTACTTGAGTGGCATTTAAAAATGGTAATTGTACCTTGGAGCGTGGACAGCCTGGGCAGGGATGAGGTTGCCCTGCTTGCTTGCCACCACTGATTCATAGTTAACTCACGAAACAACTTACATGCACAAATAATAAGCTGAAAGCTGTGTGATCACACAGGTCTTGTGCAGAATTTCATCTCACAAGGCAAGTTTAGAAATAGCAGGGGCATTTTAACAGGTGGTAGCATGGCAGGTGAATATCCAGTCACATCCCTGCTTCGGTATTCATAATAGTTTGGATGAGAAGGCTTTGGGATGGCCATCTCACTATCATGTTTTGTCAGGTGAGGGCCTTAAATCTGATAACTGTTCCCTGGTGCAATGTTGATGGCAATACGTTGACCGATCTGATTCTCTTTGCTAATCAGTCAGCACTCTGATTCCGATTCAGTAAAATCTACCAGATCTTCTGAATTTCTATTCAAAACATTTGGAGAACTCCCTTGCTGTTGAGTTTTTATTTATTACTAAGACTGCCCACTATTCATTCAAGAATCATTTTAATATTCTTTTCTGTTCATCAAATTAAAGAACATAATTTCTGATACTTTAATCATTCCCAAAGTTAAAGTAGCAGGTTTATTTACAAATTAAACTTTCTTTGACTTCAGTTTAATATCCAAGTGAATTTAAGCAATCTTGCAATATCAGAATAATTGCCAATTGGTTTTCCAATGGTTTTGTCACCATTGGAAGAATTTTTCAACCTGTGAAGTCTAGGAGATAAAAAGATATGATTTGAGCCTTTTTATTAAGCTGTCACAAAAGGCATTGATGAAGAGCTTTTGCCTGAAACTTCAATTTTCCTGCTCCTCGGATGCTGCCTGACCTGCTGTGCTTTTCCAGCACGACACTGATCTCGACTCTAATCTCCAGCATTTGCAGTCCTCACTTTCGCCACAAATTGCATTGAATTAAAATCCTATTATTTTTATCTTGAATGTGCTTGGTGCTTTGAGATATATTCCAACTTTCTCGAAGACCATCCTTTTATTTGGCATCTGTAGCAATAAATATTATTTCATTATTCTCAAATCTGATTCTTTTACTTGTGCGTAATTTACAAAATACTATTTCATGTGGTCCCATAAAATGTTTAAAATCTGTTGGGGTGCAATTAATAAAAGAATATTTACAATAGAATTTTAAAAAAGTTTATCTGACTCTGCAGGATTGGAAGGTTCTGTTTTATTATTTTCACTTAATCATAGTTAACCTGAAACAAGACAGTTATGGATTTCTTCGATAAATTTGATTTTTGGCAATATGATTTCATTATGGCTATCCTACCTTGAAAGTTTTCTTGCAGTTTGGAGATTTATTTGCCAACAGAATCGGCTGATAGAAAGCATTCCTGTGAGGACTCCTGGATTTGAAATCACTCTTTACCTTTAGTTTTTTAAAATTTATTATCAAGTAATATTGAATATTAAGTTAAATTCTCAGTCAGGTAAGTGGTCAAACAACCAATGCCAGGTAAGTCTGAATATGCCATATTATAATTTTCTCGGTTTTATACATGACTTACACAGCTGTTACTCATTTAAACAATTCGTAATCCCACTAAATTATCAAGTTTATTCAAAACTCTGATTTTGCATGTGGAAGATTCCTCTAATAAACGAAATTATTATCCATGCTTTTTATGTCTCTCCAAGCCTAGCACAGTCAGGTTTATTGCTTTCTTAAGTTTTATATTTGTAGAGTGTGATCCAACCTTAATTCTTCACATATGACATTTTTAATAATGTGGCCTCTTGCCAACAGGCTGTTGACACTGAAATTTGCACAAAAGCTAACTCTTGATATTACACATTGCAGAATAGTTCTCATTTCATGAGCAGTCTTATGATTTTGACACTTAATCAGAAAGGATTTACGACTTAAGGGAACCAAGTAGCATTTAATGCAGTGGAAGTAATTAGTGAAAGCTGTATCTTGTCCTCTTTAATATAAGCAGTAGTGACATCATCTTCATTTACTGTCCTGTCACTAATTGTTGGAAGCAATTATTCTAACCCTGTATGTCATCTGTATAACATCTATCAATAATGTTACCTGACTTTTCTATCTCATTGTTTCATGATAGCTGCTAATTGTTGCAGGTTAATATGCCATTGTATTTCAAGTCATTTAATATGCCATTTCAGGTCTTACATGTTGATTCTCTAAATCTTACTCAGTGAAAACCAATAGTTGTGTTCAAACATAATAAAGAACTATAGTTGCCGATGTTTACCTTAGCAAGGAATTATTAAACACTAGAAGTATGAACAATTACAGAATTTGTTCTGCTGCTTTTAAAGATTTTCTCACATACCTTAGCTGCTTTTGGAACAATGCATAAAGCTACATAACATACGACTATTGTCAATAAAAATGTAATGCTCTTCTTAAATAGTGTTTTCTGGTAGGAGGCAATCTGTTTATAAATGAAATGAAGCATCTTAAAGTTGTTAAGGCCTGGAATTCATTTTGAAAAATGTATTCACGGAATGAGGGCATCTCTGGCTAGGCCAGCATTTATTTTCCTTCTCTAATTGCCTAAAAAGTAGTTAAGAGTCAACCACATTATTGTGGGTCACATGTAGTCCAGACCAGATAAGGATGGCAGTTTCCTTCCCTGGAGGATATTCGTGAACCAGATGGGTTTTTCCCCAACAATAGACAGTTCACAATCTGAGAACAATTAATATACATCAGTTACTATGCTGCAAAGAGGTGCTAATGGCAGTAGAAACCCTGCCCTGTAACTTCACACCAAATGGCCCACCAGCAATAAATCCTGACGAGCCCAAAACCTTATCACAAATTGATATTTTATTTCATTTTAATGGGTGTTTAAGGGAACAATTTGGTGGCTTTGTTGAAGTATTGTGGAAAATAGAAAGAACAGTCATTTCTTCAGTATAAATCTATATCCCAACTATAGATATTTTTTAATCAGCTCTTTCAGACATATTGGTTCATATCTCTGAAGCAGATAATACTTGATCCCAGGTCTCCTGAGTCAGGGGTAAGGACAGTGCTGCTGCACTACAAGAGCCCCATATCTCAATTATATAAATAGGGTCCTTGCATGCAGGAGTGAATTCTTAGCATTTACTCACTGTCGTAAATTGTGGAAGAGGGAATTTAGATTTCTTTTTGACGTGTCAGAGTTACTGTAAATAGCAATTGAGGAGGCATCTACATCGCAAAGTGTAAGTTGATTGAATACTGATTTAAAATAAACATTATGAAACAAAGAATGTGAATAGAGGTGGTTGACAAGTTGCCAAGTCAGGACTGAGGATGATGGGTCAAAACAGCCTTTTCCTATGCTGCAGTTTCTCAGATTCTATTCTGTACTTCTAAACTTTAATGAATGTGGTGCAATACTCCTGGAATGTATTCATTCTACAAAAATTATTTAAATGCTTCTCTGATTGACTAAGTTGTTTCCAGGTTTGCAAATGAAGAATAGCCAAAGGAGGCAACCTGTAATTGGAGCCACTATTCAAGAAGTATCGCACTCAGGACAAAAACTATAGAAAAGCAAGTGCATCAATATGCCAGCAATTTGATTACAATTTCATTTGTACTTCTATTTTGAAGACTTCTTAGTCTAGGAAATACTACAACAAATGCTATTACTGGTCGATTTAAAATGGCATGGATTGTTCTTCCAAAAAGAATATGAAATAATATTTGGAATGGGAGAAAGAAAATGGAAAAAAGTTAGTAAAAGTTATGGATTATTTGCTGTTGTTGAAATGTTCTAAAACTATTGGAAATCTTAATTCCTTAGTCCTCCATGGACAGACCTAGATCACTTTGATTGGAATTTATGATTTTGGCATGACAATGTGATGTTAACTTTATCTTTGTTCAATGCTTCAGGTCCATTATCCAGCCATATATGCCATTCTGTTTCTGTTCTTTATCTTGAATTATGATTCTCCACAAGTTGAAGAGTTCTTTGAACCCAGTAAACAGCACTTCAGGCCTCATTTGAGTAAGTATTGTACTGTGCATCATGATAATGCAGAATATAAATTTTTGCAAGTCAATAAATAATGTCAACAGACATTGATGTAGTAAATCAATGTGTTGCTTGACTTCTCATTTTCAATAGAATTATGTTAAATATATAAATGATTTAAATGTATTGCAAGATTAGATAATTGTTTAGACATTGAGTTCACCTATATTAAACAAGTTAAATTAAACACTACAGCATTGATTGTGTATCTTAATATTGGATTTCTCGATTACAACATTTAATTGAAAGCCAAACCTCTTTCATCCACTGTTTCCTTTTTCAGTCCATTATTTGAATTAACGCATGGGAAAATGGTGATTTAAGCATTCTGCCATTTTGTAAATTGATAGTAAGGTTCTGAGCACCTGGCCCAATTTCTCTGGCAACTATTAGCTAAAGTCACTCAACCATGCACTGCAATTGATGGTGACCCAAATTTTTGGACAATATTAGGAAAGCTGGAATTTAAATTTGTTGAGATAATAAATCTGTAAATGAAGATTAATGCTGAATTGATTTCTTTTTGAAACATAGAGATCAGTCACACAAGATTTCACGAGTATGAGCAACCGAACATAAACTTTACTATACATCAAAGAAAAAGTGCTTAAAATGTTGATCTTGTCCACAAACTTGCAAAATCAATCTGAATCAGAAGTGAATTATCAAACAAACTGTGGTCAAATAGAATAACCTGCACATTAAAAGGCTAATACAACCTAGACCAATCCCATACACGTATTAAACCACACAGAAATCATTGAGTAACAACAATCTCATTAACACATAATTGTCCTTCTGGAGATTTCCACTCTTCAAACTCAAAGATCTGCTTCTCAACTTGTTCCCTCCAATACAGTTGCAACTTGGTGTGCCTCAATAACTGCTCATTTTCCAGAGATTAAATCTGGTGCTTCATGATTACATTGCACTTTAATTCTCTCTGTTCCTCTGGGTCAAAACATTCTTCGAGGTTCCTGGTTTTCTTGCTCTCTGAAGACTCCTGAATGCTAGATTGCCTCCACTTCTAGCATCCTATTGATAGACCCTGTATTGAGTCTTATGACTGTTCATTTCTAATAATTTCACTAAGAATTGGGATTGGATATCCCTCACTTTTCTGAGATTGTGTAGGGCAAATTTCAGCCACATCTTTAAGAAATGAGGCATTTTGTAGAATTATTCTTGGATTGCAGTCTCTTGGTAGTATTGATAGCACCTTCTAAATGTGCACCCTGTACCCAGGAAGACAAGGGAAACCGGGCCAAAATTAGATTGTAGATAACCTTTAAACAAAAAAAGGCATGCAAGAATTTTCAATTTCTGTCTGCGATATTACTGCTACATTACAACAATGAGTATGTTTCAAAAATACTTCATTGACACTAAAGCACTTTAAGATATCCTGAGCTCATGAAAGGAAGTACATCAGTATCAACCCTTAAGGTGGTTTCCTTCCATTCTCCATAAAAATATTACATGTGAAATAGAAAAGTAGATTATGGATGCTTCTGAGTCACTAATACTTTCAAATACAAGAACTGATATTTACAATATAAATTACACTTAATTTTAACCATGGAAAATGACATCACTTTTTAAGTCTACATAGTTGGTCAACATATTGGTATATGCCATGATACCTTTCTGGGGTGACATAGCAGGTTAAGGGTCAAGGTAATCTTAATCGTATGGCACTGACAATTTTCTACTATATTTTTACAACATGGCTTGTGTTGCATTCATTGGGATAAGGTTCCTATGTCAAGATCCATGTAGAGGTATTTCATGTTCCTCCTTTCCTGAGTTCTTAATGTCCCACTGTATGGAGGAGTATACTGAACTGTCAAGAGACAGACAAATGGTTAGAAGAACTCTTTTTGCAACCACCTGACTGAGGGGGAGTGTGGATACACTGCAGCTAATTCTTTGATAAGAAACATCATGGAACAGACAATAGGTCGATTGAAGATGAGTTTCTGATACTTGATTTGGAAGGCTTTTCAATTTAGTCTAGCCAAGAATTTTTTTCAATTATCTTAACATATCGTGTCAGTACAACTGGAACAGGCAACTAGGGGTGCAATGGACCCCAAAGAGCGTGGAGTGCGGTAGCAATGCACTGAGGAGGATGATGAGGGCATGAAGCATGAGGAACATCATGGTCTGCATGATAGAATACTGCAGTGTCAGGAGCAACAAGCTAGACAGGGTTTAAGTTACACCTTGTTCCAGTAGACATGACTGTGCGCTGTGATCATTCATTGACTGTAAATCTGTTGTTGCTTGAAAGGCAAGCAGTCCATTTCTGCTCCTGGAAGCAAATGCAGCTTCTGTTTGACTGCTCTATTCTTTTCCTTTATTCTTGCTCAATGAAAGTGATTGTTTTCAGCCATTTGAAGACTTTGCAGTATGCAATGATCCCATATTGAACAATGAGAAGATGGTAGGCTACAGTGGGCATTTCAGAGGGGGTTGCATTCCCTTAGATGAGATTCTAAAATGATAAGACACAAAAAAAGGTTGTAAAGGAAACTCTGAGCTGAAGAAGGAGAGGCACATAAGGAGAGATCCGAGTAAAAGAAGACAATTCAAAAGAAGGGGACCTAAATATCTAAGTCTATCACTGCCAATGGTATGCTGAAGGGAGGAGAGAATGCACAAGATGGTCAGTGTTAGATGGAAGTTGGGGTTGTACCTCTGAGAAGTATTGGGAAAGGAAAGGTGGAATATAAAGAGATTTATATCTGACAAAGAGAATTTTAAATGTAAAGTTAGGAAATGTAAGCCAATGTATATTTGTTCAGGCAGGAGTCATGGAAGTGCTGAATTAGAATGGAATGAGACATTGAAAGCAGAGATTTGATACGTTGAAGT
The DNA here is from genome assembly GCF_020745735.1 of Hemiscyllium ocellatum. Taxonomy (NCBI): domain Eukaryota; kingdom Metazoa; phylum Chordata; class Chondrichthyes; order Orectolobiformes; family Hemiscylliidae; genus Hemiscyllium; species Hemiscyllium ocellatum. The sequence continues at coordinate 58,212,653 of NC_083407.1, read as the reverse complement.
CTGCAGAGTGTGAAAGATTTGAGAACAGTTTGGAGAACACTGGAATGATTGAATCTGAAGTTGCATAAGGCAAGTATGCTGGATTGAACAAAAGACAGAATGAGATACAGATGGAGGTGTTAATCTTGCAAGGTAAAAATAAATGTCCTTTATAAACAGGAAATGCTGAAAACAGACAAGAGTGCCTGGCAGCACCATTAATTATCTACAATCAATCCTGATGTTAATGTGCGGAAACTTTAGCCATTTTTTTAACTCCTTTGCTGTATTTTGAATATGTGGATGTTGACTATTGCATCTCATTAGTGGCTTCTTTGAGTGGTATGCACCACATCTTCAAAGCATTTTGGCTGAGGGGAGGTGGTAGTTTAGTGGTATAGCAGCTGAGCTAGTAAGTGAGAAGCCAATATTCTAGGGGGAAGATGCTGGAAATCAGAAACAAAAACAAAAATTGCCAGAAAACCTCACCAGGTCTGGCAGTATCTGTGTAGAGAAAGTAAAGTTAACGCATTGGGTCCAGTACCTGTACTGAACGGATTGTAGCTAGGAAATGGTTGATATATATGCTGAAGATGGGGTGGAGAGAAGAAGTGGAGTAAATGATACGTGGAGATGAAGTGCAGAAAGACAAAGAAACACTGTCAGAAAGACAAAGCAATGGTAAAGTATGGGGGAATCAATAGCTGCTAATTAGAACCATTAGTAGCTGAAAATGGAATGGTTATAGTAGCGTCCATGTGAGGACAAGGCCTTGTGTGTGCCAGTTTGGAAAAGGACATGGAGGAGGTTGTCCAGGCCCTAAAATTATTGAACTCGATATTGAGTCCTGAGGTCTAAAGGGTGTCCAAGCAGAAAATGAGGTTCAGCTTTACTGGAGCACTGTAACAAGCCTGAGACAGAGATGTCATCCAGGGAAGACAGTGGTGTGTTGAAGTGGTAAGCAACAGGAAGCTCAGGATCACGTTTGTGGACAGAATGTAGGTGTTCTGCAAAGTGGCTGCACAGTCTGCATTTCATCTTTCCATTGCGAGCTGTAAATATAGTAGATTATATTGAGTGAAGTGCAGGTAAACTATTGCTTCACCTGGAAGGTGTGTCTGGAACCTTGGATAGTGAGGAGGGAGGAAGAAAATGGGCGGGTGTTACCCCTTCTGTGATTGCATGGGAAGGTGTCATGTGGTTGTGGGAAGCTTTTGAGAGTGGAGAAGGAGTGGGTCAGGTGTCGTGGTAGGAATGGTGCCTGTAGAAGGCTGAGAAGGGAGGGTAGGGAAATATCTATCTGTTGGTGGCATCCTGCTGGAAGTGACGGAAATGTTGGCTAATGATCCTTTGAACGTGGATGCTGGTGAGATGGTAAGTGAGGACCGTGGGACCCTACCACTGTTGTGGGAGGGAAGGGTAGGTCTCCCTGCTCCTCACCAGTATGTATTGCTGTACAAACCCAACTGCTTGACTTAATGTCTTCAGGGAAGAAAATCTGGTGCCTTTCCTTGGTGTGGCATAAATGTGATGCTAAATTTGCAGTAGTGTGGTTTGACTTTTAACTGTTCTCTAGTCATTAGAGATGGACAATAAATACTGACCAAGCCAAATTCCATGAACAAATGGAAAAAAAGGTATTTTTTTCATTTAAATCTGTGCTGAAGTGTGTAGCCTTTTTAATTAAATTATATTTCACTTGGATACTTTCTTTCAGTTTTGGTTAGTGTAGTATGCGTGACAGCACCATGTTGGCTTCCTCAGTTTCATTCAATCAGGACTGCGTCTTACTTGGCCTGGTGACAGTCAGTATGCCTGATGATTCTTCCTGGGAAAATAAAGAAATTAAATTCTCTTTCTGAACTTGCATCTTCTGAATCAATGCAGCAACTGATGTCAGATTTAGATCCATCAATACTATTTACTCACCAAGCCATGTCACACTCTGAATTATGTCAATTGAAAATTCATCATTGAACTCAAGATGCTGGTCATGGAATATCAAATTGATTGTCTCTTCTTCTCACAAACCTTGCTGACTCTTGCAATTCAAAGTTTCTTCCATTTTGATAGCAGTGAGAAACAATTCAGCCAACCATGTATATTTACAAGCTTCTATCCTGAAGACAATATGGAGTCCCCACTAAAATAAAATAAAGAACTGCAGATGATGGAGATCCAAAACAAAATGGAAATTGCAAGTGAAATTCAAGAGTTCTGATGAAGAATCTGAAGTTGAAAGATTAATGTTCCTGAGTTTGAGGTTTTCTGGTGCTGCAGTTGGATTTCCTCTCTTTCAAGTTTTACATTTTTGTTCACATTTCAGAATCCTTTTTGGAGACTTTTAAATAGCACAAATACAAAGGTCTCACTGGAGGAAGGAAAGAAAGGAAGATATGAGGTTTTGAGAGAGTAGTTTGTGTTCAGCATCAAGTAGCAAGTTCATTGATGGAGGGGTGATGAAGGTCTGGAGAGGGGATGTCAGTGAAGTGGAGGATGGAGCAGGATTACAATGGGGAGTAAAGACCTAATCCAGGATATAGGGGAACCGCTGTAATTTGGAGTTGGAGAGGACTACCAGAAATTGCTGCTGAGATTGGAACCGAGGACAAGTCCATCAGTCTTTCTTTCTACCATGCTTTTGTCTGTCTTATCTATTTAATTTTCGATTGTTGTTTGGCACTTTTATCAACAATTTGGATGAGAATATCAGTGGGACAGTTAGTAGCTTTGCAGATGGCACCAAAATTGGTGGCAAAAGGGACTGTAAAGAAGGTGATAATCAACTAGGAGAGAGGGAAGACTGCAAATGCTGGAGATCAGAAGATTGTGGTGCTGGAAAAGCACAGCCAGTCAGGCAGCATCCAAAGAGCAGGAGAATCGACATTTTGGGTATAAGCTCTTCATCAGGAATGTAAAGAAGGTTACCTCAGACTATAATGGGATCTTGATCAGATGGGCCAATGGGCTGAGAAGTAACAGAAGGAGTTTAGATAAATGTGAGTTGTTGCATTTTGGTAAGACAAAGCAGGGTAGGACTTATACAGTTAATGATAGGATCCTAGGGTGTTGGTGAACAAAGGGACTGAGGAGTATAGGTTCATAGTTCCTTGACAGGTAGACAGGGATTTGAAGAAGTTTTTGGCACATTGCCTGCTTGGTCAGACTATTGAGTTTAGGATTTGGGATGTCAAGTTGTGGCTGTAAAAAATATTAGTGAAGCTATTTCTGGAGTACTGCATAATGCAATTCTGGTTGCCCTCCTAAACTAGAAAGTAAACTAGAAAGGGTACAAAAGAATTTACAAGGATGTTGCTAAGACTAGAAGTTTTGAGTTATAAGGAGAGGCCGAATAGGTTGTTTTTTTTTCCCTGGAACAATGGATGCTGATGGGTGACTTTGTAGAAATTTATAAAGTGATATGATGAATAGCCAAGGTCTTTTTCCAAGGGTAGGAGAGTCTAAACTAGTGACTATAGGTTTAAACGAGTTTTGAGAAGATTTGTAGCTCAGGTTGAGGTTTTGGATGTAGGCTTGTTTGCTGAGCTTGAAGGTTCGTTTCCAAATGTTTTATCACCCTACTAGGTAACATCTTCAGTGGGCCTCAGCTGAAGCATTGCTGAAATGTCCTGCTTTCTATTTATATGTTAGGGTTTCTTTGGGTTAGTGATGTCATTAAAAATAACATCACCACAGGAAATGACATAGGTTTAAGGTGAGAGGGAAAAGATTTAATAGAGTCCTTGAGGATCAACATTTTCACACAGCGGGTAGTGTGTGTATGGAATGAGGTGCTAGATGAAGTGGTAGAGGTGTGTCCAGTTGCAACATTTATTAGACATTTGCATTTGTACAGGCACAAGAAAGGTTTGGAAGGATATGGGCCTATTGTTGATTTTTTTTTCTCCTGCAATGTGACAAGAGAAGGGATTGAAGGAGATGGAAGTGGCTGGCATAGCTGTTAGTCGTGGTGAGAGTGGAGGATAAGTGGTGAGCTATCCTGAATGAATAGGAAAGTAGAAGGCATGCAGAGTTAGTTGTCTGGGGGTGGGGTGTGTGATACATGCCATCGTAGGAGGTGGGTTCAGTAGCAGAGTTAGAGCGAGTATGAGGTAGCAGAGAGAGATGATTGTGGCACTTAGCCTTGTGGAATATGTAAGTTAGAATGTATAACTTTTTACCAGCATTGCTTGCTGTTTCTCCAGGCTGTGGACAGCACATTAACCTAAGTGACAACTTGGGACCAGTTAGTGTCTGCCTCTGTTGGGTCCTCAGCAGTTTTGAGAAAAGAGAACAGCCCTCCTCTCCACTACCCTATCCACAAGAAGTCCCAGGTCTCCGTCATTAAAGAGGGGTGACAATTTTCCTCTACGGTCATCTCAAATGGAATTCCTTACACATTCGAAGTATGAAAGGCAATTCCTGGCTATACATATAGAATCTATGACGTGAACACCAGAAGGTCCTGGCCATGGTGAAAATTTCATTGCTGCTAAACACAAGACACCATTGAGGTGTGGTGCTTAACTAAAGAGATGATGAGCACCTTAAAATTTTGCAAGCAACTTCACTAGAGCCTACAGAGAGAAACCCTCCATGAAATTGATGTGGAACCAAATGGGTGGGAAATTTCAGCCCATTCTGTAAGCTCTCATTTAGATCTACAAAGCGTGCTAGGTCAAGAGTGCTGTATGAAAATCAGTTGGTAGTCTAAGAAGAAGAAACTCTTGACTTAAGATATAGATGATTATGTTATTGCAAGTACATACAAGTTACACTAATATGATGGACATCATTACAGAAACAATGAAGAAGACTCAGGAGGTAGGTCTCACTCCTTTGAGATCCAAAGCTGTTCTCCCAACAGGTCTATGTGACTTCACCATAATGGATGATGCTAAAGGTACTACTCAGCATGAACTCTCACAGACTCTCATACTTCCATATAATAATGGTCAGTGTGTGGGATTGGATGCTTAACTTGGGCAAACTCAAGAAACACGATGACAAGAGTCTATCAAACATTACGTCCATAGAGATGGATGGTGCCAATGCTGTGAATGTGGGAACATGTCAATTATGACAGGGCTGAAAATATTGGTCTGATTCTTCCCAATGTTTAGCAAGAATAAATTGTGGATATCCATATAAGACTGTTATTAAGCAGTCTTGTAACATTGAGACAGGAGAGACATTGATAGGGAGGCACTGTTGAATGTCATTTCTCTTCTTGTGGAAGCTCATTTGATGAATGATGTCTCAAAAGCTTGCAAAAGAAAAGAACCAAATAAAATTCCTTGAATGACTCTTGAAGTAACAATTTGCAATTGGGAAGAGCCATTAATATTGGTTAAAAGAAAATACATTTCTATGATTAAATAAGTAAATGATCAAAAATACACTTAAAATATTAAGAGCAGAGATGCAATGATAGAATGCTAATAATATTAATTAGTTCATAGTTGCAAGCTTATGTTTAAAAGGTTGGAGGATGTGAAACTAGTTGCAGAACACTGTAAGGACTGCAGGTCCTGGAAGTCAGAGTACATACATATGAAACTGGAAAAGAACAGCAGGTCAGACAGCACCCAAGGAACAGAAAAATCAATGTTTCGGTCTGAAACTATTCATCAGGACTGGGGAGGGGGAAGGGAGCCCAGAACTTAAAGTGGAGGGCTGGCTGTGAAAGGAGAGGTACATTGGTGATAGGTGGATGTAAGTAAAGGGTTATTGTGATTGGTCAGTGGGAAGAGCGGAGCAGAGAGATGAGTAGGAAGATGGACAGTAAGAACAGGTGAGGAGGAGGGGAGTGGCTAAAATCTGAGAGAGGAAGGACTTTGAGGCTGGTGAGGTCTATGTTGAGGCCATTGGACTGTAAGCTTCCCAGGCAAAATATAACTTGTCATGGTTTATGTTTGAATAAGTGTTATAGGGAAGCATAGGGAAGAACTGCTAAGGACTAAGACTCTAAATTTAAAATAAAACAGAATGATGAGAATAATGAACTTTATATTGTTCATTGAGTCATGTGCAGATTGGCAAAGGGGCAGACATATTAGGAGGGCTGGAAGGATGTTGTGACAAACTGATTCTTTTTCATGGAACACAGGCACTGGTTCTGGAATACGAAGAGATGAACAAACTAAGGCAGTCTGAGGTCCCCTCGCAGCTTCATTATATATTATTGACAAAAAGCCCACACATTCTTGTCTTATGCATGAAAGGCAAAAATCATAGAGTCATAGAGTCATAGAGATGTACAGCATGGAAACAGACCCTTCGATCCAACCCGTCCATGCCGACCAGATATCCCAATTCAATCTAGTCCCACCTGCCAGCACCCGGCCCATATCCCCCCAAACCCTTCCTATTCATATACCCATCCAAAAGCCTTTTAAATGTTGCAATTGTACCAGCCTCCACCATTTCCTCTGGCAGCTCATTCCATACACGTACCAGCCTCTGTGTGAAAAAGTTGCCCCTTAGGTCCCTTTTATATCTTTCCCCTCTCACCCTAAACCTATGCCCTCTAATTCTGGACTCCCCAACCCCAGGCAAAAGACTTTGTCTATTATCCTATCCATGCCCCTTATAATTTTTCAAACCTCTATAAAGTCACCCCTCAGCCTCTGATGCTCCAAGAAAAACAGCACAGCCTGTTCAGCCTCTTCCTATAGCTCAAATCCTCCAACCCTGGCAACATTCTTGTAGATCTTTTCTGAAACTTTTCAAGTTTCACAAAATCTTTCCGATAGGAAGGAGACCAGAATTGCACACAATATTCCAACAGTGGCCTAACCAATGTCCTGTACAGCCCCGACATGACCACCCAACGCCTGTACTCAATACTCTGACCAATAAAGGAAAGCATACCAAATGCCTTCTTCACTCTCCCTATCTACCTGCAACTCCACTTTCAAGGGACTATGAACCTGCACTTCATGGTCTCTTTGTTCAGCAACACTCTCTAGGACCTTACCATTAAGTGTATAAGTCCTGCTAGGATTTGCATTCCCAAAATGCAGCACCTCGCGCTTATCTGAGTTAAACTCCATCTGCCACTTCTCAGCCCATTGGCCCATCTGGTCAACATCCTATTGTAATCAGAGGTAACCTTCTTTGCTGTCCACTACACCTCCAATTTTGGTGTCATCTGCAAACATACTAACTGTATCTCTTGTGCTCGCATCCAAATCATTTATATAAATGACAAAAAGTAGAGGACCCAGCACCGATCCTAATGGCACTCCACTGGTCAAAGACCTCCAGTCTGAAAAACAACCCTCTACCATTACTCACTGACCTCTACATTTGAGCCAGTTCTAAATCCAAAAGGCTAGTTCTCCCCTTATTCCGTGAGACCTAATCTTTCTAACCAGTCTCCCATGGGGAACCTTGTCGAACGCCTTACTGAAGTCCATATAGGTCACATCTAACACTCTACCCTCATTAATCCTCTTTGTTACTTCTTCAAAAAACTCAATCACGTTTGTGAGACATGCACAAAGTCAATTTGACTATCCCAAATCAGTCCTTGCCTTTCCAAATACATGTACACCCTGTCCCTTAGGATTCCCTCCAACAACTTGCCCACCACCGAGGGCAGGCTCACCGGCCTATAGTTCCTGGCTTGTCCCTACCACCCTTCTTAAACAGTGGCACCACGTTTGCCGACCTCCAGTCTTCTGGCACCTCACCTGTGACTATCAGTGATATAAATATCTTGGCAAAAGGCCCAGCAATCACTTCTCTAGCTTCCCATAGAGTTCTAGGGTACACCTAATCGGGTCCTAAGGATCTATCCACCTTTATATATTTCAAGACATCCAGCACCTCCTCCTCTGTAATATGGACATTTTGCAAGTTGTCACCATCTATTTTGCTACTTTCTATATCTTCCATATCCTTTTCCCCAGTAAATACTAATACAAAATACTCGTTTAGTATCACTCCCATTTTCTGCGGCTCCACACAAAGGCTGCCTTGCTGATCTTTGAGCGGCCCTATTCTCTCCTCGTTATCCTTTTGTCCTTAATGTATTTGTAAAAACCATTTGGATTCTCCTTAATTCTATTTGCCAAAACTATCTCATGTCCCCTTTTTGCCCTCCTGATTTCCCTCTTAAGTATATTCCTACTGCTTTTATACTCTTATAAGGATTCATTCGATCTATTCCGTCTATACCTTACATATGCTTCCTTCTTTTCTTAACCAAACCCTCAATTTCTTTAGTCATCCAGCACCTTTCCTTTCACCCTAACAGGAATATACTTTATCTGGATTTTCATTATCTCATTTCTGAAGGCTTCCCATTTTCCAGCCATCCCTTTACCTGTGAACATCTGCCCCCAATCAGCTTTTGAAGGTTCTTGCCTTTAACCGTCAAAGTTGGCCTTGCTCTAATTTAGAACTTCAACTTGTTGATCTGGTCTATCCTTTTCCATCACTATTTTAAATCTAATAAAATTATGGTTGCTGGCCCCAAAGTGCTCCCCCACTATCAACTCAGTCACCTGCCCTGCCTTATTTCCCAAGAGTAGGTCAAGTTTTGCACCTTCTCAAGTAGATACATCCACATACTGAATCAGAAAATTGTCTTGTACACACTTAACAAATTCCTTTCCATCTAAACCATTAACATCACGGCAGTCCCAGTTTATGTTTGGAAAGTTAAAATCCCCTACCATAACCACCCTATTATTCTTACAGATAGCTGAGATCTCCTTATAAGTTTGTTTCTCAATTTCCCTCTGACTATTAGGGGGTCTATAATATAATCCCAATAAAATGATCATCCCTTTCTTATTTCACAGTTCCACCTAAATAACTTCCCTGGATGTATTTCCAGGAATATCCTCCCTCAGCACCTGTAATGCTATCCCTTATCAAAAATGCCACACCCCCTCCTCTCTTGCCTCCCTTTCTATCTTTCCTGTAGCATTTGTATCCTGCAACATTAAGCTGCCAGTCCTGCCCATCCCTGAGCCATGTTTCTGTAATTGCTATGATATCCCAAGCCCATGTTCCTAACCATGCCCTGACTTCATCTGCCATCCCTGTTAGGCCCCTTGCTTTGAAATAAATGCAGTTTAACGTATTAGTCCTACCTTGTCCCTGCCTGCCCTGAGTGTTTGACTCTGTTCTCAACCAGTCTCAGATTGATCTCTTTCCTCACTATCTCCCTGGATTCCCCCCCCCACCCCCACTTACTAGTTTAAATCCTCCCGAGCAGTTCTAGCAAATCTCCTGCCAGTATATTAATCCCCTTCCAATTTAGCTGTAATCCATCCTTCTTGGACAGGTCACTTCTACCTCCAAAAAATTCCAATAATCCAAAAATGGGAATCCTTCTTCCATACGCCAGCTCCTCGACCATGCATTCATCTGCTCTATCCTCCTATTCCTGCCCTCACTAGCTCGTAGCACTGGGAGTAATCCAGATAGTACTACTCTCGAGGACCTCCTTTTTAAACTCTCTGTAATCTCTTTTCAGAATCACAACCTTTCCCCTTCCTATGTCATTGGTTCCAATGTGGACAATGGCCTCTCGCTGGCCCCTCTCCCCCATGAGAACATTCTGCACCCTCTCTGAGACATCCTTAATCTGGCACCAGGAAGCAACACACCATTCTGATTTTTCGCTGCTGGCCACAGAAACGTCTGTCTGTACCTCAGACTAGAGCGTCCCCGAACACAATTGATCTCTTGGAACCCTACATACCTCTCATTGCATTAGAGCCAGTCTCAATGCCAGAAACTTGGCTGTTCGTGCTATGTTCCCCTGAGAATCTATCACCCCCTACATTTTCCAAAACAGCATACTTGTTTGAAATGGGTATAGCCGCAGATAGCTCCTGCACTAGTTGCCTACCTCTCTTACCTTTACTGGAGTTAACCCATCTATGTGACTATATCTGAGACTTTCCCCCTTCCTATAACTGCCATCCATCACATATTGTTGCTGCTGCAAATTCCTCATTGCTCCTAACTGCCTCTGCAACTGATCCATTCGATCTGATAAGATTCGCAACCAACAGCATTTATTGCAGATATAATCCGCAGTAACCCTTAAACTCTCTTTAAACTCCCACATCTGACAAGAAGTGCAAATCACTCTACTAAAGGCCATTTTTGCTCCTTCACAATCTACAGACCTAGAAAACTACACCATCTTATTCCTCTAAAAAACACTGCCCCAGGTTAAATTAATAGTTATGACTTATATTTTAAGGCTAATCAAGAGACATATCTCAAAAAAACATATGATCAATAAAGAACCAACTCTACTCACTGCTGCAGACTTTCTGTAGGTCCCACTTAAAAACAATACACTTATCTGCTTCTGTGCTGAGAACTTCTTCCAAACAGTTCCTCCAAGATCAGTTGTAAATTTCACTGTTTGTTAATTTTCCCAGATGCACTCCAATGTCCAACAATACATGAATTCAAACAGCAAAGGCAGTAGCTGTGCAGGTTCTCTCTCTGTCTCTCTCCTACACTGACCTCACCATGTGCTTCCTTTGTCTGTTCTTCTCCCACAGATTTGCCTGCTTCTTAAACTGTGATCTTTTGTAATGAAGTCAGTATTTATGTGTACAAAATAAACAGATGTCAAACACTTATAGTTTCTGTAACTGATATTTTAAGTTCTGTTCGATTAACACATTTACAGGGTGTAATAATGGCTGATTTTGGTTCTTTTTAAAGCATTCCACAAAGATATTGTTATTAGAGATTTTCTAATTCTGTTCAGAGTAAATATTGGGGCAATGAGCATGGAAATACTGTGAATTAGAATGAAGTGTATGAGGAGTCATTGGGAGTTGTGACTTGGCTGTTTTGGCATGGAGACTCTGAGTGACCTTTGGTGTGGGTAAGGGATGTGAATTAAGATGGATTAGTAATGAAAATTGGGGGCAGGTATGAGAGGGGAGGGCTGGAGGATCTAAAATTTAAATACCAGAGATCCAACAGGTCTTTTAACCAGCCCACCTTGGTCCTTAGCAGCTTCTGCAGCCTCATCTGGTCGTTTTCCAGGGTGATGAGCCTGACTTGATCCTGACTCCCGAAATGAAAATTGTGCCATATGGGGCCCTTTTTCCTGAAACATGTTTGCTGAACTGGGATATGTGCCAACTCCAACTACCAGGCTAAATAATAAAACAAACTCTCCGCAAATGTTTTCACTTGTGGGTTATGCCAAATTGCAGATGGGATAGCCAGTAATGAGGGGGACTGCAACAAATCATATGACAACATGAATAAAGTTGCCGAATGAGTGGATAATTGACAAATGAAGCTCAGTAAATATAAATCTGAGTTAATACATTTTGTTGCCTTGAAGGCTAAGCATGTCTGAAAAGTTCAACACAATATTGGCTTTCACTGTCATGTTACAATAACTGAACTGACCTTCAGTGAGGAATTTAAATAGAAGCATAGAATCACAGGTTTGGTATGAACAGCAAAAAGGCCAATTGATTTATTTATTTTATTTATTTAATGTCACGTTTATCTTGTTATAAAAATACAGTGAAAAGTGTTATATAATGTTGCCATTCTCCAGTGCCATCTTAAAACACAGAAAAATAAGCCAAAACATATAATATAAAGGCAGAAAAGATGAAGAAATAAAGAAAACGTGTCCAACTTTACAGCCCCCCCTTGTTAACTGCTCCATCATGGGCCATGGGCCTGGTAGTCAGCATGAGTGTCCTTGCTGCACTGCCTCTGGAAAGCCTCTGGACCTCACCAATCTAGGTGCCACTGATGCTGCTGGGTCTTACACTGGGCCCAAGTCTGCATTTGCGGCTGCCGCCTTGAATCTGCACTAGAGCAGACACCGTCAAGAACCCAAACTCACCTCTTTCACAGCAGCCTTGAGTCAGCATTAGGATAACCTTGACAATGCTGAAGCTGCTGGAAACCCAAACTCACCTGCACCATCTCGTTAGGTGAGCATCGTTTAGTGGGAATCTGTGGTTATTTCCCAATACATTTGCACATTATTTGTTATGCAAATAATCATCAAATGGCCTCAACTGAACCTGGCTTTCCTGTACTTCAAGGCAGTGCATTCCATACCCTTCTACTTGCTGAATGAAAAAAAAACCTCACTTCACATTCACTTCTTTTGCAGATCATTCCAGTCTATGCCGTCTTGTTCTTGTTCCTCTTATGAGGTGGGAACAGTTTCTCCCTATCTACTGTATTCATCCTGCCCATGATTTTGAAAATCTCTATCATATCGCCTCTCAGGCTTCTTCTATCCAATGAGTACAGTCTCAACTTCTTCAATCTGTCTTCACAACAAAAGTTCTTAATCCCTGGAATAATTTTTGTAAACTGTTTCTGCATTCTCTCCCATGTTTTCACATCCTTTCTTTAATTATAAAATTCATTTTTGGTATGTGGGTATCGCTGACTAGCCAGCATTTATTGCCCTCCCTAGGTACCTTTGAGAAGGTGGTGGTGAGCTGCCTTCTTGAATGTCTGCAGCTGTGGGTTGACCCACAATGTCATTCTAGAGGGGATTTCAGGATTTTGACACAGTGACAGTGAAGGAGCAGTAATATATTTCCAAGTCAGGATGGTGAGTGGCTTGGAGAGGAAATTGAAGTTGGTGGTGCTCCCATATATCTGCTGCCCTTGTCCTTCTGCGTGGAGTTTAGAAGGATGAGGGGGATCTAATTGAAAATTACAGAATACTGAATGACCTGGACAGAGTGGATTTGGGAAGATGTTTCCGTTGATAGGGGAGGTGAGGACCCAAAGGCACAGCCTTAGATTAAAGGGAAGACCTTTTAGAACAGAGTTAAGGAGAAACTTCTTTAGCCAGAGAGTGGTGAATCAATGGAATTCACCCCCACAGAAGGCTTTGGAGGCCAGATTATTCAGCATATTTAAGACAGAGATAGATAGGCAGATAGGTTCTCAATTGTGAAAAGGATCGAGGGTTATGGGGAGAAAGCGGAGAATGGGTTGAGAAACATATCAGCCATGATTGAACGGTGGAACAGACTCAATCAGTTGAATGGACTAATTTCTCCTTCTATTTCTTATGGTCTAATGGAAGTGGTCGTGATCTTGGAAGGTGCTATTTGAGGATCTTTGATTAATTTCTGCAGTGCATCATGTAGGTAGTTCATACTGCCTCTAGTGAGCATTGATGGTGGAGAGAGTGAATGCTTCTGGTTGTAATGCTGACCAATGGGCTACTTTGGCTTGGATGGTCAAAAAGTGTAGCACTGGAAAATCACAGTAGATCAGGCAGCATCTGAGGAGCAGGAGAATCAATGTTTTGGGCATAAACTCTTCATCAGGAATGGCTTGGGTGGTGGTCAAGTTTCTTGAGTGTTGTTGGAGCTGCATTCATCCAGGCAAAATGGGGAGTATTCCATCACACTCCTGACTTGTGCCATGCAGATGTTCAAATTGTTTTGGGGAGTCACATGCTGAGTTACTAACTGCAGTGTTCCTGTATTCCTGTGTTTATGTAGTGAGTCCAGTTGAATTTCTGGTCAATGATAACACCCAAGATGTTGCTGGTGGGAGATACAGTGATAACTATACCATCAAATGTTAAGGAGCTGTGGTTAGATTGTCTCTTATTGGTGATGGTCATTGCCAGGCATTTCTGTGGCATGAATGTTACTTGCCACTTATCAGCGCAAGCCTGGATATAGTCTAGATCTTGTTGCATTTGAACACAGGATGCTTCAATATCTGAAAGGTCATGAATGGTGCTGAACGTTGTACAATCATTGGCAAAAATCCTCACTTCTGATTTTATGATGGAGTAAAGATCATTGACGAAGTAACCAAAGATGGTTGAGACTAGGACACTACCCTGAGGATCCTGCAGAGATGCCCTGGAGTTGAGGTGACTGACCTCCAACAATCACAACCATCTTCTTTTGTGTCAGTTTGATTCCAACCACTGGAGACTTTGCCCCCGATATCCATTGATTCCAGTTTTGCTGGGGCACCATGATGCCACATTCAGATGAATGCAACCTTGTCCAAGTTTGAACCAAGGCTATAATAAAGTCAGGAGCCGAGAAGCACTGGTGGACAACTGGGTATCACTGGACATTTTATTGCTGAGCAGGTGCTGATTGACAGCACTGTAGGTGATACCTTCCATCGCTTTACTGATGATCAAGAGTCGACTGATGGGGTGGTAATTGGCTGATTGGATTTATCCTGCTTTTTATGTGCAGAACATACCTGGGCAATTTTCCACATTGTTGGGTAGATACCAGTATTGCAACTATACTGGAACAGCTTGGCTTGGAGAGCAGCAAGTTCTGGAGCACATAACGACACGACTATTGCCAGAATGTTATCAGGATCCATAGCATTTGTAATATCCAGTGTCTCCAACCATTTCTTGATATCACATGGAGTAAATCAAATTGACTGAAGGATGGTATCTGTAACGCTAGGGACCATTGGAGGAGGCTGAGATGAATCAATCATTTGGCACTTCTGGCTGAAGATTGCTGCAAAAACTTCAGCCTTATCTTTTACACTGATGTGCTGGGCTCTTCCATCTTTGAGGATGGGGATATTTATGGAGCATCCTCCAGTGAGTTATTTAATCATCCATGACCATTCATGACTGGATGTAGTTTTGGGATCACTTAGCTCTGTCTATCACTTGCCATTTATGCTGTTTGGTATGCAAGTAGTCCTGTTTGGTGGCTTCACTAAGTTGACACCTCATCTTCAGGTATGCCTGGTGTTGGTGTTGGCATGCTCTCCTACACTCTCCATTGAACCAGGGTTGATCCTCTGGCTTGATGGTAATGGTTGAGTGGGGGATATGCTGGGTCATGAGGTTACCAATTGTGCTGGAGTACAATTCTGCTGCTGTTGATGGCCCACAGCGCCTCTTGGATGCACAGTGTTGAGTTGCTAGGTCTGCTCAAAGTCTGACCCATTTAGCATGGTGATGATACCACTCAACATGATGGAGGTTATTCTGAATGTGAAGACAGCACTTTGTCTCCACAAGGATAGTGTGGTGGTCTTTGTTATCAATGCTGTCATGGACAGTCACATCTGCAGCTGGCAGATTGGTAAGTATGTTTTTCCATCTTGTTGGTTCCCTCACCACCTGCCACAAATCCAGTTCTAGCAGCTATGTCCTTCAGGACCTACCAGCTCGATCAGTAATACTGCTGCCAAGCCATTCTTGGTGGTGAACATTGAAATCCCCCATCTAGAGTATATGTTGTGCCCTTGCCATCCTCAGTGCTTACTCTCAGTATTATTCAACATGGAGGAGTACTGATTCATCAGCTGAGGGAGGATGGTATATGGTAATCAGCAGGAGGTTTCCTTGCTCATATTTAATCTGAAGTCATAAGAGTTCATGGGGTCCAAAGTCAATGTTGAGGACTCCCAGGTCAACTCCCTCCTGACTGTATACCACTGTGTCACCATCTCTGCTGGGTCTGTCTTGCCGGTGGGACAGGACATATCCAGGGATGATAATGGTATCTGGGATATAGTATTATTCATACCTTACAGACAATGTCACACTCTTGCTTAACTGGTCTGTGAGACTGATCTTCCAAGGGCTTTTACAATGTTGTCTTTTACAATGCCTAGGTAGATGCCAGGTGATCCATCCAGTTTCACGCTTTTTGAGATTTTGTATCAATTGGAACAATTGAATGGCTCATTAGGCCATTTCAAAGGGCAATTGAGAGTCAACTATATTTCTGTCAGTCTGGAGTCACATGTAGAACAGACCAGGTGAGGATGGCAGATTTCTTTCCCTGAAGGGCCTTTTTCAACAATTAACAATGATTTCATGTAGATTGTTAATTCCAGATTTTGTTTTTTAGTTGAAGTCAAATTCCACCATCTGCCATAGAGGGGATGGAACCCAGGTTCCCAGAACTTAGCTGAGTTTCTAAGTTAATAATCTAGCGATAATATCACTAGGCCATCAACTCCCCTTGACAACAGAACTGTACACTGTAGTCCAGCTGAGATCTAATAATTGTCTTATACATATTATTTCTCCAGCTCTTCTCTGCCCCAATTAATAAGACTGAGGATACTGAACGCTTTATTTGCTGCTCTCTTTACTTGTCCTGCCACATTAAATGATCTGTGCATCTATAGACCCTAGTCCCTCTGCTCATGCACCTCACCTTAGAGGGTACAGGATGAAGGGGCGCTGTGGGTCTGAGGGAATTATGAGCATGTGGTTCTAGGTTGAATGCTGTTCAGAGGGTTGGTGCAGACACGATAGACCAAATGGCCTCTTTTTGCATTGTAGGGATTCTGTGATGATGGCAGCCACTCAGTGGGGATGTTTTTGGGCAGCAATGGCACTGTGGCTAGGAATGCATGCCAGCTCTGGTGGTTGTTCTGGGCCTGCTGTATTGGGAGCTCCTGCTGAAGACCTCAAGCAACAGTGCCACATGAGGACAGGCAAAACATTGGAGGGAAGTTGTGCCAAAATGGTACTAATTGGATTTGGTAATGTGCATCGTTTGTGGCAGTAGGTAATGTTCTAATGAATCTCATGACACTCAGAAAGATTTCTGGTCCCAATAATTTATTAACATTTAAATATGGGCCACCCATATTATTTGTATAAGAAGTTTCTTCTAGTTAGACCAGAGGTCACTCTCCTCAGCCAAGTGATGCTACGTCATGGTTGAAGGAACGCATGCATGCAACATTTGATAGATTTAGGTACTAAAAGATGTAAGAAGGGTGGAATGGAGTATAAATGCCAGCATGGACTGGTTGGGTTGAAACACCTGTTTATGTTCTCTACATTCCATATGGTGTGATGTCAGTTTTCTTTTTGGGATGGTAATGGATTTTACTATCACACAAAGGAAAATAATTTTCTTCTGACATTTGTATGGGTCTCAACTATTCAGTCCTGTGGCAAAAGCATTGAGTATATCATTGTGATGATCTTTGAAAGACAAGAGTTGGGGCTTTTTTGAGGATTTGGGGAGCAGCTTTGAAGTGAAAAAGTTAATTGTTATATTGCCAGATAATTCATCCTTTTTTCTGTGAGCCACAGCAATCAGTAAGATGCAGAATGATTGGGTACAGATAAGGTAGCTGAATTTTCAATAAAATGGAGAACTAGGTAATACCATTGCCAACATCCCACAGACTACTAAGGGGATCATTTACTCTATGAAAATCAATCAAGAACAAAGCTCTATTTATCACAATGCTTATTTTAAGAAAATTAAGAAGAAAGTTGCCAATTTTAATTTTTTTAAATTTTAAAATCTAACCATATAATTTTTTTGAACTGTATTGGCATCTGGCATAATTAGATTAACTGAGAGTACAAATAGAAATTAAGAAGTATGATCCATGGTCATGGCTACAGGATGCCATGAATTCTGACTTGAATCCTGAAGGGTACAGGGAAGTTAGGAATGACAGGACAATAAGGAAGAGTGAATGGGTGGCTCTGTTAGTTAATGCAGACATTAGCTCAATAGAGAAGGATGATGTAAGATCAGGAAGCCAATATTTGGATCTAGTTTGGGTAGAGACAAAAAATGATAGTGACAAAAAGTCACTTGTGAGTGTGGTCTACAGTCCCTTAATAGTAACCATACAATAGGTACTTGAAGAAATAAGGAGAGTTAATTAGAAAGGCATGACAATAATCATGGGAGATTTTAATCTGCATATTGATTGGATCAGTCTGAAGCGAAATGATGGCCAACGTGAGGAGTGCATTGAATGCTCTCAGGACTGTTTCTTACAACATATGTTCTGGAGCCAACCAGAGAACAGACTATATAGTGTAAAGAGATAGAATTAATGAATGATCATGTAGTGAAGGTGCCCCCAGGTAGCAGCAACCATAATATGATTGAATTTTACATTCATTTTGAAGGAAAAGGAGTAGCTGCAAGAATGTTTTAAAAAATTAATAAGGAAAGTTATAAAGACATGAAAGCAGAACTGACTCAAGTAAAATTACAAATTAGGTTAAATAATAGATCAATAAAATTTAAATGGTAGACATTTAAAAGGATATTTCAGAATGTACAGAATAGATACGTTCCAACAAGTAAATGGCGACTTGATTGAAATGTAAAAATTTCTGAAATGTCTTAACATAGTGATGAGGCGATTCCCTATAATGGGAGAATTTAGAATTGAGATCATTGCTTAAAAATCAGGAGTTGCCCGTTTAAAATTAAGATTATGAGGTCTTGAAATTCTCTTCCTGAAAAGGTGGCAGAAACAGAGTCTTTGAATATTTTTAATTCAGTAGGTAGATAGATCCTTATTAAGCAAGTGGATGAAAAGTTGTGAGGAATAGGGGTGGGAATGCAGGTTTGACATTACAATCAGATCATTCATGACCTTACTGAAGGATGGAACAGGGTCGAAAAGCTAAAAGACCTGTACTTGTCTTTGATTTGTATGTTTGATTCTTCATATATTTGTGCCAGATATTGACTGAACAAAAGTTCCCTGAATGTAACTATAAATGCTCACCTGTTTGCTCTTGTGCTCAAGTTTTGTAAAATCCACACTCAAGGCTCCAAGCATTGATAGCACACAGACTTTAGATATATAAAGACTTTACTGGGGAATATTAGTATACAATTTTTCAGGTTTAAGTCAAAGTTGCAGTTACACATTCATTTCTAAACATTGCAGCCTAGGCTGATTCCTTCGTAGACCTCTTCCCAAATCTGTCATCCACATTGAAAAGCCCACTTCGGACACTTAACAGATAAACCTATTTGAAGTTTGCACACTAACCCTATGCTATTGTATGCTAACGATATTAAACGCGACCTTTAAACAAGCATGTGTTAAATGCTGACCGCGGCACGATTTTAAGCGGGTGTAAAACAGCTGATCCCAGTCCTTAGAACTAATGACGTAATTGCTTGACAAACTTTGTAAGGGATATAAGCAGAGCTTCACAGCAGGCAAATCGCTCCTGCCACTAGCTGACAGGAGACACTGAACCAATGTAGCTTCGGCTACTGAACCAAAACAGGCTTGCTACAAAAGACACATTTGTGCATATTGAACCAATATCAAAAGATCTCAAACGAGAGACAACTAACTTGCAGCCTGCTCAAAAGATCCCCTTGAGGGACACTTAGGGAACTAAGCTCTGCTTTATCCTAGGTAAACTCGACTCGCGACTTTGAATCGGAACTTTGACTGAAGAAGAATCTAAGAAACTAAAGTAATCTTGACTCGCGACTTTAAATCGGGATTTTGAGCTAAGAAAATCTTAAGGCTAAGAGTGAGTAACTGTAAATTGATTTCTTTTCTTATGTTTCAATAAATTACATTTTTAATTTACATACACACACGAATCGCCAAACAGTTATTTGATTAAGATATATTGGTATTATTATTGTGAAGTGTTAAGAACTACAAACGGTAGGAAGGTGCTTGGTTGGCCCAAGGCGAGCTGCTCTCACTCATAGGTGAAAGGGGTAATACTGAAGGATGACCTATAGACCTACGATAAAGCCTAACTGGGTTGGAAGTTTCTAGGACCAGACAGTAGTTAAAATTCTCACCAAGGGTATTCACTACCGGTAACGGCCTCACTGAAGGTACGGAGGAATAATCCCTAGGCTAAGCGAGATAAACTAGAGTTACCCACCTAGATAACATAACAGACAATCCCCTTCTTGTGGTGATCTGTGCCATTAAGAATGGAACAAAAGGGGTTCTCTCTCTCCACTGTTACTGTTTGAAAAACTGAGGTAATACCTCATTAACTGTACCAATTTTTTTTTCAGCTAGTAATTCACTGTGATCCTGAAGTTCTCATCATTTCTGGAACAAAGAGGCATTTTTCCTCCAGCAAAGTACCTCTCTCTTGGTGAGAACACTGGTTGGTTGAGTGCAAGATTTCTGCAAGTTTTTCACAAGCATCTTGTTTTTTGACTGCAAGGCTTAATTGCACATTTTGTCTGCTAACCACTGAGCTGTTAACTCAGTAGTCTCACTGATGTAGACAGACTCATTCTTCTTGTTGAATTCTATGCCATTCAATCTCATTCCTATGTTGAACTTTGAAAAAGCTTTGTGAGACTCCATGAGTGCAATAATCTAGTGTTGTAGGCTTTGGTTGAAGAAACTGTTTAGCATTTCCATGGTTTGCAATTATTTTTTTCTCATAGTGTCCAGCTGCTGAACGGTAGTCCTCACGTACATTTGGGGGATACATTCCAAGACACAGATAGTAGTGAACCCATAGGTTAATGTGTTAGGAAGACGAGGTATTTTGCACTCAAACACACACACACACACACACACACACACACCAAAGTACCCATTGAGTTTAAATCTTCTCTTCACATTTCAGACCTCGAGCATTCTCATTATTTTATTTAAGCTCGCGTTGATGTTGCCAATGTAAAATTAAAAAGATTTGTTGCATAAAATTAGCATCTTCCTGTGCAGATGAGGCACCATCCACTGTGGTGGTCACTTCACTGGCTCTAGAAACTTCTGAAGTTTCATTTGCATTTATTACTAATTGAACTTGTATATGGTTATTTTCTTGCTTTCCATTTGTGATCTAGCTGAGTATTCTTAGAGGAACTTCTTCATTTAACTATGACTGCAGCGCTGCTGCATCTTCTGAACAAATTATGTGCAATAAATAGAAATCTTTACTTTTGCTTTGGTTCTTCAAGAAACATTTGCATGTGAAGGAGACAGCTGCATTTTAGGAAGTGACCCCTGAATCCAAAAGTACAGGAATGTCAGAAGTTTCAGGTTTGAGTAAATAGACCATATGTCTAGGTTCCTTTTCTGTACCTGTATTCTGAATGAGCAAACCACTCTGTGCAAAACAATTTGCTAGCTGGCCACTATTTGGTGCCTACTTTTTCTATTATTTCCAGCTTTAATTTTAGGAGGAGTGGAGGGGCTTCCTCAGCCTCTTGTATCTTTGGTATCTGCCAAAGAAAGTGCATTTAAACTGTAAGATCAGTTCCACTTAATAAAGAATTGTAAAGATTAAGAATTCTATATGAGTTTCTGTAAGGTTTTTTTTCCAATGTAACGAAGTGGAGCATGTGCCTAGCCACTTCCTTTATGTTTTGCATTTCCCAAGCCCCAAAACTTTAATGAATAACAGTTTATGGACCCCTGGCCTCGATCATGGCATAGTGTTATAACCCACTTGTAAAGCTCACTGATACATTAGCACCACTATTCCTGGAACACCCACAAAAGTTAAAAATTTAACAAAAGTATGCAAAGTGTCCAATTTATCTGTCTGATGAAATCAGGTTAAGAGAAAACCTGCTTGCTGTATGTAATAAGGACTACTGTTAGTTACAAACTAATAAGTTCTAGCTGCTGGTCTATGAACTATCAACTCTACCAACTGAAATTTTAACCCCCTTTTAAATCCAGATGCAAATATAAAAAGAGACAATTTTTTTAAAAAGGCATTTAGGATAGAGAGAAAGAAAATAGGGAAAAAAGCAGTTTAATAGCATCAGTCCACAGGGTTCAGTGATACAATCCTTTTGTTTCCCAAGGTCTTTTTTTAGGTTATATTACAGTGTGGAAACAGGCCCTTCGGCCCAACAAGTCCACACCGAAGCGTAACCCACCCATACCCCTACATTTACCCCTTACCTAACACTACGGGCAATTTAGCATGGCCAATTCACCTGACCTGCACATCTTTGGACCGTGGGAGGAAACCGGAGCACTCGGAGGAAACCCACGCAGACATGGGGAGAACGTGCAAACTCCACACAGTCAGTCGCCTGAGGCGGGAATTGAACCTGGGTCTCTAGCACTGTGAGGCAGTAGTGCTAACCACTGTGCCACTGTGCCGTCTTCTATTCTCTGATCTCCTTTCTGGAGACTCTTTCACTTCTTTGAAGGAAGCACAGGACAGTTAGCAATTTACAGATCGATGAGTTACTGGTTAAAGGCAACACCATACACTAACAGGTGGAGAAAATAAACTCTGCAAGCTTCATGTACTTTTACTGCAGAGAGATGGAGAGGGAGTCCCTGCTCTTCCTGTTGTCATGGAATCTTCTCATTTTCTACAATAAACATCCAAAGTGTTCATTTTCCCAGGAACAAATCAGAGAGCTGTTGTCATGCTGATGACTTATGACATCTACAACTGGTCACATTAAATAAATCAATCAGCAGTTTGTTTCCAGCCTAATCTCACTCGGATACATACCCAGTGAAATGTAATCTTCTTTGTTCTCCTCCACTGCTTAAACAAAGCAGCAGTATAAACACAACTCACAATGAGTTCAGTAGCTTGTTTTTAAACCATAGCAAATTCCTCCCATGGTCCTTGAACTTAAAACAGTCCTTTTTCCATTTTAATCCACAATCAAACATGAAATAGAAAGATGCTGTCTTTACAATAGCTTCAGAAAGCTTCAATATATCTCTTCAGTATCCAACTTAAAACACTGCTCTCTGCGAGTTACAGCATTTCAAAATTTGCCATGTGGGTTTGTACACTAAGGAAGTCATATTCTTATTTTAGGCTCCTCACACTCTCCAGAAAGAGTTCATTCTCTCAGTTTACGCCTCTTACTTTTAGGACTCCAATAAAACTCCAATAACTTTCTGTACTGTCTCTGCAGCCTTACCCCAGATCTTTCTTTTTATATGTGTGACTTTGTATTACATTGGCTTGGCCAGTGGAGTTCCTTCATGGCTTGGACCAAGCCCAGTTCCTTTGTGCACCCACCATCAGTGCACTTTCTTTGTCATCTCTGTGAGACCTTCCATAAGATATTATGACCATAAGATATAGGAGCAGAAATTAGGTCATTCACCCATCAAGTCTGCTCTGCTATTCAATCATGGCTGATAGGTTTTTCAACACCATTTTCCCACTTTCTCCCTATCACCTTTGATTCCCTTGGCAATCAAGAACTTTTCTATTTCCGTTTTAAATATACTCAATGACCTGGCCTCCACAGCTTTCTGTGGCAATGAATTCTACAGATTCACCACTATCTGGCTAAAGAAGTTTCTTCTTATCTCTGTTCTAATTTCTTCCATTTCTGTAATATTTGTTATGGCCGATTGTTTTATTTTTATCCCAACTATATTTTCTGTCATGGACTTTCTCCCATATATGCATCAACCTCAGCACAATCTTACATCATTTGGTGTCTAATTAGGCATCATTGTCCATCACTAGCTGCCATTTCCAGCACGAAGCCTCACTTTGGGTTTTATTCCCTCTTCAGATTTGCATTGCTGGGTTGGTCTCATGATTGTATCACAGAACGTCACTTCAGCTTCTGGTTCCATGGGTCAGGTCACTGCTGCATTCTAGTAAATTGAGATTTACTCTCCTGTGACTGAACAGAAATAGGCTTATTGAACATAATTACATACAAAGAATGGTAAAAGAGGCCATCTTACATAGAGTTCCATAGACCCAGGCTCCAGTTCCTTGTGATCTAACATCACTATGACATAGCTCCAACTGCACATATTCAGTAACTATACTGATAGTAAACTTAAAATTCCATTCTCTCTGTAATGCATCTCCATGGCAAAACCTTGATCCAAAAGTGTCAACTTGCCCATTCCAAATTTATACAAAAATTGATGAATGGCTGTTCCCCAGGCTATTCACTGTGTCAATGACTTGATCAACCAAAGTATATTTGGCAACCAATCAGCATCTCTTTCCTCATGTCACAAAAATTGCTGCGCAATTCAAAGTTAAATAGTTTCGTAACTGCCCTGACAAGTGTAAGATGGAAGGTTCCAACAGGTTCTCTTTTCTCAGTTCTGCACAACCTAGTGACTAATTCCTAAATCATATTCTCATCTACAATTTTGTTAGTGATTTAGAATTACAATATTTCTGTAAAACAAAATATTCCATCTGGTGATTTGGCTGGGGAGCAAAGAAATGGACTGCCAACAGTGACAGGCAAGCTCCAGTGACAAGTAGTTTGGTGCCTAATATTGTAACCATCTGGTTGGAAGGAACTGTTTCGCCATCTGCTCCATTCAGTGCAGCAAAATTGGTGGACTCAAAATAGAGGTGAGCATTAGCTACATGCTGGTATGCTTTGATTTCAGATAAATTCATATTTGGGTATTTAGACATCAACAGTAGCTCTACCATTGAATTCTTTCCTTTGTGTCAGATGTTTGTGAGCTCAAATCCCACTTCATTGGCTTGAGTGTATCATCTAGGGAAACAGACTACATTTACTGTGCCTCACGGGGACCTACTCAGATTGACAAACCAGTGGGAGGAAACCCAGCTGAATTAAAAGCCTGACAGGCACTAGTGTGGCCAACATCAGATATTTCCTGGGATTTAGGACCCAGGTGGAAGAAATCTCGAGCACTGAGAGCTGCTTGTTGATCAGAGACTGCAGTCCAGGCAGTGTCACTGGGAGCAATCCATTTTGGCATGCCTCAAGTCTATGAAAGGTGCTAAAGAAAATCAGAATCTTTCACAGTATGATCTGGCACTGATTTGTGCATAATTTTTATATGCCAAGCTATGTCTAATGCAATCCACAGTCAAAAGTTTTGACTTTCTTTTCCATCATCTGGTAGGCAACAGAATAGGAATGTGTCATGTCAACGTGGCTTGATTGCTAACCACATGCAATTTCCTCCCTGGTTTGCTATGCATATTGGAAAATCTGCTCAGATACATTTCAAGGTGGTGAAGTGATGGATTTGCTTGCATAGATATTTAATTGATATTGTTGATATTTCTGTGAAAGCTTGTGTTGTGCTTGAGGAATGAAAATTCAGTCGTCTTTTAACTTTTTTATGTCATTAGCAATGCTGGCTTTGCATTGGAGGTTGTCTGTAATGTTAAGTTCAAGCAATATTTCTGACCTCTTAGTGAAGTTTCACCTGTAAGTATAATTATCCTTAGATATTCCTAATTAAGAAGTCCTTAGGGATACAGATGTGTGCATTGTTTTGGATTGAAATGAGCAGTTTCTGGTGAAAGCATTTCTCCCTAACATCCATTTTCAATTCTCTTTTCTCTCTCAGTAAAGAACACCAGGTCCAGTTTGTACCTTAGGAAACCAAAGATTTGGTTCTGGTAATACTGAATATTGCTGGCAAAAATCTCTGAAAGTGAACAAAATATCAAAGCCTAAACACTCAACAATTCTGCTATCATAAACACAATCTTCATGCTCAAACGGTACTCAGTCCATGCTGTGTCTGACCAAGAATACCCATTTGAGGTTATGATTTGAAGGTGCTAGTGTTGGACTGGGGTGTACAAAGTTAAAAATCACACAACACCAGTTATAGTCTAATAGGTTTATTTGGAAACATTAGCTTTTGGAGCGCCACT
Source organism: Hemiscyllium ocellatum (assembly GCF_020745735.1). Taxonomy (NCBI): domain Eukaryota; kingdom Metazoa; phylum Chordata; class Chondrichthyes; order Orectolobiformes; family Hemiscylliidae; genus Hemiscyllium; species Hemiscyllium ocellatum. The sequence continues at coordinate 58,187,320 of NC_083407.1, read as the reverse complement.
CCTTCATAATCAACCACCTTCACACAACCATCTGATGAAGGAGTGGTGCTCCAAAACCTGGTGCTTCCAAATAGACCTGTTAGACTATAACCTGGTGTTCTGTCATTTGAGGTTAGTTATCTTAGTCAATGTATTCAAATATGTTATGGCACAGTTTCAGGGTATGTAACACTTGAATCCAAACTTTTTAGCTCAGTGGTGGGGACACTTCCTCTGTTCCATATTACCCAGGAGCACTTATTTGTATACAGATGATCTTTACACATTCTGCATTTTATATTTTTCTTATATTCTTATGTCTCTGCATTCTCTTGAGTAAATTGAGGAACAGTAAAGGCCTGCACAAGTTTCAGAGCATGAGGTTTTTGTTAGTCTGCTTCTCTTAAAACCAAGGTACCCAAAGTGAACTCAATGCTCTTACCTACATTTTTGTTTAAATTATTTATTTTCATATTGTTCTTTCAGTTCTTCAAATTCAAAGTTTTGCCTCCATTTTCTTGGAACATTAATTGAATGTGAATTAGTTAATATAGAACAATATGCTGTGCAGGAGAAACGTCATATCATAGATGCTGAGATGTGGTCAAATTAGATTTTAGGGATCATTTCTAAATAAGCATGCATTATAAAGTGATTGAGCGAGTTAGAAGTGTTGACTGAAAACTTGATTGCATTGAAGATAATAGAAAGTTCAAGGAAGACAAGGAAAACTAACCAAGTTTGGATGAGGCTGTTGTCTATTCTGTATTTGCCAGCAGAATGCTAACCTGTGGTGTCCCTCCTCTGGCAATGAGTTCCACAGATTTAATTCCCTCTGGGGGTGAACACAATATGAGGAAAAACAATGTAATTGCCAATTTTTTGTGTAGAATTTGACTTAGATTTAAAATTATGAGTACCAAAACTCATGTGGAGTGGGCCTAACTGTATAGAAAATGAGTGAGAACAGTTTTTTAAAAAAATTTGTTTTGTTTACACTTTGTTTTTCCAGTGAACTTTATTACAATGTTTCATTTCTTCATGAGTTGGAAAATGTGTAATTATGAACTTTCTTTTGCGAATTCATGTCAAAGCGTAATGCATTCTGGTGGATTTAGATCCTTAAACTGTTGACTTTAAAAGGGGTACAGCCTGCTGAGAGAGAGAAACCACCTAGCCTTATGCTCAACTTTCATGCCAACCAGTATGCCCTCAGAACATATGCCTTGCTCTACCCTACCATGCCTTATCCTGCATTGGCAGTTGGCACAGTCATACATCCAGCCAGATGTATGTGCTGTGCTGTGCATTGGTCCTTAGTCAATGGTATGTGCATCTTGCCATATGTTGGTGTGCTACCCCATTCTAGCATTTGTATGATGTGGCTTCACAAATCACACGCAAATGCAGCAAGCAGTGGGACATGTTGGTTAATGTGGTGTCACATGGTAAGGAGAAATTAGGGAACTATAGACCAATGAGCCTGACCGATGGGCACGTTGTTGGAAGGAATCCTGAGGGACAGGATTAATATGTATTTGGAAAGGCAAGGGCTGATTAGGGATATTCAGCATAGCTATGTGCATGGGAAATGGATCCTTACTAACTTGATTAAGTTTTTGAAGAAGTAACAAAGAAGGTTGATGAGAACAGGGTAGTGGACATGATCTATGTGGACTTCACTAAGCCATTTGACAAGATTCTTCATGGTAGACTGGTTAGCTAAGGCTAGATCTTATGGAATATAGGGAGAACTAGCCATCTGGATACAGAACTGGCTGGAAGGTAGACGACAGAGGGTTGTGGTGGAGGGTTACTTTTCAGACTGGAGGCCTGTGATCAGTGGTCCACCACAAGAATTGATGCTGAGTTCACTGCTTTTAGTCATTTATATAAATAATTTGTATCTGAATACAAGAAGTATGGTTAGTAAGTTTGCAGATGATACCAAAATTGGAGGTGTGGTAGACAATGAAGAAGGTTACCTCACAGTAAAATGGGATCTTGATCAGATGGGCCAAAGAGCTGGGGAGTGGCAGATGGAGTTTAATTTAGATACATGTGAGGTGCTGCATTTTGGAAAGGCAAATCAGGGCAAGACTTATACAGTTAATGGTAAGCTCCTGGGGAGTGTTACTGAGCAAAGAGACTTTGGAGTGTGGATTCATAGTTCTTTGAAAGTGGAGTTGCAGGTAGACAGGATCTTGAAGAAGGGGTTTGATATGCTTTCCTTTATTGGTCAGAGCATTGAGTATAGGAGTTGAGATGTCATGTTGTGGCTGTATAGGACATCAGTTAGGCCACTTTTGGAATATTGTGCACAATTCTGGTTCCCTGCTACAGGAAGGATGTTATGAAACTTGAAAGAGTTCAGAAAAGATTTACAAGTATGTTGCCAGTGTTGGATGATATGAGATACAGGGAGAGAGGCTGAATAGGCTGGGGCTATTTTCCCTGGAGCATCGGAGACTGGGGGTGAATTTATAGAGGTTTATAATATCAATGAGGGACATGAATAGGTTAAACAGACAAGAATTCTTTTTCCCTGGAGTGTGGTAGTTCAGAACTAGAGGACATAAATTTAGAGTGAGAGGGAAAAGATTTAAAATGCACCTAAAGGGGTAACGTTTTCATGCAGAGAGTGATGTGTGTATGGAATGAGTTGCCAGAGGAAGTGGTGGAGGCTGGTATATTTACAACATTTAAAAAGCATCTGGATTTGTATATGAATAGGAAGGGTATAAAGATCTTAGAGGAGTAGACAAAGTCCATGGTGCACTGGTCAGCATGGTTAGTCAAGGCCAGTGTCCCATACCAATCCTGGGCCTCAGCCACAGTCAGGCATCCAGTCAGGATGGTGTTGCCCAGGGTTCTGTGCCTCCATGCTGCAGGGACAAGGTCACAGGCTTTTGTCTCCATATGGGTCAGTGCAGAGGGGATGACTGTCACACACTGGGACATGTGTCTAACAACTAAGGGTCTCAGCAGATGAGAGGCATGCCTGCAGATCAGACTGCTTGAGGGAGTGGGTCATGGATGTCCCATTGCCTGTTGTGGTGGTAGGGAGATTCAAGGGTGAGCTAATACCATAGATGCACATTGCTACCTGTGCTCCCACACAATGTATTTGGTGATCATCACAGACCCCCAACCACTGCACCTTGTTAATGACCAAGGAGTGATACTACCCAGGGAACCACAGAACATCTACAGTCAATACAAGGTCAGGGACAAATACATGGATGGTGAAACCAAGGGGAAATGTTATAACTATTGACATACCATTCATTAGGAAAGAAACTTTCAGCATGAAAGTGTTTTCTAAACATTTGGACCCATTTTCTCCTCCTCTCCCTCCTACTACACTGCACTGCACTGAGGCCCTTTGTTCTCTACCTGGACTGGAGGGAGCCTTGTCCGTTGGGGCTTGTGTTTGGGATTGGGTGGGGCAGACATATTGAGGCTCTCCTTACCAGAGGAAAGTTGACCCTCCTTAACTGCAACTTCCACCGATTGGAGGAGGGCAGGCAGGGTAGAGGTGGAGTGTCCGGTCATCTCCACTGTTTCCTGAGTGGAAACTGTCCAGGGGCCTCTTCCAGCTGGGTACATCATGACACTGCCCTGCCTCCTTTTTGAGGGTGGACTAGGATTAGAACTCTTACCCTGTCTTCAGTTCTGAGAACCAATGCAGGGGAAGATGGAGTGCAAGTGTTAGCAACTCTCCAGTGATCATAGAGTCAGAGAGTCATAGAGATGTACAGGACAAAAACAGACTCTTTGGTCCAAGTTGTACATGCCAACCAGATGTCCCAACCTAATCTAGTCCAATTTGTCAGCACTTGGCCCATATGCCCCTAAACCCTTCCTATTCATATACCCATCCAGATGCTTTTTAAATGTTGCAATTGTACCAGCCTCCACCACTTCTTCTGACAGCTCATTCCATACATGCACAATCCTCTGCGTAAAAACGTTGCCCCTTAAGTCCATTTTATATCTTTCCCCTCTCAACCTAAACATATGCTCTTTAGTTCTGGACTTCCCTACCCTAAGGAAAAGGCTTTGTCTATTTATTCTATCCATGCCCCTCATGATTTTATAAACCTCTATGAGGTCACCCTTCGATGCTCCAGGGAAAATAACCCAGCTTGTTCAGCCTCTCCCTAAAGCTCAAATCCTCCAACCTTGGCAACATCTTGTAAATCTTTTCTGAACCTTCTTTTTTCACAACATCCATCTGATAGGAAGGAGATCAGAATTGCACGCAATATTCCAAAAATGGCCGAATCAATATCCTGTACAGCCGCAACATGACCTCCCAACTCCTCAACTCAATGATCTGACCAATAAAGGTAAGCATTCCAAACACCTTCTTCACTATCCTATCTACCTGCAACTCTACTTTCAAGGAGCTATGAACCTGCACTCCAAGGTCTCTTTGTTCAGCAACACTCCCCAGGACCTTACCATTAAGTGTGAAAGTCCTGCTAAGATTTGCTTTCCTAAAATGCAGCACCTCGTATTTATATAAATTAAACTCCATCTGTCACTCCTCAGCCCATTGATCAAGATCCTGTTGTAATCTAAGGTAACCTTTTTTGCTGTCCACTACACCTCCAATTTTGGTGTCATCTGCAAACTTACTAACTATACCTTCTAAGTTCATATCCATACCATCTACATAAATGACGAAAAGTAGTGGACCCAGCACTGATCCTTCTGACACTCCAGTCGGAAAAGCAACCCTCTACCACCACCCTCTGTCTTCTACCTCTGAACCAGTTCTGTATCCAAATTGCTAGTTCTACCTGTATTCCCCACCACAACCCACCCTCCCCTCCTAACATCTTCTCCTGCCATTGCAGGAATTGCAAAATCTGCACCCACACCGTGCCTCCCACTCTGCCCACCTCCATCCAAGGCCCCAAAGGAGCCTTCCACATCCATCAAAGTTTCACCTGCACTTCCACCGATGTCATTTATTGTATCCGTTGCTCTCAATGTGGTCTCCTTTACACTGGGGAGACTGGACGCTTTCTCGCAGAGCACTCGCACCAATCAATCCTACTGCCTCGAGGCCGAACATTTCAACTCCCCCTCCCATTCTGCTGAGGACATGCAGGTCCAGGGCCTCCTCCACCACCACTCCCTCACCACCCGACGCCTGAAGGAAGATCACCTCATCTTCCACCTTGAAACACTTCAACTCCAGGACATCAATGTGGACTTCACCAGTTTCCTCATTCCCCTCCCTCCACCTTACCCATATATCAACCTGCCAGCTCAGCACTGTCCTCATGACCTGTCCTACCTACCAATCTTTCTTCCTACCTATCCACTTCACCCTCCTCTCCGACCTATCACCTTCATCCCCTCCACCTATTGTACTCTTGGTTACCTTCTCCCCAGCCCCCACCCCCATTTATCTCTCCAACTCAGAGATTTTCTGCCGTACTCCTCATGAAGGGCTTTTGCCTGAAACGTTAATTTTCCTGCTCCTTGGATGCTGCCTGACCTGCTGTGCTTTTCCAGCACCACTTTAATCTCGACTCTGTATACCATGAGAGCTAACCTTGCTAACTAGTCTCCCATGGGGAACGCCCCTGAGGGTGCTGGGCCTGTGTCTCCATAGCAGCCAGCAACCTGCGCATGGAGACAGACAGACCATCACAAGACTGGCTGAAGTGCTGTAGAGTCAGGGGCAATAACAGGCAGTGAATTGTCGGAGTGCCTGCACTTCTGCAGCTTCTGAGCAAAAACAGGTAGTGAATCAATGCACTGGTTGCATTGTTCCAGCTGCTCAGAAATGAGGGCCAATGCTGCCAGAAATTGTGCAGAAATGATTGTCCTGGGTTTTTTGGAATCTCTCCAGTTGACCTACACTACGTATCCAGTGGTGTGATTTCCATTGAGATATTTTGAGTGGAAATATCGAAATTTCCTGGGAAATGTAGGGGAATCCATTGGAACAGATTGACACTTAGGTTGTGTGTTAAGGAGACAATGATTTGTGGTCCAAAGAATTCTGGCACTGACGTGTCTTCTGAAACTGATGGCAATGTGTAAATAAGATGTGACTATAGTACTATTTGGAAGTGCAAAAATCCATTTGAACATTGCAATCTCTGGCTAACTTACCTTTCCCATTGTCTTGAACTGATGAATTACTTACACATCCTCGAACATTAGAAATATATTAAATCAGTGAAAAAGTTTTGATAAGAATTAAGTCTGAGTGAAAACAAACTAAGTACATAAAAAATTTTTTAAAACCAGTATTATATAAAAGTAGTTTACTTATTAAAATTAAAATGAAATAGTTTTACAGTTTTGTACTATAATTTTCCAACACAGCAATCTGTCACTTTAAGTCCTTTGATATTTACTCGCTCTAGATGAGTTGTCTCTTGCTATTAACTTTCTGCTACAAGAAAACAATATACTTTCCACTCACATTAATTTAAATAAAGTCATACTGCAAATGCATTAATTGGGTTTAGACCATTCAGCCCCTCAAACCTGCTCTGCCACTCAATAAGATCTAATAGTAACTCCAAATCTACTATCCTGCCTAACCTGACAACCTTTCATCACTTGCTGAACTGTCATCTATCTACCTCTGGATTAAAACTTTTCAAGGACTCTGCTTCCACCATCTTTTCAGGGAGAGAGTTCCAAAGAGTCATGACGTTCTGAAAGAAAGAATGTCACCTCATTTCCATTTTAAATGGGTGACACCAGATTTTTAAATAGGATCCCAAATATTAGATTGTTCTGCTAGAAGAACCACACCCCGCACCCCCCACCCTACCATCTGCTCTGTCAAACTCCTTCAGGATTTTATATTGTTCTATCAAGTCACCTTTTACACTTCTAAACTCCAATGGACACAAACCTAGCCTGCCTAATCTTTCCTTATAAGACAAGTAGCCCATTCCAGTGTTTGTTCAATAAGCTTCCTTTGAACAGCCTCCAATATATTTACATGAGCTGATAAACTGTACACCACTCAGGCTATATTCTCACTGGTGTACAATATAACTGAAGCATGGCCTTCCTACTATTATACTCAATACCCCTAATGATAAATGATAACTTTCAATTAGCTTTCCTGACTATTTGTTGTAACTTTATTCCAGTTGTTTGTGATTCATGCAAGGGCACCCAAAACTCTCTTCATTTCTTGAGAATCATGAGTCTGTTGAATCACTGGCAGGAAGGTCTGAATTTGGATGGAATGTAAAGTGAGGGACCATTCCACAATATCATTTTTGAAATTGAAAGTTACCCTCAGTTTTGTCTCTAAATGCAGATATGGGAAATCATATTGTAAAGTTCATAGAAAATGCATGCAGATGGAAAGGATTAAATTTGTTAATAGATTTCAAACAGCTATTTTAAATGCCAGTGTTGCTTGGGGTGGTTCAGAACTAGAATATAGTTGGACCAAAGGGAGATATGTTAATGAAGTTTCTTGTCTTACACTCACCAAGATAAGGAAAACCAATTTCCCAACAATTTATATTATCATAAAATCCCTACAGAGTAGAAAGAAGCTACTCAATCCATTGAGTTTGAACCAACTCGCTAACGAGCATCTCATCCAGACCCAGACCCTACCCTATCCTGATAACCCTACATTAACCATGGCTAATCCACCTACCTTTTATATCCCTGGACAATACAGAGCAAGTTATCACATCTAATCCTCGTGATCTGCATATATTTAGACTATATGAGAACAGTTACCTAGTAGAGACCCATGCAGACATGGGGAAAACATGCAAACTCCACACAGGCAGTCACCCAGTGCTGGACACGAACCAGGGTCCCTGGTCCAGTGAGGCAACAGTACTAACCACTGTGCCACCCATATAAAAAGAGGTGCTGCTTGGTTGGAATGTTGATTCTGATTGGCCAAAGTTCTGCCATGGAGAATGTGCTGGGAAACTATCAGTTTCTCGCACTACCAAGCAATTTAAAAAAGGCTTAAGTATATTCTTTTTATTTGCAGAGAATAGAATTCGATGTATGAATGGCTTCTACTAAATATAAATGAACCATGTTATGAACTCAACAAATTATCTCAAATCCTTGAAATAATCTGTCTTTTCACAATGTAATCCAAAGTCCATGCTGTTAAAAGATGCTTCGATGATCCATATATTACTTAAGTCTCTCATATTAAAAGAGTGATATTGGATATTTTCACATTCAAAATTTCAGAGGCAGTCAGGAACTGGTAGCAGAGCTTGTTAGGAAATTTCACAAAAGCCTTGCTTTCACTGAATTGACAGTAATAGGATAAACAGTGATATTTTGGCTGCTTGTTTGTTTTGCATTTAGATTGTCTAGATACTTAGCAGATAGTGTGGGGTGTAGTCTATAAATCCAGCAAAATTAGGAAAGTTTGAACTGAAGATAATAGGATTGTCGCTATTATGAAAGAAATAGACAAGATTTTGCCTGTTGCAGTGCTCAGCAATGCAGAATATAAGTCAATATTAGAAAATAAGCAGATTTTTTTCTTTGATGATATTACTCATAGTTTGACTGACTGAATTTTTAGTTCATGTTAGCAAAAGAAAAGGCTTTCTGCTTTTTTAAGCTTGTTTTTATTTCTCAGAATTACTGCGTTCACTGTATTGTTTAGAAATGCAAAATGTGCCTTCATCTTGTGAATTTGGCTTTCATTGCTCTCAGTGTTGATTTGGTACGCTGCACAAAAATATTCTTCCTCATGTTTTGGAGTGGATTTGGTCTTGTCATGATAATGATGTTTTACATGCTGTCTCACTGATTCATAGTATAGTTGATGCTCTTTGTGCTTTTTAAGCTCAGATGTAATTCAAATATTGTCTTTGTTCCTTCTCATTGGTTTACCTGTTTTGGCCTCAATAATGTTTGGCATTAGCTTCACAACTATTTTTGTTGTGTTCTAGATTTTCGTGATTGGATTCTGTATCTGCACAGTTTGTCCCTTCAATAGCTCAGGCAGGCATTTAGTCAGCTCTGCTTTTATGACTACATAATTTCTCTGATTTATGTTGTGGTTCTGTTCTAGCACCCGAGCTACAAATCTTCTCCCAAACTTTCTCTGATTTATATTTTCCAAAGGAGCATTAGATCCACTTCCCTTTCTCCCTCAAGCTGAATGTAAAATTCAAACTTATTATGATTGCTGTTACATAGGAACACTTTCGCCCTAAATTTTCAGTTAGTCTCATAGCACAAAACTAGGTCTAGTATAGCCTGCTCTCTGGTTGTTTCTGGAATATGCTGTTCTAAGAAACTATCCTGACAAAATTTTATGAACTCCATATCTGGTCTACCATAGCTCATATGACTTTTCTAATCTGTATGTAGATTAAAATTTCCTATGCCTTTCTGACAAACTTGCATTGTTCCTTCCTTCTTTCTTCATTGTCATTTATTTCATTGTTCCTTTCTTCATCAATCTTTTGGGTCACCATCTTTATCTCAAGATAGCTAACAAAAACTACAGGTCTTTGTAACTGTTCAACCCCTGGATAACAGAACAACCTGCTTTGGTGATGTAGGATATAGAGTTAACATTTGTTAGCATTTGAACTGATGGCTTTATAAAATCAAACAAAGATGCTTAAATCTTCATCATCACTCCCTTCTTCCTGTTCTTTCATTACCAGCAAACATTGCGTTCCCTGAATCTCTGAAATGGGAGAGGCAAATTGATAGGGCTGTTGTTCTAGGAAGGCGAAAAATTGCATGTTTATTCCAAAAGGGTCAAAATATTATTTTTCCAACATCTCTTCCTGAGATTTTCTCAAGGATGACTTGTTGTTTCTAGGAACTACGTCTCGGTTTCATTAGCACAAGCCATTTTAAAGATGTCACAGTCAAGTTGTAAAATTACCTTCTGTACATGTGTTAACAACGTGATGCATTTGGAAAAGCAGAATTCGAAGAATTTACTTATATCATCAATTATCATTCCTCTCAAAGCAAATGAATAGCATTAATTTCCTAGACACTGTAGTATTTGAATTGGTACAATACAGTAGTCATAAGACATTTAGTAATACGTTCACTGAACTTGTTCACTAATGTAAGCTCACTGAACATCTTGTGACACAGTATCCAGGTCCTCAGAGCTTCACACTGCTATTGATCTCCACACCTCTGCATTCCCATTCTCTTCTAAGTGTTTGTCTGCAGGAACTCTCAGCTCACTGTGATGTGGTGACACTTCTCCTCTTTTGCATCTCCTCTACTAATGCATGCTATGTTGTGTTTGATAATCTTGAGAACCCTCTCACTCCAATGTTGTACTAATTTTCCGTTGTGTTCACAGCAAATTCAGGCCCCAAAGGATAGGCAATGCTTACACCACCCAGGAAATCACGGGATGCAGTGCCTGATCCACCCAACAATATGCAGGACAGGAATTGACCTATTTAATCACATAAGCTACATAACCATGAGTCGACATCATCCTTGAATTGAATGAGAGCTAACAGAAAAATTCAGCCATAAAGTCCTTCCCTTTTAAGAGATACAGGCTAGTTTTTATTACCAAAGGATAGTTTTAATTTGTGGTAGCTACTCATGATGTTGACTATTTGACATCATCGAAGAATATTTGAAATCCTTTATATGTCCTGACATTTTAGTTGAAACATGAGTTAAACAAGACAAAAAAAAACTTTATTTACTGACTTCTCACAAAACAGTGGAAAGAGGCAGAAGTGCCAATGTTACAAGCACCGATGATTCCTGACCACACTGCTTGGTATGCAACTGTTGTTTGCTGAGAGAGCAGAGAATGGGAGGAGAAGAGTTAGTGGGAGGCAGAGAGGAAGAGAGGAATGACATAGCTGGAGAAATTCATTGCAGTGGATTTTGTTTGAATCATCCTCCACAGAGATACCACATTACTATGTCATTGTTTCTTTTTTACTGAAAACAGATCAATTCCTGAGCTGCTACTGCTGCATTGTAAATGCCATTTAAATATTAACATAGACATTTCAAGAATAATTTAGTATTCATTTAAGATTCAAATATATTAACTTTAATTTGAAGCTTGCACAGTTGTTTTGTATAGTTTAGTTGATACTGTCTCTAGTGTCTGTCATATGTCATTACTTTTAGCACAAAAGATTTATGATAGATTTTAATATTGAATGCATTCTGAATCCTCTGGAGGATTTGTGACTAATCATGGTTTGACTGTCCAAAGCTTAGAGGTGGTAAACGTCATAAACAGCATGACCACACAGAATGTATGTTCATCTGCGAGCCAAATCATTGTCAGTTCAAGCCCCAGTCTGAAATTTGAACAATAATTCAGACTGACACTTATGTACTACACTAAGAAAATACTAACACAAAAAGAAAGTGTTGGAGAAACCTCAGCAGTTCTAGCAACATCTGTGGAAAGAGAAACAGAGTTTGAGTTTTGAGTCCAATATGAGTATTCTTCAGTTTGAGATACTTAGGTGGAAATTCAACTTGAGTAAGTGTATAAATTGGCCACCTGTTAAATATGATCAGTTCCATGAAATAAAGTAGAACTGAACACCAGACACAATGAACAATGAGTGGCCAATCTAATGCCAATTATTTTACTTCATTTCCCCAAGATGAATTTATATGTCATTAACATTTGGAGACTAACATAAACCATCACCATACTTATATATTTGTTAAGCTTGCTGTTAAAACATCTATGTGTTAAAAATAAGCTTATTCGCTTCATGTCCAGGCCAATGGACTCCTTCAAACAACACCAGAAACAAATCATATTTTGTCAAATTTAATATTTGTTGTATTTTGCTCCATACTATGTAACTGCCGTACTTGATTACAAAACTGCAGTCATCAAACCTCTTAAATAATTTGGAGTGGGGTGTATGTTCTATTATATAAATACAGAAGAACCTCGATTATCCAAATGTCACGGGCGGGGAGTATTTTGTTTGGATAATGGAATACTGGATAACACAGTTTAGCCAAGCACTGGGACCTTGCAATCATATCCAGATAATCTGAAATGCGGATAATCAAATGCCGGATAATTGAGGTTCCTCTGTACGTTTGTTATTTTGCATCACACATTATAGGCAGCTTTATTAACATTGAGAGGTAAAAATGAAACTTGGTGAACTTGATCGTAAAAGGTTTAGATTTTCCTGACAGGTTGATTTTATGGAAGTAATGTCTGGAGCAAAGTATTTGCCACTCATAAAACCTTCAAACTATTCTTTTATATTAGGCTGCAAAGAATCTATTAAATTAATCTCTAGCACTCACTACCTTGAAATGTCTGATTGCAAACTTACAATTAATTTATCTTCTAAAAGGAACAGTCTTCTGTTAGCCATCAGAGATCATTGTACCTGCATTTCAATGTATTACCTTGGTTAGATAAGCTTTCAATGCACTTCTTTGTTGCTATGGTTTCCACACAACTGTACAATATGACTCAATGTTTTCAGATATTTTCAAGGACGTAGTTCCAAAATGCTTCTGTCAAACACAAATGCTACAATATTTGTTATATATAGTCTTATTATGGCACAACTGTTCAAGTTGTCAAAAGGCAAGAACATGACTGTTTTCCATGAGATCAACAATTTATAAAAAGTACATGGAATTATTTAAAATTATTCTAGATATTAGAAATGTAGATAATCAATTACTTAGAAGTATACATTTTGTGTTTCATGCATCTATTGAAAATGTTCTTACCAATTTCATAATTCCATATTTATACATTATCTTTCAATTTTGCATGAAAGAATTTGTTTATGAAATATGATACTATAATATTACATTGATTATCCACTTTATAATATTGTGTTCCAAAGTGTTTTAGGATGCTACCACCATCTAGCTCAGAATTTTGATTTTTCTTTTGAATTTTGTGTGGCTTATGTTTCAATGTAGAACAGTTGTCCTAACTGTTACATCAAAATCCAGGGCAGGATTAAATACTTGTGTTAAGCTTTCTTCATATGTCTGGTAATTATTCATGAAGAATTGTTGATATAATAACATTCTAACATCAAAATTTAAATTCTTACATCCTCACTCATACGTAAACATGCATGAATAAGAGTGATCTGTTCTTCAGTCCTCACAGGAATTATCTTATTTCAATGTTCCTCATCAGTCAAACATCCTTTGTGAGCTGGATGTTTGCCATGAGTTTATTACATTCAGCTTTTAATAACCAGCAAATATTTAGGCCTGCATTCAAGAATGCAATGTTTACATTAGTGCAACATGGAATTCCAAATATGCATTTTAAAACTCCATATCGTATACATTTAATTATCTTATATTTATAATTCTTGCATTAAAAATAGGTGTCATTAAAGCCCTAGTTTTTTTTTTGTTTTTCCTAATGTGATACAAAGATATAATGCAGTTCCTTATGTGAAAAGCACATCATTTTCTTGTGCCTTATGAAAAACAGTAGAGTTCATTAAATACCAGTACATTGTTATCACCCTGTAAAAATCTGAAGTAATGAAGAAAAGATAAAGTCCTAGGTGTCTGCCATGAGGTGCTATATCTATTGTTGTGTCACAGGGTTTTTCATTCAAACCGACCAATCATTGAGCGATGAATGGCAACAATTAATTTGGATTATTTTTATTGAAGATTCACATTACTGTAATACAAGTAACAGTATGATCTACATGCACAACTTTGTAGAGAATCAATATAACTTCTGTGCCACACTTCACTTCATATGTTGATAATGCACATTACCTACTTACATATTCGAATAAAATGAGATCACAACATATAATACTATGACAGCTCAAATTGGCTGAAATCCTCCTAATTCTCTTCACATAAGAGAATAATGTTACAAAAACTCTTAACTGTAGATTATGTAAAATGTCAATTGTGATTCAAGCAATTAACCAACAGAATGAGAGATTGTTCTTATAACATAATTTGTAGTGGTGACATGCAAAATTATGTCAATTTTATGGCAAGTTATTATAAACAAAGAAAACTGTATAAGCTTGGCAGGAGCTATTCAGACTTCCTCTGATCCCCAGGGAATTGTATCAAATCTATAGCGTCTAGAAGCAGTACTGTGCAAACAATGTCTCCCCTATTGTGTTCTATCTTTGTAGTTCAGCATGTTATCAGAAACATTTGATTAGTTTTGTACCTTCCTTTTCTGGCCAATATTCAACAAAATTATATACTTTCACTGATTTGAACCTATTAGTTTTGAAGAGGGCTGGATTTTAACATACTAATAAATAAAGCTTTTGTAAGCGTATGATTTTAACCCAAATGTCTCACATACTGACACACATTTTCATACAAGCAAATGTCCATGATTATATGAGATCAGCATTCGTTTTCAAAAACTTTCATTGCCCATACCCTATTTCCCCCAGTCCCACACCTATCTTAATCCTGCATTAATATGTTGAAGTCTTTTCTTATATTATGGCTCCTAGTGCTGAAGTTCAGGGATTCTAGCCTCTCTGTACAATCATTAAAAATGCTCTGTAAGTGAGTTCATTTCATTAATTTATTTTATTAATCGCCTGAACTTGACAAATTTCTGCTTTCACCAGCTGCTAATTCTCACCAGCTATTTCTCCTGTGTTTTACATCTGCTTATGGGGTTTAAATAATTTAACTGACAGTTTATACATTCCAATATATTTTTGGGAGAGCTGTGAAAACCCCAGATGTAAAAAGGATTTACATTGTTCTTCTAGATTTTCTATGACACCACTGCTAAAATTATAATTTGACTAGGAATATTAAAAATGGAGGGCTGGCATTTTTGAGTCCCATATTAAGCAATGGAATCATTGTTATTAAAGCAAAAATCACTACAATTGTGGACAATAATGACCAATGATTCTACAAATGCGAAAGAAGTTGAAATGATAGTTTTGTTAATCAGACACAACTTAAAATGAGTTTTATGCATTATCCTTTTATTATTTCTTATGATATGGAAATTAATAATGACAAGGGAAGATGTTGAATCATACACAGGCAGTGTGTATTTTCTAAGTGCTCTTGCTGTGAAAATAAAGAACAACAAAGGAGATGGCAGCTGATTGAACACAAAGCTGCTGTTTTCACAATCCTTATTTTTCTTTGATCTCTTTTCTGTTCTCTTACTTTTGTTTAGAATGAAGTATTCCATATTTAATTTCATTTCACAGTCAACAGCATACGAATAATGATCTATGTAGGAAAATGTCAAGAATCATTCAGGTTAAAATCATACATGTATGAAACATTTATTTATTAGTATGTTAAAATTCAGCCCTCTTCAGAACTAATAGGTACAAATTTGTGAAAGTGTATAATTCTCATATGATTATCATCAAGTCTGGAGTACATATTCAACAACTTCATTTCATCCAAGTAAAATTAATCTCAAAATACCATTTTGCTGTATATTCTAGAAAAACCTATTTACTTTGTGTTCCTATCCAGGAGAATTCTCCATGTTTGGCAATATATATATGGTGAGAAGGCAAAGTTAATGTTTGAGTGTAATGACCCTTCTTCAGAACGCAATTCAAAATAATTGGACTTGAAAAATTAACTCTGCTTTCCCTCCACAGACCTGGTGAGTTTCTCCAGCAATTTCTGCTTTTGTTTCAGATTTGCAGCTCCCGCAGTTCTTTATCTTGTTTTAGAATACTCCAAGTTATGCTGGATGCCGTAAAACACCTATCTAGTTTGACCTGAATTTGTGATGGCCACTGAACTTGGGAATGGTGGCTGCTTCATTTCTGAATCACGGTGCTGTAGATAAAGTAGAGCTACGTTGGTGGCAAAAAAAAGGATAACTTCACAACCCCTGAATGTAGGCAGCAGTTGGAATGCACCGTCTGTTGAAACTACAAATTTCTCGACAAATGTCCAATGTTACATCAACTGAGAGGTGGCAGTAATTTTAAAATATGTAATTATTATTGGAATTCTTTCTATTGCAATCAATCTTTCCAGTCAGGCTCCTTCACCGAATGCTTAGTTCCCAGTGACCAGTAACCAATATGGAAGCAGCTTTAAATTAAAAATCTACTGTGTCATGGTACAGAACTTTGGGGATGGTTCAAAGTTGTTTATTCACAAGTTCGCTAAATCAGGTTTGCTGACTTGAATGTTTCAAATGTAGGTGAGAAACCTCTCAGTTGTGGAGGGAAAATTATTTATAGCTCCTTCAAGTGCTGGACGTTTTGTGAGAAATATTAACACATTCTCAAAAGTGAATTAAGGACTCATACTGCTGTAATTAGTTACCAGAGATGGATTTTAGGAATTAAAGAAAACTAAAAAAAAATTCCTGAGGAAGAGCTTTTGTCTGAAACATCGATTTTCCTGATCCTCGGATGCTGCCTGATCTGCTGTGCTTTTCCAGCACCACACTCTTGACTAAAAAGAATGAAGTCAACCCAGTATTGAGCAAAATAATCATCCAAACAGCAGTGAAGTATTATCCTCCCCAGGAAGTTAGCTTCGCAGTTAGGATTAGGTTTTGCCACCTTCAGGTTGTCCACTTTCAAAGTTCCCAATTGTTCAGCATGCATTGGGTGGGTCCTGCTGTTCAGAAATATAAGTCCTGTGGCAGGCATGGAAGTGAGCATCATTTCCACTCAGGGGAGCATGGGCTGTCTTGTGTGACACTGTGGTTATCAGATCATTAGATATGCCTGTGTGAGGAACACCATGAAACTTGTGATAGGACAAGCAGGAAGTTAACAGGCTGTTATTTTACAGGGTTGAAGGTCCTGTTGCCATACTGAAAGGGTATCCAGAGGGGAACTCGTTCCTCGCAGGCAAGCAGCATCATTCAGACTTTTAAGTTGGACTTCTATAGCTGGGTACTCTGGCCATTGCCCCAGATTCTGCCGACAATATCACTCGGACAAGCCTCAAATTTCCTCGAGCTGCCGCCTCCACATCTGGCTCTGCCCACTCTGCAATCAAGACTCGGACTACATTTCCCAGGATCACCCCTGGGTCTGATTGCCTACCTGCAGCCAGCCAGCACACCAGCTCTCCTTCCTCACACATCCACCCCACAATGCACCCTATTCCTCCATCACTCCCTCTTTACCTCATCTTCCCTACAACCCTTCCCACTCCACCACCCCAGGCCCCAGCCCACCCCCCCCGACCTCCTTTCTCTCCCATATCCACTCTCCCCACCACACCACATCCAACAATCACCCAGAAAATGCCATCACCCTTCCCTCTTCCCTTCCTTCAGCTCCCTTTGGACCCCCCAAACCACCCCTCCGCGAACCTTGCCATGTATTCACTATCCGCTGGACTTTGAACTCTCTGAGACCAAATGGTCCATCCTCAGTAAAGGGCTCATGTTTATACCCCTCTGTCCCACCTCAACAAATTCTAAACACACCATGACATGGAACTCTTTTTCCTCCACCTCCTTGCCTTCTTCTTTGACAAAAGCTCCCAACCTCCCTCTGAGGACCCTATTTCCCACTTCCAACTTTCCTCCTTCACTTGGCCATCTTCCAGCCTTGTACCTGCCCTAGACCTCTTCATTGCTGACTGCCAATATGACATCAGCCGCCTCAATTTCTCCACCCCCCTCACCCATACCAACTTCACTCCCTCAGAAAGTGCAGCACTCCACTCTCTCCACACCAATCCCCATTTCCCTATCAAACCCACTGACAAAGGCAGGGCATTGGTAGTCTGGAGGATGGACCGCTTTGTTGCAGAGGCCAAACACCAACTCTCCAACATCACGTCCTACCTCCCCCTTGACCACAACCCCACTGTGACTCATCGTGCAAAAATCACTCATACTGTCCATGTCGTCATTGCCTCCGGTGATCTCACCTCCACTACCTCCATTCTCATAATCCCCCAGCCCTGCACTGCTCAGTTCTACCTGCTCCCCAAGATCTACAAGCCCAACTACCCTGACCAACACCTCATCTTGGCATGCTCCTGCCCCACCAAACTCATCTCATCCCATCTCAACTCCATCCTCTTCCCCCTTGGTCCAGGCACTCCTCACCTGCATCCGTGACCCTAATCATGCCATCCATCTCTTCAGTAACTTCCAGTTCCCCAGCCCCCAGCGCTTTATCTTCACTGTGGATGCGCAGTCCTTACACACATCCATACCCTACAAGGATGACCTCCAGGCTCTCAGCTTCTTCCTCTCCAACAGACACATCCAGTCCCCCTCCACTAATACCCTCCTTTGCCTCGCCAAACTGGTCCTCAACTGTAATAACTTTTCCTTTAACTCTTCCCATTTCCTCCAAATCCAGGGGCTAGCCATGGGCACTCGGATGGGTCCCAGCTACATCTACCTCATTGTCAGTTATATTGAACGGTCCCTCTTCAGTACCTACAGAGACACTGTGCCCCAACCCTGCCACCGTTACATCGAAGACTGCACCCAGGCTGAACTGGAACAGTTCATTGACTTCATCCACAACTTCCACACTGTCCTCAAATTCACTTGATCCATCTCAGACACCTCCCTCCCCTTTCTTGACCTCTCCATTTCCATCTCCGGCGACAGTCTCCAGACAGATGTTTACTATAACTCCACAGACTCTCACAACTACCTGGAGTACACCTCCTCCCACCTAGTATCCTCCAGGAACTCCATCCCATTCTTCCAATTCCTCTGCCTCTGCTGCAGCTGCTTGGATGAGGAGACATTCCACTCCTAAGCATCCCAGATGTCTATCTATTTTGAACAATGTACTTTTCCCCCTTCTGTCATCCAGACAGTCCTCCACCCACCTCCTTTATTTCTCATTCCACTGCCCTAAATTACCCCCCCTCCAATGCAATAAAGACGGGGTCCCCCTTGTCCTCACCTACCACACATCAGTCTCCACATCCGACTAGACCCCACCACCAAGAACATCTTCCCCTCCCCACCCCTCTCTGCCTTCCACAAAGACCATTCTCTCCACCAGTCCTTGGTTTGCATCACCTTCCCCACCAACAACCTCCCAAACCCCCAGTTACCTTCCCCTGCAATCGGAAAAGATGTAAAACCTGCTGGCACATCACCCCCCTCATCTCCATCCAGAGCCCAAACAGTCCTTCCAGGTGAGACAGGGGTTCACCTCCCTCTCTTCCAACCTAGTTTACTGTGTCTGGTGCTCCCAATGTGGTCTTCTGAACATCAGCAAGACCAAGCATAAACTAAGGGAATGTTTCACCGAGTATCTCAGCCAGGCCCAGAGGGGCTGAGCAGACCTCCCAGTCACTTTCCATTTTAAATCTCCTTCCCACTCCCTTTCCATCCTTGGTCTCCTTCATTGCCACAATGAACCAAACTGCAAATTGGAGGAACAACACCTCACCTTCCACCTGGGCAGCCTACAGCTCAGAGGACTCAACATTGAGTTCTCCAGTTTCAAATAACCTCCCTTTCCTTACCGTGATTCCCTTCCCATCCCCTCCCCATCTCTTGCACTCCTCCCAGCCACTTACTGGATTCATTCCACCCATTGACCAACCAGGTTGCACCCTCTGCCAGTCTTCACCTACCCCCACTTCACCACCCTGCCCCTGCCTCCCCCTTTATCTGCAATTCCCCTTACACCCACCCCCAGTCCTGAGGAAGGGATACACCCGAAACATTGACTTCTCCACCTCCTGATGCTGCCTGGTTTGCTGTGCTCTTCCAGCCTCCTGCTCGTCTACCTTGGATTCCAGCATCTGCAGTTTTTGTGTCTCTATTTGAGCCTTCCCTGACTAGTCTTCTTCACCCATGATGATTAGATGTCAACCTCCTTTCCATAGTCAACTTTCATCAGAGTTCAAAATATTTTTATGTTTCAAGGAGTCCTCTTGAAATGTTCTTGAGAGTTGCTTTTTTGATGTTTCAGGGATTACTTTTTAATTCTCAATAACTCATCTGTTAGATCATGTGATTATGTAGGAACAATACCTTGTGTAGTTATGTTGACAATTGGAGTATGCGGTCTTCCACTGGAGCAGATTTAGAATAATTCAATATCTTCAACAATTATCAACTCTTCATTAAATATAAAACCATTTTCTAGAAACAGGATATATAAATTAGCACAAGACGTATGGCAAAAATTAACAACTTTCAACCAAAGTAATTTTATTCACTACAAACACCCATCAAAATAAATACACTTTTTCAGCATACAGGTGAAGTCCTAGCCAACACATTTCTTTTGCATATGGAAAAAGCTGGAAGGTTTTGGGGGCGACATGGTGGCTCAGTGGTTAGCACTGTTGCCTCACAGTGCCAGGGACCTGGGTTCCAGCCTTGGGTGACTCTCTGCGTGGAGTTTACACATTCTCCCTGTGTCTACCTGGGTTTCCTCTGGGTTCTCTGGTTTTCTCCCACATTCCAAAGATGTGCAGGTCAGATGAATTGGCTATGCTAAATTGCCCATAGTGTTAGGTACATTAGTCAGAGAGAAGTGGGTCTGGGTACGTTACTCTTCAGAGCATCAGTGTGGACTTGTTGAGCTGAAGGGCCTTTTTCCACACTGCAGGTAATCTAATCTAAAATTTCAACTAAGTAATTATATCCTATTTACTGCATCTCCAATCTGAATCTTTCTTTTAACTTTAATGATTGACACAGTGTTTTGTTATATCAGGGTACATAATATTTCTTCCCAGTGTAATAGTTACTGAACTTATACAGCCTTAACTGAGTGATTCTACCTTCATTTGCAAGGTATTAATTACCTTAGCATTTAAATATTTTCATGAATACCAGTTAGCTGATTTTTTTCTTAGGTTTAAAACCTTTGTACCTTTGCAGCCTTCCTCTCTCATAACCCTTCTGTAGCTCACTTGCCTCTCTTGCAGCCTCCTTCTTCCCACATCTGTCTCATGCAACTTCCTTCTCCATCTCCCCCCTCTCTTGCAAGATTTTCTCTCCCCATACTTTTTCTCCCGCCCTCCACACATCTCATGCAGCCTTATTGTTGCTGCCTAAAGCTTCTTGAAGCTGCCTCATTCCTGCACTAATCCTGCAGGCAAATGCCCCAACCCTGGGCCCAGCTGATGGAACTCTGCATCTGGCAAAAGGTCTGTCCATTATTTGTCAAAGGTGGCATCTTAATCGCCATCCCAGCCTTCACTAAAAGTGACTCTTGGGACCCAGCTCGAGGGTCCCCATCCACAGTTGTGGCAAAAAATGGTTCTTGTCCTCCTCAACCCATTCCTCACCCTCTTGGCGCCTCCTGGCAATCCCCACCTCCGTTCTCTTCACTCGTGAGCATATCAGCAGCATACATTGAAGCAAAGCATCCTCACTTTTCCTTCCCTTCAA
The DNA here is from genome assembly GCF_020745735.1 of Hemiscyllium ocellatum. Lineage (NCBI taxonomy): Eukaryota > Metazoa > Chordata > Chondrichthyes > Orectolobiformes > Hemiscylliidae > Hemiscyllium > Hemiscyllium ocellatum. Next base: position 58,166,022 of record NC_083407.1, on the reverse strand, counting down.
CGTACAGGGGAGACCCCTTGCACCCCCTACCCTCCCTCCAAGTGGCAGGTAGCGAGTAGTTTAACATGCAAATTCATTAAAGTCAACAGCTGAATGTTTTTTCCAAAGAGACATAAGCAAGTCTTAATGAGTTAGTTGGTGAAAATCATGACATATTTCTGATGTTTGCCAGTGGTCAAACTGATCATTTTCTGCAGACTGGTTGGTGTTAAAGACTTTGAATTATAGGCACTTTGGGAAAGAGTATAAAAACAAATTGCCTCACTGTAAAAAAAAGTTACTTCAGAGAAGAGGTCAATTGATCAATAACAATAAATTGAAATGAGTGGGCTGATCACCTGGTTTGGTCTGATCGTCAGATAATTAAAAGGGTTCACTTGTGATTGTAAGCATTTTATGGGTAAGGTTTTTGGAGTTTGTTTTGTTGTTTACTTTGCTCGAATAAAGAACATTGGATATATTTAGTTGTTGGAATTGCCTTAGGTTATAGACATTCAGGGTAAAACTGATGGATCCAGGTAAACTGGGAATAAAATCCTGCACATGACATAAACAAATGCCCAGTTAGACAGAGCAACAGCTACTCACTCCAAAATCCAAGGAGGTGATTACCACAGATACATGGATAGCAGGGAATAGAGGGATATGGACCATGTAGAGGCAAGAGGTTTTTAATTGAGAAAGGTGTCTTGTGTCAGTGCAGACTTGCTGGGCTGAAGAATCTGTTCCTCTCTTGTTTTTTGTGCTTTCTTCTTACTTTACCTGATGCATGCCACCTCTATGCAATTATGAAACAAAAGTCATGCATTCCTTGCTTTTATGGAACTTAATTGTAAGTGAAAATTAATCACTATGTGTTGGTGTTTTAATGAGAATGCATAACATGCAAATACATATTAAAGGGCTTCCTGATGCTTGGAGTTGGAAAGCTCAAACAGCCTTTAAAGTTAAGAGAACTTGATTGCAGATGTTCATCACACTGTTAGGAATTTGATTTTTTTTAACATGCAGTGCAATTAATTCCCCTGCTTAACTTGCTTTCTGCTCCCAGGAGCAGAACAAGATTCTGCCTTTTACCTTTTGCACTCTGATGTTGCTGTTCCAGCCTTGACGTCCTCTGAAATAATTCTACAACTGCATACTGCACCTCTCTTCATATTTTCTTAAAGGGTCATTGTCACTGCCTCCTGATGAACAGCAATCTAATTGCTCCATTCTATTCTTTTTTGACCTTTCCCAAACTGCACCCCTGCTGGTGCTACTACTGTCAATCTCTTTCCTGTTCAGCTTATTAACAGCAGCTCGGACTCTGTGGAGTCTGCCAGTAGCTTCTGTCTACATTTCTCTCCAGCATACACATTTGCTTGTGAATAAAGCTCTTGTCATCCATGAAACTGTTGTGAGTGATCACACTGACTTCATAGTTTTTACATAGATGTGGCCAAGGGCTGATATCACCTTTCCCGTTGATATTGCTTCACTCTCCTACCATAAATTCCACCTCTCTCAATCTGTCAGTGGTGATGTAATACTTATCTATAAATCACGCCTTTGTCTGTCCCCCTCCTCTGGCACTTGCTCTTTCATTAAGTAGATTACCTTGTTCCTTCCTCCTGATTTATTTATCCTCTAACCAAATATTATTTTAAATTCCTCATTCAGCTATTTTGCTTGTTTCAGCTTTGACTGCACGTCTTCCTTATCTCTGTTCCCTGAGGACACCACCCTTCTTTCCTTTTTAAATCTCTCCTGTTATATTAAGATTCTCACTCATATTTGCAGCCAGCTTTTTGACTCTATCTTTGCTGTCTCTATTGTTGAGATATTCCCTAATGTTTTATTTGTGTCACACTTGATCCATACACCTATATTATACTTTCCAATCCTAATTTCACTTTTTCTTTGCCTTCTCCAGGAAAACAAAACTCTCCTTCAATTCACATATATTGTCAAATTCCTAAAAATCTAATTTTTGATTTGGAATTCGTCATGACATTTCTGGAGCTACTATTTTTTCTAAATCACACCTTTTCCATGATTCCACCCTGATAATTTCTCTGGTATACTTATTATCTTTGGTCTCTTATGTCTGAGGAGACTGATTTAAATGTCTTTGGCGAACAATTTTTGTAACTGTTTACCCACAGAGCTGGCTAATGCTTTATTTGATTAGGCTCTCTAAACCTATTATTTATTCTAGCAATGCAAAGATAATTGGATTCCCTTCACTTGAATTCCTTCACTACTCCACGACAAATGTTCCAAAAATCAAACTTCTCCCAGTGCCTATGCTTCTACTTCTGATGGATCTTGTGGACTTTTTGTCATAATGATCGAGATCATTCCTTCAGCTGTTTTGACTTGTTCACCCCATTTCCCCAGCCTCTCTGAAAATAACCTCCTTAAACATTTCAGATTGATCTGTCCCTAAACTCAAGTATTTTTCTCGATTGTAACTTGTATCCTGTTTTGTCCAATTTCATATTGTTCATGAGATCCACCTCCGACTCCCTTGATCATATTCCAACCATCTGTCGGCTACCTGATTTCTCTTCCCTGTCTTATATCAACTGATATTGTTATCGGATAATTGTCTTCAGGTATTGTTCTTCCATGCACACACTGTCATCATCCCTTTTCCTCAAAAGACCTACCCTTGACCCTTCTGTACCTGGTAACTACCATCTGATTTATAAACACTCTCTTCTCTTCAAAGACCTTGCATGTGTTGTCATTTCCAAAATCCATGCTTAGCTTTCCCATAATTGCTCTGAATTGCTCCAGTCAGATTACTGGTCCAGCCACAGGACTGAACTTGGTCTTGGTAAATGATCTCTGCCAGTTTTTGTGACCGTGAACATAATAAATGAGCCTATCTCTTCTTTCTTGAGTTACCTGCAATCTTTGAAAGCGTGGATCAGACAATCTTCCTCCAATGTCTCTTCTCTGTAATTCAGGTATCCAAGCTGGATTTCATTCCGATATCTAATCATAACCAAAGATTTATCTGCAGTGGCTGGTCTACCCATTCTCATTTTGTTAGTCAAGGGACAGCATTTAGTTCCCTGTGGTTCCTAACTTACTTGTTAACTGTTGGCAATATCATTCACAAACACATCAGGTTTTATAATTATGCAAACAATAACTATATCCACATACAACCCTCTGGAGTCTCTTTGATTTGCCACACTGCTTGTCTAACACATTAGATATTGGATAAATAGAATTTCCACTGACTAACTGTTGGGAAGGCTGCAGCCATGGTGCCTGCTCACTGCCATAAACCCAATTCCCTTTGCCACTTTCCTATTCCTATCCACTGACTTAAACTGAGCAAGATGGTTCACAGCTTTGCTATCATAGATATCCACAAATTAAGTTTCCGCCTTTATATTTACATTATCATCCAAACAGCCTACTTCCATCTTCATGACCTCACTGCGCCTACCTCAGCTTATCTGCTGCTGAACCATTTTCATTATTGCTGAAGATGACGGTTAAAAACCATCATTTGACGTTGCTGGCCTATGATATTCTATCTTGCAAAAATTCTGTTTACCCCAAACCTTAACTGCCCACATTTTATTTTCCATCACCTTTCATTTTCCTTCACAGATTTCCTGGTTGACAATATTTTAACATTAATATCCTTATTCTTTGTTTTTAATCCCAAATTGGCCTAGTTCCTTCTGCCTTCTCCATGCCTGATGGCCTTTGAATTTGCTGCGTACCTCCAAAAAACCTGACTCTTTTTGAATTTCTGAATTTAATCACTCCATAATTGCAGTAACATTTCAGCTTCTTTGGCTGTAAACTCGAAAGTTCCCTTCCAAAACCTCTCCTCTTCTATATGTCTTCCCTCTTCTTTAATTTGCTTCTTGAAGTCTTTTTGATCAATCTTTTGTTCATCTCTGCTCATATCCCCTTCTATGACTCAAAGTCAAAAATGTTTTTTATTGATATTGCTCCTGTGAAGTGGGTTGGCATGTTTTAGTACTTTAAATGCACTGTATAAATGTAAATTCTTATCTTTGTTATTTAATAATGTGGTATCAATGCAATTTAAGATTTGGAGAGAGGGAAAAGTTAGCTTAGTCAGATATTAGAAATTCTGTAACATCAGGTCATTAAACTGGAATGATTCATGATTTGAAGAGAAGAGAATGTTTGTAATTGTTCTCCTTAGAATAGAGAAGATTAAAGGAATATAGAATCACAGAATCCCTACAGTGTGGAAAGAGGCCATTTCACCCATCAGGTCTGCACTGACCCTCCAAAAAGCATCCCACCCAGACCCAGCTCACCCTCCTCCCCATCCTATTCCCATAACCCCACTTTTATAAGGGTTGACCCACCTAGAATGCACATCCCTCAATGCCAAGTAGCAATTTACCATGGCCAATCCACCTAACCTGACATAAAATACAGGATTGAAATGGTGAGAGATTTTGATAGAATTAATAAGGAAAGGTTGTTTCTGATGACAGGATTGAAATTAATCAAAAAAATGTAGATATAAGTAAGAATCAGAGGAAAGGTGAGAGATTTTTATATACAGGGAGTTGTTAATATATGGAATACACTGGTATCAAGGATAATGGAAGCAAATTCCATGATAACTTTCACAAGGGAGTTGGACATGCACTTGATGAAAATGTAGAGCAATGGAGAATGTGCAGAGGACAGTGCTAATTGGATAGTGTTTTCGAAGAGTTGGTACAAACAAAGTGAGTCAAACAAACTCCTTCTGTGCTGTCAGAGTCTACAATTTTATAAGTTAGTATCTAGTTCTACATAAAGATGTATATACAATATCTTTGTCAGCATGAAAATGCTATGTCACCAAAGTAGAGTCATAAAGTTGTGCAACACAGAAACTGACCATTGAGTCCAACTTGTCAATGCGGACCAGATATTCTGAACTAATCTAGTCCCATTTGCCAGCATTTGGCTCAGATTTCTCTAATCCCTTCCCATTCATGCAGCCATCCAGATGTATTTTAAATGTTGTAATTGATGGCTTCCACCTTTCCTCTGGCAGATCATTCTGTACACACACCACTGTCTGCATGAAGAAATTACCCCTTAGATCCCTTTTAAATCCTTTTCCCTCTCACTGTAAACCTATGTCCTCTGGTTTTGGACTCCGCTAACCTGAGGAAAAGACATTGTCTATTCAGCCTACCTATACCTCTCATGGCTTTATAAACTTCTCCAAACTCACCTCTCAGCCTCCAACACTCCAGGGAAAATGGACCCAGACTTTTCAGCCTGTTCTTATAGCTCAAGCCCTCCAATCCCAGCAACATCCTTGTAAATCTTTTCTGAACCTTTTCAAGTTTAACAACATCTTTCCTATAGCAGGGAGACCAGAATTGAATGCAGTATTCCAAAAGTGGCCTAAGTACTATTCTGTAAACCATAACATAGCCTGCCAATTTCAATACTCAACACACTGACTAATATCCAAGCATATCAAATGCCTTCTTCACTATTCTATCTAACTGTGACTGCACTTTCAAGGAACTATGAACCTGCACTCCCAGGTATTTTTGTTCTGATTAGTTCTGAGAAATGGTCACTGGATCGAAACATCAACTCTGATTTCTTTTGACCAATGGTGCTGGACCAGCTGAGCTTTATCAGCAATCTTTGTTTTTGATTTTCATATTCTTGCTCATATAAATGTTGACCCCTAAGAATAACTGAGTCATTAAAATGCTTTAATATTAAGAATAATATTATGTAAATCATTGTCCTGGGTTAATTAAAACCATTCATAACAATGTTAAATGAAATATCTAGTGTTTCAAAATAAGGGAATTGTCATAGGATGTCATAATCCTCTCAGGAAACAGCATGGAGGTCATGCTGTGTAAAATCATGCTCAAGAATTCTCAAGGAGGATGAAAATTATTAAATTTTAAAATTAGAATTGAATCAAGAAATAATAGCTATTGTTAAAATGGTAGTTGGAAACCTATGGCACTCAGGACTCTAAATTGTTTTTGTGATGATATAATCTTTAGTGATGACTAAAGTGCAAGCATGTCAGAATGCTGGGGTTCAGGGCCAATTATAGGATTTGATTGATTCTCTTGAGCAGCAGTGAGACTCCACATCTATTATTATGTTGCATTTACAGAATAGATCAGACTCTGGGACTAAAATTTATGCCCTATTTGTGCACCACACAAGCTACATCCCATGCTTCGAAGTCTAACCTTGTCAATATATTGTTCTGTTCCTTTCTCCTCGTTATCTATCCTCCTCTAAAGTGTTTGTTTAGCTAGCACTACCCGTATAAAATGTTGTTTGAATACTGATATTAGTCTGTAGTGCTAAAACAGCTAAAGCAGAGTGAACAGAAATACATCTGTGTTAGTGATGTCAAATACTCTTTGTGCAACATGTTTCTCATTCTATCCATGTTCTGGCCAAAGTGGTTGCTCCTGCATTCTCTACTCGATTTACAAGTGATTATCATATATTTATGGACCCGATTTTTGAGATCACCTGCAGACAAAAACATCTTCTTTATCTTTAGCCCCACCAAATATTTTCAGAATTCTGCAGACCTCTATCAGGTCACTGTTCTCTAGCGAAAGAACAACATGTTTTAATCGTTCGCATTAGGTGTAATCACTAAATTTTGGATCATCCGAGTAAATTTTTATCGCATCTACTTTGGTGCTTCTATATATTTTTCATTATATGGAAACCAGAACTATCCATGTTATTTTAACAATGGGTCTAGCCAAGATTTTATGCAAGCGTAATGTAAATTGGAGCTCCATCCAAGACTTGAAACGTTCCTTTTTCCCAACATTGATGCACAGTGACGCAGTGTGCACCAGTTACAAAATGCACTGCAGTGATTTACCAAAATTCCTTCAACAACACATTCCACATCTGCAACTTGCACAGACCAGAAGTGCAAGGTCAGAACATGAATAGGAAAACCTCCACTTGCAATGTCCCCATTAAGCTACATAACATCCTCCCTTAGAAGTAGATCAAAATCTAAAAACTCCTTTCCTAACAGAATTGTTGGTGTCCTTATACATCAGTGACACAACAATTCAAAAAGACAGCTCACCACAATTTTTTTCTGTGTGTGGGGGAGGTGCAATTAAGGATAACTAGTAAATTCTGACTTAATCAGCAAAGATTATACCTCCTAAAGAAATTTTTAAAAATCTATATTACAGTTCCTTCACTACCAGATTGACAGCAGTGAAACAAAAAGACAGTTCTCCTGCAGATTTTCAAGAGCAACTAAAATGGAAAATAAATATTAAATTAGCCAGCAATGTCCAGAAAAGAGCACAAGATATAGAAACAGAATTAAGTGATTCAGCCCATCAAGTCTACTGAACAATTTAACCATGGCTGATGTATTTCTCAACCCCATTCTCCTGCCTTCTCCCCATAATTCTTGATCCCCTTATCAGTCAAGAACATATCTTATCTCTATTTTGAACACACTTAATGACTTGACCTGCAGCAATGGGTTCCATAGATTAACTATGCTCTGGCTGAAGAAATTGCTCCTTATTTCAGTTCTAAGCAGTTGTCCCTTCACTCTGAGACTGATCCTTGGGTCTATTCTCTCCAACTAGTAGAAGTATCTTCTCCACATCCACTCTATCCAGGCCTCTCGGTATTATGTAAGTTTCAATCAGATCTCCCCTCATCCTTTAAGCTCTATCGAGTACAGAGCCAAAGTCCTTAGCTACTCCTCATATGACAAGCCCTTCATCCCTCAGATCATTCTTGTCAACTTCCTCTTAAATCCCTCCAAGGCCATTACATTTTGTCTTAGATATGGGGCCCAAAACAGGTCTCACAATATTCCAAATGCAGTCTGACCAAAGCCTTATTTAGCCTCAGCAGTACGTCTCTGCTCTTGTATTCTAGCCTTTCTGTAATGAATAGTTCTATAGAACTTGTCTTCCTGGCTGCTAACTAAACCGACATGTTAACCTGAAGAGAAGTCTCAAGTACTTTTGTACTGCACAGTTCTAAAATCTGTCAGTTTAAAAATTAGTTTACACCTCTAGTCTTCCTATCAAAATGCATAATGTCAGACATTGTCCCACATTGTATTCCATTTGTCACTTCTTTGCCCACCCCCGTGCCTTATATTTTCCAGTCCTCTGGCATCCTCCTTGACACCAGTGATCCATGAAAGATCACAGTAATACCTCTACTATCTCCTCAGCCATCTCCTGCGGAACTCTAGAGTGTAGACTATCTGGTCATGGTGATTTATCCACCTTCAGATTTTTCAGCTTCCCCAGTACCTTCTCCTCAGTGATGGCCACTGCATTCACCTCTGTTCCTTGATGCTCTTGAAGTTCTGGTATGGACATCGTGTCTAAAGCCAATGCTATATACCTATTCAGTTCGTCCACCATTTCTTAGTTTCCACTGATGCTCTTGCCTCACTCTTACTTTTTAGATATCTTTAAAAAACTTGAATCTTCTTTTATATTACGAGCTAGCCTGCTCTCATATTTCATCTTCTCGCAGCTTATTACTTTTTATATTATCCATTGCTGGTTTTTAAAGGTTTTCCAGTCATTTTCATTGATTTGCATTGTAAGCCATTGTTGCCTCATCTTTCCTTTAGTATGCTTCTTCTTCCTTGGGATGAATTTCTGCTATGCCTCCAGAATTTGCCCCAGAAATGCCTACCAATGCTGTTCCACCATTTCCCTTCTCGGTTCCCCTTCTAAACAACTTTAGCCAACTCCTCCTTTATGTCTTTGAAGTTACTTTTACTAAACTATAATACTGATTCAATCTTCTCCCTCTCAAACCGTAGGATGAGTTCTATCATATTATGGTCACTGTCCCCTAAGGATTCCTTCACCTTTAACTCCCAGTTGAAGTTTGCTTCATTACACATCATCAATTCCAGAATTAGCAGCTCCCTAATGGGTTGTACCATATGTTGCTCCAGAAAAACAGCTCTTAGAGATTCCACAAATTCCGTTTTCTTGAGTTCCACCACCAACCTAATTTTCCCAGTTCATCTGCACAGGGAAGTCCCCCACGATTATTGTAATAGTTCCTTTCTTGGAAACTTTAACATCTGCTGACCACCTGTTTTCATAATGTTCCATGCAACAAAACCTCACTCCCCCATTATTTAATTTAAAACCCTATACATAACCCCAGTTATGAAATTCGCCAGGACTCTTGTCCTAGAATGATTCATCTGGAGTCGATTCCATTGGAACAGCTCCCTCCTTCCCCAGTACTGGTGCCAATGTCTTAGGAAATGAAACTTGTTTCTCCCTCACTAAGTTCTGAGACATGTATTTACCCTTTAATCATGATGATGCTATACTAATTTATTGGAGGCAATGTTAGGTTCCCTTCTTGAAATTCTTACACTCTTGATGCAACTGCAATATGCCAACTTCTGTGAATAGCCATGATTTATTTCAGCAACTACCAGCTTTTTGAGGATCACTTAACACCCTTCGCGATTCTTGCAGAGCGTGTCAGGTGAGGCTGCCTGAGCAAGGGGATCATCCTCCCTTTATACAGGGTTTTACATCACAGTCAGTCATGCACACAAGTCATAACCCCTGCCACTCCCCCATACTCAGATGCCACTCAAAAACAATGTAAAGTGATTTGAATATTTCCAGAAATAATGTGTGATTAGGTTATTCCTTAAACTGCAGCATTTACAGAGCATGATTAGATTGTCACATCCTGCCTGCAAGACAGAAAAACAACCCCCCCTCCACACCTCCACCCCACTACATCCAATTTCCTATAAGCCAGCAGAACATATTAACCCATTAACATCTCATTACCTCTTCTTGTCATTCCATGAAAACCAACTAAATGGGGCTGAAAAGGATGCTATCAGCTCATTCATAAGAATCTGACAGCCAGTATTTAAGCAAGTTATTGACACATACATACAATGATTATGACAACAAAAATTACTATTCCATGCAGTAGATAGGATACCAAAATCCTCCCACATGGAAAAAAATACTCTTCACCAGTAAAGTTCTTACATCTATTATCCTTAATGTCCACTCCAACCCATCCAGGCTGAGTGGAAATGATCCAACTTTCCAAAATTTCCTTCAGTAAAGTCCAACCTGAAAACAAAATCCAGTCTAGCAGGGGTCTGTTCTGTGGTGTACAGTGGATAGGGAGCCCAGGCCTCTGGCGATGCAGGAATCAGTGCTGTTCCTGTAAGGTCGTAGGGGTGCCATGCAATAAAGTGTGCTCCCAAGGCTGGGTTAAGTGTAGCCATCAGTTTGCAGTATTACTGGAGAGCCTAAGGATTCTCGCGATCAAATAGAATGCTGTTTAATGCATTCTTTGCTGCTTCTCCTCCCAATCTGCTGTCAAATGTAACAAAACCAACTGGCTGTTTTGATGTTAACTTGATCAGTGAACATTTATATCCCCTAAATGGTCAAAAGAGAAGGTAAAGCTCACATGGCTTAATGTCCGTAGGAAGGCCACTGACAAAAAGTGTATGGACCTCCTCTTCACCGTCGTTAACTTCATCAATTTTCGTGCTCATGACTGGGGAGCTGATTGGATCTGTTGTGTCCCTCTACTCCGAGCAGGTGGTGCTGGTGCTGGTGCTGGGAGAGCAGGAGGGGTCACCAGAATGGGTGCGATACGTGTCGGAGTCAATTGTCTATCAAAAGCGCTGAGCAAGATTCCCAGGAATGTGACTTGGCGCTGAGTGCGCAATGAGTAACATTTCCAGGGGGCTGTTTAAGTGGAATGGGACTTGGATCAGGTTGTGATGGGGCGGATGGTGGCCTGAAGGCATGCTTTACCTCCATTTCATTCCCACTTGATAGCCCGGCTTGGCATTTCAACCCCGATTCCTTACTTTGCCTCTCCTTGCTCAATTTTTCCTGTTTTTCTCCACTCATAAGATAATCCTTACACTGAGTCTTTAGCACCTACCAAGACTGAGGGTTTTCCTCATGATCACACACTCTGATCCCTCTTTGATGTGCATTATTCTCCCAGCTGGCCTGTTTAGATTTATTTGCTACTTCCTCAGTTGTCTTTCTCCACGTGGATAGTGAAGTTTTCCATTTAGTCCCCGTATTACATTTCCAAATTGCCTCCTCTGCTTTTAAACATCCATCAGTCCCAAGTTTCTCCTATTGGCCAAATTTCATTTCCCAATTTTTCATTTAAACATCCTGACCGGCGCCTGAAATATTCCTCATTTTGGAGGTCATCCCGGCATAACCAATGCAAAGGGCATCTGGCACCCAACTTATCCAATATCTGTCCCATTTTTAAAAAAAGTCTCAACTTCCTAACTTATTTCTATATATAAGTCCAGTATCCTCAGTCTCCACACCCACTTCAGGGTCCTGACATTCGCGTGGGGGAATTCCCCTCTTTACAACGATCTAAGGCAGGGTGATTGAGACAGGCACAACAGTTATCCTTTATATTATGTACTCTGTTCCAGGACCTCAAACCTAGTCCATTGGAGGACTCTAACATCTGAGTTCCAGGGGACTCTAATCTCCCTTTCCGTAACTTATACTTCTGAGGACTCTAACCTCTGAATTCCAGGGGCATTCTGACCTCCATGGAACAAACCTGTTGGCATACAAGTGTGTAAGTTATCTCAGAAATTCCATCATTCCAGAGTCCAGCTGGTAATGCAGAGATAATTAGCTTTTCGGTTCACCCTTTAATTTAGCCTCTATCTGGTCACATTCCTGCAACAGAACCTCTTTCCTCTTTCGACCTATATCATTGATACCTACATGGGCCATGACAACCGATTTTTCCCCTCCTACTGCAAATTCCTTTGCAGCCCAGACGTGATGTCCTGAACCTGGCACCAGCCAGGTAACATAGCTTTCTTTATAGGGTTCAAGAGATTCTGGTTCCATTATCATTCAATGGATTTGCTCTTTTTCTGGCAGTTGTGGCTAATATGATCTTGCCTGCTGCATTTGTGTCATTGATTATGCTACATTGTGTTTGGGTGTTTAATCTGTCACAGTTTAATACTTGTAATACTTGGAAGCATATGGAGCTGGGAGTAAAGATGGAATTTGAATGAAGATGAGATAGACTATTTGGATGTTTAGACTGACTTCTGAGAATTAGGTGGCTGGTGGTAGGAAAATATTGCATTGAACCATGTGAGACATTGATTGAGAACTGTTTCAGAAGGTTCAAGTTTAGGAAACGGGAAGACTTTTATGGGACATGTGCTGACTGCACACCTTCTACAGAAGCAAACAGCAATCAGCTGAAAGACTGATAAAAAGACAGAAACAGAAAATGCTAGACAAACTAAACAAGGTTTGAAGAGAGAAGCAGAACTAACATTTCAAGACTGATATGACCCTTTTTAAATTGCTTGTCTAAATTTTTCAATAATGACATAAAGCGTGACCAACACTGAAGTTATGAGAATTGCTTTCAACTTATTTGGTGTCCTGTATCAGATAGTATTTGAAAATAGACTGCAGCACAATGGCAAACCATTTCAAGATGTGTGCTAAATGTGGAATCACTCAGATGACATAATCAACCCACTAATCTGGGCTCAAACAGTTTAACACAATGTATGATTCATATTACCAAATTAATGATTATTCAATTACAAGCAACAAAGCAAGGTTTTTGTCATTGCTTTACTTATATTTATGCAGTACCATGGGAGAAGAGATTACTATCCCCAGCACAATTTCTGCTCCGAAGACAAATGGAAATGGTCTCACCCATCAATATAAACCCAGGACATTCTTCATCAAGACAGAGACAAATGAAAGAGATCCATAGTCAGTGAGCAAGCAGAGAACTAACAGGACTGCCCATTGGATAATGGACGATGGTTGGGTACACAAATATTTGGATATCAATTAAGAGTTTTAAAATATACAACTGGACCAAACCATATGAAGTCATTACTGATTATGATGCTACAATTTGAAGGAACCAAAGCCTGCTCAGACTGATGTCTGGAACACCAATCACGTATGAAGAGAGGAAGGAATAATACTTTGATGATTGTGTTGCAATGTTAGCAACCAGCAGCAAGACAATCAAATTGGTAAAAATGCACAACCAAGAATAACTCTCACTTCTCTAGACTGATAGATGATCACCAGGTCAGAACAAGTTGTCAAACCTCCAAAAGGTTACATTGACGTTTAAAGTATTAGTCTTGAAATCTCTGTTTCTCTGTCTGCAATATTATCCAATTGATAACACATGTTTAAATAAATCATATATATCAGATGGAGATAATGTTTTATTCTTTGGAGAAAATGGGGGATAGAGTCATAGAGTCATAGAGATGTACAATATGGAAACAGACCCTTTGGTCCAACCTCTCATGCCGACCAGATATCCCAACCCAATCTAGTCCCACCTGCCAGCACCGAACCCATATCCCTCCAAACCAATCCTATTCTTATACCCATCCAAATGCCTCTTAAATGTTGCAATTGTACAGCATCCATCACTTCCTCTGGCAGCTCATTCCATACACGTACCACCCTTTGTGTGGAAAAGTTGCCGCGTAGGTCTCTTTTATATCTTTCCCCTCTCACTCTAAACCTATGCCCTCTAGTTCTGGACTCCCCGACCCTAGGGAAAAGACTTTGTCTATTTACCCTATCCATGCCCCTCATAATTTTGTAAACCTCTATTAGGTCACCCCTCAGCCTCCAACGCTCCAGGGAAAACACCCCCAGCCTGTTCAACCTCTCCTTATAGCTCAAATCCTCCAACCCTGGCAACATCATTGTAAATCTTTTCTGAACCCTTTCAAGTTTCACAACATCTTTCCGATAGGAAGAAGACCAGAATTGCACGCAATATTCCAACAGTATATCTCATGGTGAGATATCAATATACCTTTAAGAACCATGCTCATAGTACCATCACTGTACCATAATATGTAAGCAGAAAGCATGAAGATCTCATATTCTATCTTAGTCCAGATCATTTGATGCATGATCTTTATTGTATTCTAATCACATAATGTTAGCACAGACATTTATGTGCCTGATGAATGTGATGTTTTCACATACTACTTAATTATAATAAATATTTGTTAGATTCTTCAATACCATGATACCCATTCTCAGTTTCTTATGTTTCAGTAGATAAAATAAGTATGACGCAGGAATAGGTGGGAAGGTTACGTATTTTATATGCCCCTCCCCCACCACACCAAAAACATAACCAGCTGTATGTGCAATCCAGCACAATGTATGTAATATGTATATACGTAAAATATGCAACAGAATCAGATGAGCCAGTGGGCTGAGAAGTGGCAGATGGAGTTTAATTTCGATAAATGCAAGGTGCTGCATTTTGGGAAAGCTAATCTTAGCAAGACTTATGCACTTAATAATAAGATCCTAGGGAGTATTGCTGAACAAAGAGATTTTGGAGTGCATGTTCATAGCTCCATGAAAGTAGAGTCACAGTTAGATAGGATAGTGAAGAAGGTGTTTGGTATGCTTTTCTTTATTGGCCAGAGTATTGAGTACAGGAGTTGGGAGATCATGTTGCGGCTGTACAGGACATTGGTTAGGCCACTGTTGGAATACTGCATGCAATTCTGGTCTCCTTCCTATTGGAAGGATATTGTGAAACTTGAAAGGCTTCAGAAAAGATTTACAAGGATGTTGCTAGGTTTGGAGGATTTGAGTTATAGGGTGAGGCTGAATAGGCTAGGGTAGTTTTCCCCAGAGCATCAGAGGCTGAGGGGTGACCTTATAGAGGTTTATAAAATCATGAGGAGCATGGATAGGGTAAACAGACAAGGTATTTTCCCTAGGGTGGGGGAATCCAGAACTAGAGGACATAGGTTTAGGGTGAGAAGGGAAAGATATAAAAGGGATCTAAGGGGCAGTGTTTTCATACATAGGGTGATGTGTGTATGGAATGAACTGCCAGAGGAAATGGCAGAGGCTGGTATAATTGCAATATTTAAGAGGCATTTGGATAGGTATATGAATAGGAAGGATTTGGAGGGATATGGGCCAGGTGCTGGCAGGTGGGACTAGATTGGACTGGGATATTTGGTCAGCATGGATGAGTTGGACTGAAGCGTCTGTTTCCGTGCTGTACATCTCCATGATGTTATATGTAAAATTCAGCACAATCTATGCAACACTGGCTTTGAGTCAGAAGATCAGGCTTTTCAGACCATCCCCTGAGTGTTAAGTGAATAACATATAGTGATGTTTCAGTGCAATACTAGGGAAGAACTACACAGGAAGTGCCAGCTTTCAGATGGAATGTAAAATGAAGGCTCTTCTCTCTGACTTTAGTGTAAACAATAGCTTGGCATTACTTACGGAGCAATGGAATTGGTTCTGATTCACATTTATCTTTTCAACAACAGGTTACTTTGACATTAAGCATTCTCGTGTCCAGATTTTATGGGCGGACAAAAGATTTGGAAAAATAGACCAGCATTTTCTCTGCAATTATTTCTCTATGCAGGAGAGACACATTCATATATTTTGAGACAAAATACACTATGAATGTGATAATAATGAAAACAAAAACAGAAACTGTTGGAGAAATTTGTAAAGTCTGGCAGCATCGGTGGAGAGAAAGCAGAGTTAATGTTTTGAGTCTAGTCCATCTTTAGAGTTCAAATTCTGAGTTCTGAGGTAGGGTCACAAGACTTAAAATGTTAACTCTATTTTCTCTTCACAGATGCTGCCAGACCTACTGAGTTTCTCCAGCAATTTCTGTTTTTGTTTCAGATTTCCAGCATCTGCATTTGGTTACTTTATAATAATGAAAATATGTTTTATTTAAATTATGCTACATATGCTAGCAGCATGAATTCTTTGGCCCTTAGACACAGCTCACAAAAATCACATTCATGCATCAGGAATGATGACCCTCAGCCAAAGTGAGCAAGATATTTTGTTAGCGACACATACAAATCGTGTCAAGTTCTTCAGATAGGGAAGAAGTCTTTTTTTTGTTAATAGCATAAAACCAATAAATATATATATATATTTTTTGCACAAATACCTGCATGATTGTGAGAGTAAGATTTCCCTAAAAAAGTAGAGAAGATTCCTTTCTCCCTAACAGTAAGTATTCCTGTCTGTACTGATATTAGTAAGCTATCTTGCTTACAGTGTGAAGCTTAGAGAGGATGAACAAGTTTGGTGAATGTGTGTTTATCTTTTGAAGTTGTCTGTCAGTCGATGAAGTCTTCAAGGGGATTTTCCTGTCTATCCCAGTAAACAATGCATTACACAAAACAACCTGATGGAGGGTATGTTGGATAAATAGCACTTTTGCCATCTAGGGATGTGAGTGGGCTGGGAGTTCACAATTCATCTGTGAAAGGGGAGTACATGAGTCCGGCATCCTCTGTTGAAATTCACTGCCTGTGAACCAGTCCTCCCATTTCAAAATAAAACTTGGGAAACATTTGATAGTCAATAATGTGAAGGGCAGCAATAATAATTTCAAGATGGCCATTAATATTTGGCTGCCGTTGGATACTAAGCGCTACTGTGGTTTGTACCAGAGCTCAGCAGTATTCCTAAAAGTTAGAGAATGTACTTGGAATTAAAGACCATTAAGAAAATGAATTACAGGAATTCTGTGAAGCATGACGACCTTTTGGTCAGTTTATAAATAAAATCCCAATGGGTACTTTGAACAAAACTTTATTGCATTACTATTTAAAAGAAGCATTGCAGCTTTGCAGTGATCAATAAGTCTTGTGATTACAAATAAAACATTCTAGCCAGGCGGCTGCTCACAGTACTCATTAAGAGAAGTTACCATAGCAACCTAGCTGTGAGGGACTGAGGCATATAGCGTGCTCAGCAGTTGGTAAGACTGTTGAAACTTGCAAAGTGACTGTATAGTGACATATGTGGCCATATAATTTAAATCAAAATTCTTAAACGTATTTTGTTTTGCAGGCATAAAAATAGTATTGTACACATTCTCTAAACAATCTCTTCTGCTTAATATTTTAATGAAAAATATGCTATCCTTCTGAGTCTGCTCAGTTCTAAACTGAAAAGGTTTCTCAAAGAATTATAGAATTGTTACAGCACAGTAACCCACTATGCCTGTGACAACTCTCTCCAAAAACAACTCAGCTAATACCTTCCAACCCGCCCGCACCCCCCCCCCCCCCCCTACTTTATTCCATGATGGTCCCTTTTCACAATACCTTTGTAAATATCAGGAATAAATAATTATGATTATATTTTCGCATCTGTTTGAATATCTCCTCGGCAACAAGAGTGTACATTTTATGGTATTTTATGGGTAAAATCATACTTTGATTTATTGACTGATTGCTGTCACATGTACTTAATTATAGTGAAAAGTTTTGTTTTCCATGTAGTACGGGTAGATCACAACATACAAGGACTGACAGATCATAGGGCGTTTAGACAGAGCGAGGAATACAAGGTTAAGGCTGCACAGGAAGTATACAAAGTAAAATCAGCATTAGATTTGTTATTAGAGAGGTCCATTATGAACATACTGAATTTCCTAAGCCTCATGAGGAAGAAGAAGTGTTGTTGTGCCTTCTTGACAGTCACATCTACATGGATGGCCAAGGACAGATTGTCTCCAGATCATCTCCTCCACCTCCCGGACCTCCGCACTTGAACCTCAACCCTCCAACCACAAAAGGATAGAACCCCCTTGATCCTCAGCCTTCACCCCACCAATCTTCTGAAACAACCCATTATCCTCTGCCATTTCCATCACCTTCAGTCAGACCACTCTACCAGAGATATATTTCTCTCCCCAACCCTATCAGCATTCCACAGAGACCATTCCCTCCGCATTAGGTCCATGCTCCCTACCAACCCACCTCCCACTCCCTGCACCTTGCCTTGCCACTGCAAGGGATGTAAAACATGCATTTACACCTCCTCAGTCAATTCCATCCAAGGCTCCAAAGGATCCTTCCATATCCAGCAGAGATTTTCCTGCACATCCATCTACTGTGTCTGTTGCTCTTGATGTGGTCACCTCTACACTGGGGAAACAGGATGCCAACTCCTGTAACATTTCAGAGAACATTTCTGGGACACATACAACAAACAACCCCACCACTCTGTGGCCAACCAATTCAATGTCCTCTCCCACTCCGCCAAGGACATGCAAGACCTGGGCCTCCACCACCGCCAAATCCTAGCCATCGACACCTGGATGAAGAACGCCTCATCTTCTTTCTTGGGACCCTCCAACCACACAGCATCAATGTCAATTTCACCAGTTTCCACATCTCCCCTCCTCCCACCTCATCCCAGGTCCAACCCTCCAACTTGACCCCGCCCTCTTGAACTGTCCCATCTGTCCAACTTCTTTCCCACCTACCTGCTGCACCCTCTGCTCTGACCTATCACCAGCACCTCCCACCTGCATCTACTATCGCCTTCCATGCTACCTTCCCCCTAGCCCCAACCCTCCCTCCTATTTATCTCTCAGCCCCCTAATCCGCCCACCTCCCACATGCCTGATGAAGGGCTTGTGCTCGACTCTCCTGCTCCTCAGATGCTGCCTAACCTGCTCTGCTTTTCCAGTGCCACGCTTTTTGACTCTGATCTCCAGCATCTGCAGTCCTCGCTTTCTTCTAGGACAGATTGTTGGTTATCGTCACTCCTTCTATACCCAGTTTTGGTTTGTCCTCATTCCTGGAGCTGGCAGCAGATCTTGATGTGCTATGGCTCGCTGTATGCCTTTAAGAAACACTCTAACTAAATTATCAATTTGTCATTGCATGTGACCTAAGGATATAAGAGTCTTTAACTCCATCTTAACTTGAGTCCCTGGAAGTTTGTGTATTTGAGTGGCTTAATGAGAGCCCAGACCTTGGTTTGTCTGCAAAGATAATATTTGTGTGTACAGGTAATTGAGAGATGCAGTAAACATTTCTCAACACCACATTACCCCAACCAAGTTTCTTATGTTACGTGATAACATAAACATTCTAACCTTCAGCAAAGATATCCCTCAGAACACAAAACTCACATCAGCTCTCACTACAAAAACCTCTGATATTTCATCGTTGCAGGCCAGATATCAAATAATGACAAGTCAGAATACAGGAAGGAGATAGAATGCTTGGCATCGTGCTGCAAAGATAACAATCTCTCCCTCACTGTCTACAAAACTAAACAATTCTTCATGGACTTCAGAAAAAAAAGGAGAAGGATATGTTCCCAATTCCATCAATGGAGCTGAGGCAGAGAGGGTTGAGTGCATCAGATTCCTAGGAGTGACGATAACCAGCAATCTGTCCTAGAAGAAAGTGAGGACTGCAAATGCTGGAGATCAGAGTCAAAAAGTGTGACACTGGAAAAACAGAGCAGGTCAGGCAGCATCTGAGGAGCAGGAGAGTCAAGCACAAGCCTTTTATCAGGAATGTGGGAGGTGGGGCTGATTAGGGGGCTGAGAGATAAATAGGAGGGAGGATTGGGGCTGGGAGAAAGTAGCATGGAAGGCGATAGTAGATGCAGGTGGGAGGTGCTGGTGATAGGCCAGAGCAGAGGGTGCAGCAGGTAGGTGGAAAAGAAGTTGGACAGATGGGACAGTTCAAGAGGGCGGAGTCAAGTTGGATGGTTGGACCTGGGATGAGGTGGGAGGAGGGGAGATGTGGAAACTGGTGAAATTGACATTGATGCTGTGTGGTTGGAGGGTCCCAAGACAGAAGATGAGGCGTTCTTCATCCAGGTGTCAATGGCTAGGATTTGGTGGTGGAGGAGGCCCAGGACTTGCATGTCCTTGGAGGTGTGAGAGAGGGCATTGAAGTGGTTGGCCACAGGGTGGTGGGGTTGTTTGTTGCGTGTGTCTCAGAAATGTTCTCTGAAATGTTACAGGAGTTGGCATCCTGTCTCCCCAATGTAGAGGTGACGACATCAAGAGCAATGGACACAGTGGATGAGGTGTTTGGATGTGCAGGAAAATCTCTGCTGGATATGGAAGGATCCTTTGGGGCCTTGGATGGAGTTGACTGAGGAGATGTGAATGCATGTTTTACATCTCTTGCAGTGGCAAGGGAACGTGCAGGGAGTGGAAAGAATGAAGACAAACCAAAACTGGGTATAGAAGGTGCAACACAACACTTATATTCAGAAAGGAGCTGATCTCTTAATGTTTTGCAAACTAAAAATTCACATTTGTAAAAAGTACCACAAAGCCCCTCTCCATCAACCACCATTGCCATCTCTTTCATCAGTTCTGTTATTCAGTTTCAAATAATATGTCACCTTTGTATCAATGGCATTCTGACAATTCAGACAAATTAGATGCATAAAAAGAAGCCAGACACTGCACGAACAAACATGAATGAGATGATGAGTTTATTTTCAAACAGAGGATTGCACAAAATACCTTGACACCCAAGTGTTCAAACACAAAAGTTTTCTTAACAGAAGGTTTCTTCACTCGACTAGCTCAGTAAACATCAATTTAAGAATCTCTGAAATTATTCAGGGAGTTTTATCTTAATCATTTGGGCATGCTGTTGGCACTAGTAATACTGCTAGAGGCAGCTGGCTGCTTTGATTCCCTCCAATTTGGATTAGCTGTCTAACAGCAACAAATCGGCATGGACGAGAGAGGAAGTCAGGTGATAGATCAAATGTAGGCTGACAGTCACTCAAAGTAGCTCAAAACAGCCAAGGGAAGTAGTTCTGCCCCTTTTGGCTTCATATTTGGATAAGTCTATAAATAAGACTTAAATTTTAGATGGCAATTTAAGGAATGCTGATTAGGACACGCTGATAAGTGATTCTGACGAAAACAAGCCTGCTACCTCAGGACATGTAACTTTCAGAAACAAGTCCTAAAAGAGGTGTCATTTCACATATTAATTTAAGGAAGAGATTTAATATTTGTTCCAAGTAGCTGCCAAGGAGGAAGCAAATCTGCCCAACAGGGTCACTTATCTTTCAGGAATTCTGGAATATATATAGCCCCTTGAAATTGCTTTCTCTTTTAACTCTCTGAGAAAAACAGCAGTGACAAGGTTTATTTCTTTGTATCGATATTTTGCGTAACACTTTGATCACTTTTAACTTAGGCCACTTCTTCAGCTCTGCAAATCTATCTGAGGCTTATTGTTGTCAATCCGAGGTGAATCTAAAAATCTGCTGGATGTCCAGACATATGGTTTACCATGTGAAGACAATTCTAGTAAATATCTGGTCAGGTGTGTTAGAATGTAATGGCTTAAGTAGCACAAAATAATGAAACTGGTCTGATATTTTGTTGGGCTTAACTGTACATAATTCTTCCACTTGGAGAATGTAGAATAGGAAAGACTGTGAAATTCATGCAGTTGCTTCTTGAACTAAAGCCATAATCAGGCGCTTGTGTCACTTATTACGAACTATTTGAGAGATAAATATCACTAACCCTCCCCACCTCCACCATATTATATATGACAAGTGCAAATTGTTGCCCCGAAGCCTGCAGTCAACACACAATTGTTTCAGCAGTTTCATTGCACCACCCATCGATGTGTTGCTTTAATTTTGCACAAATTACTAATTGTACTTTCTGTTATTTTTTCTCTTTAAAATATGTAGAGGATAGCACTTGAAAATGGATAATGAGGATAAACATACTAATGAGATGACTTTCAGGGCCCCTCAGTTTGCACTTGTAGAAGGAAAATATGACAGTAGGTGTTAAGAGAAAATTGCTTCCAGTCCTCATTAGACAGTATATTTGATTGCTTCATGATCTGCTCTGCTATTCGTCAGTAAATTAATTGGTGAGGTAGAAAAGTATTAAGAGGTGCAGAATTTTCTTTCTGGTTCTTTAAATAAAACTGATCAACAAGGCATCAGTGCACAAAGCAGCCTGAGGACAGGCATGTAGAACAGTTTTTCTTATCGCAGAGTAAAATTTAAAAAAGTGCTGTTGAACCAAGAAACCATATCCTTAAGAATTCCAACAAATTATTATGCTGAACCTTGATTTAGTTTCTTACCTGTGACAATTTTGGTGATAGCTGATGATTCCTTTAAGCACTAATATGCTGCAGAATAGTCAGTGTACTAAATTAAGAGAGGACATTATTTGGAGATTTGTGGTTGAATATGACAATACTAAAATCAAAAAAAGCATTAGCAATCTGATTTTTCTATACTCTGAGGGCTACCATAATAGCTGGCAAGATGACTTAATTGGGTAAGAGTCCAAATATCAGATTCTCGCTGTTGAGATAAACTTTAATAATTAAGTCCTTCCCCTTGAGTTGTGTTTCATGCCATCAGGAGATGGGAATCCTACATGCATCTCATTAATTACATAACTTGCTGCAATTAACTTTGCTTTTCCAATAAACATCCATCCAATTAAGACACTTGATGCTTCAATTGCATGTAACAGGTGAATACCTATCAAGTCAGTCGTCTGCCTGTATCGTAGCTGTTTCTCGCTGAAACTTTTCAATGTTCATTGTTTTCACTTTGGTTATAAGCTCTGCAATAACAGAATGTACATCCAAGAGACAAGTCAGGCTGTGTCTCTGGGTCATCACAGAAATCAGCTGGAGAACTTTAATGCGTTAATTTCTGTTTTGGATTGGCAACTTAGCGCAGAAGGTAAGGTTGCAAGGAACAGTGAAAGTATCAATGGGAAATGGGGGTACATGTTACTGAAAGGCAGGGTGCTGCACCTATGTCAGACGTAGCACATGTGCCTACGTATGGTGAAAAGTTTTTTTTTGCATGCATTACAGGCAGATCATACCATACAAAGTGCATTAGGGTAATAAAACAGTGCAAAGAATACAATGTTACAGCTGCGGAGAAGGTGCACAAAGAGTGAGATCGACATTAAATTTAAACGTGGAGTCATCCATTCAGAAGTCAAATAACAGCAGAGAAGAAGCTGTTCTTGACTGTGTCGGTATGTGTGTTTCAGTTCTGTACCTTCCGCCTGAAGTGTTATCCAGCTGCAGACAAGTTTGGCACATAGATCTATGCCCTGCTTAAGCAAGAACGCATGACCCAGACATGTCTCTGTGCCACTTGTACAACTTCTTGCTTGCAATGAGAAGTATGCAATCATAAGATAATAAAAACCCCTCCCACCTCTCCAACCACCCGACCCCCGTCCTTTCCTGGGCATTGGCACATGTGACACCATGTAAGATGCTCAGTGCTCAGTAAGTCTAAAATGTTAAGTCTCAGCCTTAATGTTGACTGAAGTCATGGCTGTTTCCTTTCAGAGGATACTGTGAACAGGAGGCCAAACCAGCACATGGGCTCTACAAGCCAAAATTCACATTTTTGGACCTAATCACCAAAGGGTAGTGCAGTAGCATGCCAAGCTTCTCATAAAGAGTGTCATAATCTTCTGCAACAAAGAACCCCCTGTCTGCTACCTGATTATCCTTCTAATGTTCCTCAAAAACAACTCTGAATTTTTAAGAAATAAGCCACTCACAGATTGCAGCAGAGGACATCAGCTGCATCTCCGAGGCGACTGTTGCCCTCTGCTTAAATAGAGAGCAATACACTCATCGTCACTGCCTCAGCAGTCAACAGACTGTTGGTGGTTTCCTTCACACATACATTCTGAGATACCTATTTCTGCAGTTGCAGAAGCTTCTGTTATTGTTCTTCCTTCCATCTGAAGCAAGAAGTAAGAATGGGTCCCATCGCAAATAGAGAAAGTTGACTGCAACATTACAAACATGCCAGACTCACTTTTGGCAATCTAGGCAGCAAATGATCTCATAATCTAGGTGGCTGTAGCTGACAACTCTTTCTGCATCCTTTCTCAGCTACCAATCACAGCAGGTAGTTCTAGTGGGTCTGACATCAGACAGTGCATGCATCGGTAGAATGCTGCCACAAACAGATCAATTAAATGGAAGGTGTCCAGAAAAGGTAAGGGAAAATTTAAGACATGAGATTAGCTATCTGCTAGCTGTGTTACAACCAACTCTTTGCATATAAAAACATATTACTGTGGATGTGGTGTACCAGAAAAATGATCAGGAACATTTATGAAGTAAATCTACAATATGGACATCCAGTCCCTGTACACCTCCATCCCCCATCACGAAGGAAACCCCACCTACGTTCGGGACACCACCCACGCCCTCCACCTCCTCCAGGATTTTCGCTTCCCCGGTCCCCAACGCCTTATTTTCACTATGGACATCCAGTCCCTGTACACCTCCATCCCCCATCACGAAGGACTCAAAGCCCTCCGCTTCTTCCTTTCCCGCCGCACTAACCAGTACCCTTCCACTGACACCCTCCTTCGACTGACTGAACTGGTCCTCACCCTGAATAACTTCTCTTTTCAATCCTCCCACTTCCTCCAAACTAAAGGAGTTGCCATGGGCACCCGCATGGGCCCCAGCTATGCCTGCCTCTTCGTAGGATATGTGGAACAGTCCATCTTCCGCAACTACACTGGCACCACCCCCCACCTTTTCCTCCGCTACATCGATGACTGTATCGGCGCTGCCTCGTGCTCCCACGAGGAGGTTGAACAGTTCATCAACTTTACTAACACCTTCCATCCCGACCTGAAATTCACCTGGACTGTCTCAGACTCCTCCCTCCCCTTCCTAGACCTTTCCACTTCTATCTCGGGCGACCGACTCAACACAGACATCTATTATAAACCGACTGACTCCCACAGCTACCTGGACTACACCTCCTCCCACCCTGCCCCCTGTAAAAACGCCATCCCATATTCCCAATTCCTTCATCTCCGCCGCATCTGCTCCCAGGAGGACCAATTCCAACACCGCACAACCCAGATGGCCTCCTTCTTCAAGGACCGCAGATTCCCCCCAGACGTGATCGACGATGCCCTCCACCGCATCTCCTCCACTTCCCGCTCCTCCGCCCTTGAGCCCCGCTCCTCCAACCGCCACCAAGACAGAACCCCACTGGTTCTCACCTACCACCCCACCAACCTGCGCATACAACGTATTATCCGCCGCCATTTCCGCCACCTCCAAACGGACCCCACCACCAAGGATATATTTCCCTCCCCTCCCCTATCAGCGTTCCGCAAGGACCACTCCCTTCGTGACTCCCTTGTCAGATCCACACCCCCCACCAACCCAACCTCCACCCCCGGCACCTTCCCCTGCAACCGCAGGAAATGTAAAACTTGCGCCCACACCTCCACCCTCACTTCCCTCCAAGGCCCCAAGGGATCCTTCCATATCCGCCACAAGTTCACCTGTACCTCCACACACATCATCTATTGCATCCGCTGCACCCGATGTGGCCTCCTCTATATTGGTGAGACAGGCCGCTTACTTGCGGAACGCTTCAGAGAACACCTCTGGGCCGCCCGAACCAACCAACCCAATCACCCCGTGGCTCAACACTTTAACTCCCCCTCCCACTCCACCGAGGACATGCAGGTCCTTGGACTCCTCCACCAGCAGAACACAACTACACGACGGCTGGAGGAGGAGCGCCTCATCTTCCGCCTGGGAACCCTCCAACCACAAGGTATGAATTCAGATTTCTCCAGCTTCCTCATTTCCCCTCCCCCCACCTTGTCTCAGTCGGTTCCCTCAACTCAGCACCGCCCTCCTAACCTGCAATCCTCTTCCTGACCTCTCCGCCCCCACCCCACTCCGGCCTATCACCCTCACCTTGACCTCCTTCCACCTATCCCACCTCCATCGCCCCTCCCCCTAGTCCCTCCTCCCTACCTTTTATCTCAGCCTGCTTGGCTCTCTCTCTCTTATTCCTGATGAAGGGCTTATGCTCGAAACGTCGAATTCTCTATTCCTGAGATGCTGCCTAACCTGCTGTGCTTTGACCAGCAACACATTTGCAGCTGTGATCTCCAGCATCTGCAGACCTCATTTTTTACATGGACAAATAACTCACAACCAGTGGGATTAATCTATCATCTCAGCTGATCTGAAAACATTTCAGCCACAATTTGTCTTATCATCCTGAACTCAGCACTTTCAAAATGACAGCAGCATTTTATTATTTTTTGATCCAAAATATTCTTGAGTCTTTCTAATCGATGTGTATTCATTTCCATGCAACAAAAGAAACAAAAATTCTATTTAGTTGCAGGAATATGCTGTCACAAGGACTCAAATTAAATACTGACAGAAGGAACTATTCCATGCTGAGTGTCAGCAGTTAAGTGCTTGCTTGTAAGACTTATAAAACTTCTAAATCTAATCTGTTTTTTTGTAAATCCATAATAGTGAGTAGGGTGAGGGTACCTTTTTGTGTTTTGCTGAGATCTATCTTTTGATTATTTTTTATAATCTAAAACATATGTATTAAGTCATCCAACAGCAGTGTTTTTAGAACAATAAGACTGTTCTATTTCCTAGGACTGTAGATGAAGGTTCAGAGATGGCTTTTAGCAAAAAGATGTGCTCTTCTTGTCAGATATGGGAGATTAAGGGAAATTTCAATATTCCTGATGATTATGTCTGCAGGAAGTGTGTCTGATTGCAAGTCCTATCAGATCACATGGATCAGTTGGAGCAACAGTTAGAAGCAATGTGGAATTTACAGGAAGCAGGGGGTGTGATGGATGGCAATTTCAGGAAGGTAGAAAAACCACAGATTCGGTCAGGTAGATGGGTTAACTCTGATAGAGGTAGGCAGGTAGTGTAGGATCCCTATCTCAAGCAAGTGTGCTATTTTGGAAAATGTAGGAGGTGATAGATTCTCAGGGGAATGTAGCACTGACAACCTGGTTTCTGGTACTGAAACAGGCTGTACCTAAGCGAGCAGTATGTCAGGTTCCAGATGATAGGGGACTCTGTAGTCAGGAGCACAGACAAACATTTGTAAAGCTGAAAGCAAGACAACAAAATATTGTGTTGCCTCCCCACTATCATCGTCAAAGATATCTCATAAAGTGTACAGAATATTCTCAAAGGGGAGAGGACCATCAGGAGATCATTGTTAACAATGGTACCAACGACATGGTAAGAGAAAGGTAT
This sequence comes from Hemiscyllium ocellatum, assembly GCF_020745735.1. Lineage (NCBI taxonomy): Eukaryota > Metazoa > Chordata > Chondrichthyes > Orectolobiformes > Hemiscylliidae > Hemiscyllium > Hemiscyllium ocellatum. The sequence goes on along the minus strand of NC_083407.1, from coordinate 58,139,036 downwards.
GACGTGCTGAAGAGAGAATACAGGAAGTTAGGCAGGAGGTTAAAAAGTAGTAATATCTGGATTATTCCAGGTGCCATGTGCTAGTGAGAGTAGGAACAAGAGGAAAGAGCAGATGTATGTGTGGCTGAAGGGCTGGTGCAGGGGGCAAAGATTCACAATTTAGGATCATTTGAATTTCTTCTGGGGAAGAAGTGGCCTGTAAAATGAGGAAGATTGCAATTGATTTGGAAAGGGACCAATATCTTGGAGATTTGCTATTGCTACTCGCGAGTGGGGGACCCAAAGGGATAGTGAGAAATGTGATGAACAGCTTTTGTCTTAGTGCAAGAGGCCTGACAGGCAAGACAGATGCACTCAGGGTGTGGTTGGGAACACGGAACTGGGAAGTCATAGCTATTACAGAACTATTGTTCAGGGAAGGGCTGGAAGGGCTTGACAGCTTAATGTTCTATGATGTACATGCTATAGGAAGGATAGAAAAAGGGGCAAAACAGGAGGAGGAGTGGTGTTTTTGTTTTGGGATAACATTAGGAGGATATTCCTTGGAGTGCATCCAGTGAAGTTATTAAGGTGGAACTGAGAAATAAGAAAGGGATGATCACCTTATTGGGATGGTACTATAGACCGTCCAATAGTCAGCAGGAAATTGAGAAGCAAATTTGTAAGGAGATCTGAAATATCTGTAAGTTAAAGTTGTAATGGTAGGGGATTGTAACTTTCCAAACATAGTGGCTGCCATAGTGTTAAGGGCTTGATGGGCAGGAAATTGTTAAGTGTGTACAAGAAAATGTTCTTATGTAAAATGTGGATGTACCTCCTCAAAAAGGAGCAAATCTTGACCTGTTCTTGGGAAATAAGGCAGGGCAGGTAACTGAGGTGTCAGTAGGGGAGCACTTTGGAACCAGTGATCATAACTGGCGGCACAGTGGTTAGCACTGCTGCTTCACAGCACCAGAGACCCGGGTTCAATTCCCGCCTCAGGCGACTGTCTGCGTGGGTTTCCTCCAGGTGCTCCGGTTTCTTCCCACAGTCCAAAGATGTGCGGGTCAGGTGAATTGGCCATGCTAAATTGCCCATAGTGCTAGGTAAGGGGTAAATGTATGAGTGGGTTGTGGGTCGGTGTGGACTTGTTGGGCCGAAGGGCCTGTTTCCACACTGTAAGTAATCTAATCTAAATTCTATTAGTTTTAAAATTTTTATAGAAAAGGATAGACCGATCTGACAATTAAAGTTCTAAATTGGAGGAAAGCCAATTTTGACAGTATTAGGCAAGAACTTTCAAAAGTTGATTGGGAGAGACATGGCACAAGTAAAGGGACAGTTGGAAAATGGGAGGTGTTCAAAAATTAGGTAACAAGAATTCAGAGACAGTTTAGATTTTAGATTTAGGTTTAGATTTTATTGTCATATGTGCTCAAATACAGAAGTACAGGAGTATAGTGAAAAGTTTATAATGTTATCACACACAGTTACATCTTAGGGACTAAGGTACCTATTTGCAAAATACTTTCGTAAAACATTAAGTATTACTTTATAGAATAAATAGAAAAATAAAGAAATAAGGTGGTAGTTAACATTAAAGCCTTCCTTAATTTAAGTTAGGAAACTAAAGGAATAAATTAAAAGTTCACCAGTCTTTGATGAGTCCTCTGCTTAGCTTGCTCTCCGGGAGACCTCACATGACTGTTCTTGATGCGGCTGCCACAGATATCAGGGTATCTCCCTCACCGCTCGCTTTTCCCAAATTGGGTGACAATGCTGCTGCTGCTGCTGAAGCTGCTGCCTGTCTGATCTCCCACAGTGCCTTGGGAACATGCCCGGGCAGGACTTATTTGCATACCAAGCTGAGAGACTACAATGAGCCATCGAGAGACAAGCTGATACGCACCACAAGCTGCCAAGAGACCAGGCCAAGACCTCCTGAGAGACCAGGCCAAGACTTGGTCATATGTTACCGAGGGACCAAGTCAACATACTGCTGAGAGACCAGGCCAAGGCCTCCTGAGAGACCAGGCTGAGAGTCACAGAGAAACTGGGCCGACATACTGTCATGAGCTGCTACAAGACCAAGTCAAGACACCACCACAGTGGAGGTAAAGAAACACTAAAAGGTAAAGAAGAGAAAGAGAAAAAGAGAAGGAAATCAGAAGTTAACAGGCTGAATGGAGGAGCTCTGGCTCAAGCATCGTACTTCACCTTCATCATGGGATGCAATAAGAGGTATAGTTAGTAAGTTTGCAGATGACACCAAAATTGGAGGGGTAGTGGACAGCGAAGAAGGTTACCTCAAAGTACAATGGGACCTTGATTAGATGGGCAAATGGGCTGAGAAGTGGCAGATGGAGTTTAGTTGAGTTAAATATGAGGAGCTCTATTTTTGAAAGATAAATTAGGGCAGGACTTTTACACTTAATGTTAAGATCCTGGGGACTGTTGCTGAACAAAGAGTTCATTGGAACTAGAGTTGCAGGTAGATAGGCAGTGAAGAAGACATTTTATATGCTTGCCTTTATTGCTCAATGCATTGAGTATAGGAGTTGGGTTGTCATGTTGTTGCTGTACAGGACATTGATTTAGGAATACTGCATTCAATTCTGGTCTCCCTGCTACAGGAAAGATGTTGTGAAATTTGAGAGGGTTCAGACAAGACTTACAAGGATGCTACCAGGATTGGAGGGTTGAGGTATAGGGAAAGGTTGAATCAGCTGAGGCTATTTTCTTGAGAGTGGTGGAGGCTGAAAGATAGAGGTTGAAAAGGTTATAAACCTTATTGAGATTCATAGAATCATGAGGGGCATGGATAGGGTGCATAGCGAAAGTAGTTGAGTCCAAAATTAGAGGGCACAAGTTTAATTTAAGAGGAGAAAGATTTAAAAGGGACCTAAGGGGCAACTTTTTCATGCAGAGGGTAGTGCATGTATGGAATGAGCTGCTGGAGGATGTGGTTGAAGTTATACAATTCCAACCTTGAAAGAATATCTGGATGGGTACATGAATAGGAAGGCTGTAAAGGGATATGGACCAAATATTGGCAAATGGAACGAGGATAACTTGAGATAACCGATCAGCATGAACGAGTTGGACCGAAGGGTCTGTTTCTGTGCTGTACAGCTCTATGATTCTATAAATGACGTCATTTATTTTAAAAATCACCAAAATGAATATCCATGCTCCACTACTACAAATAACTTTTAAGTTTAATCTTTATGTATTTTAACTTTCAACATATGTAAAGTCCTAGATTATTACATAAATGTTAAGACAGTGAAAAGAGTGAGTTTATTACTTCATGGTTATATACATACTGTATAACACATTATTTTGTGAGTCAAAATAGCAAGATACAATAGCCGGGCACATCAGGAGAGCAACATAGAACTAGAGGAAATCGGAGCAGGAATAGGCCATTCAGTCCTTTGACCCTGCTCCACCATTCAATATGACTCTGGCTGGTCATCCAACTCAGTACACTGTTACTATTCTCTCCCCATAGTCTTTGATCGTTTACTATATCGAAGAACATTCAATGATGATTCCACACATTCACCACTCTCTGGGTGAAGAAATTTCTTATCATCTCAGTCCCAAATAGTCTATCCTTAAACTGTGACCCTATTTCTGAATTCCAGGGTCATCAGGAACACCCTGTCTCGTCTTGTTTTTATAGTTTCTAATGAGATTCCCCTTGATTCTTCTGATTGCCAGTGAAGTAAATCATACTGATCCAATATCTTCATATGTCAGTCCTGTCATCCCTGGTGAGCCTTTGTTGCACTGTCTCCACAGCCAGAATGTCTTTCTTTAGGAGACCAAAGCTGCACACAGTCCTCCAAGTATGGCTTCATCAATGCCCTGTACAACAGCAGCAAGATATCAATGCTCCAGTATCTGAGTAGTCTCCCTATGAAGGCCAACATACCATTTACCTTCTTCATCACCTGCCGCACCCGCAAACTTAGTTTCAGCGACTGGCGTACAAAGGTACACAAGTCTTGTTACACCTTTCCCTTTCTCATTCTTTTACCAATCAGAGCATAGTCTGCCTTCCTGCGTTTGTTGTGAAAGTGGATAACATCACAGTTATCCACCTTATTATTATTTTTCCATACATTTGCTCACTCAATCAATTTATCCAAAATGTAAACTTAAGCATCTCTGTAGCCCCCTGACAGTTCACCCTCCCACCCAGAATTCTGTTTCTGAATATATGAAGATATTGCATTTAGATCCCTCATGTACTTCATTAATATTGTGAATGGCTGAGATCTAAGTACGGGTCCCTGAGGTACTCCACTAGTCGCTGTCTGCCATTTGGAAAAAAGACCTGATTATTCCTCCACTTTGTTTCCAACTTGCCAACCAGATCTTTATCCATGTCAGCATATCAATCAGAATCCAATGCACTTTAATTTTACACATTAATCTCTTGTGTGGGACCTTAGCAAAACCCTTCTGAAAGTCCAAGGAAATCACATCCACTGGCTCCTCCTAATCAACTCTACTTGTCACATCCTCAAAACAATCCAGTGGCCTTGGCAAGGAATTATATTTTTATGCTGTGCATCCCTACTCAGCATATATGAATAAAGTTAGATCTTACTGATGTAATATGGATCATGTAACTGGAGTCTGGCATGCTAAAGCTCTATGTAAGAAGTCCACTCTTAGTTTCCACTGCATATAGTTTTGTCCACTAAAGACTGTTGCTGATAACTCACAAGTGTGTAGATCTCCTATTATACATTAACTAATTCAGTCAGTAATAATTGATTCCTAAATAATGTGGAAATATTATTCTGAATTTACTTCATCCTGCATCATGTACTGTTTTAAAAGTAACTAAATTTAAAATTAGCACAGAGAATGCTGGAAAAAGTCTTGCTTTCAGAATGTTGTGAAGAAGGGTCACACCGGACTCAAAAGTTTAACACTGTTCTCTCTTCACAGATGCTGTCAGACCTGCTAAGTTTCTCCAGCATTTTGATTTTTTTTCAGATTTCCAACATCCATTGTATTTTGCTTTTATTTAAATTTAAAATACATTATTCAACTATGAAATGCAATAACAGATTCCTAATAGAACATAAAACAGTACAGCGGAGGAACAGGCCCTTTTGACCTGTTGTAACTGACCTGTTATATGGTACTGTATAGTACAATTCATCAGAATATTCAACTGATTACCTTCAATTGGCAGAAGAGCTTTTGCCCAAAATGTCGATTTTTCTGCTCCTTGGATGCTGCCTAGACCTGCTGTGCTTTTCTAGCACCAATCTAATCTTGACTCAAATCTCCAGCATTTGCAGTATCCATCTCCTCCTAGTTGATCTATATCTGCTGGATGTACTACATTCTAGCCAGTCTTCTGATGTCATCCAATGGTAACACTACACAAGACATATCCCAGAAGAGACCCTGCCTTGATAGATCAAGGGCTGAATCTTAATTTCTTTTGCTAAGTGTCAGTTTTGTCAAGTTTTTCAGAGGGTTTCACATCGTGATGGTTGGGGATGTCTATCACCTTATTTTACACCCTGCCCCCCTCCCTCCCACCATTCCAGATGAAGGTTTTTTGCCCAAAACATTGATTTTCCTGATCCTCAGATGCTGCCTGACCTGCTGTGCTTTTCCAGTACCACACTCTCGATTCTAATCTCCAGCATCTGCAGTCCTCACTTTTGCCTGCCTGATTTATTACCTAGCCCACCCTTTGGTGCCCTTCTCACACATTCTAACACCATCATACTGTGTGCCATTTCCAAAACAACTCACCACTCCCTGGATTAACCAACATCCATGCTGCAGCATCATCTTTAAAAACATTATTGTACACCCAGGCAAGAGCTCAGTTGGAACTGCCCTGCATGGTACCTGACATTGGCCCTGGACATTGCAGACAATGGAAAATCGGTGCCTCTGTTTGTGAGTACGGATTGGAGATGTTGCTGATGGGGATGGTGTGATCCTTTTCTCCCAGGCCAACAGGGGACGCTATTCTACTGAAACCATGCCAACCTGGACCAGGGTTACCATCCAGGCCAGTGCAGTCTCAACCATCTGAAGGAATACACAGAATGTAGGAAGATCAATGACCTTCTCCACACTACCAATGAAAGTGCCATCATATTCTCATTAATAACTCACATTCACTCTATCTCTACTATAGACCCACCATTTGCTGCAACATCTTCCGCACTCACCCTCATCCTCGCTAACATTTGGCCCTGACTAACCCTGAATCTCTTCTGCACAGCCTACTCACCCACTCAGGACATCTCCACACATGCATCAAAAGTAACAGTGTGCCACCCACCTTTCTCTCCCTCACCCATTATGTGTAAAGTTTCCTGACTCTGACCACGCCAAACCCCTCTACTGTTTTTTTTTGCAGTTGGTCACCATCGTGATTAGTCATTGAAACGGATTCAGATAAGTCTGGGGATATTCTTTAACTTATAAGCATATTTTTTAAACAAAGAGAGAGAAAAAAAGCTCTTTATTTAAACAACAAAGCCAAGTTTCAAACTGCTCCTCAACACTATCTTTTTACTATTCATCAATTCCAGTGAAATTTCATTCTTATCTCAATTCTTTTACGTGTTAAAATTAACAGATTGCTTCCAGCTTCTTGTCCTCAGGCTGTAGAGACATCTTCATGATGCTTTTCCAAGTCCACCATTACAAACATTTCACAATATCTTTCACAAAGCTCTTCATGAGCCGACTGATCATGTGATGCTGATGTGGAGTCCAGTCCTCCACGACACCGAGTGCTGGGGATGAGAATTATGTAACAGTGAATGGGTGTTTGTTTTATAAAAAAAAGTCAACAATTCACAAATCACATTATAGACAAATTGCATTTAATAAACATGTGTTATATGAGAACTATCTGTAATCCTTCTGGTTACCCTTCGTCTATATCCCTCCATTCGTTGCATATTCTTGAGTTTATCTAAAATTCCCTTAAATGTCCCTATTGTATCTGCCTCCACTACCATTACCCGTGGCAGTACATTGCAGACTCCTACCACTCTCTGTGTAAAAAACATGCCCCTCACATCTCCTTTGAACTTTCCCCTTCTCACCTTAAATTTATAAGGTTTTAGACATTTCAGCTCTCGAAAGAAGATTCTGACCATCAATCCTATGTATCTCATTATTTTATGGACTTCTATCAAATCTCCCCTCTGTTTCCACCATTCCAGAGAAAACAACCTGACTATTTCTAGCCTCTTCTTATAGTTCATACTCTCTAATCCAGGCAGCATTCTGGTAAACCTCTTCTGCGCCCTCACCAAAGCCTCCACATCCTTCCTATAATGCAATACTCTACTCTGGTCCAACCAAAGTCTTACAAAGCTGCAGCATGACATCCTGATTCTTGTACTCAATTCCCTAACCAACAAAGGCAAGCATGCCATACACCTTCTTTATCAACCTATCTATTTGTGTGGCCACTTTCAGGGAGCTACAGACATATAAGACCATAAGACTATAAGACTTAGGAGCAGAAATTAGGCCATTCAGCCTTTTGAGTCTGCTGTACCATTCATTAATGGCTGATAAGTTTCTCAAACCCATTCTCCTGCTTTCTCCCCATAACCCTTGATCCCCATGATACCCAAGAAACTATCTATCTCAGTCTTAAATATATTTAATGAGCCATCCTCCACAGCCTTCTGTGGCAATGAATTCCATAGATTCACCACTTTCTGGCTGACGAAGTTTCCATTTATCTCTGTTCTAAAGGGTCTTCCCTTTACTCTAAGACTATGTATGTATGCCTATGAATTTATCCAGGCAGCATTCTGGTAAACCTCTTCTGTGCCCTCACCAAAGCCTCCACATCCTTCCTATTAGGTAGTGACCAAAATTGAATGCAATACTCTAACTGTGGCCTAACCAAAGTCTTATAGAGCTGCAGCATGACATCCTGACTCTTGTACTCAATTCCCTGACCAACAAAGGCAAGCCTCTAAGGAGTGCAGTGGAGGCCGGGATATTAAATGTCTTCAAGACAGAGATTGATAAATTCTTAATCTTGCAAGGAATTAAGGGAGACGGGGAGAGTGCGGGTAAGTGGCGTTGAAATGCCGATCAGCCATGATTGAATGACAAAGTGGACTCGAGGGGCCGAATGGCCTTACTTCCACTCCTATGTCTTATGGTCTTTATGGTCTTATGCCCTCGGGTCCTAGTCTCTCCTACCAATGGAGACATCTTCCCAACAACTACTCTGTCAAGGCCATTCAGTATTATGTATGTTTCCGTTAAATCCTCCTCATCCTTCTAAACTCCATTGAGAATAAATCCAGAGTCCTGAAACATTCATCACATGTTAAGCTTTTCATTCCTGGGACCATTCTTGTGAACCTCCTCTGAACATGCTCCAGGGCCAATACATCCTTCCTGAGATATGGGACCCAAATTTGTGCACAATACTCCAAATGTGGTCAGACCAGAGCCTTACAGAGCCTCAGAAGTACATCCCTGTTTTTATCTTTCAGTTGTCTCAAAATAAATGCCATCATTGCATTTGTCTTCCTAACTACTGACAGAACCTGAAAGTTTACCTTGAGAGAATCCTGGACTAGAACTCCCAAGACTCTTTGCACTTCAGATTTCTGAATTTTCTTCCTATTTATAAAATAGTCCATGCCTCAATTCTTCCTACCAAACTGAGTGACCTCACATTTACCCACATTTGTGCTAATTTTTAGATTAGATTAGATTAGATTACTTACAGTGTGGAAACAGGCCCTTCGGCCCAACAAATCCACACCGACCCGCTGAAGCGCAACCCATCCATACCCCTACATTTACCCCTTACCTAACACTAGGGGCAATTTAGCATGGCCAATTCACCTGACCCGCACATCTTTGGAATTGTGGGAGGAAACCGGAGCACCCAGAGGAAACCCACGCAGACACGGGGAGAACGTGCAAACTCCACACAGTCAGTCGCCTGAGTCGGGAATTGAACCCGGGTCTCAGGCGCTGTGAGGCAGTAGTGCTAACCACTGTGCCACCGTGCCGCCCACGTTGTACTCCATCTGCCATTTCTTGAACCCCGAGATCTCCCTGTACATACATCAATGTTGTTCAGGGCCTTGCCTTTAATTGTATACATTTTCTTAACATTTGATCTCTCAAAGTGCAGCACCTCACACATACCCAGATTAAACTCCATCTTCCATTTCTTCAACTGATCTATATCCCACTGTAATCTTTGACAATCTTCTATATTATCTACAACTCTTTGTATTGTCTGCAAACCTACTAACCCACCTGTCTACGTTTTCATCCATATCATTCATATATATCACAAACTGCAGAGATACCTATATGGTTCTCTGCAGAATACCACTAGTCACGAACCATCAGCTGGAAAAACACCCTTCCACTATTATCCTCTGTCTTCTATGGATGAGCCAATTCTGAAGCCAAGTTACCATGGATCCCATGCATCTTAATCTTCTTGATGAGCCTACCATGAGGGACCTTGTAGACAACATCCTCTGCTGTACCCCCATTAATCCCCTTTGTCACCTTATCAAAAAATTCAATCAAGTTAGTAAGACATGACTTGCTCTGCACAAACCATTATCCCTAATTAGGTGATGCTTTTCCAAATGCTAACATACACACATGTTGCATAATCTTAGTTTTGTAATTTTAATTATTTGTTTCATCCACTAGTAGTAAACATGAATTTAGTAAATGAAAAGTGCCAACATAATGACTTACATTTAATCGAGGTGCAGTAGAAATTTTCAAACAAGAACATTATCACTAGCTGACAAACTTTTGTCATACAAGTAAAATCTAAACACATGAAGAAAGATGTAACTTTGAAAAAATTTCTTCACTTACAGTAAATCTATGTTCTTTTTGATCATTGTTTTATGTTACTTTAATAAGTAGAAGCTTCTGGAATTATTGCTAATAGTGTATGAACTAGTCAAGTAACTTTTTTTTAAAGGAGAAACCTTCTGCTTTCACTTTTAGTAACATCAAATAAAAATCATTAGAATTTAGCCTGAATTATAAATTGTTGATTTTGAATTCTGCTGCTGATCCTTTGAACCCTACAATTACCAAAATATATAGAACGAAAAGTAGAGGTAATTCATCGCCACCTTCTCAAGTATAACAAGGTTTGGGCAAAAATGCTGGGCCAGAGTGATGCCCAGATCCCATAAATGAATGAAACAGGGAAAAAAATACCTTTCAGATGTGTTTTGTGTTTTGTCTTTGTGTCCTGTTAATGGATAGGGAGAGGAAATATATAACAATTGACTTGCAACTTTTAGTGAGGTTTTAAATGTGATTTAAATGATTTCATTAAATATACCTGTGTTGCTTCAAAAAAAAATTACTGGAATTTGCTCTTTTCTTTTTTGTTGTAATTAAGGTTAATGATGCATTACCGTTCATTGCAAAGAATATTTATCAAACCCTTATTTTCATGATGATTATTTTACAAAAGACACAGTTACAAGAATGTTATCTTAAGCCAATGAAAAGTTTCTATTAAAAGTAGATAGCTTCATTTATGGCTACATTAGGGAAGTTTTGTATTTATAGACCACAATACATTCACATTACTGAGGACAAATACATAAATTTACAACCTATTTATTGTATCTTCCCTTGACATCAATGTATTCTTCCTAAATGAGAACGGGTAATCAATGTACTGTCATGCCACCTGTAGCCTGAAACAACGGGTTCATATGAGAATTATTGTATTCAATTGATCCAATTTTATTGGTTTGATGCAATTTTAACCCAATCATTGATGTCGAATATGTGTTTGACAATGAAAATATTTCTATGTGTATGATCCTAATTGTCATTCAATCTTTCAGAAGTCAGGTATATCACAAGTCTTACGACAGGGAAACAGACAGCCAAACCAAAGGAGGCTTTCGATCTCTGTATACACAGCATAGTTATATTAAACCATCAAAGTGGATATTTCTGTGGTTCCTAACCAGGCTTTTGAGTAACTAATCCCAGTCTTGGTGAATAATTAATTTCCAGATTTGTATCTTAAACAAAAAAACTTGAATATAAACAAATATTAACAGAGAGAAACTTGAATGGCACAATAAACTGATTAACCTCTGCGTTTTAAGTTTGAAATATTTGGTTTTAGCCCCATTCACAGAAAAGATGGAGAGATGATGAAACATAGTTAAGGGACAAATAAAAGAAAAGTTTAAAACTGGCTAGATTATTTAAGTATGCTTCAAGATGCATTCTTTCCAGGCATAAATGGGATTTCTTGGCTGTTTTTCCTGAAACATTGATCAGGGTCACCTGCTAAGTTCACTGATGCAAAGGCAGCAATACTTCTATCTCAGCTTTCATCTCTTTGGGCTTCTGGAAGCTGGTTTATCAGATTAGGCAGGAACGTTTTGATCTCTTGGCAGCAATCCAGAACTTTATCTCAGAAAATATAGTTCATCAAAATAAATATAATTCTGATTCAACCAATGAAATTAATCATTTCTCTTCGAGGCCTCAGTCACCTGCCATCTCTTTGAATAGAGTCTCCTACAGAATTACTGAAACCAACTCAGGGTATTGACTTCATTAATAACCAACTTCTGCAATGTTCTTCCTGGAGGAAGATGGGGTTCATTGTGTCTGATGAACCTTTTAGTCAAGGCTTAACCTACAATTAGTCTCTAGACCTGGCCTCAGACAAACAAAACTTCCTTTGGTTAAAACTTCTTTTCTTTTTATTCCAAGCTGTCCCAAAATCTAGATCATAATTCAAAATTGATAAAATAATAAAATAAAAAATAATAACACAATCAGCCATAGTTTTAACATAAGCCAGAGTAAAGTCACGTTTCCCTTCATGCCAAATTAACCCATTTTTAGAAGTAGACATTTTAAAAGATTTGAGAAGAATATCAAAACTTTTCTTTTCCATTCCTTACTTGGATCATCATGTCCATGACTGAATCTGGCTTCTTGAGCTCAATTATGTGAAACTTTGAATTCTCCAATGATAAGGCATAAATTAAAGTTGTATAATTTTAATTTAAACTTTACTCTTACCTTATGATAACATTATTTTTGTAATGAGGTGAGAAAATAATAAATGATGGCACTAGCAAATTGCACAACTAAAGTACATTAGTACCAGCTTGATACTGTACCAAAGCGAACAGTGTTTGTTTTGACAGCACTATAAGTATTGAACTATTTTTCCACTTTCTGCTCATTTAACAGTCAAGTTGGAGACAGGAAAGTTCCAAGTATGAAGTAAGGACACCTTCCAGTTTTTTTTTAAGCGTGAAGAGGTGCTATATATCCTTTACTTCAAAATAGTTTTGCCGGTATTTTCTCATGGTTTTCCAAAGCGGTTGATTTAAATTTGATGTGTGATGGTGGAAATCTAAATATTGCAAGATCCCCTCTAAGAACTATACATGTAAATAGATTATTGCTAATCTTCTGCCAGGGAATTCCTAGCATTTACTTGGGTTGGCTAGTACTATACTGGTGGCCAGTTTGTTCGGCTGTATTGAAGGCTAATTTATGATTCAGAATAATATCAAAATTGTGAGTTTGATTTCACTGCTGTCTTAGGTGGACTTGAGACTATCATCTTGTCTTGTCCTTGGATGTGAAAGATGGTGACAAAAAAAGAACTGACAAGAAAATTGGCTAAGGATGAAGCATCAGCAGACAATGAGCCAAGGTGCCTCATTTGGACAGTGTACACATGGAATGAAATGGACTGTTAATCCATGGCCAAAACATTTCAAACTTCATCTCTTCCAGGCATTTCACTAATAATGCAATTGCCATTGGATTGTTGTCTATGTTAATGCCAAAAGCAATGTATGAAAGCAACATAATTGGCACAGTACAATAATCCATTTACTTTGTGGAGCGAAATGTTGTATGGAACCAACCACTACTAACTAATGCTTTGGGTAGAGAGCATTAATCCTTTCTACACAGAGCCCAAAGATCGATTTGGTAAACTATGGTACAGGATGAATTTTAATGAGGAGAGGCATATTCTTAACAGAAAATAATTTATTTCATGATCGCAAAATGTACAAATTAGATTGACTATTTAGACATAATGATTAATTTATCAGGATAACAACTCTGAATTCATTGGGATCCTGAGTTAGAATCGTTCTTTCCACACCAAAGGTTATATGATGTCACCAAATTGGATACAGTTTATTGCAGTCACAAACATCAAACATTTCAGAACCATTTTGTTCTACAACATCACATTCCAAGCATTTTTACCCTGTGTTTATCATTTGTGCATGGAGGCATAGAACTACATTTACTTTTGCACTACCTCATCCCTCTCTGGAAGTCTCTGGATTCACAAAGACATATAGTCTGGAAGTTTCACCATCTTTCATAAAACTTTCTCTTCAGAATGGAAGAATGGTAGGTTTTTGACTTGAGGACTCTGATCTTGATCTTAACTAGCTTGCAAAATATTTATCAGCTGTCTTTCCCAAAGCATGTTGTTCCTTCTAAAGCTAATAGTTACTCCAGTACTTTACCTGGAAGATCCTTTATCATCTGAATTTCCTTTGCAGAGGAACTCTACCATGCTACATTGAGTATTCTCCCCATATCATCATCTGGAGAAATTTCACTCTCATGAATCTCTTTCATCGAAAATGACAGCTAAGTGGAAATAGATACATTCCTTTTTTACAGTATCCTAGATATCTGAACCAGGTAATTTCTTCTTAACCATTTAATCTTTGTTTTTCAGAGTAACAATGCTGTATCTCTGTACTTCTTATGGGGGATTTACCTGCCAAAATGAATATTTGTCAGCTTTTTATGGGCAAAATAAATATTCTCCTGCCTTTACGTAAAACACATTCCCTTCATGATCTTCCAGAAACGCAGATGGCTGTGGTCTAAATAAATCTTTGCAAAAAAATCATGATCTAAATTATGGATCTCCTTTCTTACCATGATCTTAAATGTCTTCTAACTATTTGTGTTTGCTAGATTGTGTCTTCTTTAACTTTAAAATCACCCTTTTATTGCATTAATTCTATTTTGTGACGTTTCCAGTGCTATAGCCCTGGTATAAATTAAACTGTGGCCCTTAATTTTGCTACTCTGGCTGTGTCTCTTCATACGTATTCCTGAAGGCGTAGACCTCATGGTGAACAATTAGATCTCCTTTCTTCTATCTTTCCTCACCTGGTTCTTTGCACTGTTAATTTATAGGTTTTCTCCTTGTTTATCAGATATTCTTAAATGAAGTCTGACGCAGTTTCTTTCCATCCTAACATTGAATCAGGGACTGCCCCATCTTGTGGAGATCCTAATACCTCTGTAACTATGATTAGGTCCTTTTTAAGCTCACACACCTTATCAGGTCTGAAGAGATGTTTTTGACACGGAACACTATTTTTTTCTTTATGTCTTCCATGAGTTCTGCTTATTTTTGTTTGTCCAAGCATTTTCAGCTGCTGACTTACTTATTTTATGATTCATTCATGAGATATGGGTGTGATTATTACAAAGCTGCCTTGTATTTAACATTGCTTAGAGGACTTAACTTCTGAAGAATTATGGAAAAATAAGCATGCCTTGTAAAAATACCTGGGGTGATACATCAAAAGAAGATATTGCAAGTTCACTGTGGGTATTAGATATTTTTTGAAAAAAAAATCCTCTAAATGACACTACTAGTAATAACTACCTGTTTTGCTGTAGACTGTGCTGCTTTGAACAATTACCGACTGAGAGACCTTGTTTCCTCTGGTCCAGTTGGAGGAAAGCTTGCTAAGAATAAGTTGCCCAAATGATCTCTACCATTTCTGAAAAGGAAATCAACAATAATAACGCAAGTTGAAATCTATTTGCTTTTTGAAAGAGTAATTGAAAGAACATCTCAAGATTTTATTTCCTGAGCTGCCCGTAGATATAAGCCTTCAGAGACAACCAGGCATAATTGGTGTCTTGACAACATGGGTGGCATGGTGGCTCAGTGGCTAGCACTGCTGCTTCACAGTGCCATGGACCTGGGTTTGATTCCCGCCTTGGATGACTGTGGAGTTTGCACATTTTCCCTGTGTCTGCGTGGGTTTCCTCCGGGTGCTCCAGTTTCCTCCCACAGTCCAAAGATGTGTAGGTTAGATGAACTGGCTGTGCTAAATTGCCCATAGTGTTCAGGGATGTGTGGGTTAGGTGGATTGGTCATGGGACTGTAGAGTAATAGGGTAGGGGAATGGGTCTGGGTGAGATGCTCTTTGGAGGGTCAGTGTGGACTTGTTGAGTCAAATGGTCTGTTTCCACACTCTGATCTGATGGAACATTAAGCCACACATTCTGAAAGAGCTCACTTAATAATATTTTGCCTTCAAGAATAAGCAATTAACCAAGTTTTATTTTAAGAATTACCAACCTATACAGAGGAATCAGCTTTCTCTGTTTCTGAAATGTTTATGTGTATTTGCATATGTGGTTGAGTGATATCCACAGCATGGTAGAAAGTGAGGACTGCAGATGCTGGAGATCAGAGTCAAGTGTGTGGTGCTGGAAAAGCATAGCAGATCAGGCAGCATCTGAGGAGCAGGAGAGTCGAGGTTTTGGGCATAAGCCCTTCATCAGGAGACAAATGTTTGCAGTTCTGTATCACTGGCTGTGTGTGCTAACCAACTATTGTATATTTGTTGAATAAGCTTTGATTTGATAATATACCCATAGTTGTATTTACTGTAAACTTTGGTTGATAGATCAATTTGTTTGAAACTTGATAGGGCTTAGTTAGTTTGTGACACACAGAGGAGTGAGACTTATTGATGGTGTTATTATTTCTACTTCCACTTGACCTTGAAAAGGTGATGGTGATCCGAGTTTTTGAGCTGCTGAGGAGTTCATCATGTGTACATACCCACAGTGCTCTTAGGAAGGGAATTTCAGGATTTTGATCCTGCAACAGTGAAGAAATGTTAATATAGTTCCAAGTTAGGTGATAGGTGGCTTACAGGAAAATATGCAGGCAGTAGTATTTCAACACATCTATAGCCTTTGTCATTCAAATGTTTGTGTTTGTCAATTTAGAAAGTACTGTTTAATGAGCCTTGGTGAGTTGTTGCTGTGCATCTTGTAATGATACAGACATCTGCTACTGTGTGTTTGTGGAGAAAGAAGTGAAGATTACAAGTGTTACATGGTTCATCAATCTACTAGAAAATAAAACAAAGAATTGAGGATGTTGAAAATCTGAAACAAAAACAGATATTGCTGGAGAAACTCAGCATGTCTGGAAGCAACTGTGGGAGAAATCACAGTACCTCTAAATCAAATTTGGTGACTCTTCAACTGATGACACCAGACTTGCTGAGTTTCTACAGAAATTTCTGTTTAGATTAGATTACCTACAGTGTGGAAACAGGCCATTTGGCCCAACACATCCACACTGACCCTCCAAAGAATAGCCTACCCAGACACATGGTCCTACCCTGAATTTACTCCTGACTAATGCACCTAACACTATGGGCAATTTAAAATCGCCAATTTACCTAACCTACACATCTTTGGATTGTGGGAGGAAACGGGAGTACCTGGAGGAAAC
Source organism: Hemiscyllium ocellatum (assembly GCF_020745735.1). NCBI lineage: Eukaryota > Metazoa > Chordata > Chondrichthyes > Orectolobiformes > Hemiscylliidae > Hemiscyllium > Hemiscyllium ocellatum. Next base: position 58,122,430 of record NC_083407.1, on the reverse strand, counting down.
CCACGCAGACAGAGAGAATGCGCAAACTCCACACAGGCAAAGTCGCCTGAGGCTGGAATTGAACCCAGATCGCTGGCATTGTAAGGCAACAATGTTAACCGCTGAGCTGCTTTGTCCTGGCATTCTTGAGTGTTGCTAGGGCTACCCCCATTTAAGTAAGTGGAAAATATTCCATCACATTCCTGACTTGTGCTTTCTAAATGGTGGACAGGTTTTAAGGAATCAGGTGAGTTACTCACTACAGAATTCCTAGTCTCTGACCTGCTGTTGCAATCATAGAAATTATAAGGTCAGTCCAGTTCAGTTTCTTGCCCAATAGTAATATTGGATGCTGATAGTGGGGAATGTATGATAGAATACAAATCGCTAACAGAACATGTTATTGCATGGCAGAGCAGGACTGAAAAACTGAATGGCCTATTTTTGTTCCCTATTTGTATGGGCATATGTTTTGGATGTAGGTTTGCTCACTGAGCAGAAAGGTTCATTTCCAGATGTTTCGTTACCCTACTAAGTAACATCTTCAGTGGGCCTCAAGTGAAGCAATGCTGAAAATTCCTGCTTTCTATTTATATGTTTGGGTTTCTTTGGGTTGGTAATGTCATTTCCTGTGGTGATGTTATTTCCTGTGGTGAAGTCACTTTCTGTTCTTTTTCTCAGGGGGTGGTAGATGGGGTCTAACTCTATGTGGTTGCTGATAGAGTTCCGATTGGACTGCCATGCTTCTAGGAAATCTCGTGTGTGTCTTTGTTTGGCTTATCCTAGGATGGATTGTTGCCCCAGTCGAAGTAGTGCCCTTCCTTATCTATATGTAAGGATACTAGTGAGAGAGGGTCATGTGATTTTGTGGCTAGCTGATGTTCATGTATGCTGACAGCTAGTTTTCTGCCTGTTTGTCTGGCAGTCATTTCCGAGATGTCTTTGATATATGGGAGAGTGGCTAGGCTTTCTGGATGTGTTTTGTCTGCTTGTTTGGGTTTGTTGCTGAGAAATTGGCAGACTACTCAGACCCCTTGGCATCATGGTAGCCCATAAACTCACCAACACACTAAAATAGCAGCTAATGAACTTGAAAGACCCTATACAGACAACGAGCAAAACTAATCTCATTTACAAAATACCGTGCAAGGACTGTAACAAACACTACATTGGACAAACAGGCAGAAAACTAGCCAGCAGAATACATGAACTACCAAATAGCCATAAAAAGACATGACCCTCTCTCACTAGTAACCTTACATACAGAGAAGGAAGGACACCACTTCGACTGGGACAACACATCCATCCTAGGACAAGCCAAACAAAGACATGCACGAGATTTCCTAGAAGCATGGCAGTCCAATCCGAACTCTATCGACAAACACATAGAGTTAGACCCCATCTACCACCCCTGAGAAAAGGAACAGGAAGTGATTTCACCACAGGAAATAACATTACCACAGGAAATGACATCACCAACTCAAAGAAACCCAAACATATAAATAGAAAGCAGGAATTTTCAGCATTGCTTTGCTTGAGGCCCACTGAAGATGCTACCTAGTAGGGTAACAAAACGTCTGGAAATGAACATTCCTATTCAGCGAGCAAACCTACATTCAACATCTCAACCTGAGCTACAAATCTTCTCAAAATTCATATATTTTGTTTAGAATCTCCTGCAGAAAGTTATCTACTGCCTTTCCCTCTCAATCAATGCATCAGTACTCCTCCATGTTGAAAACTATTTGCAGCAACCACTGAGGGAGGCAAGCACACAGAAAGTACTCAATGTGATTCACCAAGGTGACTGAACTGGCTATATCCCAAAGGGACTACAGCAGTTTGTGAGAGAACGAATAAGAGGGAAAAAGAAAATTGATCTTTTCCTCACCAGTCTTCTTGTAACAAATCTTAGTATCAATTAGGGTGGCGACCAACTTTTTTTATTGAGAAACCAAATTCCCCTCTCTAATTTGAGAATACCAACATGCTGACTGGGATAGATCTTGAAGAGATCTACAACTCAAGAATGGGCATCCATGGAATGCTGTAGCAATTGACAACTACAATCTGTGACCTCATGGCCTGGTATGTCCTGTCTCTTGGTAGGAGATTATCATAGTAACAAAGAAGAGTATAAGAGGCTATGCCAACAACCTCATTAGACATATATAAAAATGTGCTGTAAATCAAGAATTTTTGGATCATAGAGTCAAGGAATTTGGAATAGAAACTGAAAGAACTGCAGATACTGTAAATCAGAAACAAAAACAGAAGTTGCTGATAAAGATCAGCAGGTCTGGCAGCATCTGTGAAGAGAAATCAGAGTTAACGTTTTGGATCCGGTATCGCTTCCACAGAACTGATGGTAATTAGGAAAATGCTGGTATACAGAAGACACTCGATTATCCGAATAGCAATTATCCAAATATCAGACTATCCGAAGGAGAGCTCGAGGTCCTGACAGAAACATTACATCAAAGACGTGTTTCCAACAGTGATCTTTTGTTTACAGTGATTAAAAGTGCTGCCGAGAACAGTCCTGGACTGTTGGGAGCGCAGGCACCGTCTCTAAATGACTGACCTCCCACCCGTTTTCTCTCTCTCTTTCTTCATACACTTTCCCTGGAATTCTACACAGACGTGTACTCTAAACCCTCCTTCCCTAGATAATCTCTCCAACATTGTCCTGTACAGGGCAAAGATGGAAACTGTCAAAAAGTTGCAGTAAAAATTGTGTGCATGTGTGTTTGTGCTATTTGGAGACTCACCCCCTAAAATATGGTAGCAGTGGCAGCAGCAGCAGTAGCAGAAGTCTTGTTGTTGGTGCCCAGTCTGTCTCCCCCAGAGAGAGGGGTGAGGGCGGGTGGGCGGGCCCGAGGGGGTGGGCAGGAGGTGGTGTTGGATGGGGTTAGAGGTGGGGATGGATGGAGTTGGGGGTGGAGGCAGATGGGGTTGGAGGGTCTGGGGTGGATGGGGTTAGAGGGGAATGGGGGCGGACCGGGTTATGGCATGGGGGCAGGAGAAATTGGCGTCGGGCACTCGCGTACGCTGAGATGCTGCCTGATCTCCTGAACAGGGAGCAGAATTTATAGAAAACTCTGAGCCCTAGAGGAAAGGCATTGAATTGATTAACTAAATAATCAATTATTTGAATGAAATTGTGCCCACTCATCTCATTCAGATAATCGAGGTTCCTCTGTATATGCAGAAAATAGGGTGGGAGGAGGGATAAGTAGTAAACAATGTGAGAAGGTAGCTTCCGAAGAGAAAGAGAAGAACAGTTGGCCAGACAAAGAAGTCACAAACAATCTGGCTGGGAGGGTGAATAGCGGTTCATGGAGATGGTTAGTGGCTAACATTAGGTAGTGTGTAATGGCAGACTATATGATAACAAGTCCTGGTGTATGAGGCTGGGGGCTAGGACATGGAAGAGTTCAGATCATAAAAGTATTGAACTCGATATTGAGTCTGGAGGGCTGCAGTGTCTCCAAATGGAAAATGAGGTTTTGTTCTTCCAGCTTGTGCTATGCTTCACTGGAACATTACAGCAAGGCTGAGACAAAGATATTGGTCAGGGAACAGCGTGGTGTGTTAAAGTGAACTGGAAGTTCAGGGCCATTTTTGTGAGCAGAATGTAAATGTTCTGCAAAGTGGTCACTCAGTCTACTCTTCGTTTCCCCAGTGTAGAAGAGACTACATTATGATTTGGAATAAGGTGGGAAATTGGAGTCGAATTAAAAGTTCAACCATGATTTTACTTTTAAGGACGCAAGGGAACTAATCTGCTTCTGTTTTTCATTATCTTATATACCTGCACTTCTAATAATTCTCAACAGAGTTTATCCTGCCTGTATTGCATTGAAAAATCAAGGTTAGAATTGATTTATGAGGTAAGAATCCTTATTAGACTTAGAGAAATGAATCACTTCCTTTTATAGGATGGTTAAAAGTGTCATGGTGTGATGTTTCTGTATTTGGTCAAATTGCATAATATACATGAAGATATTAACCATTCACTTAATTCACATTTCTTTTAATTCAATGAATCAAGATTGAAACTTATCCTTTTTTAAAAAGAGTTTAATTTTCACTTTTGTGGAAAGGTTGTAGATTTTCCATTACTGTGCTGTTGCCTTACCTCTGGAGATCATAAAGCTAAAAGTGGATGAATGTTTGATAATTAAGTGCCTTTTTACATTAGTTTATTTGAAGTTTCCATCTTCCCAAAAGCAAGGTTATTTTCAGCTACTGACATGTGTTGTCTTGAAATATGTCAAGACACAACTTGTTGTGCCCCAATGCAACATTGCATCCATACACTATTATCTCCAGTTTGCCACCATTGTATTACCACTTCAGTGTTGATAAGAAGCTGTTTCATCTATGCATTGATGAGGCTTGGCAGTGTAATTCCAGCCTCGTATCTCATGCTCAAAAATAAGTGGCTAGGCAATTAATCAAACATAAGCTACATTAACTAACACGCCAGACAATATTGGAAAAGAACTATGAAATAAATGGAGGATTTTTGAATAAGGTTTATGAACTTGACACAAAATATGCCATGTCTGCTCTGAAGTGAGAAGAATATGTTAATGCAGAAAATATTACAGCAACCCATAATGTGAAATCTGTAATCTTGTTTTTTCAGATTTCTCTTTCCACTTCAGCTAATCCGGACTCGACATGCTGAGTTCATAAAGATAGAAAATAATTCAATTAGGATAGAAAAGTAGAGGACACAGGTGCTGTTTAAAACATGAGACAAGAAATTGCTTGCAGTTTTCAGAATTATTTCAGTGGTTAATTACAGCAAGTAACTGCAGCAGCAGAATTAAATGAAAGCTGCATATGATAATTCCAAATGAGAATTACTCTCCCTTCAAGCTTTTGGGTTCTTGCTGTCATTTCCCAATATCTAGTCCCGAGTGAGCTAATTTAGATACATTATAATGGGCCAAATAGTGCAGCAGATTTGTGTTTCCTGCTTTTACACTCAAGATCCATTAAGGATAACTCAGACTGAGAATTATATGGTACAGCAAGGAACAGCTGAGACACGTGGAGGTGAGCAGCTGCTGTGCAGTTACCTAGGAACACAGAAACAGGAGGATGCAATTGAGCCCTTTCTATCTTTCAATTAGATTATAAGCTGTACCTCAACACCATTTACCTACCTTTGTTCTCCATCCTTTGAAGGTGTTACAACACAGGGTAAACCCTCCTGCTTAATTTAACGCAGCTACACAGAAAAGGTTTATCCCATGCAGTAATCTGCGAAAATTCGATAGGTCAAGAACTAGATAAAGTAAAAGTAACAATTTTATTTGTTAAAGTATAATAGAAAATAAGTCACTAACAACTATTTACAACTCCTTTCTCTCACCCATCTGTTACTTTCCATTCTATAATACTAGTCTGATAAAACCCCCAATCAAGATTTACCAAAATTCAACTTGTCAAAAACCAGCCAGATGTCGAATCTTCTTTTCTTCTTCTTCAGGATTTCTGTTTCACAGGTTACTGATCAGAAAGATACTTTTGAGAGAACTATTCTCCCGGCAGTCTGCAGACACTGGTGGCTTGGCAGTTGTCCTCACAACTGTTCAATTTTCCCTGATCGTATATCCTCAAAGCATCGGATTGTGTCATTGGCTTTTAAGATTGTCAACATACTAAAGTCAAATCGGATTTTGGTTTTTTTTATGTATAATTTAAACTGATTGGCCTGAATCAAATCTGTTTTGTTGTTTCCAGGCAACCAGCTCCTCTCGCTACCCCGGTAGCTGGAGCACATGCTATGTTGTTTTTATTGAGAACACTTGGTGCTGTCTCTGCTAGTTTTTAACTCTCTTAAAAGGTACAGTACACCCACATCTTCATAACAAAGGACTTACTTAATATTGATTTCTGAGTTGAAAATTTCATGTGTTCCCAAAATCCATGGTTTTTGGCAGGAAGAATTCTAAACTTCAATCAAATAGTTCCACTTGACTTCATCAGGATACCTTCACCTGACAAGACATTGCTTATGTTATCCCACATAAAATAAAGAACTAAGCATGGATAGCATGCTGTAGAAGGGTTCAACAGTTACTTATTATAGGTCACTAATACATAAAAATATTACATGTACACAGAATTTAAATAATGCAGAAAACAGAAAGTTGTCGAAGCTTTTTTGTCTTGTAATCATCAGGACTGGGACACAAGAAACTCAGTTCAAAAATGTAATACAACACTATACAGAATGAGAAGAGTATGCTGATTTGTTCATTGGAGATACAGCAAGAACAGTTAACTGTTGATTTTAATTCTCAAACAAAGTGATTTATACATGCATTGTAACCTTTTCATGGAAATCCAGGTTATGGAGATTTCCAATTTCTGCTGTATTCCCACAGCAAAAGCCTCACCATTCAGAGTCTACCTGCCTGATCCGACAACTATGATTGACAATTACTGACCTTGCTGCATCTCCATGACAGTTACGGGCCACTTAGCACCCTCTTCTCATGCTGCAACAAATGATGTCCCTTTTATCAAGTATGCTTCTTGCATTCGAGTTCTAATGAGTGCAGTCATAAAATATGATATTCACAGGCACATCAGTGTCTGGGCTAACATTAATCTATTGGCTGCAAGGACCAGTGAGTTTTCATTAGAGTTCCTTTTTTCAAGAGATCCCAAATGATTGGCACTTGAGACTTTTGTACATTTTGGTTACATGCTATGATATAATGATGATATTATGAGCATGTTTATTAAAGATATTGGCTTACTGTCTGTGAGAAATAATATTTTCTTAGTCATCACTGCAGCTGGAAATCACTTTTTTTTTTCAGTTCATTTACTTTCCAGAATGTAATTTTGATGAACTAGAATTTTAATTCTTCAGAGTTGGGGATTCTGGGGAAAAACATAGAGATAGAAAATTTACAACGTAAGAGGAGATCACTTGGAAGATTGTGTCCAGCTGAAAGAGAGTTATTCAATCTAATCCCATTTCCCAACTCTTGCTTCATTGCTCAGATGATAGTGGATTCAAATGCATATCTAAATATCTTTTAAATGAGGGTTTTTGCCTCAATGATCTTTTCAGGCACTGACTTCAGACTCTCATTAACTCTCCTGGTGGAAAAGCTTCTTCTCACTTCCTCTGTTATCTTTCTACAAATTACTGTATATCTCTATCCCTTGATCATTGATGTGCCTGCTTAGGAAAATCTAATCTAGCTCAGTCCATCATCAAAACAATCTTTGCTTAGTAAATTCATGCTGACTGCTTGTGATTTAAGCTTGCCTTTCTGAATATGACTTTTAATGGCCTCAGAATTTTCTCAATAATTTACCTATCACCATGATTAAGCTGACAAATGTAATTTATTCCTATTCCTCCCTTTTTAAACAACAACACAATTATTTGCAGTCTCAAATCCTCTTACATCATGCTTGTAGCCAGAGAGATTTGGAAATTGTTAGTGAGACTCAATGTTAATTTTGTTTTGCTTCTCTTGGTGCTCTTTGCTAAAAAGTCATCTGAGCCTAGTGATGTACCTAGTTTTGAAGATACCGAACCTCTTAACATTTTCTCTCTCATTTTATTTATGCCATCTGATATCTGATACTTCTTTTCATGTAGATTGTAATGCCTAGACCATCTCCTCTGTTACGAAGATGGCTGCAAATATTTATGGAGAACCATGTCCACATCTTCCACATCCAACAACAGTCAAGTTACTTTGTTGATCTTTAATAGGGCTAACACTTTCCTAAATTTTCTTCTTGCTCACTAGACTATTTCTAAAACATTCTAGGGTCAAATCTCTGCTATTTTGAACATTCCTACATCCTGAAAGTACACCATTGCATATTATTCTCCTGGAGAGGGAAAAGGAACAGCACAGAAAAGGACAACAGCAATGTATTAGACTGCATTTCAACTCTACTGGCTATTACTTCCCACCGCATTCAATCCCTCGCACCTTTCTATGTAATTGATTGCAACTATGTATAAAAAGTGTGCAGTTCACCAAACAAGTAAAAAAGACATCACTCCCACCTACTTCATAAGGACTAGCAGCCATATTCATTTCTCACACTGCTGTCCCTGTGGCTTCGAAGACAAGAAATACACTCAGGTTTTATGGGTAGTTTTATTGGCAGTTAGGGGAGAATTCTGTGACACCAGCCAAAGTACATATTTGTCAAGTGATTAGCACATTTTTCAAAGACCTGGTGAATTCCTCACCTTCGATATCACACTTCTGAGATCTAGTTTTATGAGATTATTGGCTTTCCCATATAGCAGGGTGCATTATGAATTACTACGGAAAATCCCATTAACTTGCACAAATGGGAGAATTTCACAGTCCCTATGTATGCCAATCTAAGTTTTTTTTGGCGGATTACTGGAAGGAATAGAGGAAGAATCACAGAGAAAGAGGAAAATGTCATGCAGGCACCTTACTTTTTCAATGTTACCAGAAACAAAAAAAGAAACTATTATTTTGATCAGCACGTTGACAACAGACAACTAACACTTTATTCAAGGACACCATGTAATAGAACTTCAAATTAATTATGCTCTACTTATTATTTTCCTCTTCCAAATTTTATTTAAATTCACTGAGTAAAACTATCTCGAGTTTTGAAACATTTGACATATTTAACTAAAAAAAATTGGAAGCTTCAAGAACAGTATTGATCAACTGATATTTATACTTATCGATATTATTCAATTATGCCTGATTTGTAAAGGCATCAGTAAATCTTTGTTCATAATTACTTTGTTCATCGATGTTTCTGATGATTCAAACAGAATGTTACTCAGCCTAGATATTCTGAGAACGAGAGCATGTTTTTCCATCAGCCCAGTGAAGCATCTGAAACCTATAGCAGCATTGCATTTTGTTTTACAAAAGTAGAATTCCATCCATTAAAGTTCAAAAAAAGCAGAAAATGCAACCTCCTTCAAAGAGATCCATTCATGCTTTAAATAAGGCTTGGAAATCATATTGCAGAAATTAACATGCTGCTTATTTCCTGACATGATTATGTTGGGAATCCATCCATTATATTAAAATGAGGCCCAGGAGTTAAAATTGCTGTATTTTAAGTGTCATAGAGGGTCACTGCTTGTCTTATTTCCCACTTGCCAACTCCTGCCTTGAGAAAAAAATCAGGCTAAAATTTCAATGGAAGATTAGTAATCTAGGTCTTCAGATAGTGTCTCTATGTATAACTTAATGTGACGTTCACCAACTTATTTTAACAGAACTAACATTTTGCATGAATCATACCACATAATGATAGTTTTGAGTAATCCTTATGTGTTTAATGTAAATATATTATCATCACCAACGTAAAGTACAATTAGCGAATCAAGGGACATATGATACCAATGCATCATCTGATAAACTGTCACAGTTGGAAATGATGAGAAAGAGGCAACTCAATCATTCCATTGAACCGTTTACCTGCTTATGCATCCACTGAAACTGCCAGGAAAACATTTTAATATACAAATCATTGAACTTGTCATCCAAGTTTATAATAAATTATTTTTGAAATTTTAGAATCTAGGATTAAAGTAACTGGAGTTTTATTTTCAGTACTGAACATTCTCATTTTTTAAAGAAAGAGACAAAGTGAATCATCTGGTGAATGTGATGAACTGGGAGAATGGGAGCAGTTTTTTGAGGAGAAAAATGAAGACAGTGAGAGGGTAAGACATCACCCTCTGCATGATACATGTAGTAGCATTGGGTACTAATTGATACCCAGTTTGAATAGATCAGAGTTGGGTGTGGTGATAATTCATTGACTGACTGTAAACTTGTTGGCGCTGAAAGGGTAAGCAGTACATTTCTGATCTGAAAGGCAATGGTAAATTCTGATAGATTTGTGCTTACTTTTGGTGCTAGAGAAATTGAAAATACTTCTATATCTGAGAATCCTACATTGAGCATTGATGAGGTGCTGGGCTATGATGGGCATTGGTGGATGTATACCAAGTGATGTAGAAAGGGTTGGAAAATGAAATGGAGCTAAGAATAAGAAAGCTGTGTGACTTGATGCTTAAACAGTGATAGGTATAGGAATGTGCAAAGAAAGATTCCAAATAGTGCTAGTGCCGGGGATACATAGCTATCCCGGCAGTACTGAGTACTTCTACTTCCAACAAGTTGGTGAATTGGGCTAGCATCAGATGAGAGCGCACCACATTGGCAGGTTGCCTAGTTAATGAGATGAGTTTGAGATTATTACACAAGAAAGTGATCAAAATGATTTACTAAAGTTATTATACTTGCATAGATGAATGCCATACCAATTTTGGCAGCACCAAATTATGAGCAATTTAAACTGGTTATTGATGCCTGTGACATCATTGGTTAGAACAGGAAGATCAGATGGAGTTTCAATGGCTCATCGGTTACGTTTTGTGTAATCTAAAAGCATGCCAACAGAAATTCAAAGATGGAGGATGAGACACCAAGCCTAGCTTTGGCTTTTCAACATTTTGAAGTCTATATATCCAAACTACTCTGCCAAACTTATACAAACTACAATCCCTTAACCTTCCTGGAATAAATTTGTTATGAAAATCTAAAATATTGAAGTTTAATGCAACAACCATATAATTTGAAAATCATTTATATTGTACAAAAAGATAATATTAAAGCAGATGTTTAGTTAAGAGCAAATATGAAAAAATGTGTTGTTATCAAAATAGACTTGCTTAGAATATGATTTTGAAAATCCTTATGTGTTTAATGTAAATATATTATCATCGCCAACGTAAAGTACAATTAGCGAATCAAGGGACATATGATAGAGAGTGAACTTGCTTCTTAAAGCCATCTTTTCCATTTTTTGGAGAGGAGGGGTGGTCAGAAATGTGATGAATCTTCATAATTTAGTTTTTGGGCAGATGGATTTTAACCTAGAGATAAGTAGATTTTTCTTTTATAGTACTGTGAAGTTCTGATTTTTTTTCCTAAGAGGTCAGAAAGTAATTTGGAATGGTGAAATAAAGACATCCTTTCCAAGAAATCATGTTGATTAAGCTATATGATTCAACAAGCAACCCAGTGAGCTAATTGCTGCTTACTGTAGTCTTAAAACACAAGGTCTCCTAAGTTTGAACAGTCTTACTGGACCCTAAAGTCTGGCTACTGGAGTAAAGTGCAATGTCCCAGACAAAAGTATTGTGTATAGCATTCATAGTGTTGTGAAGTTATTTACATTCCATCAATACTTGAATATTGCTTCCCTATCAGTCTGATTCTTCTAGTGTGTGTGAAAAGATTAAAGATTGCATATTTGCAGTCAAATCTTCAAAGGTTAGTTTGCTAACATGCTACATTCTTTTTTTTAATCATAAATGTACCAATCGTATGTAAGGAGTGGTAAAACAAAAATATTGTTTTTTTGAAGCTAAGCTCATATACATACAAATGTTACCTGGAAGGCTGGATAGACACAGTTGTTGCTGTATTTGGAGTACAGACTCATGGGACTATTGCATCACATCCTGCCTTGGTTGCAGTGATTGATAGAAGTTTAAAATACACTCCCTTAAAGGTACACACATGTCTCAGTACATGAGCCTTAGACTTTTATACCAGGTTTAGGGACCCCAACATCTGTGGGAATGTCAGTTCATTGTGCAGCTATGCTTGGTGACACATCTGGCTGTCATGATCTAACACATCAACACTTTATATTATCTGCTGGTGTGTGTTCCCCAAGGTGTTTCTCCTTTTGCCTTTTCTCAGAGGTAATGTGGTCATCATGTAGAATTTGATTGTCTCATATCTCAAGAGGGTTGGAATATAAAAGCAGAGATGTGCTACTGAGATTTTATAAAGCTCTGGTTAGGCCCCATTTAGAGTACTGTGTCCAGTTTTGGTCCCCACACCTCAGGAAGGACATACTGGCACTGGAACGTGTCCAGTGGAGATTCACACGGATGATCCCTGGAATGGTAGGTCTAACATATGAGGAACGGCTGAGGATCCTGGGATTGTATTCATTGGAGTTTAGAAGATTAAGGGGAGACTTAATAGAGATGTACAAGATAATACATGGCTTGGAAAGGGTGGACACTAGGAAATTGTTTCCATTAGGCGAGGAGACTAGGACCTGTGCACACAGCCTTAGAATTAGAGGGGGTCAATTCAGAACGAAATGCGGAGACATTTCTTCAGCCAAAGGGTGGTGGGCCTGTGGAATTCATTGCCACGGAGTGCAGTGGAGGCCGGGATGCTAAATGTCTTCAAGGCAGAGATTGATGGATTCTTGTTGTCTCGAGGAATTAAGGGTTACGGGGAGAACGCTGGTAAGTGGAGTTGAAATGCCCATCAGCCATGATTGAATGGCGGAGTGGAATCGATGGGCCGAATGGCCTTACTTCCACTCCTATGTCTTATGGTCTTATGGTTGAGGGATAAAATGGAATTCTAAAGTTAAGAGTTGTAGAAAAATACTTATAAAATGTCTTCAAATATGTTATTCACAACTTCTGAAAAAAATCTTTTTAATGTACATGCATGTTGCAAAATATTTTTAGATGATTTCTATTTGGAACACCACACTTAACACTAAGAGCAGTTCTTTTAATCAGTGAAGAGACTGGATGAAGGTTTGAAAATCTTTAAGTTTTGTATTTATGAATAATTACACTGTCTTTGAATTATTATTTATAGCATGGCATCTAAATAAGCAGGACAGCAATTGCACGTCCATTGACTTGAAGTCTCTCTTTAATAATTATGTGACAGTATATGACTCATATCTTCCACTTGCCGAGCTTTATCCAGGCCACCATGCTTTCAGCTGCTTAGGCTCTAAGCCCTGGGATTTTTTTCTTGAAAGCATTCCAGTCTCATTCTCTTTCTCTCCCTCTCTCTCCTCTTTTAAGATACTCATTAGAAGCTACTTCATTCATAAAATTTTGATATCATGCCCTTAAATTTCCTTTCGTGGCTTCATGTCAAATTTTATTTGATATCATTATGCAAAGCACCTTGGCATGTTTTGCTTCACTAAATAAACTATATAGAAGTGAGTTGGTGTTAATGTTCTAATTGAAAAAAATGCAACAAGTTTAAAAAGAGACTTTAAAGCAGTGAAGGACCAATCAGGTCATTGTACAGGTTAGTTTAACTCAATTTCAGGGACATAATCAATCACATTTTTTGTCGTGAGGAAGATTCAAACACATCCGATAATGGAAAGATATTCAAACTACATAGACAGCCAAGTATACAATTTGAATGTCTCATATTGCAAATGATATAAACAGCTACCAAAGTTTTCACACAGAAAGACTAGAACCATTCAAGATCAAATAATTAGCAACTGACCATGATGTACCTCAGTTGAAATGTATCAGAGAGGACAGGCAAGTGTAGGAAAATTACATTTCCTGGTATTGGCAAAAACCTTTGGATTGGACCAAATTCACTGAATAGACAGAAAACGAGGGAGGTAAAATTACAACATAGACAGCAACAAAATAATTCACAGTAAAAAGATTTAGGCAACATAAAAATTAAAATGCAATGCAAAAGAAAACATTTATTGCAGTGAAAAAGTAAAATTAGATCAGTTGCAACAGAGCTCTGAATAATCTGACTTGCCAGTGTAAACTTAGAGACATAAGCAAAAGCAATTATGAAGTAGAATTAACATCAATATTCCATTGATTACTATTTGGTAACACATAGACAGAACAGATTGCTCGAGATATACACATCACAAACTTGTTGAAGTCAATCAATGTTTAAAACTGATTTGAGGTCAGCCCTGCCATTAGCAAGTGTGTTGCTGGAAAAGCATAGCAGGATACTCTGGTGTGTTCCAGCAACACACTCTCAACTCTGATTTCCAGCATCTGCAGACCTCACTTTCTCCCACTGCCATTAACAACCTCACCAAAACAGCTAATGTTCTCTAATCCCAAAAGAGAAAATGCTGGAAAATCTCAGCAGGTTGGGCAGCATCTGTAAGGAGAGAAAAGAGCTGACGTTTCGAGTCTAACTGACCCTTTGTCAAAGCTTTGTCAGAGCTTTGACAAAGGGTCAGTTAGACTCGAAACGTCAGCTCTTTTCTCTCCTTACAGATGCTGCCCAACCTGCTGAGATTTTCCAGCCTTTTCTCTTTTGGTTTCAGATTCCAGCATCCACAGTAATTTGCTTTTATCCAATGTTCTCTTATAACTGTGTGCAATTGTCCATGTGTTCAGCAGTAGAAAAGACCCCCACACCAGTGTTATTTTAAAAAGGACTGGTGTTCTACACGAAAAGTTCAAGGAATTCAACTTGCTTCTTGCACGTCAATAATTTGCTTCGAATCATGGGTGCAAAAAAATAATATTTCCTTTGACCTGTAGCATGTAATAGATGGAAGCAACAGAGAGGAAGGCAAGGTGTTTGCAGAGAAGGGTGGAGAAAAAGGAAAACAACTTTCAGTAGGAAGCATTACCTATGTGGGACATGTCAGAAACATTTTTCTTGTTTTACTCTCGACCAGGAGGTGTTCATTGAAATCTGCCATCTCATGCAGCAGACCTGCAACCTCAGAGGAGGCTAAGAATAGTGTAACCATTGACTTTGAAGGCGACTGTGCATTTCTTCATATTGGGATCATTACAGTATTGAGCAGACAACATCTGTTAGTTGGTCATTGACTGCTGTGTAAGGGTGGTGACTGACATTCTTGTGTCAGAGTGACCATTCAGACAGTTAATTCAGACCAAACAGAAGCAGCCAGAGCACATATATGTGAGGTTGCTGATTATTCTTGGTGCCATCGACTGCACATATATGCCTTTGTAGATGTTAAATGCAAAGATGCACATGAAAACCAAAGAGTTTCACGACCTGACTGTGCAATTGTGTAATTATGTTCTTTAAAACCTGTAAATGAATGCCAACAATCTTGACTGCCCTCATAATGTTTTAATTCAGCATTTGAGGCATAATGTGTCAAAGCAGTGGCTGGAACTTGTCCACCTGGCTCAAGACTCTGGTGCGTAGCTCAACCATGCATGGTCAGAATGTGTGAAATGAGAGCCACATAAACAGGATGGATTAATGGTTCCACTGTCTTGTCTTCTTTGGAGCAGTACCAGTAGAGCTTGAGACAGCGGTCATCAGATACTTTGTCCTGATAGAGTACATAATTCTCATGGAGTTTGGCACCATTTCTATTTTAGAAAGAAAGAATTTTAAAGTCTGCACAAAATCCAATGCTAAATTAGATTATATTACTTACAGTGTGGAAACAGGCCCTTTGGCCCAACAAGTCCACACCGACCCGCTGAAGTGCAACCCACCCATACCCCTACATTTACCTCTTATCTGACACGACAGGCTATTTAGCTTGACCAATTCACCTGACCCGCACATCTTTGGACAGTGGGAGGAAACCGGTGCACCTGGAGGAAACCCATGCAGACACGGGGAGAACGTGCAAACTCCACACAGTCATTCGCCTGAGGTGAGAATTGAACCCGGGTCTCTGGCGCTGTGAGGCAGCAGTGCTAACCACTGTGCCACCGTGCCGCCCACTAAACCACCGTGCTGCCCACTGTGCCACACTCTCCTGAACTGCTTGACAATAAGAGTAGGCTTTCTGGTAGATCTGCCAAAGCATCAAATATTTTTTAAGCACATCCATCATCTTTTTCTCTAGACTACCCGACTTAAATCTTCATCTGAGTTTGCTGCTGTAGAACCTCAGCAACTTTGCTTTCTGGGGCTATAGTACCTGAGTTACCCTTTCTGCCAGTATGTCTATTAATGACTTATGTATGCAGTGTGACACCAACAGCATATATTCAATTCCAGTACTAGCCACCATGAAGGTCCCGCCCTTTCAATCTCACCCCTCATTTAAGGCATGGTGACCTTCAAATTAAACACACTAACAGTTGCGTTTCTAACAGTCCTATGAGATGATGGTGATTTATCCTGCAAGTCAGTGAGTGAACATATCACAGTGTTTCTGATTGATGTTATATCTAACATAGTTGATACACACTGGAAGTGTGCACAAGCCATGAGATGTGTGTCTGAGCCTTGTTTAGGGGTGAGTTGTCACTACAAGAACTACAAAAAACTGGCACGAATCTTCCTTGGTTGAAAATGTTTGTATGTGAAGAAGGGTAAACTGGTGAATTGAACATTATTTAAGACTAGTTCGTGTATAAGATATTGGAGCTGAATTAGGCTACTTGGCCCAGCAAGTTTTCTATGCTGTCCGAATATGTCTGATAAACTTCTCAATCTCAATCTTCTGCCTTCTCTCCATAAGCCTTGATGCACTTATTATTCCACAACCTATCTAGCTCTGTCTTAAATACACTCAATGACTTAGCCTCCACAGCTTTCTGTGGCAATGAGTTCCACAAATAAACCAACATCCTCATCTCAGTTCTAAAGAGGCGTCCCTTTACTCTGAGGTTCTGCTCTTGGGCTTAGCCTCTCCTCCGAGTGGAAATATCTTCTCCATGAACACTCTATCCAGGCCTCTCAATACTCTGCAAGTTTCAATAAGATTCCTTCTCATCTTTCTCTCCATCGAATACAGACTCAGAGACCCTTCATCCTGAAATCATTCTTTTAAAGCTTCTCTATTGCCAGTACATCCTTTCTTAGATGCAGGGCTCAAAACTGCTCATGATATTCCAAATATTGCCTGGCCAGAGCCTGCACCCACACCACCCTCTCACTTCTGTCCAAGGCCCCAAAGGAGTCTTCCCCATCCATCAGAGTTTTACCTGCAATTCGCCAAATATCATTTACTGTATCTGTTACTCCCGATGCAGTCTCCTCTACATTGGGGAGACTGGACGCCTACTCGCAGAGCACTTCAGAGAACATCTCCGGGACAACTGCACAACTATCCCCATCTCTTGGCGGCCGAACACTTCTAGTCCCTTCCCACTCCACCAAAGACACACAGGTCCTGGGCCTCCTCCATCACTACTGTCTAATCACACAAGGCCTAGAGGAAGAATGCCTCATCTTCTCCCTCAGGACCCTCCAAGCCCAAGGCATCAATGTGAATTTCATCAGTTTCCTCATTTCCCCTCCCCCACCTTATCCCAGTTCCAACCTTCCAACTCAGCACTGCCCTCATGACCGGTCCTACCTGTCCATCTACCTTCCCACCTATCCACTCCAGTGTCCTCTCCAACCTATCAACATTACCTCTACCTCCATCCATCTATTGCGCTCTCAGCTATCTTCCCCCCAGCCCCACACCCCTCCCATTTATCTCTCCACTCTCTTGGCTCACAACCTAATTCCTGATGAAGGGCTTTTGTCCGAAACGTTGATTCTCCTGCTCCTCGGATGCTGCCTGACCCACTGCGCTTTTCCAGCACCACACTCTCGACTCTAATCTCCAGCATCTGAAGCCCTCACTTTCTCTTAGAGGCAAATAGGCCAAACACAGGCAACTGGGACTAGTTTAGTTTCGGAAACTTGGTCAAAACGGACAAGTTTTATGACTCTTTTTCCTACTTATATCAGGTAACTTACAAGCATAAGTTTCAAAATTCTGAATAATTATGCAGAGTCAACCGTGTTGGGGCCAAACTCTGACTATGCTGTTACAACAAACAACCATTGTGTGGGAACATTGTTTGGGCCAATGTTTTATCTCATGACCTTTTAAGAGATTTTCACAGAACTATAGAGGCTTAATTCCCATTCCCAGAGGATAGGTTTTATACCCTTTTATGTAGAAGAAGGTGAGGTGTGATTCATGTGGAAAATAATGTCACACCAAGTAATGTCCAGGAAGGTGTCATAACTTCCTGAAGCAGGTTAATTGGAAAAGAAATATTACATCCAGAACCAGGTGTCCTTGGAGTGGGAGTATGCTGCATCTACTGGCACACTTGTGGCTTTTCATTACAGATGAGACAGAAGGAGATGGGAAGCATTACTTCCCTCATTGATAACACTTTGATTTGATCCTGTTGTTTCTTCTGGAGTTACAATGCTCGAACAGGATGTTTAAATTTGTTCAATTTTTTTTGGTTTTTTTCAAGAGTAATACTTCAATGCATCTAAAAAGAGTCAGTCAGGAGGTGGCTGAACTTCATGGTGTATTATTGATTAAACTGAAAAAATAACTAGAAAATATATGCCTCGACTTAGTCTAAAAGCACTTAACTTGTAATGCTCAACATTGGAGGTGGTCTTCAAACTAGCCTACTTTGCCACTTGCCACTCTCCATGTCCAGAGTTCTTCTGGTGTCTGATTCTGGGCCTGAAAAGATGTTTCTGTTGCACACCCGTAGCTCTGCAGCAAAGATTGCCAGAGGGCTGTTTTCTGAGGCAGGTGTCACAAGCTGGGAAATTTCGAGCTACTTGGTAGCAAAAGCCTTTGCTGTTAACTTTGTTTGTCCCCCCTGTAGATACTATCAGACCTGCTGAGTATGTCCAGCATTTTCTGTTTTTGTTATATATAATGCAGGTTAGCTTTAAGTAGTGCTAACCTCACACTACTGACTTGAGTCTGCTGCTGAGGCATACAGAAAGTCAGCAGCACACTTTGCTCTGGGCTGCAAGGAGCTAATACTTAAATTAGCAACCAATGTAGCTTGCATGCTACCTGCATCGTTAAAAATGGATGCAGGTTAATCATGCATTGCAATCCCTGCACCTATTTTTGGAGCTTATCACAGTGAAAATATTAAGGAAGTAATTGCTTTTTGCACCGTTTGGCTACATTTAGTGTAAAATGCACAAGGTTTATAATGCATGTTTTTTCTACCCATTCACCCATTATGAATTTGTAATAAATCAAGCCTGAACTGAATCATTTACAATTAAAAATGCAATCTAAATGGATAGCTCTATCCATTATAATTATCACTTTGCGCTCTCCACGGTTATATTTAATGTTATGGCTGCCACATACAGTGCTAAGATCTATAGGACTTTGTTACTGACATCAAGAGCTTTGCTATTGTCACTAAATGTGTTTGGTTTCAAATGTTTCTCATTTTTACATATAGAATTCCTTTGCCTCACTTATAATATCAGAAACATTGGGAGGAATTTAACAAAAATCTGAGAAACTTTGGCTGTGGTGATATGAGTGGTAAAATCAGTGAGGCCCATCTCAAATACAAGATCATCTCACTGCTGTTCCCAAATGAGACAGCAACATTCTTGCTAAGGAGTATCGAGTTTTCAATTGACAATCATTTTTGCTTTTTAAAAACATTTTTCACTACCAAATTTGACACAGGATGCGATTTTACCAAACTCACCATAAAAACTATTCATTGAGAAACATCAGCATATGCTTGATGGGTTTAACTTCAAATCATAGGATCCCTACAATGTGTAAACAAGCCATTTGGCCCACCAACTCCACACCAATCCTCCGAAGAGCATCCCACCGAGTCCCATTCCCCTATTACTCTACATTTCCCCTGATTAAGGCACCAAGCCTATACATCCTTGAACACTATGGGCAAAATAGTATGACCAATTCACCTAACCTGCATATCCTAGAACTGTGGGAGGAAACCGGAGCACTCAGAGGAAATCCACACAGACACAGGGAGAATATGTAAACTCCACACAGACAGTTGCCCAAGGCTGAAATCAAACCAAGGTCCCTGGTAATGTGAGGCAGCAGTGCTAACCACTGAGCCAATATGCCGCCCTTGGAGCAATTTGCCTCTTACAAGAGATCTCTACTATGGAATCGGCCACATGTCCATGAACATTGTTATCCAATTTCTGTCAGCCTCTATGAATCCTTATGGTCCATCTTCCATCTACTCACAGGACGCTTCTGCACTTCAATGGTGCACCTTGGGCTGCATCTGAAACTATTGTGGTAATCCTGCAATACATTGTGCTTTGTGCACTCTGCTACATGGACTCAGCTCATGGAATGGACCAGAATGCATCTTTAGGCTCAATGTTTCCTGCCATAGTGGTCATTCATTTCTAAGCCTATCCAGATACTTGCATGCATTGAATTGCAATGCATTTTTGTGATTTTCCCTCAGCAAGAAATATCTGGTTCCTTTACTGCTGTATTATTGTACCATTTACCGAGATACAAGACCAGGAAACTTACCACTGTTGTGAGTAGGCCTCAGTCTAGTCAAAAGGGATAGCTTTCGCTCAGAGGATCCCAGCATAATAAGTAAAGAACAGCTTCAACTCTCAACCTGCTTGCTGCTCAGGGCACTCAGAATCAGGATCCTCTGCTTATAAGGGCTAAGAAACTGAAAGATAGGCAGCACACCACCCATTTTGACATATTCTGCCTTATTGTTGGCCATTTTCCTTCTTTTGAGAGAGAAGGGCAGGTCTTACATGGGAATGTAGGAACAATAGCAGGCCATTCAGCCCCTTGAGTCTGGCCCATCATTCGATGAGATCATGGCTGATCTGTGGCCCAACTCCATACTTGCTTTTGGTTCATATCAATTAATATCTTAGCTTAACAAAAATTTATCTAATGAAGAACAACTGATCTGGCACCAACTACCATTTGTGGAAGGGAGGTCCAAACCTACCATGTTTTTGTGTGTAAAAGTACTTCCTAACATCTCTCCTGAACAATCTGGCCTTAATTTTTAGACTGTCTTCTGTGCCCTCCAACCATTAGAAACAGTTTATCTTTATTCACCCTGGTTTTTCCTGTAAATAGATTGATGACTTTGATCAAATTGCCTTTTAACCTGCTAAATTCAAGAGAAAAAAACTGCTTAATTTGTGTCATCTCTCCTCATAACCTAACTCCTCAAGTCCCAGGTATCATTCTTATAACCCTATGTTGTACCCCTACAATAGATCCTTTCTAGAAGATGAAAGTATATGTAACAGCTATTACTTTTGGGGCAGGGGGAAGTTTTCATGAGAAGCAAGTAAGTAACACAGGGATCATGAAGGGGGAATGGTGTTGAAAATTGGGAGGGGGGGAGAGTGTCTGGGGAGACATGAAGAGACAACAGTGATCTGTTACTTTCTGAAGAAGCTAGTCTCTCACACAAAGTTGATTAAAAAGTAGTAGGCAAAGATGCCAACAGGAATGTTGTCCCTCAAACCCAGATTCAATGCTGAAAGAGATTTGATAACATCAAAAAGGCAGAAAATGTGAATAGCATCATACTTTTAGATGCCAACACTACACACTGACTTACAGCATTCTCTGACACAGCAGTACGAGATTAACACACTTCAAAGTTCCACTTATTCCTCTCTCTTCAGGAAGCTCCTCACATTCCCATCTACACAGCCAATACTCACATTCACTTTAATTTTATTACTATTTCATACCCATATCAGATTTTTGCACATTCACAAATATATTTGTAACCTAATTAGGTTCTCTTCACAACATTCCTACCAATTGCAAAAATCTGAAGCCCAGCAATAATCCCTGTGGCATACCAATCATTACTATAGAATAGTAGCACAGGAACATGCCTTTAGGTGCACGATGCTTGCATCAACCATAATGCCATTCTAAACTAATCCCATTTGACTGCACATGGTCTGTATCCCTCTATTCTCTGCCTGTTCATGTGTGTCTAAATGCATCTTAAATGTTGCTAAACTTTTCCCCTCTTACCTTAAACCTATGCCCCTAGCATTTGAGATTTCCACTCTGGGAAAAATGACTCTGACTATCTACTCTGTCCAAGCCTCTCATATACTTCTATCAGGTCACCTTCAGCCTCCAATACTCTGGTGAAAACATGAAGTGGAGGAGTCGGTGTTGGACTGGGGTGGACAAAGTTAAAAATCACACAACACCAGATTATAGTTCAACAGGTTTATTTGGAAGCACTAGTTTTCAGAGCACTGCTCCTTTATCTGGTAGCTATGAAGCTGCTCCACAACCACCTGATGAAGCAGCACCACTCCGAAAGCTAGTGCTTCCAAATAAAGCTGTTAGCTGTTGTGTGATTTTTAACCTGGTGAAAACAATCCAAGTTTGACCAACCTCTTCTTATAGATACTCCAGTACAGGCAATGTCCTAATGAAGCTCTTTTACACCTTCTCCAAACCCACCTCATCCCTGTTAGAGCATGGCAACCAGAACTGTACACAATACTCCAAACGTGGTCTTATACAGCTGTAGCATGACTTGGCAACTTTTATACTCAAAGCTTATACTAATGAAGCCTTCTTTACCACTTTATCCACTTGTGCTGTCACTTTCAGGGCACTATGGGCATGCACTCTAAAATCCCTTTGTGCATCTGCCATTTCCAATATACCTTCCTCTTGTATTTGACCTCCCAAAAAGCATCATCTCACACCTGTCTGGATAAAACTCCATCTGCCATTTGTTTTCCCAACTTTCTAACTGATCTATATTCTGTTGATCCTTTGCCAACCTTCCGCAGTATCCACTGCTCCATCAATTTTCATGCCATCTGCAAACTTACTAATCAGACCACCTACATTTTCATCCAAATCATTTATATGTATTACAAGAGACAGAGGTCCCAGCACTGATCATTGTGGAACACTACCAGTCACAGACATTCAATCAAAAAAAAGACCTCTCCACAACTACCTTCTGTCTATGACCGAGCCAATTTGTATTCATATTAAACTCACCGTGGATGCCATGTGACTTAATCTTCTGGACCAGCCCACCATGAGGGACGTTATCAAATACTTTGGTTAAGCCCACGTAAACAATATTTACTGTCCTACCCTCAACAATTATTTTCATCACCTTCTTACAGAATTTAATCAAATTTGTGAGACTTGTTCTCCCATGTGCAAAGCCTTGCTGACTATCCCGATGTCTATTCTTTTGCAAATATGAGTAAATCCTGTACCTAAGAATCTTCCCCAAAATTTCCCTACCAGCGATGTAAGGTTCACTGGCCTCTGATTTCCTGGATTATCCTGATACCCTTCTTAAACAAAGGAACAACATTGGCTATTCTTCAGTCTTCTGGGACTTTGCCAATGGCTTAAGATCCATGCCAAGGCCCCCACAACTTCCTTACTTGCTTTCTTTTGTATCTTGAAATAGATCCCAACTCACAACAGCTAACAACTTTATTTGGAAGCACTAGCTTTCGGAGCTCTGCTCCTTCATCAGGTGGTTGTGAAGCAGCTTCATAGCTACCAGATAAAGGAGTAGTGCTCCGAAAGCTCATGTTTCCAAATAAACCTGTTGAACTATAACCTGGTGTTGTGTGATTTTTATCTACATTAATGTTTTTCAATATACCCAAATCTACCTCCTTCTTAATATCGACATGTTCCAGAATATCAGCATATTTCTCCCTAACCTTATGAGCTTCTCCTTGGTCATCTATGAGCTTCTCCTTGGTCAATACCAATGCGAAATTCTCATTAATAACATCACCTACTTCCTCTGGCTTCATGCATGAATTCCCTGCTTTGTCCTTGAGTGGAGCTACTTTTCTTCCCACCTACACTCATGTTCCTAACATACATATAAAATGCCTTGGGATTCTCCTTAATTCTACTTATCAAGGACAGTTCATGGCCCTTTTAGGCCTACTAATTCCTTGTTTAAGTTCTTTCCTGCTTCCTTTATATTCCTTAATAACCTTGTCTGATTTTAATTCCCTCAAACTTACAGTATCTCTTGTTATCCAGAGTTTACAAATCTTGCTTTCCTTATGTGTCATTTTCACAGGAACACGCTAGTCCTGATCTCTGATCAACTGGCCTTTAAAAGTCTCTCGCATGTCTGATGTATATTTACGGAGGAGAAAGTGAGGACTGCAGATGCTGGAGATCAGAGCTGAAAATGTGTTGCTGGAAAAATGCAGCAGGTCAGGCAGCATCCAAGGAACAGGAGATTCGACATTTCGGGCATAAGCCCTTCTTCAGGACTGAGGAAAGTCCAGCAGGCTGAGATAAAAGGTAGGGAGGAGGGACTTGGGGGAGGGGCATTGGAGATGTGATAGGTGGAAGGAGGTCAAGATGAGGGTGATAGGCCTGAGTGGGGTGGGGGCGGAGAGGTCAGGAAAAAGATTGCAGGTTAGGAAGGCAGTGCTGAGTTTGAGGGATTTGACTGAGACAAAGTGGGGGGAGGGGAAATGAGGAAACTGAAGAAATCTGAGTTCATCCCTTGTGGTTGGAGGGTTCCTAAGCGGAAGATGAGGCATTCTTCCTCCAACCGTCGTGTTGTTATGGTCTGGCGATGTGGGGTCCAAGACCTGCATGTCCTTGGTGGAGTGGGAGGGGAAGTTGAAGTGTTGAGCCACGGGGTGGTTGGATTGGTTGGTCCGGGTGTCCCAGAGGTGTTCTCTGAAACCTTCCGCAAGTAGGCGGCCTGTCTCCTAATATAGAGGAGGCCATATCGGGTGCAGCGGATGCAATAGATGGTGTGTGTGGAGATGCAGGTGAATTTGTGGCGGATATGGAAGAATCCCTTGGTGCCTTGGAGAGAAGTAAGGGAGGAGGTGTGGGTGCAAGCTTTGCATTTCTTGCGGTTGCAGGGGGAGGTGCCAGGAGTGGAGGTTCGGTTGGTGGGGGGTGTGGACCTGACGAGGGAATGGTCTCTTCGGAACGCTGATAAGGGAGG
The DNA here is from genome assembly GCF_020745735.1 of Hemiscyllium ocellatum. NCBI lineage: Eukaryota > Metazoa > Chordata > Chondrichthyes > Orectolobiformes > Hemiscylliidae > Hemiscyllium > Hemiscyllium ocellatum. The sequence goes on along the minus strand of NC_083407.1, from coordinate 58,097,865 downwards.
GGAGGGAAATATATCCCTGGTGGTGGGGTCCGTTTGGAGGTGGCGGAAATGACGGCGGATGACACACTGTATATGGAGGTTGGTAGGGTGGTAGGTGAGAACCAGTGGGGTTCTGTCCTGGTGGTGGGTGGAGGGGCGGGGCTCAAGGGTGGAGGAACGGGAAGTGGAGGAGATGCGGTGGAGGGCATCGTCGATCACATCTGGGGGGAAACTGCGGTCCTTGAAGAAGGAGGCCATCTGGGCTGTACTGTATTGGAACTGGTCCTCCTGGGAGTAGATGTGGCGGAGACGAAGGAATTGGGAATATGGGATGGCGTTTTTACAGGGGGCAGGGTGGGAGAGGTGTAGTCTAGGTAGCTGTGGGAGTCAGTCGGTTTATAGTAAATGTCCGTGTTGATTCGGTTGCCCGAGATAGAAATGGAAAGGTCTAGGAAGGGGAGGGAGGAGTCTGAGATGGTCTAGGTGAATTTGAGGTCGGGGTGGAAGGTGTTGTAAAGTGGATGAACTGTTCGACCTCTTCGTGGAAGCACGAGGCAGCGCCGATACAGTCATCGATGTAGCGGAGGAAAAGGTAGGGGGTGGTGCCAGTGTAGCTGGGAAGATGGACTGTTCCACATATCCTATGAAGAGACAGGCATAACTGGGGCCCATGCGGGTGCCCATGGCCCTTCTTTGGTTTGGAGGAAGTGGGAGGATTGCAAAGAGAAGTTGTTCAGAGTGAGGACCAGTTCAGTCAGTCGAAGGAGGGTGTCAGTGGAAGGGTACTGGTTGGTATGGCGGGAAAGAAAGAAGCAGCGGGCTTTGAGTCCTTCGTGATGGGGGATGGAGGTGTACTGGGACTGGATGTTCATGGTGAAGATAAGGCGTTGAGGACCGGGGAAGCGAAAATCATGGAGAAGGTGGAGGGCATGGGTGGTGTCCTGAACGTAGGTGGGGAGTTCTTGGACTAAGGGGGACAGGACCGTGTTGAGGTATGCAGAGATGAGTTCTGTGGGGCAGGAGCAGGCTGAGACAATTGGTCGGCTGGGGCAGTCAGGTTTGTGGATTTTGGGCAGCAGGTAGAAACGGGCGGTGCGGGGTTGTGGGACTATGAGGTTGGAGGCGGTGGATGGGAGATCCCCTGAGGTGATGAGGTTATGGATGGTCTGGGAGATGATGGTTTGGTGGTGGGAGGTGGGGTCATGGTCAAGGGGGCAGCAGGAGGAGGTGTCCGCGAGCTGGCGTTTAGCCTCAGCGGTGTAAAGGTCGGTGCACCAAACTACTACCGCGCCTCCCTTGTCTGCCGGTTTGATGGTGAGGTTGGGATTGGAGCGGAGGGAGTGGAGGGCTGCACATTCCGAGGGTGAGAGGTTGGGGTGGGTGAGAGGGGTGGAGAGGTTGAAGCGGTTAATGTCGTGGCGGCAGTTGGCTATGAAGAGATCGAGGGCAGGTAAGAGGCCAGCACAGGGCGTCCAGGTGGATGGGCTGTGTTGGAGGCGGGAGAAGGGGTCGTCAAGAGCGTAGGGGAATGAAGGTGAGGCCTCTGCCGAGGACAGGTCTTTCATCCTTGGAGGGGGGAGGTCTGGAGGGATGGTGAAAACACGGGAGGGCTGGGAGCTGGGACCTGCTGTGGGGCTGGAGCTGGGAGTTGGGGCGGGGTTAGGTGCGGGGGCGGGGACAGAGATCGGCGTGGGGGAGGAGTTAGGCGTGGTAACGGAGATATTTACCCTCAAATCATTACCCCAAATCTAATTTTTCCAATTCCTGACTAATACTTCAGTAATTAGCCTTTCTCCAGTTTAGCACTTTCACTTGAGGACCACTGTTAACTGTATTTATTGCTTTTATAATACTCACAATTATTATCATTGTTCTCAAAATAGTTTTCCTATGAAATTTTGATCACCTTACCAGGCTCATTTCGCAAAACAAAGTCTAGTATGGCCCCTTCCCTATTTGCAATATCTATACATTGTTACAAGAAACCTTTCTGGATGCACCTAACAAATTCTGCCTCACTCCACTAACTGCTATTCCTATACCTCTAGTAACTGTTGGATTAAAAGGAAAGACCTTACCTTGCAGTACCTTAATGCCCCTCAGTGAAGCCTGATGTTTACCAAATCCCACAGTTTGACTGAATAACAGCACTTTGACCTTACAGACTCTCTCCAACATAGCCATCCCACTAGACCCTGCCTCCCTTTCATATGCTGCTGATTGGAAGAAAAAGCTTTCCCAGAATCTTCCCCAGTCACTTATGACTGCCACAATCTCTTGGAAGCTCTTCCTTTTGTTGAGCATTGGGTCCCGTATGAACACCTTCTCAAATGTAGTGACCAAGCCGGCTTCTCCTAGAATCCTATACAGTCACTTCTTACTGCCCGCCATCTTGCCAAGCAGAAAATTACATATTCCTTTCCAATTTTCTCTCCATGCTTATATGTGAATCCTGCGTACATTTTCTCTGATAATCTTTGATGAGCTATCCTATCAAATGCCTTCTGGAAATTTTCCTTTATTCACAGCATACATTAATTCCTCAAAGAAGTGCAATATATTAGTTATAAGACACATGACATCAAAATTTCAGTCTTGCATTTAGCAGATCCATTCACAAGAATGTCAATTCATAGCAGCAGTCAATATTTATGTTGCATGAGACAAGAGTAATGGTTGGTTTGCCATTAAATTCTTATTGATGTGTTACCATAAGTCATGCACCTATTAATGCTGATTCCAGGAACTGTTTAAATCTGAAATTAGGCAATCTGATTGGTTAGGGAATTCATTATTTTTTTTCACTAAAATGTACTGCAAATGGCTGTCCCCTTTTTTTTGAGTCAAAATAGGGAAAATGTTTTTGCATGTTCTTTCTTTCTGAAGAAAGGGTCCTATGTATGTAAATTCAAGGTCATGTAAGTGGGCAGCACTGATTGACAAACCTAAATTGGTTTTCAGTGTTAAAAAAATCACACAACACCAGGTTATAGTCCAACAGGTTTAATTGGAAGCACACTAGCTTTTGGAGTGCCGCTCCTTCATCAGGTGATTGTGGAGGGCTCGATCGTAACACAGAATTTATAGCAAAAATTTACAGTGTGATGTAACTGAAATTATACATTGAAAAATACCTTGATTGTCTGTTAAGTCTTTCATCTATTTGAATACCATGATAGTTTCACTTCTTTCATGTGTAAATCACAAAACTTGTTTTAAAAGTTGCATTCTCAGGTTAGCTGCAACAATTGGTGTTAGCTAGACAATATGTTGAAGGTGTTAGCCCCTGTGTTCTCTGTCTATGTCATGATGTTTAGATCGATTCTAATCTAAAAAGTGAGATAACAAAGTTTTACATGAATTCATGCAGTTTTTGAGCAAGGTACAATGTAACTATGCAAGTACCAAATTCACCTCACAAAATATATGTGTGCATGTGGGTCTTTGTGTCTGTCTGTGGTGTGTCTGTCTGGGTTGGGGTTTGTGAGTGTGGGAGAGAGTGTATATGTGTGTGTAGTGAGTGTAGAATGTCTTACGTCTGTAAGGGGGTGCACATGTGAGTGTGGGTATGTGAGTGTGTCTGGGCTGGGGGGTTGTGAGTGTCTGTGAGAGAGTGTATATGTGTGTGCATGGGTGTAGAGTGGTCTAAGTCTCTGAAAGGATGGCTGTGTGAGTGTGGGAGTGTGTGTGTGTGTGTCTGTGTATATGTGTGTCCATGTGTATGCGTGTGTATAGGAGTGCGTGTGCGTGTGCATGTGTGTGTAGGAGTGCATGTAGGAGTGTCTGCATGTGTGTATAGTGCAATGGTGATCCCTGTAGTGTGAAATGAACCCAAGGTCCTGGTTGAGGCCCTCCCTATGAGTATGGAACTTAGTTATCAGCCTCTGCTCGGCCACTTTTCGCTGCTGCCTGTTCTGAAGTCCGCCTTGGAGGATGGTCACCTGAAGGTCCGAGGTCGAATGTCCTGGACCACTGAAGTGTTCCCCAACTGGGAGGGAATACTCCTGTCTGTTGATTGTTGTGTGGTGCCCGTTCATCCGTTGCCTTTGCTCGGTTTCCCCAATGTACCATGCCATAGGACATCTTTGCCTGCAACATATAAGATAGACAACATTGGCTGAGTCACATGAGTACCTGCCATGTACATGGTGGGTGGTGACCCCACATATAATGGTGGTATCCATGTCCACACTCTGACACATCTTGCAGCGTCACTCTACACTCACTACACACACATATACACTCTCTCTCACACTTATAACCCCCAACCCAGACAGACACACACACAGACAGACATAAAGACCCACATGCAATCATATATTTTGTGAGGTGAATTTGTATTTTGCTCAAAAACTGTATGAATTCATGTAAAACTCTGTTATCTCACTTTTTAGATTAGAATCAACCTAAACATCATGGCATAGACAGAGAACACAGAGAGCTAACACCTTCAACATATTGTCTAGCTATCACCAATTGTTACAGCTAACCTGAGAATGCAACTTTTAAAAAAAGATTTTGTGATTTACACATGAAAGAAGTGAAACTATCATGATATTCGAACACATGAAAAACTCAACAGACTATCAAGGTATTTTTCAATGTATAATTTCAGTTACATCACACTGTAAATTTTTGCTATAAATTCTCTGCCTTACAATTGTGTCCTCCCCTGATGAAGGGGCAGCGCTCCGAAAGCTAGTGTGCTTCCAGTTAAACCTGTTGGACTATAATCTGGTTTTGTGTGATTTTTAACTTTGTACACCCCAGTCCAACACCGGCATCTCCAAATCTTGGTTTTCAGTATAATTTTGGCACACTCAGGATTATCCAGAAAACTATTCAATTGCAGAATTACATCTAACGTTGGACACTACGTTGTGAGTTTTGTAGAACTCACTGACTCCCACAGCTACCTGGATTACACCTCCTCCCACCCTGCCTCCTGCAAAAATGCTATTCCCTATTCTGAATTCCTCCTCCTCAGCCTGCATTTGCTCCCAGGAGGACAAGTTCTACCACAGAACATACCAGATGGCATACTTCTTTAAAGATCACAACTTCCCCTTCCACGTAGTTGATGATGCCCTTCAGTGCATCTCATCCACGTCCCACACCTTTGCAATTGAACCCCACTCCTCCAACCATAACAAGGACAGAACCCCGCCCCCCCAGTCCCTTACCTTTCATCGTACCAACCCCTGCATACATCACATCATTTTCTGCCATTTCCGCCGCCTACAAATGAACCCCACCACCAGTGATATATTTCCCTCCCCATCCCTACCCGTTTTCCATAAAGCCTATTCCCTCTGTGACTACCTGGTCAGGTCCACACCCTCTAACAGCTCACCCTCCCCTCCTGGCACCTTCCCTGCCACTGCAGAAATTGCAAAACCTGCACAAATACCTCTCCCCTCATCTCCATCCAAGGCCCCAAAAGAGCCTTCCACATCCATCAAAGTTTCGCCTGCACTTCCACACAATGTCATTTACTGTATTCATTGCTCCCGATGCGGTCTCCTCTACAGTGGGGAGACAGGATGCCTACTTGCAGAGTGCTTCAGAGAACATCTCCGGGACACCCATACCAATCAACCCCACTGCGCTGTGGCCAAACACTTTAACTCCCCTTCCCACTCTGCTAAGGACATGCAGGTCCTGGGCCTCTTCCATTTCCAATCCCTTATCACCCGACGCCTGGAAGAAGAACGCCCCATCTTCTGCCTCGGAACCCTTCACCTCCAGGGCATCAATGTGGACTTCACCAGTTTCCTCATTTCCCCTCTTCCCACTTTATCCCAGTTCCAACCTTTCAGCTCAGCACCATCCTCATGACCTGTCCAACCTGTCTGTCTTCCTTCCCACCTATCCACTCCACCCTCCCCTCTGACCTATTACCTTTACTCCACCTACATCCACCTATTGCACTCTCAACTACCTTCCTCCCAGCAACATCCCCACCCCATTTATCTCTCCACCCCTAAGGCTCCTGGCCTCATTCCTAATGAAGGGCTTTTGCCCGAAATGTCAATTTTCCTGCTGCTCGGATGCTATGCTTTTCCAGCACCACTCTAATCTTGACTCTAGCTTTTAATCTGTCTAACATTTCTTGCATAGCTACTACATGTCATGGACCTATCCAATGTCTTTGATTCTAGCACTGTCAGACATTCATGGACAGTCCTCGTAGCAGGGGAACTACCAAATTAACATTTAAACATCCTGGTATATCTATCTATCAGGACTATCATAGAATTCTGACGTGCATCTTCAACGGTATGTCGATTGACTCATTGAAGTCCATGTGTATGTGTGTGTACGTGTGTGTGTCAGGGTGGGAGGGGAGGGGTTAAGTATACAGGAGAAAAGAGCATTTCATTTTTTTCAAACAATGTTTCACCCAGGTGATCAACTAACATATCTGCATATTTTTGTCTATACCATTGAAACTTTGCACGAAATGGGGACCATCCATTTGTCCAACAGAGCACTTGCACAAATGCTTACTCTGAAACATTTTATTCCATGATATATGTTGGTGTTCTATTTCTGGGCTAATGACAAGAAACAAAGCCATTGCACTGACCTCCTGTCCCCCCATAAATGATGCCCCTTTTATCAAAGATCACAGATTTCCATGGTGAAAAACAGCTCTTATTCAGAGTGATCAGTTATATTCTTTCATTTATGAGTTGCCTGACAGCTGAAGTAGTGCCAAACAGAAACATATTCCGCATTCCTATATATTTCTGTGTAAGTGCAGTGTAATTAGCCAATTCTATATTTGGCATTACAAAAAAAGTCATGTACCATATATCTGGACTTATGTCATGATATTTGGTAAGTGCCTGAGGTGTTAATAGTAGAAACAGAAATCAATGTCATAATGGTTGATTAATATACCTTGACTTTAGCCGATAGCTATTTCTTCTACTGAATTATGCATTATTAATAGAAATGTTGCTGATATTTTGCAGGCATGAATTTATTGCCTATGTGCTTGCAAGAAATTTTTATATGGTTTTCAAACATTGATATATTTTAACTAAAGCTCACCAACAGTTAACCTCTGTGCCCGAGAATGTCAGTAATGAAAATTGCTCTGCCCATTAAGATACTGTGTAGTCAGCACCCCAGGCTTAAAAATAATTAGTTTTATGCTGCACAGTAAGTACAGGCAATTATCTCAACCACCTGCAACTATATGATTAGACATCTTACTCTTTTTCGAACACACAATAAATTGAACAGTCACACTTTTAATATAGATTCCATTCATTTAGACTATCCCATCCTTGTTGTTGCCTTATGATTAAATATTTATGAGCTATTTGGTGTGGTGGTTGGTTTCAAAAAATATATATAAATTACTTTATGTTCATGTCTGGTCAACAAAGACTGCTTTATATTTATGACTTTGCAGAAGCAGATGTATTCAGTGCAAGATTAAACTGAAAAGTTCTCACTATAATATGCCAGAAATATCAATTTTCTTAGTACAGTATGAACTAATATACTGTGGTACTGAGGGACGATATTCCCAGAAATATATTCAGGGAAGTTATTTGGCTGGAGCTGAGAAATAAGAAAGGGATGATCACTTTATTGGGATTGTTTAATAGCCCCCTAATACTCAAGTGGACAATAAATTCCACCCCATCCCTTGCAAGGCAAAGAGTCTCAAGGACAGAGCCATCTTCAGGAAAAAAAAACACAAGGCAACTGTTTTGAAAAGCAATTTATTTATTTTGAGGAAATCACAAGCATTGAGGTCAATATAAGAGCATTAACATAGCAGTCAATGGTCACTGTCCATGCTTTGAAATCGATACAATAGCTGGAGTTACTATTCTGTCAGACAGCACTCAATAATGGAAAACTTGCATTGCAGCGTTGATCTGACAGACTCCAAGGTGGAGACAGAATCAGTTTCAAAGGCGAAAGTCTGTTTCAGGTAAGTTTAAGGCAAAAATAAAACAATCATTGAAACAGTATGCTCGGATATTCCAGGAGTTGGGTAGTCATTGGAGCATCACAGGAGCTGCATGTCAGGACTCTGCAGAAATGCAGGCACAGCAGGCTTCATGAGAGTTGCCCAAGAAATTGAATATTCTGATGGGAAATTCTCCTGCTCAGTCTTTGAATCAGAGAATCTGGAGGATTCTTATGCGTGAACCTTCTCCAAAACATTAGCCAAAGCAAATCTCCTTGGCAGGATATTAATTCTGGGCCTGTTGAGATGTAACCCATCCAGCTTATACAGGTTCCATTGTCCCAGAAAACAGTCCCATTGCCTTAGAAATCGAAAGGACATTCTCCTACACCAATTCTACAATCGTATATTCAATCAACCCTCCTATTTATACATCCTCTAGCATGTGGCACTGGAAGCAATCCTGAGATTACTGCTTTTAGAGTCTGGCTTGTGAATTTTCTTTCTAACTCATAAAATTGTTTTGCAGGACTTCAACCCTCTTCTTACATATGTAGTTGGTACCAATGTGAACTACAGACTCTAGCTGTTCATCCTCCCAGAAGACTATTCTGCATTAACTCTGTGACATCCTGTACTTAAAATCAAGGAGCAGGGCCAGGGGTGCCTCAAAGTTGGCCACAGCAAGTTACCTCAATGCTGAAGCCCCAATTAGTGACTCCTGCCATGCTCTAACCATCTGAAACCGGAAACTCCACCTTCTGCAGCCAGTGACACTTCCTGCTGTTGTATTTGTCCGGGACACATGGTGTGTTCCTGACTTCCACGTACCACAGGATGTATATCGATCTTGGTCGATATTGTAACTTTAAAAACAACTAATGACAAGTGGAATAACTTCCCAGTTACTCATCAATTAGCTTCCTTCTGCATCCCACTTTCTGTAGACTTATCCAACCATTAGATTGCTACTTTTCACTCTGAGCAACCCCCCATGGCTTTCAGTGATAAGGAGGCAGTCCTGAAGAAGGCCTTTTTTGTGTTCCATGCAAAGCAACTGACTCAAGCTCCTGAAAACCAGTTTTGAAGGCCGACCACCTCAATATTGGCTGTCGCTACTCTCAGAGACTTTGTATGCTCAAATTTTAAACTTCATATAAAATATAAGTTCTAAAAGAGCAGCACCTATTGCAGAGCAGTGGATGGTTTTTTTCAGTCTGCACTTTCAGTAAGGACATCATCCAGCAGATCCACGAGAGATTCTTGATACTTCAATGTTTTAGGCTGGACTACAACAAGCCATTTGGTAGCCAGGTATTTTACCTTCTGTTGTGAACATAATCTCCAACAGCAACATGTGTGCCACTTTTAGGCACAGAACTAACTTGTCTGACCACTCCATTTTAGCCAGGCCATGGGAAAGTCATGGTATTGATCTATTTGAATTCAGGAAGACAGATTTTTCATCCTGGTCAACTACCATTCCAGATGATTAAAAGTTTTGAGCTCAATCAAGCCACTTTTGAATTTGTTCTACTTGCTTTGAAGAGTATATTTTCTGGACATAGATTTCTAGATATAATCATCTCCGACAATGCACTACAACTTGCCAACAGATATGGCTAATTCTTTGCAGCATGATATGGATTTTCCATGTTACAAGTTCACCGATACGCTTCTCAAACATCAGCAAAGCTGAGTGAGTGATACTCACCTTTTCATTTAGCTAATATGCAACTCCTACTCTAAGCTATTATAGGACAGCTTCACTCCATGACAGCTTTAGATAAGTCATAGGCTGTGCACTTAATGTCCTTCCCATTCTCATGCACTAATGCCAAATGTCATGATGCAGGACCAACAATAAGCATGACAAAACAAACAACATTCTGGGGCAGATCAAGCCTTCACCTACAACCAGAGACACAAGGCTCACGACCTGCTCACTTTGAAAATTGATCCTAGGTTGGCTCCAAAACCAGCAGCCAGAGGGCATTGTGATTGCTAGGCTGCAACAATTAAGATTATTCTATGTTCAAATATCAAAATCACATTATCCAAAGAAACATGACTGTTAGTATTTATTTGATAAAAAGGTAGTAACTGGATGGGCTGTATTCCCTGATCATCAGGGGAAACTGTAATAATACAACAACTAATGACACAAACAAGCGATGAAGACCCTCAGAGGAGTTTGGAAAGTACAGACCCTCTATCATATCAAAAGGGACTCCATCAATGTTCTGGGAGATTAGTGAAAGCACCCCAAAGACTTTTCATATGAAAAAAAATAGACTTTGGAGTGGGGTGATGTCGCAACATATTATTATTACTCATTATTATTATTTAAATGGTAAAGCATGCTCAATAAGCTAAGTAATCTTGTGCTTCCTCCTAATTTGTATGTTTCTAAAATTAACTCCACCTTTACTCTAATTGCTGAGCATAAGTAATAGAATCATAGAGTTTACAACATGAAAACAGACCATTTGGTCGAACTCATCAATGCTGACCAGGTATCCTAAATTAACCTAGTTCCATTTCTTAGCATTTAGTCCATATCCCTCTAAACCCTTCCTACTCACATACCTATCCAGATGCCTTTTGAATTTTGTAATCGTCCCAGTCTCTACCACTTCCTCTAGCAGCTCATTCCACACGTACCACCCTCTGCGTGAAAAAGTTGCACCTTAGGTCCCTTTTAAATATTTTCCCTCTTGCCTCAAGCCTATGCTCTCTAGTTTTGGACTCCCCTACCCTCGACTTCAGCAATTCACTTCATCCATGCCCCTCATGGATTTATAAACCTCATTAAGGTCACCCCTCTATTTCAATAGTCCAGGGAAAACAGCTCCAATCTATTCAACCTCTCCTTGTAGCTCAAACCCTCCAACACTGGCAACTTTCTTGTAAATCTTTTCTGCACTATTTCAAGTTTAACAGTATCTTTTTCCCATTGCAGGAAGACCAGAATTAAATGCAGTATTTCACAAAATGGCCTAACCAATGTCCTGTACAGCTAGAACATGACATCCCAACTCCTATACTCAATGCACTGACCAATGAACGCATGTGTACTTCCTTTACTACCCTGTCTACTTGCGACTCAACTTTCAGGGAACTGTGAAACCTGCACTGCGAGGTCTCTTTGTTTGGTAACACTTCCCATGACCTTACCATTAAGTGTATAAGTCCTGCTCTGGTTGGACTTACAAAAATGCAACAGCTTACGCTTATCTAAATTTGTAAGGCCTTACATCATGGTCATGTGGAACTGGGACCGCAGTAAATATGGTTCCAGAGATGTTCACTCTTACTCTCTCTTGCAATTAGTGCAGGACTGTTGATGTTTACTCACAAGGGCGCTAATTACGTTCGATCAATAATCCAGACACAATCTTACTGCACTACTCTGCTAGTTTAGGTATTATTGAATATTCATTGAAGTCTTTGTAATTTAAATTTTACACCTCACTGGGACATCCTCCAAGTTAATTTTACTCTTTTCTAAGAAGGATGAATTTCTGCCAATGTTAGAATACTGATCAAGTGCTGCTTTCTCCTGAATGGCATTGAGTTTCTTAAGTCTTGTTAGAGATATCCAAGTGGAAAGTATTCTAACATAGTCCTGACTTGTGTCTTGCAGATGTTGTAAGCTCAATTATTCAGTCTTTTATTTTTAATGAGGTGGTGTCTGATTTATGCTGAAATTAATGAATATTGAGTCTCCAAATTAAATAGTAAGAAATCAACTGATGTCTTACTTTTTCTGGTCTGGTATTATATATGTCTGGTAAAGCTTAGAATTTCTCTCCATAGGTTCAAACTAATGTATCTAATTCCAGATAGTCCAGGCATAGTGCGGCTAGCGTTAAATTTTCAGAACTATTGAGCCAAATTGATGAGAACCTCAAACAGGGGATCACGATTGCTCACATGGTTAAGACTCAAGGTTTTTGGTCAGGAAGAGATCCTAGAGCCTAGGAAAGGGAAAGAGGTATTTGAAATACGGGAGTCATAAAACAGGTGGGGTGAAAGGAAGGGATGGGTAACATTCAGGGGTGTTGCTGTTGTACGAAAGTCACAGCTGAATGATGCGGCCTTTCGTTCCTCCCAAAGGTTTTCATGGAGATCAAAAAATTGGCTTACACACTCACATCCAACTCCTCATACAGACAGGATTTTGGAGGGGTCAATATTTTCCTAACATACTTAGTTAACTTTTCATTATTTATTTATGTAGGGAGGCAGGCTACCAATTTCAGCACTTAGCCATTTACCATATTATTGGCATCAACTGGGAGATGGAATGGAAAGTGTGGGTTAGTTGTCTAATCTATTTGTTTTGCCCTGGTTCCCTCTCCTGGTGAAAACATGCTCCATGGGGCATGTAAAATCCAACTCCTGATGTGTTAGTAAACTAACAGCTAAATATGCACAGAACTCTGGTATATTTTCTAATACTTGTTTAGCCACAATAACCATTGGATAATGACTGGGAGCTAACTTGGAACAAATCAGAATATCGGTATTTACTGACAGGTCAGATTTGTTTCAGATATCATAAATGAGCCAGGCTGATAGATTACCAATCAACTGTGCTGAGGACACCAAGTTACCAATTCTGCTATGAAAGTTTGACTTGGTTCCATCATAGTTAGACATCATAATTTTCCATCATATGGAGTATAATCCTTTGGTCACCAGAACTGGTGACGGCACAGTGGTTCAGTAGCAGGCACTGCTGCCTCACAGCGCCAGGGACCCAGGGTTCGATTCTGCCCTCAGACGACTATCTGTTTAGAGTTTGCACATTCTCCCCGTGTCTATGTGAGTTTCCTCTGGGTGCTCCGGTTTCCTCCCACAATCCAAAAAGATGTGCAGATTAGGTGAATTGGCCATACTAATTTGCCCATAGTGTTAGGTGCATTAGTCAGGGATAAATATAGGGTCTGGGTGGGTTACTCATTGGAGGGTCAGTGTGGCCATGTTGGGCCGAAGGGCCTGTTTCCATACTGTAGCAAATCTAATCAACAATGCAAGCTATATTTGAATAATTTATTCATCTACAAATTGTCTAAAATATGCTCCTATTATTTTCAAAGGACAAAGAAGACACAAATAAAAAGTAGTGGCTATCAAAACAGCAGTGAATTGCATCTTTTTTTAAAAAATGAAGCAAGTGTTTTGCAATTAGCACACATTGCTGAATTAATTGAGAATTGGATTTGATTTGGAACTTGCTGTATAGTAATCCTGGTAGACAATTTCTCCATAGGAAATATTGATTTAAGGATTTGAGAATTCTAAAAATTGAACAATTAACATTAATGAAAGAAAGAGTTGCATTTTGTGGGTTAAGGCATGAATGAAGAAGTTGTTCAACATTTCCAAATAGTACAGACAGGCATTTGCGAATTTTCAAAATGGGAATATTGCAGCACAGTAATCACAGAAATGAACAATATAATTACATTGTAAAGAGATTTAGGAGTTTTAAATGAGCATACAACAAGCAAAGTGAACAAAAAATGGACTTCCATGTCTTTCCTTAAGTTAATATCCACATTTCAACAAGAAGCAGCCTTAAACTGTGGGCTGAAATTAAAAGCTTAACATATGATAAATACACAGCAAACCATTTAACATCTGTGCAAACATAGTTAGAAAATAAAAACTGGTAATGGTTAGGGAGAAGACATGACAGTATATATTAAACTTACCAAAAGGAAGTTAATGAGTCAAGTGGCCCTCTTAATGGATATTAGAGAAACAAAATGCCTGATAAAAGGGCAATCATTGTAAAATTTATGAAATTATGCAAGAAAACAAAATAACTTGCAAATAATTGTGAAGTATGGCAAAGACAAGAAGAAGCAAATTACAGCAGATGCTGGAAGCTGTACTGAAAACAACAAATGCTAGAGATTACAGCAGGTCAGACAGCATCCATGGAGAGAGAGTAAGCTAACATTTGGAGTCTAGATGACTCTGATGAACAGTCATCTTGACTCTAAACATTAGCTTGCTCTCACTTCATGGATGCTGTCTGACCCAAGACGATCTCCAGCAGTTGTTGTTTCTAATTCATGGCAAAGGTAAGCATTTGCCATAAAAGGCTAAGTCACAAGATAGGTGCACTAAACCTAAAAAGAGGAAACAGATTCACACATGGGTGCTGCTCCCCTGGACCAAAGCAGTATTCTGACAGTTACTGCCCTGGCAATTTAAAACTCCTTTATCCATATGTGACAAAATATAATTTATTTATGAGTCAAACATGAGAGTGGCTTTAGATTAAGTACCACATTTGGAAAAAATACCAGCACAGATTTGAAATGTCAAATGTTTGCTTTTGAATTATAGCATTTAATGTTGTCAAATGTGGATCATGTGCAATGCTCCATGGCATTAAATTCTTCATCATTAATAATGATATTGCAGGATGTTTTTGCATTGCTTTATTGTTTTTAATGAGGTCACAAATCATGAAATATAACATAGAACAGGTGGATTCAAATATTGTACTTGAGCAAAAAATCACTTTCAGTTCCCAAAACATTTCCACCACATCATCACAATAGTGAAAGCTAATGACAAGTGAGATTTTGGTTTGACGCAGTGCCTTGTGTATGGTTAATATATGACAAAATCTCTCAGCTAGCATTTCCATGAAGTTGGCAGGGCTGTCTTCTCTGTTTGATAATGATGAATGATGTGTGAAGGAGAAATTTACAACAAGTGGATAAAAGGATAATAAAGAATAATAAAGAAATATTTCAAAGAGTAAAATTGTCATATGCTTGCCAATGTCTAGGTTTAAAAGGACAGAAGATATATTTATCAAAAGAAACACGTAGTTGTAAGATGATGATCACAACTTAGTCATATAGCACCCCTAATGCAATAAATACCTATGGCACTTCACTGCAATGTTATAAAATAATATGTAAATCCAAGGCACTCATGGTGAGGTTAAGTCTGATGACCAACCACTTGAGTGAAAACAGGAGATTTTAAAATAAAATCTCAAAACAAGGTAGACAGGCAGAGAGGTTGCAAGTGGAATTTCAGAGCTTGGCTCCAATCAATTAAATGTAAGGCCATCAATAATGGACTAATTAAAATTGGAAAGTGACCAGAGTTAGAGGAAAACTGATTACTTGGAGAATTGTGGAACTGGAGAAGTTTACAAAAATAGGGAGGATCAAAGCCATGAAGAAATTTTAAATCAAAGATGAAAATTTTAAAATCATGATGTTGCTTTACTGAGAACTATGGTTGGTTCATGATTAAATAAGGTGAGAGGGAAATGGGGCCTATTGCCTCATTTTGACATGGGCAGCAGAGTTTGGATTACTTCAAGTTTACAACGGGTAAAATGTTGGAAACCAGGCAGGAATGCATTAGAATAGTCAAACCAAAGGAGAGTTTCAGCAAGCATTGATCCTATAACGGTGGCAATAGGTGAATTTAGTATGAAAATAGCATGAAAATGACTCCAAGGCTAAAAATAGACTGATTTAATTATGAATTTTTCCAAGGAGAGAGAAATAATAGGCATCTAATTTGTGTTGGGTTCAAAAACTCTCGGTGAAATCTTACACAGGCCTGAGCAATGTAAACTATGGTAAGAAATGTGGCAGAAATGGACAAGAACTAACAAGTCTGATGTCAATGTCAGGAGTATCTTGGTTTACATGTGAGGTGTGGCAAGTTACTCATCAGTCAATTAGTTGGCAATCAAGGGGTAATATTGCTTAATTGCCTCAAGGACTGCTCAATTTGTCATATAAATATTCAGCATTCTAGCTTACCAAACTCATCAAACAAGCTAAACAGCAAGAAAACTCAACATGGAAATTAGAGCAAATAGCTGGCAAATTCACTACTTGTTCCCAACAACCTACAAGCAGTATTTGATCAAATTGTAGCCTGAGGCATTATCTACAGGCCCAGTCTCAGGCATGCCTCATCAAGGAGGTTGGCATTCAGTATCTAACATCCTCTCAAGACCAACATGGCATTTCTCAAAACTCTGGCAGTGTGCTGTGGAAGCAGAGACTTATATTGTAGGGTGAAGAGAAACTAGACATTGAAAGGGTGGAGCAGGGATACATTGAGCACATGGACAGGCACCAGTTCAAGGATTGAACCAAAGTGCATCTCAAGTTTGCTTACTTGCTCTCATTTAACTTCAGGAGTGGGAACTGAAGGCTGTGTGGATGGGAAGTTGACAGTTGTGAAGGGTGTGGGTTACAATATCTATAAGGGGGTGGTGGTTACAGTAAAGCCTGAATGGGCAATGGCTAATATGGGAACCAGATTAGCCCATAGTTAAGAACACCCTGACCTTAATAGGGGATAGCAGTGAATGACAATGCCTGGCATAGTCATATCATATGCCAGAGGCTGGATGGAAAGGATAAGCAGTTGCATGCAGATGGTTTGGATTGGGAGCTGGGGACATGTGAAGCCTATAGGATTTACAGGAAAGGTGACAAGGAAGTGGTTTTGGATGTGCAAGTGTCCACTGGCATGTTCACGTGATATAAGAGGCCCTTGTGCCTGGATGACTCAACATGCTGAGGGTGCCAAAGGCAGGTGGACATTCCTTTACATGAACATCCATGGGTCAGAATGGAGTAGGCAGGGTGGAGATAGATGACCCCACCAGCTCTAGCAGCTACTCCTATGGAGTTTCATGATTGGATACTTCTGAGATGCCTCTGTGTGTTTTTCCTCTCTGAATTGGTGACCCTGGTACTGCCCTATCCCTTTGTGAGGAAGATGCACCAGGATTGAGAACCAGGTTCTTTGATACCCTGTCATCATGCCTTCAGTCCTGAGGACCAATGGGTAGGACAATGGAGTGAAGGTGTATGTATGACCCTCCGGAGGGTGCTCTGCCTGCTTCTCCATGGCACCCACCAAACTGAACATGAAGTCAGCTACCAAGTCATATGGCTCCCTGCACGACTGCAGCTTCTGGGCAATGATTGCACCCCACATATCTATCAGCTGATCCTATCTCTCCCTGTACTTAAAGACAAAGTTCTCCATTGCTGGCAGCATACGGTTCTTGCTTGCATGGTGCTGAGCAGACACCTGGTCTCCTACAATCCTCCCAGAGTCTGCAGCCTGGGGATCTCTTCCTTGGCTAGCTGCAGAGCAATTGCAGCAAGGCACTCACCAGGTTGTGGTTCCAAAGTCTCAAAGCCCAATGTTCCCATCAAGCTGTCAGTATCTAGGCTGGTGTGCAATGCAGGAAGTAGCTTTGTCCATTCTTCCTCTAAGGCATCAATACTTTCATCCTCAGAAGTCCAGGATAAGGCTGCTGTGGGGAGCTTCGTGAGACACAAGTGAGCGAAAGCTTCATGGCAAGTGATTAGAAGTGGTGTGTGATGAATGAGTTGAGCAGTCGGGTTAATGTCAGATTTGCATTGGAATGAAGTGTTTTCCTTATGCAGCTGGCAGAGCATGAACGTTCCTGCATTGCCACAGAAATGATGCCTGTCATCTCCTCCGAGTGCGAGGATTCTCTCCTCTAAGGGGTGAATGACATAGTGTTGGACACTCCTCTACCCATACAGTCTTACTCTGTTGTGTTATGGGTTGTCTTCTCCTGTATGAGAGAAAGGGAAAGATGAAGTGAGATGAAATGGGGTGAGATGACTGTTAAAGTTGTTGAAGTGGTTGCCTGGTGATGAGGTTTTCTGAGGGAGTGAAGAAGAAGTGCAGGGGAGTTTGGCATGTTCATAGCAAGTGGCAGAATATGTTGTGGGCAATAGTGAGAGTGGCAGAGCATGAGCCTTAGTGGGAGGTAGATGCAGCAGCTGAGTTAGAGTGAGTGTTAGATGGCAGAGGCAAGAGTGTAGCACTTATTCTAGTGTAACAGCGAAGGTTATGGATTTTTATGGCACTGCTGACTTTTCCTCCACATCTTGGAGGTGGCATGGACCTTGGTGGCATCTTGTGACCAGGCTGCCAGTGTCTGATGATGGACTGATCGTCTGGAATAAGGACTTGTCTCCTTTGCACCCTCCCCTCTACCAGGACCTTGAGGTCTAAATCAGAGAATCCTGATGCCAGCTTTTCACTACCTCTGACATGTTCAGTTTCTGTCCGTCAATGAGCCCTCGCCTTTCAAGATCACATGGGAGTAAGGGATTCCAGTCTTTTTGTCCGATATCTGCTGACTACCAAGTCATTCGGGGAACACTGCACGGTTAACTGGACATGAGAGAAGCCATAGGAGAGTGACAGGTACTGCAGCTGGTAAGATACAGAGGGAAAACACATGAGGTCTAATGATAAAACTTCTCCAAAAATATTAACAACTCAACCTTAGCCAAGAAGACAAGTAAGAATCAGCCTTCTGGATTTGATCTTACAGGTATGTAAATGGACAATACAACAGACTTTAAGAAGCTATTGGATATAGCAGTATGTGAACTCACAATTCAATATTATACCAGATAATGATTTTACAACTCTATTTCGCAATGACTTTTCCTCATGAATCCATGTAAAGGAAGAAGTGAGAAAAAAGATTATTTTGCTCATTAAAAATGCTCCCGAAATCATCTGATTATTCCATTATGAGCTTCTCATTTCACATCTGTTGTCTCAACCACAAGATTTGAAAAATAAGCCCTATTATTGATATCTTAATAATCTTCATCCTCTTTTGAACAGACATTAAGGAATGTTTTTGTAGAGGAACACAGAAACAGTGAGCTTGTGGCATGAATTCTTTGAACTGAATGAATCAAATCTCTTGAACAGTGCTGAAGAAGTTAACTGAAAGCTGTACTGCAAAGTTCACTGGGTTGATTCCTTGAACACGAGGGTTGTTCTGTGCAGAGGTGCTGCATAAGTTGGACCTATTCTGTCTGGAATATAGGAGTATGAGAGGTCATCTCATTGAAAAATATAAGATTCTGAAGAATAGTTCTCAGGACTGATACTAAGTGGTTATTTCTCTTGGTTAGCAAATCTGTTCCATGACAGTGCAGACTCAAATTATTGTTTAGAAGTGAAATGAAGAGAAAACACTTTAGTCACGTATGTTTGAAATTATCTCAGGGCATTAAAGTTCAGTTAAAAACTCATCAGTGTAGTGATTGTAATGAGGTTAGCCAGCTAGATCTCATGGAATGTGAGTTCCCTGATTGGGACTATTAATCTGGTTTGGAACCCTGGCTGAGTGTCAGAGATACTGACATTCTGGTGCCTGACTCTATTTGAGGCAGTACTATAGTCAAGGATAGTTCAGGAGTAAATAAAGGGTGATGGAAGATGGCCTCTGCAGAGTTATTTCATTCAGTATTTGTCAGTGTAGTTCATAACACACTCAGGATTATCTGGCAAAGATTGTTCAAGTGCAGAATCACATTTAATGTTGGATGCTTTTACAAGCCTAGGCTGATCACGATCCTTGTTTTTTTGTGAACCATTGAAGAAATTTGCTTTTTGATATGATCCACCAGCTTTTTGATATGGCACACACACCTGGTATCACACTGGCAATTTATACTCTTACATCCCCATTTACTCACCCATTCTCCTGTTTCTCACCACATCCACTAATAACACTCTCCTATATTCATTTTCCCTGTCAGTCATTCTTCCACCATTTGTTACTCATCCAGGCCCTCAACCCAATCACACAACTACCCCCAGAGCCCATTCACTCTCCCAACATCCTGTCACTCTTCCATCTCATTTCCCATTCATTCTCTTTAGCACACACACGCCCCCTGATATTAACACCTCCATCTACCCATCACTGACACCCATCCCCAGTAACTCTCCTATCCCCTATGGCTTTCTGAACCATCCATCATTCTCCCACTGTCTCCCATACGCTCACTCAATCCCTTCCCCCGCATCTATCACAAATCTGAATTGTTCATTTCCCAACCCCCCAAGTGATTCACCCAACCCTAACACCAGTCACTCACCCAGCTCTGCCAACCTAGTCCCCTGTGTCATCTCTCATCCCTGTCACTCTCCCATCTCCCACCATGCTTCTACTAACACACCCCCATCCCTGCACTTATTTATCCCGCACACTTCTCCCTCTGTCTCTCATTAGGACTGAGAGATTTCGTAATTAATATAATTGAGAAGCAATACTTGTGGCTGTGAAAGAAGCTCATCCCTGGAATGCCTGATTAGCCAATTCAAGAGTCCAGACTGAGTGTCTAAATAGGAGTGATCTAATGCTGACAATCAGAATATTTACAATGCTTAATGTAAGTGTTTTGAAATGCATTCTGAAGAATGGTAATGTTGGAGTAGAGATACTAACTCTGCGTCCTCCACAGATGCTGCCAGCCCTGCTGGGTTTCACCAGCTCTGTCTGTGTTTCTTTCTGCTTTCTAGCATCTGCAGTATTTACCTTTTATCCCATCAAGATGCTTGGGAAAGAGAAAAGGATTTTGGGAATAAAAATTGCACTCATTGTCTGTCTGACTCAAATCACCCTCCCATTCATGACAGGACTACTTTTCAATCTTCTCTCCAATGTGTGTTGTAACCCTCTTCTAAAAAACGTGAAAAAGAATCTACGGTACTTCAGAATTTGGATTCCTCAGCACAACAGTGGCTAATAGACCATTGAGGTTATCAATGTAGTTGCCTTTGTACTTGTAGGTCACCCTAGTTACAGTGTGAATCAGAGGGGAAAACAGTAGAGATTGGCAAGAATCTTACGGAAGCAACAGGGATCTTATCCAATAGCTGGAGAAATTACCAAGTCTTCTCCTTTTGGAAAGGCCTGCCACGCCTTTTTTCTATTCAGACAATTGACTATCCAACCTCAGGCTTTTCTAAGATGCCAAGTACCCAGCTGGATGCCAAGATCAGGAGTCTTTTGTGGATATACCTATTTCAAACAGGTATGCTGTTTTTGAAAATGTAGGGGTGATGGATTCTGAGGGGAAAGTAGCACAAATGGCCAAGTGTCTGGTATTGAGACTGGCTCTAATGCAATGAGGGGCACGTCAGGTTCCAAGCAATCAATTGTGTTAGGGGACTCTCCAGTCCAAGGTACAGACAGACGTTTCTGTGGCCAGCAGCGAAAAAGCAGAATGGTGTGTTGCTTCCCTGGTGCCAGGATCAAGGATGTCTCAGAGAGAGTGCAGAATGTTCTCAAAGGAGAGAGGGACCAGCAGGAGGTAATTGTCCACATTGGAACCAACGACACAGGAAGGGGAAAGGTTGAGATTCTGAAGGGAGATTACAGAGAGTTAGGCAGGAATTTAAAAAGGAGATCCTTGAGAGTAGTAATATCTGGATTACTCCTGGTGCTATGAGCTAGTGAGGGCAGGAGTAGGAGGATAGAGCAGATGAATGCATGGCTGAGGAGCTGGTGTATGGGAGAAGGATTTTTGGATAATTGGAATCTCTTTTAGGGTAGAATTGACCTGTACAAGAAGGACGGATTGCATCTAAATTGGAAGAGGATTAATATACTGGCAGGAGATTTGCTCGAGCTGCTCGGGAAGATTTAAACTAGTAAGGGGTGGGACCCAGGGAGATAATGAGGAAAGAGATCAATCTGAGACTGGTACAGTTGAGACCAGAAGTGAGTCAAACAGTCAGGGCAGGCAGGGACAAGGTAGGACTAATAAATTAAACTGCATTTATTTCAATGCAAGGGGCCTAATGGGGAAGGTAGATAAACTCAGGGCATGGTTAGAAACATGGGACTGGGATATCATCGCAATTACAGAAACATGGCTCAGGGATGGGCAGGACTGTCAGCTAAATGTTCCAGGATACAAATGCTACAGGAAGAACAGAAAGGGAGGCAAGAGAGGAGGGGGAGTTGTATTTTTGATTTGGGATAGCATTACAGCTGTACTGAGGGAGGATATTTATGGAAATACATCCAGGGAAGTTATTTGGGTGGACCTTAGAAATAAGAAAGGGATAATAACCTTATTGGGATTGTATTACAGACCTCCTAATAGTCAGAGGTAAATTGAGAAACAAACTTGTATGGATATCTCAGCTATCTGTAAGAATAATAGGATGGTTATGGTAGGGGATTTTAACTTTCCAAACATAGACTGGGACTGCCATACTGTTAAGGATTTAGATGGAGAGGAATTTGTGAAGTGTGTACAAGAAAATTTTCTGATTCAGTATGTGGATGTACCTACCAGAAAAGGTGCAAAACTTGATCTACTCTTGGGAAATAAGGTAGGGCAGGTGACTGAGGTGTCAGTGGGGGAGCACTTTGTGGCCAGCAACCATAATTCTATTCGTTTTAAAATAATGATGGAAAAGGATAGACCAGATCTAAAAATTGAAGTTCTAAATTGGAGAAAGGCCAATTTTGATGGTATTAGGCAAGAAATTTCGAAAGCTGACAGGGGGCAGATGTACGCAGTAAATGGATGGCTGGAAAATGGGAAGCCTTCAGAAATGAGATAACGAAAATCCAGAGAAAGTATATTCCTGTCAGCGTGAAAGGAAAGGCTGGTAAGTATAGGGAATGCTGGATGATCGAAGAAATTGAGGGTTTGGTTAAGAAAAAGAAGGAAGCATTTGTAAGGTATAGACAGGATAGATCGAGTGAATACTTAGAAGAGTTTAAAAGCAGTAGGAGTATACTTATCATGGAAATCAGGAGGGCAAAAAGGCTACATGACATAGAATTAAAGAGAATCCAAAGGGTTTTTACAAATACGTTAGGGACAAAAGGGTAATTAGGGAGAGAATAGGGCTCGTCAAAAACTAGCTCCTTTGTGTATTTTGCATCAGTATTTACTGTGGAAAAGGATATGGAAGGTATAGACTGTAGGGAAATAGATAGTGACATTTTGCAAAATGTCCATATTACAGAGAAGGAAGTGCTGGAAGTCCTGAAATGGGTAAAGGTGGATAAATTCCCAGGACCTGATCAAGTGTACCCTAGAACTCTGTGGGAAGCTAGAGAAGTGATTGCTGGGCCACTTGCTGAGATATTTGTATCATCAATAGTCACACGTGAGGTGCCGGAAGACTGGAGGTTGGCTAATGTGGTGCCACTCTTTAAGAAGGGTAGTGAGAACAAGCCAGGGAACTATAGACGAGTGAGCCTGACGTTGGTGGTGGGCAGGTTGTTGGAATGAATCCTGAGGGACAGGATGTGCATGTATTTGGAAAGGCAAGGACTGATTAGGAATAGTCAACATGGCTTTCCCTGTGGGAAATCATGTCTCACAAACTTGATTGAGTTTTTTGAAGAAGTTTTTTGATGATGGCAGAGCGATAGATGTGATCTATATGGACTTCAGTAAGGCGTTCAACAAGGTTCCCCATGGAAGACTGATTAGCAAGGTTAGATCTCACGGAATACAGGGAGAGCTAGCCATTTGGATACAGAACTGGCTCAAAGGTAGAAGACAGAGGATGGTGGTGGAGGGTTGTTTTTTAGACTGGAGGCCTGTGACCAGTGGAGTGCCACAAGGATCGGTGCTGGATCCTCTACCTTTTGTCATTTACATAAATAATTTCGACGAGAGCATAAGAGGTACAGTTAATAAATTTGCAGATGACACCAAACTTGGAGGTGTAGTTGACAGTGAAGAGGGTTACCTCAGATTACAACAGAATCTTGACCAGATGGGCCAATGGGCTGAGAAGTGGCAGATGGAGTTTAATTCAGATAAATGCGAGGTGTTGCATTTTGGGTAAGCAACTCTTAGCAGGACTTATACACTTAACGGTCAGGTCCTCGGGAGTGTTGCTGAACAAAGAGACTTTGGAGTGCAGGTTCATAGCTCCTTGAAGTGGAGTCACAGGTAGATAGGATAGTGAAGAAGGCGTTTGGTATGCTTTCCTTTATTGGTCAGAGTATTGAGTACAGGAGTTGGGAGATCATGTTGCAGCTGTACAGGACATTGGTTAGGCCACTGTTGGAATGTTGCGTGCAATTCTGTTTTGCTTCCTATCGGAAAGTTGTTGTGAAACTTGAAAGGGTTCAGAGAAGACTTACAAGGATGTTGCGAGGTTGGAGAATTTGAGCTATAAGGAGAGGCTGAACAGGCTGGGGCTATTTTCCCTGGAGCGTCGGAAGCTGAGGGGTGACCTTACAGAGGTTTAAAAAATTGTGAGGGGCATGGATAGGGTAAATAGGCAAAGTCTTTTCCTTGGGGTTGGGGAGTCCAGAACTAGAGGGCATAGGTTTAGGGTGAGAAGGGAAAGATATAAAAGAGACTTAAGGGGCAACTGTTGCACACAGAAAGTGGTATATGTGTGGAATGAGCTGCCAGAGGAAGTGGTGGAGGCTGGTACAATTGCAACATTTAAGAGACATTTGAATGGGTATATGAATAGGGACGGTTTGGAGGGATGTGGGCCAGGTGCTAGCAGGTGGGCCTAGATTGGGTTGGGATATCTGGTCAGCATGGATGGGTTGGACCGAAGGGTCTGTTTCCATGCTGTATATCTCTATGACTCTATGAATGAAAGGCCAGGAACTCTGTTGATTGGCAGCAACATTGGAAAGGTGGTAACTACAGTTTATATGACTTGTACGTGAGACTAGGATTATCGTTGGACCCAAGTCAGAATTGAGTGATGGTGGCAGAGAGGTAACTGGATAGTAATTGCACGGGAAAGGTATTGGCAGCATGGTTAGCCCTACCTCTTTTCGGATGCAGGGTCCTTTGATCAGGAAGCTACAAATAATATTCCTCTGCAACATTTAAACTGGAGGGAGAAAGTGAGGACGGCAGACGCTGGAGAGTCCGAGTCAAAAAGTGTGGTGTTGGAAAAGCACAGATGGTCAGGCAGCAACCAAGGAGCAGAAGAGTTGACGTTTCAAGCATAAGTTCTTCATCAGGAATAAGGGGGATGCCCAAGGCAACTGAGAGATTAATGGGAGAGGGGTATGGTTGGGGAGGAGGTATCCAGGAATGTGATAGTTGATGAAGGTGGGGATGATGGTGATAGGTCAGAGCGGAGAATGGCGCAGAGAAGTGGAAGGGTGATAGACAGGTAGGACAGTTCAAGAAGTCGATGCTGAGTTGGAGGGTTAGATCTGGGATGAGGTTGGGGGAGGCACATTGAGGAAACTGATGAAACTGACAATGATCTCGTGTGGTTGGAGGGTCCCAAGGCGGAAGATGAAGTGCTTTTCCTCCAGGCATCGGCTGGATAGAACTTGGCAGTGTAGGAGGCCCAGGACTTGTATGTCCTTGGTGAAGTGGGAGGGGGAGTTGAACTGTTCAGCCATAGAGATGTGAGGTTGTTTAGTGTATGTGTCCCAGAGATGTTCTCTGAAATGTTCCACAAGTTAGCGTCCTGTCTCCTCACTGTAGAGGAGACCAGATTGAGAGCAGTGGATACAGTAGATGTCATGTGTGGCGATGCAGAAAAACCTCTATAGGATGTGAAAGGATCCTTTGGGGCCTTGAATAGAAGTGAGGGGGGACGTATGGGCACAGTTTTATACCTCTTGAAGAGGCAGGGGAAGGTGCCAGGAATAGAGGGTGGGTTGGTGGGGAGCATTGACCTAACAAGGGAGTTGTGGAGGGAATGTTATCTGTAGAATGCAGATAGGGGTGAGTAGAGAAATATATCTCTGGTGGTGGGGTCTGTTTGTAGGAGGCAGAAATAACGGATGATGATGAGTTGTATCCGGAGTTTGGAAAGGTGAAGTTAGGACCAGAGGGGTTCTGTCCTTGTTACGATTGGGGAGATGGGGTTCAATAATGGAGGTGCAGGAAGTGGAAGAGATGCACAGGAAGGCATCATCAACTGCGTGGGAGGGGAACTTGTGATCCTTGAAGAAGGAGGCCATCTGGGATGTTCTATAGTGGAATTTGTCATCTTGGGAACAGATACAGCAGAGGCAGAGAAATTGGGAATAAGGGATAGCATTTTTACATGAGTCAGGGTGGGAGGAGGTATAGTCCAGGTCACTGTGGGAGTTGGTAGCTTTGAAGTAGATGTCCACGTTGAGTCTGTCACCAGAAATGGAGATGGAGACGTCCAGGACAGGGAGGGAGGTGTTCAAGATGGTCCATATGAAACTGAGATCAGGGTGGAAGGTGTTCGTGAAGTTGATGGAACTGTTAACTTCCTCATGGGAGCATTAGGTGGCACCAGTCCAGTCCAAAGGATCCCTCTAAGGTTTAGCCATGGGCACCTGCATGGAACCCAACTGTGCCTGCCTTTTCTTTGGGTACATGGAACAATCCATCTTTGGCAGCTACATTGGCACTATTCCCCACCTTTTCCTCCATTACATCGATGACTGTATCAGCACCACCTCAAGCTCCCACAAGGAGTTTGAACAGTTCATCAATTTCATGAACACTTTCCACCCTGACCTCAATTTCATGTGGACCATCTCGAACATCTCCCTCTGGAAGGCCAGTGAATGCTTTTTTTTCTCCTTCACGCAGCCTTGTGAACCTTTTCTTCAAAGTCTTTACCATCTTAGTTGGCCCATCATGACAGAGTTCAAGATATACATTTACTATTTCTCTCACGCAGATATTCTCCTACATCCTTTGCAAGAAAGATGAGACATCTCTGAGATAGCTCCTTGGTGATGTCTCAGAGCTGCAGAAATCAACGCTTGAAACATTAACTTAAACAAAGCACCACATTTATATTCACACGTTGATCCGAATTTTGGCCATTATATCATAGACTATGATGGAAAGAGATCTAAATGCAACTAGAAGTTTTTACTGAAGTACCTATGGGTTATTGTACGTTGTACTCTGCTCATGTATGTACCTGAAGTGGAGGCTCACAAGGCTGCTTACAGAGTTGTCCACCACTTCTTGAAAGGATGGTGTCTATGTTTGATGCAAAGTCCTATGCAAAGTTGTTACTGGATTCCGCCATTTTTTTTTTGACAAGGCATGCGGGCAGTTTGATTTACCATAAATGCATCAGATGCTTAATATGCTTTGGATATTTTCTGTAGATTATGCCATCAAAGTGCTCATCTGAGTGTCCTGAAGCAGAAACTATATGCTTGCTACCTTATCCTTTGTCATGCTGACAGATCCACAATTTTGCTCTCTTTCCTAGCTAAAAGCTGCTTGTTCTTGTGTTTGACAAATGCTGATTTTATCTTTCTGTTATCCTCTAAATTACAATGTCAATATCACAGCTGATGGCTGTGAATGTGATATTGAAAAACAGTCTTATTCATCATTATTGTCTGTCAGCTCTCCCACCTGTGTTTTTTCCACTACTGTCTGGCAAGTTTGCAGTTCTGAGGTACCTTAAAAGGGAAAGATATGAGGGCTGTGGTGAGGGTAGATAGAGAAAACAAGACACATATGTAATTCTAAGGTTAGAATAAGCAGGATGCAAGAAGGAAGATCAGATATGGGTATGCAATTATCTTCAAATGAGCCAGTTCCACAGTTGGCCACCACCTCAAAAGCCTCGAGTAACATCGAGTACCCTCTCCTTCATGGGCATGGACATGGTTATTGGCAGACAATGGACCGGATCTGTACTGGTTACCATCTGCTTCCTCTAGTAGTGCAACATCTTGTCCTGGAAAAAAAGAAAGAACTGTACCAAGGGGTGTATGTGATGTGGTTGGGTGATAACAATTGTTGTATGTAAGCATTTGAAAAACTTATGCTTCAGCTGCAATGCATTTGCTCTCAGAGTTACAGGTAAGTTTTGCTTAGTGCATATTAGCCTTTCAAAATGTTGGGATCCATTTTGAGGGAAGCAGCCACTCAGAGCATGGTTCATGAGGATTGAATATTAAAATCATAGCAATGAGAGATAATTCAAAATTACCGTACTGCTTGAATCATTTTGAATGAGCCTGGATAATTTTTCAATGCAAGCTCTATGTCTATTTTCAGGTATCCTCCTTATTCTTCTGGTCCTCTCTCTTCCAATACTATCTTCACTTTTAGCTTCTGAGAATCATGGATGCCTAAGTCATTATGGATGCCTCCAGCTATCCATCGTGTTTCCACCTCTCCAGTTGGGGCTATTTTTTGACATTATTGTCTTAATTTTCCAGTAGGTTAGCTTTTTTAACTCATTTGAATACTGTATTATGAGACAATTTAAAGAAATTTTAGTTGCTGCAGCCTACACCAATTTCCCTTGCTTCCAACCACAGAGACACTGTTCTGCATACTGAAAATAAAATTCCTCAAGGCAATGATAAAAATAGCAGTAAGATCACATGGGAGACAGAAAATCCCAACCTGTTATTTTCGTAAACGTATTTGTAAATGCACTTTTCATATTTTATGACAAGCATAACTTAACAGGATGATAATGTTGCTTGTATAAACTACATTTATTGTTTGCTCACTCATTGCAAATGTTCACATGTATAGCCTGACCACTAATTCAAAGGATTTGAGTAAAATACTTCAGAAAAAGCATGTAGAGTTATTTGATGGAAATGGTTAGGAGTGTGATTTAAACAATATTTTTCAGGGCCCCATATTTATATTGTAATTTTACAGTTATTTTATTAAGTTCAATGCCTGTTCCATTGTTATTCTGATTAAAAGTCTACATGTCTGTTGTTTGGAAAATTATATAATTAATTTTGAAGTCGAAATTATTTAACTCGATTTTTCTCCATCAGAGAAAGCCCACTCAATGTGACTCATTTGAAGCGGTGCTTATAAATGATATATTATTCTTACTGCACAGAGAATACAGATACTATGTAATTAAAAGAAAAGAATTTTGTTTTGTAGTATTTCAAAAGAAAATCTGTTGCATTTTCTTAGAGCACAATTAAAGATGCCTCTGTTCATACCTTCCTACATTTCTTATTTCATGTTAAGATGGTAAGGAGAAGAAACTTTGAAAGTCAAAGTCCTATAAAATGCATTAAATTATCTAACACAGGCTTTTGTTGGCTAGATGCGATCCTTTGATTGGGGTGAGGATGAAATATAACAGTACAAAACTCAACCGGGGTGATAGATATTGAGTAGGAATGAATCTTGTTTGTTCTCAGGAAGGGTCACTGGACCTGAAATGCTAACTCTAATTTCTCTCTGCAGATGCTGACAGACCTGTTGAGCTTTTCCAAATAAAAAAAATTGGAAGCTCTGAAATGTCACGATTCCAATGTCTGTTTTTCAGTGTTTTACCAGTTTAACTGAAGTGCCATGCCTCACCCATATTTCCAATGCATTGATGATTGCATTGATGCTGATGCATTGTCTGACCCTGAACTGGAACATTTCATCAAGCTTGTTTCTTACCTTGCCTTAGTCCATCTCTGACTTTTCACTATCGGTTTCTGTTTCATTTATCTCCATTTCTGTGGGTAGACTGTCAAACAAGATCCACAGTAAGCCCACCAACTCCTGGTAGCACTTGTTCACATCCACTTCCCTTTAAAAGTCAATTCCATTCTCATAGTTTCATTATCTAAGTCACATCTATTCACAGAATGCCACTTTCTATAGCAGTGTTTATTTGTAAGTTAGCTTGCTGAGCTTGAAGCTTTGTTTTCAGATGTTTCATCACCATACTAGGTAACATCATCAGTGAGAATATCTGATGAAGCACTGGTGATATGTCCTGCCTCATTATGTATAGGTCTTGGTTTCTTAACATGGGTGATGCCATTTCCGGTTATTTGTTTTTCTTTTTTTTCAAGGGAAGGTAGATAGGATCTAAATTAATGTGTTTATTGATGGAGTTCCGGTTAGAATGCCATGCCTCCAAGAATTCTCATGCATATTTTTGTTTCTCCTGTCCAAAGTGTCCTTCTTTGTCTGTATATATCAAAAATAGTGATAGTCGGTCATTTCTTTTGGTGGCCAGTTAGTGTTCATGTATCCTGGTGGCTTGTTTCCTGTTTGTTTGTACAATGCAGTATTTTTTTTACAGTTCTTGCATGGTATCTTGTTAACGATGTTAGTTTTGCTGGTGGTATTTGTTAGATCCTTTCTGTTCATTAGTCGCTGTTTAAGTGTATTGGTAGGTTTGTGGGCTACCATGATACGAAGGGTCTGAGTATTCTGGAAGTCATTTCTGATATGTCTTTAATGTAACGAAATGTGGCTATAGCTTTTATTTGTCTTCCTTTTTCCACAATTGAGTACTCCCATATGCTATGTTTCATAAGGTCCTTTGCCTACTAGGAAACTGTGAGTTTTCAACACTCGCGGACACTGGAAAAATACAAAGATATCAAGGGTGTCTCATGTACTTGGAGACAACTGACAATGTTGTTTCACTTGTAACTTAATGAATATGCCTCTTTAGAACAGCATTTCCCACTGCCAATCATGTCATGTTAATAATAATATTATAACCATAATTGCTCACTATGAATTGATCAACTCTGTGGGCTAGTTTTGTTTTATTATTGATATTAACTCATGGGACATTGGCATTTCTGGCTGGCCAATATTCACTGAATATCCCTAATTGCTGTTTCAACTGATTGACTTGCTGAGGCCATTTGAGAGGGCAGTTAGGAGTCAACCATGTTGTGTGTGTCAGGGGTCATACATAGGCTAAACTAGGTAAGGGCAGCAGATTTCTTTTCCTAAACACTTAGGTTTTTATGAAAATCATCAATAGTTGCATGGTCATCATTAGATTAACTATTTTTTAAATTTGAATACCAGATTTTCATTGATTTAAATTGCACCATCTGCCAGGATAAAATTTGAATCCATGTTTCCACCTTGGGTCTCTGGAATGCTAGCCCAGTGACAATAGCATTTTTTCACAATATCCCCTTTAAACCAGTGAAACACACTCCAATTTATGAAGAGGATATTGCAATGAGCCAATTGATTTCTGTGAGAGCGGTTTACAAATAGTGAGGCAGTGTCACAACATTGAAAACACATTACACATTGAGCCTTTAAAAGTGGACTCTCTTAAAGGCAAAGTATTCACATTCAATGCAATTTCTGTGTACTTTTCACTCCAATTTGTACAAGTTATGAACATTTACAATTGTTGTCACATGTTACATTTCCTATTGAGATTTCTTATCCATATTCATTGTCCATGGTCCAAGCTTGCCAAAATGATTGGTGCAGTGACATTTGCTTTAGTTGTTGGTTGTTGATTATATTATTCCATACATTAGAATATTTTATTGTCATTGGGACGTATCTATGACTGCAACCCTTTTGGAAGGATAAAGAGCTGAGTTTTCAGAATTCTCCCTATTAATAATTCAGATAGTGGTATGGTACATTGGAGTAGAGTGGATTGGATCGGTGGTCGAACAAAGCTCTAAAGAAGTCAATAGACTGAATTTTACCAAAAATCATCTTAGTTTCAATTTTAGTGAATGTCACGAAAAGCTTCTGTTTGTGAACTCTAAAAGGTTAATTTACAGAATGTTATGCAGTTCCCTTAACTGTGCATGCAACACACCTCTATGGTGCTGCTATCATGCTAGTGTGTGTTTACGAGCAGTGGAAATACTACCCACTGCGGAGAGCTTCTGGGATTTTCACCTTTGGTGCCATAGCTGTGCACCAGATCATTTGCTGCCAACCATGAATAGCCTTCATAGTATAATTTGTGCCGATTTTCCAAATGAGTAGGTACCTGACCTATAGTTTACTTTTCAACCTTCATAGAATTCTAACTCTTAGGACCAAACTTACGAATTGGGTTATAGCACATAACTTCTAAATAAGCACATAGGATATTTTAATCAAATAAATGTTTATATTCCATGTCTGAGTGGCAGTGGACTTAGTTTTCATGGGACTGATCAAGTTGATATTTTAATTGAAAAACTACACCTGACTTAACACTTGGTCAAGCCGCTTTATTCAGATTAATAGGATTTTTAAAATTCTGGGTGTTGGTTGTGCATTTAATTATCTTTGCTTTTTATTTTTGATTTTATCAAAGTTTCTAACCTCCCTTGATAACAGGAGCCATATCAATACCATGATACAAAGTCCTCACTGAAAGAAAAGCATTATGATTGCAATGACCTTTTGTGGAAGTATAACTGACTGTGAATGAGGACGATTCCCAAATCTCTCCCTGCCCTAGCAGTCTTGATTGTAGTTGCCTGTATATGTATATTATCTCTTTGAAAACTCTCTTAGCTTCTTCACTGGATGGTTGTTACTGTTCCTTATGCAAAGTTTGTGACAAATTTGAAGCATTTTGGTCTAGATTTTAAGCTGGTTTTGCAACGTTTACATCAGTCATGATGTATGGGAAGCACATTAACTAACAGAAAATATGTCCTAGCTGAACCTAGCACAATTACTTCAGATTTTAGACAGTTCCTCTACAATAATTCTGCCTGCTTGCTAATATTGTCACCTCTCTCCTTTTGCCAATTTGCTCCCTCCTGTGGTATATTGCAAATAAAGAAGATAAGATATAATTAGTTCACACAAGATTACACTATTATTGTGACACTGTACATTCATACATTAGCATAATATGTGAATATATTACATTTCAAGTTTTATACCTTTTTGAATTTGATCAAAATGTATCTGTATATTCAGGCCATTTATTCACATTAGAAACCAATATTTGAACTAATTAAATTTGAAGTAATAAGAAGTACCTTTTTTACATGGTAATGTTTGCTGCCATGTTAGGGAAAAGAGGCAACCAAAAAAAATCAAAATATTTTCATTTTTCATAATTTTAAGATCTAAATATTAAGTGAACATCCCCAAGCACCCACACCCACTTCCCAAAGCATTTTCGAAGAAAGTTCAGGAGATGCAACATCTTCTATTTTATCTCCCGTCTTCCTACACCCAAGGTCTGAAGCATTCTTCACAGGTAAAGCGCAAATCTACTCCTTCTTTCAATTTCGCACAATGTATGTGATCTTCTATGCACAGGAAAGATCAAATCAAAACTAGTTGATAGTTTTGACTCTTTTATTGTGACCCTGATGCCTAGATGCCTATCATTTTAATTCTCAACCACATTCCCACTCTGACTTCTCTGTCCTTTACCTCCTACGTTATAAAAGGAAACAGAAGCTCAAGGGACTGAGCAGGTATTTCAATTAGATCCCTTACAATCTTACAATACAAACGGACAGAATATTTAGTAACAATTTCAAATAAGAACTAGAATTTTTATTTTCCAGAGCCATTGGTAGTGATTCTGCTACTGCCATTTATAGTCATCTAGATACATTATTATTGTCCTACCACCAACTCCTTTTGTCTAATGGCATCATCACCCCACAATCATTTAATTACTGGTGTCTTCAGCTTACCTCCTTTTCTACTTTCCCTTTTTCTCTCCTTTCCCTGCCTTTGTTCTTGTTTAAACAGCTCACAACTCATTATTTTTTCCTTTCAGATTTGCTATAAGGTCATCAGCTCGAAACTTTAACTTTGCTTCTCAGTCCACAAATTGTACCTAATCTGCCATCATGTTCAGTTTCAATTTTAGACTTGCTACATCAAGCATCTAGACTATTTTGCTTTTATAAAAAGCATATTCAATTAAGAAAAATAAACCTTTTATTGCACATTAATCTCCTGCTGAGTGCATACTATGATGTGGAGGTGCTAGTGTTGGACCGGGGTGGACAAAGTTAAAAATTGCACAACACCAGGTTCTAGTCCAACAGATTTATTGAGAAGCACTAGTTTTCGGACCACTGCTCCTTCATCATTGGAAGAGGATCCTGTTCCAAAGCTACCTGATGAAGGAGCAACTCTCTGAAAGCCAGTGCTTCCAAATAAACCTGTTGGACTATAATCTGGTGTTGTATGAGTATATACTAGATCAGTCCATCTTAAGGTTTGCTTTCTATATGGTGTTCTTTTTTTTACAGTATGGGTTGCTTTGAATGTATTTCCTAATGTATCGCCTTCTAATGCTTTAGACAAAGTTCTGACTTGTTTCCAGAGTAGGGTTCCATATAATCTGTCATAAGCAGTTGCGCTGAGATCCATTAAACTGTAAAATTCTTAATTAAATTCATTCTTACTCAACTCATCCAACTCTTGTCCCATATTCAGCAGCTGCTAAAAATGGTTACCAATCCAATCAATCTCTAACTTTCTTTGGCCATTTCTTGATAGATAACTGCATTAAATCTGCAGGCATTTCGTAAAATTCTTAGTTAGAGTTTACCTTAGATCAAACACAGACTGCTAATAAACCTGTTTTTATGTTTGAATTTATCAGTCTAATGATTCCATAAGGTGACTATATGAATTGCATTTCTTCCACAGTAAATGGAGTGCAATCAATTGCTATTCGGGATGAATTTTCAGTATTCAGATCTTGCCAGCAAATCAACAGCTATTAGCATAGTTTGCAATTGGATCAATATTGTTAAATAGGTGTGCACTGATTTCCGTGCTATTACAGATAAATCAAATCTTCTATGACACTACTTGCCTTCATGTGCAGTAGTAATGCATTCTCTGTGCATACTCTTGAAATAACAGTAGAATTGAACATATTAGTGCTGTTGCTTCTGTAAAAAGCTATTTGTACTTTGTGTTTACGATGTGGTAGCACATTATGCTTGGACCCGAATGTTCTAAGAGAGTTCATTTTTACTAACTCCATACATTGTGCACATACAATGTTGCAATGCTGCCAGCCAGGTAGTGAACTGTGCATTTGCAAGCTGCACACAAAGAAGCTAGATGGCTTGCATCAGTAGTATCTGCTTTATAACTTACAATATGTTTTGCCATCTATAAAATAAAAATCTAACCCACAGAGTTAATTAATCCCTGATGAGTACTTGATTATATGAAAATGAAAATGACATGGTGAAACAATGTGGGAAGCACGCTTGCCTAATACACATGAAGATTCAGCAAGTAAGTTAATCTGTAGGTGAAACATATAGTCGGCAGTCTTGTCTAAAATACAATGTGTTATTAATCAGACAAATCACTAACAAGAGGACAGTTTAACTCTCTTGAGAAAGACAAGTGACCAGGTTATGTGCCAGATCAAAAGTCAAAGACACATTGACAAAATGTAGACAATACCAACAGGTTTAAATTTTTGGGACACGGCTGACGTCCTAACATAATTTAAAATGTTAAGCAGCATTCAGAGCAATGGGTTTCTCAATTTAGATCTATCTGATGTAGGAAAGCAAACCATTAGAATTTAAACAAAATCAGAAAATACTGGAGAAACTGAGCAGATCTGGCAACATCCGTGAAGAGAGAAACATAATTAATGTTTCAGATCCAGTATAGTTCTCCTTCAGAACTATGAAAGTAAAATCTCTGTTATGATGAAATCTTTAGGTGACTGAAGAATAGAATGAGAAAAAAGGAGGCAGGATGAATGTCAAGATGTGTACCATCAATCCTGGTATTGCTTTACAGGAAGACTGAAATAAACTTGTCTGTTAAACAATTTAGATATGGCAGGAACAGATATAGAAACAATGGCTTGAACTCGAAGCAGTGCTGGAAAAAAAGTTCAGAGGCCTGCAAAAGTAGCTGGAGGTGCATATTAAAAGAAATTGTAAATTCACAGATGAGACAGTCTTTCAGAATTGAATACCAGAATTGATTCTCTACTGAAATAACTTCAGCAAGTCATTGAGGAAATGAAACAACTACCAAAGCAGCAAATGGAAAAGGTAGAGTCATCAATAAAAAGAGAGAGAAAATAATTGAAAAGGCTATTCAATTATTAAAGCAGGATATAAAGGAGAAAGATATACTGGACTAAGAAGAGGCAAACATTTTGAGATAATGTTGCCTGTCTCTGTGAAACAACAATATGTATACAGATGAAGATATAGCAGAGGCACTTGGAGCTCTATAAAACTTAATTAATTTGTCTTAATTTTGGATGTGAGCATAAGAGATATAGTTAGTAAGTTTGCAGATGACACCAAAATTGGAGGTGTAGTGAACAGTGAAGAAGATCAGATTACAACTGAGTCTTGATCAGATGGGCCAATGGGCTGAGAAGTGGTAGATGGAGTTTAACTTAGATAAATGTGAGGTACTGCATTATGGGTAAACAAATCTTTGCAGGACTTATACAATTAATGGTAAGGTCCTAGGGAATATTGCTGAACAAACAGACCTTGGAGTGCAGATTCATAGCTCCTTGAAAGTAGAGTCACAGGTAGGTAGGATAGTGAAGAAGGCATTTGGTATGCTTTTCTTTATTGGTCAGAGTATTGAGTACAGGAGTTGGGAGGTCATATTGCTGCTGTACAAGACATTGGTTAGGCCACTTATGGAATGTTGCATGCAAATCTGGTCTCCTTCCTATCGGAAGGATGTTGTGAAACTTGAAAGGAGTCAGAAAAGATTTACAAGGATGTTGCCAGGGTTGGAGGATTTGAGCAATAGGGAGAGGCTGAACAGGCTGGGGCTGTTTTTTCTGGAGTGTTGGAGGCTGAGGGGTGACCTTATAGAGGTTTATAAAATCATGAGAGGCATGACAACATAAATAGACAAAGTCTTTTTGCTGGGATGGGGTAGTCCAGGACTAGAGGGCATAGGTTTTTGGTGAGAGAGGCAAGATATAAAACAGATCTTGAGAAGCAACTTGCTGACATAGAGGGTGGTATGTGCATGGAATGAGCTGGCAGAGGAATTGGAGGAGGCTAGTATAATTGTAACATTTAAAAGGTATCTGGATGATTAAATGAATAGGAAGGATTTGGAGGGATATAGGCCGGGTGCTGGCAAGTGGGATTAGATTGGGTTGGATATCTGGTCGGCATGGACGAGTTGGACCGAAGGATCTGCTTCCGTGCTGTACATCTCTAAACCTCTATAAATAAAACAATAAACCCCAAGAAGATTTGAATCGCATAAAAAGAGATGAAAAAATAAGATTTGTGAGAAGCTAATCTATTGTAAAGTTTGGATGTGGTGTGTTAGAATACGTAAATTCTTGAACAATAATTGAATTCCATGAAAGAAAAGTTTAACAAAACAAAAAGAAAGGCAGCTGGCATCACTGACAGCTGTCCTGTGACATCTGATAGACAGGCCTGTACATTTTGAAACAACGATATGACTTCCTGACTTGTGATATTCCAATATAAAGGTAGCTGCCTCACCCTCAAACACTCCCTGTGTTTCACAGAGTCAGTAAACTCAATCAACTGTGTAACATATAGTAACATATTTAAGCGCAGAAATCAGACTACATGTGAACTTCTGCAATATTTCTATCTTGTAAATACCTAGTATTGGAAATAAACTTCAAGATATCTAATTTCACAAGAACTAATTATCTGTGGTATATATTACATGGCTAACATTAAAGAAAGCATGAGCTACATTATTGTGGCAACAGGGACAAGTTATTAGTGGCAGCTAGGTAAATGGCAATACACAAGTGTTCAAGACTCAAAAAGGTGACTACAGTGTGACTGTTGTAAAAATAATTTTCTTATCAGTCATGCATCAAATTTTATGAGTTCAAAACTGAAGTTAAAAAAAATTAACTAAAATGAAAATGTTACATACTTGTTCTGAAAAGTTGTATTTTACACTTCCTCTGTCTTTCAAAAAAGAAAATGAAAATTTACATGATACTCAAGACAGCTCCAATATGAAATAAAAGGTTGTTTGAAATGTACTGAAAGGAAAACACCTACCTAATTAAAACATTCCTGGCACAAAAAGATTTTTTTTAAAATTGTGAAATGTGATTTTTTATATTAAAAAGATTTCATTGTTCAAGTTGTCAGCTGAATCTGCAACTTTGGAAAAGTCAGAAAGAGAATGAGAAAATGTAGTCAAAATTCAATCTTTTTTGGAAATTAATTACACATTCAGGCACAAGCCTGCAACTTTTTAAAGGACCAGCAATATTTATTAATAGAGCAGAGGAAGGCAGCAAAAACAAAACAGAAAGCACAATACTTTGCAATATAGGTTTTTATTTTTGAAACATAAATCAGCACAAGAAAGATGGAAAACAAGCATCTGAATGTGGATTGGCACACCAGAGACATTCTGCTAGAACTTCAGTTATTTAAAGAAAAAACATTCCTTACTTTTGGATCAGGAGATAGTTGACAAAGAATTTCAAGCAGTCA
This sequence comes from Hemiscyllium ocellatum, assembly GCF_020745735.1. Classification (NCBI taxonomy): domain Eukaryota; kingdom Metazoa; phylum Chordata; class Chondrichthyes; order Orectolobiformes; family Hemiscylliidae; genus Hemiscyllium; species Hemiscyllium ocellatum. The sequence continues at coordinate 58,059,949 of NC_083407.1, read as the reverse complement.
AACCTTTTCTTACTTGGACACTGAAAGATGAAGAAGAATAAAATCCTCCAGTACAGAGGAACCTCAATTATCCAAAGGACATGGGCAGGGAATATTTCTTTCAATTAATTGAATTCCAGATAATTGAATGCATAGTTTAGCCGAGCATTGGGACCTTGCGATCTTGCCGGATAATCTGATATTTGGATAATGGAATTCTAATAATGACTGCAAAGATCATGACCTTTCTTTCAGATTTTACAAGATCAACTTAAGTTCTAGTTAATTCTATGTCGCGACTCACTATGGTAGTGTGCTGGAAATCATATCATCGCAAGTACAAAAATTTAATTGAACATTCAAATTCCCTAGTTTATCGAACTCTTGAACCTAGGTTAAAAAAAACACAACATAGGACAAACAGGCAGACAACTAGTGATCCACATTCATGAACATCAGCTAGCCATTTAACACCACAACCAGGTGTCCCTAGTAGCTAACCACACAGATGAAAAGGACCACAAATCCGACTAGAACAACACAACAGTTATAGGACAAGTTAAACAGAGGACAGCCAGAGAATTTCTAGAATCATAGTACTCATCCCTGGACTCCATCAATAAACACATTGACCTCGACCCAATATACTGGCCACCGCAGCGAGCAACCGGAACCGGGAACCAGAAGCAGTGAGAATGAAACCAGATACATCCCAACTGACACAGTACAGCAGCACTTCACAGGAGACTCCACAGCACTGAGGATGTCACCTAGAAAGGGGACAAAATGTCTTTAAAGCAACCTTTCAACTTGGCAAACATATCCACAACTGCAACCGGAACCCAAGCTACAAATCTTTGCATATACCATGACCAGATAGAATAAAATACTCATTATATTTCTGTACTAAACAATAAAATAGCTACTTATTGTAAACAGATGGTGGAAAATAAATGCACAGTACTAAATTATAACTCTCCAACTTAAATTCTACCCCTTTAATAAAATAGTATTGCACGCACATACAAATTGACACACAAAGAGTTAAGACAAGAGTTATGGCTGGAAAACAACAACACAGTCAATGAATCACAGTTCTGGCATCAAACTAGTTTAGAGGTGTCAATGAGGTCTTTTTCTTTAGTTCCTTTTCAGTTTCCTTCAGAGTTTTGAGAAGAATACAATGTTGGTTGGAGATTCTGCCTTTCAATATCCATCAAGACAGCTTTATTCCAGCATTTCGTACCATGTGCAAACTGTGTTCCACAATAGCAAATTTGGCTAGATTATGAATGAAATCCAATTTCTCAATGAAACTCACAATTGTTCTACCATGCTCCACAATGGCATGTGAAGAAAGGCCAAACAAGCAATAATACTAAAGAAGATTCCAAAGTTCCCTTAATGATATACAAGTATGTCAACAAAATGCAGTGGTAGCTATAATGTTACAGCTTACAGACCCCAGTTTGACAGTAAATGTCATAACTTGAGACACCATATGCATGCCATTAGAAAAGCTGAAACCATTGCCTCTATCCAAGTGATATATCCTCAAAAGGAGTGAACAAGATTCACTTTATGCCAAGATCAACATTGATGCTGGTGACAACATCACCCCTTTACACATTTTAAACAAGATGTCCTCAAAAAATTGATACAATGTGGTGCAATATATCCAAGATAAGCTAATGGCTTACAATGGGACTAACATCTCATGCATTGTCATAATCCTTCTTAAATGTCAATACGGATCATGTTGATGGATAACTGCAACTTCTTACACTTTTGAAAGAGCTGGCCCAGCTATTATTGGTCTATTAGAATTCATAGATTACCACGATGCATGAATGTGACCCAGACACCAGTTGCAACACCAACAATTTCAGACAGCAATGTTGACCTTACACACTTTGGTCACAGCCAAACAGGGTAGATTCAGCAAACTATGTCAGATGATAATCAGCTGTAGCAGCTCAAAATAATCAACATCAGCGCATGGCCTGAATCTTTCCACCAAATCCACAAACTGGTATATTCTTTCTAAGGATTAAAACTAGCTCTAAGTCTGTAATCTTCAAAGTCAATCAAGGTGTAATTCTACAAGCTCTCTGCAATAAGTGGCACCCCCAAACTGCATGCCATAAACCATCCAGATGACTCAGATAGTTAAGATATTTTGCCAAAAAACAAGCATATGTCAACAACAAATGATTTACATTCATCCATGATGACAGACAACACACCACAGAATAAATTTACACCTCCAAGTCATGGTAACTGTACACCGAACAGGTATTATCTTGTTGTATGACTCCCAAAGCATTATTTGAAAGTTATTTGGATGATATGTCTACATGCATTTGTGTTTATGTTATTGGAAAAGTGCTCCAATTTCTTAAGGGGAAGGGAAGGGATATTGCATTATAGTAAAGATTCCAGTTAATACAGGCCCATACCTATGGGACCATTACATAACCTCACGGCATGAAATGTTCTTTGAGACAAGTACATACCTTCTTTACAGTTTTACTCTTCGTATAATGGAGACAGCGTAGTCAGTCAGCTATGTGCATGTAATGTACAGTCAGATCAATAAGAATAGAGCTCAGATTATAGCTTTATACATCATTGTAGATAAACTTCAAGGGTCAAGGGTATGTATTATATGGGCTAATGTATACACAACCTGTATCACTGATGGCAATTGAAAACATCGAAACCTCCAGATGATCTGCCTGTAAAGCACGTAAGACAACTCTTTTCACTGTCCCTCAATACACATGACAGTAATAAATCAAATCAAGACAAAGTCACCATCATGAAATTTGGATAAATCAGCAAATCATATTTGCATTACATGAGAGACTCACAGGCTGACTTTTTATTGTAAATAGTTAATCTTCCTTTTGGAAAGGAGGGGAAGGTTCCATGTATACTTTAACTATAAGCAAGTTCACACTTAAGGATTTCATGTGTACATTTTGTCTGTCTGTCTGTTTTGTTTTTGCAAACAGCAAACACATGCAAAAAGCAGTTGGTTTTCTGTGATATCTGCTTCATAACCTATAATGTGTTTTACTGTTTTTGATAAATCCCTGGAGTACACTAATCCCTTGAGAGTGATTGATCATTAGACTATCATTATAAACATGATACTGGGATGAACAACATTTATAATTTATAACATTGACCGTATCAAAACACTTTCATCTGAATCACAAGATTTTGGGTTCATGTATACTGAAAGGCTTGATCATAAAAATCAAGGTTCACTCTCAGCAATACTGAAGGAGCATTGTACTGTCGGAACTTCTACCTTGCTAAAGAGATATTAAATCAAGTCCTAACTGTCTCCTCATCTGAATATCTGGCAGTTTTCAAGTTGATTAATGTAGGAGTTTACTAAGAATAAATAAACTGCTGCTTCTCCGGCATCACAATAGTACTCACATTACAGAAAGTATTTCAATGGCTAAAGTGCACTTTGAAATGTATGGTGGCCATTAAAAATGGCATATGAATGAAAGTCTTTATTTCTTTACAGCTAATAGCTATAATTAATACTTACAGGCAGAACTGTTTCAAATAGATAATTACTATCTGTATTTAAACTATCCTTGACATTTTATAAATAGATCCTAAAATTATAGCATACAATGTGTTATAAATCTGAGGTATACTTTGGAGCTTCTCTTATCAATTGTAATGGTATTCAATTGTTTTTGTTATTCCTTCCAAACATTCCCCCTTTCATAACTTAGAGCAATTTCAGCCTTCCATATCCTCTGTGATAGCCAAACATAATATGTCCTTTATGATTTTCTTGCCATCATTGTTTTTTCTAATTTCTTTTTTCATTATATAATTCTTGGTCATTACAATCAACACCAGACCATCTTCTCTTACAACTCCCCATGGCTCACAGGTTTGGCTGATAAGTGTCAATTTCAAAAGCTCCTGGCTCTAAATGTGCAAGGAGCCCACAACTTGCTCAGCAATCATTATTCCCTTGGTACTTTGTTCCTTTCTGGTTGTCACTATACAATTACCTCAGTTGGTGGTGTCAGTGGCTTTTAAATAGTAAAAGCTTTATATCTAGATTGTTCAGGTACCCAGCTATGATTATTATTGATTCTTGAAGACCACAAACTGACACTGATTGTAAGTCACAATGTGGTGTTTCAGAATATCCACCACTAATAGTTCAGGAAAATTGTATAAAGTAGTTTTATAGATAATACTCCAAATACTTTTGTAGCAGAAGCTAACTGGGTAAAAATTCAACTTAAAAGAGATATTATAATGATTTTGTTTCAGTGTAGCATTAAATATTGAAAAATGTTTATCAAATGAAGTAAATTGAGAAATAAAGTCTGGGTTCTGCTGGTTGCCACTAAAATCACATGTTGAACCAAATTATTACTCCTCTGCAGAAGTTCTCTGTAGAATGGAGAATTTTTGCAATTAAGGAGAATTTGGCCAAACTTTCTTTATTGTACTTCTTTAAAAAAATGAACAAAATTAAACTAGGATAACTAAAATAAACCCAAATCGAAGAAGATTTAATTTGAATTAATTATTTTCTAATGGAAGGAAGAAATAAGTATTCTTATCAGACACTACGTTTATGTTGTAGGATCGAATGTATAACACTTGGAATTAAAAATGTCTGTTGCCAGCTGGAGCATTTTTAACATAATCTATTGCTTGTAGCCTTATGTATGAGCTTAGGATTGCTAAAAAATATTCTGTTCCCTTTTTAGGGATGACCACAGTGTTGTGATATCTACCATGAGTAGGGCAAGGAAGCAGGTTCCAAATCCACCCAAGCAGGACAGGTACTGTTGGCATCGATCTGATTTACATAGGCTCTCTAGTCAATGAGACAACAATCACACCTGATCCTCCCAACCATCCCCTCAAAGGTGGGAGGATCAGGTGTGAGGATCCCTTCAAAGAGTAATAATTTGCTGTGGCAACATACACTTTTGCCTGCATGTTGTAGCCTCGACCTGCAGACAGCTCTGGTTAAGGCTCAGATTTCTTTCCATCTCATGATTTACCAGGAATCTCTCCTATTCTTATTGCCTGCCATGTTGGAAGGATTGACAATTTGATACTGGCCTGTTTGGATGCATTATGAATCCAATGTCAAATTCTGAAGTGGGCGGTGGGCCTTCATCCCAAAGTTTTTGATTCAAAGCAATCCATTGCATTCACCAGACTTCAACCTTTATAAATTGTCACAGCACTTAAAGTCTTCAACATAAGTTCTTGTTGATCAGGGAATATTATAGAAAAGGAGTTTCATGAGAAAATAACTATGAATATTTTGAATGGGTGAGCAGGCTCAAGGGCAGGTACAGATTCAGGTCTTTACATATTCTAATGTTAATGTAACTTGCAGCACAGTATAAACATTAAGCAGATTGTATAGTCTTCTTCAGTTCCATGGTTTTAGCATGGCTGTAATCATGGCTCTCCAACCGCTTTTGTATTTAATATCAGCCAACATCTTGGTATTGTTCTCATATTTTATGTCAGCTCGACTTCCAGTCACTACTAGATGTTCTAGTTTCTCTCTCCGAAGTATACAACCAAAGAACTGCAGTTGACTCTTGAGGATGCTCTTCTTGAATACTTACCTTCTGCACACATCCTCAGTAGCCATATGTTGTCCATCTGTTTGTTCTCATACATCTCAGAAATCACATCAGTTGCGTGTATTTTATTTTTAATTGTCTTTCTTAAATCTCAAATATGACATCCCTATAGTAATGTTGACCAGATAAAATATTTTAGATTTTTTTTCTGCTTTCCATAGCCATCTTCTTTAATGGATAGTATATGATTGAATATTCTAGCTGTTCACTTACAATTTATTCATGGTGTAATTCTTGAGAGTTCAATGGAAAGATGTTGAACTTATTGTGTTAAGCTGTTTTGCCTCTTTTGCCTGTTGGAAGTGAATTGAACTTTGACTGTAGCTCAAAACATCTGGTACCAAATGGGTATCCATTTTAAGGCAAATTCAAGAATGATTTCAAATGGTTTGAATGGAAAATAATATTGCTGATGTGTGCTTTGTCCACCAATGTCATTCTCTTTATTTTTTGCCAGTTCTTTCTGTTTTCACCTCAGACCTCTGGGATCTCCAGCCTTTTAAAAAAATTCTGCTTTTCTTTCTCAATCATCTCCAATATATATTGCATGTTTTCATTTTCTTGTACATCTCTGCCAAACCCTTTCACCGTGTTAACCGTTTATTGAATCCTTTTTCTTTAATGCTCTAAAATTACAAAAATCAAAATTAGCAGAATTTAACAGATTTCCTGTTTGCAGGCCACTAAATGCATCAACGCTTCATCTATTGTTGTATTATTGCATACAACTATGATTAGACAAGCATGTATCTTTGAGAGAGTGAACTGATTATATCCCTCTGAATTCATGCCCTGTATGAAGGTATTACCCATATCTTGAATAATTGCAATATCTGAATTTTGTAATACAACAGGTAAGTATGTTATTCAAGCAATGAAATTTTGAGAAAGATAATCCAAACTATTCTGACTTCAGATTAGGAGATTGTTGGTTTGTGTCATACCAGGAGTACAACACATTAAGCAGTGAACCAGGATAGCTCAGTCGGTAAAGTATAAGACTTTTGGGGTTGGAGATGTAGCTCAGTGGTAGAGTGCACACTTCGAATGTGTAAGGGCCCGGGTTCAATCCCTGGCATCTCCAAAAAGCTCCATTTGGGTGGTTAGCACTGCTGTCTCACAGCGCCAGGCACCCTGGTTCAATTCCAGCCTCAGGCAACTGTCTGTGTGGAGTTTGCACATTCTCCTTGTGTCTGTGTGGGTTTCCTCCTGGTGTTCTGATTTCCTCCCACAGTCCAAAGATGTGTAGGTTAGGCAAATTGGCCATGCTAAATTGCCCATAGTGTCCAGGGATGTGTAGATTAGATGCATTAGTCAGGAAAATGTAAAAGTAATAGGGTCTGGGTCTGGGTGAATACACCTCGGAGGGTTGGTGTAGACTTGTTGGGCCAAATGGCCTGTTTCCACACTGTACGGACTCTATAATCAATGGCTGTGATAGAGACGTAATGTATACAATTGCTTCTCCAGAATGTGTGTTTTTGGAGTACTCATTGAATACAGTCAATTAAAATTGTTGAACTGACACATTGAAAAACGATCATGTATTCAATGAAATGTTACAAATTTGTGGTTCCAAGCTATGACTAAACACACTCACCAACCATGAGAAGTTTATATTTATTGAGTTTTTTTACGATGATCATTGACATGTTAGACCACTTGACCTTTTCCTATAGGTATAGTTGTTCTTGGGTAATAGTCTTCTGTAGAGAGTACGCATCTGCCATACATGCCACAAGGCATTCCACTATTCTAAGGCTTATCTCATTCATTTTCATCCAGGAAGGATTGTTGCTGCTCCCTGTCTGTGTCCCCATTACCTGCATGATTCTTTGCCTGTGACCACAAACCTGTTTAATCTTTAGCAAGTGGTATGCCTAATGGCATATATGCTGCTCACTGTTCCTCATTAATATGTGTGCAATCAATTTGCTCACTCCAGAGGATTAAGAGATGGCCACGAAAACAATTATTCAGTTAGCTGTCATCAGCTGCGATGAACTTGATGGACTCATTGGTGTAATAGAAGAGAGCTTTGGTCACCTCTTTAGTGCACCACTGCGTAGCAGAGGCCTAATTGTACCTTTGTTGCTCGTGAAGCCCTATAGTCAGTCAGTAGCAAAAAAAGGTTGAGTACTACAGTCACTTTTGAGATCATTGACATGGGATTGCTAGTAAATTCACACTAGTCTTGCTACATGATCAGGAAAATTTTGGTGATCATTTTTGGGACATCCTGACAGAATTGTCTGTTGGACATTTGGAGTTAATTTGTTCACACCCGGAAGAAGTACATGACTGTGCTTATGACCTTCTTTACTTCTGCCTTCTCTGTGAATGGATGCCACCTGACAAGCCTTCACTCTGGTGCTGCCTGCTGCTGGCTTTGAGGCTTCAATTACAGGAATTTTCTCTCATATTTAATGCTGTATAATACGTAGAGTTAATAAATGATTTCTGCTTACCGATATGAAGACCAAATATCCCCGCGCTCTGTGCAAACTTACTTCGATTACACAATGTAGAGGAACCTTCTTCCACTTCGCCATGCACTATTGCCACCCTGTGTCCTTCCTTGGAGCCCTTTTCCCATAGCTTATAGCACTGCCTGAATATGCCCAACTCACAAGCCTGACTCACCCATGCAGGTCCCCAACATTCTTGAATTGAATTGAATTGGATTGAATTGAACTGAATTTATTTTCACATGTACCAAGACATAGTGAAAAGCTTTGTCATGCAAGCAATACAGGCAGATCATTCCCTTGTTCCTCTCCCTTGTGCTGGGGAGTTCAACAAACTCACTTGATTATCACAGACTCATTTGAACAAAATAGATTGATGCATGCCTTTAATCGAATGTAGGCCAATGGTTTGAGATTTCCATGTGCTGCTGACTTAATCTTGAAGGTAGGATGTAAGTTTGAAAAGTTCTAACATAATCAGTATTTACAGCATACAAATAAGAACCCATCACAGGACTGTGCACGGCTCTACCTGGCCATGGACACATTTCTAACCTAATATTTTATTCCGGGCCTCGTAATGTGATCTTGATATTCTGTTTCTGCTTGATTGACTAACCATCCACCATGCTTCCTGATCCCAGAGCCATCATTAAATTCTGTTCATTGACTTCAGGTCATTCTTCCTTAGCAGCACATCCCAAACAAAGGCTACCAGTAAACTAAATGTTTATCAAGCATTTGTATAACTACTCACATGGGTTTAGTACCCTAGGTCAATACATGCTCTGTTCAGTGAATTTTGCAAATTACTACTAAGGAGAATGCTGCTTTATCTGAGATGTTTGAGTTAATACATGTAATTTAGTTGTATCTCACTAAAACACAGTATAATTACTAAGGCTACTCATGTTTGTCTTTGTGAAGGTAATTAATCATGTCCTAGCTTGAACACAATGTGCAAATTATTTGCCAGTATTTGGACAACAGGGCTGTGTGTGGTGCTATAATGGATTCATGCTTGCTTTGAGTTCATTAAAAAAAGAAACAATACATCAGATTTGTCAATCAAAATTGGGTATTTGGAAGAGCCAACGGGTGTGAAGCAATCTGGCCAGGCTTAACAAGAAATAGTGGAAAACAGATTTGTTAACATCTGTTCACAGGGACTGCAAACGTAATGGAAAATTCAGTGCCTAGTTGTCAAACTCTTTTTCTTGTTTATATTGTGAGCACCATTTAACTGTGCATAACATATGCAAGGATATGTAATTAACTCAACATTGTTATGTTAAATAAATGCAACTATCTGGGAGGTGAAAAATAATCTAATCTTGGAAACATCATTGAATGAAAGCAGAAAATGAGCAACTGAGCAACTAAATGGTTGTGAAGTAATAGGTCAGTTTTAGAAAGATTGTCCTTTTTTTATAGATTTATTACAGAGGGTTTATTCTTATAAATAAAATTACTGAGGGAATTGAGAATAGAAAAGGCAGAATGTAACAAATTTGCTTAAAAGAGTTTCTTAGTGGCCAAGTATTTGAATAGCTTCAAAAACAATTCACCAGTTAGACTAGAAAAATTGTTTGCAACTGTAACTTTAAATTATGCTAACTTCCCATGTGTGTCATGATCTGTTAGGTATTTCCACAAAAACATGACATAATATTTCAAATACTATTTTTTTCAGATGATCTGTTTTATTTCTGTTCTGAATGTTTGTATCATATTCTTCCTGTTTTCATCATTGATCCATATTTCTCCCAGAAAAGCTGAGCAAAATACTGTGATAATAGTCTGAACATCAATATATCCATCTGCCAGTCTTTTCAAACACCCATGGGTATTGGTTAAATTCAGTGGACATTTGTCTAATTACAATTGAGGTCAAGGCGAAACTTCGTATGGTTTTATGTCTCTGAAAGATTAGCTATGGTTGGTTGCTTTATTTAGAAAGATAGGAGGGCAAAATTAATATGAGTTCAAAAGATCATGATAGAGTAGAAGCATGATGAAACCATGACCTTATTTTATTTCATGCACTTTAAACTTGTAGTAGGAGTATGTCATTATATTTCTGTAAGGCAATGGCCCATAAAATTACTCTTTTATTCTGATCAACTACTTCAGGAGCACAGCAGTGGAAAAGACACCAATCAGAATACAAGGGCATCTAACCTGGAGATTGCAGCCACCTCTACATAGGTTGCAGCTGATATACTACAAAGAGACCAAGTGTCATCAACTTCAAATAATATGCATTGAAGCACTAGATTCAAATATGTCCTATGTCTTGAAAATGTTCATGTCGACCTATGTTATACAGTTTGGTTGAGCAAATGTATATGGTCTTTCACAGCTCCATTAACATTCTGCAGTCTGTTCTCCTTCAGATCATGACAGTGATAACCTTAGGCCCATGGAGTGGTGCAGCTGGGGCAGCATACATGGCCTCTTTTGGGACATCTGGACTTATGTTTCTTGGAGATTTGGTGGTAGTAGTACCCATAATAAAACTTATTGAGGCTAGGGAAGGCAAAACTTAAATCTGGGAAAAAAAAATTTGTAAAATGAAAACTTTACTGTCAATTTCAGCTGAGTGCCCCTTTAAATGTTATTTCAGTTTCTCCAAACCAAATCTTCTAAATTTTACTTTCATAAAGTGTGGGTAGCTACCAGTTTGGATATATGCTGTAATATCCAGCCTCACTACTGTCAAGCTAGCACAGTTGAGATTTAACCTTCTAGCTTATGTAGGGAGCCATTAAATGGAGACCATTAATCAAAACCAAAAGAAAAATATGTCAGACAGTAACAGAGTAACTAATCATGTGAATTTGCCCCAATGAAGCAACATGACATTCAACAATTTGCACTCTAAATACTCACAAAATCTAAACAAACACAGCTTGAGAAAATAACCATTAGCAATTCGAGTGTGGGAAAGGATTCTGGGAAATTCCTCTCTTCTTTTATTACACTCACCCTAAAGACAACTACAAATGAACTCCAGGCGTTGAGTAACATATGTTACAGGAAGTCATACAATTTCAAATTACCTATCAAGAGACAATATCAGCTGAGATTGAACAAATGTATTGGGCAATTGAAATGTTGGACTTACTGATATGTTGTGATGACAGTTCTCACTGTGATCTCTTCTGTGGGCGGCACGGTGGCACAGTGGTTAGTACTGCTGCCTCACAGCGCCTGAGACCCGGGTTCAATTCCCGACTCAGATGAATGACTGTGTGGAGTTTGCACGTTCTCCCCATGTCTGCATGGGTTTCCTCTGGGTGCTCCAGTTTCCTCCCACAGTCCAAAGATGTGGGGGTCAGGTGAATTGGCCATGATAAATTGCCCGTAGTGTTAGGTAAGGGGTAAATATAGGGGTGTGGGTGGGTTGCGCTTCGGCGGGCCGGTGTGGGCTGAAGGGCCTGTTTCCACACTGTAAATAATCTAATCTAATCTAATTTCTTGAGAAAATTTCACAGGAATTTAAGATACTGAACTTAGTTCCACAACTTTGTGATTGTTGCTGAAGGGTTGGTGATTGAATAGAATTGTCATGACACAGTGGAATATATCAATGAAAAATGATCATAGGCTAGAACTCTTTAAATTGCTGGTTACTTAAAATTGTGGCACTGTTTTTTGAAGACAGAAAGGATTTGAATCTATTCTACAGCCATGTTGCTTGAAGGGCCTGTGTATTATTATATCTTTGGTGTTCTTATTTTTAGACTGAACAATATTTGAAACAAAACTGAAGCTGTGTCTTATTAAGTAAGTCAGCTTGTAGGTGGAAACAAATCTTTAGAAATATTCTTCTAAACTGTGGTGGTGGCAAATGATTCGCACTGTCAGATTAATTGTAGGGTATCACATTCAATCCTCATACTGAAAACTAAATTCTGTTAATGATCCTCCTCCTCATGTCTGTTTCTTTTTTTTCTCTCTCTTTTTCTCTTCAACTGTCACTATTTCCATTTAGTCTTGATTTCTCTCCTCCCACTGTCTCCAACCATTGCTTTTCTTTCTCAATCGTCCACATGGGTAGCTTTGCTAATAATTTTGAAATTTAGAATAATCAAAGCATAGAATGTTTCCAATAAAAATGAGTCTATTATGGGTGTTCTGGCTTTCTGAAGGAACAATTCATCTCGTGCCTCTCTTTCACCTCTTCCCCACATATTCTCCCTTTTCAGATAGTACTCCAATTCTCTCAAATACAGCCATCTTTGAACCTGCTAAATTGATCACAATCTTTGACAGAGTATTCCTGGGCCTAAACATTTGCTGGAAACAGTTCTGTTTTCCCTCATGTTGCTTTTATTTGCCAATTGCATTTAATCTGTGCCCTCTGGGAACAAATACAAATAATTTCTCCTGATCTGCTCTGTCCAGTTCCCTCATGATTTTGAATACATGGAGCAAAAGTCCTCTCAAACTTCTCTTCGTGAAGAAAAAATGTTCAAAATCTCCAATCAACTAACATAAATACAGTTCCACATTCCTGGAATCAATCTTGCAAATCATTTCTGCCCTTGCTGTAATGTCTTCACTAACAAGGTGAAATATTGTACCCAAAGCTTGCTCAATAGCTCAGTTGAAGCTAATTAATGCTTTATGCAAATTTAACATTGTCTCCATGTATGTCTACTCAGTGTCCCAATTAATAAACCTAGGCTACTGTATGCTTTAGTTACCATTTTCTAAACCTGTCCTGCCACCTTCAATGGCTGATGCATATATACACCCACGTCCCTTTGATGCTGCTTCCCCCTTTCAAACTGTTCCTTTTCTCTTTGTCCCTCATTGTTCTCTCTATCAAAATGAGGCATTTCAAAATTCACTGCATCGAGTGTAATCTGTTGCTTATCTGTCCATTTGTCCAACCCGTGTATGGCCTTTTGAAGTTTTCCATCATCCTCACAGCCTTGTGAAACTCTCAACGTTTTCAATGAGGAGAGAAAGACAATGGGAAAAATAATGCCATAGAAATGAGAAACATGAAAGGAAATAAAGCATTCTGCAAGAAAATGGAAATAAGATAAAATGTTGACAAAATCGAACACAATTTTGTCACTGAAGGATTTTTGATCTTCACAAGAATACATTTAACTAAGAGTCATGCTTATGCTTGTGTTTAAAAACAAAGTGTTGAATTTTGTCTGCCCAATATTGCAAGGCTGACTCGATGAGGAACGGTAAAATTAAGGCTCAAAGCATCAGGACAGAAACCCATGGTCAAGGTCACAACCAAATCATTGTAGATTTTGAAAAGAACCACTGAAAAGACACAAGAGTATGATTAAGCCTGCTAAACAAGAAATCAAGAGCAATTTTTCTCGAATTTTTTCCATGGGTGCATGAAAGCAATGGTGCTTCAGTTCCTTGCTAATTATAATCGAGTAGAGGCACAACGAAAAGCCATTGCTGATTGCAGTCAGCAGAATTGCAAGCAGTACCATATGTTGGCAGGGAAGACGGAGTTGATTGGGCACAGATGCATTTTTTCTCATTTATTCCTTCTTGGGATGTGAGGAATACTTTCAAGGGTGGTAGTTATCGCCCATCTCTAATTGTCTTTGAAAATGTGGTGTTTACCTGCTTTCATGTACTGCTGCCATCCATACCATCTGTGGACATGTTCAGTCAGAAAATTTCCAGCATTTTGATCCTGTGACAATGTAGGAATGTTAGTAAAGCACTAAGTCAGGATAATGTATGGTTTATGGGATCTTACAAGGTAGCATTAATTCATTGCATTTGCAGTCATTATCTTTCTAGAAAGTAGTGGGCATGGATTTGGAAGGGCTTATGCCTGAAACATCAATTCTCCTGCTCCTCGGATGCTGCCTGCCCTGCTGTGCTTTTCCAGCGTCATACTTTTCGACTCTGATCTCTAGCATCTGCAGTCCTCACTTTCTCCATGCATTTGGAAGGGTCTGTTGCAGTAGATTTGCTGCAGGGACAAACAAGCAGTACTTTTCTATAGACAACACAAATCCACAGGGAGATCTATTGTTAGAATATAGGGATTTATGATCACATTTACCTAATATGGCTGACCATATATAAGTAATTTTTAGATACTCTATTGAGTTTGTTAAGTAGCAGTATTTTAAGTACAATGCATTATTTATTTGGTTAAAGTAAGGAAATATACAACCTGTCACAGATTATAATCCTTTACCAATTCTAACATGATTCTGTAGAGAAGCTCAGTTTTTCAGGTCTTTGGGAGGAGCTTTTGGAGGTAATAGCATTTGTTTGCCCCTCAAACTAATGTAAGGGAATTGCTGATCTCTGCCTAAGAAGATAGTGGTTTATTCCCCTGGATTCTCACTTACCTCCCACCTACCCCTGATAACATATACATTATTTTGTGAGCTGGAAATCTATACTGCTTCAATCACATATCTGAGCCCTTTTTGCCAATGACTGTGTGCAGCTCCACATGATTTCAGAATGTCTGTTGTTCCCTTGTCGACATCCATTTGAAAGTTACATAGTTTTCTCTCTGAGACCAAAAGCTACCCATTTTCCCAAACATTATTATTAATGCAATGTGGTACCTAATAAATCTTCTGCTTACTTTTCTACAATGCTAGTTACTACTGTAACACACTTAAATGAGATCTCATTTTATACAAGAAATAACAAACGTGGAATACTAAAAAAAATCCGGTTTTAATAAGGACCCCAATTTCCAACACTCAATAACTAGGCAATCACTTAGTGGTATGATTGCTGGACTGTTAATACACAAACCCAGGTAATATTCTGGGAACCTGAGCTCAAATCACACCACAGCAGATGATAGAATTTGAATTCAATAAATATCTGGAATTAAGAATCTAAAGATGGCCATGAATCCATTGTTGATTGTAGGGAAAAACTCATCTGGTTCAGTAATGTCCTTTAGGGAAGGAAATTGCCATCTTTACCTGGTCTGACCTACATGTGACTGTAGACCCACAGCAATGTGGTTGACTCTTTACTGCCCTCTGGACAATTAGGGATGGGCAATAAATGCTCGCTCAGCCAATGTCACCCTCATCATGTGAATGAATAAAACAAAAGACTCAACCTCAGACCAATATCAGGGCAGCAGTTGAAGGTTGCACCTCTCCAGGGAGACCATTACTGGGCCGTGATTGTGAATGGGCTATGATTGCTCTCTATTCTCTCCCTTACCTTAATGTTATTTGCTCAATGCCATGGTTAAATGCATCTTTATTCAAAACACATATTTGGGGACCCAAATATCATGACTTAAGCCTGCACTGCTTATATCTTGCTCCTGAAGCTAGGCATTGTGTATAATCAATCAATTGCATTGGGCAGGTCACATCCTTTGTGTGCCTGCCACAATACTCCCAAACAGGTTCTCTAATCTGCTCTTTGTCATGGCTGCAGTTATAAGTAGGGAAAAGGAGATGCCTCAAGAATGTCTTATAGTCATAGCTTTACAATATGCCAGTCATCAAACACCTATCATACCACTTTCGTGCCTTAAATACTTCTTAAATGTTGTGATGGTTTCTGTCTTGACCACCCTTTTAGGCAATGGGTTCCAGATTCTCACCACTATTTGGGTCAGAGAATTCTTTCTAAAATATCCTCTAACCCTCCTGCTTCTTGACTTAAATTAATGTCCCATGATCATTAAAGCCATGAGGCCATAAGACATAGGAGCAGGATTAGACCATTCAACCATCAAGTCTGTTCCACCATTTGATCATCTGGATATATGTTTGTTCGCTGAGCTGGAAGGTTAGTTTTCAGACATTTCAACACCATAATACGTAACATCTTCACTGAGCCTCCGAATGAAGCATTGGTGGTGTAACCCACTTTCTATTTATATGTTTGAGTTTCCTAGGGTTGGGGATGCTATTTATTGTGGTGACATAATTTCCGATGGTGATATCATTTCCTGTTCTTTTTCTCAGAGTGTGGTAAATGGGATCCAAGTCAATGTATTTGTTGATTGAGTTCTGAATGGAATGCCATGTTTCTAGGAATTCTCTTGCATGTCTCTGTTTGGCTTGTCCTAGGATGGATATTTTGTCCCAGTCAAAGTAGCGTCCTTCCTCATCTGCATGTAAGGATACTAGTGAGAGAGGGTCATGTCATTTTGTAGCTAGGTGATATTCATGTATCCTGGTGGCTAGGTTTATGCCTATTTGTCCAATGTCGTGTTTGTTACAGTTCTTGCACGGTATTTTGTAAATGACATTAGTTTTGCTTGTGGTCTGTATAGGGTCTTTCAAGTTCATTAGCTGCTGTTTTCATGTGTTCGTGGGTTTGTGGGCTACCATAATGCCAAGGGGCCTGAGTAGTCTGGCACTCATTTCTGAGATGTCTTTGATGTAGGGGAGAGTAGCTAGGTTTTCTGGATGTGTTTTGTCTGCTTGTTTGGGTTTCTTGCTGAGAAATCGGCAACTGTGTTCATTGGGTACCTGTTCTTTTTGAATACACTGTACAGGTGATTTTCCTCTGCTCTTCATAGTTCCTCTGTTCTGGAGTATGGTATATTATTGAAATAATGTTCTAATGTACCTTCATTTGTGGATGCTGGGTTGATTGCTTCTGTAGTTCAATACTTAGTCTGTATGTGTTGTTTTCCTGTAGATGCTGGTTTGAAGATCCCCATTGGCTGTTCGCTCTACTGCGACATCTAGGAATGGTAGTTTGTTGTTGCTTTCCTCCTCTTTCGTGAATTTTATGCCAGTAAGGATATTATTGATGGTCTTGAAGATTTCCTCTAATTTGTTCCGTTTAGTGATGCCAAAGGTGTTATCCAAGTAGCGGACACAAAGTTCGGGTTGGATAGTTGGCAGAGCTGTTTGTTCGACTCTCTGCATTACTGCCTCTGCTAAGAACCTTGATATCGGCGATCTCATGGGTGTTCCATTGGTTTGTCTGTAGGTTTTGTTGTTGAAGGTTAAGTAGGTGGTAAGGCATAAATCCACTAGATTAACAATACTGCCCACAAACTGCAGCACAGAGGAACTACGCAGAAAAGAGGAAAATCACCAATATAGTGTATTCAAAAAGAATGGGTACCCAATGAACACAGTCCATCGATTTCTCAGCAACAAACCCAAACAAGCAGACAAAACATGTCCAGAATCCCTAGCAACTCTCTCCTACGTCAAAGACATCGCGGAAATGACCGCCAGACTACTCAGACCCCTTGGCATCATGGTAGCTCACAAACCCACTAACACACTAAAACAGCTAATGAATTTGAAAGACTCTGTACAGACAACAAGCAAAACTACTGTCATTTACTAAATACCTTGCAAGAACTATAACAAACGCAACATTGGACAAGCAGGCAGAAAACTAGCCACCAGGATGCATGAATATCAACTAGCTACAAAAAGACATGGCCCACTTTCACTAGTATCCTTCCATATGGATGAGGAAGGATACCACTTCGACTGGGACAACACATCCATCCTAGGACAAGCCAAATAGAGACATGCATGGGAATTCCTAGGAGCATGGCATTCCAACCGGAACTCCATCAACAGACACATTGACTCAGATCCCATTTACTACCCCTCTGAGGAAAAAGAACAGGAAATGACATCACCATAGGAAATTATGTCACCACAGAAATGACATCACCAATCCTAGGAAACTCAAACATATAAATAGAAAGCAGGCTACACCACCAATGCTTCATTTGGAGGCTTGCTGAAGATGTTACCTGGTATGGTGATGAAACATCTGAAAATGAACCTTCTAGCTCAGCAAGAAACCTGAACCTCATCCAGAACCTCAACCTGAGCTACAAATCTTCTCAAAACTCGCTACCATTTAACCAGGGCTGACATGTTTTACAACTTATTTTTCCTGCCCTGTTCCCATAAGCTTTGATCCCTTTACTGATCAAGAACCTACCTACCTCATTCTTAAATATACTCGATGACTTAGTTTCCACAGCCCTCTGCTACAATGAGTTCCAAAGATTAACTATGCTCTGACTGAAAACATTACTTTCAGTTCTAAAGGGTTGTCCCTTCACTCTGAGGCTGTGCCCTCAGATCCTAGTCTCTAGTGGAAATATCTTCTCCACCTCCATTCTATCCAGACCTCTCAGTATTCTGTATGTTTCCATTAGATCCCCACTCATCCTTCTAGTACAGATCCAGAGTTCTCAACTGCTTACCATATAATAAGCCCTTCATCCCTGGATCATTCTGGATCCCCTCCAATGCCAGCATATCCTTCCTTAGATACAGGGTCCAAAACTGCAAATATTCCAAATTCAACCTGACCAAACCTTGTACAGCCTCAGTAGTATGTTTCTACTCTTGCATTCTAAGCTTTTTTAAATAAATGCAACATTGCATTTGCCTTCCTAACATCAACTAAACCTGCATGTTAATATTAAGAGAATCCTGAACCAATGATGCTGTTGATCTCCTCTTGAGAATGGACATTGAAGGTGTAGTTGAAGTCCCAAACTCCTCCAATGCAGTCTCCTCCACTGAAAGTCAGAAGCTATGCTACACACACCATGGTAGCAATTTTTAGGACAGTAGAACAGGAACTAAAGAAATGCAGAAGTGTAATTACTTACTTTGGGTATGTAATATGGCATATACATTTGATTTCAAATTTGTATCTTATATTGATGTCTATTTTCACAATTTGATGATGTAAGTGATTTGAAGGCACTGTCAGAGAGAACCTTAAGGAATGTGGGAGTGTTGTTAACTGGAGAAATACAGTTGCGATAAAAGTTTTTGCTCTTGAATCAGCCCTCTTTCTTTCCCACCATCCCTCAAACCTCATTTTCCTTCTCATCTTTCTGCTCCTGCTTTTCATCTTGCCCGATTGCTAAAGAATGCATGCATGTCAACACTAAGCTTGAGACTAACTCCTTGGTAGGTACAACAAAGCTTTTCTGGAGATGTCCAGGAAGTAGAATTATTTTTCAGCTTGCCAATGGTGTGCTTTAATACATTGCTTAGAGCTGCATTGGTCTAACTTATGCTCACAGTAAAATCATGTATCGGTTTGTGAGCCTGAAATCTTGAACCAAGACATCAGTGGAAATCCCTTGTCATCTGTTGGCCAGCCATTAGTTTGGCAAGGTGGCTAAAATAGAGCTGATCCAGTGGATCAACTTATGATGAAGACATCATGACGTCTGCCAAGGTACCAGGTATTGACTTGTAATGTTGTGCTACCTTTGGTCATACACTATTTGAGGAATTGGAGCCTGTTAGTGTTTCAGTACATTGGAAAATTTACAAGTGCTGCCCACAAAACAACATGCATGTGGTCAGTGACATCCTGCACTGTGAAGAAACCTGTCATCCTTGCAAACCATCATGCTGTGCTCAATCTGCTTCTCTCTGACAAGAAGAAATGAAATTAAGTTAATTCTCTTTAAATAGAAAACCTGAGTGACCTCTTTTATGCAGCAGTGGATGGTAAACTGTGAGATGTTGCATATATCTCCACCAGTGACTTGGAAGTAACCAGACCTATAAAAAGTACTTATTAGGATCACCTTAGTAGTCACTGGCAAATCAAACACTGTCTCATTCTGCAGTACAGTTGTGACTCCAGCAGTTGCTAGATTTCAATAATGACCTCAATGATGAATGACAAAGAGTTCAATATTTGTCACTGATCAGATCCAGATCAAACTTTTCCCAAAACATGCTGCGCTGATAGCTGATAGTAATTATGTTTTCCTTTCTCCTCTGTCACCTTCAATCTGCCTACTCTGCATGCTTGACCCTTTGCCAAGTAAAGCCTAGCATGCATCCCATCAGAATGAGACCATTTTGGGATGATAATATAAGTGCTGTTAGGTTCTATTTCACCTTCACAACATCTTTGCTGAAAAGTGATACCTTTAAAATAGGAAAAGATATTCAATGAAAGAAAGTAGTTTTAAAACTCCGTCTGTATTATTGATTTTAGCCAGGAAGCTGGATTTCTATAATATGAATTCCCCAAAGTGAGAAAATGGTGGCCATGATTTTCTAGTCAGCTTTGGTACATTTGTAGCTGACGCTGACTAGGAAAAGACGATTACCTGCCCATATTGGTTCAGGCCTACATTCTTATTCTTGCCTCCCTTGGGGCCTCAAGTGTAGCATTTGCTTTTATTTGCTCATGGGATGTGAATGTCGCTGGATGGGACAGCATTTATTGCTCATCCCTTGGTGCCCTTGAGAAGGTGGTGTTGAGCTCCTTTCCTGAATTGTTGCAGTATACGCACAATAAGTTGACACACACTGCCCTTAGAGAGGGAATTACAGGAGTTTGAGCCAGCAACAGTGATAGAAAGGCAATTTCCAAGTCAGGATGGTGAATAGCTTGGAAGGGAACTTAAAGCTGCTGGTGCCCTTGTCCTTCTAGATGGAAGATGTCATGGGTTTGGGAAGTGTTGCCTAAGGATCTTTGGTAAATTTCTGCCATATATCTTGTGGACAGTACACGCTACTGCCATTTAGTGTCAGTAGTGGAGTCAGTGGATGTTTGTGGATGTAATGCAAATCAAACAGGCCACCTTGTCCTGGATGGTGTCAGCTTCTTGTGTGTTGTTGAAGCTGCACTCATCCAGGCAAGTGGGGAGTATTCCATCACACTTCTTGTAGATGATGGACAGGCTTTCAGAGTTACCATAGTATACCTAGCCTCTGAACAGCTGATGTAGCCCTGTATTTATATGGTGAGTCCAGTTAAGTTTGTGCTCAATGATAACCCCAGATGTTGATATTGGGGGAATTCAGTGATGATAACACAATTGAATGTGAAAGGGCAATGGTTAGATTGTCTTTTATTGGAGATAGTCATTGCCTTATATTTGTGTATTGTGAATGTTGCTTGCCACTTGTCAGCCTAAGCCTGGATACTGTAAATGCTGGATGCATTTGAGCATGCACTGTGTTAGTATCTGAGATGTCATGAATGGCACTAAATATTGTGAAATCATCAGCGAGCATCCCTATTTCTGATCTTTTGATGGAGGGAAGGTTATTGATGAAGCAGCTGAGGATGGGGTTGTGTCTTGGACACTACCCTGAGGAACTCCTGCAGAAATGTCCTGAAACTGAGATGACTGAACATTTTTCTATGTATCAGGTATGACTTTGCCCCCGATACCCATTTATTCCAGTTTTCTCAGGCTTTTTGATGTTACACTCAATGAATGTGGTCTTAATGTCAAGAACTGTCACTCTCACGTCACCTTTGGAATTCAGCTTTTTTGTTCATGTCTGAACCAAGGCTAAAATGAGGTCAGGAGCTGAGTGGCCTCGGCAGTATCCAAATTAGATGTCACTGAGCAGATTATTTCTGAGCATGTGCTGCTTGAAACCGCTGTTGATTATACTTTGCATCATTTTACTGATGATTAGAAGAAGACTAATGGGGTGGTAATTGGTTGGGTTGGAATAGTGTTGCTTTTTATGTACAGGGCAATTTTCCACATTGTCGGATAGATGCAAGTGTTGTACCTGTATAACAACAGCTTGGCTAAGGAAGAGGTGAGTTCTGTAGCACAAGTTTTCAATACTGAATGTTATCAGGGCCCATAGCCTACTATACAGTTCCTCCAACTGTTTCTTAATGTCACGTAAAGTGAATCAAATTGACTGAACACTGGAATCTATGATGCAGGGACCACTGGAAGAGGACAAAATGGATCACCCACTTGGCACTTTTAGTTGAAGCTTGTGAATTCTTCAACTTTATCTTTTGCACTGATGTGCTGGGCTCTTCTATCATTGAGGATGGGGATATAGGTGGAGCGTCCTCCTCCAGTGAGTTGTTTAGTTCTCCACTATCATTCACATCTGGATGTGCCAAGGCTGGAGAGCTTGGATCTGATCCATTAGACATGAAATCACTGAGCTCTCTATCACTTGCTGTTTATGCTACTTAACGTACCAATGTTTGCTAGCTATTTGTTAACATAGAGTCATAGAGATGTACAGCATGGAAACAGACCCTTCAGTCCAACCCATCCATGCCTACCAGATATCCCAATCCAATCTAGTCCCACCTGCCAGAACCCGGCCCATATCCCTCCAAACCCTTCCTATTCATATACCCATCCAAATGCCTCTTAAATGTTGCAATTGTACCAGCATCCATCACTTCCTCTGGCAGCTCATTCCATACACATACCACCCTCTGTGTGGAAAAGTTGCCGTGTAGGTCTCTTTTATATCTTTCCCCTCTCACCCTAAACCTATGCCCTCTAGTTCTGGACTCCCTGACCCCAGAGAAAAAAAAAACTTTGCCTATTTACCTTATCATGTCCCTCATAATTTTGTAAACCTCTATAAGATCACCTCTCAGCCTCCGATGTTCCAGGGAAAACAGCCCTAGCCTGTTCAGCCTCTCCCTACAGCTCAAATCCTCTGAGCCTGGCAACATCTTTGTAAATCTTATCTAAACCCTTTCAAGTTTCACAACATTTTTTCCGATAGGAAGGAGACCAGAATTGCACGCAATATTCCAACAGTGGCCTAACCAATTAAGTTAAGAATGAAATTAAATATATGGCACTGAATGATGGTCAGATGATGTAGGGTCAGATGATGTAGAGTCTTTGTGAGTGGAGTTAAGGAACCACAAAGACATAAAAAACATAATGGGAGTTATGTAGAGACGTCCCAGCAGCGGTTAGGACCAGGGGCATAAGATGTACCAGGAAATAGATAGGGCATGGCAGAAACGCAAGGTCATAGTGATCATGGGAGACTTCAATGTGCAAACTGACTGGATGAATAATGTTGCCGGTGGATCCAAAGAAAGGAAATTCATGGAATGCTTACAGGATGGCTTTTTGGAACAGCTTGCAATGGAGCCCACAAAGGAGCAGGCTATTCTGGACTTAATGCTATGTAATGAGTCAGACTTAATAAAAGATCTTAAAGTAAGGGAACACTTAGGAGGCAGTGATCATAATATGGTAGAGATCAGTCTGCAGCTTGAAAGAGAGAAGGCAAAATGGATTGTAATGGTATTAAATAAAGGTTATTACAGGAGCATGAGAGAGGAACTGACGAAAATTGACTGGAAGCAGAGCTGAGTGGGAAAGACAGTAGAGCAACAATGGCAGGAGTTTTTGGGTGTAATTGAGGACACAGTACAGAGGTTCATCCCAAAGAAAAGAAAGATTATCCGAGGGGGGAGGGAATTAGACAGTCATGGCTGACAAAGCAAATCAGGAAATGTATCTCAGAAAAAGAGAGAACCTATAAAGTGGCTAAGAGCACTGGGAAATCAGAAGATTGAGAAGACTACAAAAATAAACAGAGGATAACAAAGAGAGAAATAAGGAAGGAGAGGATCAAATAAGAAGGTAGGCTAGCCAGAAATATTAGAAGTGTGAGTGAAAGTTTCTTTCAATACGTAAGAAACAAACGAGAGGCAAAAGTAGAAATTGGACCTCTCTAAATTGATGCAGGAAGGCTAGTGATGGAAGATAAGGAAATAACTGAAGAATTTAATAAATACTTTGTGTCAGTCTTCAAAGTGGAAGACATGAGTAATATCCCAACAATTAAGGAGAGTCAAGGGGCAGTTAGTATGTTAGCCATTACAACAGAAAGAGTGCTTGAAAAGCTAAAAGGTCCAAAAATTAATAAATCTCCTGGCCCAGATGGGCTGCATCCTAGAGTTCTGAGGGAGGTAGTTGAAGAAATAGCGGAGGCATTGGTTGTAACCTTTAAAAAAAATCACCAGAGTCAGGGAAAGTCTCCGAGGATTGAAAATCGCTGTTGTAACCCCCTTGTTCAAGAATTCTTAGAAGTGCAGGGTTGGATTAGAACAAGTCAACATGGATTTAGTAAGGGGAGGTCATGCCAGACGAACCTGTTAGAATTCATTGAAGAGGTAACAAGTAGGTTAGACCAGGGAAACCCAATGGATGCTATCTACCTAGACTTCCGAAAGGCCTTTGATAAGGTGCCTCATGGGAGGCTACTGAGTAAGGTGAGGGCCCATGGTTTTTGAGGTGAGCTACTGGCATGGATTGAGGATTGGCTGTCTGACAGAAGGCAGAGCGTTGGGATAAAAGGTTCTTTTTTGGAAGGGCAGCTAGTGACAAGTGGTGTCCCACAGGGTTCAGTGTTGGGGCTGCAGCTGTTCACTTTATATATAAATGATCTGAATGAAGGGGCTGGGGGCATTCTGGCGAAGTTTGTCAATGATATGAAGTTAGGCAGACAACCAGGTAGTTCTGAGGAGATGGGGAGGCTACAGAAAGATTTAGCATTGAACTAGGATTGATCCCCTAGCTTGATAGTAATGTTTAAGTGGTACAGTATGCAGGGGCAAGAATTTTTGAAGATTACATTGGAGGACAATTCTGCTGCTGTTGACGGTCACAGCACCTCATGGATGCCCAATCTTGAGTTGTTATGTCTGTTCAAAGTCTGTTCCATTTAGCGTGCTGATGATGCCATACAACACGATGAGGCATATTCTCAATGTGAAGGCAGGACTTCATCTCTATAAGGGCTGTGCAGTGGTCACTCTTACCAATACTGACATGGACAGATGCATTTGCAGCTGGTAAATTGGTAAGGTTGAGGTCAAGTATATGTTTCCATTTTGTAGGTTCCTTTACCTCTTACTGTAAACCCGGTCCAGTTGCTATGTCTTTTAGAACCTGACCAGCTCAATTAGTAAGTGCTACTACTGAGCCAGTCTTGATGATATAAATTCCCCACAGAATAAATTTTGTGCTTTTGCTATTCTCAGTGCTTCCTCCGAGTATTGTTCAACACGGAGGAGCACTGATTCATCAGTGGAGGGGGGGTGCTATGTGATAATTAGCCAGAGGTTTCCTTGCCCAAGTTTAATCTGATGCCGTGAAACATCGGGGGTCCAGAGTCAATGTTGAGGACTCCAGTACAACTCCCTTCCAACTGTACATCACAGTGTCATCACTCTACTGGGTCTGTCCTACTGGTGGGACAGGATATATCCAGGACTTGAGATGGTGGTGTCTGGGAAATTGTCTATAAGCTATGATTTTGTAAGTATGACAATGTCAGGCTATTGCTTGACTCGTCTCTGAGACAGTTCTTCCAATTTTGACACTAACCTGAGATGTTAGTGAGTAGGACTTTGCAGGGTTAGAATGGCTGTTTCTGCCCTTGTCTTTTCCGGTGCCTCGATCAATGCCAGGTGGTCCATCTGGTTCCTTCTCTTTGTTGAGACTTCATAGCGATTGATATAACTGAGTGACTTGCTAGGTCATTTCAGACGGCAGTTGAGAGTCAACCACATTGCTGTGATCTGGAGTCATATGCAGGCCAGACCAGATAAGGATGGCAGATTTCATTCCCTGAAGGATATTAGTGAATCAGATATATTTTTCCAACAATCGAAAATGGTTTCATGGTCCGCAATAGATTTTTAACTTTAGGTTTTAAATTCATTTAAAATCTGAATCTGGGTGCCCAGAATGTTCTGAGAGAGGATCACACAACCTGAAACATTAACTCTGATTTCTTTCCATGTTGTTGTCAGAGCTGCTGAGCTTTTCCAGCAATTTCTGTTTTTTCTCCCCAGAACATTAGCTGAGTTCCTGGATCAATAGTTGCACAATAACACCCCGAGAGGAAGCAAAACCAGGCCCCCTATCTCCACCCTCACCCTCAAGCAGTGGCTTCCTTTGGAGTTCAAATAGTGAGGTTGGTGATTTAAAATGTTCCAGCATTATTTTTGATTTTTTTTTGTTTGTTTTTAGTGAAATTTCTTTTATATATATTATTTCATAATGATTTGAAGTGTTACCTACTAAAGTTGATTCACACGTATTTATATGTTGCTGATGTTGGCGCAGAGTCTCTCAATGCAGAAGAAAAGGAATCAGTATTTCCAAAGCAACTAGTGAATATTACTTTAAGTGAGATGATTTAGAGATGCCGGTGTTGGACTGGGGTGTACAAAGTTTAAAATCACACAACACCAGGTTATAGTCCAAGAGGTTTAATTGGAAGCACTAGCTTTTGGAGCGCTGCTCCTACAGCAGGTGGTTGTGCAGTATAAGATTGTAAGTCACAGAAATTACACAAATTACACAAATTACACATCACACAAAGTTTACAATGTGATGGAACTAAAATTATATATTCAAAAAGACCTAGATTGCTTGTTAAGTCCCTCATCTTTTAGATTGAACATGTTGGTTTCTGTTTCTTCATATGTAAATCGCAGAACTTTTTTAAAGTTACATTCTCAAGTGAATGTTAACAATTGGTGTCATGCCGGCCCAGATAATATATTTAAGGTGTGAGGTACCCTGTGTGAGACTGCATGTGCACAATGTTCAGACTGATTCAAATCTAAAAAATGGATTTACAGTATCTTACATGGATTCATGCAGTTTTTGAGCAAAATAAAATGTAATTCAGCAAGTACAAATCCACCCCAAAAACTTGTGTGTGTTCTGCAACTTACATATGAAAGAACTGAAACCAACATGCTCATTCTAAAGGATGAGAGCCTTTACAAACAATCCAGGTCTTTTTCAATATATGATTTAAGTTACATCGCTCTATAAACTTTTGCTATAAATTCTGTGTCTTGCTAGTGCTACCAAATAAACCTTTTGGACTCTAACTTGGTGTTGTGTGATGTTTAACTTTAAGTGAGATGGAAGCACAGCGCCGTTATATCCTAGCAGGTGGAAGAGTGAAACCACCTGGAAGTGTAATCTCCTCGGCCTGGAAGGAAGTAACACAGACAGTGAGTGCAAGTTGTATCCTTCATTTCTTTTCAAGCTGGATATCCTGCGCCAGCTATACGTATATAAATACGTATAGATCAATTTTAGTAGATAACACTTCAAATCACTCCAATGTGTGAAGGTTCCAGAAATATATGGATCAATCAGGTGATAGAGTTCTAATGCCTTTTCATAACTGTGTTAATTGTAGTTCAGGAAATTTTTTATTTCTTTATCGTTTCATGAGAACAGTCCACTCTGGTTAGGTAACCACTGAATCCATTTGCAGTCAATGTTTTTAAACATTTTAATCTATGAATGGCTACAGGTATTAAAATCAGATGATTGATAGCGCAAAATGCTGGGCTATTTTTGTCACTATTGTGTTGATGTAAATCAATAAAGCATTATAATATATATATGCCTGAGATGCCTATGAACTGTTTGTCCATGATGTTCTTATGCCATGCAAGGCTTTGATGAAAAGTTATCAGATGTGCACATAATGTGATGGAAACTTAGTGATGTAGAAACTAGAACATAGAACATAGAACAATACAGTGCAGAACAGGCCCTTTGGCCCTCGATGTTGCGCTGACCTGTGAACTATTCTCAGCTCGTCCCCCAACACTAACTCATCATCATCCATGTGCTTAACCAAGGATTGTTTAAATCTCCCTAATGTGGCTGAGTTGGCTATATTAGCAGGTAGGGCATTCCACGCCCTTACCACTCTCTGCTTCTGACATCTGTCTTAAATCTATCACCTCTCAATTTGTAGTTATGCCCCCTCGTACAAGCTGACATCATCATCCGAGGAAAAAGACTTTCACTGTCTACCCTATCTAATCCTCTGATCATCTTGTATGTTTCTATCAAACCCCCTCTTAGCCTTCTTCTTCAAGTCTCTCAGCCTTTCCTCATAAGACCTTCCCTCCAGACCAGGCAACAACCTGGCAAATCTCCTCTGCACCTTTTCCAATGCTTCCACATCCTTCCTGAAATATGGGGACCAGAACTGTACACAATGTTCCAAGTGTGGCTGCACCAGCATTTTGTATAGTTGCAGCATGATATTGCGATTCCAGAACTCAATTCCTCTATTAATGAAACCTAACACACCATATGCCTTTTTAACAGCACTATCCACCCGGTGGCAATTTTCAGGGATCTATGTACATGGACTCCAAGATCCTTCTGCACATCCACACTACCAAGAATCTTTCCATTGACCCAATACTCTGCCTTCTTGTTATTCTTCCCAAAGTGCATCACCTCACATTTAGCTGCATTGAACTCCATTTGCCACCTCTCAGCCCAATTCTGCAGTCCATCCAAGTCCTCCTGCAACCTGTAACATTCTTCTAAACTGTCCACTACTCCACCGACTTTAGTGTCATCTTTAAATTTACTAATCCATCCACCTATGCCTGTGTCTAAGTAATTTATAAAAATGACAAACAGCGGTGGTCCCAGAACAGATCCTTGTGGCACACCACTCGTAACTGGACTCCAGGCTGAATATTTTCCATCAACCACCACTACCTTCTTTCAGAAAGCCAGTTTCTAACCCAAACTGCTTATTCACCGTCTATGCCTCTGCATTTTCTCCAACAGGCTACCGTGTGGAAGCTTATTAAAGGCTTTACTGAAGTCCATGTATACCACAAATAATCATTTCATGGTTGCTATCATACATTGATTAGATTCCCTACAGTGTGGAAACAGACCCTTCAGCCCCAACAGTCCACACAGACCCTCCGAAGAGTAACCCACCCACACCTAATTCCTTTGACTAATACAGTTAACACTTTAGCATGGCCAATTCACCTAACCTGCACATCTTTGGATTGTGGGACGAAACCGAAATAACTGGAGGAAACCAAACAGACATGGGGAGAACGTGCAAGCTCCACAAAGGCTGCTCCTGAAGCTGGAATTGAACCTAGGACCCTAGTGCTGTGAGGTAGCAGTGCTAACCACTGAGCCACTGATCCATCCCCTTTGCTGTGTGTTATTGCATTTTTTATGCTTTAGATGTGAACCCATGTAGTTATGTGATAGCTAGTAGCACTGTGGTGCAAGTACTACTACTTTGGTAGCTGCAATTAAATGACAGGTATTGATTCTACATGAGGCATCTGATGAAGATGCTTATCACCCAGTATTTTGTATCATAGTTCTGTGTACTGATAAGCTTACAGTACTAATTCACACGCATAGGGGCATGAAGCCTTAAATAGAGAGTGGTGCATACTTAGCAGAAAGCAACGGGTAATTAATCTTTTTATGGCACTATTGCCAAATTCTAATGAACCATTAACTGGAGTTGACTTTTGTAGCCATCTCCGTCAGGGGTTCTTTTGTCAATTGATGTGAACTCTTGTTGCAGTACTTAGAAAGAAACGTCTTGCCTTCTCTATGAGAAGCCTTCAGGTGAAAGTCCATGGAGAGTTTTTTTTTCAAACTGTGGTTTTGCTGTTTGCTGGATCACTGATATTTCCAGGAATGGATAGAGTTGATGAAGTTAAGAGATGCTCAGTACATAACTAAAAAGTAATTCCAGATTGCGCTCTTAATTATTAGAACACAAATATAAAACAAAACAAAGCTGGAAATTCATTCTTATTGCAGAAAGTGATTTCCTCAATGAATACAGTTTTATTTATTTTGAAAAATGAGAGTTTTGGTAGTCTAATTACTACACATCCTTTGCACAGTACTCTTGATTTATTAAAGTCTTCTTTCAATCTTAATCAACATTCTTTTCTCGTAGAATATTCCTATTTATTTACCAGTATTACCGCAGCTAAAAGTCCAACTTTCAGAAGAGCTAAACAGATTAAGCTTCCCTCTTCAGAGAATGAATGATTGATCACATTTTCTTCACCTTAAGCTTCCTGGGATCAAGAAAATGAATGTGCTCCAAAAATAGTTGCAAGAAAACCACAGTCTGATTGCTGAAATATCAAGTTCACACAAAAATGAGAGTCGCTGATAGTTTGAATATATTCCAACTGAACGTGAAAGGACACTGAACAAATTTACACTCACAAAATATTTAAAGGTATCATGTTCTAATTACAATCAAATAATCAAATTTGTCAAATTACAATCCAATAATCTTATGAACTAAAATGCAACTATGGAAAACTATATTCATCGGCAGTCTTCAGGAAATTTAATATTATGGTTCATGTACTTTCTGAGATAATAATCACTGAAGATTTAATTTAAAAAAATGCATGCTTTGTGTCAGACAATCAAATAGGACAAATAAATAAAGAAGATGACAGATACTGCACCCGACCTATGTACTGGGTTTGCCTCTCTTTCTGGCCTATGCATTTATGGTGGGGTAATGGCAGAATTCCTACCATGAAACAAGAATCACCTCTAATCTTGAAGACAATTTGGGTAATCTTCCTATAGGATACTGCTTCAGCATCAAAAGGACCCAAAGGCCTTGCTTAAGGGATGGATGAATGAAAATATTGCAGAAAAAGTTTCATTGAAGGCTTCCATTGGGAATAAGATCTCCAGAAATTTGGCAAAAGGAGAGGAACATGCTAAATGCTTCCTTTCCAATAACAGACTTAAAATTAATCTGGCAGTTGGTGGGAGCTGTGGTAAGAAAGTTGATGACAGGGTAATGGTTTGGCAACCAAGGCCACATTTCCCCATTGACATATGTAATTCACTTTGTAATGTGATCATGATTTCCCTCTTCAATGTCAAAAATTGTTAAATTATCTCTCTAACAGTTATAAATGATAACTGTCTTACATAAAGCATGGTAGCAAGTCATCACTTAACACTCATTTCAAGACCCACTTCATACTTTATTAAATGTTGAATAAAGATAGAATAAATTACTAGTCATGAATGTGAAAAGACTTTCTTTTACTGTAATGATCAAAATGCAAAACTCTTTAGTTGTCTTTCCCTTTCACAAAGACTGAAAAGGCCATGTTATCCTCGTCTTTCTCAAAGGTAAGTTTTCATTAGCTGAATGTAAAGGGATTTTCAGGGCTGCTGTGTGTCAGATAGAAAGTGCTGGATGTGCTAAGCTTGCTTGTTATTTGCGAACATGGTGATGAGGAAGCATGGAATGTTTATTGCTTCCCAACTCGTCTGCTTTGAGTTATTATCATTTTTTTTCAGATACCAGTATATATTATTCTGCTTTTGGCAGGGTGCTGCAACCAATCCCTTTTTTTAATGCTGAGTCTAAGCCACTCTAATTATAGTAATAGAGGAGAGACCACTGATGAGTCTAAACAGAAAAGGTACTTATCTTACATGAAAAGGTAGTTTATTGCATGAAAGAAATAGATACCGTTTACATTACCAGTCATACATAAATAACAAAGACAGGAACTGTACAAGATTCATCTCACTTTGGATACCTATTCAGAACTCAACGTCTCCACCTAAAGACTGTGTGACATCATCAGATTGAGCAGATCTCAAAACAACATGAGCATGAACCCCTTCACAGCAATTAGGTTATGCAACTATTATGGCTGTCAGAATCTGATGGTGGATGTAAATTCAAGTGAAGAGATGTGGGGGTGATGCTAGAGCAGTGGTTGGTAAGAGCCTGCAGTTCACTGAAGAGGACTCTCCAACAGCTAGCACCAAAGACACTCTTTCATTTTGCTTTACCCACCTGTTGTTGATCTACTCAATACGGTTGTTGATTAGGTTTGTCTGGGGATAATCCAAACTATCCTGGAGTACTAGGGCCAAGTGCCTGTTGTGCTTGGTTAATTCGAAGTTTTTCAGATATGTGATTAAACTCTGGTTATTCTGCATGTGTGTCCCTTTACATTCTCCTGGAAATCTTGACTGAATGGCAATTAGTCAGGAGATACTTCCTATACAGTAGCTTAAAGGCAATCAACGATTTCATAAATCTGAATTAGTTGCTTTTTTTTATAACAATCTTTTAAAAAACAGAATGGATAAAGATTTTTGAGTTTTAACAGATGAATACTCCTCAGATTTATTCAAAGGTTCATCTTGGTAAATTAATATTTATGCACTACATAGAAAAGAAATCAAACTACTGTGAATTACATCTCAGCAACAAATTAAATTAGAGAGCATATAATGACAAACAAATGGACTATACTGGACCTTTCAATGAGCTGATCTTGAGGTTAATCCTTCATGAGTCATAGACTTCCAGTACAGCTGGAGGTTGTAACTGCTTTTTTTTTTGTATGTATTCAGTTAATTTCAACCCCAGTGGGAATAGCTTACAAATTGCAAATGCAGCTGCTAGCTTTTATGGTTCAGCACATGGTTTAGAAAAATTGATTTAGTCTGTACTGGCATTCAGGTTTCATACAGAAAATTTGAATATATAGTATTATTCTAGTTATTTCACTGTTTGTAGGAAGCACAATTTAATTTATTGCCTTATCTGAGACTGTGCAGTGCGTATCAAAATAAACCTTTGCAAGGAAGTTATGCTGAACTTATGCAAGATGATTTAAATTTGAGTTGGAGTATTGAGTACAGTTCTGGGTGCTACATTCAAGAAAGGTTATGGATATGGAAGAGCATAGAGAAGATATTTACAAAATGGGTCTGGGGATGAGAATCTTCAGTTATAAGATAGATTGGAGAGGTTGGGTTTGTTTTCCTTGGAGAGAAAAAGGCTAAGAGGAGATCTGATAGACATTTTCAAAATTATGAGAGCTAAGTAAACTAGGTAGGGATAAAGGGTTCCCACGTGTACAAAGATAGAGAATAAAAAGGCACAGATTCAAATTGATTTGCAAACGTGGCAGCTGTGATTAAGCAAAAAATATCCTTTGCACATAGCAAGTGATTTTGATTAGGTGCTACCAGAAAGTACGTTGGAGACAGAGTTTATTGGGATGTTCAGTAGGATGTTGCATGATTATTTGAACAGAAACAATGTGCAAGGGTGTGAGGAAAAGGCAGGTGAATGCACTAAATCACAATTCTCATTGAAGAGCCAATGCAGTCACAATGGATTGAATGGCTTTTTTCTATTTCATGACAATTTGGTCATTCATTGGATGACTTCATTGCCTGCCTTAATTCTCTGCAGAATTTAAATAGTGTTTTGTTTGATCAGGGCTGCATCTGAACTAATTCTTCTCCATGTGACAATGTTTCAGATATTTAAGATCAAGGTAGGCAACAACCTGATAAATATGGTAGGAGGACCTCCTCTACTCAAGCTTACTTTGACATACTTGTTGGGAATTAATGCTATTAAGTTTCTCAGGGAAGAGGGGGAGAATTGCATGAGAGGGGGGAGGTGGGGTGCGTGGGAATGAGGTGAGATTCACTAGTTCTGAAAAAGAACTGCAAGGAAATATGAGGTGGTACTTTTATTTGCCCTGAGTGACCCAGGCTGTGGTGAGAAATTCAGGAAAATCTAGTAAGAAGTCCAACGAGATCCTTCTCAATGTCAAGACTAAAAAGTCATGCTTCATCACAGCATTACTCCAACGTCTGCCCAAGGATTAGTCCTGGAGGGAGTGTATAATAATGATCAATCTTATTGTAGTCAGTCAATGGAGTGTTCAGCAATGACTGGGGAGTGGGCAGAAAGTGAAGGGGTATATAATATAAGAATATTATAATATTATAATATAATATTATAATATAATATAATATATAATATAAGATTACCAGCTGATGTAGGTTATGAGTGCATGGGGTACTTCAAGAAAATTTTTACAGATGTCATTCCAGCTTCAATCAGAGGACAGTGGATTGATTTCATGTTTCTGATTATGGTAGACTGAGGCTGACATATAAAATTGGGGACATTTCCAGTCAAGTAACATGTTTGAATGGGTATTTACGGAACATGAAAGCAGATGGGCTTGATAAGATAACAATACAAAATTGAATATAAATGGTGTGGTGGTGATGTAGGAGTGGTGGAGGAAGATGTCATCCAGACTCAAAGATAGAACCTACAATTCACTCACAGGAGCACAAACTGGATATTATGCCATTTTTAACAAAACCTTATCTACACAATGAGGAAGAGAGCCAGCTGTCAACAGCGCATGAAGTCAAAATTGATGTAGTTTGTGGGAGCTGGGTGAATATATATACAATGTGATATCCTGTTTGAGACAAATCAAGTAACCAGGCCTACATAGGTTCAATGATGTCTCACATCTGCCATTAAATTGTAATTCAAGTGCAGCACATGCATTCACCAAGAAAAAACAGAAATTACTAGAAACACTCAGCAGGGCTGGCAGTATCAGTGGAGAGAAGTCAGAGTTAACGTTTTAGGTTGAGTGACCCTTCCTCAAAACTCAACATTAACCAACAATGCTCATTTCAAATCATAGCCTCAAACAATCATAGCCATCCCATTGCTTGTAAAATTGCTTACAATGATTGAAACAAAAACAGAAATTGCTAGAGAAACTCACTAGGTCTACAGCATCAATGGGAAGAAAGCAGAATTAAGGGTTTGAGCCTGAATTATTTCATTAAAATTGCTAGTACATGGAACATAGAAAAGTACAGCACAGAACAGGCCCTTTGGCCAACAATGTTGTGCCAAGGCTTAATCCTAATGTAAAATATAATAACTTAACCTGCACACCCCTCAATCACTGATATCCATGTGCATGTCCAGGAGACCTTTGCTTCCTCCACTTACATAAGCTGCCTTCTTCCTTTTGACGAGAAGCTCCTCTGTTCTCGTCATCCAAGGTTCCTTAATTTTACCCCTTCTTACCCGTCTCAGAGGAACAAATTCATGCATCACTCACAACAACTGCTCCTTAAATAATCTCCACATGTCTGCTGTGCCCTTCCTGTAGAACAATTGCTCCCAGTCTGTACTTCCCAGCTTCTGTCTCACAGCATCATAATTTCCTTTTCCCCAAATAAATATCTTCCCTTGGTGACTGCTTCTTTCCCTCTCCGTGATTATGGTGAATGTGAGGCAGTTGTGATCACTGTCACCCAAAGTGGTCTCCCGCCGTGAGATTTGACACCTGTCCTGGCTCATTGCCGAGCACCAAATCCAAAATGGCCTCTCCCCTGACTGGCCTGTCTACATACTGAGTATGGAAACCTTCCTGAACACATCTGACAAAATCGGCACTGTCCAAAACCATCTGCCATAAGGAGTTTCCGGTCGATATTGGGAAAGTTGAAATCACCCATAACAACAACCCTGCTACATCTGCACTTTTCCAGAATCTGCCCACCTATGAATTCTTCAATCTCTCTACTGATATTAGGTGGTCTGTAGAAAGCCCCCAATGTAGCTGTCCCATTGCTGTTCCAAAAGTTCATCCATACTGATTCAGTAGACAAAACTTCCTCAACAACCTTCATTTCTGTAGCTGTGGTGCACACTCTGATTAGCAATGCTACACCTTCCTCTTTTTCCACCCTCCCTGTTCTATTTAAAAGTTCTAAACCCGGGAACATCAAGCAACCATTCCTGCCCCTGTGAAACCCATGTCTCCGTAATGGCCACAACATTGTAGCTCCGAGTACTGATCCATGGTCTAAGTTTGTCATGGGAAAGAAGGTTGGGGGTGGTAGGAAAGAAGTGACAAGTGGAGATGGAGCCCAGAGAAAGACAGAGCTATGAAATGAGTAGGTAAACAGAAATAAATGGATAGCAGGTCAGGACAGAAGAAAAACTGAATAAGTGATAATAAGAGCTAATTGAGAAAATGTTGTTAAATGTGGTGAATGCAACCTATATAATGTGATGGTAGAATGTGGGAATAGATGACTGTTCTAAACGTAATCCATGTCATAATGGAACTGTGTGTGGGAGTAGGTAAAAATCATGAAAGGGTGAAATCAGACTCTAAGTTTACTGAACTCGATTTTGAATCGGCAGGGTCTCCAAGCAGAAAATGAGATGGCGTTCTTTGAGCTTACACTGAGGCTCGCTGGAACACTGTAGCAGGTCTGTGACAGAAATATTGGCCAAGGAGCACAGTGGTGCCACTGTTTAGGAAGAGTGGTTAGGACAAGCCAGGGAACTGTAGACCAGAGAGCCTGACGTCGGTGATGTTGTTGTTGGAGGAAATCCTGAGGGACAGGATGTACATGTATTTGGAAAGGCAACAACTGATTAGGGATAGTCAACATAGCTTTGTGCGTGGGAAATCATGTCTCACAAACTTGATTGAGTCTTTTCAGGAAGTAACAAAGAGGATCGATGAGGGCAGAGTGGTAGATGTGTTCTATATGGACTTCAGTAAGGTGTTCGACAAGGTTCCTCATGGAAGACTGATTAGCAAGGTTAGATCTCATGGAATAATGGGAGAACTAGCCATTTGGATACAGAACTGGCTCAAAGGCAGAAGACAGAGGGTGGTGGTGGAGGGTTGTTTTTCAGACTGGAGGCCTGTGACCAGTGGAGTGCCACAAGGATCGGTACTGGGCCCTCTACCTTTTGTCATTTACATAAATAATTTGGATGAGAGCATAAGAGGTACATTTAATAAGTTTGCCAATGACACCAAAATTGGAGGTGTAGTGGACAGCGAAGAGGGTTACCTCAGATTACAACAGGATCTTGACCAGATGGGCCAATGGGCTGAGAAGTGACAGATGGCATTTAATTCAGATGAATGCGAGGTGCTGCATTTTGGGAAAGCAAATCTTAGCAGGATTTATACACTTAATGGTAAGGTCCTAGGGAACTTTGCTAAACAAAGTGACCTTGGAGTGCAGGTTCATAGCTCCATGAAAGTGGAGTCGCAGGTAGATAGGATAGTGAAGAAAGCATTTGGTATGATTTCCTTTATTGGTCAGAGTATAGCGTACAGGAGTTGGGAGGTCATGTTGCTGCTGTACAGGACATTGGTTAGGCCACTGTTGGAATATTGTGTGCAATTCTGGTCTCCTTCCTATCGGAAAGATATTGTGAAACTTGAAAGGGTTAAGAAAAGATTTACAAGAATGTTCCAGGGTTGGAGGATTTGAGCTATAGGGAGAGGCTGAACAGATCTGGGTTGTTTTCTCTGGACCTTCGGAGGCTGAGGGGTGACCTTATAGAGGTTTACAAAATTATGAGGGGCATGGATAAGATAAATAGACAAAGTCTTTTCCCTGGGGTCAGGGAGTCCAGAACTAGAGGGCATAGATTTAGGGTGAGAGGGAAAAGATATAAAAGAGACCTACAGGGCACCTTTTTTACACAGAGGGTGGTACGTGTATGGAATGAGCTGCCAGAGGAAGTGGTGGAGGCTGGTACAATTGCAACATTTAAGAAGCATTTGGATGAGTATATGAATAGGAAGGGTTTGGAGGGATATGGGCCCGGTGCTGGCAGGTGGGACTAGTTTGGATTGGGATATCTGGTCGGCATGGATGGGTTGGACCAAAGGGTCTGTTTCCATGCTGTACATCTCTATGACTCTATGATTCTGTGGTGTATTGAAGTGTTGAGCATCTGGAAGATTGGCATCATGTTTGTAGATAGACCATAAGTGCTCTGCAAAGTGGTCACCCAGACTGCATTTTACCTCTCCAACATAGAGAAGACCACATTGTGAGCAGTGAATATAGTAGACCAGATTGAATGAAGTACAGAAAGCTTTGTTTTCAACCAGTACCTTATGAGGTGGCACTCTTGATAAAGCATCAATAATTTTATACTTCAAATACTGTGAGGTTTACTGTATAATTCTGTCCAATTATTGTAGCTTGTAAAAATTTATTTACCTCAGTATAAAAATACTTATTGTTCAGTTGAATGACCACATGAAATATCAATCGTTGATTCAATTTCAAGTCAATTTCTTCTCCAATACCACAGTCTACTGCGATGTCCACGTAATCAGTGAAAGTGTGAGTAAAAAGGCTTTCTGCAAGTAAATTTTATTTAAGGCAA
This sequence comes from Hemiscyllium ocellatum, assembly GCF_020745735.1. Lineage (NCBI taxonomy): Eukaryota > Metazoa > Chordata > Chondrichthyes > Orectolobiformes > Hemiscylliidae > Hemiscyllium > Hemiscyllium ocellatum. The sequence continues at coordinate 58,022,209 of NC_083407.1, read as the reverse complement.
AGTTGCATTATTATTTAAGTGATTTATGCTGTAAATAAAGTATAACAATTATGTGTATACCCACTGCATTTCATCTCTGTTATTGTCATCTCTGTGCATTTTCACATTGATTATGTGGGCTTCTTGATTACAAAGAACACTTGACCAATCGGCACACTCCTGATCCCATAGGTGCCAGATAATACAACGTTTACTGTACAGGTAAATTGCTGCCTCACCTGGAAGGTATGTCTGAGGCCTTGGATTGTGAAGAGGGAGGAAATAAACAGGCAGGTATTACATCTTCTGCAATGGCATGGGGTGTGGGGGGGGGGGGGGGGTGGTTAGGCTGTGGGAGTGTGAGGTGAGGTGATATTGGGGAAGGAGGAGGATTGTTCTTAGTGTCGTGGACAGACTGGTTCCTGTGTAAGGCTAATAAGGAAGGGAAGGGGAATATGTTTCTGGTTGTGAAGCTCCATTGGAGCTGATAGAAATGGTCTCTTACAATCTTTTTGATGTGGAGACTAGAGTGGTGGTAAGTGAGGGGCCGTATGATTGTTGCGGGAGGGAAAGGAAGGGGTGAGGGGACAAGTGTAGGAGATGGGTCAAACATGGCTAAGGGTCCTATCAACCATGATAGCAGGCAATCCTTGATTAAAGAAAAAAAGTTGACGTTTCTGAGGTCAGTTCTCCCCGTTTTTCTGTTGCTGTCGTATCTGATTTGGTGATGCCATCTTCAGCAGCTTTAGCAGGGAAATTGGAGATGACCATGCTGAATGTTTAAAGGAATCCAGAGATGGCCTACCTATTATTGACATAGCCAGCTTCGCAAGACCAAGTCAGATGGCAAGGGGTGATCATGAAACTGAGTTTGGGATGTCACATAGAAGGAAAGATAAGTGAGGATAGAAGGTCAGGAAACACAATGGAGAAAGACGCTGATGAATTGTGATTGAGGTTAATGTCACTGAGGAAGAGAAGTTGCTGGAGCTGAGTTTGAGGGAGTAAAGCAGTGAAAATACCTTGCCAATTTTTAGTGCTTCTCAACTTTCTTCACTTTATTTCCTTTATTTCCTCCATTAAACTATTCCCTTAACTATCGTTTGAAACATGTTTTAGTCACATTACCTGAATATTTCCTCATGTGTCACTGACAAATTTTGTTTAATTTGTCTCCTTTGACTCACCTTAGAACATTTTATGAGTATACATTGTCTATAATTTTAAGCTGTTCTTGACGGTGCAGAATTTATCCTATAAACTAAATAGTTCTACACTAGAAAACTCAATCCAGAGATTGATCTGGGGATATTTGCCACTAGTTCATTGAAAACATCAGCAGTTTGTCATTGTATTGGAACATTTGGCCAGAGTTAAGATCACTTCAAAAATATGATAACATATCAATACAATTATTGTGTCAGCCAAACCTAGAGTACTGCACGTAATTATAGCAAAGACCACAGCAAGTACAGTCCAAAAGGACTGAAATCATGCAGCATAAGATACCTTAACTGCTTTCTAACTTAAGCCTTCTGAGCTATGAGGAGCAGTTGAACAGTTTGAGAGTGTTTATTGAGGAAAAGAGGAAGTTCAGATGAAATATCATACACGTATTTAAGATTCTAAAACAAAACCTGTATTCACAATGTGTGGGCTTGAAAAACTATTTGGCACTTTGCTTTTCCTTTGTTTTGTTTATGAAGAAAGAACATGCACTAGCAGTTTGCAACAAACATAAAGGTTAAAGAATATAGAGTCAAAAGTTGTACAGCACAGAAACAGGCCCTTTGGTACAACACGTCCAATCCCTCCAGATGTTCTAAATTAATCTAGCCCTTGCCAGCACTTGACCCATATCCATCTAAACCCTCTATCATATATCCAGATGTCTTTAAATGTTGTTACTGTAGCAGCCTCCACCACTTCCTCTGGCAGCTCATTCCTTACACGCACCACAATCTGTGTGAAAAAGTTGCTCCTTAGGTCCCTTTTAAATGTTTCCGATCTAACCTGAAACCTATGTCCTCAGGTTTGAATTCCCCCACACATTGGGGAAAAGACCTTGGCTATTTACCCTCTCCATGCCCAGCTGGATTTTATAAATTGCTATAAGATCACCCTTCAGCCTCCGACGCTCCAGGGAAAACAGCCCCAGCCTATTCGACCTCTCCCTATAGCTCAAACCCTCCAACCCTGGCAACAGCATTGTAAATCTTATCTGAACCCTTTCCAGTTTAGCAACATCTTTAGTATAGCTGGGTGATCAGGATTGAATGCAGTATTCCAAAAGTGGCCAAACCAATGTCCTGTACAGCCATAACATGACCTCTCAACTCCTGTACTCATTGCATTGACCAATAAAGACAAGTATACCAACACCTTCATCTACCTATGACTTCAAGGAACTATCAACCTGGCACTCCAAGGTTTCTTTGTTCAGCAACACTCCCTGGGACCTGACCATTAAGTGTATAAGTCCTACTCTAATTTGTTTTTCCAAAATGTAGTACCTTACAATTCAAATTAAACTCCATCTGCCACTCCTTGGACAATTGGCCCATCTGATCAAGGTCCCATTGTAATCTGAGGTAACCTTCTTCATTGTCCATTACACCTCCAGTTTTGGTGTCATCTGTAAACTTACTAACCATATATTCACACCCAAATCATTTATATAAATGACATAAAGCAGTGGACTCAACAACTGATCGTGTTTGGAAAATTCAGTAGAGAAGTAATGGAACTAAATAGAAACAAAAATAAATTGAAGGAAAATTGAACAGATATTTGTGGAATGGATGATAGTGAGTTGTTTTTTACAGACTAGTCAGATGGGTTGCAGTGCTTCTGATCATTTGGTTTGCTGTAACTGGTATTGCTACTATTCTGTAAATTATAGCTTTCTCTTCATCATTATATATAATTCAAATGATTGGCATAAGGTTGTGCATTTGTATTAAACTAAACATTTCTAATGATGATAACAGAATGCAAAGGTTTAATTTATGTTTTCTAAATTTTTATTTTTACTGGGATAATGCTTATGAATGGGATCCAGCTTAATAGCCTTAATGTCTGCATTTTATCTTTGATAAGAGGTGAAAGCAGTGTAATAATGTGCTTCATTTCAGCAATAGCACACAAAATGGGATGTTGAGTGCCTCAAAGGTCAAGGTTCAAAATCAGTGCATATTAGTAACTGCACTCCCAACTAATATAATTTAATATCTTTAATATAGCTAAATGGTATGTTTTGTTCTACATTTGAAGTAATGGATGTTATTTTCAAGAAGGCTGATGAAAAGCATTAATTATAGAATCTCAATTAAAGAAATTGTCAGTTTGTTGTTGATAGGAAGGAACTACATATTTTACTTTTATTTATAAATTACTAGTTTGGCAACAACAAAAGTATTACCTCCTGCTCTGGTCACCAAACTTTAGAAAGGGCATGAGGGTCATTGTGAGGGAACAAGTGAAATTTAGCAGAATGGTTCTAAGTACAAGGTTAGATTGAAAAGCTGGGTTGTTTTCCTTAAAGTGAAGGAAATTGAGGGAGATTTGATAGATGCATATAAGACAATGACAAATGTTCCCTCTAAGCTCAACCGCTTCAAGATTCTATGTTTAGCAATGGGCGTCAGCATGCTGAGTGTGGCTTTGACTTTCAGTTCTGGATATCCCTGTCACCCATAGACCTTGGAGACAGCACAGCCAGAAAGAAAATTAGATTGATCGCTGATTATGACACACTTAGATGAGATAGAATAAAAATGGTGTCCTCTAGAGCTGATTGTAAAATGATCAGGAGACACACATTTAGACTTAGACAAGAGATATGGAGGTATGAGACAGAAAACTTTTCATATGCTGTGAGTGGTAATAAACTAAAACTCACTACCCACAGGGATGGTGAAAGCAATCATTTTCAATAATTTCCAAACTAAATTGGATAAGCATCTGACGGCAATAAACTTGTGGGACTAGACCAACAGAGCAGGTGATTGAGACAAACAGGATTTCTCGACAGAGCACCATCATGGGTATAATGGGCTTATTGATCTTTTTTTGTAATTGTTCTGTGACTATGTGTTTTAGATGGATAGTTTACTGGAATTTCAGCTCTTATTTATATACTCTGACATTTATATTTAACCCACTAGATAACAATGCAACCAGTTGGGCTAAAGTTATTTGAAGATGTGCAATGTTATTTATTTATTTATAGATTTGCTATGTGGTCCATCGAGCTTCTTCCAACAGTTTACCTACTTCTTTTCTGGTGTGACTTGTTTCTTGTTGTTGCATTGTTGAGGACCTTCTGCCCTATCTTATCTAAGAGTCCATTGATTATGTATGAAACAGAATCTGTAGACATGTCATAAAATACTTTAGCTTTATAACTCATGTTGATTCATGATCAAAAGGTAATTGATAATCAATACACTTGCTGACTTTCTTATCTTTAATGCAAGGGTGCTGAATCAAATTGTAATGCACATACCATTGGTTGAGATTGGTTTATCTCATCTGTGCATGCATTGGGAACTGAAGCAAGGCTGGTCTTAGTCTATATGATCCTACTATTCACTGCTGCTAGCATTGACAAGATTTAATTATCTTAAATGATTAAAAACTATTTTTTAATTATGGTTTATAAATCAAATTAGTTGACTATAGCTGTAAGAAAATATCAGTCAGCACTATTAAAATACTAAGACTATCTTTTAGGCTGACAAAGTAAATGATTGGGGAGTCATCTCACAAACTTGATTGAGTTTTTTGAAAAAGTAACAAAGAAGATTGATGAGAGCAGAGCAGTAGATGTGATCTAAATGGACTTCAGTAAGACGTTCAACAGGATTCCCCATGGGACATTGCTGAGCAACATTAGATCTCATGGAATACAGGGAGAATTCACCACTTGGATATAGAACTGGCTCCAAGGCAGAAGACAGAGGGTGGTGGTGGAAGATTGTTTTTCAGACTAGACACCTGTGACCACTGGTCGGTCACAAGGATCTGTACTGGGTCCACTACAACTATTAAATGATTTGGATATGAACATAGGAGGTATATTTAGTAAGTTTGCAGATGACATCAAAATTGGAGGCGTGATGGACAGTGAAGAAGGTTAGCTCAGATTACAATGGGATCTTGATCAGATGGGCAAATGGGCTGAGGAGTGGCAGATGGAGTTTAATTCAGATAAATGCAAGGTGTTCCATTTTGGGAAAGCATTTTAGGAGCAGCACCTATACACTTAATGGAAATGTCCTAGAGAGTGTTGCTGAACAAAGAGACCTTGGAGTGCAGGTTCATAGCTCCTTGAAAGTAGAGTCACAGGTAGATAGGATAGTGAAGGTAGTGTTTGGTATGCTTTCCTTTTTGGGTCAGAGCATTGAGTATAGGAATTGGAAGGCCATCGTGGGACTGTACATGATATTGGTTAGGCTACTTTTGGAATATCGCATGCAATTCTTCGGAAAGATATTGTGAAACATGAAAGGGTTCAAAAAAGATTCACAAGGATGTTGCCAGGGTTGGAGGATTTGAGCTATAGGGAGAGGCTGAATAGGCTGGGGCTGTTTTCCCTGGAGCATCAAAGGCTGAAGAGTGACCTTTTACAGGTTTATAACATGATGAGGGGCATGTATAGGATAAATAGGCAAAGGTTTTTTTCCCTGGGGTGGGGAAGTCCAGAACTAGAGGGTATAGGTTTAAGGGTGAGAGGGGAAAGAAATAAACGCGACCTAAAGAGCAATGTTTTCATGCAGAGGGTGGTGTGTGTATGGAATGAGCTGTGAGAGGAAGTGGTGAAGGCTGGTCCAGTTGCAACATTTGAAAGGCATCTGGGTGGGTATATGAATAGGAAGGGTTTAGAGGGATATGGGCCAAGTGCTGGCAAATAGGACTAGATTACGTTGAGATATCTGGTCAGCATAGACAAGTTGGACCAAAGGGTCTGTTTCCGTGCTGTACATCTCTATGACTTTATGACTATGATTGCTGGCTAATTGGAGTGGAATTCCAAAACATAGTCAAGAGACTGAAATACTTCTGTTACTATAATGGTTTGGTTCTATGTTGCTAAAACTCATGTTGCTTTCTTGAATATGTCAGGGACATCTGATGTTTTGAATATTGAATCTGAAATAACACGAGTGTCACCTTTAAGCAATGTACGACAGTTCCATATGTTCAAATTGGAAAATGAGCAATTCTACTGCAAAGAAAATCTTGACACCATTCTGACATAGATGTTTTCTACTGACTGGTTTCAATGCCAAAAGCTTATTGGCAAAGGCCTAAGACCAGATTGTCTGTCCATCTGGCTAGATGGATCAGGAAATTCTCATAGAAAAGATATATGTGTATATATAAAGAAATCAAGTAAACAAAATTTTTGAATGACATGCAGAAAATGGCAACAAAATGTTCCATGAAAACCCAAAATGATTATTTCAAAATTTGAAAAGGAGAAAGAACAGTGAGCTAACATGCAAGATAGATAAAAAAAAGTAAAGAAAATGTTAAGAAATCAAATAAAAAGATCAAAACAAATGTTAGAATGGCTTGATAAAGTAGGCTGACTTATTTTCATTGATCAAATTCCTCCAGCACTGAATCAGAAGAATTTTTTTTTATGTTTATGAGTTTCTGATTGGTCACAGGTGCAATGTATCATTCCTGGCAATACTTCCTGGGATAGCAGACGATGACATATCCCTCCCAGATTGTCTAAATGTTTTCTATGCACACTTTGTACATAATTCCGGTGGAGAGGTAACACCTATTCCAACAAGTCCTGATGGACATATCCCAACAGTCACTACATCAGAGGTCAGATCAGTTTTCCTTCGTGTGAACCCAAGGAAAGCAATGGGACCAGACGGAGTACCAGGCCGTGCACTCAGAGCATGTGCAGATCAACTGGCAGAGGTCTTCTCAGACATCTTCAACCTCTCCCTTGAGCAAGCTACTGTCCCTGCCTGTTTCAATTGGGCCAACATTATCCCTGTGCCTAAGAAGGCTCATGCAACACATCTCAATGACTACCACCCAGTGGCCCTAACCTCAGTGGTCATGAAGTGCTTTGAAAGGCTGGACATAGTATTAATCAACTCCAGCCTCCCCACTACTCGTAACCCACTCCAATTTGCCTATTAGACCAACAGATTCACATCAGATGCCATATCATTTGCCCTTCACTCCTCCCTAGAACATCTTGACACCAAGAACACCTATGTAAGAATCCTACTCATTGACTACTGTTCAGCCTTCAATGCTATTATCCCTTGAAGACTGATTACTAACCTTAGTGATCTCAGACTAAGCCCACTCTCTGCAACTGGATTCTCAGTTTCCTGACCCACAGGTCGCAATCAGTAAAGATTGGAGCCCTCCAAGGGTGCACACTCAGCCCCCTAATGTACTCACTGTACACCCATGACTGCATCGCTAAATACCAGAAAAATGCTATTTACATGTTCACCGATAACACCACCGTAGTTGATCGAATCTCAAATGGCGACGAAACAGACTACAAGGGGAAGTGGAAGACGTGGAAAAATGGTGCACTGTGACAACCTCACTCTTAATGCCGGCAAAACCAAGGAACTCATTATTGACTTTCAGCGGGATGTTACTCATGCCTCCCCTACACATTAACAGCACAGAGGTGGAACAAGCGGAGAGTGTCAATCTCCTGGGTGTGGCCATCCACAACAAGCTTTCTTGGACTCTTCATGCGGACGCACTGGTTACAAAGGTCCAACAATGTCTCTTCTTCCTCAGGCAGCTGAGAAAATTTGGCATGACGGTGGATACCTTGCCAACTTTTATAGGTGCGCCATTCGGAGCTTTCTGTCTGGATGTATCACTACCTGGCACAGCAACTGTACCACTCAGTGTCGGAGATGGTTACAGAGAGTGGTGAACTTGGCCTGGACAATCACGAAGGATAACCTCCCATCTTTAGAATCCATCTACGAGGCCTGCTGTCAAGGAAAGGCCGCCACCATTCTCAAAGATCAATCTCACCTGGCAATGTTTTTCTACAGCCTCTACCATCGGGGAGAGGGTACAGAAGTCTAAACACATGCATCAGCCGGTTTTGAAGTAGTTTTTGCCCTACTGTTGTTAGAATACTGAATGGACTCACAAACTCTTAGCATTTGCTTGTACCCGAGTTTTGGTTTTTGCTGCTGTTTACCTGTTATTTACTTATCTATGCCATTTAACTATGTGATCTGCCTGTATTGCTCACAAGACAAAGCTTTTCATTGTGCCTCAATACACGTGACAATAAATTCAATTCAATTCAATAAGTTATGTATGGCACCTTGGGAACAAACATATCCCAGGTGCTATTTAAAAGAAATGGGAATGATGATTTGTTCCATTCGGCTTCTGTACTTTTATTTGCCTCAAATATTCAGCAACTGGGTGGAGCTGCTTTGGCAATGGACTCAGGCCAATCAGATTGATTGAAATAAGATGGTAGTAACATTTATTCAGTTTTATTTTGCCTATTTTACACCATTGCCCAAAGTTAGTATTGACCAATTCAATGGTACTTCGTATCGAAAACAATGTGCATTTGTGCTTATTCCAAAAGTCTGTAGTGTCTGAATAAAGCAAAGGCAGGCTCATGTTTTGTCACAACTCAACATATTTCACCTCTAAATGTTGAAGTTTCTTTGCCACTCAAAACGTCATGGACATTATGGGCATTACCTGCATCTGTGTCTTTTCCTTTTTCAAACATTTAGCATGTGTTTTGTGTTTTCATAAATGATAATGTCTCTTAAGTACAAAAAAAGAAGGAAACAGCTCTAAAATACTTTCATTTTTTGTTCCTAGTGTCCGGTGTCTATTCTGTTGAAATTTGAAACAGTAGACTCTGACTCTTTACTTTGAATAAGTTGATGATATTCTTAGAAGATGTATGCTGAAAGAAATCAAATAATTCTATTCATGAGTGTGGTATTACTTTAATGCTATTAACTTAGTTTCATTGTCATTCATGATTATTTTTTGGTAAATTGATGCTAAATTCTCTAATTTAGTGTACTATATTATTGTTTTGGATCTTTCAAAGAATTTCAACAATGTTACTAGCAATGCACAGAACATGGACAGTTATTATTGTACTGTTTATATTGCTGGATGCAGATTGAAATACTACCCATCATTGCATTCTTGTGTCTGCTCATTTACTTTCTCATTGATGTAACTAATCATGTAAAATCAATTCAAAACAGGGCAAGTGCCTAAGTTAGCTGGGAAGCACCATCTTTAAAATGACACTTTCAGTTTACTGTACAATGGCAGACTGAGGCACAAAAGCAAAAGTACTTCCACTTCACTTGCTAATAATTTTAATGCATGTCTTAGAATTATTTTTTTGTTAGAGTTGTGCACAATAATTAAAGCATAAATACCATCACCATCTGGAAATTGCAGACCTGGAGGCATGGCAGAAGAACACAAGCATTTCCAATCTTGACCTTCAATCTCCCCTCAAGGTACTTGAGTAGGCAGGAGACACAGACCCTTCAGTGTGGGTATAGCCAAGTCAAAGCTGATGTCTTATTTAGAGATATAGTACCAAGCGCCTTCTTTAGCCAGTAAAACAGGTGACAATGAAAGCAGGTTTTCTGAACAGTATTACAAAAGGTTAAACATTCTCACCAGAACATGCAACATCCTGCATGAAAGAAAAACACACAGAAGTTGATATCCCATCACCAAGTCACCCTTTATTTATACATGAACTGTCCTGACTTCAGTACTGCTTCTTCAGAGTTAGCTAAAAGAGTCCCAGTATCACTAACACTCCTTTTTTTTATCTGTCAGTCCTGGCTCCCAGATTAACAGCCCCAATCAAGGAGCTCATATTCTGTGAGGTTCAGCTGACTGGCCTTGTTACATTCACTACACTGAACACTCTTATTTTCCTATTCTGTGTACTGACACATTCTTCACCTATATAAATGTACTTCAGTGACAAGGATATTCAATCCAATGGTGTTGGTTCAACAAGTAGAGATAGAGATCCAGAGTGCAAGGTGGTGTCACAACCAATATGTGATTGAATGGTGGGATATGGATCTGTGGAATTCACAAGTAGCAACATAGAATCATATTGAACCTCAGAGGACTATTCATACCATCTGGCTAGTCTAAAATAAAGCCATATTTGGCCACATAAATTTACATTTTCTAATGCTTCCCAATTGGCTAGGGAAATATGGCCTAGAGTGAGCTTCGCATGCTGGCAAAGGCCTATGTTATGCTCAAGTGAGTTATTCCCTTCTCAGGGACAAAGTTGTAGTGCAGTTGGAAGTATCCCTGCCTCTGAGTCAGATGCTCCAGGCTTTAATCCCATCCAGAACTCAATGGCCTTGGAAGGCGTATTTGTAATAGAGCCAATTAGCTTTGTTACTAACCCTTAAATCCATCCAATGTGTCTATAGTCAACAGTAAGAGCCTCCTACTCAGCAATGCTCAATGCAGAGTGCTGCTCCTCAGGTTACTGCTTCTGGTGATAGACTAGTGAATGGCTCCAGGCAAATGTAGTTATGGAGACAAACATAAGCATGTTTGATACATCACTGAATGCTAAAATCTTCTAAATTAATTCAATTGGAGTAAATATCCTATCGGATCACTAGCAAGTCTTTGCTTTATATTTTGGATTTTAGCAAATCTAAGTTAACTGTAAATTTTACCTGAGACAAAAGTGAAGACTGGTGACTTTATTACTAGATTAGTGTGGAAACAGGCCCTTCAGCCCAACAAGTCCACACCAACCTGCAACCCACCCAGACCCGTTCCCCTACATTTACCCCTTCATGTAACACTACAGGCAATTTAGGATAGCCAACTCACTTAATCTACACATTTTTGGACTGTGGGAGGAAACCAGAGCACCCAGAGGAAACCCACGCAGACAATGTGCAAACTCCACACAGTCAGTTGCCTGAGGTGGGAATTGAACCCGAGTCTTTGGCGCTGTGAGGCAGCAGTGCTAACCACTGTGTCACCATGCTGCCCACAGTGAGACAATGCATAATAATGTCAAATGGGAAATGGGACACAATTTTTTTAAGCTCCATTTGTTATAGCTGCGGCAGGAAGGATAATTGGTTAATTTAAGTGGTCTATGTGGAACTTTAAAAAAATTGCATATATTACATGAATGAATGAAACAGCTGCTCACAGATTTAAAAGGTTTAGGCTGCCTCTGTTTGAGCAGCATATGATGTTCTACACATTTTCCACGATGAACATTATCTCAAAAGCAAGCTATATATTTCATGGTGTGAATATTTTAAGACATGTTTACACAGAACATGTAGAACAATAAATTGGGCATGTGGATCCAAGGGTGTTTGAAAGCCAAAGCTAATTTACATGAATGTGGTCCCTCATTTTAATCATGTTTAACAATTCACGAATTTCAATCATCAACCTCCTTTTCACATGTTGCACCACAATTTGTATCTGCAAAGTGTCCAGTTCCCTGCTTGGAAATCATTTATTGCAACCTTAGTCACACATAAAGTCTACATAATAAATACTGACAGGTGATTTTGCTTTCTGATCACTTGTACTGCTAATGCATTTTAAAAGCTCAAATGAGCTTTGACAATTCTAAGTGTAAGTGGAAAGATGCCAAAAGGCTATAAAGCAATTTTGAAAAAAATGTCTGAACTATTGAAAGCAGACAAATACAATCTGAGGCTCTTGTGGCACTGTGGCAGTGTCTATGGAAAGTTTAAAATATCCCTGGGTTCAAGTTCCACCTGCTCCAGAAATGTGTCATAACACTTCTGAACAGGTTATTTAAAAACATTTACAAATGTAATCAGGAATGAGTTGCGGGAAGCAATTCAAGATTCAATTAAGGAGGCATTCATTTAATATAAAAATGCACAATCAACATGTCAATAAAGTAACATGCTGGATCAGCCATTGCATTTTGTCTCTTTTAGTCTCTTACGACTGTCATAATTCAAAAAGTGTTCATTTGAAATTGAACTAATTACAACCAAAGCTTTTCTAAAATTATAATTGAGCTTGTTGTGTCTACCTCTGTGAAAAACATCAATTCCCATTGTTTCCTCTATTCCCATTTACTGAACCTATTATGTAAGTCATCCTGCCAGAATCTGTCAAAATATTACATGGAATTGGGATTTGCCAACATTTGACAAAATATAAAGTCATGTCCTGCTTCAGCTCTAGATTTATGCAACTGCCAATTTTTATAGCATGATTATTCAAATTTTGGTAACGATTAGTTGGAGTGGACACAATCAGTATTGCTTAGAAAGGGTTTGTGAATGGTGGAAATTACAGAGTAACTGGGTTCTTTGTGAGAGTGATAATCATAAAATAGTTACAACACTGAAAATTCCATTCATTCTAGTATACCAATGCTAGCTTTTTCAAAGATCAATTTAGCTAGCCATATTTCCATATTATTTCACTGTGGCTTTGTAATTGTTTTCCCTCATGTAATGATCAAATTGTCTTTTGAAAATATTGATTGAAATTCTATCCACCACATTTCGAGGCAGTGTGTTGGAAGTCCTAACCACTTGCTTCATAAAGAACAATTTTCCTCATTACCACCTTCATCCTAGAACCTACCCTATAAATAGATAGAAGGATTATCAATAAAAGTTAATGTTATCACCAGCCCAGCTTTAGCAAGCAGTCTTCACTGATCTTGACCAGATGCCAATTTCATCTATGACCAACTCCTGTGATAACAGATGGTGGCAATGAGTGACCAATCCAGCACTGACAAAGGTAATGAATAGTTAACCACAATAAAATCCCGGCAAGCCAACTGACAGGGCAAAACACCCAGGAGGAAAAGAAGCCTAGAAACTGGGTAAATGTTAGCTAAAATATCCATGAGCAAAGGACAATGTGGGAAAATGACTTGATTGAAGATTCACCAAGGAAGATGGTTTACCTTTACCAGAGTGCCTTGAACATGTGGAAAGCCTCAAGCAAGTATTGAAGTGGAAGAACTGACTTAGAATGTTTACTTGATTCTGAACTACTTCAGGAATAGTGGAGAAACTGAGCAAATATCAGATCTGTACTATTCTCTATATTATCAACAATTAAAGAAGTTCCTCCTCAGCTAAATGGCTGTGATTGTGGTGCCTTGTTCATGATTGATCTTAGTTTGGCCTCAGCTCCATTCTCCTGCCCATTCCCCATAGCCTGTTAGCCCATCACTAATGAAAAATCTGTTTATCTCTTCCTTAAATTTACTCCATGGCATGGCATCCACTGCAATTTGGGTACTCAAATTCTAAAGATTCACAACCATTTGAAAGAAGTAATTCCTCCTTATCTCTGTTTTAAGTCTGCCACCCCTTGTCCTAAGACCATGATCTCTTGCCCTGGGTTGCCCCACATGAGGAAACATTCTCTCTACATCTACTTTGCCAATCCCCTCTAGCATCTCATATACCTCAGTTAGATCTTCACTCATTATTCTAATTCCACAGAGTATAGGCATTGTCTGTTCAATTTCTCTTCACAAGCAAACTCCATATCTCAGGAGTCAATCCAGTGAACCTCCTCTGACCTAACTGCAATGTAATTATATCCCTCCTCAAATAAGTAAGCCAAATTTGTGAACAATACTTCAGATGTAGTCTCACTAATGCCTTCTCCAGTTGCAGGAACAATTCCCTGTTTTTGCACTGTATTCCTTCAGCAATAAATGTCAACATTCCATTTGATTTCCTTATTACTTGTTGTACCAATTTACTAGTTTTATGGAATTGCAACTTGCAGGTGTTCCCTTATTAATGCATTGTATATTGCAGCAAGACATTCTTGTCATTGGTGAATCAAGCCTTTTTAATTTTCACAAATTTCATTTAAACCATTAAAGCTTGCCTTGGGTTGAATACCTCCACAATATTTCAATTACGAATTTCACTTAAGCTATGATTAAGTGGGTAAAACAAAATTGCAGCTTTTACACCTATACTGAGCTTTTCTCTCCAACAATGTAATTAGATGTTCTTGTTATATTCAAAAGACCCCTGGGACTCATGGAAAATCATAAAATGACTCTGTTATGCTTTTAATATAGAACATAGAACATTACAGCATAGTACAGACCATTCAGCCCTCGATGTTGCACTGACCTGTAAAACCAATCTGAACCCCATCTAAATATTATCTCTACTCCCCTTTTTGAACAAGAGGACAACATTTACTATCCTCCAGGCATCTGGCACTATTCCTGTTGACCATGACAAAATAAAGAACAAACCCAAAGGTTCTGAAAGCTCCTCCCTAGCTTCCCAGACAATCCTAGGATAAATTCCATCTTTCCCAGGGGACTTATCTATTTTCACACTTCCCAGAATTGCTAACACCTCTTCCTTATGAACCTCAATCCCATCTAGTTTAATAGACTGTATCTCAGTATGCTCCTCGACAACATTTCTCCCAGAATATTACTTACTGAATGTGTTCTGATAAATAATAACAGCTTTGTTAATTCTAACATAAAGCTGAATACCGACAATTTCACACAAGACAAATATTTAAATTTCAAATTCTTAACATTCCAGATTTGGAAACAAATCATGTGTCAAATACCACGACTGTGAGTAAATTATGTTTATTCTTTTTATTTGTTTACAGAAAGTGTGTGTCATTTGCTACGCCAGAATTGACCTGGTGAAGTTGGTGGTAATTTGCCATCTTAAGCCACCGCAGTCCCAGGTGGGGGAGAATCTTAATCATTTTTTGGCAAAGCACAAGTCATGTTGAGTTTTGTGGAGTCATTTTCACCTCACGGCTGAGCAAGTTTTCTCAGTTATCTTATCAAAGTCACAGTGTTAATTCATGTTTGAGCCCTTGCAGTGAGAATTTCACCATGCACTATTCCTGGAGCAACTTACTGCTCAGTGGAGGTTCTCCCTAAGACACCAGTATCGCTTGTGGGCATGTCATTCTCCAAAGCATGTTGTGTATTTGCCAGAATGCTGCCAGCTGGAAGCTGTGCTGCATGGCTGTGGCAGGAGTGAGGAGTCCTAGCAGAGAAAGGTAGGCTGACATCATGGAAGGCTAACAGCAATGTTTTGCTCTCTGCTACCTATGCTGAACTGTGCTACCACATCCATCTCCCAGCAATTCTTATGTTCTGAAACTTGCATCCTGCATTCCATGAAATACCTTCCCTTACTTACACTCAATAGCCACCATCAAAAAGACATAGGACAGATGATACCTCTCTTCCAAACCACTTTAAGGAAACAATATTGGCTCTACCAGGAGCAGACAGAGATTGGATCAATCTACTCACATTATGTGGGTCCAATCAAAGTCAAAGATGGACAACTCATGGTGGGTCCCCACGACAAAGAAGATGTGCAACAATGGCTTGGATTTTTCAATTTTCTACCACCATCTATATCAAACTTTTCTGACAAGACATCAATGCTAAGGGAACTCTCAATACATCACTTACGTAAGGTGGAAGAGCATAAACACATATATGATTCACTCAGAAAACATTGTTAGCAGAAACTTGTATTTTACACATTACACTAATGGATGCATAGTAATAATCTTCTGAAGTCCTGTAAATTTTGGAAAACTGTCTAGAGGATTGGAAAATTGTCACTCTAATGCTTTTATTCAAAAGGAACAGGAGCCAAACACATGTAACTATAAGCCAATTAACTTAACATCTGTAATTGGGAAAATGTTCGAGTGTATTATGTAGGATTTGACAGCCTAGCATTAGAAATACAAAACATAATCAAGATGAGTCAGCAGGACTTCATAAAGGGGGAATCATAGCTGACGGGTTTATTAGAATTCCTTGAAGAGGTGACAATCAAGATAAAGGGAAAGCACTGAATGTAATATATTTGGATCTTTAGAAAGTGTTTAATAGTGTCCACTCAATAGGCTACTTAATAAGATAGAAATCCATGGTATTAGAACTGGTATATTAACATCGATGGAAGATTGACTCACTAATAGAAGAAACAGAGTTGGGATAAAGTAAGAATCATCCGGATGGCAACCAGTGATTAATGAAGGCACAACAATGCCTCTTGTTCCTCAGGAGGCTTAGGAAATTTGGTATGTCCATAATAAGCCCCACCCCACTCCGGCCTATCACCCTCACCTTGACCTCCTTCCACCTATCCCACCTCCATCGCCCCTCCCCCTAGTCCCTCCTCCCTACCTTTTATCTTAGCCTGCTTGGCTCTCTCTCTCTTATTCCTGATGAAGGGCTTATGCTCGAAACGTCGAATTCTCTATTCCTGAGATGCTGCCTGGCCTGCTGTGCTTTGACCAGCAACACATTTGCAGCCATAATAAGCCTCACCAACATTTAAAAATGTACTATAGAAAGCATACTATCCAGATGCATAATGGCTTTGCATGTCATCTGGTCTGCCCAGACCCATGTACAACCCAGACCATCATGAAAGCCAACCTCCAATCCATGAACTCCTTTTGCACTTCTCATTGCTTCCGTCAACATCTTCAAAGACCCATCCTTCCCCAGTAATACTCTCTTCTACCCTCTTCTGTCAGGCAGAAGACACAGAAGTTTGAACACATGTACCAATATTTTTGAGAATAAGTTCTTCCTTGCTGAATGGACCTCTCTAATTTCAAACCTAATGTTGATCATGATTTTGTGCACTACCTGTGCAGCAGTAACCTTGCATGCCTTGTTCTGTCTAAATATCACGTGACCTGTACGTCCTTGTATGTCATGATCTGCCAGTCCTGTTCACAAAATAACACGTTTTATTGTACTAAGGTACATGTCACAACAGTAAATTAAATTTAATCAAAGTACCAAGGGATCAGTGCTGGACTGCAATTATTTATAATATGTATTAATGATTTAGGTGAGGAAAGTAAATGTACTATAGCCATGTTTGTGGATGTCACAACAAAAGGGAGGCAAATGGTTAGAACGACATGTAGAGTCATCAGACAAACATAGACAGTTTAAGCAAGCAGTCAAAAACTTGCTAGATGGAATATAAAGTGGAAAAATATGAGGTTATGCTCTTTGGCAGAAATAATAGATGCATAGAATAATACCTAAATGGTGAAAGACTGCAGGAAGCTGCATAGAAAATGGAAACAAACTAACAGGGGCACGCATCAACCATTCAGCTCTTCGAGCCTGCTTCGTCTTTCAGTCTGATAATGGCTGATCATCCAACTCAATAGCCTGTTCCCACTTTCTCCCTTTAGCCTTATGGACTTTATGTAACTTCTTGAGAACATTTAACGGTTAGTCTTAACCATTTTTGTGGCAGAGAATTCCATAGGCCCATTACTCTATGTGTGGAAAAGTTTCTTCTCATCTTCAGGCCAGGTTGATAGGGCTGTTAAGAAGGCATACGGTGTATTAGCTTTTATTAGTAGAGGGATCGAGTTTCGGAACCATGAGGTCATACTGCAGCTGTACAAAACACTAGTGCGGCCACACTTGGAATATTGCTTGCTGTTTTGGTCACTGCGTTATAGGAAGGATGTGGAAGCTTTGGAAAGAGTTCAGAGAAGATTTTCTAGGATGTTGCCTGGTATGGAGAGAAGGTCTTATGAGGAAAGGTTGAGGGACTTGAGGCTGTTTTCAACAGAGAGAAGAAGGTTGAGACATGACTTAATTGAGACATATAAGATAATCAGAGGGTTAGATCAGGTGGACTGTGAGAGCCTTTTACCTAGGATGGTGATGGCTAGCATGAGGGGGCATAGCTTCAAACTGAGAGGTGATAGATACAGGACATATGTCAGAGGTAGTTTCTTTATTGTGAGAGTAGTAAAGGTTTGGAATGCACTGCCTGCAAAAGTTGTAGACTCGCCAACTTTATGGGCATTTAATAGGTCATTAGATAAGCATATGGATGAGAATGGAATAGTGAAGGTTAGATGGGTTTCAGACTGGTTTCACAGGGCAGTGCAACATCGAGGGCCGAAGAGCCTGTACTGCACTGTAATGTTCTATGATCTGTGATCTACGTTCTATATTATATTAATCTGAATGTTTTACCTCATATCCTTAAACAGTGACTCCTGTCTCTGGACCTACCCACTCATCAGGGATGTCCTTTTTGCATTTACTCCATCGAGTCCTGTTAGAACTTTATAGGTTTCTTTGAGATCACTTGTCATTCTTCTAAAAGCCAGTACTGACTGATACAACCTCTCTCCATTTGTCAATCCTGCCATCCCAGGACTCAGCCTGGTAAACATTGGTCGCACTCCTTCCATAGGTAGAAAATACTTCCTCAGATAGGCAAACCAAAACTGCACATCACTCCAGAAGTGACCTCCCTAAGGTCTGTACAACTGCAATCAAACTTAAATTCTCTCATAATGAAAGCTGAGCATGGGGGATTTAGAACACTTGTGCATTAATCACATAAAACTAGCATACAAGCAGATAATAAGGAAGGTAAATGGACTGTGACCTTTATTTTAAAGGAAATGGAATGAGCAAAGAGGAAAGTCTTGCTAAAATTAGAAAAGACACTAGCTAGAACACACGTAAAATATTGGAAACATTTTTGGTCCACATCAAAAGAAAGATGTATAGGCATTGAAGGCAGTCCCCGGGAAGGATCGCTGGATTGATGTTGGTATGGAGGGATTGTATTATGAGGAGAGAATGAGTAGGTCGGGGTGTATTCATTGGAGTTTAGAAAATGAGAAACAACCTTATTAAAGTATACAAGATTCTTCGGGACTTGACAGGGTCAATGTAAAGAGGTTGTCTCCCCTTGTTGGTGAGTCTCAAACCAGAGGGCATAATCACAGAGCAAGTAATCACCCAGTTATGACAGAGATGAGAACTTCTTGTCTCAGAGGGTAGTGAGTCTGTAGGATTCCTTGCTGCAAAGGCTTGTAGTGGCTGGAATGTTAAGTATATTCAAGTCTGGGGTAATTTTAATCAGTGAAGGGCTCGAGGGACATAGAAAAAAGAAGCAGAAAAGTAGATTTGAGGACTATCAGAACAGCAATGATTCCATTGAATTTTGGAGCACTTCAGTAGAGGACAGAGGTCTTGATGGGCTGACTGGTATAATTCTGCTCCTGTATCTTATAGTCTTATGGATATAAAAAAGAAAACAATATGGTCCAATATGCACAAAGGTAGCACAAGTAAAACATCACTGAATTCCCCACTATCTACATCCTGGGAATTATCATTGGACAGAAATTGAACTGGACCAACCAGACAATATAAAAACTGAGCTTGTAAGAACAATCAGAAGCTAGGAATTCTGTGGGAAGTAAATCACACGGTCTCCTAAATGCTGCTCATCATCAACAAGGCATAGATCAAGAAGAATACTCTCCACTTGCCTGGATGAGTGCCGAACCAACAACATTCAAGAAGCTTGACACCATCCAGATTAAAGTACTTTGATTGGCACTCCAAACATCATTTTCAACATTGAGCATTCACCGCACAGAGGCAACAATGCCATCTTGTAACATCAACAAGATGCACTGTCATAACTCACAAGACTCCCGCCAATAGCACATTTCAAACCTGCAAGTTCTACCATCTAGAAGAGTTAGGATAACAGATGCAGGTAACATTACTGACTGAAAATTTCCCTCCATGCTGCATACTATCTCGCATATTGAATATGGTGGAACAGACTCGAGGTGCTGAATGGCCCACTCCTGTTCCTATTTCTTATGGGTCTTAAAACATTCTGGTCACATTCCACTAACAAATAATAATTTTTTTTTTAGTTGGAGCTATTGAGGGCTATTGAACCAATACACAGATTACAAATGATCTTCTTCAACGGCAGAATAGGCAAGTGTTAATTGAGGTACTCTATTCTGTTCATGGGTAAAACTGAGCTATTTGCCATTCAATAGCAGGTTGGGAATGATTACTGAAACTTCCTAAGTAGCCTTTCTTCAACTAACCTAATCCATACAGAATTCCTTGTTATCTGAGGGAGTGCCATAAAGTCAACAATATTTCTGCTCAGGGCTTTGGATGGTACCATGAGAAACAAATGTCAAATATTAACACATCTCCAGATTTAGAGTTCTGAGTATAATATTAAATTATGTTAAAAGTTGTTAAAATTATCCAGTGAATTATCTAAATGCAAGCTTCCATTCCAAAGCACAGAATTTGGAAGTTCAAATTATAAGAAGCCAGTTTATTTCACTCAAACTCTATTTCAATCCAAGTCTTTCCAATTACTCTGGTAGCACCACATCTGAAATAACTCCACAGAGGCTGGTACCCCATCAGGGAACTCATATTCTATGACGTCCACCTGGCTTACCTCATTACAATTACTACAACATCCATCTCCCAATTGCTTCAAGTCTCCTAAAACTAAGCCAGTTAAATTAAGTAGGTCTATCAGGCTTAAGGTAAGATCATCACAAATCAATTGACAAATCTCTGAGATTTGTGAATTTCAGGAGTCAGCACGAAATTTACCATGTGTAAACATACAGTATCTATATGGAATTCCAAAGATGACAGTGCAAAGTCTAATATATTTGTTGTGTTTTCTTCTTCCACAATCAAGAGGGTTTTGAAAGCTTTATACACAATTTTTTTATTAGCTTGTAATATCAAGACATATGTTTTCAATATCTCCCTAAAATAATTATATCAAAATAACTTGCACTCACCATGTCATTTTTCATGTCACCTAAATGGTTTTATTGCTATGGTAACATCTCCTTCAGCTCTATTGATCCTTTCTTTCTTTGATATCATTTCCTGATTCTCTAAAGTGGACATCAGAATACTGCTGACAGCAGCTATCTCTTGGGAAAAAATAGTTCGCCTTATGTTGAAATAGATTATATAACAACAGGCAGTCCTTGCTGAAAATCAGAGAAAACCTCAGAGAGTGGATTTGAACAACAAATTATGAAAGGAGTAATGATGTGTTTGGGTACAATGCCAGAAGTTGAAGACACAAAGGCAATTCTATTAAAATCCTCAAAATTTCATGCATTTATAAATGACATTAGTGATCAATAATGGTAGTGTATTCCTTATTTTCCATAATTTGCTTAAATTTCTAAATGTATGAACCAACATAAAATATATTCTCATACCTCAACGGCGTATACAACACTACAAGCTGGTACTCAAAAGTGAGAGATGATCTGCAGACAATCTGGCATTCCAATATTTTTTTCTTGAGTATTCTTAGAACCAGAGATTGAACAACTATTTCTGATGAGAAATACCATTTTGTTCTGTTGAAGCTGCACTCTGCAAATTTATTTTTTTAAATTGTTCTTATATGATTGTTAGATAAACATGGTTCTGTTTATAAAATCTGAAAATTAACAAAAACATTTGTACATCTTATTAAATCTTGCATTTCAACATTAGCTGATTGTGTACTAGGTCTCAGATGTTCAATTATGGACAGGTAGAAAAGAAGACAAGGGAGACTCAATAGGTTGTGAGTGTGGCTAGCAGATAGTGTAAAAGAAACAGGAAAGAATAGTAAAAGCAGAACTCTGATATACATTGACAATTCAGCAAATTGCACCACAAAAATGAAGACTGAGTAACACCTCTGTCAAAAAGGGGGTTAAAGTTACATAAGTTAGCAAAAATCAAGTTAGTTTAACACTAGTTGTAAATACATTTGCAAAATGTTTGTATGAAGTGCCAAAGCATGACAAGATAAAATAACATTGTCAACATGAACCTACAATTGGAACTGACCCTTCTTCATCCTCAACTGTCACAGCTGCACAAATTCCTCAGGGTTTTACCATTTCCTCCTCAGACATTTTCAGAGGCTAAAAGCATATCCCTGACCCAACCAGTGACCTCACGAATGTAGAGATTATATGTGATGCTCTCCTGCAAGAACATTGGATACACAGTGAGGATTGGGAACTATGTATAAAGTTGGCATAATCATTGCAAGTGGAAGGCTAACAAGTGATAGACAAACATAAAATCATGCAGGGGTCAGAAAGCTAAAATGTACTATAAAGTACATGGAGATATCTCCTTTCACATGAAGATCGCCATTCTGTTGAAATTATGGTTTTCTTGTTGGTAAGTGGAAGATGCTATAAATTTGAAAAACTGTTTTAAAAAGCACAGCCAAATTGCATTTGTACCAAGTAAAATGTTTTTGTCCATGTTGTCCAGCAGTTATTGTGTTTTGGAAATAGAAGATGATACCACAATTGTAAACTAGTTAGTATGTGGATTGATGTGTTTTTATGATTTAAAACAATGTATTCATATCCCCCCATGATCTAAATAATTTTTATCAAGGTTAGGCTTCAGCACTGAAAACACTTGAATATTTGGATTGTTTGAACCAAAATCACATTCGTATGTATTTTTAAATGAGTAACTATGTTGTTAATGTTCGAGAACAATGGTGAATATATAGTAAGAGGAGGAATGATGTCTACACATTATGAAACACTCATTGATCCTACTTGAGTCATAATAATCACTTACAGTGAAGAATGGACTGCTATAGCAAAACTAATTCATTATTCACAAGTGGCCTCCTTCTGAATTTTTAACTGACAGAGTATTTCTTTACATACATGTTAAAGTATGTACTCTGGTGCTCCATATGGAGTTATTCTAATAAGGAAGATATGGTTTACAAGATGGCTTCCTTACATCTGCAAAAGGTCATCAACTTGAAATGGTGGGCAGGGTTTAATGAGCACAGAGGAGGTCCTTTCCATCAGTTGGAGAACTAGTGGGGTACTGCTGTCAGTTCCATTACTGGTGCTGGCCATTAATTTTCAGGAAATCTGCTAAGTCCCTCAGTCAAGGACAATTGGAAGCCTCTTAGGAGGTCACAAGCAAACACAACAGGGTTTGTTGGGCAGTCTCTTGGAAATACAGAAAAGTAATTTGCCTCCTAATTAATTCCTGAGTGACCATTAAATTGCAGTGGATTTAGTGGGCAGTTACTAACAGTTGCCTCATTAAAGAGCCTAACTGACATAAATATATAAAAACCAAAAGAAATGTGGATGCTGTAATTCAGAGACAAAAATAGACATTACTGGAAAAGCTCAGCAGATCTGGCAGCATCTGTGGAGAGAAATCAGAATCAATGCTTTGGGTAGAGTGACCTGCTTGAACCAAAGCATTAACTCTGATTTGTCTCCACAGATGCTGGCAGGCCTGTTGACTTTTCCAGCAATGTCTATTTTTGTCTCCAACATAAATATATTTCCAGCAACTGGGATCCCATGTCTGACCCTTTATTTCCACATATGTGCAAGTTGGGTGGTTTAGCCATTGGAAAGGCAGAGTTACAGGGATAGGGTAGGGGGATTGGTCTGGGTAGGATGTTCGTCAGAGGATCAGTGTGGACGCGATGGGCTGAATGGCTTACTTCCACACTGCAGGGATTCTATGATTCCATGACCTTAATTTGGGGAAGTCTCTTCCATGCTAGAAATCTGATGTGAGTACCCATCCCAATCTCCCAGAACCTTTTTACATCCATTCTTATGGCTCAATTTACTTCTCCCCTCTAACTTTGTTTTCATTTCCACAGATGCTGCCAGACCTCCTGAGTATTACTTTTATTTCATTATTCAATGTTGCAATGTAACAAAGCATGCTTAGAAAAGCTGTCTACCATAGGATTGACGTTGTTCCACAAATATAGCTAATCATCACCATCCTCTCCAACTACAAATTGGAGAACTGACTGGAATTCAGCATCACTTCCATAAAGATAATGCAATGTAATTAAATGTCCATTAGATACGTCACTGCCCAGCATTGGTCCCCTTGCATGCTCAAACCCCAGTGGGGTAAAAATCTCAACCCTGAGAAGTGATGGAAGGGGTCAGAAGTACTCCATTCCAAAGAAAGCACAGCATAGTCCAAGGATTAATGCTGGATCCCAGGATGGAGGTGAGGAAAAACAAGCTGGATGTTGTAGTGAGGTTGTTACCAGAAAACAATGCTATCTGGACTTCAGATGTTAAGTTATGAGAAGAGATTATGCAAATTAGGCTTGTCTTCTCTAGAATATAAGAGGTCAGCTGATTGAATTCTTCAAGACATTAACGGGAAAAGACAGAGTAGATAAAGATAAACTATTTCTTTACTAGGTATCTTATAACAAACACATTGTCTACAAATTTAGGGCCAGACCATTCATGAGGGATGTTAGGAAGCACTTCCACAGACAAAAGGGAGGTGGGGAGGGGTAAAGGTTTGAAACTCCTTTCCATAAATGGCAATGGATGCTGGATCAGTTGTTAATTTTAAATGTGAGATAGATAGCAGTTTATTAAGCTAAAAGTATTAGGAGATATGGCCCAAAGATATGAGGCCACAGAGCAGCATGATTTCATTTCAATGGTGGAACAGATTCAAGGGGCTGAGGAACTCCTGTTCCCATGTTCCTAGAAGGGGGGGTCAGGGTACTGCCTTTTTGCTCCCTTCCTATCATGTCCTGCTTCCTTATTCATGGGGGTCTTGAAGAGATTGTTGAAAGCTTTCAGCAGTCTTGGGAAAGCTGTGTAAATTCCTTTAAATCTTTAAGCCACAATAACATTTTTGTGAGCCTAAGGATAATTGGCTTGAAGTGGGTCATCAATAAACGTAATTGCCTTTCTGCATCAAGGGGCAGGATTCCCGCAGAGGGCACTTCTTTTCTCTACTTTTTTGTTTCCTGAACTCAGGAATTTAATGCAAGTATTCCTGCCAGATTCTTCCAGCACGCCATCATTCCTATTCCATTCCTACATTTTCTTACTATCTCTGAGTACTTTGGATTGTGACATTCATCTTTCATGACATTTTCTCCCAACATTTCGTCCTGATGGGTAAACAATTGAGACACCTGACCACAATGAGTTAAATGGGCTTTGGAAGATCATGTAGAAAATTAGAGTCATAGAGCTATAGAGATGTACAGCACGGAAACAGACCCTTCGGTCCAACTCGTCCAGATATCCCACCCCAATCTAGTCCCACCTGCCAGCATCGGGCCCATATCCCTCCAAACCCTTCCTATTCACATGCCCATCCAGATGCTTTTTAAATGTTGCAATTGTACCAGACTCCATTACTTCCTCTGGCAGCTCATTCCATACATATACTACCTTTTAATGAAAACATTGCCCCTTCGATCTCTTTTATATCTTTCCCTCTATGTCGTCTAGTTCTGGATTCCCGCACCCTAGGGAAAAGACTTTGTCTTTTTATGCTATCCATGCCCCTCATGGTTTTGTAAACCTCTATAAGGTTACCCCTCAGCCTCCGACACTCCAGGGAAAACAGCCTATAGCTCAAATCCTCCAACCCTGGCAACATCCTTGTAAATCTTTTCTGAACCCTTTCAAGTTTCACATCTTTCCAATAGGAAGGAGACCAGAATTGCATGCAATATTCCAACAGTGGCCTAACCAATGGCCTGTACAGCCACAACATAACCTCCCAACTTCTGTACTCAATACTCTGACTCAGAAAGAAAAGCATAGCAAACGCCTTCTTCACGATCCTATCTACCTGCAACTCCACTTTCAAGAAGCTATGAACCTGCACTTCAAGGTCTCCTTGTTCAGCAACACTCGCTAGGACCTTACCACTAAGTGTATAAGCCCTGCTAAGATTTGCTTTCACAAAATGCAGCACCTCACATTTATCTAAATTAAACTCCATCTGCCACTTCTCAGCCCATTGGCCCATCTGATCAAGATCCCATTGTACTCTGAGGTAACCTTCTTCAGTGTCCCTTACACCTCCAATTTTGGTGTCATCAGCATTTTCAACTGAAACATGCTCAGCTTTCAAAGCATAGACCACTTTCTCTCCTTGGAAATTGACTGTGATGCCAATGATCGTTTAGAGCATTTTTGCTGAAAAAAATTCCTTTTAAATCTGTTCAGATTATCTTCAACTCTCTGAGGCTATTTCTTGCAGCACAATGTAAACTCAAGAATATGATCATTTTACAAAGTAAATGACAAAGAATTCACTGAAGTAATATCTTGTAAAGCTTTGAGGATTCTTGTTTCTCCAGATAACACAACAAAATCCCATATACTATCATGTCTTGAATACAGAGAGCAATTTACATAAAAGACAAACTCATCTTGATTTTCAGTGCTATACTTATAACCAAAATAACTTATTATTGACTTTGTTACAGACAAAATGGAGAAGTGAATTGATTTTTTTTTCTTTTTTTTCTCTACACAGGCAGAGAGTAATTTTCTCTTTTTGTTTTATTTTTCTAATTTATTTCCCCTTTCAAAACAAACTATTCTTTGCTCCCTTCAGTCCCTGTGTTTGTGAATTTCAACTTAAAACAAAATCTGCAACAAACTATTGAGGTTAGTATTAATACAAATGCTATATTCATGCATTCAAACCCATGGATGATTGTCACAACAAATACACAAGGAATAAATGTAAGAAGAATGAAAGAGTTGGCAATTAACAATAATTTAGAACTGAAACATATAAGCAATAATTAATGTGATTTTTGTCCGAGTCCAGAAAATCAGCATCTGATGAACATTTCTTGTTCGAAGTGTTCACATTTGGTGTGTGCAGTTAAAAAGTCATACAGCATAGAAACAGACCCTTCAGCTTACAATGACTATGCTGACCAACAAACACCAAATACACTAATCCCATTTACCTGCACTTGGTCCATAGCTTATTATGTCCTGGTATTTTAAGTGTTCATCCAGAACCTTCTTAAATGGTGTGAGAATGCTTGCCTCCATCATTGTCCTAACCAGTACATTCCATATATCTACACCTTCCAGGGGATGCTTTTTTTCAGATTTCCTGTAAACCACTTTCTCTTCACCTTAAACTTCTATCCTCTGATCTGAGGCAAGTCTGCCATGGGAAGAGGTTTTCACAAGCTACTCTGTCTATGCCTCACCTAATTTTGTATACGTCAATCAAATACTTCCTCAGCCTCTTCTGCTCCATGAAAAACAAACCCAATCAATTCTGTCTCTCCTCATAACTATTTCATCCCAGGCAACATTTTGGTGAATCCCCTTTGCACTCTCCCAGGTACTATCACATGCTTCCAACAGTGTATTGACCAGAACTGCACACAGTATTTGATCTGTGGCCTAGCCAATGACTTAAAAAGTTGTAACAAGACTTTGTTGCTCCTATATCCTACGTTCCAGCTAATGAAGGCAAGCCTCCCATCTGCCTTCTTCACCACTCTGTCTACCTGTGCTGAAACCTTCAGGGATCTGTGGAGTTGTACACCAAGGTCTTTTTGTTTGTCTATGCTCTCTCAGGACATACCATCCATAGTACACACCCTTCTCTTATTGGATCTTCTAAAGTGCATCACCTCACACTGTTGGGATTAAATTCCAAATGCCATTGCTCTGTCCAATTTACCAGCTAATCAATATCAAACTGTATCCTCCTATCAATAGCCTCTCCAAATGCCAAAGGAGGGTTACACCCAAAACATTGACTTCTCTACCTCTTGATGCTGCCTGGCTCCTGCTTGTCTACCTTGGATTCCAGCATTTGCTTTTTTTTTGTCTCTAACCCAATTTTTGTGTCATTTGCAAACTGACTAATTGTATATTCTACATTCACACCCAAGTTGTTAATATACATAACAAATAATACTGATCCCTGTGGTACATCACTGGCCACAGGCTTTTGATCACAAAAACAGCCTTTCTCCCCTCTCTTCACCTCATATTTGTAAGCCAATTTTGGATCCAGTTTGCCAACTTGCTTTGTATCCAATGGGTTGTTACTTTTTGGACCAGCCTTCCATATGGGACCTTGTCAAAGGTCTTACTGAAGTCTATGTAAACCACATCAACTGCATTACCGTCATATTTGGTTACCTTTTCAAAGAACTCATTTAAATTAGTCAGACAGGATCTCCTTCTAACAAATCTGTGCTGACTATCCCTGACCAATCCCTGCCTTACCAAGTATTGATTAATCATGTCCTTCAGAATTTTTTCCAATAATTTTCCTACACTGACATAAAACTAATTGGTCTGTAATGAAACACAACAGATATGCAGCATCTATGGAGAGAAAACAGAGTTAATGTTTCAGGTTGAGTGACGCTTTTCCTTGATTTCATCTGCAAAAGTATTTATTGGCCCCTCTTTGCCCTCCTAATTTCCTTTTTTAGCAACTTTCTACACTCTCCATACTTCTGAAGGGCCTGTCCTGTTTTTAATGTGCTGTGCTTGATACATGCCTCACAGAGCTCTCAGCATCCTTTGACATGCTGGGTTTGCTGGAATTGCTGCCCTTACCCTTCACTCTTAGGGAAATGCATTGGCCCTGAACTCTTACTCCACTACTTTTAAAAAACACTTACTTTCCAAATGTAAACTTAACTGCAAATGGTTGCATCCATTCTATATTTGCCATATCCTGTCAAATAATATTGAAATTAGCCTTCCTCCAATTTAGACACTTGACATTCGTAGGGGGAGACATTGGTCAAGTGGGTTTATCATGAACAGTTAATCCAGAGATCCCAGATTCAGAGTGGCAGGAGACCTCAGTCTTATTCCTGCAATTTTGATTTTTTTTTGTTTAGAGACAGAATTCTGATTTGGTGAGCAATGGGTGAGGTTGAGTAATTGTTTCCTAGTTTATTGATTGTTTCTGGTAAGGTTCAGAGTGGCAGGAGACCTTGGCCCCTTGGAATGTTTCTTCTGCAAGATCATAGAATCCCTATAACACAGAAAAAAGGTGATTCAGCCCACCAAGTCTTAACCGACCCTCCAAAGAGCATCCCAGCCAAACCTAGCCCCCTAACCTAACCCCCTAATCCCATATTTACCATGACTAATCGACACATCCCTGTAAGTATGTTCATCTTCAGCTCTTGATTGACCAGAAGGAGTAGCTGGAGTTGAAGATGGACTCACTATGGAGCATTCATGATGTTGAGGAAGTTGTGGATAGTACATTTAGCGAGCTGGTCATGCCTAAAGTAAGGGCTACACAGGCAAAGAAACATCAGTGAGCACCAGGAAGGCTAGCAGGTGTAGACAAGCAGTGCAGGACTCCCCTGTGGCCAGTAGTGTATCATAGTATGCAATTTTAATATGCAATAAACATTGTTATAAAGAGGTCCAAGCCTAAAGATGACACTCGGCCTTGCCTTCTCCTCAATCAATCTGTCTTCAATGCAAACTTTGTCATGTGGGCATAATACCACACAAGAAAAGGTGCTGGAAGAAATAGACTAGAATATCACGGCAACAGTGAAGATCAAGAAGCAAACTTGAGATCATTTGGAGGACACACACACACACACACACATCATAGTATGCAATAAGGACATATCAAGAGAACACTTAGAAATACTTGAATAATCAAGAAAGTCAACATGACTTCATGAAGAGATAATTATTCCTGACAAATCGATTAGAAATCTTTGAGGATGTAATACACAGGATAGATAATGGTAAACAAGTAGATCTAATTAATATATTTGGGTTTCCAAAAGCATTCATTAAGGTACCCCACATAAGGTTACTTAATAAAATGGTGGTGGGGGCCATATCTTAACATGGTTAGAAGATTGGCTTAAGATTAGAAGATTAATAGAAAACTGAAAGATAGAGACAGAATGATGCTCAGATATGATTACCCAGGCATCAACATTACCATGGTGAACTTTGCAAAAGCCTTTTTACACTCAAAGCGTAATAGTGTTTTGGAATGCTTCCACAAATTATAGTTGATGGTACATTAATTGCTAATTTGAATTCTGAAATAGATTGTTTTGGTAAGTAAAGACAAATGGGTCAATTGCAAATATGTGCAATTAGGCTGCAGATCAACTATGATCTCACTGAATGGCAGGACATGCTTGAGGGGGTGAATGGTCCCTTCTGCTCCTCGGATGATGCCTGACCTGCTGTGCTTTTCCACAGCCCCACCCCCACTCCCATACTTATCTCTCAGCTCCCTTCCCCTTCCACATTCCTGATGAAAGGCTTATGCCCGAAAATCAACTCTCTTGCTCAGCGGATGCTGCCTGACCTGCTGTACTTTTCCAGTGCCACCTTTTGACTCTGGTCTACACCTGTTGCTATATTACCATTTTCCTACAACAAGTTTTATCTCATCAGGGAGAAAGAAAAGAAGCATCCTGAGTGCATCATTGTGTCAAAGTACTGAACCCAAGCACGGTCTGAATCTCAATTCAGAGAATGTGCTTTGAAGACTTACTTTGAACAAAGGCAGAAATTCTCTATCATTGAGGATCTACTAATTTTGATGATTGACTGGTAATTCTTTATTCATCACGGAATGACTTGCTTCAGAGAATTCGTCATCTAGTTTCCTTGTGGTGTGTGGTAAGAGGAAGAAGCTGCATGTTAATGAGGCAAGATTTAGTGTTGATGAGACTGTTGACAAGAAATATTAAGTTACCTTAAGTTATCTTGCCTAGCGACAATCTCAGCTCAATGGAATTTAGTTAGAAAACATAGCTAATTATTCTTAACATTGATCTCATTCCCACTGGGCCTCTTGTGCAATTCTCCCAGATTTCTTAGCACAGCCCATGTTGTTCAAACCTCTGTAAGATTCCACCAGAACCTTCCTACAATTGAGAGTTATGGCATTCAAGAGAGATGAAGAGTTAGCTTTGTCCTGGTAACTGCTGGAAATTTCTAGAAACAGTCAACTTGCCTCTTCTTTGTTTGACAGCAGCAATTTAAAATTAATCAAGACTCCATTTTGAATATTAAAATGGAGAATATTGTTTTTCAAAAAGAAACCACAAATTAAGATCTCTCTTCCTGTTGTGTGGGCATGATATTAGTTTTAGGAATGTTGGTGCATTTCCTCTCGACGTTATGCACTAATTTCCAGTCTGTTAGGATAATTTAAAAGCTTTTTGGTGATGCGTTTTGGCAATTTGGTACATGGACGTTTTGTGAACTCATATCCCGAAAGTCAAGATTGAAGAGAAACAAAATTTTTTGCAGAAATACAAAACATCTAAAATGCCTCTGAAGCCAACATTATTAAGAATAGAAATTGTTTTGGAGATAATTATGTTGTTCATGAGATGAAAAAAGTGAGTTGCTTTAACAAAGCACTTACAATGCATGTTAAAAATGCAGAAAGCATAATGACTCAGATTACCCAACTGTAAACAGTATCATCTGCTGATGTTAATGTTTTTGCTGAAATTGATAAATAACAAAATACCAGGTGTCCTTGGTGTTAGATGCAGCATGATGTTAAACAAAGTGAAGTAATATTTTTTGGAAGTAAGAATGAGGAAAAGTAACTGTTTCAGGTAACAAACAACATGGAGGCTTCGTAGTCAAGTTTATAAAATTTAATGCAAAGCCACACAACTAAATATTATGATGGTGACCAAAAACACAATCAAGATGTAATCTTTTAAAGGATGTTCAAATGGAGGAGAGAGAAATAGAAAGGCATAAAGTTTTGTGAAATGAATTCCAGAATTTAGGGCCCCAACAACCGAAGGCATTATAGCCAGAGGTGAAGTGATGGACTAAGGAATGTGCAATAAGTCACAATAGAAAAGGAAATACATCTTAGGTGGTTATAGATCTAGAGGAGATTACAAAGATAGAGAAGAAAACATCAAAAGAAGTGAAAATACATGAGTGAAAACTTGATGTGGCACTGCAAGTGTAATAGAGAATAAGGATTATAAAAGAGAGGTGAGAGGGATGGGACACAATGATATTTTAAATAGAGGTCACACGCCGAGTTGGTGTGATTTTGTAATTACAACTATACTACCACCAGCTATGCAACAGTCTGGACTAGGTTTCATTACAGGGGAATTTGTCATGACCTATTAGCAAGGCAAACACAGCGTCAAAGCAATCATCCAGCATAAGCTTATCCATGACAAGGATCTTGTGCACATGAACGTACATTCAGGAGGGAGGTGTGGAGAGAGATAATGTTTAGAGAAATAAATTTGTTTTGTAGTGAAAGATTTAAATTGAAATAACTAAACAAAAGGGCCTAGATATGCAGATAGTTGGGTTATTAAAGGTAACAGGGCAAATAATGTTATAAAAATTAAAATAAAATCCTATATCTGGCAGCATTAAATAGTTAAAATGCAATGTTGAAAATGTCCAATAATTTAATTAGATGAAATATACCTGTACAATTTTGGACATCCCAACAAAAAAAAATTGGAAAATGTGCAGCACAGATTTTTTTGGGTGTCACCAGGGTTACAGTTACCAATCTCAATCTTCTTTCATTAGACCTGAAAAGCTTATGTTATACTCCTGAAGATTATAAACTCTTATGACAGCACGAATGATAATAGATTCTTTTTAATAGTCAACAATACCTAACTAACTGGGTACAAATTTAAATTAATCACCAACAATTAAAATGGGTGGGAGTCATATATAAATCATTTAAATGGTGGGCAGAACTGAAGGATGATGTTTATTCGTAGAGAAAGGAATTGTCTATCATAAGTTATTGTTGAAGCAAGTTCCATAATAAATACTTTACAAGGGATTGTATATTGCAAGGTATAGAAACATCAAAATTATCACCTTCATTTAGGTGTTGAAAACATTGAAATAGATTGAAAACATTGATAACTGTACTGTAAATGTGGGCCACAATTTCCTTCGGGTTGAACTTGCTTCTTGATTCTAAGATTGCTGGAAACACTGTTTACAGAATTAAAACAAGCTTCTGCTGCTTGCCTCGTGAAATTGATGCTTCAGAAAGCATCCTGAGTATATGATTTGAAAGTCGAAGGTAGGCAATCATCAAAGCTGACTTCTTCCTTAATTCCTGAATTCCTTCAAACTATGAATGTAGCATGTTGGCTGATGTCCATGTGTGAGTTGGAGAATGCTCATCTCTCACCACCTTTTATCAAGTGCACAAAAATAACTGCCTTGACTAATGCAACGCTGTACTGGTACTGAAAGCATCTCAGTGCAGTTATATGGATAGTTGTAAAGCTTATCAGCACTGGAAAACATGGTGTTAGAGATCAGTTAACCACATCTCTATTCCACTTCACTTGGAGGACCGCTATGAACAGATGTGCAGTGCTGAAAGTTATCTAAACGCAATCCATCTCACTGTACTAACAGATGTGCGGGTATTTTTTGTTTGTCTGTCATACCTAACTCCTTTACACAGATCGTATTATGTCTTGAAATCCATTCCTTTAACACTCACCCACACACCATAAAAAAGAAGAAAAATGAGAATATACTTAAATTGTGGGAACTTATGAACTGTACTTGATAAAAGACAACAGCTTCAATCCCAGCACATAACTACCATGATAGCTTACTGGACTGTTTGATGGTCCATAAAATCTCTAACATGACCGTCGCTGTGTATTTCAGCTTTAGCTCCTTCCTTACCAGTCAAACAGAATTTATTCAAAGTCAGTTCAACTCAAAATGACAAGAAATTAATTATTCTTCTGGAGCCTTCAAAGTCATCATAATTCCCACGTAAAAACTGCAAAACCAAGGAGTTAGCCAGAAATGATTTGGAAAACTAATTCATTGATTATTCTTTGTTTTGGTTTGAAGGTACCTTGTCGTTGCTTAGTGTCTTCAACCAGATGGTGAAAATGAGATTGAAAACTCACCATATTTGGAAGCATGGGGGAATCTGCATCCTGCCAATTAATAGTGCAATGAATTAGAAAAGTAACACAAAGACCCACAGGGCTATTTGGCACAAAGATTATCCTTCTGTGATTCATTACGATCAGAATTCTACTGTATAAAAAAAGTTTAATTTTGTATTTGTTGTTTAAGATTATTTTATCAAATATTTCATTAATCTAGATTCTTTGTTTCTAAATGCTCTAATCAGTTGGTTTGGCTTTAATTTTGATCATTGTAATTGAGAATTTAATTGGATTATTGAATTTTCACACCATTTCAGAGATAGTAATAACTGTTGAATTTTAAGTGACAAGTTTAAGGTACAATGTAGTTGAAAATTTAAAGGCATTGCTGTAGGAGATTATAATTTTATTTCCAATGTAGCCTTTCATCTGTCACTGTAAAAAAAAGCACTGCATCATTAAATATACTTAAAAACATGTGAAACATTGTAATCTCAATAAAATTAAATTTGGTGAAGCATCTATCATTTGAAAAAAAAATTGATGAAATAAAATATTTGTGTTCCTTGAAAAGATAAAGACTGGATCTCTTGGATAGTACCTAAAAAGGTTCACTGAATAACAAGATAAACTCACCTGTTAGACTATAAAGGACAGTTCCAGGGAGAAGTTAATCAATTTGGTTGTTATTGTTCTAATGCCACGTTCCACGTAGCTAAACAGTCATGTGTACTGAGTTTTAAGTCTAGTTTAAGGTTTCACAGTAATCTATTGTGCAACTCACATATAATTCAACTAACTGTTCATTACTGTGCAATAAATGTATTATCTGCAACAAGATAGAGCCTCAGTTTTGCCAAAGAAATGTGCGGGCATATTCTGCCAATTGGTTTTAATAACTAAGACTAATACCAAGAAGCAGTAATCTTACTCACATCACCTCAGATGATTCCAGTAGACATAACCACAACATATGTCAGCAACTAGCTTAAAAAATACAAATATTTATTAATTTTGATTTATTAAGTCACCAGGAACATATAGCGCAAAAGCCAAGAGAATGGGCTGTCCAGGTGCAATCTGTTCTCCCTGTGTGGTTGAGAACATGGTCAATAGGACATGCAGGAACCGATATTAAATCTGTACAAAAGAGCTGGTTTAGATTTAACTGGAGTATTACATTCAGTTTTGAGCACCACACTTTCAGAAGGATATGAAAGCCTGATATGAAGGTTTGCTTTGACAGGTCAGAGAGGAGATTGCTGGTGCCCTGGCAGATATTTTATACCTGCATTCCTGATGAAGGGCTTTTGCCCAAAACGTCGATTCTCCTGCTCCTCGGATGCTGCCTGAACTGCTGTGCTTTTCTAGTGCTACTCTAATCTAGACTCTGCTTTCCAGCATCTGCAATCATTGTTTTTACCTAGATATTTTATACCTGATTGGGCATAAGTGACTGTAGGATAGATAATATGGTTCCTTTGTTCAAGAAGGGTAGCAGGGATAGGCTAGGTAATTATTGTTATGAAGTTGAATGTGTGTATTGTATCTTTAAGAGAGAGTGTATGAATGGGAAGGGTTTGGAGGGATATGGGCCGGATGCCGGCAGGTGGGACTAGATTGGGTTGGGATATCTGGTCAGCATGGACGGGTTAGACTGAAGGGTCTGTTTCCATGCTGTATATCTCTATGACTCTATGAATGCTGTTCTGCACTGAAAGCTTACAAGAGCAGTCTCATAGTGTACTGGAAAATTGAAAATATATAACATGTGGCTGTGAAATAGATACCTGAGTTACTTGCTGTTTTGACAACAATTCAAATTTAACTAATCAGTTTAAATTATGCCCCAGGGCAGCACGGTGGAACAGTGGTTAGCACTGCTGCTTCACAGCGCCAGAGACCTGGGTTCAATTCCCGCCTCATGCAACGGTCTGCATGGAGTTTGCACATTCTCCCCGTGTCTGCGTGAATTTCCTCCAGGTGCTCCGGTTTCCTCCCATAGTCTAAAAATGTGCAGGTTAGGTGAATTGACCATGCTAAATTGCCCATAGTGTTAGGTGAAGGAGTAAATATAGGGGAATGGGTATGGGTGGGTTGCTCTTTGGAGAGTTGGTGTGGGCTGAAGGGCCTGTTTCCACACTGTAAGTAATCTAATCTAAAGTCCAATCAAGTTTGAATTTATTGTTTTACCAACTTGAACCAATGAGACGATCTGATGTTGGGGATATAAAAAAGGCTGGCATTTTGAAAATCAGACAGAGCAACTGCCATTGAGAACCAAGAAATTAGGAACAATCTCTATCAAAGGTACCTTTTCAAATGAAACATCTTCACAGTAAAAAGAAAAAGATGATCCAGGGAGATCTTCAGCCGCAAGAAGAAAGACACCAAAGATGGCAGCCACTGTATGGCTTTGAAATTAAGTTGATGTAATTTTAATAATTGTTTTATTGGAACAGTATATTGTTATAGAGTTGGAGGCAGATATTAACAGTTAAGAGAAAGGAAGGCTTAGAGTTGTGAATAGTTGTTTATTTTCTTTAAATAGTGGAATTTGGGAGTTCTCTGTCACTCATATTTTAACAGACAATGCGACAAGGTGAGCTTTTCTGAGTGTTTTGTTAAATTAACAGAAGAGTGCACTGCTGTGTGGTAAAATTACAGATCAATTAACTTGGTGGCAATGGCAGGAAAATTATTGGAAAAAGTTCTAAGGGACAGGATTAATTAATGCTTAAAAAAGCAGGGATTGGTCAGAAATAGTCAGCATGGATTTGTTACAAGAAATTCACGTCTAATTAATTAAATTGTGTTTCTTTAAAAGGTAACTAAATATATTGATGAGGTGAATGCAGTTGATGCGATTTACACAGACTTCAGTAAGGCCTTCAACAAGGTCCACATGGAAGGCTGGTGCAAAAGGTAAAAGTACAAGGAATCAAAGGCAAGTTGGCAAACTGGATTCAAAGTTGGCTTATAAATATGAGGCAAAGAGTGATAGTAGGGGATTGGTTTTGTAGTTGGAACCTTTGCTGTTTCACTTAGATGTGAATGCAGAATGCATGATTAATAAGTTTTCAAATGACACAAAAATTGATGATATTGTTGATAGTGAGGAGGATGGTCTCAGATACATCTAATATTGATCAGCTGATAAATTGAGCAGAGCAATGGCAGATGGAATTTAATCCTGATAAGTTCAAGGTGATGCATTTTGGGACGTCAAACAAGGGAAGGACATAAACAATGAATGTAAGCCCCTAGGGAGTACTGAGCAATCATGGTGTACTCTCTAGCTTATCTCTCCATACTTCAGGCTCTCTGCCTTTATTCCTGATGAAGGGCTTTTGCCCGAAACGTCGATTTTGCTACTTCTCGGATTCTGCCTGAACTGCTGTGCTCTTCCAGCACCACTAATCCAAAATCTGGTTTCCAGCATCTGCAGTCATTGTTTTTACCTAATCATGGTGTGCAAGTCCGTTATCCAGAAGATGTCAGCACTGGTTGACAGGATGATAAAGAAGCCAAACAGAATGCTTGTCTTTATTAGTAGGTACATTGAATATAAGAGAAAGGATGTTTTGTTATAATTTTATAAAATGTTGCTAAAGCCACAGATGGAATTCTATGTGGTGTTCTGGTCACTACACTGTTGGAAGGGTGTGACTGCATTGAAGAAATGCAGAGAGGATTCACCAGGATGTTGCTTGGGATGAAAGTCTCCGTTATGAGGAGAGCCCATGTATAGGTTGGGTTTGATTTCCCTGGAGCAGAGGAGGCTGGGGATGGGGGGTGGGGAAGGAATCTGATTGAGGTGTACAAAATTGTGAAACAGAATAGATTGTAAAAATTCCTTCCCCATGGCAGACATGTCTAAAACCAGAGAGCATAAGTTTAGGGTGATGAGCAAGTGGTTTAAAGGAGATCTGAAAAAAAAACTTCAAAGAGTGATAAATATCTGGGACATTCTGCCTGAGAAGGTGTTGAGGGCAAGAACTCTCACAACAGTTAAGAAGCATTTGAATGAATACTTAAAATACCAGGGCATAATAGGTTATGGATCAAGTGCAGATAAATGGGATTAGTATTATTGGTGTTTGTTGTTTGGCATAGACATGGTGGTCTGAAGAATCTATTTCTATACTGTATGACTTTAAATGAGAGAAAAGAAGGTTGCTGGGATGAGGAACTTCTCACATAGATAGATTCAACAAACTGGGGCTGTTCTTCTTGACAGGAGGTTTCATACAGCCATTCAAAGTCATGAAGAATCTGCAGAGGTGATAAGACGAAATAGTTCACATTATTAGATGGATGGAGGACAAAAAAACACCACTTTAAGATAACTTTCAAAGAAACCAATGATGGCATATGTAAAATAATTTTTATTTAGCAAGTGATTAGGATTTGGAATGCATTGCCAAGGAGCTATTTATTCTTTCGCAGGATGTGGGCGTCACTGGCAAGAACATCTTTTTCTACAAACTCTAACTGACTTTGAACTCTGTGGCTTCCTAGACCAATTCAGAGGGCAGTTAGCAAAATAGTGTAGGTCTGGAGTCACATACAGGCTAAACCAGGTTCAAAAAAGCAGACTTCCTTCCCTAAAGGGGATTAGTCAACCAGATGGGTTTTTTTTTGTGCTAGTTGTCTTGGCCAACAATATGTGGGCCATCTTTAGTTTCCAAATTTATCAACTGAATTTAAATTCCACCAGCTGCTGTGATGCGATTTGAACTCATGTTGTCAGAACATTCACCTGTGCCTTGGGATTACAAATCTAGCAGGTTATCTCGTTTATTATAACACCTCCGTCAAGTGATGTAGAGCACCCTCTCTCGTGCAATGAAGTCATTCCAACTGTGTGGTGACTAAAACTGCATACAGTTGCTAATACTGTGTGAAGTGATGTAGAGGATAATGCAATTGCGACTTTCAAAAGAGAAATGCATCATTATTTGAAGAGGTAAGAAAAGTCAGGGCTACAGAGAAAGGGTAGAGGGGCTGCGCCAATGGGTGACCTGCTGTGCAGAGAGCTGGCACAGCTGTCAGAAGTAGAATGGCATTCTTCTCTACTGTAACCACTCTACAATTCTACTCTATGATTCTATGATATTCACTTAGGTAACTGTGGAGCTAGCTATTTAATTTACTATTTTTTCAAAAGCTTCCATAATTAGCCGGTACAGTTTCAAGATGCAGCTTATAAACTTCAGTTCATGACCTGTCGGTAAGTATCTTGTCTAATAGAATGATTTTGTTTTATGGACTGAATTGTCCTAAGGCCTGCAACAATTGGCATATATGAGTTGCAACATCTTTTGTGGGATAAAATAGCCTCAAGCATTAGCCCTTGTTGAAGTTGAAATAAGAGAATTATTTGCGAAAGATCATGCCTGTATATGGTCACCAGCTGAGAATCTTTCTGCCTGTTTTCACCTGCTCTCTTTCTTAGTAGCTTGTTCTGCTTTGTACAATCTCCCTTCATTCTCCCAACTATACACCATTCCCTTCTTAAAACTAAGCAATCTATGCTGAAATCAATTTGTATTAGCAAAAGCCTTCAAATCAATCAAATAATACATTAGCACCAGTCAAATTGCTCCCTGCATTTAAGCTTTATGCACATATAGGAAATGCATCATGTTGCTTTAGCAGCTAGAGGCAATAATTCAGTAACTAACCAGCGAATACTTCATGATACTTTCAAAGAGCATTGGTGAGGAGTCCTTCATTTCACTTAATATGTGTGAAGATAACACATAAGTTTGAGCATTGAGTTCAGAAATGACATCCTTGGCATCAAATCAGTATTTCCCTCTTATTCACATTATAATCTGCCTGTTCTGCATGTTTTCAGAGGTTGCTAGGTATGAGCATGTAAACTGGCAATATAAAATTGGCACAAAAATGCAAATTGCTGGAAAGACTCAGCAGGTCTGGCAGCATATGTAGAGGGAAAGTAGGGTTAACATTTAAGATCCAGTCACCCTTCTTCAGATCAGCCATCAGATCCTTCCTGACAATGGAGTATCTGCATATCTTGAACATGAGCCTGTGTTTTTCCAAATCTTGATTAAAAATGTACACCATTCAATTTAATTTTGTCTCTGTTATTTTCTTCACAATATCTAGAAAACACTTTAGAAATATAAATCCATACTTTCTTGTGTAAAAGTCAATCCCGTCACTGTCTATATTTTCACGTTCATTTGAAATTTGCCATTCTCGCATTTAGCATGAAGAGCACAAAATGAAAAGACTCAGCGATATAATTCTTTTTTCAGCAATATTCAAAGTAATATCTCAATGATTCAAATAATCTAGATATAACTCTCACATTCTTATTTTAGTTGAAAATATTTTTATTTTATGATCAGACTACAAAGTGTTTCTTCTTCTATGGCAATTGTGTAGTACTGACCTCTCTCCTTTAAGAAGCACAATTCATGTTTTATTAACTATCATACATTACACATTGCAAACCAAGAACTAACTTTACATGTCCATTTGATGATATATTAATTGATTTATGAAGTGCTGAAGATTTCCACTTTAGTTGCTTATTTTTAGCTACATTATAAATCTTTAATACAACCGTATCTAATGGTTGCAGGAAAGACTGTTTAAGATTCTCAGGAGGCATAATGGTACAGAACGATGAGAGATTGTTGCTATGAAACCTTACCACCGGGTAAGCAATGGAGCAGAATATTGCATTCTAGTTGTTGCAATGAAACACTCTTCAAGATCGCAAAAAAGATCATACTGACAACAGCTATTGCAGTTCTGCTAATTATCTGTTATGTTGTTCAGCAAAATGTCTCATTCACAAAGCATATGTAGTCATATGATTTTTGGAACAGTATAATTTCAAAGCATACAAAATAAATTTTAGATTTACTTATTAAATTTACTGTGTATGAGATGAATACATCTATTGCACTTAAAGTTTGCTTCAAGGTATAGATCATTCTTCACAAAGATTTTAGTACAAAATGCATGGGTTAGTTCATTACACAAATTATGCATTGAATTTTCCCCACCATTTCCTTTTATCTATATGTTGTAATGCCTCAAGAACGTTCAGTGATTCCACTAGATTCTCCTCATTTCCACAATGCAAATTATCAATCAAAGCAGGAAATAAAATGTTTGACTTTTGATGATGTCCTAGTCTTAAGTCATGCTCCACGACAGTGCAGCTCAGATGTGTTTCCTAAATTGCTCCAGGTTGCAAACTTGCCACTGCGAAACAGCTTTAATTAAAATCTCAAATGATGTATGATACGTTTGTGCCAAAGGTGAATGTTCCCTCCTTATTCTCCTTGGTCTGTCAGCATAATTTAACATGGTTGACTACACCATTGTCCTCTAATGCCTTTCCATGTCATCCAGCGGGGCAGGATTGGTCTCCCTTGATTCCATCCTCATTTATCTAATTATAATCAGCAAATCTTATGCAATGGTTTCTCTTCTCACTCCTGGACTATTAGCTCTGCTGTATCCTATCCTCAGTCTGCTTCAATTTCAGATTCACAGGCTGACCTTTTGTGAGATTGGGTTGAAATTTCTCTGCCCATCAGAGTAGGGACTGCTGACAAGGAAAAGCTTTGCAAAGGAAGTTGAAGGAAGAGCTTGCCAGATAACTTCTGGCATCTTCAAGACAGTTCCGGGGTTGCAGGTTAGTTCTGGGAACTCTTTATTAAATTGTCCATG
The DNA here is from genome assembly GCF_020745735.1 of Hemiscyllium ocellatum. Taxonomy (NCBI): domain Eukaryota; kingdom Metazoa; phylum Chordata; class Chondrichthyes; order Orectolobiformes; family Hemiscylliidae; genus Hemiscyllium; species Hemiscyllium ocellatum. The sequence goes on along the minus strand of NC_083407.1, from coordinate 57,980,834 downwards.
GCCCACAAACGAACACACTGGTGGTAATGGCTGCCCCTGAACAATGCCACTGGTGCCTCATGTTCTATTCAATAAATCTTATCCCTACCCTAACCCCCAAACCCAACTCCTCCTGCTGAACTGATCTCTGAAACATACTGAGCAAGAGTTCAGCCATTGATGTGACCTCTTCCTGGAGCTTTAGGCTCAGCAATGGCCAGGCCAATACAAGTGTTGCTTTGGCTGTTGAATTGCCAGCTCTCTGATTAGCCCCTGGCAGCAGGCATGTAATGTGTGTTACTGATGATATGCGACACAAGGGAACAACCATCTGATAAAGTAATGTTTTCTCCAGCCTTCTGCTCCAAAGGTGGGATTTCTAGGATCCCCCCCCAAGAAACTCACTCTGTCATCTGAAAACACAGCACATTACTAGGTTTTTACATATTTGCTGGCAACATCCAGTTACACCTTGCCACTACCAGTCTCAACTCATCCACTGTTGCTAAATAATCAAACTTTGTGGCTGAAATCCAGTATTAGATGAGCAGAAGTTTCATTCAATTTAATATTCAAAAACCTGAAGCTGTCATTTTAGATTGCTATCTCAAACTCTACTCCTTAGCCAGTGATTCTATTGCTCTCCCTGGTAACAGGTTGGGTTTAAGCCAGTCTGCTCACAATATTCATGCTACATTTGATTCTGAGACAAGCTTCTGATTTCATTTATGGCTCCTCAAGAAGATGACCAATTTCCACCTCTGTATCATCACCCAACTTCACCTGTGTCTTAGTTTATCTGCTACTGAAATCTTCATCCACTTTTCCTACCTCCGGAACTGATGATGCCAACACACATTTGAGTAAACTCCAATATTCTACACAATGTAAACTTGAGATGATCAAAAACCTCACTTAACTCACTGCGAATGCTGTTGATTTATCAATTCCATGCATGCTGATTTCAGTTGGCTTCCAGTCAAGCAATGTCATAATTTTAAAAGTTCTCCATCTTGTTTTCAAATCCTCCATGACTCACTTTCCTCATCATAGTAATCTCTTCCAGCCTTATATCCTCTGAGATACCTGCAGTCCACTAGAGCAACCTCTTGAGGAATTAGTCCACTTTTCAGGCCCTTCAGAGTTTGCCCTATAATTCTGTATTCACGTTTCATCATTCTATTGATTAGACTGTGGCCTCAAATTCACCTTGCTGCCTGCTCCTCATAACTCTTAACCCCTTTGTTGAACAAAAATCTGTTCACTTCAACCTTGAATATATTCACTTACCTAGTCTCTGCTGTTCTCTTGGGAAGAAAACTCCAAAGTCCATATCTTTGCCTTATGAAATGTACTTACTGGTAGATTCTACCATTTTCCCTTAGATAGATGTTAAGTTAATTGACCTCCGGTTTCCTGATTTCTGTCTCTTCCCTTTCTTAATAAAGCAGTTAAATTAGTTACTTTCCAACTTCATGGGATGAATCTTTTATCTGTGAAATTTTGGAAAATTGCAAATGGAAAGATTACTGAGAAAACTATTGGATTCAACTTGAGTAGAAGTGGTATCCCTCCACCATTCTTTGTTTGTTCCATGGTTTACGCGCTGTCTTCATATGAAAATATAAAATTGGAGCAGAACTCATATTGTGTCATTTATAAAGTGCTATATAAATATAAATTGTTATTGTTGTAATTTACAATTATTTACATACTTGTAATTTTTCTGGAGATTAATTAATACTAAGAAATAATCAAAAGCACATCCATCCTTACAACTGAGATCTGAAAAGTGTCTTCTTAGCAGTACAATTAAAATTAACAGTACTATGAGTAATTCATAAGCACTTTGAAATGAATGTAGAATGTGTATAATACATTCTGATTACAACCTATCACTCCAAATTCATTTCAGCAAGTCCGTAATCTTGCTACTTTAATGTTTTCTACTGAACTGTGTAGCTTTATTTGTCTTTTGTAAAATATATGCGTTTTGATATTTTTAAGTCCAGTCATTAACACTCGATCTCATTACGTAGCAATCTCAGTCAGTTTAATAAGCATACGGGAAAATTGATCAGTAATATTTTTCTCTGTCATAGATTATTGGCATCATTTGTAAGGCCAAAAATTATTACCTATCCTTAATTGTCCCAGAGAATGTGTTGGTGAGTTACCTCCTTGAACTACTGCAATTGTTCTGTGTAGAGACATCTATCAGACTCAAATGTTAACTATTTTTCCCTTCCCACAGGGGCTGCCAGACATGCTGAGTCTCTTCATCATTTTCTGTGCATGCTTCAGATTTCCAGCATCTACAGTATGTTACTTTTAATTGAATGGGGCCATATTGACCTCTGCTCTGTCAGTAGGAATGATCCCAACCTACCAGTTTCTTGCTATTTTAATAAACCATTTTGCTCTTATGCTAACTTTTCTGTCCAGGGCCAGCTGCAACGTCCCAGTGGTGCACAATGCAAACCCATGGAATGAAAGCTCATTTTCCACTGAGTTACTTGATAGCTTCTACAACTTAATATTGAATTCTACAAGTTCAAAGCCTGACTACATGACATGTACTCTCCATTTTTCTCACATTCCTCTCTCAGCCACCAGCCCCTATCCCATCTTGTTTGTAACATTCTTGGAGGCATGGCTCCAACTTTTTGCCAGTCAGGTATGTTCTCCAGCTAACGTTGTCCTTGCATTTCTCCAAGTTCCAATCTTGTTTATTTGCCAGTAGCAAATACGACTCACAGGTTTTCTTTACCCTCACTCTCAACTAACTATTAATGACACACATCTTCTTCCAAGTCCCCACACTTGCCAGAACTGTTCCGTAGCCATAACCAGAACGCAATGCCGCACCAATTGGTTCGTCCCCAGGTTACTTTTGATTCTGAAACAGTTTTGACAGGGTCTTAAGTCAAATCAAGAATGACATGTTGTCATTCCAAACTCAATCTGCTGACTTAAGGAAGGGCACTGTTGTAAGTGTGGAGAGTGTGATGGTGAAGGCAGATTAAAATGATAGATTTAAAATAGGATGTTAAATCAGCTCCATCAACAATTTGAAGAATTATGTATTTTACAGTGAAGGACTCTTAAGTTGAAATGATAATTGCCATACCTTGAGCCAGAAGTCCTGGGTCAAAAGTGTGATGCTGGAAAAGCACAGCAGGTCAGGCAGCATCCGAGGAGCAGGAGAATTAATGTTTTGGACATAAGCTCTTTGAATGACTTCTGCCCAAGATGTCATTTCTCCTGCTCCTGGGATGCTGCCTGACCTGCTGTGCTTTTCCAGCACCACTCTCTCGACTCTGATCTCCAGCATCTGCAGTCCTCACTTTCTCCCAGAAGGTCTGGGTTCAAGACTCACTTGCTGCAGAGTTGTGTCATTACACGAATTGATGAGTTATATCTTTATTTCCCAATGCTAACCCAATGTAACTGGATTCAGAAGATGATGTCAAAAGGAGTTTAATGAATTTCTGCAATGCTTTTCGAAGGTGCTTCACATTGTTGCTATTGAGCTTGGTAATGGATGTTTGTGGATGTGATGCCAACCAAGCGGGCGACTTGCTGTTGGATAGTGTTGAATTCCCTAAGTGTTTTTGGATTTGTATTCATGCAGGCAAGTGGGAAATATTCCATTACATTGTTGACTTGGGCACATGCTTTGGGACTCAGGAAATGAGTTATTTGTTGAAGGATTCAGAGTCTCTGATACATTTGTGCAGCTATACAATTTATATGGTGATTTCAGTTCAATTTCTGGTCAATGGTAACCTCCACATTGTTGATAGTGGGAATTTAGTGAAGGTATTACCATTGAATGTCAAAGGATAATGGTTAGATTCTCTCACATTGGAGATGTAATTGCCTGGCATGCAGCATAATGTTACTTGCCATTTGTTAGTCCAATCCTGGAGGATTCACAAATTATATTGAACATTATGCAATCATCAGCAAATATTTGCACTTCTGGCCTTGTTGTGGACGAAAGGTCATTGATGAAACAACTGAACATGGTCAAGTTTAGGACACTACGCTGAGAAACTCCTGCAGAGTTGTCCTAGACCTGAGATGACTGATGTTCAACAACTATATCCATCTTCCCTTTTGTGTCAGTTACGACTCCAACTGCCTCCTATTGATTCTAAGCGTCCTACTGCTCCTTGATGCCACACTTGTTCAAATGTGGCCTTGACATCTTTCTGAAATCTTCTCTGGAATTTAGCTCTTTTGTAAATGTTTGAGCCAAGGCTTCAGCAAGCTGAGTGACCCTGGCAGAACCCATACTGAACAAAAGAAGTGTTGCTTGACAGCATTCTTGATGGCACCCTTGTATCACTTTATTGATGATTGAGAGTGGAATGATGGTTAGTAATTGGCCCGTGTAGATTTGTCCTGTATTTTAGTCTTGTGTAACATATACCTGAGCAATTTTCCACATTCAGGCAGATGTCCGTTTTGTAAGTGTATTGGAAGCTTGACTGGAGGATTAACAAATTTTGGAACACATTTTCAATTCTATTGCCAGAACATTGTCAGAGCTCATCGCCTTTGCAGTATTCAAGTGTATTCAGCCTTTTTTAAATATCATATTTAGTGAATCGATTTGTCTGAAGGTTGACACGTATGATGCTGGGAACCTTTACAGGAGGCTAAGATTGACTTCTGGCTGCAGATTGTTGCAACTGTGTATCAATATGCAAATAGTTGTGGCGCCAGCACTAATCTTTTGCAGAACTCCACTGGTATTGTTAGCTGAAAATAACCTGTTTACTCTTACACTCTGTTTTCTGTGTGTAAATCCCATGGCTCAGCATATCACTTATTACCATTAAGCCAGGGAATCAATCCTGGTTCAATGAAGAGTGCAGGACGACGAAAAGTATGACACTGGATAAGCACAACAGATCAGGCAGCATCCGAGGAGCAGGAGAGTCGATGTTTTGGGCATAAGTCTTTCATCAGGAATGTTCTTCTATGCCAGGAGCAGCATCAGGCATACCTGTAAATGAGCTGTAAATCTGGTGAAGCATCAACACAGGATTATTTCTGTGCTCAACAACAGTGGCAGCAAGGGATGGCCAGGGTAAGTTCATAACTGATAGGTAAGATCAAATCCTGCAGTTCTGCCAAATCCAGTTGTGAATGGTTGTCTACAAATAAACAATTCACTGAAGGAAGTGGCTCCATAGCTGTGTCTATTGTCAATGATGGGAGAGCCCTGCCCGTCAGTGTAAAAGCTATGATTGAAGCAGCTGCGACAACCATCTCAGCCTCTTCCAGAGATGTCCAGCATCTCAAACATAGTCTTCAGCCAATTCGATTCACCACTGAAAACATTGGATATTGCAAAGTCTGTGGGTCACTGATGAAATTCAAGCAATAATCTGAAGATGCTTTCTCCAAAATGCTTTCTCCTGGCCAAGATGCTCCAGTTCAGCACAATGTGACCTATAGACAACACATTGTGCATTTTAATTGTGAGCTTTAAGGTGCACTCAGCACCTTTCTATTTAATGCTGCTGCCAGGACAGTTTATACACAGAGACAGTAACCCAACTCATTGATTGGATTAGGGTGCATCTCAGGATGCTTTGCTTGTTCTCAGTGCTCACTCAGTTTACATCTACTTAGATGCTCAGAGCATTATTATTTTACATTCACTTTTTACACCTTTCCCATCTCAGCAAGAATTTAAAGGCTTACAGTATTTTTGTCTTGGCTTGTTGTTTAGCAAGGCAAGGCTGTTGGTCCTGTTTTTCAGCAGTGATAAATCAAAGGGGTGGACACATTGCTGTATGGCATCAGGCTACACTAATCTCACACTTGCACCATGTGCCAGCAGTCTATATGGCAAACACATGGCAAGTACTTCAACCAAATGGCCCTGATTCAAATTCTGAAGGGAATAGCCCTCAGTCAGGCCAAGTATCAGCCATCAGTCAAGGGCTCCCAGAATTGTAAGTCAAGGGCATTGCCCACTTTCAGAACAGTGACTTGGACATGGTCCATCAGTTGCTTGGGGCAGTCAGGGTCAGGGGTATGTACCTCAACAGTCTGGGAGTGAACTTCTGTCAGTCCCTCAGCTCTAGTACAACCTGTCCAAGGATTTGCGTTATGTCAGTCAGAGAGCTGTACATAGATTAGTCAGGGATTGGCCACTCATCATTCAGGGGTAACCATCTAAGTTAGGCAGAGGTTTGGGTCATGGTCAGTCTTAGAGGTTAGTTCAATGAAACTCAAGGGAGGTCACCAGGAAAAAGTGCTATTGCAGGGAAAAAGTGAGGACTACAGATGCTAGAGATCAGAATCGAGAGTGTGGTGCTGGAAAATCACAGCAGGTCAGGCAACATCTGAGGAGCAGAAGAATCGACTTATCGGGCAAGAGCCCTTCATCAGGAATCCCAATGAAGGGCTCTTGCCTGATACGTCAATTCTCCTGCTCCTCGGATGTTGCCTGACCTATTGTAGGGAAGTGGAGGATATGGGCTACTATGGGACAGGCGGGGGGATCATTGACAATTACAATCACCTTTGCTTTGACAGAGAGCCAGTGCAGCACAATAGCTAGCATGACTAAGCTATAGCCTACATGGAGCACTGGGTGAAAAATATCACTCCCTTAAACAGTGTTCTAAAATGGGATGAAGCAAGGAGAGGTAACCTGTACTGCTTGATTATTAATTTATGGTTGAGCCCTTGAATGAAGAAGCAGCAATGCCACCTGCATACCTGAGAAGAATTTCTTTTTGGTTCACCTTCCATTATGTGCACATTGAAAGGCAACTCCGAGCTGGCACATATCTGGGTTTTAAAATTTGGAACAATGCCAATAATCCTTGGCAATGGTAGTTTGGGAAAGCAGTCCTGTCTCTGGAAAAATGAAAGAAAGGTCAAGAATGGCATTGAAGAGGTGTGGGGCATTGGTAATGGAATGAGTTTCAAAAAATAGCCTCAGAAAACTCATTGGGGCTCATGAAGCTTTCATGAAACTCACCAAAATTGACACTTTGCTGATTTCTGTTAAAATTCAACCCTGTGATAGAATAAAAGACAGAGAAATTAAGTGAAGAAAAGTATAAAGTCCTTCTGGTTTTTGTGATTATTTAACAAATCTCTATTGTGCATGTCTACTGAATGCCTAGGCTAACTACTCACAGGGATACCCCTTTACGTCATGCCAAGGGAATACCTGTAGATAATGAGCATACAATGAGAGCTATGAAGTGTCAGAAACATCTCAGAGCACATTATATCATCAAGCATTCCATTGTCAAGACCAATCATGAAGAACCCTATGGTATATGCTGGAATAAAAAGAGAAATTGTTGGAAAAACACAGCAGATCCTGCAGCATCTGTGCAGAGAAAGTAGAGTTCACGTTTCAGGTTCAGTGACTCTTCTTCAGACCCGTACTGTATGTCCTGTACCCTCCATAACTCACCATCACGACTGGGAAGTTATTGCAACAAGGAATCAAGAAGCCACCTCGGGAGGGAGGAATAGAGCACAGGACAAGTGGGAGGAGCAGTTAGGGAAGATGTGGCCTGTGCCCCTTCACTTTGGACAGGATGTCTGAGAACACCTTTTCAAGCTCCTGTTTCCATGGAATGAATTACTAACATGTATCCATCACTTCATCAAGAGGAACAGTCTGGGTTTGGATGGCTGTGAGGCAACAGCAGCAGCAATGGTGGATTTATATTGGCAAATGCATGAATGTTGTTGTCCTAGTGAAACACAAACGTATGGATCATGGAGGCACTGCCATTGTTCCGAACAGCACTGCATCAATCCTAATAATTTGTAAGGAGACAGATTGTTGAACTATTGCAAGACGGTGCATGAGCCTTAAACTACTGACACCTGCCCCCATGATGACAGCAATCTGAGCTTACAGCAAGCATACAATTCATGAACTCTGCTTTATCCTCTACTGGAAAGTTGGGCTGCCAATTGGTGTGTGTGCCTTTGCTGCAGTGAGAACTGAGATTGTAATCACATGGCACTGTATCACAGTCTGCTAGTGTTGCCACTTAGATGCATGCTGAAAAAGGATGGATGGGCTTTAAATTCCATGCAATGCTTTCCAGAAGAGAAAGATAACAAAAGTAAAGCTGGCAAATGTGACAAATTGGTCTGACTTGTATATTTCAAAATGGAGAACTAGTCTGAACAGCACATAGGTTTCTGATTATTACTGTTGTTTTACCTGGTTTTTCCCTTTGAGAATTGTAATTTCATGCTAGTACACAGGAGACTGTCTGCTAAGCCTGGCAATGCATCCATATACTTAGTTTGCATGTGCATCAGTCTTCTCTTGTATCCCTCCCCATCAAGGTCCTCTGAGTGCCCTGCAGCATAATCCATCTCCAGCCTCATCCTCCGATGAGCCAGCAGGTAAATTCTCCTATGTACCTGTCATTGCTGCAGCCCACTCAGGCTCAGTGATTCACCTCTAAGTTTTGTTCAATGTCAGTTTCTGAACTGAGGTTTGTAAGAGTTTGATCAAGTAGTGATGATTTCCTTTCCAAAATCCAATGACAAGTAACCGTATTTAAATTAAGGAATCTCCTCTCAATGTTGCACATTTGAATTGGGTTGGTGACAGAACATGTGGACATGCGTACCTCAGATCAGGCCATGGGTTTTCTTTAATTTCTCTTCCCTCTATTTAGACTGATGCTTAAAATTAGCAGCAGGCTATAATTGTAATTCAATGTTCTAACATCTAGAATATGGGTTAAGATTATTGCTTCTGGCAAGATAAACATGCTGTGAAATATTTTGGTTACTTAATAGTGATCGTATGTAGATGTTCAAGATGCAAATGAGATGAACATATTAGATATTTATAGAGAAGGCCATTGTAAAATGAAAGAAAGAAATTCAGAATATATTGAAGGAATCCACAAGTATTCTTAACGTGAAAATAGGAGAAATATTTTGAAGTGCTCATGAAGGTAAAAGGAAACTATGCTCATATAACAAGTTTTATGTTCAACTAAATTGTTTTAATGATTGAAATTAAACTATTAGCCTCAAAATTAAAATAAATTCACAATTTTTCAGTTTAAAGAGTCCCCAATGTCATTATGTGCCTACAATTTCTAAGAATTTTCTAATTTGTCAACACCATTACTTATACTATTACATTATTTGGGTTTATTATTATCTACACAATGCTGATGTAATGGAGCAAATTTTAAACACATCCAAACAGTCTGAACTATAGGAGTCTCAGCAGTCTCTCATTTTACACTCCATCCTATTTTTACTTTAAATTGAAGTCATTAAAATGGGATGATATCTAAAATGGATGGATTTTCTAATTCTGTCTGAATGGGTAAGATGGAAATTACCTCATGTATCACTTTTAGTTATTTAAATAGAGGCATCTAAGCATAGCTGACACTCCTCAAATTGCATGTGCATATATCATATAGTGATTTGTAACTTTGAATGAATGTGTGCTAATTATTGTTTGATCAGTGTACAAAACGTGGGTTAGGCCTTAGGTAGATTATTGTTGTATTTGAGCACCACACCTGAGGAAAGTTTTCAAGACCTCAAAAGCTCTGTCAGCGATGTGAGACTCAATTATGCAAAGGGGATTGAGATGCTGGGATAGTTCCCCTTATCAAAGAGAAGATTAATAGGAGATTTGATAGAGGTAGTCAAAATCATAAACAGTTTTGTCAGACTAAATAAGGAAAAACTGTTTCCAGTGGTAAAAGTGTCAATAACAAAAGATCACAGATTTATGATGATTGGCAAAAAAAATCACAGTTAAAATGAGGAAACTGTCTTTTGCAGCCAGTCTGAAATAATAATATATGTCCTCCAGCTTATATTTGGACCTGTCTTGTCAGCTTATTCAATGTTTTGCTAGTCTTCTATGTCAGTATGTATGAAGATAAATGGAGTTAAAAAGTTCAATTTGATTGAAGCCTAATTGGGTATCCAGCCGAGGAAATTCTTTTAAGTTATGATAATTGGGTTAGGTTTGATTCTCTGGGATGCTCATCACTCAACTTGATGAATCACTTTGCTTTCTACAGCTGAACCACTAAATGTGGAGTTTGAGCACATGGCAAGAAACATCACCAGGGAAAGAAAAATCTGATGTTCGCTTCAAAAACCTTTCCTGTCAACTGATTGCCAAACAGTTACTGGAGAGCATAAAAAGCCCAGAGGAAGGCAGTTATATAATGAATAGCTCCATAAATGAGAAAATACGCAGGGAATTAGGGAGTAAAATAATTATTAAAGATAAATTATTTTAGTTAATGCCAAAGTTTTACATTGGTAGTCCAGATTAGTATTCAAAACAGCAAATTAACAACAGACCTTTGTTGGATGACACATTGCGCTCAACACTTTTAAAGCTTTTGTGTGTATTTTTAAGTCTGAAATAGGAATCATTATATCAAGCCTAAAAAAAACTTGTAATGAGTCAGCTGTTGAAGAAGTATCTTTTATTTATCCTTATTATAGAGCTGTAAAAGAAATTACATACATGCTGTGTGATGATAAATCATTTCAGCTTTGCAATGATTTAGTCTTAATAGGAAGAACCCATAAATTTAAAATATGGAAGATAATTACACTTTAAAATTATTCATGTTTGGTGTATTCACTCTTGTATATGCATGCATAAGTACCCTTGATGAGGAGATATAAAACAAATGCAGCTTCCATCAAAAATGCTGTCTTTCATCTCTGTACATGACTGATGTAGTTATATCAATTTTGGTCCACCATTCATGTTAGAAGTATGTGTCTATGTATGTACCAGTTAATAAATATCAATGTCTTGAGGCCATGGAAACCTGCTAAGGGTTGAAAAATCTCACTTGAACAGAATGTATTTAACTTGAGTAGGAAAATAAAGCTTTTTTTCATAAACAGCCCAACTCCAGAATACATGTAGAACAACCATTATCTTCTCCTAGGCTTTTTTGATATCTGAAATTGCATTTACTATAAACAGCATCTTCAATGTCCTAGACTGCCATTATTTTCTCGTTAATAGTTAACTTAATGGAAAATTCCAGTGGTCATCATTTTAATGCTTCAAGGATATCCTGAGATTGAGTCTATTCAATTTAAAATCTACAGTGTAAATACAGCCAAGCCTAGCCACAATGAAGAGAAGTCAAGTTGTTAGCTCAATATATTGAAACAACTTACTGACATAATTTGTGTTAATATATTGTCAAATATTCTCCTCAGGGAATGTAGTTGGCAAATTGACAGAGAAGGAATCTCTTGCCTTAAAATGAGAGGATCTAAATGAAACGTGCTTCACAAATTTCTTGCTGTCACTAAACACTGAAAAATATTAAGATGTATAAAATAATGCCACAATTTTTTTTTAAGACTAAGCATATCATTTTTGATCCTGGTTATCTGTACACTCTACTGTAATGAACAATGATTTCCTTCCCTTTAGATTCCAAAGGTTGAATGCTTCCAATACCTTACTGAGAATCTGGAGATTGTTATTTTATTAAATGTTTGAGAAATGATGGACTTATTTTCTTTTATTCACGGGAGACTGGCTGGCACATGGGCTGACTAGACCAATTTGTATTTCCTATTTTTAATTATCCTTGAACAAAGATTGTCAGGGGATAACTGTTGAATGTTTTCCTTGTTGGTCAAGAAATTGTTGGACAGTTGTACTTTACTGGCACAAGTGTTACTTGCCTCTTCTCAGCTCCAGGCTTGTTTTCTAAGTTTGCTGCTTATAGACCCAGGCCTCTTCAGTATCTGTGGAGTTGCTAATGGTGCTGATCATTGTTCAAACCTCAATAAGTGTCCCCACCTTTGATCTTATGAAAGATCATTTATAGAGTGACAAATGAAGGCTGAATCTGAGCACAATTCATGGAGAGGGAGGGAATTTTATTAATCGAGTCATAGAGTTGTACAGCACAGAAACAGACCCTTGGTCCAATGCATCTATGCTGACCAGATATCCAATATTAATCTAGTCCCATTTGCCAGCATTTGGACTACATCCCTCTAAACTCTTCCTATTCATACGCCCCATCCAGATGTCTTTTAAACGTTGTAATTGTACCAGACTCTACCACTTCCTCTGAAATCCTATTCCATATGTGCACCACCCTCTGTGTGAAAAAGTTGCCTCTTCAGTCCCTTTTAAATCTTCTTCCTCTCAGCCTAAACCTATGCCCTCTTGTTCTGGACTCCCCCCAACTTGTCTATTTACCCTAACCATGACCCATATGATTTTATAAACCTCAATAAGGTTATCCCTCAGCTCTGATGCTCCAGGAAAAATTGCCTCACCCTATTCAGTCTCTCCCTATAGCTCAAACCCTCCAAACCTGGCAACATCCTTGTAAATGTTTTCTGAACTCTTTCAAGTTTTGCAAAATCCTTCCTATAGCAGGGAGACCAGAACTCAAAGAAGAATTCCGAAAGTGGCCTTAACCAATGTCCTGTGCAGCTACAACATGACCGCCCAACTCCTATATTCAGTGCTCTGTCCAACAAAGGAAAGAATATTAAATGTCTTTTTTACTATCCTATCTACCTGGGACTCTACTTCCAAAAACTATGAACCTACACTCCAAGGTCTCTTTTTTCAGCAACGCTCTCCAGGACCTTACTATAAAGTATATAAAGCCTGCCTTGAGTTGCAATTCCAAAATGCAGCAACTCACATTAATCTAAATTAAACTCCATCTGACATTCCTCAGTCATTGGCCCATTTGATCAAGATCCCATTGTACTCTGAGTTAACCTTCTTAACTATCCACTACACCTCCAATCTTGGTGTCATCTGCAAACTTACTAACCATATCTCCTATGTTCACATCTAAATCATTCATAAAAATAACAAAAAACAGTGGACCCAGCACCGATCCTTGTAGCACACCTCTGGTCACAGCCTCCAGTCTGAAAAGTAATCATCCACCACCACCCTCGGTCTCCCACCTTTGAGCCAGTTCTGTATTCAACTGGCTAGTTCTTTCTGTATTCCATGTGATCTAACCTTGCTAATGAGTCTACCATGAGGAAACGTGTCGAATGCCTTACTGAAGTTCATATAGATCACATCTACCGCTCTGCCTTCATCAAATCTCTTTGTTACTTCTTCAAAAAACTCAATTAAGTTAATGAGATACAATTTCGTACGCACAAAGCCATGTTGACTATCCCTAATCAGCCTTTGCCTTTCCAAATGCATGTAAATCCTTCTCGGAAGGATCTCTTCCAACAACTTGCCCACCACTGATCTCACCAGTCTATAGCTCCTTGGCTTTCCCTTACCAACTTTCTTAAATAGATCCACCACATTAGCCAACCTCCATTCTTCTAGCACCTCAACTGTGGCTATTAATGATACAAATAACTCAGCAAGGGGCCCAACACTCACTTCCCTAATTTCCCACAGAATTCTAGCGTACACCTGAGCACGTCCTCCGAATTTATCCAACTTTATGCATTATAAGATGTCCAGCATGTCCTTCTCTGTAATATGGACATTTTTCAAGATGTTGCTATTCATTTACTCAAGTTCTCTGGCATCCATATCTTTGTCTATAATAAACAACGATGCAGAATACTCATTCAGTATCTCCTCCATCTCATACAGTTCCACACACAGGCAGCCTTGCTGATCTTTCAGGTGCCCCATTCTCTCTCTCGTTACTCTTTTGTCTTTAATGTATTTGTAGAATCTCTTTTGATTCCCCTTTACCCTATTTGCTAAAGCAATCTGATGTCCTCTTTTCACCTCCTGATTTCCTTCTTAAGTATACTTCTACTGTCTTTATATCTTCTAGAGATTCACTTGATCTCTGTTGTCTATAATTGACATATGCTTCCTTCTTTTTCTTAACCGAAACCTCAATTTCTCTAGTCATCCAATCATCCCCAGCATTCCCTACACCTACCAGCTTTGCCCTTCACCCTAACAGGAACATACTGTCTCTGGACTCTTGTTATCTCATTTTTGAAGGTTTCCCACTTCCAATCCATCCCTTTACCTGTGAAAGCTCTCCCACAAGCAACTTTTGAAAGTTTTTGCCTAATACTTAATAATATTCATAATACTACATAAGGTTTGAATGTTGGACTTCAGTGGTTGCTTGAAGTATTAAAATTGATATTAATAAGTTTCAATGTGGCTAAAATTTGGCTTTTATTCTGAAAAGAACAAAATATGCTGGATGAGTTTTACAAAGAAACACATTTTTCTCTTTTGGTTCTAATAATGTATTTATGGTTTGCTGTAACATAGCAATTACAAATTATTCCCATAGAATCTTTGCTTTATTAAACATTTCTGCAGAAGACCTTTGCCAAATACCTTATCAAATCCTTGTACACCACTTTACAATTGTGGTTTCCTTTTTTGCTATGAAAAGGAAACTGTTGGGAATGATTCTTATCCAATCCTTAATCTTGTTTTCAATTTCAGGATAGCCTCAGAGAATGGCAGCATTAATGTGCACATGTCAGGAGAACTAGGTAGCAAAGTTAAGCACAACAGAATAACCAGTCTTGTAGACTTCCTCAGCATGTGTAGATCACAATTGCACTGTCTGAGGAGTTGCAGTTCAAGTCTGCTGTTTGATATTTCTTAAAATGAAGAGTGAATACATGACCTTACTTTGCATCATAGATGAACTGAACATTCGTAAAAGTGAACTCCTGCCTTGCAGTAGCTAATTTCATTGTCCAGTGTAAGCCATTGTGACAACATTTGAAATCTAGCTGACACCTACACCATACTCACTCTTGTGGGGAGAGAGAGAGAGAGAGAAAGAAAAGAGAAAAAGCGAGACCAAAGAAATATTTCCAGATTGTATGATTCACTGTAAGATCTTTATGAGGGAGAATGGTACTAAAAACCTTGAAATTATGGCAATGTTCCAAAGTTGCACAGCGCTTAAAACTGTGAGACAGTGATGTCAACATACCAATTAAAAAAAAACAAAGAACTGTGGATGTTGGAAATCAGAAACAAAAATGGAAATTGTTGGAAATACTAAGCAGACCTGACAGCATCTGTGGGAAGAAAGCAGAATTAACATTTTGGGTCCAGTGACCTTCTTCAGAACAGTTCAGGTAAATTGTTGCTTTGTCTGGGAGATGTATCTGGGGCCCTGTATATTGATGCTGGCAAATGGGACTAGATTAATTGAGGATATCTGGTTGATGTGGATGAGTTGGACTGAAAGGGTATATTTCCATGTTGTTCAGCTCTATGACTCTACGAAGGAGGAAGTAGACTGGCAGGTGTTACACCTTCTCTGATGGCATGAGAAGGTGCTGTGAGGGTGTGCTGAGTTGTTGGGAGTGAAGAAGGAGTGGACCAGGATGTTCGGTAAGGAACGGTTCCTGTGGAAGACTGACAAGGAAGGGGAGGGGAATATGTGTCTGGTGGTGGCGTCCCACTAGAGGTGGCAGAATTGGCAGCAATTATCCTCTGGACTTGGATGCTGGTGAGGTGGTAAGGGAGGACGGGGGTTCCTATTACTGTTCTGGAAGGGAAAGGAAATAGGTAAAAACAATGACTGCAGATGCTGGAAACCAGAGTCTAGATTAGGCGCCCACCCTCCTCTCATTTATCTCTCCCCCCTTCAGGCTCTCTGCCTGTATTCCTGATGAGGGCTTTTGCCCGAAACATCAATTTTACTGCTCCCCAGATGCTGTCTGAACTGCTGTGCTTTTCCAGCACCATTCTAATCTAGGAGGGAAAGGAAATGTTTAACGCTGAATTGCAGGAGGTGGATCAGACATGGCTGAGGCTCCTGTCATAGAGTCATAGTCACAGAGTCATACAGCACGGAAACATGCGAAACATAATCTGAAACTAAACTAGTCCCACCTACCTGCTCCTGGCCCATATCCCTCCAAATTTTTCCTCTTCGTATGATTATCCAAATGTCATTTAAACATTGTAATTGTACCTACACCCTTCACTTCCTTAGGAAGTTCATTCAACACGTGAGCCACCCTTGGTGTAAAAAATAGGAAATCTTCAATTGAGGAAGAAGATGAACATTTCACAGACCACCTTGAAGAAGTTAGAGACAAAAAAGAAGTTGGAATCATTGAAACAGATGTGAAAGGGATGGAGAAACTGCGAGAATGGAAATAAGTCTTTACATGAGTCAAGGTGTAAGAATGCATCGTCCAGGTATCCTGGGAATCAGTGGGTTGGTAGTGGATATTGGTGCCCAGCTTTTCCCAAGAAATGGTAACAGAGATGCCAAGGAATGGAAGGGAGGAGATCGAGATGGACCAAGTGAACGTGAGAGCAAATTGGTAGGAAAATTGATAAACTTTTCCAATTCTGGATGAAAGAAGGAAACAGCACTGATGATGACATTGATGTACCGGAGAAAAAGTTATGGGGAGGAACTCAAGCAGAATTGGAACAAGGAATGTTTCACATTCCCCAAAAAGAGACAGATATAAGTGGGGCTCATTTTGGTACCCACGGTCACACCTTTGACTTGAAGAAAGCAAGGGGTGTAAGGTAAGAGTGGAGTGAAAATTGGAAGCAAAATTGATAAAACTTTTCCGATTCCCAATGAGGAATGGACGGCAGCACTGATGATGTCATTGTCTCCACTACACTGGGGGAGAATAAATGTAGACAAGGTGACTGATTTGCAGAATAGCTATGTTCTGTCTACAAACACGACCCTGAGCTTCCTGTTGCCTGCCACTTAAACACACCACCCTGTTCCCTGGCCAACATCTCTGTCTCTGGCTTGCTGCAATGCTCCAGCAAAGCTCAGCATAAGCTCGAAGAACACCATCTGATTATCTGCTTGGGCACCCTACAGCCTCTGAACATATTGTTGTGTTCAATAATTCCAGCCCCCCACCCCCACCTCCTCCCAAACCTCTGGGCTGCTATCACAAACAACTCATTGCTAGATACCTATGGTCCCCATTACCAGCTATTCATTCTCCCAGACTGACCTTTATCCATTATTTTGTCTGCTGAGCCATGTTTCTCTCTCTTTGAGCTCCATGTTCACCTATCAGTCATTCCATGGACTGGTTGGACTGGTTGGTGAAACTGGAACTAGGGGAAATCACCTTCAAATAAGGAGAATCAGATTTAGGACTAAGTTGAGGAGGAACTTCTTCATCCAAAGGCTTGTGAATCTATGGAGTTCCTGGCCCAGTGAAGCAGTTGAGGCTATCTCTTTGAATGTTTTTATGGCAAAGCTAAAGTTTTGAAAAGTAAGTGAATAAATGGCTATCATGAGCAGGCAGGTAAGTGAGCTGAGTCCATGAAAAGATCAGCCAGGATCTTACTGAATTACAGAGCAGGCTGGAGGGACTAGATGGCCTACTTCTGCTCCTACTTCTTAAGTTCTTTAGTTCTCAAGGGTCTATTCTTGACACCCTTTTTATTTCTTTTCGACAGGTTGTCCCTTTGCTCCATTATCCAAATGCAGAGCATTGGTTTTTACATATATGCTAATAATGCCCAGTTATTTCCCACCATCCCATCTCTTGACCCCTCCACTGTTATAGAGTTAAAGAGTTGTACAGTGTGGAAACAGAACCTTTGGTCTAACTTCTATGCTGACCATAATCCCAAACTAAACTACTTCCACCTGCCTGTGCTTGGCATCTATCCTGGAAATATTTCTGATTCATACACACATCTAAATGTCTTTTAAACATTGTAACTGTAAATGCATCCACCACTTTTTTTCTAGAAGTTAATTCCACTCGTTAATCACTTTCTGTGTATAAAAAATGCCCTTCATGTCTTTTTTAAAATCTTTCACCTCTCACCTTCAAAATATTCCTTCTAGTTTTGAAATCCTCCACCCTGTGGGAAAGGCACCTGATATCCAGCTTATTTAGACACTCCCCCCTCCAAGGTTTTATAAACCTCTATAAGGTTACCTCTCATTCTCCTACACTACAGTGAAAAAGGTCCTAGCCTATCGAACCTCTCCTTGTAACTCAAACCCTCCATTCCCGGCAATATCCTGGTAAATCTAAACTGAACCCTCTCCAGCTTAATAATATCCTTCCCTTAGCAAGAGACACACTACTCCAGAAGAGGCATCACCAATATCTTAGTCAACCCCAACTCTTTTACTCAAAGTTTTGAGCAATGAATGCAAGCAGGCTAATAGCTTTCTTAACCTCCCTTTCTATATGTGATGCAAACTTCAAAGAATTAGATACTTGAACTCCTATCTCTGTTCTACAGCACTACTCAAGGCCCTACTTCTAATTGTATCAGCCCTGCCTTTTCTTATTTTACCATATTGCAATATCTTGCATTGATCCAAATTAAACTCCATCTGCCACGCCTCAGCTCATTGATCCAATTGATCAAGATCTCTTTGCAATCTTAGATAACCTTTTTCACTGTCCACTATACTATCAATTTTGGTGTCACCGTAAACTTACTAACCATACCTTCTATATCCTCATCTGTATCCTTTGTAAAAATGACAAATAATATGCTTCAAATGTTTTCAGATGTCCTTAGATCTGGTACCAGGAAAGCAACACACTATCCTAGATTCACAATTGCTGTCACAAAATCGCTTGTCTGTGCCCTTGACAGGACAGTCTCCTAAAGAAGTATTCTTTTAAATCTTGTCAAATGCTGTCTAACATAAAATTCATTCTTAGTACCCTAGATCTGACTGCCTCTTCTATTTTCCTCTGAGACACTATCTATTTCAACAGGACCAAAAATTGAGAATATGTTTGAGAAAGACATAGCCACAGGAGACTTCTGAACTACCTTCTTACCTTTCCTGACAATCACACACCTATCTGACTGATCCTGCTGTCTAATCACTTTTCTAAATCTACTAGCTATCTAACTCTATGTCAAGAGTGTGGTGCTGGAAAAACGCAGCAAGTCAGGCAGCATCTGAGGAGCAGGAGAATCGATGTTTTGATGAAGGCCTTTTGCCCGAAACGTCGATTCTCCTGCTCCTTGGGTGTTGCCTGACCTGCTGTGCTTTTCCAGCACCACACTCTCCACTCTGATCTCCAGCATCTGCAGTCCTCACTTTCTCCTATCTAACGCTACATCTTTCGTATGCCGTCAGTGACATTCAGCCTAAAAATGAAGCAGCTTACAATAGCACTATATATATATTATATATATATGTATATGATAAACTATCTTGCCCAAAGAATTAATATTATGCATGCAAAAAAATAAGAAATTTAAAAAAATATATAAATCTTAAATAAAATTAATGACTTCAGCATCAACAATTGAATTAAAAAATGAATCCTCCTCAGTTGGTCCAGCAGACAGCTTTCAATCATCAGACACAAGAAACAACTCATTCCAGAGCATCCACATATTGGCCTCTCCAAAAACTCCGTAAACACAACTCCATTGAAAAACAACTGTCCTCCATTATTCAAAAAAAATCTATTTAGCTATGTTAAAAAACAGTATTTTTCTACATGCATAATTTTAGAGAAAATGAAACCAAGGCATCCACTTGTAGGCATCCCCAAAGGGTCCATTAACAGAATTCAGATCGAAAAAATCTTATTTGTTTTTTTCTTGGTTTTTTAATTTCTCTTGTCTTTTGAGGTTTTTTTGTGTTTTGGCTTTTAGAAGAACCAAAAATGAACAAAAGTAAGAATCTTACATGACTGAAATGTAATAACAGTCAGAAATCTAGAGGCAAATGTGAAAGTAAACCTGCAGTCTCAGGAGCAGCTGCAGGATCCATAATATTCTCAGTCCACCAAGTCCACCACCAAGTAAAATTTCTCTCAATTGAAAATTGAAAAGACTGGAGCCAATAAATGACTGGGATTAAACCTGTCCTTTTGAGCCTTGATGTGCTATTTGACTCCAAAGTGAGCTTCTGATGACATATTTGTGCCATCACAAAGAATGTATATATCTCCACCTCAGTAATGTTGTCCAAACTCTACCCCATCTCAGCTCATTTACTATTGTAACTGCATTTATGTCTTTGTTAAAACAAAATGCTGAATCTTAAGTCTTTTTGGCTAAGTGCTAGTTGCATTCAGGTTTTTGGAGGGTTTTTAACCAAGAAGCCAGTGATATTTCTTGCTATATCTGACGGCATTAATTACCTACCCTGCCTCATGGTATCCCTGTCAGTTGATTCTAATTTCATCTTACCTTACGCCATTTTTGGAACAACTCATCACCTCAAAACTATCGGCTTTCCTGACTCCAGGACAATTTAAAAAGAACCGTTGTTTACCAGACAAACATATGAGTCTGGAGCTGCCTTGCATACTTCCTGACAGCAGTCTAGACATAACATGCAAGGGAAATTTAATATCCTGCTTTGTAAGTAGAGACCTGCAAAACGTGGTGGATGGGATGCTGCAGAGTTAGGATATCCTCTTCCCTGGGGACCAACAGTGGAGACCATGACACCATACCATAGCAGCTTGGTTCAAGGCTGCCACCTAGATCAATACAGTCTTAGCTATGTGAAGAAAGGTCCATTACTGTAGGAAGAACATCAATGACTTATTCCACCTTGCCTGGTACTTACTTTTCCTCTGCTGCTGTACCCATCACTGTCCAAAGCTCATGCTCCATCATTGTCACAATTGCTTGCAATACCTTTCCCTCATTCACCATCATGCACCGCAATACCTGACACCACTATAACCCTGCATTTCCTCTGCACTGCCTACACACTCAATTGGGATACCTTTCCCACTTTGTCACCCACTTTCATCTCCCTTAATACCTGCATCCTTTCTCTTAAAGGAGATTAACAGACAACACATAGCAAAGATTAAGGCAAATGGTAAGCCCACCATTCACCTCATCACCTCTTATGTGGAGATCATCCTGACTCTGACTGTTCCAAGTCGATGATTGACTGTGTCCAAGTCCCTGGGCTAAGATTGGTGGTTGCCTTGACATACTGTGTTAGGACTTTCTGTCAAAAGCATATTTCCCTTGACTTGAAGTAGCACTGCTGACAACCATGACAAGCTTCCTGTTGTTTTGTCTACACTAAATGGAACATTATACAGTAAGAAAACAAGCTGAGGGGATAAAGTGCAAAAAAGCTAAAGCAAGATAAAGCAAGGCAAGGATGCTGTGGGAAAGCTCAAAGTCAATAAATGGATTGAGAGCAAACAAACAAGCTTGAAATGCAACTTGGTTCAGTCCATGGGCTGGGTGCATATCCCTGACTTCAGGGTCCTTGCTGAAGTATTACAATGATAGTTACCAGTAACTGAGGTGTTCAGTCTGAGGTGCAGCATTGACATGCAGAAGCATCCTGTAAATGGATCGAAGATGTGCAGAAATAGTTCACTGAAGCTGGCAGATGCCAGAGTCTGTGAAAATTGGGTATGTGTGGCCAGTGCTCGTGGAGTGTGCCCTGAGATGTTGGTGCCCAGTATACAACATGGAAGTCTTTTGGGACAAGTGGTGAGCTGAAATAGCCAAGTACCCGCTCTGACTACCATATTGATAATTCTCCGAGTCTAACTTGTTTGGTGTGTTTGGTAAGCTAAGATGCTCAATATTGGTGAGGTGAGTTGTACCATTAATCAGGTATTGAATAAACTATAATCACCCTTAATTGGCCACTTGTCACTGCCTCGTGAGAAACTTGCCTTGCCTCTCAGCAAATACCGAAAATTTTCAAGGAGTTGATCCCAAAGTTGAGATGTGTCTTTTTGGTTTCTTTCACGATTCTGCCATGTATCTGTTTCAATATTGTCCCAGCTAATCTCCCACATTCTCTCCTCCATACATTCAATGTCATCTAAAACTCTGTCTACACTTGCACAAACGTACCTCCCCTGTGCTTACTGACCAGTGTTGGTTTCCAGTTAAGCAATACCTTGGTTTCAAAATTGTCACCTTGTTTTCAAGTTCCTCTGTAGTACCACCCCCCTACTCCTCCCCCCCCACCCCACCACCTTTTAAACTCTGTCAACTCCACAATCTTCTGACATATCTGCATTCCTCTAATTCTAGCTTCTTGAACATTCCAACTTTAACCACTATCACATTGGTGATCAGACCTTCAGTTGTCTAGGCTGTAAGATCTGGAACACTCATCTTGTCCTCTCCAATTCTCTCCTTCACTTACATTTTTTAAAAACAAAACACTCCTTAAGAAAACACCTCTTCCACCAACATTTTGATCATCTGACATTATATCTTCCTATGTGGCTCAGTTTCATATTTTATTTCTCCAGTGTTCCGGTGAGATGTTTTATAATGTTAAAGGTGCTATGTAAATGAAAGTCGTTATTACCATTGTTGCGCAATGCGGATCTTGAATAACAAAGGTTGTACAGAAAACCATAGGCTGCACTTCTTCAGGGCTTTACCTTATTCTGCACCAGTAACTTAAAAATCATACAACACCAGGTTATAATCCAATAGGTTTATTTGGAAGTACTAACTTTCGGAGCGAAGGAGCAGCGGTCCTAAAGCTAGTCTTCCAAATAAACCTACTGGACTATAACCTGGTGTTGAGTAATTTTAACTTTGTCCACCCCAGTCCAACACCAGCACCTCCACATCACCCTATTTGTATGCATAGCCATTATTAATGCTAAAGGTGCCAAAGGTACAACTACATTATGAGAGAAGAGATGATGAAATTCCCATCATGTATTTGCTAAGAGCAATGGATAATAACCTCCTTCGTACTATTAGAAAATACAGTGCTTCAGGTCTAAAGACTTTCCTTAATGTTTTGCTAAACTGATAAATTGATATTTTATTTAGATATCACCTGCACAACTTGCATACTTGATTAAACAGAAATAAGGTGCCATATTAAGTTAAAAGAAATTAAATTAAGTGACAGACATAAAGTGACCTGAATTGCGCCCTGTCAATTTCATTTGTAGATTAACTAATCTTGGCTCAGTTCCAACGACATTAATTAATTATATTGTACAGATCTTTCTGGATGTCTCCTCTGGGAGTTGGACAATCAGCATACAGCTTTCAGACAAATTGTTTTCCCATACCATGACTTACTTATGCTGTTAAGCAATTGAGAAGTTCAGTAATTGGACAACATTTTACAGGTTAGTGATGGACCCATCCATTGGCTGGAAGGTAAAGTGTAAGCTGCAAATGTGTTGCTGGTCAAAGCACAGCAGGCCAGGCAGCATCTCAGGAATAGAGAATTCGACGTTTCGAGCATAAGCCCTTCATCAGGAATAAGAGAGAGAGAGCCAAGCAGGCTAAGATAAAAGGTAGGGAGGAGGGACTAGGGGGAGGGGCGATGGAGGTGGGATAGGTGGAAGGAGGTCAAGGTGAGGGTGATAGGCCGGAGTGGGGTGGGGGCGGAGAGGTCAGGAAGAGGATTGCAGGTTAGGAGGGCGGTGCTGAGTTGAGGGAACCGACTGAGACAAGGTGGGGGGAAGGGAAATGAGGAAGCTGGAGAAATCTGAATTCATACCTTGTGGTTGGAGGGTTCCCAGGCGGAAGATGAGGCGCTCCTCCTCCAGCCGTCGTGTAGTTGTGTTCTGCCAGTGGAGGAGTCCAAGGACCTGCATGTCCTCGGTGGAGTGGGAGGGGGAGTTAAAGTGTTGAGCCACGGGGTGATTGGGTTGGTTGGTTCGGGCGGCCCAGAGGTGTTCTCTGAAGCATTCCGCAAGTAAGCGGCCTGTCTCACCAATATAGAGGAGGCCACATCGGGTGCAGCGGATGCAATAGATGATGTGTGTGGAGGTACAGGTGAACTTGTGGCGGATATGGAAGGATCCCTTGGGGCCTTGGAGGGAAGTGAGTGTGGAGGTGTGGGCGCAAGTTTTACATTTCCTGCGGTTGCAGGGGAAGGTGCCGGGGGTGGAGGTTGGGTTGGTGGGGGGTGTGGATCTGACAAGGGAGTCACGAAGGGAGTGGTCCTTGCGGAACGCTGATAGGGGAGGGGAGGGAAATATATCCTTGGTGGTGGGGTCCGTTTGGAGGTGGCGGAAATGGCGGCGGATGATACGTTGTATGCGCAGGTTGGTGGGGTGGTAGGTGAGAACCAGTGGGGTTCTGTCTTGGTGGCGGTTGGAGGAGCGGGGCTCAAGGGCGGAGGAGCGGGAAGTGGAGGAGATGCGGTGGAGGGCATCGTCGATCACGTCTGGGGGGAATCTGCGGTCCTTGAAGAAGGAGGCCATCTGGGCTGTGCGGTGTTGGAATTGGTCCTCCTGGGAGCAGATGCGGCGGAGACGAAGGAATTGGGAATATGGGATGGCGTTTTTACAGGGGGCAGGGTGGGAGGAGGTGTAGTCCAGGTAGCTGTGGGAGTCAGTCGGTTTATAATAGATGTCTGTGTTGAGTCGGTCGCCCGAGATAGAAATGGAAAGGTCTAGGAAGGGGAGGGAGGAGTCTGAGATAGTCCAGGTGAATTTCAGGTCGGGATGGAAGGTGTTAGTAAAGTTGATGAACTGTTCAACCTCCTCGTGGGAGCACGAGGCAGCGCCGATACAGTCATCGATGTAGCGGAGGAAAAGGTGGGGGGTGGTGCCAGTGTAGTTGCGGAAGATGGACTGTTCCACATATCCTACGAAGAGGCAGGCATAGCTGGGGCCCATGCGGGTGCCCATGGCAACTCCTTTAGTTTGGAGGAAGTGGGAGGATTGAAAAGAGAAGTTATTCAGGGTGAGGACCAGTTCAGTCAGTCGAAGGAGGGTGTCAGTGGAAGGGTACTGGTTGGTGCGGCGGGAAAGGAAGAAGCGGAGGGCTTTGAGTCCTTCGTGATAGGGGATGGAGGTGTACAGGGACTGGATGTCCATAGTGAAAATAAGGCGTTGGGGACCGGGGAAGCGAAAATCCTGGAGGAGGTGGAGGGCGTGGGTGGTGTCCCGAACGTAGGTGGGGAGTTCTTGGACTAAAGGGGACAGGACCGTGTCGAGGTATTGGGAGATGAGTTTGGTGGGGCAGGAGCAGGCTGAGACAATGGGTCGGCCGGGGCAGGCAGGTTTGTGGATTTTGGGCAGGATTTTTTCCTTCGTGATGGGGGATGGATTTTTTCCTTCGTGATGGGGGATGGATTTTTTCCTTCGTGATGGGGGATGGATTTTTCCTTCGTGGAACCCTAACCCTATTTCCCTCCCCTCCCCTATCAGCGTTCCGCAAGGACCACTCCCTTCGTGACTCCCTTGTCAGATCCACACCCCCCACCAACCCAACCTCCACCCCCGGCACCTTCCCCTGCAACCGCAGGAAATGTAAAACTTGCGCCCACACCTCCACACTCACTTCCCTCCAAGGCCCCAAGGGATCCTTCCATATCCGCCACAAGTTCACCTGTACCTCCACACACATCATCTATTGCATCCGCTGCACCCGATGTGGCCTCCTCTATATTGGTGAGACAGGCCGCTTACTTGCGGAACGCTTCAGAGAACACCTCTGGGCCGCCCGAACCAACCAACCCAATCACCCCGTGGCTCAACACTTTAACTCCCCCTCCCACTCCACCGAGGACATGCAGGTCCTTGGACTCCTCCACCGGCAGAACACAACTACACGATGGCTGGAGGAGGAGCGCCTCATCTTCCGCCTGGGAACCCTCCAACCACAAGGTATGAATTCAGATTTCTCCAGCTTCCTCATTTCCCCTCCCCCCACCTTGTCTCAGTCGGTTCCCTCAACTCAGCACCGCCCTCCTAACCTGCAATCCTCTTCCTGACCTCTCCGCCCCCACCCCACTCCGGCCTATCACCCTCACCTTGACCTCCTTCCACCTATCCCACCTCCATCGCCCCTCCCCCTAGTCCCTCCTCCCTACCTTTTATCTTAGCCTGCTTGGCTCTCTCTCTCTTATTCCTGATGAAGGGCTTATGCTCGAAACGTCGAATTCTCTATTCCTGAGATGCTGCCTGGCCTGCTGTGCTTTGACCAGCAACACATTTGCAGCTGTGATCTCCAGCATCTGCAGACCTCATTTTTTACAAGGTAAAGTGTAATCCAAGTTTAGCCAGTCATGCAAGCTCTGGTTGAACCTTACAAACCCCATGTATGATCTACCTCCATCTCCACTGCAAAGTCCTCAGATAATCAGCTGCTCTTCAGTTCTAGTGGCCTCACTGAGCATAGTGACCACAACTGGGACTGCAGCACATCTGCACCAGTCACTATGGAGGACACCCCGGAATGCAGGTAGATATAGTGCTTGCTGAAGCCAGCTTCCCTTACTGATCTTAGCTAATTGAGAGTTGTCCATGAAGCCAGAGGGAGGTCTTTCAGCAGGGGCAAACTTTGCCATTAGGAGTGCCTTCTATGGACCGTAGGGTATTTGATCAGGAGATTTTTCTTCCACCCAAGCTCACAACAAAGCCACCAGGATACAGCTGATGGCCTCTCCAGGTCATAATCTGACCTCCAACAGCAGTAAAATACCACATATCATGGGAAGAGACCTTAAATGACCATGAGTTGATAGTGAGCATTACTTCCTACCATCACAATACCAGGTTCTCATACTACTGAATAAACCAGACCTCATAGCATTTCTCCATCACCTGTCCTTAATATTCAGAACTCAGGCCTAACATCCAGATGCCCCACCTCACCCTCACACATTCCAATAATGTCAGCCACATGTCTAACTTTCACGGTCTCCAAATTCTGACAACAGAAGTTATGTAAATCAACTTATCATCAATTTGGATGTCTGCTCCTTTAAATTGTGTTAGCAGGGAGTTCCTATTACAGCTTCAGAAATGTTCCTTAGTGAGTGGCATGCAAAAACATTAAATGGGCCAAATATATAAAACATGTATCATGATTTTTTTTCCCTTCTCATGAAATGTCATTATCACTGACCATACCAACATTTCTTGCTTATTACTAGTCTCCTTGAAGTGATTGGTCAACATAGTCTCTTCAGGGCCAATTGGAATCAACTACAATGCTGGAGTTCTTGATCACGATGGCAGCGGAGTAGGACACTCCAGGTGTCCTCTCCACCTGTTTTTATTCATTTTCTTTGGATTTTTTTTCTCTCTTGATTTTTTTTCTCTTCTGCCTTTTCCTCTTCTACCAGAGGCTCAAAGCAGACTGGGGACAGCCAGCAGCCTGGAGTAGACTGGGGACAGCCAGGGGCCTGGAGCAGACTGGGGACAGCAAGGGGCCTGGAGTAGACTGGGGACAGCCAGGGGCCTGGAGCAGACTGGCGACAGCCAGAGGCCTGGAGCAGACTGAGACGGCCAAGGACCTGGAGGAGACTAGGGACAGCCAGCCGCCTGGAACAAACTAGGGACAGCCAGTGGCCTGGAGCAGACTGGGGATGGCCAGTGGCCTGGAGCAGACTGGGGACGGCCAGGGGCCTGGAGCAGACTGCGCACAGCCAGCGACCTAGAGCAGACTGGGGATGGCCGGGGGCCTGGAGCAGACTAGGGATAGCCAGTGGCCTGGAGCAGACTGGGGACAGCCAGCGGCCTGGAGTGGACTGGGGACGGCCAGGGACCTGGAGCAGACTGGGGACAGCCAGTGGCCTGGAGCAGACTTCGGATGGCCAGGGGCCTGGAGCAGACTAGGGATGGCCAGCGGCCTGGAGCAGACTGGGGACAGCCAGCGGCCTGGAGCAGACTTGGGATGGCCAGGGGCCTGGAGCAGACCGGGGATGGCCAGGTGCCTGGAGCAGACTGGGGATGGCCAGGGACCTGGAGTGTAGCTGGAATGGACAGTGGCCTGGAGTGGAGTGTGGGTGGCCAGTGGACGTGATCAGAGTGAGGATGGACAGCAGCGTGGATTAGAGCTGGGCTGGTCAGCGGCCTGGGGTGAAGCGGCGATAGCCAGTGGCCTGGAATGAAGCTGGAATGGCCAGAAGCCCTGAGCAGGGCGGAGGTGGAGAGCAGCCCAGGACAGAGCAAGGGCGGAGAGCAGCCTGGGGCAGGGCGGGTGTGAAGAGTGGCCAGGGGCAGAGTGAGAGTGGAGAGCAGCCCAGGGCAGAGCAGGGGTGGAGAGTGTCTGGGGCAGAGCGGAGGTGGAGAGTGTCTGGGGCAGAGCGGAGGTGGAGAGTGTCTGGGGCAAAGCAGGGGTGGAGAGTGGCCGGGGCAGAGAGGGGATGGAGAGTGGCCGGGGCAGAGTGGGGGTGGACAGTGGCCGGGGCAGAGTGGGGGTGGAGAGTGGCCGGGGCAGAGAGGGGATGGAGAGCAGCCCAGGGCAGAGCGGGTGTGGTGAGTGGCCGGGGCAGAGTGAGGGTGGAGAGCAGCCAGGAGCAGCATCGGGGTGGAGAGTGGCCGGGGCAGAGTGGGGAAGGAAAGCAACCTATAGCAGAGTGGGGGTGGAGAGCAGCCCAGGGCAGAGTGGGAGTGGAGAGCAGACTGGGCTGGAGTGGGGACAGCAGCCAACCATCCCAGAGTGAAGATGGCGATTGTTTGTGAACCAGTGGAGGTTAGAGTGGTGCTGGAAAATCACAGCAGGTCAGGCAGCGTCCGAGGAGCAGGAAAATCAATGTTTTGGGCAGGAGCCCTTCATCAGGAATGGGCCCAGACAGATCAAATGGAAGCCCTATAGAAAGACTGTAATGCCTATCTTTTAGCTTATTTTTCATTTTCCTAACTTACACCTTTACTATATATATATCAGTAACGTAGTGTAACATTTTTTTTATCTCTTCTTTTTGTATCTAAGATTGTACCTGGGTATTTTGTATTGTGATTATTATTGATGGTGCCATATATTGGTGACATTGTACACTTCTCACTGTATTCCTGTTCTATTGTAATTTTAGTACACATGACAATAAACCTAATTCTACTGGGCTGTTTAGAATTTCTACTACGCTGTAAAAGCATTAATAAATGTATTTTTAAAAAACAGCAATTAATAATAGTTATCATGATCAATATTACCAAGACTAGCTTAATATTCAAGATTTATTTCGGCTCCCATGATGGGATTTGAATTTCTCAAAAGCATTAAAGTAAAACAAAGAACTGCAGATGCTGAAGATCTAAATCAAAAACAGAAATCGCTGGAGTAACTCAGCAGGTCTGCCAGCATCTGTGGGAAAACAACAGAGTTAATATTTTAAGCCTAGTGATTCGCTTCACCTCAGAACTCAGACCTAAACGTCCAAATGCTCCACCTGACCCTTACACATTCCGACACATTTAACTCTCAATGTATCCAACTTACAACAACACAAGCTATGTAAATCAATTTAACATCAACTTCGGTTTTTGTCCCAGGAGCAGTGAGCTGAGGCTCTGGGTTACTAGTCCCATGATAGCACCGAGACCCTAGTGTCTCCCTGCAGCTAGTACAGCCGCTTGACATCATAAAATTTCCAAGGAAGAAGCTACCACACATACATAGCCCACCCAAACCTTAGCCCTTCTCAGCCTGACAGACTGTTCAAGCCAAGCTCCAAAAATAGTAGGCATTGTTAACCGAGTTGAAAGGACTCCAACTTCCTTAGTGATGTTGGATATGGTGTTTGGATACTAATGTCAGATCTGATACATTTCATTTAATTGCAATCAATTTATATTTTAATAATCATAAATCTGTCAAAGAGGCTAGTAATACTGCACCGAGTAACTCACCTCCAGACTCCTCAAAGGCTCTCCACCATCTACAAGGCATAAGTCAGGATTGTGATGAAATACTTCCCATTTCTCTGGATGAGTACAGCTCCAACAATGCTTAAGAAGCTCAACACTATCCAGGACAAAACAACCTGCTCGATTGTCTCCACATCCACAATCGTCCACTCCCTCATCATTGATGCTCAGTAGCAGCATTATTTACTATCTATAAGATGCACTGCAGGACTTCACCTCAGATCCTTGGACAGAAACTTCCATGACCACTTCAATCTAGAACAACAAAGACCACTCACCATCCTGACTTGGAAACATATCACCATTCCTTCACTGTCGCTGGGTCAAAATTCTGGAACGCTCTCCCTTTTGGCACTGGCAGCACATGGACTGCAAAGGCTCAGGAAGGTAGCTCAACACCATCCTTTCAAGGGCATCAAGGGACAGGCAATAAATTCTGGTCAGCACATTGTGACCATATCTCTGCAGCTGGCCCAGGAAGAAACGTATCACTGGCGCTCGGAGGACTGCCAAAGACCAGGCACCTGCTCAGCTCCAGGCAGGCAAGGGCCCTGTGCTGTCAGCCATTAATGCATTTGTCAAAACATGCAGACTGACTCAGGAGCAGCAGGCAGATTTCTCACTCAGCAGGGGAAACTTGGCAAACTAGATCGAAAATTTGAGGAGTCCATCAATACCATCTGTACCATGCTGGCTCCGGAAAGTGTGCATCTGGCTGCCTCCATGTGTCTACATAGACAGGTTGGAAACTGTCATACAGAAGCAAATCCAGTCCACTGGAGTCTGCTAGAAATGCACACAGACCTACACTCCATTGCTGTTGCCATCTGTGTTCAGCCCCAATGGCAAGGCAACAGGGGGGTGAGGACCCTTGATCCCATTCTAAGTACCCCCTTCCTCACAAAGAGAAATTGTGGTGATTTCAGTAAACGACTCTCCAGTTCCACTCTGTCTAC
Organism: Hemiscyllium ocellatum; assembly: GCF_020745735.1. Classification (NCBI taxonomy): domain Eukaryota; kingdom Metazoa; phylum Chordata; class Chondrichthyes; order Orectolobiformes; family Hemiscylliidae; genus Hemiscyllium; species Hemiscyllium ocellatum. The sequence goes on along the minus strand of NC_083407.1, from coordinate 57,950,331 downwards.
AACCATCAACCTTGTCAAACCTGAAGAGAGTGAATCTGCATCAGGCCAGGATTCTCTCAGTATGTCAGGAACCTCTGGTCACAAATGCCCATAGGGTCACTGCCAAAAACATTGTGGCCGCAGATTCCATGTTGGGGAAGGCTGCATCCACCTGAGCTGTGGACCCCAGGAATGAAGATTGATGTAGTGGGAAGGTAGGAAAAAGAAAACATTACGTGCAAATTTGTAGTGCAAATAAAATCTCATTAGAAATACATTATTATGTTAGTAAATATGTTTTTTTAACAGCTAATGTGACTGTCTGTCATTGTAGGTGTAGCTGTATGCTCTAATCATGTCTGAACAATAGTCTTTCAAAAACACCTATACAAATGTGGTCAAGGCAACCTAAGCAACTAGGCCCAAAATTAAATAGGCTAAACAATTTCTGCAAATGAAGTATGATGGAATGCAGAGAGACCAAGGTTACCACAGGTAATCTTCAAATGCAAGCAAGAATTGACCCAGACCTATATTGCATATTGAACAATGGGAGAACTATTACAAAGTGAAACTCGTTAAGACTTACTCAGCCTGAACAATAGGGAGGGTCGGGAAAGACATTATGTTCGTGCATTTCCCAGTTCTGGCTAGATCCCTTGGCACCATGGAGTAATCGTATCTTGAAAAGTAGATGGCTACACCTCATTGGGTGCTGTGACTCCTGTCTTGTGACCCCATTGGCTGAGGTCAGAGAACATTCCAGAGGACTGAGAAAGGCAGGATGGGGATAAGAAGTGACACCTGAGGGCCATTCCCTCAGCACAGACCCAAGCAACGAAGATCTCATGCGAGACTTGCCCTCAAACCATGAAGACTCTGAGTACCCTGTCGACAGAGCTCAGCAAATTGGATCCGTAGCCCAATCAAGTGGATGGCACAGTAGTTAGCACTGCTGCCTCACAGCGCCTGAGACCCAGGTTCAATTCCCGACTCAGGCGACTGATTGTGTGGAGTTTGCACGTTCTCCCCATGTCTGCGTGGGTTTCCTCCGGGTGCTCCGGTTTCCTCCCACAGTCCAAAGATATGCGGGTCAGGTGAATTGGCCATGCTAAATTGCCCGTAGTGTTAGGTAAGGGGTAAATGTAGGGGTATGGGGGGGTTGCGCTTCGGAGGGTCGGTGTGGACTTGTTGGGCCGAAGGGCCAGTTTCCACACTGTAAGTAATCTAATCTAATCAAGTACACAAATGCTCATATTATCTGAGCTTTTTAGGCAGTCAGCATGGTTTGAGAAAAGTTAACTTAATTTCGGTAACTTTTTGTTTAAATATTAATTTGTTTTCTTTAACTTGCAAGTGTTTTAATAAAAATAAGATCGAACCACAGTGCTTTGTTTGTATCATGCAGTAGGAGAACCTGGATAGACACCTTTTATGAGGAATAAGCTGATTGAAATCCCTTTATAGAATATTTCACAGGCAACACAAACATACAACTTTGTCAAGATTGAATGAAGGAGCATCGTATATTATGATGGCCTCCATTAGTTTGCACACTAAATTTTATGAAACAACAGGAAAAGTGAATAAAGAACAAAATAGTATCTGCATTTGCAGTCAGAAATGAACAGGAAATGCTGGCCACTGTGGTATCAATACAGTTACATTCAGTGAATGATGACTTAATGTAACTCAGTTCAATTGAAAGTGGTTGATAAAGAAATACTGCTAAGTTGGTGTGGTCATTGGTGCTGTGCTTTAGGATGGTGAATGCAATGCTGTTTCTGATAAATGCCCCTGTTTTCTCATTCAGTACAATGCTTCAGTTCACACAAATCCTTACCATTGCAAATCCTGATATCTTTCAGTAGTCTGGCACAAAGCTGTTCTGTACTGCAGCAAAGTCCCAATGCCTGAAGAAGCAAGGGAATATCATGTTGTGGAGACATCATTTTGCCCTTATTGGCCACAATGGACATCTCTGCACTGAGTATAGCACCATTTGTCCCTCTCTCATTTGCATGACATTCCATGGAAGATGAATGACTGCGGTCTTCTGCACTCTTACCAGATCACCGTTAACTTGACATTGGGAGGCTGCTCCACATCCGCTGGTGGTTTTTCCTTATTCTGGGTTTCCAGATGCATGTATTTCTCTGGAAATTGTGGATATGGGCAAAAGAGTTCTTAAGTAATATTATAATTCAGCATTAACAAAACTATAAATCACATTTACTGCCTTCCAAAATGGAGGCCTTTGACAAGAATAGTAATGGGAGGCCTCCACACATAAATCTCACACAACACAGGCATGTTTCAGGTGTTTGCTGTGCAAGCCATTTAGCACACATATAATGGGACATTTTAAATATAGTCAGAAGAATGAGAACTTTTCTCCCTTTCCCTAATATGCCTCCTCACATTACACAAGAAAGGTGTCATTATATATCAGAAAACGGTTGGGACATGTCATAATCCATGGCGTGAGGTGAGTAGCTATTGGACCTTGTCAAGATGACAAGGGTTTGAAATGCATTATATGAATTGTGAAACTTACAATTTTACTCACCATCCTGTACATCCAATATCTCCTTCTCACTCTGATCTATCCTCTAAAATCCATCACTCACCTGGTTCGCTTGCCACCTTGTGCCCTGGCATCGTATCCACCTGGCATCCAATCCTTTTGTACCCTACCCCCTACCCAGTTGGAACTTTACTCAACTGTTCATTTGAGAGCCAACTTATGTCGATAGCAGATCTTTAAAAAACATCAGTGCTCAAGGAATTTGTAGATGGCTGTGTCTTTTGATGTGGTAAACAGCTCTTCTGTAAATTATGATTGTTTTTTTAATTGAAGAGGTGATCAGCCTCAGATAATGATATGTTTCCAACGTATTTCCAAATAAAACATTTTGACAAATTATAGTTGCAGTATGCCTTTGGTGAAGCAATGGCCATAACTCGTCTAAGATATTAAAACAAATTTCAGAATTATTTTGAGACAGTAAATGAGAAACTAAGAACTAAGTGCAAATAATATCTAAAAGACAACAAAGAATTGCAGATTCTGAAAATCAGAAACTGTCAGAAATTGCTGGAAAAACTCAGCAAAAGCTACGAAGAATATGTACTTTTGAATTTTGCAGTTATTTAGTCATTTGCTTTTTTCTAAGAAGAACATTACTTTAGTCACAGAAGGAATTTACTTGCAAATGTCTATTGTCTTACTTCAGTTAGATTGCCTTAAATAGATGTGTTGCTTACATACTGTAAGGTCTTTGCGAAATGTATATGTTACAGAAATACAAAGGGGAATTTTCGTTTCTCGGTAGAAAGTCAGTGGAATGGCCATACACCTAGCAGTTGCTGTGAGAGACTTGTTATGTTGATATGCAGCAGGTGAGCCCATCATCCAGAAACAGACATCCGAAAGCAGATCAGCAAATTCTGACAAGCTGAGACTCCTCAGACAAATCATTACACGATTGTGGAGGGTTTTGTGAATCAGAAAGAAGCAGCAGAATCTGCAGCCCAAAATTTATTTTTGGGTTCCAGATGAGACCTGATTTACAGAGGACTGTGTTAAGTCGATCATATGTTTCTATGATTGATTACTATTGAATACATAGTTTCCTAAACATTGATAAACTATAACTCTGGCAGAGTAGCGTGTAACTAATCACTGCCACATTTCAAGTGCATGGTTTACAATTCGCCATTAACAGTGAATCAATATATCTGGGCTTGTTTATGTTCCACTTGATCCATACTAACTTCCTGAGTTTTGATATTCATATTTTAAAGGCTTTAAGATAGTTATAAAATCATTTTGAGTTTCTATCAGACATCCCTCTGTGGATTTTCTGTTACGTACTCTTCTTAAATCCTAATACCATTATATTTATAGATTCTTTCTAATCAATCTATTCAGAGGTGGCTTTACTCACCTCTGGAGCAAGTGGAACTTGAACCAAGGATTCCTGGCTCAAAGGGAAGGCACCACAAGAACCCTCCCACCATGTTATATTCCCCCAACTATCTGCCATTTTGCATAGCCTTGTTTTACTCTCTTACATGTTTGTATTCTGTTCTGTGTCTGCCTAAATTTATAGATTTTAAATTACAGATCTTTTATGGCAGTAATCATTTATAAATACTAATTTCATTTAGTCATGTTCTGTATAGCATGACAATGTCTAAATTATTCTATGTCTGTTAACCAGCATGATATAGTAGCAGGATGTGTTTCACATCTACAAATCTAAGAATGATTTTGAAATCACTTTATCCACTCAGTTTTTCCAACGTAGCCAAACATGTTATACTAGTGGTGAACTTCACGAGCATGGAAGGTTGGAAGATGGACTTGAAAAAGTCATTGATGCTAGTTTGTACGGATTATTATTGCCTATACTTTTGTGGGAAATAGAACTGACTCATTTCAATAATTTCAGTCCGAGACAAGATCTGAAACAGCAGTATGGTTTAGAATGGTGTCCACAAGGTAGGCACACCGAGTCCAACTAGCACACAACTTTTATATAATTTATTCGTCCTTTACTCCTACCCCGCCTCCTCCATTGCTTCTCTCCTGTTTACATCTCCCACTTCTCTAAGCCAGGTGCCCATTACTCTTGTTTATCTCTTGCCTTATCCGGCCTTGTGCGTAACAAAGTACAGGCACTTGTCTGGCCGTTTCATCACATTCCTCTGTGGCCCATTATTAGTGTATATCCTCCTTCACTACCATCTGCTTCCTTGCACGCTAAAGCAACATTTCCTCCCAATCTTCGTCCACACTGAGCCTTATGACATCTTGATTGTGTTTTTTTTTGTTTTTGCTGAAGCGGGAAACAGATGCTTGTAACTATTTGTACAGGCATATCTAGCTTAACCTACACCCCCTCCCCTCACAGCACTTTATCTATTTGTTTGTAACATCTACCATTGTTTGCAGACACATTTCATTCTTGTATGCACATTTTAGCTAATACAAAAACAATTATATATTTCCTTCACATAGTTTTCATTTTTGTTAACTCAGCTCTTGGCTGAAACAATTATATGCTGGTGTGAGTTCATTTACCTTGCATAAGCAATTATGGTTGCACAAGTATCACTCTTTACCTATATCCCACACTTTGATGCCAGTCCATAAGATGTAAGACATAAGAGCATAAGTAGACCATTCCACCCATTGAGCTGAAAATGTGTTGCTGGAAAAGCGCAGCAGGTCAGGCAGCATCCAAGGAACAGGAAATTCGACGTTTCGGGCATAAGCCCTGTCATTCCTGATGAAGGGCTTATGCTCGAAACGTCGAATTTCCTGTTCCTTGAATGCTGCCTGATCTGCTGCGCTTTTCCAGCAACACATTTTCAGCTCTGATCTCCAGCATCTGCAGACCTCACTTTCTCCTCGAACATTCCACCCATTGAGTCTGCTCCACCAATCAATTAGGTTATGGCTTATCTGGCAATTCTAGAACACATTTCTTCATTTTTAAAAAAAAATTATATTTGATCAGGAGCTAAATGATAGTGTTTATCCGTTCCTCATTGTCCTCGTAATGTCTTTCAATGTCTACAGAGAATCTAATTTAAGAGTAACAAAATTAGTTATTTGTCTAAGGTCCAATCCTTTGCCCAAAGAAACTTGAAGAATGTTTTTCCAAAAAGGTGAAAAGCTTTATTGGGTAGTTACTGAAATGTTAAGATACAAGAGTATAATTGTAACAGGTTAATTAAAAAGTTGAGATACAAACTGACAAACCTTAATGTTGGCTAAGTTCTGAGATTTTAAAATTTCAAAGGATCTTTTAAGAACATTTCAAACTTCCTGCATATTGCCTTGAGAATGTTCCAGCATATGTACTTTTTGTCTTGACCTGTATAAATGTCAGCACATTTCAAGTTCTGTTAGAATTAAGACCCTTAAGCTTATACATATCAATTAATTTCCTTATGCCTAAATTATCCAGCCACCTGCTTGATCATGCACATTCCAGATAGCACAGGGTGAAATGGCTCCAAATACTAAGTTGCTTCCTGCAAGCATGTGGATGTTCATTACTCAGTTTACATCAGGGGTGAGCTACCTAAACCAGGTTAAGTAATCTTCATGAAAAGCACTACCAATGTGGTTAACGATAAGCAACAGAAAATCTTTATAGGGATGTTTGTCAAGTAAATATCAGCAGATGCTATTTTTAAGAAAGAGTTTCCTGTACACAATACAAAACTGCTATTTTCATTGAAACAATGGCAGAAGACTACCTTTTGTACCAAACAAGCAGAATGCAAAAATATTGAAAACACTTCAGTCAATATTAACAATAAAATGGTAATACGTTCATTTATCCAAACTGCCAACAATATTAAATTAACTGTTAGTAATTTCATGTTTATTAGTATGTTTCAAAGCTAAAGTGCAAAACATATTCTGTGGTCCTATTGCAGCATTGACCTTTTGACCCCAATTTTCATTGATCTGTTTTTTCTCCTCGTTATGCACCTTCATGAATGTTTGACAGCAGAAGTATATTCATCTTATGATCTTAAGAGGCTTTTAAAATTCTTAATTACAGCAATTATTCAGATCCTCTCAAGGTAAATTTTGAATCTTTTGTTGTATATTAAAATAAAATCCAACCCATAATCCTTGAATCTATACATACAGCCAGCTACGCCCACACTCCTCGCTTAGCTTTCATGTGCCTTCAGTCTCTGCTGTCATCTCTATTCTCTGCATCCTCCTCTTCACTTGGAAACAGCCCAAATCTTTTCCAGAGGAAACTACTCAACAAGAAATTGGTCACAAATCTCAAAATTTGTAAATACAAAATGTACAATGCCCATGATTTTTGAGTAATTTGGTAGAGGAGACATATTACTGTTAGATCTTTAGTCAGAGTTGTTTCTGGGTCATTTGTTTATTATAATATCAATTCATACATTAGCAAAATTGATCATTAGAAGAAGTTAGATAAATGGGGTAATTTTATTGCTTTTGTCATTTTTATACTAACAATGTTATATTGAATGTTGCAGAGCTCTTTTCTTTCTTGTAAGCCATATATATTTTGTGGAGTTACATGTAATTTCATTTCCCAATGGATTGTTATTTATGAATGTGAATTAACGATTAGCGGTGTAGTAGAATAATCAGTGACATTACTGGCTTGAAGTGCTGTTTCACATGATGGAAAGGTAATAATCATTTCACAGAATCACAGAATGGTTTCAGCCAATTATCTTAAACCCGTGCCCTTTGATTCTGACACTGGCACTTTGTACTTATCTACTCTGTCCACAACCTTCATGATTCTGAATACCAATATCAAATTTCCTCTCAGTCTCCCCTGTCCAAGGGAAAACAGTCCCAATTTCTGCAATATATGAAACTGAAGTTCCTCATCTTTGGATCAATTCTCATGAATCGCAGAAGCGTTTTGGCACGTAAGGGGTTTATTTGGCTCATTATGCCTGCACCAGCTTGTTAAGTGAGCATCATTGCCTAGTGCCAATCTCCTGTTTTGAGTTTCCAGACCCTTGCACAATATTCTGATCCAAATAATCATCCAAAGTCCACTTGAATGCCTCAATGGAATCTGCCTCCACCACATTTCCAGGCAATACCTTCCATACCTTAATTTCTCAATGAGTGAAAAGGGTTTTCCTCACTTCACACTTGCATCTTTTGACATCATCTTAAATCCAAGCCATCTTGATCCTATTGCAAGCATTTAGAACATTAGTGAACCAGATGAGGTTTTTTTTACAGCAATCACCATAAAGATTTGTAGTGAGTTCAAATTTCACTGTTTGCTACAGTGGGATTCAACCTCATGGCCCCACAACCTCAGGCGAGAGTTTGAGGATTCTAATTCAGTGACACTTTCATTGCACTATCACCTAAAGTTTTTCAGCACTCTCTCAAATTACTTCCCCTTTTTCTGAGAAGTGAACTCCTCTACCACTTATAAGTCGTGATTTTGCCGCCACATATGGTGGTATGCTCTATGTTTATTGGAACAGTAATGGACTCAACTATTAATGCAGGGAGATAATAAACATTTGCACTGATTTGCAGTTGAATTCTGAACTGTGGAGCAATGATTTACAACTGAAAGGTTAAAAAATTCTTTGTTGTCAGTAAGGGCAAGCTCCATAGTATGAGATCGAAGTCACATACAGACCTAAGGGAATGATGGGGAATATATTGAACAGCCCTGAAAGCAAGTGAAGGAATTGCAGTGTGTAATTAACTTGTCTGTTTGCCATCTGTCCACTTTCCTCTCTCCCAGCTTCCAACAAGGTCTCTGGTCTGGAGTCCAAAAGCCATTGTGCTGGAACTCTCCCATGTTATATGATTATTTATTTTCCAGGTCAGATTCACTTCCTACACAACTGCCAAGTCCTGCTGCAGCCTGTTGACTGCAATGCAGGCAACTTGCCAAGTTGGTGCTACCTGCTGTTTGCAATTATTTCAGCATCCAGCCAGTTGTTAACTGTGTTGCTAATTTGTTAGATGCCTGAGCTGGGGTCCAATGTCATGAGTGACTAGTGCCAGTTAAAACTAGTCTTCACTTTTTAAAGCTGGCCTAAATTCCTTGAAGTGAATGTGTTGAGATTGGACAGGTTTAGGCAGTTGTGACAGTGAATCTGACCTGGGAAACATTAAACAATCACATAATATCAGAGATTGTGGATTTCAAGCTTTCCAGAACCTGAATTGCAGACCTAAAAGATGGAAATGTAGACTGATGTCCTATATTTGCAAGTGCCCAGAGGTTCTCTAGGCATGCTCTCAGAAGACAGTGACAGTAAATAACTGTGGAGGGTAATGCTAGGCATCTAACACAGAGGATCCAAATGCAGTATGGAAAGAAGTTCGGTCACTTCACAAAAATGAAGAGGGATAGAGGAAGTATCTTCAAATGCCATGTTCCACCAGTTACACCAGTAGCCTTAGAAATTGCTAAATTCACCATCCATCCATTACTCATTACCAAAATTCTCTATCAATTACGATGTATGCCTGACATTAAAATGATGCAGTGGACCCCCACACAGACAATATTAGTGCAAACCACACATTCACATTGTACAGCTTAGACACATTACTCACAGTCAAGGCAATTACGTCACATAAACAGATTGAAAGACACTTGATACCATGTTTCCTTTAACCCTGGTGGCAAACCAGAGGTAACAGGAGATAACCAATAGGGAAAACTGATGTCCTTTCTGTGATGGACTCACAAACATATAGACATGCAAATTCGAAGCAGGAGTAGATCACTTCACCCCTCAAACCTGCTCCACCATACAGGATCATAGCTGATCTCATTGTTTCACATTTCCAACTAACGTCATACCACCATTTCCCCCCAAACCCCCTCTATCCACAAAGGAGATGACAGCCACCATCAGTAAGTAGTTATCATTGAGACCATGGGGTTATCACAGCTAATTCTCCTTCTCACATTCAATTAAGGTACACCAGGTTGCAGTCAGATGGATTGATCCACTCAAAGTTAGAGCTTCTGTCCCGAGCGTTCTCAGTCTGATCTACCGAAGTCAAACTGGTATTCATCTCTGACCACTTCCTCCTCCTCGCTAACTGTCACCTACAGGATGACAGTGGGCAGGCAAGGGAGAGTGGAAGCTGAACATAAAACCGTTGATCCCAGAATACATTAAAAGCTCAAAAAGGATTACACAGGTTGGAGAACCATGAAGCCCATCTATGAGTCTCCAACTGACTGGTAGGAAATAGTCAATGGAAACATCAAGCGATTCTTCATTTTCACAGGTGTTCAAAAGGCAAGAAATAGATGAGGAAAATGAGCAAAACACCAGAAAAACTTGCAAAACTTGCTCCTGCTGCAGATGATAGGGGTTGATACCATGGAGGATCTCCAGGAGGTGAAGAGCCAGCAAGCCTCACTGTTTGCCTTGGAGGCCTCCAACATAATCTTACGGTCCAGGGTCTGCTCCATGGAGCAGAATAAGACATTTCTTCTTCCAAAAGGTGCACTGGAGGAACTCTGCGATCAACAACCTGAAAGAAGAAGATGACTTGGTAAACGTCATCTCATTGTGACATCCCAAGAATCAGCCAATCCTTTGATGCCAGATTATATGGCATGAAGCCCACAGACAGCATGGCCTCCCAATCGTTTCCAGTCACAGGTGTCTTTGATGACAAAAGGCAGGAGAGGCTGGACCAGCCAGCCATTATTGTTGGATGAGCTGATCAAGACCCTCAAGTTCTTTGAAAATAATAAATCTCCGGTAGTGATAGCTTACTGGCTGAGTTGCATTTAGCCCTGTGACACCTGATTGGCCATAATCCACTGAAGGCGAAGTCTACTTCTGGCAGGTAGCAAGTGTGAATCCATGAAGAAACATATTATCACCCTCATCTACAAGCAGGAAGGGAGAAAAAGGAAATTATAAATTAGTGATCAATCTCAGTGTTGAATGACTTCTGACCTTGTCCACACCAGTCCAACACCGGCTGTAGATTGCAAAAGGTCATAGCCATCCAGGTCAGGTCTTCTCTGGAATCAGTGATTCACTCCAACAAAACCTGCACTGTATTGGCAGGAAGATCTCTGAGAGCCTTGCACTCTTTGGGGATTTGATCACTGATGTGTAGGATAGGGAGATGGATGTCTATCTCACCAGCCTGACTAAGAGGAGGCTTTTGACAGGTTATCACACACATACATGTGGGATATGCTCTCCAAAATGTGCTCTGTGAAGTGAATCTGCAATTGGATCTAATTGCATTACACCAAAATTGTTAATGCAGTCTCAATCAATGGGAAGGAATCCAAAAGTTTCCTGATCAGATCTGGAGTCAGACAAGACTGCTCTGTCTCTTTCTGTTGCCTTATTTGTGTGTTATATAGGGCCATCAGCCAAGCCTGTCAGGAAAGATCTGAGCCTGAGATAGGTGACTATTCCAGGGAGAAGATGTCAGGATAAAACCTCCATGTACATGGATGATGTAATTATTTTCCACTGGGATCTGCTGTCAATGTGTAGACTCATGAGTATCTCTGACCAGTTTGAATTGGCCTCAGAAGCCAAGGTAGATTGAGGCAAGAACAATGTCATGTTCTTTTGGAACCAGGCCAATTGATTCTTTATCCCCTTCTCTGTCAATTAAGATTATCTGAAGGTGCTGGGGATGTGGTTCAAAGGGGTCAGGGTGCAAAAACTTGGGTGAAGTGTATTACCAAGGTAAGGTTGAGACTGGGCTTTTGGAAACACTGCTCCCTCTCTATTGCAGGTAAAATCCTGGTCATCAGGTGTGAAGGACTCTTATGTGTTGTATGTGATGCAGGTCTAGCCCCTTTCCCACACCTGTGTCACTGCAGTCATCCTAGCCATCTTCCACTTCATCTGAAGGTCAAAGATGGACTGTGGCCATAGGGACAGCATATACAAAGCTCTGGAAAAATGAGGTAAAGAGAAACCCCAATATTGTCTTCATTTTGATGGCCACTTTTCTGTATGGCTGTATCAAGATGTGCATTGACCCTAGGTACGTAAACATTACCTGTCACTATGTACCGAGGTTTGACCTGTCCTTGGTGTTGTGAAGAATGGGTCTGGCCTCAGCACCATGGAACACTCCAAATAGTTGGACCATTCGAGCATACAGCATCCCCGGGACATTGGGGAAAAAAAGAGAGATCCTGTCAGGTGTTCCCTGAGCAGACTGCCAAAGTCATTTGGCAGAACGTCTCACCTTTCCAACAAGATATCGCTTGGCTGGTATTGAGAAGGGCACTATCTGTGAGATCCTTTATATATGCCCAGACTCTCTGTGTCACAACATGCCACCCTTGAATCGGCGTGCTAGTGCAGAGACCGTCACACATTTCCTTCGACAATGTGCCTTTGCAAAGAAGGTCCAGAGAGAAATGCAGTGGTTTTTGTCAAGGTTCTTCCCGAGCCGATCTGTGACACAGGATTCTGTGTTGTATGGTCTGTTCCCGAGACAAGCATCAACTAGGCCTGGAGAACCATTAACTTGGTGAAAGGCGTTCTTTGGTTTACTCAAAACTTCCATCTTTCAGTTGGTCGTCCAATGCAAAGAGTCAACTTCGATCAACTGTTGAAGATTGGCGGATTCCAAGGTCTAGGACTACTGAAGGATGCACTGAAGCTCAGGAAGCAGCTACCAAGGTGGAGTGGGGAAAGACCATCATCTAAGATCCCACAACCAAAGTATAATGAGAGTCTGTTCAGTTATTGGACCCTCTTGTTCCTCAATGTATGTAAATGTGGTCCTGCATACGAAGAAAATGTGTTTGTTTTTGTAACTGCAAAGACACTCAGATGTCAAAATTCTATTTTTTTTATGTTTTCTCTCTGCAGAGACTTTACAGAACTGATTTAGGTACTTAAAGATAATCTTTAATGAATAATGTACATTTTTGAAATAAAAAATATATCCTTCACACCACAATCCATTTGGATTTACAAAGTACAGATAGCATTTGCATCTTATGTCCCCATTTCCCCACATCACAATCCTACTATGGTTCTTTCAACATTCAAAAGTATAACCTAATCAGGCAGTGGATAAACAGGAAGTTTATGAAGATTTTTTGTCACATGATTTTATTACTGATACTGGCTGTAAAATAGCCAACAGCATAGAGATAATGAAAGAAATATCCTGCAGGAAATCTGAAACAGATGCAGAATGCTGGAGAAACTCTGTCAGTCTGACAACATCTGTGGAGAAAGAAACAGAGTTGCCGTTTTGAGTCCAATATGATTCTACTTCAGAACTCTGAATATTGATCAAGTAATGGTCCTCAGAGCAATCTCTTGGTCACACCACTGTACATATCTTGCAGTTCCAAATCATTCAGCCCACCTCTCTGTTTTTTGTCACTTTGCCAACTTCAGATTGATGCTGCTACAATCCCTTACCAGGCACCATCCACACTCTCCTCCTCTACCAGGCTCACAATGAACAATCTTTCCTTCAACCTCATTCACTTCCTGCAAAAACAAAGGTGCCTTAATAGGAACAGTGTGATTTGAATACAGGAGCAGGATGTCTTGCTACCGTTGTCCTAGAGCTTGATGAGACCGCATCTGGACTATTGCGTACGGTGTTGTTTTCCACACCTGAGCAAGATTGTTCTTGCTATAGAGGATGTTCAGTGAAGGCTTATCATACTGATTCCTGGGATGGCATGACTTATGTATGAGAATAGGTTGAATTGGTAAGAATTACATTCATTGGAGTTCAAACTAATGAGGAGGATCTCATAGCAACTAATAAAATTCCAACAGAACTAGACAAAGTAGATATAGTAAAGATGGTCCTGTTGACAGTGGAGAGCAGACCCAGAAAGCACAGGCTGAGGAAATGTGGAAATGTGAATGCTGACAAGTTTCTTCACCGAGAGAATGGTGACTCTGTGGAATTCACTACCACAGAGTGCAGTTGACAACTAAATATTATATGGTTTCAAGAAGGTGTTTGATATTGCACCTGCATTAAAGGGATCAACGGATATTGAAGAACATGCTGTTGAGTTCAATGATCAGTCATGATCATTCTTAAAAATTGCTAGTGATCATAATGAACTGCGGAGCAGGCTTGAAGGGCTGAATGGCCTATTCTTGCTTCTTTTTAATTATGTTTCTATGTTTCTATGAATCTAATTGGGTCTTAATTTTCCTACCTTTTTGCAGGGTATGTAAAAATGGATTGTTCCAGTCCCTACTGAGTTCCCCTTCCTCAACTCACTCTGAATCACTAATTCCTGTATTAATGCCTCGTTTTGTTCTTTCACCAAACTGATTTCTATTTTCAAATTTGTATTAAAGTTTCACTTAGACCTTAAGATATAGGAGCTGAAATAGCCAATTACCCATCACGCCTCTAGTCAGTCATGGTCAATATGTTTCTGAAACCTCTTCTCTTGGCTTTCACCCCATAATCCTTGATTCCCTTCCTAATCAAGAACCTATCTTTCTCTGCCTTAACACCACTCAATAACTTGACCTCCACAGTCCCCTGTGCCAAGGAGTTCCACAGATTCACTACTGTCCTTCTCACCTCAGTTATAAAGGGTCGTACTTTCACTCTGAGACTGTACCCTCGAGTCCTAATCTCTCCTACTAGTGGAAACATCTTCTCCAAGTCTACTTGATCCAGGCCTCTGGATAGTTTCAATGAGATTCCTCCTCATCCTTCCAAACTCCACCAAAGTATAAATCCAACATCCTCAACAGCTTGTTATATGAAAGGCATTCATTCCCACTATCATTCTTCTGAAACTCCTCTTGGCCCCATCCAAGGCCAGCAGATCCTTCCTTAGGTACGGGGCCCAAAACTATTCACAATATCCCAAGTGATCCTTCAGGTGATCTACCTACAACTCTTTGTTTCCTTTCTCAGTTTCTTTAGTTCAATTTCTAGTAATCAAGTATTGGCTGATACCAATTATAAGCTCACTGATTTCCACCGAGACCTTGGTTACTCGAGTAGATAAAGGGGAACCAGTATACTTAGATTTTCAACAGTCATTTGATGAGATGTCACACAAAATCTTAATATGCAAAATAAAGACTTAAAATATCAGGGTAACACATTAACTTGAATAAAGAATTTGTTCATACATGAGAAGCAATGAATAGGAATAACTAGGCCATTTTTATGTTGAGTGGGTTATGACTAATAGAGTGCTTCAAGGATTTGGAGCTAGGGCATCAGCTATTTAAGCTCTAAATTCATTCCTAAGATGAAGAGATTGAGAATTCTATCCAAATTTGTTGATGATTGAAATGCTCACCATTTATACCCCATAACAATTTTATGGTTCTGTGGAAATTAAATGGGAATTGTAAGCGAACACCCCACCATCTTTTTCCCAGTGCCCCAGGGAACAGTAGGAAAGCTGTTGAAGGTAGAAGTGATGAGATTAAGTAAGAAATAACTGAGACATAAAGCAAAAAGCTGAAGACGAGGGGAAATGGAGTGGTGTAAAATGCCAAATCTATTACGTGGAGTTCAACTAAACTTGCAAACTTTTAAGGACTCGTGTGAAGTTGCAATAATCAAAGTTTAGGTAATCTTTAATTCCTAACTTGCTGGAAAAACTCAGCAGGTTTGGCAGCATCTGTGGAGAGAATCTAGAGTTAACATTTCAAGTTTAATGACTTCAGAACAGTGCTGTCAACAGTAGTGAGTGAGTTGTCGGAGATAACTCCGAAAGATACAATTTACATACATTTAGAGAAGCAAAAACTGATTAGGA
The DNA here is from genome assembly GCF_020745735.1 of Hemiscyllium ocellatum. Lineage (NCBI taxonomy): Eukaryota > Metazoa > Chordata > Chondrichthyes > Orectolobiformes > Hemiscylliidae > Hemiscyllium > Hemiscyllium ocellatum. The sequence goes on along the minus strand of NC_083407.1, from coordinate 57,935,047 downwards.
ATAGCCAGCATAGTTTTGTGTAAGGGAAATTGTGTCTTACAAATGTGATCGAGATTTTTGAGGTAGATTAGATTACTTACAGTGTGGAAACAGGCCCTTCGGCCCAACAAGTCCACACCGACCCGCCAAAGCGCAACCCATCCATACCCCCACATTTACCCCTTTCCTAACACTACGGGCAATTTAGCATGGCCAATTCACCTGACCCGCACATCTTTGGACAGTGGGAGGAAACCGGAGCACCCGGAGGAAACCCACGCAGACACGGGGAGAACGTGCAAACTCCACACAGTTCAGTTGGGAATTGAACCCGGGTCTCAGGCGCTGTGAGACAGCAGGGCTAACTACTGTGCCACCGTGCCGCCCACAAAAGATTGATGAGTGCAAAATGGTTGACTTTGTTTACAAGAACTTTATTAAAGTCTTTGACAAAGTTCTACATGAAAGACTAATTAGTAAAGTTAGGTCACATGGAATTCAAGGTGAGCTTGCCAATTGGATATAAAATTGGCTTAATGTAGGAGACAGAGGGTGGTGGTGGAGGGTTGATTTTCAGACTGGAGGCCTGTGACCAGCAGTATTCCACAGGGATTGGTTCTGGGTCCACGTTTGTTTGTCATTTATAAAAATGATTTCAATGAGAATATAGGAGGCATGGTTAGTAAATTTGTGGATGACACTATATTGTGGTATAGTGGACAGTGAAGAAGGTTACTAAGATTACAAAGAGATTTTGATTAATTAAGTAAATGGACTGAGGAGTGGCTGATGGATTTTAGTTTAGATAAATGCAAAGTATTGCATTTAGGTATGACAAATAAGGGCAAGACTTATGTAATTAATGGTAGGACCCTGAATAATGCTGTACAACAGAGTGACCTAAGGGTACTGGTACATAATTCTTTGAAATTTGTGTCACAGGGAGGCAGGGTGGTTAAGAAGACGTTTAACCTTCATTGTTCAGGCCTTTGAGTATAGAAGTTAGGGCATCATGTTAATTTTGTACAGAACATTGATGAGGCCTCTTCTGGTGTACTGTGTGCAGTTCTGGTTGCCTTGCTATAGAAAGGATGTTATTAAATTGGAGAGGTTTCAGAAAAAGCTTACCGGGATGTTGCTGGGAATAGACGGTTTGAGTTATTAAAATATCAGGTGGATAGGCTGGGTCTTTCTTCGCTGGAGTGTAGGAGTTTGATAGGCGACCTTATAGAGATTTATAAAGTACTGAAGGGCACAGATAGCGGGAACAGCAAGAGTTTTTTTCCTTGGCAGGGGCAAGTTCAAAACATATTTTTAAGATGAGAAGAGAAAGTTTTAAAAAGGATAGGAGGTGCAACTTCTTTACACAGAGTGCTTTGTGTATGGAATGAACTGCCAGAGGGAATAATGGATGTAGGTAAAGTTACAACACTTAACAGACATTTGGATAAGTACAGGAATAGGAAAAGTTTGGAGGGATATGGGACAATTGCAGGCGAGTGGAACAAGCTTAGTCTGGAAATGGTCAGCATGGATGAGTTGGACCGAAGGTTCTGTTTCCATGCTGTATGACCCTATGTCTCTATAAATGTACCATATGGACTGGTTACTGAGAAACCAAAGCAGTTGATGGGGATGAGGTCATTGTCTTATCATGTAAGGTTTGGAGAACAGAGACCTAGTTATAAAACTTGATGAAAAGCACAATGAGGATGCTAAGAGAAAAACAGCTAATTTCTGAGCCCCGTGAAGACATGTTCGGCCAATCTTGAGCCAATCATGCAGTAACAAGTACTGAACTGGGTATAAGGAATTGTACCCCAGGTGATAACTAGCTAACTCAGGACAAAATAAAATGATCAACTTCTTGCAAACCAGAAGGGGAGAACAGATGACTCCCTTCTTTCTGCCCCCAGTCAAGCACAGATAATTTTGCGCATATCAACAGCAGATTACACGAGGTAACTCAGGATGAAGCAGACTGATCAACCACTTGTATATCAGAGGAGATAACTGATCACTTCCAAAGTCTTAATCTTTCCAAGAATAAATCAGTTGTGTGCGCTTAATAACTTGGGAGTCTTGGGTTAGTTTCAACCAGAGAAAGCTTCTGAACTGGAAAGGCAGATATTAGCTAACAAAATGTGTTATTTTAGGAAGTTACAGAATGGATACTCTGAGAAGGACAGTGCAAAGAGAAATACCATGTTACTTAAGTGTTAAACAAGATGGCAAATAGAACACAATATGAGGAAATGCGAGTTTATTCATTTTGTGGTAAGAACAGGATAGTTCTTATCACAAGGATACTAGAGTACAAGAGCAAACAAATCTTGCTACCATTCTATTAAGTTTTGCTGAGACAACACATGGAATATTATGTGTAATTTTCATCTCCATGTTTAAGGAACAATATACTTGGCATGGAGTTGCTTTAGCAAAGTTTCACAAGATTACAAACTGGAATTAAAAGGTTGTCCATGATGAGAAGCTAAGTAAATTCAGTTTATATTCTCTAGAATTTAGATGAATGAGAGGTTAATTCATTTAATCAGGCAGATTCTGAAGGGTTTAACAAAATACATACAGAGAGGTTCTTGTGCCTTGGCTAGTGAATCTAGACCATGACTCACAGGTTTTTGATAAAGTGATAACACCTCATTGGAAGTAAAATGAGGTGAAATATTTTGACTCTTTGGATTTCTGTGCCCCAGAGAGCTATGCAACCTCATTGTTGAATATACTTAAGGCTATGATAGTTAGATTTTTCATCCTTCAGAGAATCAAAGGATAAAGGAAACAGTTAGGAAAGTGGAATTGGAGCAGAAAACCAACGATGATCATATTGAATGGTGGAGTAAATTTGAAGGGTATTATAGTCTATTCTGCTCCTATTTCTCCTTTTATTATGTTTTGCAATCAACCCCAAAAACTCCTTCCCTCCAATGGCACTGGCATTCTAATACCTATTTTCAAACATCCTCCCTTCTTACTGCGTAGGTCACAAACACTGCCTGAAAATGACAGTGTTTGATTTGTGCTTCTTTTATTTTAGCATTCTGTATTCACTACTCATTGTGTGGTCTTCTGTTCAATGAGGAGATTAAATGCAGATTGAAACTTGTTAAGTCCCGAAGTGTGAACCCAAGCCTATTGTGCCTGCCATTTTAATTCTACACCCAACTCCATTTCTGATCTTGTTGTCTTAACCTCTTTACACTGTTCAAATAAAACTCAATGAATTTTTGATTGAAATCATCTCCTTGGAGTGGGCTGCAAAACACACACACACACAGACAGACAGACACACACACACACACACACTTCATTAACCCCCACAGTTGATGCATTGGGAATCAAGAGTTTAAAATTTTCACCTCTCCAACCTGCTCTCAACCAGTTCATCTGATGCTAAATGACAATCCCTTATCATTCACCAACTGAAAGTCTGTGGCTTTGATATATTTTTAAAATTCATTCATGAGATCTGGGCATCATTGGTTGGGCCAATATTTATTGCCCATCCCTAGTTGCCTTGAGAAGGTTGTAATTTATGAACATTCCAGATAGTGCATGGTTAGCCACCTTTTTGCTGCAGTCCACGTTCTAAAGATAGACCAACAATGCTGTTAGGGAGGGAATTCCAGGATTTGGACCCAGTGACTTCATTTGGTCCCTCCAATAGATTTTCATTTGCTTTTCCCTCTTTGCTTGCCCAACTCTCAGTACAATCTTTTCTGTTTCATGTAAAGCTAGAGTTTAAGAAATATTAAGTAAAATTTATGAATATAACATAACTTAACTCTACTGACTTGTCAATTTGCTTCAGTTTGGTTTTATGGTGCGAGTTTTATTTATTCTGTGAATGCTGCTTACTCTTTTGTATTGCATTGATTTACAAGAACGGAATTCCTATTTCTAACCTGACTTTATTCAATGAACACTCTAATTCTATGCAAAATAAAATGGTCTGCTTTTTTTAATCATTCATTGGAATGTGGGCATTGTTGGCTGGGCCATAGTCATTGTCCGACCCTAGTAGAATATGCAATAATACAATGGGGCGTATTATTATGGGGTGAAATCAGTGGGGCAAGATGATTGATTGTGCATGAGCAGCCAATCCTAAATGACACCTAATTTTGGTTTCTAGTGCCACCCTATTTGTTAATTGCTATCACACAAAAGTATTTCCAAATCAACCCGTTCAGTGATATTATAGCACACCATGAAAAAGGTGGGACTTGAACCCAGGTCTCTTTATGCACCTTAATAATATTAACCTTGTTTTAATCATTTTAACAGAAATGAACTGTTTTGTTTCTATAAGTGGTTGTAACTTACGAACATTCCAGATGGTGGATAGGTTAAACTGTTTCAGAAGTGAACATTGTATTCTTTCTCATACAAAATTATAAGGCAGCACGTTGTAAATTGTAGTGGTGTCACCAAAAGGTTAAAAGGGCAAGAATGTCAGAAATTTTGTAATTCTAAATTTGGAGCAAACAAAGAGAGCTGTAGCAACACTCCTCCTTCCCATTCAATACCTGAAATACCGATCTGCAGGATTTTAGAAAATGGTACAACAACGTAGGATGAATAAAAGTATCAGGGACTTTTAAACTGCAAAGCTGGGTGGGCTTCAATGCAAAATTCTAGTGTGTCAGAAAGCTAGCAGGAATCCAACAATTTCCACTGTTATGATGTGCACACACTATAGCACATAGCAAAGTCATTTTGGGGTATCTGCATCTTTCAGTCAAACATGTTAAACGGACCATATCACAATCTACTTGAAAAAAGAGTCCTAATACTTAAGCCCCATTGGTCTAGGGACCGTCACAAAAGTTAAAGATTTAATCAAATTGCGCAGGTCTGTCATTTTCCAGCCTGATGAACTCAGATTAATAGAAAATACTGACTAGGATGCTGTACTTAACAAGAAACTAGCATTTATTACAAGTTATGTTTCCAATGACAGACAAACAAAATATAAATAATCAACTTATAACTCTCTAGCAATTCATTTTAAAACTATAAACTTTTTTCCGCTGTTTCCACTTGTTTCCATTTCCGATTCTGGTCCCCAATCCAAAATGAAACTAAAGTAAACATTTCTGATCTTCACAACATTAACTCACAAACTGACTCTAATTTCAAACATATAGGTTTCCTACCTTATTTCATCTTTACAGGTGAACCAAGGTGAGAAGACAGTTGGAATTAACAAGACCAAACACTGAAAAGCAAGGTTCCCTTTCAACATAGCAAATGATAGTTGCTTCATTGCGTAAATGAAAGAACTTTGCACATAATGCACAATCTGGGAGTGTTTTCAATTCTATAGATGTCATTTCCAATACTTTGGAGGTCATTTCCATAAAACCATGAAGTTGATTTCATAATTTAGATCTGCACTTCCTGGCTGTCAACTTTCAGATCAAAATGTGTACTGGCAGTGCAGTTTTACCTTGCACCTCAACTGAGAAATGAGAGAAGCAGCGGCAGCAACATCAGCAGTACTGGGTGCAGAATCAAGAGGAACAGTAATATCAGTAAAAACAAGTGCAGCATCAAGAGGAGCAGCAACATCAGCAGTAATAGTTGCAGCAACAAGAGGAGCAGCAACATCAGCAGTAATAGTTGCAGCAACAAGAGGAGCATGAATATCAGCAGAAATTAGTGCAGCATCAAGAGGAGCATCATCATCAGCAGTAATAGGTGCAGCAGAGCTGGGCTGAGGAGTGGCAGATGGAGTTCAACCCTGCCAAGTGTGAGGTTGTCCATTTTGGAAGAACAAATAAGAATGCGGAATACAGGGTTAACGGTAGGGTTCTTAGTCAGGTGGAGGAACAGAGGGATCTTGGGGTCTATGTACATAGATCTTTGAAAGTTGCCACTCAGGTGGATAGAGCTTGTAAGAAGGCCTATGGTGTATTAGCGTTCATTAGCAGAGGGATTGAATTCAAGAGTCGTGAAGTGATGTTGCAGCTGTACAGGACTTTGGTTAGGCCACATTTGGAGTACTGTGTGCAGTTCTGGTCGCCTCACTTTAGGAAAGATGTGGAAGCTTTGGAGAGGGTGCAGAGAAGATTTACCAGGATGTTGTCTGGAATGGAGAATAGGTCGTACGAGGATAGGTTGAGAGTTCTCGGCCTTTTCTCGTTGGAACAGCGAAGGATGAGGGGTGACTTGATAGAGGTTTATAAGATGATCAGAGGAATAGATAGAGTAGACAGTCAGAAACTTTTTCCCCGGATACAACAGAGTGTTACAAAGGGACATAAATTTAAGGTGAAGGGTGGAAGGTATAGGGGAGATGTCAGGGGTGGGTTCTTTACCCAGAGAGTGGTGGGGGCATGGAATGCACTGCCCGTGGGAGAGGTAGAGTCAGAATCATTGGCGACCTTTAAGCAGCAATTGGATAGGTACATGGATGGGTGCTTAATATAGGATAGATGTTCTGCACAACATTGTGGGCCGAAGGGCCTGTTCTGTGCTGTATTCTTCTATGTTCTATGTTCTATGCATCAAGAGGAATATCAATATCAGCAGTTATAGGTACGGCATCAAGAGGAGCATGAATATCAGCAGAAATTGGTGCAGCATCATCATCAGCAGTAATAGGTGGAGCATCAAGAGGAATATCAATATCAGCAGTAATAGGTGGAGCATCAAGAGGAGCACCAACGTCAGCAATAATAGGCGCAGCATCAAGAGATGCAGCCACTTCAGCAATCCTAGGTGCAGCATCAAGAGGAGCACCAACATCAGCAGTAATACACCAGTAATCTCTTTTTGCAGCAGAGAGCGGCAGGAGCTGGGCGGAAGTTCAGGCGGAGCACAAAGCCGGTCGGGAAGGTAAGTGATTGCTATTAGAGTGGGTGTGTTCTAAACCCCAGGCCCTACAAAGTAGGGTCTCCCTCCCTCCCTCCTCCTCTAACCTAAATTAAGAGTCCACAGGCTTGCTACAAAACGAGGGTATAAGGAAGTTTTTAATCAAAGAGTAAGGCTTCAGCTCAGGAGTCTTTGACAAGGAGGTTGAGCGAAGTGATTATGCCACAGTTGAAGAGGGTGAAGACATGACTGCCCAGCTGATTCAGTGTGCTACGTGCTTGATGTGGGAGGTCAATGACTCTGGTGTGTCTGGCTCGTACTTGTGCGGAAAGTGTGTGCACATTCAGCTATTGACCGAGCATATTGCAGCGCTGATGAAAGAACTCGAGGACCTTAGGCTCATCCGAGAGAACGAGATCTTTCTGGACAAGACCTTCAGTGAGGTTATTACACCAATCATACCAGAAGAGAGCGGACGATGAGGAAGGCAGAGAGGAGACAGGTGCAAGGGAACCTGGGAGAAGTACCTGTCAGGAACAAGTTGAAGCTTTTTGGAACAGTAGAGACTGATGACACTGCCAGTCCGCGAGGTGGCCAGGTCTGTCAATCAAAAGTTGGTGCAGAGGCAGAGCGGAAGAGTCGGACATCGCACAGAGCCGTGGTAATAGGGGACTCCATCGTGAGAGGAAATGACCTGGGTTTTTGTGGCAGCAGACAGGATTTAAGGATGGTGTGTTGTCTTCCTGGTGCCAGGGTGAAAGACATCGCGGACAGAGTGCAGGAAATCCTCAAGGACGAGGTTGAAGAGCCAGAGGTGGTGGTACATGTCGGCACAAATGATGTTGAGAAGAAGAGGAGGCACATACTACAGCGGGACTTTGGAGAACTAGGAAGAAGGCTGAAAAGCAGGACGTCCAAGGTGGTTATCTCCGGTTTGCTTCCAGTTCCTCGGGCTGGTGAGGCCAGAAACAGGGAGATAATGGACTTGAATGTGTGGTTGGGTATCTGGTGCAGGAAGCAAGGTTTTAAGTTCTTGAATCACTGGGGTACATTTTGTGGCAAAAGAAAATTCTACAAGAGAGACGGTTTGCAACTTAATAGGTTAGGGACCAGCATTCTGGCAGGCAGGTTTTCTACTGCAACACTACTACATTTAAACTAAGTAGCGGGGGGAGGGGACAAACTGGATGTATAAAAAGGAAGTTGAAGGGAAAGTTAGAACAAGAGAAGTCAAGAAAGACAACTGTATCAATGAGGCAGAAAATTCGAAAAGGGATCATGCTGTACGGTTGAGTGGAATAGGGGTTGATGGGAAGGGTGAGAGCACTAACAAATTAAAAATACCGTATATGAACACACGAAGCATTAGAAATAAGATGGATGAGCTTGAGGCTCTTCTGGAAATTGGCAGATACGATATTGTGGGGATAACTGAGATGTGGCTTCAAATGGACAGGGCCTGGGAAATGAATATTCAAGGCTACACATGCTATCGTAAGGACAGACTGACGGGCAGAGGGGGTGGAGTGGCCTTGTTGGTAAGGGAGGATATTCAGTCCCTTGCGCGGGGGGACCTAGAGTCAGGGGATGTAGAGTCAGTGTGGATAGAGCTGCGAAATACTAAGGGTAAAAAGACCCTCTTGGGAGTCATCTACAGGCCCCCAAACATTAGTCTGGATGTCAGATGTAAGTTGAATCAGGAGCTGAAATTGGCCTGTGGTAAAGATGTTACTATAGTTGTTATGGGGGATTTTAACATGCAGGTAGACTGGAAGAATCAGGATGGTATTGGACCTCAAGAAAGAGACTTTGTGGAGGGCCTCAGAGATGGATTCTTAGAGCAGCTGGTGCTGGAGCCGACCAGGGAGAAGGCAATTCTGGATCTAGTATTGTGTAATGAACCAGAATTGGTCAGAGACCTCGAAGTGAAGGAGCCATTGGGAAGTAGTGACCATAATACATTAAGTTTCAATCTGCAATTTGAGAGGGAGAGGGTACAGTTGGAAGTGACAGTACTTCTGTTGAATAAAGGGAACTATGGAGCTATGAAGGAGGAGCTGGCCAAAGTTCAATGGTGCAATACCTTAGCAGGGATGACCGTGGTGGAACAATGGCGGATATTTCTGTGTATAATGCAGAAGTTGCAGGATCAGTTCATTCCTAAAAGGAAGAAAGATCCCAGGAGGAGGCATGGGCGGCCGTGGCTGACGAGGGAAGTTAAGAAACATATAAAGTTAAAAGAGAAAAAGTATAACATAGCAAAGGTAAGTGGGAAAACAGAGGACTGGGAAGCTTTTAAAGAACAACAGAGGATTACTAAGAAGGAAATACGCAGAGGAAAAATGAGGTACGAAGGTAAACTGGCCAATAATATAAAGGAGGATAGTAAAAGCTTTTTCAAGTATGTGCAAGGCAAAAAAATGGTTAGGACTAAAATTGGGCCCTTGAAGACAGAAACAGGCGCATATATGACAGGGAACAAAGAAATGGTAGAAGAATTAAATGGGTACTTCAGATCTGTGTTCACTGGGGAAGACACAAGCAATCTCCCTGAGGTAACAGTGACTGAAGGACCTGAACTTAAGGGAATCTGTATTTGCCAAGATTTGGTGTTGGAGAGACTATTAAGTCTGAAGGTTGATAAGTCCCCAGGGCCTGATGGTCTACATCCCAGGGTACTGAAGGAGGTGGCTCGGGAAATCGTGGATGCGTTGGTGATTGTTTTCCAGAATTCGATAGATTCGGGATCGGTACCTGAGGATTGGAGAGTGGCTAATGTTATACTGCTTTTTAAGAAAGGTGGGAGAGAGAAAGCAGGAAATTATAGACCAGTTAGTCTGACCTCAGTGGTGGGAAAGATGCTGGAGTCTATTATAAAGGATGAGATTACGGCACATCTGGATAGTAGTAACAGGATAGGACAGAGTCAGCATGAATTTATGAAGAGGAAATCGTGCTTGATTAATCTTCTGGAGTTTTTTGAGGATGTAACTCTGAAGATGGATGAGGGAGATCCAGTAGATGTAGTGTACCTGGACTTGCAGAAAGCTTTTGATAAAGTTACACATAGGAGGTTAGTGAGTAAACTTAGGGTGCATGGTATTGGGGGCAAAGTATTAGATTGGTTGGCTGATAGGAAACAAAGGGTAGTGATAAACGGCTCCATTTCGGAATGGCAGGCAGTGACCAGTGGGGTACCGCAAGGATCCGTGCTGGGACCGCAGCTTTTTACAATACATGTTAATACTATAGAAGATGGTATCAGCAATAACATTAGCAAATTTGCTGATGATACAAAGCTGGGTGGCAGGGTGAAATGTGATGAGGATGTTAGGAGATTACAGGATGACCTAGACAAGTTAGGTGAGTGGGCAGATGCATGGCAGATGCAGTTGAATGTGGATAAATGTATGGTTATCCACTTTGGTGGCAAGAACAGGAAGGCAGATTGCTACCTCAATGGAATCAATTTAGGTAAAGGGGCAGTACAGAGAGATCTGGGTGTTCTTGTACACCAGTCAATGAAGGCAAGCATGCAGGTACAGCAGGTAGTGAAGAAGGCTGATAGCATGCTGGCTTTCATAACAAGAGGGATTGAGTATAGAAGCAAAGAGGAGCTTCTGCAGCTGTACAGGGCCCTGGTGAGACCACGCATGGAATATTGTGTGCAGTTCTGGTCGCCAAATTTGAGGAAAGACATTCTGGCTATTGAGGGAATGCAACGTAGGTTCACGAGGTCAATTCCTGGAATGGAGGGATTACCTTATACTGAAAGACTGAAGCGACTGGGCTTGTATGCCCTTGAGTTTAGAAGACTGAGAGGGGATCTGATTGAGACATATAAGATTATGAAAGGATTGGACTCTCTGGCAGCAGGAAACATGTTTCCGCTGATGGGTGAGTGCCGAACCAGAGGACACAGCTTAAAAATACGGGGTAGACCATTTAGGACAGAGATGAGGAGAAACTTCTTCACCCAGAGAGTGGTGGCTGTGTGGAATGCTCTGCTCCAGAGGGCAGTGGAGGCCCAGTCTCTGGATTCATTTAAGAAAGAGTTGGATAGAGCTCTCAAGGATAGTGGAATCAAGGGTTATGGAGATAAGGCAGGAAGCGGATACTGATTAGGAATGATCAGCCATGATCATATTGAATGGTGGTGCAGGCTCGAAGGGCTGAATGGCCCACTCCTGCACCTATTGTCTATTGTCTAATAGGTGCAACATCAAGAGGTACATCAACATCAGCAGTAATAGGTGCAGCATCAAGAGGAGCAGCAACATCAGCACTAATAGGTACAGCATCAGTAGGATCAGTAATATCAGCAGTAATAGCTGTAGCTTCAGGAGGAGCATCAACATGAGCAGTAATAGGTGCAGCAACAAGAGGAGAATCAACATTCGCAGTAAGAGGTGCAGCATCAGGAGGAGCATCAACATCAGCAGTAATAGGTGCAGCATCAAGAGGCACATCAACATTAACAGTAATAAGTGCAACGTCAAGAGGAGCAGCAACATTAGCAGTAATAGTTGCAGCAACAAGAGGAGCAGCAACATTAGCAGTAATAGTTGCAGCAAGAGGAGCAGCAACATCAGCAGTAATAGGTGCAGATTCAAGATGAGTAGCAACATCAGCAATAAATGTGCAGTATCATGAGGAGCATCATCATCAGCAGTAATAGGTGCAGTATCAAGAGGAATATCAATATCAGCAGTAATAGGTACAGCATCAAGACGAGCACCAATATCGGCAATAATAGATGCAGCATCAAGAGATGCAGCAACATCAGCATTCCAACGTGCAGCATCACGAGGAGCAGTAGTATCAGCAGTAGTAGGTGCAGCATCAAGAGGTACATCAACATCAGCAGTTATAGGTGCCGCATCAAAAGGAACAGCAACATTAGCAGTAATAGTTGCAGCAACAAGAGGACCATCAATATCAGCAGCAACAAGTGCAGCATCAAGAGGAGCAGCAACATCAGCAATAATAGGTGCAGCATCATGAGGATCACCAACATCAGCAGCAATAGATGCAGTATCAAGAGGAGCATCAATATCAGCAGTAATAAGTGCTGCATCAAGAGGAGCAGCAACATCAGCAGTAATAGATGCAGTATCAAGAGGAGCATCAATATCAGCAGTAATAGGTGCTGCATCAGGAGGAGAATCAAAATCAGCAGTAATAGGTGCAGCTTCAGTAGGAGCAATAATAGGTGCAGCATCAAGAGGAGCAGCAACATCAGCAATAATAGGTGCAGCATCATTAGCATCAGTAATATCAGCAGTAATAGGTGTAGCATCAGGGGGAGCATCAACATCAACAGTAATAGGTGCAGCTTCAAGATGAGTAGCAACATCAGCCATAAACGTGCAGCATCAAGAAGAGCATGAATATCAGCAGAAATTGGTGCAGCATCATCATCAGCAGTAATAGGTAGAGCATCAAGAGGAATATCAATATCAGCAGTAATAGGTGGAGCATCAAGAGGAGCACCAACATCAGCAATAATAGGCGCAGCATCAAGAGCTGCAGCCACATCAGCAGTCCTAGATGCAGCATCAAGAGGAGCAGCAAAATCAGCAGTAATAGGTGCTGCATCAGGAGGAGCAGCAACATCAGCAATAATAGATGCAGTATCAAGAGGAGCATCAATATCAGCAGTAATAGGTGCTGCATCAGGAGGAGCGGTAATGGGTGCGACATCAAGAGGAGCAGCAACATCAGCAATAATAGGTACAGCATCAGTAGGATCAGTAATATCAGCAGTAATAGGTGCAGCTTAGTAGGAGCAGTAATATCAGCAGTAATAGGTGCAGCTTCAGTAGGAGTAGTAATAGGCACAGCATCAGCAGTAATAGTTACAGCATCAGTAGGATCAGTAATATCAGCAGTAATAGGTGCAGCTTAGTAGGAGCAGTAATATCAGCAGTAATAGGTGCAGCTTCAAGAGGAATATCAATATCAGCAGTAATAGGCGCAGCATCAGTAGGAGCAGTAATATCAGCAGTAATAGGTGCACCTTAGTAGGAGCAGTAATATCTGCAGTAATAGGTGCAGCTTCAGTAGGAGTAGTAATAGGCACAGCATCAAGAAGAGCAGCAACATCAGCAGTAATACTTGCAGCATCAGTAGGATCAGTAATATCAGCAGTAATAGCTGCAACGTCAAGGGGAGCATCAATATCAGCAGTAATAGGTGCAGCATCAATAGGAACAACAACATCAGCAGTAATAGGTGCAGCATCAAGAGGAGCACCATCATTAGCAGTAACAAGAGGAGAATCAACATCAGCAGTAATAGGTGCAGCATCAAGAGGAGAATCAACATCGGCAGTAATAGGTGTAGCATTAAGAGGAGAATCACCATCAGCAGAAATGGGTGCAACATCAAGAGGAGCACCAAAATCTGCAGTAATAGGTACAGCATCAAGAGGCGCACCGACATCAGCAATAATAGATGCATCATCAAGAGATGCAGCAACATCAGCAGTAATAGGGACAGCATCAGGAGGAGCAGTAATAACAGCAGTAATAGGTGTAGCATCAGGAGGAGCAGTATTATCAGCAGTAATAGGTGCAGCATGAAGAGGAGCATCAACATCATCAGTAATAGGTGCAGCATCAAAAGATGCAACAACATCAGCAGTAATAGGGACTGCATCAGGAGATGCAATATTATCAGCAATAATAGAGACAGCATCAAGAGATGAAGCAACATCAGCAGAAATGGGTCTAGCATGAAGAGGAGTACCAACATCAGCAGTAATAGGTGCAGCATGAAGAGGAGCATCAACATTATCAATAAAAAGTGCAGCATCAAGATGAGCACCAACATCAGCAGTAATAGGTGAAGCATCAAAAGATGCAGCAACATCAGCAGTAATAGGGACAGCATCGGGAGAAGCAGTATTATCAGCAATAATAGAGACAGCATCAAGAGATGAAGCAACATCTGCAGAAATGGATCTAACATGAAGAGGAGTACCAACATCAGCAGTAATAGGTGCAGCATGAAGAGGAGCACCAACATCTGCAATAATAGGTGCAGCATCAAGAGATGGAGCAACATCAGCAGTAATAGGTGCAGCATCAAGAGGAGCACCAACATCAGCAATATTAGGTGCAGCATTAAGAGATGCAACATCAGCAGTGATAGAGACAGCATCAGGAGGAGCAGTAATATCAGTAGTAATAGGTGCAGTATCAGGTGGAGCAGTATTACCAGCAGTAATAGGTGTAGCATCAAGAGATGCAGCAACATCAGCAGAAATGGAAGTAGCATCAAGAGGAGCACCAACATCAGCAATAATAGGTGCAGCATCAAGAGATGGAGCAACATCAGAAGTAATAGGTGCAGCATGAAGATGAACATCAACATGAGCAGTACTGGTGCAGCATCAGTAGGATCAGTAACATCAACAGTAATAGGTGCAGCATAAAGAGGAGTAGTAATATCAGCAGTAACTGGTGCAGAATGAAGAGAAACAGAAACATCAGCAGTAATAGGGACAGCATCAGAAGGAGCAGTAATATCAGCAGTAATAGGGACAGCATCAGAAGGAGCAGTAATATCAGCAGAAATGGGTGTAGCATCAAGAGGAGCACCAACATCAGCAATAATCGGTGTGGCATCAAGAGATGGAGCAACATCAGCAGAAATGGGTGTAGCATCAAGAGGAGCACCAACATCAGCAATAATAGGTGCAGTATCAAGAGGAGCATCAACATCAGCAATAATAGGTGCAGCATCAAGAGGAGCACCAACATCAGCAATAATAGGTGCAGCATCAAGAGATGGAGCAACATAGCAGTAATAGGTGCAGCATGAAGAGGAGCATCAACATGAGCAGTACTGGTGCAACATCAGTAGGATCAGTAACATCAGCAGTAATAGGTGTAGCATCAGGAGGAGCACCAACATCAGCAGTAATATGTGCAGCATGAAGAGGAGCAGTAATGTCAGCAGTAACTGGTGCAGAATGAAGAGAAGCAGTAACATCAGCAGTAATAGGGACAGCATCAGGAGGAGCAGTAATATCAGCAAAAATGGGTGTAGCATGAAGAGCGGCACCAACATCAACAGTAATAGGTGTAGCATCAAGAGGAGCACCAACATCAGCAGTAATAGGTGCAGCATGAAGAGGAGCATAATATCAACAATAATAGGTGCAGAATGAAGAGAAGCAGCAACATCAGCAGTAATAGGGACAGCATCAGGAGGAGCAGTAATATCAGCAGAAATGGGTGCAGAATGAAGAGGAGCACCAACATCAGCAATAAGCAGTGCAGCCTGAAGAGGAGCACCAACATCAGCAGTAATAGGTGCAGCATTAAGAGGAGCACCAACATCAGCAGTAATAGTTGTAGAATCAAGAGGAGCACCAACATCAGCAATAATAGGTGCAACATCAAGAGATGGAGCAACATCAGCAGCAATAGGTGCAGCATCAAGAGGAGCACCAGCATCAAGAGGAGCAGCAACATCAGCAGTAATGGGTGCAGAATGAAGAGGAGCATCAACATGAGCAGTAATAGGTGCAGCATCAGTAGGAGCAGCAACATCAGCAGTAATAGGTGCAGCATCAGGAGGAGCAGTAATATCAGTAATAACAGGTGCAGCATGAAGAGGAGCATCAACATCAGCAATAATAGGTGGAGCATCAAGAGGAGCACCAACATCAGCAGTAATAGGTGCAGCATCAAGAGGAGCACCAACATCAGCAGTAATAGGGGCAGCATCAAGAGGAGCAGTAATATCAGCAGTAATAGGTGCAGCATGAAGAGGAGCACCAATATCAGCAATAATAGGTGCAGCATCAAGAGATGGAGCAACATCAGCAGTAATAGGTGCAGCATCAAGAGGAGCACCAACATCAGCAGTAACGGGTGCAGAATGAGGAGGAGCATCAACATGAGCAGTAATAGGTGCAGCATCAGTAGGAGCAGCAACATCAGCAGTAATAAGTGCAGCAGGAGGAGGAGCAGTAATATCAGTAGTAATAGGTGCAGCATGGAAGAGCATCAATATCAGCAGTAATAGGGACAGCATCAGGAGGAGCAGTAATATCAGCAGTAGTAGGTGCAGCATGAAGAGGAGCAGCAATATCAGCAGTAATAGGTATAGCATCAGGAGGAGCAGTAATATCAGCAGTAATAGGTGCAGCATGAAGAGGAGCAGCAACATCAGCAGTAACTGGTGCAGCATCAAGAGATGGAGCAACATCAGCAGTAATAGGTGCAGAATCAAGTGGAGCACCAACATCAGCTGTAATAGGAGCAGCATCAAGAGGCGCATCATCACCTGCAGTAATAGATGCAGCATCAAGAGGAGCAGTAATATAAGCTGTATAGGTGCAGCATGAAGAGGCACATCAACATCAACAGTAATAGGTGCAGCATCAAGAGATGCAGCAACATCAGCAGTAATAGGTATAGCATCAGGAGGAGCAGTAATATCAGCAGTAATAGGTGCAGCATGAAGAGGAGCAGCAACATCAGCAGTAACTGGTGCAGCATCAAGAGATGGAGCAACATCAGCAGTAATAGGTGCAGAATCAAGTGGAGCACCAACATCAGCTGTAATAGGAGCAGCATCAAGAGGAGCATCATCACCTGCAGTAATAGGTGCAGCATCAAGAGGAGCAGTAATATAAGCTGTATAGGTGCAGCATGAAGAGGCACATCAACATCAACAGTAATAGGTGCAGCATCAAGAGATGCAGCAACATCAGCAGTAATAGGGGCAGCATCAGGAGGAGCAGTAATATCAGTAGTAATAGAAGCAGCATCAAGAGGAGCACCAACATCAGCAGCAATATTCGCAGCATCAAGAGGGTTATCAATATCAGCAGTAATAGGAGCAGCATCAAGAGGAGCACCAACATCAGCAGTAACAGGTGCAGCATCAATAGGAGCAGCAACTTCAGCAGTAATGGGTGCAGCATCAAGGGGAGCATCAACATTAGCAGTAACAAGTGCAGCATCAGTAGGAGCAGATATCAGCAGTAATAGGTGCAGCATGAAGAAGCACATCAACATCAGCAGTAATAGGTGCAGCATCAGGAGTAGCAGTAATATCAGCAATAGTAGATACAGCATCAAGAGGCACTTCAATATCAGCAGTAATAGATGCACAGTCAAGAGGAAAATGAACATCAGCAGTAACAAGTGCAGCATCAATGGGCGCACCAACATTAACATTAATAGGAGGAGCATGAAGAGGAACACCAACATCAACAGAAATAGGTGCAGCATCAATAGGAATATCAATATCAGCAGTAACAGGAGCAGCATCAAGATGAACACAAATATCAACAGTAATAGGCACAGCATCAAGAGGACTATCAACGTTAGCAGTAATAGGTGCAGCATCAAGAGGAATATCAACATTAGCAGTAATAGGAGCAGCATCAAGACGAACACCAACATCAACAGTAATAGGTGCAGCATCAAGAGGACTTTCAACATTAGCAGGAATAGGTGCAGCATCAAGAGGAATATCAATATCAGCAGTAATAGGTGCAGCATCAAGGGAAGTGGCAAAATCAGCAGTAATGGGTGCAGTATCAAGGCGACCATCAACTTCAGCAGTAACAAATGCAGCATCAAGAGGAGCAGCAATATCAGCAGTAATGGGTGCAGCATCGAGAGAGCATCAACACCAGCAGTAATAGGCACAGCATCAAGAGAAGCATCAACATCAGCAGTAAAGGGTGCAGCATCAAGAGGAGCACCAACATCAGCAATAATAGGAAAAGCATCAAGAGTAGCAGCAACATCAGCAGAAATAGGTGCAGCTTGAAGAGGAATATCAATATCAGCATTAATAGGAGCAGCATCAAGAGGAGCACTAACATCAGCAGCAATATGTGCAGCATCAAGAGGAGTATCAATGTCAGCAGTAATAGGTGCAGCATCAAGCCGAGCATGAACGTCAGGAGTAACAGGTGCAGCATCAAGAGTAGCAGCAACGTCAGCAGTAATGCGTGCAGCATCAAGGGGAGCATCAACAGCAGGAGTATCAAGTGTAGCATCAAGAATAACAGCAACGTCAGAAATAATAGGTGCAGCATCAAGAGTTGCAGCAACATCAGCAGTAATAGGTGCACCATCTGGAGGAAAAGTTATCAGCAGTAATAGGTGCAGCATCAAGAGGAACAATAACATCAGCAGAAATGGGTGCAGCATCAGGAGCAGCATCAGTATCAGCAGCAAAGTTAGCAGCATCAAGGAGAACATGAGCATCAGGAGTAATAGGTGCAGTATCAAGAGTAGCATTAACATCAGCAGTAATGGGTGCAGCATCAAGGTAGCAGCAACATTAACAATAAGAGGTTCAGCATCAAGAGGAGCATCAACATCAGCTGTAATGGGTGCAGCATCAAGGGGAGCATCAACATCAGCAGTAACAAGTGCAGCATCAAGAGAAGCAGCAATGACAGTAGTAATAGGTGCAGCATCAAGAGTTGCAGCAACATTAGCAGTAATAGGTGTAACATCAAGAGGAGCATGAGCTTCGGTAGTAACAGGTGCATCAACACCAGCAGTAATAGTTGCAGCATCAGTTGGAGCAGCAACATCATCAGTAATAGGTGCAGCATCAAGAGGAGCATCAATATCAGCAGTAACAAGTGCAGCATCAAGAGGAGCAGCAACATCAGCAGTAATGGGTGCAGCATCAAGAGAAGCAGCAACGGCAGCAGTAATAGGCGCAGCATCAAAAGGAGCATCAACATCACCTGTAATAGTTGCAGCATCAGTTGGAGCAGCAACATCAGCAGTACGAGATGCAGCATCAGGAGGAGCAACATCAGTAGTAATAGGTGCAGCAGCAAGATGAACAGTAATATCAGCAGTAATAAGTGCAGCATCAAGAGGAGCAGCAATATCAGCAATAATAGGTGCAGCATCAGGATGAGCAGTAATATCAGCAGTAATAGGTGCAGCATCAAGAGGAGCAGCAACATCAGCAGTAACAAGTGCAGCATCAAGTGAAGCAGCAATAGCAGCAGAAATGGATGCAGCATGAAGAGGAGCACCACCATTAGCAGTAATAGATGCAGCATCAAGAGGAGCAGCAGCATCAGCAGTAATAGGTGTAGCATCAGTTGGAGCAGTAATGTCAGCAGTAATAGGTGCAGCATCAAGAGGAACATCAACATCAACCAGAAATGGGTGCAGCGTCAAGTGGAGCACCTACATCAGCAGTAATTGGTGCAGCATCAAGAGGATAATCAATAACAGCATTAATAGGTGCAGCATCAGGAGGAGCAGCAACATCAACAGGAATAGGTGCAGCATCAAGACGAGCAGCAACATCAGCAATAAGTGTGTAGCATCACAAGGAGCATGAATATCAGTAGTGACAAGAGCAGCATCAGGAGGACCAGCAACATCAGCAGTAATAGGTGCAGCATCAAGAGGAGCAGCAGCAATGATCTCAACTCTCCTATGAGCCGATACAACAGAAAGGAAGGCAGGTCCATGGTCCATGTTCAGGGGTTTGTTGGTGTGAGACATGTGCTGATCAGAATGCTGCTCCTTGATCTTCTTTCCTCAGATAATTTAAGTTGTTTGCAAAAGGCACTGGGTGGCTGATTCCTATTTATAAATGATTTTGACATATCAGTTAAAAGTCACAGCTTACAGCAACTAGATAGGTGAAAAAAATAGGTAATCTTCAGGCTTGAGATGCTTTTTACTGTAAAGAAAAGAGACAGCTATTTATTTCCTTCTGTCTGATGATTTCTCTCAAAACATTCACACCCCAAGCTGTTCAATTATTTGGGATCAATTCACATAGTTAATGGTAGGCAGTGTGCCTTTGTCATTGATAACGGGCTATTACTTTGTGAACCAATCAACTACTTGTTGCCAGCCAAAGCTCAATTTGTACACACACAAACTAAGTTTCCAGTCTGAAGATCTCCTCGTGGGTCTGCTCCTGGGCCTGTCCAAACTGGCCATTAATAGGTACAGACAGTGGGCCATGGAAGGGGTTGTTAGGGCCGACTGCCTGCCCCTCTTCCGCAGTTACGTTAGAGCCCGGGTGTCTCTGGCAAAGGAGAACGCAGTGTCTACCAACACCCTGGAGTTGTTCAGGGCGCCGTAGGGAGTGGAGTGCATTATTTCCCCCTCTAATTCTATTTTGATTTAATCCTTGCCCTCCCCTTCACTGTTTGATCACACAGCATTGCCCTTTGATGTGAAGGGCACTGCTTGTCACTGGCAACTCGAGTGTTTCCTTTCTTCCTGGTGGTGGAAATTTGAATAAAGATTTGTGCACCTTGTGTCTTTCACTGTGTCTCACACCTGCACACACACAGCATGGGTGCTGGGGAAAAAATAAGCAAAAAAAACCTAAGCTTCCAGTACTATTTGAACAATCAGCTTTTTAGCAAGTAGCAGCATTGTGTCAGGTTATTTGTTTTTAAAAATTGCAGCAAACTTTCAACAGCCCTGACTTTTTAATATTGCTCTTTCTCTACTTCAGTCTACAGTTGTAAATGCAGAAAAAAAGGTCTTTACAATGTTGACTGAACCAAAACCTGATTAGCATGAGCAACCAAGCGAGCTGTAAATTCATTATTTTAAGTTTATTAAGGTACTTTCACTTTCTATCAAGTTTCTGGAATGCTATCCAAATATCGTGTGCCTTATTGATTTTAATTTTATCACGTTAAGAGTTAGGAGTGTGTTAATAGTTTACAATATGGTTTGCAGCATTTAATGGGAGCAAAACTGTAAACTTCACATGTGGTTGACATATATTTCAGCAAATAATGAATCTATTTTACACAGAAATCATAACTTTTAAAACATGTAACAACAAAAAGTCCTACTCAAAGCATGTGTTATTTGTTATTATTAAAAGAAACAAAAATATTTTTAATTTTAATGATGAAAGCAATATTATGTGTTCATAAATGATATTAATGAGTTAAGATGGATATATGCAAAAAACTAATATGTGAATAGGTCAGTCTTTATTTGTTGAATCCTATATGTAAGAGCAACCATTGCACTTCCAATGGCATCTTACCTTTTATCACACTGTTTAGGATGGGCTGAAGGGCTAAACTTGTTGATGATATTTGACAGCTGCATGACCTTGAATGAGTTCTGTGACCAGTCCTGTCTGTGCTGAAGACAGCATAAACAAAACTTGTTTTCTGTAGTTGGAAATAGTTTGTTTTCTTTATCTACTTTTCTGTGCTGGCTGTTTGTTACACTGTAGAAGTTTCGTTCCGAGTTTTTGGACTTCACATCAGACTGGGATCATGAACGGTGCCAGGAACAATCCTAAGCCTCCAGCCAGCCATCGATTGAGGGATTCCCCAATGAGCAGGAGAGCATGAGGCTCGTTGCTTACTTCTTCCTATTTCATCTTTTTTATAAAATAGTTATTCATATTTCAGTACCTTTTCCCCTTTCTTTCCCTTTTCTTTATTATTACTAAACAAGTATTCATATCTCAGTAAATTTATGTTATTGAGTCTTCGCTTAACTACATTTAACCAAATCCAAAGAATTGCTTGGAAATACTATGTGATCCAATAAGAGTGTCGACATGGATACCAACATTATACATGGGGACACTTCCCACCATATATGCGACAGGTACTCATGTGACTCAGCCAACTTTGTCTATCCCATGCGCTGCAGGCAAGGATGCCCTGAGGAATGGTACATTGGTGAGGTCAAGCTATGATAACAGATGAATTGACACTGCATGACAATCACCAAGCAGGAGTGCTCCCTCCCAGTCGGGGAACACTTCAGCAGTTCAGGACATTCAGCCTCATACCTCTGGGTAACCATCCTCCAAGGTACACTTCGGGATGGGCAGCAATGCAAAGTAACCAAGCAGAAGCTGATAGCCAAGTTCAGTATCCATGGGAAAGGCCTCAACCAGGAACTTGGGTTCATGTGGGTTCACGTCACACCATGGTTGACTCCACTGCACTATACACTCTCTCTCACACACACACAGGCACGGACACACACATACTCCTCCATACTCACATACTAACATAGACCCTCTCTCATATGCACACACATGTACCCCCCTGCACTCACACCCACGCATGCACCCTCACACAGGCTTATACCCCTTCAGACTCACACACATAATTGACCAACTTACATACACACATACAAACACACTTTCACATGTACTCACACCCACATGCACACACTCACATGCACACACTCACTTTGTCACTCCTGTATGCACACTAATATAAGCTTATGGGGTGAATTTGTATTTGCAGAATTACATTGTATTTTGCTCAAAAACTGTATAAATCAATGTAAGATTCTGCAAGTCCCACTTTAGAAATAGAATCAGTCTGACTCAACATTAGTTCACAGATAGACTTTAACCTCGTACCTTTAAGGCATTGTCTGAGCTGAGATGGCACTCATTGTGAGAAAAGCTAAAGCTATCTTGAGAGGGTAACATAAAGAGTTCTGGGATTTACATATTAAAGAACTGAAACTAGCATATCCATTCTAAAAGATGAAATACTTTAGCTAAATTTGTTTAATATATCATTACAACTCCATAACACTGTAACCCTTTTGCTATAAATTCTGTGTCTTATGATCCTACACTCCACAACCACTGACGAAGGAGCAGTGATTTGAAAGCTAGTGGTTCCAAATAAACCTGTTGGACAAGAACTGGTGTTGTGTGATTTTTAACTCTGTAATCCAAGACATGTTTGGTGACAAGGATGGGATTCGGGAAAATGTGTAAGAGAAGGGAAAAGCAACTTGATGCTCTGGAGACCTTCTATATTCCAGGTTGGACTGTGGCACGCTCTGGATTCAGGACCGTAATTAATATGTTCGCACGTTAGGGCCCTCGAAAGTATGGGGGATGGTTATAACTGGAAAAAGAGAGAACTGGAGGCTAGGTTTCTGCACTGTGCAAGCACAATGAACTTTACAGATCTGTTAACTCTTTGTGGTCTAGTTTGAATGCACCTTTGTTTGTTCATTGTTAAATGTTGTCTTGTATCACTTCTGTATTTTTTTCCTGGAGCTTGAAATCTGGGGATGCTTGAAGTTAGGTTACATTTTGGGAACATGCAGTGTTCCCAAAATTACCCCTGACTAATGCACCTAACACTATGGGCAATTTAACATGAGCAATTCACCTGATATGCGCATATTTTGGATTGTGGGAGGAACCCATGCAGACATGGTGAGAATGTGTAAACTCCATATAAGCAGTCACCTGAGGTTTGAATCAAACCCAGGTCTCTGGTGCTGTGAAGCAGCAGTGCTAACCACCGAGCCACCGTGCCACCCTATATCTGGGAAATGATAAAGTGCATGTACATAGTCTCACTGGTTTCCATGCATGAAAATGGTTAGTGACTTTATGGGAGTAAACAGAATATTGAATTTGTATGAAGGGCCTTTGCCCGAAAAGTCGATTTCGCTGCTCCTTGGATACTGCCTGAACTGCTGTGCTCTTCCAGCACCACTAATCCAGAATAAAGATATATAGGTCATTCTGCTATAACTCAGTGGTTTTCCTCCCACAATTTCCTCCCAAAGCTGTGCAAGTCAGGTGAATTGGCCAAATTAAATTGCCCATTGTTTTAGGTGTATTAGTCAGGGGTAACCATAGGGGAATGGATCTGGGTGGGTTACTCTTCGGAGGGTCGGTGTGAACTTGTTGGGTCGAAGTATCTATTTCTATACTTAGGTAAACTAATCTAATAATACACATTTTGTTAACACAGATTCATTGTAACATGATTGGCAAATTAGGGACACTGTTTGTAAAGCGTGTACTTTTAAAACGTGCGTTGACTGTAATGCGATCATATTGCCAACACTTTAAGCGCTGCTTCAAATGCGAGATTTTTCTATAATGGGACGTTACACAGGAACACAACCATTGCATTATAGAAAAACTACATTTATCAACTATGTAGAATGAGTTATTGAGTAACTTTAAAACAAATGTAGGCCATTTAGATAAAGAACAAACAAAGTATGTTGTGCCTGAATCAAACAGAAATATTATAAGATTATGTTCCACTGACTACAAACCTCTAAAGATCTTGGAATTAGGTATGGTGGTAATAATTAAGTTGCAAAATTGGATGAGATGAAGTAATTCAGAGTGGAGACTGGTGGCAGAAAACAAAAAATATAGAATAATGGGTTGAAATCACAACTGAGGTTAAAATGCATTTTTGTGAAAAGGGAGTTTAGATGAAAGCACCAAACTGATAGTTTTCTCTTGGTGATGTTTATGTCTTTTACCTTCTTTTTAAGACAGATTGAATTGGTAATCAAGCCACTACCCAAGGTTTCGGTATCACACATGGAGAGATAAGTAAAACTCATAGATCATTTGATAAGCTTATGTGGGAGTCAAGAATATGTGATATGGTCTTGGGGCACTGATATAACTGTGCAAAAGTGAACGTTACCTCAGAGGTAGCAAACATGAGGTGGCACAAAAACATGCACTGAAGACTGGATATGTACATGTACACCTACTTGATAAAAGTGTGGCTTGGAAGAGCACAAAAACATAGCTTAAACTATAAGACACCAACAAAAGCCCACAGAGGAACTGACTTTAAATGTAGTATTAATGAAAGGGATGCAAGAAAAATTGCAATCAAATACAAGGTGTGATTGGCGGTTATGACAAAATGTTACAGAAATGAAAGAATATGGATTCTAGGAGGAGTAATGTTGAACTCACTGAAAGGGCCCATCGGATAGCATACAGATTCCCCCGCCTTGAGCATTTGTAGACTAAACCAATAGGTGAAATTGTACCATGTTACAGTTAGTGTATGCAAAAGAAAGCTGAGCTCAGACTCAGGTGGTGTAGGAATCTGTGGTAAGGGAACCCTCGGGAAAATAAAAGGTGGGAAGCATAAGCATTGAACATTGGAGCTGTATTGTTTCATATCATGTTTGTTGTAGCTCAAAGTAGATACTTGTATATTGAGGTAGTTACCACTCAATGGTACAATCATTCATAAAATTTGTAAGGAAGGAAACATGTTGAAGAAGTATCCTCAAGACAGATACAGATGAAGAGAGCTGGAGAAATTTTGAGTCCATGTATGGTGTTACTTTACTATCATTGGGTGGAAGTGATCTGTGGATAGCGGACTGAAGAATAAAAAAACATAAATTAAGGAACCTGAATCTAGAATATACTGAAGTTTAGAGCAAGTTATGTAAATAGATGAACTGAAAAAAAAATATGGATGATATTCTGGTTGCCTCAGTCGCGTGGCATTATCGGAATGAGAAAAACAGCTACTGTAAAAGGGATAGGACAAGTCTCAGGACTATTTAACTGTTGCAGGAACTTTCTGGAAAACAACAGTGAACCAGTCGGACCCTTATAAGACCTTACTAAATGGGTGTCGGCAAGCTCAGAGGCAATTGATTGGAGACCTGAGCAAGAGACGACCTTTGTCAAAATGAAACAGACATTGACATCTGCACCAGCACGAGGGCTCCCTGATCTAAAAAAAAGCCCTTTCACCTATTTTGCAGTGAAAGCAAAGGGCAACCAGTCTGCGTCGTGTTTCAGAGACACATGGACAAGTTCCAATCTATGGGATACGACTCAGGCAAACTGATTCTGGTCATGATGGGACAACACTTGTGTGTTTGAGCCATCTAATGTGCTACCTGGGCACGAATGACATCCTCC
Source organism: Hemiscyllium ocellatum (assembly GCF_020745735.1). Lineage (NCBI taxonomy): Eukaryota > Metazoa > Chordata > Chondrichthyes > Orectolobiformes > Hemiscylliidae > Hemiscyllium > Hemiscyllium ocellatum. Next base: position 57,909,523 of record NC_083407.1, on the reverse strand, counting down.
TCATCTTGACACAACCGGGAGAGAATGCCCATTCCCCACTTAGTATAGTCTTGCTATTGGAAGCTGGCAAACTTGGAGATGTTACAGACAGTTGGCAAACCAAATTGGAAACCACTCTGTTGTCAGAAGACAAGCACGTGGAAGGGTTAAAGACAATAGAGAGAACCCAGTGTGCCACAGGAATCAAAAAGGAGAGGCATATGATTGTATTCTCCTCATGGAGCAGGAAGAAGGGAGTCAGGGTCAAGTTAAGGAAGAGCCTTTAGAGGGGCCAGATGTGAAATGCATGTTTGTAGATGGAGCGCAGTAGTATTATGATGGTGAGGCTTGGATGGGCGGAGAGCATGATTAGTTTAAAAAGAGAACATTTGGCAGGAGAGAGGAGAGAAGGATAGCATCGACCCAGGTAGTCAAATTAAAAGCATGGGACTAAAAACACTGACTGCTGCCCTCCAGCTAGAAATGGGACAAGATTTAATGGCTTTGGTTACATGATGGCATGGACAAGACATGGTTATATTACCTCTAATGGTGTTACAATTCAACATGAGACCCTAGTCATGTACCCAGTGGCAGCAATAATTAAGATTGAAGAACAGAAAGGAATGGACTAACAGCCAGCTAGTCTGGCATTCTTTTTCTTTGCTGTCTCCCTCTTGTAGGTTCTGAGGGTCCTCAGCAGGAACAGGATCCTGGAACCCAAGATGGAAGCTGGAATAGATTGAGTTGCATGTATATATGTGACTCGTTTGTACAGAGACTGTAATTAAAGATATTACCACTATTAGCGGAAGCATGAAAATGCTAATTCACTCCTTTCAATTTTGATCCCATTGGAGGCAGACAGGCAACTGGTACAACTTGCTGGTTCCATCACGGCTTTGACCATATATCAGGGATGGGATGTATATTTAAAGGTTGGTCCCCAAAGGCCACCACGATCATTAACTTGAGACATACTCTATTGATATGCTACTCGTACTGGTGATCATTGCTTTCATTGTAGGTTTAGTCTTCTAGTGTAAGTTACGTACTCTTATATTCTCGTGTGGCTGTTGCTGATTTGCAATTGCAATTTGCAATTTGCAAGTGTAGCATGCATAGTCAATTATCATCACGCGTTGATTGTATAGGATGGGCTGAAGGGCTAAACTTCTTGATGGTATTCAACATCCCCATACCTTGAATGAGTCCTGTGAATTTGGAAGGGTTAAACTCTTTGTACATGCCAAAGACAGCATAATCAAAACCTGTTTGCTGTAGTTGCAAGAGGCTTGTTTTCTTCATCTGTTTTTTTCTGTGCTGGCTGCTTGTTACAATGTGTAGGATACAGAGTTTCGTTTAAAGCCTTTAGACATCACCGTGGACCGGAATTGCGAACGGTGCCTGGAACAATCCTAAGTCTCCAGACTAGCCCTTGGTCGAGGGGTCCCCGATGGGCAGGAGGGTGTAAGGCTCATTGCTTTCTTTTCTTTGCTTTTTTGTCTTTTGTATTACTTAATACATGTTCATATTTCAGGCTTTTTCCCCTTTCTTTTACTTTTTTTATTATTATGTAATAAATGATCATATCTAAGAAAATATATGTTGTGGAGTCTTTGTTTAACTACATTTAACCGAACCCGAAGAACCACTTGGATTCACCTTGTGATCCAAGAGACACAGCAATGATCAACCTTCAGGCAAAATAAATTCATTGAGGTCCAATATTTCCCTCAAAACATGCGATTATAAATGTTGCATGATTGCCCTCAGGAACTGAGTTAGTTTCCTTAAAGACAAAAATGTACAGACAGTTGTTTAGAAATATTCGCTTGATGGTGTCTTTTGATAGGAGTATATTAGAAATGCCAACCCTTCCGCATGAACATGTCCACGGTGGCTATGTGAACAGTTGCAAAATGTTGAATATTTGAGCTGGCTAGTTGATTGACCCATGACAATTTTGGTGAAAGTGAGATAGTTAGTCTCTATGTTATTGAATTAGGAAATGTATGATGTATCCGTGAAAGTACAAACTGAGAGAGTTTAGCATTTTTGGTGCATAGACTCACACAGTACAGGATAGCCCCATCAGCCCATTGAGTCTGCACTGACAAATAATACCCATCACAGTCTACATCTAATCTCACTTTCCAGCACTTGTCCCATAGCCTTGCATGTTATGACATTTTGAGCGCTCATTTATATTTCTGTCTATGGTATTTGTAAACCCAATATAATTTTAATAAAACATAGAAAATCTAGGCAAAGGCTCTGGCTCCCAGCATGCATCACTGAAAGGTATTTGAATAAGATGACCTGCTGGTAATTACCTTTACCCCATACTCTTAAAAAGAAAATAATAGAAACAATTGCATTTATATAACACCAAAAGACTTCATGGCCACCTAAGAATTGTCAAGGTATTGTTGCACTTGTAATCTAGGAAACATGATTTGTGATCAGGTGGATCATATTAGCCAGGACACTGAGGATAACTTTCCTCCTCATCTTCAAGATATTCTGTGAGATGTTTCCTATATATCTAAATTGGCAAACAGAGCTTCAGTTTAGCATTTCATAACAGTCCCACAGTCTATTACACTTGTAGTGGAATGTCAGCCTTGATTTTATGCTAAAGTCCTGGAATGCAACTTAAATCCAGAACTGTATGAATCAGAGGCGAGAATATAACCTACTGAGCCACAGCTGACACCGTGCTATGAGCAACAATAGTGCATTACCTGAACAAGGAAGTGAGCTCATGCTGTCCTATGTTTATTTGATTACATGTGTAATGCGTTCAGTACAGATATAGAGGAAAGAATAATGCTGAAAATTACTGTTTATGGGAACTCCTGTGCACAAACTGGCAACCATGTTTCCTACATTACAAAATAGCTATAATTCCGTAGTGCGTCATTGACTGTAAAATGATTTGAAGCATCTGGAAGTCATGAAAGGCATAGGATAAATTAAAGAGTTTTTATTCTTCTTTATTTCCTCTGCACCAATTAACCTTTGCTTCATTATGGTGCTTAAGGATGCATTGTACAAGGAAGAAATGTTCCGTCAATTATTCTTTGTAATAAGTTTCAATGATGAATAGAAATGCAAATAGATTTCTCATATAATTTCAAGCTAAAGATGCTTACTCCATTCTAAATGGAGTTGCCACGTGAAGCAAACAATTGAAGAATAGTTATGCAATACTTCCAGCTTTATGAAATGCAAGATTGGGGCTTTTGAGAGATTCATGATATCTGTTAGAATGCACCAAGTGATGTATTATAGACAGTGGCACTGACAGTAGGATTGCTATGTTCTTAAGTTAGCTTCATGCATCTATATCTGAACACATATATGAGTATTCACTTAGCTGTCTCTACCTGCCAATTGAATGTTAAAGTTAGAAGCAAGTTGATTAAATTGACAACTACTTCTAAAACTAAAATTTAGAAGTGTTCTGCTGTACTGCCTAAGTCTTTAAAACATTGAAAAATACTGACATTGGCTCATTAATATTCAGTCACTCCTGCTTGAAGTTTGTGCATGTGAAGGTTGGTTGACTACATGAGTAGTGTTGCAAAGAATAGATGATTAGAGAAATGAAATAAAATTAGTAAAACTAAATTATTGATGCTTATACATGTAACAGCTACTGTGCTCTGTTTCAAACATTGTCAAATGCGAATACACTGATTTAAGTTGGTGAACTATGAAGTTGTCAACTTTGCCAAACAATGGGAAAATAAAAAAGCAGAATTTTTTAAAAATATGAGTGTCTGGCAAATGGCGGAAATCAGGGGACCAATGTGCCCTTGAGCACAAATTATAGAAGGTGCAGATATAGCAAACCATAAGGAAAGCAAATGCTATGGAACCTTTAATTTAAGTGATTTGGAGGTAATTGGCAATTCCTCATGCTCAGTACGATTCTTTCTTGTGGATTGCTGGCTGGAAGTCAGATGTCAGTTTTGTTTGTTGGTTCATAGATAACATAGGAAACTGGCTTTAGCTTTACAGGCTCTTCCAGATTGAACACATTTTTTTGTCATTTGATAAGGATTGCAGTGGGTTGTTGGCTTGAGCAGCTGACCTCCTTCAATCTCTAACTGCTGTCTTGGTGGCTGATTTATTTGATTGAAAGGTCTTGACATCAACTTTGCAAGCAACAGTCTCACCATACAAATACTGGGCATAAACCATCTCTAATCAGAGACAATCCAACCATTAGACCTTCTTATTCAACAGCATTACCATCACTGATTGTCTCATGACTAGCATTCTGAGGTTTTCTATTGATCAGAAACTGAACTAGACTAGTTATATACATACAATGGCTACAAGAACAAGTTAGAGGCTAGGAATCCTGTCATGGTTAACTCACCTCCTGGATCCCCAAAGCCTGTCCATCATTAATAAGACACAAGTCAGGAGTGTATAGGACCACTTCCCACTTGCCTAGATGAGTGCAGCTCTAACAACATTCAAGAGGCTTGACAATATGCAGCACAAAGCAGTCCGCTTGATTGGCACCAGACCCACAAACTTTCAATCCCTTCACCAATGCCCAATAATAGCAATGTGTACTATTGACAAGATACACTGCAGCCATTCATCAAAAGCTCCTCAGATAACACCTTCCAAACCCATGACAAAGACAGTAGATATATGAGAACAATGCCACCTGCAAGATCCCCAGCCCCCACTAAGTCACTCGCTATCTTGACTTGGAAATTTATCACCATTTATTCAGACACATTTGGTCAATCCTGCTACTCCCTCTCTATGAATATTGTGTGTCTATCTAGAGCATACAAACTGAAATGGTTCAAGAATGCAGCCCAGTGTTTATTTAGCAAATCCAGTTTAGTTTCTAGTTAAAGCATGTTGATATTGGGAAATGCAGCAATGGTAATGCAATTGTATATCAGAGGCTGATGGTTAGATTCTGTCTTCTTGGAAATGGTCATTGCCTGACGCATCTCTGCTGCAAATGTTTACTTGCCACTTGTCAGCTCAAACCTCGATATAATTCAAATCATGCTGCATTTGGGCATGGACTGCTTCAATATCTGAGGAGTTGTGAATGAAGCTGAAGTTTGCCAAATCATGAACAAACATCCCCACTTCTGATTATATGTTGGAGGGTAGGTCTTTAATGAAGCAACTAATGATGCTTGAGCCGAGGACACTAACCTGAGGAACTCTTGCAGAGACGTCATTTAGCTGAGATGACCAACCTCCAAGAACCAATCTATCCTTCTATATGCCTGGTGTGACTCCATCCAGTGTTGAGCTTTGCCATAATTCCTTTCGGCTTCAGGTTAGCTAGTGCTCTTGATATCGTATTGATCACATGTAGCATTGATGTCAAAGACACTTTCACTCCACATCTAGAATTCAGCTTTTGCCCATGTTTGAACCAAATTTGTAATGAGGTTAGGAACTGAGTGGCCCTGACCGAACCCATACCGGATATGAATAAGCAGGTTATTATTAAGAAAGTGCTGCTAGATATCACTGTTGATGACATCTTCCATCACCTTACCAAAGACTGGGAATAACCTGATGGGCAAGTATTCGGCCAGTTTGAATATGTTTGATGTTTTGGGTAATGGACATGCCTGGGCACCTTTTGACCTTATCAAGTTGCAGCTGGACTGGAATGGCTTAGCCAAGTGTATGGCAAGCTCTGAAACACACATCTACAACATCTTTGTCAAAATTTTGTCGAGGCCCTTAGCCTTTGCAGTATCTGTGCCTTCAAATGTTTCTTGATATCATGTGGAGTCAATCAGTTTGGCTAAATACTGTATTCTGTGGTACTGATGGCCTTTGGAGGAGGATGGATCATTAACTTGGCACTTCTGCATAAAGATTGTTGTAAATGCTAAAGCTTTATCCTTTTGCACTGATGTGCTGATTTCCCTAACTTTGAAGATGGCAATTAGTTTCCAGACCCATGTTCCTGCAGTCTGGGAATTGGGCCATAGTTAGTCTTGAAAGTAAGTGCAATCATTCAATGATTACAGGCAGTCTGTTAGTTTGCTGCAGAGACATCAGCCAGATGGGTTGGGCTATGGCCCATCCTGGGGGCTTTCTCAGTGGGATTTTCCAGGGACTATCCACGGCATCCTGGGAGAGTAGGTAACTCAATTCAGGCAATATGCTTCACTGTACTGGTCTGTTGAGGGCAATGATCAGGGCAATTGGAGACAGTAGGCTGATACCTTATAGTGATTGGTAACTCTGAAAAGGTTTGTTATTTTTCTGGCATTTTCCACAGATTAGCATCTCATCAATCTCACACTAACGTTGCTGTGACTGGAGCACTTTGAGTAACCACAAAGACAATGTAGAAAGGGACATGGAGTTTTTTTTCAGTAAGTTCAATATGAACAACAAATTTCATCTTTTGCTGATGGAATCAAATGTTTCCAATTTAAAAGAGTGCGATTGTGGGTAGTGATGAAGATATAAAGAAGCTTCAATCAGTTTGGACAAGTTAAATAAACAGGCAAATGCATGGCAGATGAAGGCAGAAGTGGGTACTGCAAATGATGGAAATCAGAGTCTAGATTAGAGTGGCGCTGGAAAAGCACAGCAGGTCAGGCAGCATCCGAGGAGCAGGAAAATCGATGTTTCAGGCAAAAACTCTTCATCAGGATGAAGATCTTTTGCCTGAAACATCGATTTTCCTGCTTCTCAGATGCTGCCTGACCTACTGTGCTTTTCCAGTACCACTCTAATCTAGACTCCAGCATGGCAGATGAAGTATACCAAGGATAAAAGTGAATTTGTCTGCTATAGTAGGAAACAGGTATTACTTAAATGGTAAATAAAAACCAAAAGAACTATGGATGCTGTAAATCAGAAACAAAAACAGAAATTGCTGGAAAAGCTCAGCAGGTCACTCGACCAAAACCGTTAATTCTGATTTCTCTCCACAGATGCTGCCAAACCTGCTGAGCTTTTCCAACAATTTCTGTATTTTGTAATGGTGATAGCTTGGGAAATGTTCATGTAGAAAAGGACATGGTGTCATTGGACACCAGCAATTGATAGCATGCAGTGCAGCAACTGGTTACCAGGACAAACAGTATATTGGCCTTCATTGCAGGATAGTTTGAATACAAGAACAAGGAGGTTTTACTATAGCTGTGCACGGCCTTGGTGAGGCCACACATGTAATATTTTGTGTATTTTATGTCTTCTTATTTAAAAAATATATATTTGCCACAGAGAGAGTACAAGGAAGCTTTACCTGATTGATCCCTGGGATAGTCTGTTGGATGAGAAGAGACTGGGTTGTCTGGGCCTGTATTCATTGGACTTTAGAAGAAAGGAAGGGGATCTCATTGAAATATAAAATTCTAAAGGGCTCAACAGATGGGATGCAGGGATAATGACTCCCCTGGCTAGAAGTGGGTACTGCCTGATGAAGGGCTTTTGCCCGAAATGTCGATTTTCCTACTCCATGGATGCTGCCTGACCTGCTGTGCTTTTCCAGCACCACTCTGATCTAGACTTCCCTGGCTGGGCTCTTCAGCCAAACGATTACAGACACAGAATAGACAATAGGAGAAGGGACGTTTCTTCATCAGAAACTGGTTAACCTGCGGAATTCTTCATCATGGAAGTCTTTGGAAGTCAAGTCACTGAATATATTTAAGGATAAAGGGAATCGATTTCTTTAGGCTAAAGGTGTCAAAGCTTACTGGGAGAAAACTAGAGTACATTGTTGAAATAAAAATTCATCCATGATCATATTGAATAGCAGAGTGGGTTTGATGGTCTGAAAGGCCTAATCCTACTTATTAATTGATTGATTTGATTTGATTTGATTTATTGTCATGTGTACCTAAGTACAGTGGAAATCATTGTTTGTGAGCGGTGCGGGCAGATCATCATTATGTTTTCAGAATATAGGTAAAGATGTACAGATCATAGGGTGAAAAAACTTGGACAGAGTGAGGCATACAGATTGCACTGCATGAGACAAAACAACATTAACAAGTTCAATATTATTTGAAGTTAGAGAGTCCACTCTTCAATCTAATAACAGCAGGGAAGAAGGTGTTCCTGAATCTGCCGGTGCGTGTTCAAGCTTCAGTATCTTCTGCCTGATGGAAGAGGTATAGGACAATATTACCAGTGTGGGAGGAGTCTTTGATGATGTTGACAGATTTTTCCATGGCAACCAGAAGTATAAATGGAGTCCATGGATGGTAGGTTGGTTTCTGTGATGGTCTGGGCTGTAGTTTCTTACGGTCGTTGGCAGAGCAATTACCATACAAGGCCATTATGGACCCTGACAGAATGCTTTCTATGTTGCATCTGTCAAAGTTGGTGAGGGTCCTAATGGACATGCTGGATTTCCTGAGCCGCCTGAGGAAGAAGAGGCATGGTTATGCCTTCTTGACCGTCACATCTACTTGGGAAGTCCAGTTGTTGGTTATCCTCACTCTTTGGTACTTGACGCTCTCAACCCTCTCGACCTCTCAATGTCTGCTTCATTGATGTAGATGGAGGCATGTTCTCCTTTCTATCTGAAGTCAATGATCAGTTCTTTATAGTTTTTCCAACATTGAGCGAAAAGTTGTTATTATTGCACCACTTCCCCCGACCCTCTATCTCCTTTCTGTATTCTGACATCATTTTTTGATAGCTGTCCTATTATTGTGGTACTGTCAGCAATCTTGCAGATGCCATTCATTTGTAATTTGGCTACACAGTGTACAGAGAGTACAATAGGAGGCTACGAATGCATCCTAAGGGGGCTCCAGTGTTGAGTGTTTTCCTGGAGGAGATACAGTACTCTTCAGCAGCACAAGAAATAATAGGTGAAGATCCACCAAAGAGTTGGAAGTGTATGTTGAAGCTGTGCTTCTAAAGGTGTTATTATCATTTTCTTCAATTGCCTCAAAGATAGTGCAAGCACCAATTAAGAATGTCTCAAACCATCATCACCAAGCTGTGTCTTCTGCTCGAGCAGGACCTCTGCTTCGGACTGGTTAGCAATCTTATTCCAGTGATTATCAAGGTCACAGATGGCTTGAATTTAATTGACAGTAACTTATTTCAAAAAATAATTGGACATTGGTGTGAAATCTTCCAATCTTTGAATCATACCCACACCCAAGGTGTAGCTGATGACATTTTCCTTTGAGAAAATTCATATCCTTCTCCCATAATGAGAAGGGTCAAACAGCTTGACCCACCATCATTGCCTTTCACCAGGTACAGGGGCTGTAGACTGCACCCACTTTGCTTTCCTATCACCAAACTGCAGAGTTTTCAACAGAAGGCATTATATGCCATCATTGATGCCAAATGTCTGTAGCCTGCATGCAGGTTACTGAAGAGCTGCCATGACTCTTACATATTAAAGAGCTCATAGGTTTCTGACTCTTTCCCAGGTCTTTGAGCCATAAAAGGATGGCTGCTGGGAGACAATAACTACCAAAGACAAACATGGCTGATGACACCTTTACAAAACTCACAAACTGTCACAGACAAAGTAACAATACTGCTCACAACTCTACCAGGACCATCGTGGAACAGGCCAGAGGCCTTCTTAAGTTGAAGTTTTGCTGCCTGTATTCTGTACTCTGGCAGAGCCTTACAATATGACCCAGAAAGGGTGTGCCACATCATTGTGCAATGATGATCTTTTCACAACTGGAGCTGACAAAAGAGCGATGTCTTGGAAACAAGTTGAATTGGTAAGTGACAACAGCCTTCTGAGGATGAAAATGGGGAGCTGGACATTGACCTGGAAAACCATCCAAGGAAGTATGACAGAACAATGCATCATTGAAACCCAGGGGCCAGAGAGAATCTAATTGAAACCCATTTTCCTGCTGAATAAGTTGGTTTTGGACTTCATTTAATTGTTAAATTGTCTGCTAGCAACTTGGCTAGCAGACTCTGATTCATAGAAAAGACATATAGACCTTGTTAGTTTTGAAGTCCTTGACATTAAAGTTTAAAGTTTCTAAATGTTATATGTCCTACTGACCATTAGGGAATAAGCATCAGTTAGTGAGACAGTACATGAACACCATATAGTATTAAGGTGAGGTGGCCCTTCGGGTTTCTGTGAAGAGATTACAAATGAGAATTGTGCATGATGTCTCTTGGAATAGACAGAATCCTGATGAATTTCGTTTTGATTCTTTCATCACTGACATCTCTTCAATCTTTCAGACTGCATGTAGACTTCTAATTTTCACCCTCCAACATCTCAGAGACTTTCACCTTAGTGGGTATTTAACCTAGATGAGACTTGGAGACACTATCTGGTGAGCACATCACTGACTCATCCTTGCAGCTGGTCAAGGAAGAAACATCTCCAGTCACAGAAAGTCAGAGGAAAACAAGAGACAAAGATACAGCACAGTGTCAGGCAGCAGATAATCCCCTGTTCTCAGACATTACTGACCTAGTACGTTTTAATGGTCAAATTGACAGTATGCTCATTCTTGCAAAAGAGAAACAAAAATAGCTGCCTGAGATGGATAAAAGCTTGTATAGATTAAGAATGAATTAGTGCCAGTGTTAATGGGAGAGTTGTGCAGCACAGCACAATGAAACTGACTGCATTTGCTGTCCATCGAGGTTTCTCCACTTTCACATGAGCAGCAGCGATTTTCTCTGGCAAAATCAAAAATATACTTCTTGTAGGAAGTGAGTGAATTGGTGTCTGCAACGTCACCACCACCCTGCATCTGTCAGTTGGAGACTTCTCAGTATTGTTAAAGCCAATTTTTCTTGTATGATCCAACTTTCATACACATGTGCACATGTATATAGACATATTAACTCAAAATCTCTGTAAGCCAATGCATTATTTACTTACGCATTGTATTAACCACTTTGATTTATATAACAGTGTTTTGTTTCTTTGTATTGGCTAACTAAACTGGTTGCGGTGGAGTTCTGGTTTGCTGATTTTTGTCTCATATTGGTGGGATAGGCATTGAAGATAAAATTGGTATTCTGATGAATTAGGATATGAGAACAGAAAAACATGATTGGAAGAGCTACAAATATTTCTAAAAATCTGAAACTGTGAGTGAGCTGTGCTTGAGGATATTGTTTCTGTTAGTATAAAAAAGCCGCCCATGTCCCACCATTTAAATCTGCCTATGATTATCAGACCCCAGCTATCTTTAGGTGGTTGTTTTCGTTAAAGCAGGGTGCTCAGGGCTGGGTCAAACTTAAGTGTTTTGAAATTTCAAACCAGACACCAATTATGGGATACAAAAATCCTTCTCCAGCCATCCCCAAACATGCATACACACACAACTCACCTTAGAAAATCTTTTGATTTAGTTTAGGAGCATTTTTAAATTTGTTACCATATTTAAAGCAATGGGAAGAAAGCTGTAAGTAATAACTATTTGGAATGGGAATAAATCAATCACATTGCATCAATTCATACAATTTAATTTTTTTTTGCTCTTATTTCATTCTGAGTTGCTATTATCAATATTTACCCTTTCAGTCTATCCATAACAATTATCAGAGTCACGCCCTAATTATAAACAGTGTGTCAAACAATGCCATTTTTATCTTCTCCTGTGGAATGCTTAACACAAATATGATGCTTCATCTCATTAATGCTAGAACTAATCAAACATACCACAAATAAGTGGAGAGCAATTTGGAGTGTACAATTAAGAACTGTAAAGCCAGCTTTAACTATGATGAATTTAATTCCCAGGTGCTATTTATCCAAGGTGCCAATAACACAGTTACAGATATATTCAAAGCCAATTAATATAAGTACATATTTCCACTTAGAGGGAGCTGAGCTGAGAGCAAAGTAATGAAGAACATGTCAGTTTTCACCACTTGTGAAATGCTTCACTTCTGATATACTTCCATTGTCAGTAACATTGGATCAAATTTCCTCTCCCTGGACCAGCATAGGCAATGGCAAGAAATTTGCAAAAATGTGGTGAGAATGGAAAAATTGTCACCTTGACATCGAGAAAAATATTCCTGACTTTCTCTTGAGCTGTGAGCAATGACTTCAGAATCTTGATATTAAATAGAAACAACTTTAATTCCATGCATTTGTAACTCATTATTAACCCAACTCGCCCTCATTTATATGTCACTTCCGATTCTTCTTTCCTTCCTGAAGAAGCTAGGTAGGACAAATTCCATCATGAAAACTCAAGGAGGTAGCTGCACACTGCAACTCACAAATTGCTTTGCCCAGTTTTCCTCCAATTCTCTCTTCAGCACAACATCCCTGCATGCTCCTCAGACACCATCCTTCTCCACTCTTTGCCCATGCAAGTCTGCATCGGCAAACCACCAACCTTAGCACATTATTATGCTGGTCGTCAGTCGAACTCTCACACTACATTAAGGCTTCAGAACCCACCTTTAGAGCCCACATATGGCTCGCATGCATCTGCTTTACACAACAAGGACATTCACGTATCTTGTGCCAATTTGTCATATGACCGAGTATATCCTATGCCTCACTTCATAGCACTCACTTAAAGACAGCAGCCTCTGCAGTTTCCATTGTTTCCTGAGTACACATGGTCTTTAGTGCTCAACTGCAAGTACCAGTCTCTGTGACTTGCATGGTGTTTTCATGCAGAAGGAAAGGCAGGCATTCTGTCATAGTATGAAGCACTGAACAGACAAAGAGGCATTGGAATATATCACATCAATTTCAGATCTCCAGTAATGTGCCAGCTCCTTACACAGTAAACGCTGCTTTTGTTTCAACTAAATGACCATGTCTGACAGTGGGGTTAAGAACTACTGTCACTCATGGGGATAACACCACAAGAGGTTTATCCAATTAGTGTATAAGGGGGTTGGCTGCAGTCATTCCGGTGTGTGGTCCTATCCAATTTTGGAGAACCATGTCCTTGTAGTCTTGTAGGATTGGACCCTTTCAGTCCTGCAAATTAAGAGCAGTCAGTTAGGGATTACAGTTGGTCAGTTGGGATGCTGTGGATGCATCAATCCATTTTGGGAGAGGCTGGGTCCTGTGTAGTAGGGGATGCCCTGCAATTCAGTCTGTGTTCAGCAGGTTTCTCAGAGGGCAATCCATGGACTCCTGCAGTAAGTGGGAATTTCAAATATTGAGATTGGAGTTCCTTGAATTCTGTTGCTAAGAGAATGATCATCGTAAAAGGGGACAATTCATGACATGAGGGTGGGATGTCCTGGAACATTGAGGGGAAGAGAACCTCTGTGAGGGATGTTTTTGACAAGTCACTATCACTCTGTGGTCAGCAAGGCACTGTAATCCACAAAGCTATGGTCTCAGGAGCTACATTGGAGGCATTAATGGTTATGTAAAGGGTCTGAATGGAAAATTTGAGAGGCTGAAAGATCAGCAACACAGTGAAGGAATACAAAAGGGAACATGAAGGATGGGAAATTAACCAACATCTCGGATGGAGCATCCAAATCATTCCTAAAGGACACAAAGCTGAAACTTAGTCATATTCAATCCAGAGTTAACTCTGTTGTAATAATACAAAACTATGACCATCACATGCAGAGTGCTTGGAGTGGTTGTTCATTATTTTTTACATGTGGCTGGAGTAAAATTGTTTGAATTTGATACCTTGCGAGGGACAATTGCATGAATCAGTTCTGCCATTGAGAAATCATGACCATTACATTGTTTACACTAGTTTTCACTTTGCCATGGCAAATGTATTCAGACATTAACTCGACAATACCTCGACACGGTCCTGTCCCCTTTAGTCCAAGAACTCCCCACCTATGTTCGGGACACCACCCACGCCCTCCACCTCCTCCAGGATTTTCGCTTCCCCGGTCCCCAACGCCTTATTTTCACTATGGACATCCAGTCCCTGTACACCTCCATCCCCCATCACGAAGGACTCAAAGCCCTCCGCTTCTTCCTTTCCCGCCGCACCAACCAGTACCCTTCCACTGACACCCTCCTTCGACTGACTGAACTGGTCCTCACCCTGAATAACTTCTCTTTTCAATCCTCCCACTTCCTCCAAACTAAAGGAGTTGCCATGGGCACCCGCATGGGCCCCAGCTATGCCTGCCTCTTCGTAGGATATGTGGAACAGTCCATCTTCCGCAACTACACTGGCACCACGACCCACCTTTTCCTCCGCTACATCGATGACTGTATCAGCGCTGCCTCGTGCTCCCACGAGGAGGTTGAACAGTTCATCAACTTTACCAACACCTTCCATCCCGACCTGAAATTCACCTGGACCATCTCAGACTCCTCCCTCCCCTTCCTAGACCTCTCCATTTCTATCTCGGGCGACCGACTCAACACAGACATCTATTATAAACCGACTGACTCCCACAGCTACCAGGACTACACCTCCTCCCACCCTGCCCGCTGTAAAGATGCCATCCCATTTTCCCAATTCCTTCGTCTCCGCCGCATCTGCTCCCAGGAGGACCAATTCCAACACCGCACAGCCCAGATGGCCTCCTTCTTCAAGGACCGCAGATTCCCCCCAGACGTGATCGACGATGCCCTCCACCGCATCTCCTCCACTTCCCGCTCCTCCGCCCTTGAGCCCCGCTCCTCCAACCGCCACCAAGACAGAACCCCACTGGTTCTCACCTACCACCCCACCAACCTCCGCATACAACGTATCATCCGCCGCCATTTCCGCCACCTCCAAACGGACCCCACCACCAAGGATATATTTCCCTCCCCTCCCCTATCAGCGTTCCGCAAGGACCACTCCCTTCGTGACTCCCTCGTCAGATCCACACCCCCCACCAACCCAACCTCCACCCCCGGCACCTTCCCCTGCAACCGCAGGAAATGTAAAACTTGCGCCCACACCTCCACACTCACTTCCCTCCAAGGCCCCAAGGGATCCTTCCATATCCGCCACAAGTTCACCTGTACCTCCACACACATCATCTATTGCATCCGCTGCACCCGATGTGGCCTCCTCTATATTGGTGAGACAGGCCGCTTACTTGCGGAACGCTTCAGAGAACACCTCCGGGCTGCCCGAACCAACCAACCCAATCACCCCGTGGCTCAACACTTTAACTCTCCCTCCCACTCCACCGAGGACATGCAGGTCCTTGGACTCCTCCACCGGCAGAACACAACAACACGACGGCTGGAGGAGGAGCGCCTCATCTTCCGCCTGGGAACCCTCCAACCACAAGGGATGAATTCAGATTTCTCCAGTTTCCTCATTTCCCCTCCCCCCACCTTGTCTCAGTCGGTTCCCTCAACTCAGCACCGCCCTCCTAACCTGCAATCCTCTTCCTGACCTCTCCGCCCCCACCCCACTCCGGCCTATCACCCTCACCTTGACCTCCTTCCACCTATCCCACCTCCATCGCCCCTCCCCCTGGTCCCTCCTCCCTACCCTTTATCTTAGCCTGCTTGGCTCTCTCTCTCTCTTATTCCTGATGAAGGGCTCATGCTCGAAACGTCGAATTCTCTATTCCTGAGATGCTGCCTGGCCTGCTGTGCTTTGACCAGCAACACATTTGCAGCTGTGATCTCCAGCATCTGCAGACCTCATTTTTTACTCGAAGACATTAACTTCATACATGACTAGAATTTGGAATTTCCGAAACACATTTCACAGCTAACACCGGAAGACAATGTTTCACAGCTACCATATTGTTATGATCCCAGTTGATAGTACAACTGGACAAGTTAGATCCCAGAATGAAATCTAGCTCTTAGTTTTTTTTTAATTTAGTTAAACATCACAGTGGTTCATCATGAAACATATCCACATTAGGCTATAAAATTTTCTTTTATGCCAGAACAGGGGACTCAAAAGAAGAGATAATAAAACAAACCAAACTATCTAAATATGGAAGACAGATGGCAAGTTATAAAACATAAAGTTTCAACTTGTTTCCTGACATTATTTGGTACAGAGATTCAAGTCTGGAGAAATTAAAACCCATATCTCAACATTTTATGGTTCTAAATAATTCTCTCTGGCAGATTCTTTGCCATGGACTGTGAAGACAATTCAATCAATCTTTTCTAACACTGCTGACACAAACACTTTCACAAATTCTCAGGTTTAACAACCTGCAGATTACTAATCAAACTCTCCTGCTTTGAAAGTTTCACTAACTCAACCCTTTTGCTGTGGTAACTCATTCTCTGAACTATCCTGAATCCTTCTTTTCAGAGAGGATGGCTTCTAAAATCAAATGGCTTGTGAACGGAACTGAAAAACCTACTTCTGAACTATTAAGAATGCTCATCTGTTCTTCTGAACTGAAAACAAAGTTAATGGCATTATGAGCTTCATACACCCTCTGTTTATTTTTGAAATCCATTCATGGGCACCAGTAGCTCGGCCAGTAATTATAGTCGATCCTTACTAGAAGCTGAAGATCTGGTTTCGTATGTAAGTCAGACTAGGTAAGGATGGCGGATTGCCTTCCTAATAGGCTCTAGATGCATTTTCTGGTCAGACCACGTTTGGAGTATTGTGCACTGATTTGGGCCACATATCTCAGGAAGGATGTATTTGACCTTGGAGCATGTTCAGAGGAGGCTCACGAGAATGGTCCCAGAGATGAAAAGCTTAACATATGAGGAACATTTCAGGACTCTGGGTTTATACACGATGGAGTTCAGAAGGATGAGAGGTGATCTAACTGTAACATACAGAATACTGAATGGCCTGGACAGAGTAAATGTTGGGAAGGTGTTTCCTTTGGGAGGAGAGACTAGGAGCTGAGACCATAGCCTTGGACTAAAAGAAATACCTTTCAGAATGGAGATAAGGAGAAATTTCTTCATCCAGGGTGTGGAGAATCGATAGAATTCATTGTCACAGAAGGCTGTGGAGGTCAAGTCATTCAGTATATTTAAGACTGAGATAGATAGTTTCGTGACTAGCAAAGGGAACAAGGGTTACAGGGAGAAAGTGGGAGAATGGGGTCGAGAAACTTATCTGCCATAATTGAGTGGCAGAGCAGATTCAATGGGCTGAATGGCCTAATTTCTGCTTCTATATCTTATGGTCTTACGGTATTTCTATGATAATGGTTGCCATTAGTTTAGCTTTTATCTGTGCAGGTTTCTTTTGAATTCAAATTTCAACATCTAATGTGCTGGGATTCAAACCCATGTTCCAAGAACACCTGACTGGGGCTCTAAGTCATTAGTCCAGTGATAATATCACTATGCCGTCATTTCCACTAGAGATTGCAAATCCAGCATTATAAAATCCTTCCATTAAAATCACAGAGGAATACAGTCATCTGTTCTTTGATGCATTCTAGATAAGGTCACAGCTCTGTGAGGATTCGTTGACCTCACAGTCTGCAAAAGAACCAAACCCTTCAAAAAGTAATAAACATCCATAATGCTGCATCAAATTATTCACACACTGAACTGTACAAGAAATGTAACGTGTAGAGTAGACTTTTCTCAGGAGTCTCAGATATTACCTTGGTGGCTTACTTCAAAGTCTACTCTCCCAGTGTAGTAAAAGGTAAAGCTAAATTTGCCATAGACTTACCAGACCACAGGGCTGCTCCCTCACTACAGGGAAATGACCAGTGCTGCTTTAACCTGAGGATGACCACAGCTCAGGTGAAGAGAAGAGGTTGCGAACAAGTCCTTCATTATAACCTCAGTCAATGCAGGAACTGAACCCCCATTGCTGGCATCAACTCTATATCACAAACCAGCCATCCAGACAAATGAGCTTAACTTAAGTCACAAATGCACACACTCCTACAATCTCCCAAGATTCTTGAACCACGTAGGAATGATGTGGAGATGCTGGTGTTTGACTGGGATGGACAAAATCAGAAGCCTGATGAAGGGACTTTGCCCAAAACATCGATTTTCCTGCTTCTCGAATGCTGCCTGACCTGCTGTGCGTTTCCAGCACCACTCTAATCTAAACTCTGGTTTCCAGCATCTGTAGTCCTTGTTTTTACCTAGTTGATTTTAATCCTACTGCAAATCGTCTTGCAAGGATGCTTGACTTGAAGAAATTTTCCTCCTCTCTCTCTCTACAAGAATCTCAGTGAGTCTCTCTCTCACTGCAACCCCCAGGTCATCTCCTCTGCCCTGAAGCTCTTCAACCATGTACTGAAACAGACTCACTACCACAGCCACATTTGCTTTCTCAGCACCTGCCTCCATAACCAACTCATGCCACACGGACTCCAGGCCACCTTTAAACCAGCAGAGTTCGGAACCGAACAGGACAAACAATACAGACATTCGTGATGAAGGGCTTTTGCCTGAAATGTCGATTTTCCTGCTCCTTGGAACCTGCCTGATCTGCTGTGCTTTTCCAGCACCACTCTAATCTAAACTCTGGTTTCCAGCAAATGCAGTCCTTGTTTTTACAAAATCAGAATTTACGTGACACCAGGTTATATTCCAACAGGTTAATTTGAAATCATTTTACCTGACAAAGGAGCAGCGCTCCAAAAGCTTGTAATTTCAAATAAACCTGTTGGACTATAACTTGATGCTGGGTGACTTCTGACTTTGTCCACTGCAGTCCAACTCCGACATGTCCACATCATGGCTATCATCGACACCGCAAACTGTCAGCTCAAAGTGGAGAGGATCTCCAAGAAGATTGTACATATCGTCACGTTTGTGCAGTGATGCAAGAAAGTAGAGAAAATTCCAAAAGGACTACAGATCATGAACCCACTCAAGTCAACCTATAACACAGACTATGCTGAGAGACTCTGCTGTTACAACTCTCACAAACTCCTCAATCATCTCGTACACCAGTCGTATAGCAGACACCGCAACCTTGAAATCAAGATAGAGTTCACTTCACCTGATGAAAGAGCAGCACTATGAAAGCTTGTGATTTCAAATAAACCTGTTGGACTAAAAGCTAGCTTACCTGTCTTCTGACTTTGTGCACACAGGAATGGCTGCAAGGACTCCCTTCTCAACGAAGGACTGATAACACTTATACAAAACTCTCAGATTTACCCAGAACAAAGATACAAAGCTATTTTGGCCCTGCAGACAAGACAGCAATCTTCAAAGAATGAAAACCTAGACATTTATCAAGTGGACTATCTGAAATAAACATTGAAATAACTCCACAGAGGTCGGTATCCCACCACCATGTCACATTTGTCTACTCATGAAGAGTCCTTGACTGCCTCTTCAGAGTCAATTCTCAATGCCAGAAGCTCTGACATTCCTCTGAGTGTGAGGACATAGGATGGTCCTTTTCCTGAGACAGCATCTTGGGGTTTTGCAGCACTGAGTCAGGTTCTGTCGACTTGCTGTTCAATACGAGTGCCATAAAATGCACAGGAGCTTGCCTCTTGTGACAGGAGCACTCCAATGGAACTTCACTGTCTTCATCCAGGGGCAAAGGCATTGAGGCAGCTACATATGTCATGTCCGTCTCTGATTCAGAGGAACTGTTAACCACATGGCATCAATGTGGACTTCACCAATTTCCTCATTTCCCCTTCCCCTACCATATCCCAGATCCAACCTTCCAACTTGGCACCATCCTCATGACCTGTCCTACTTGTCCATCTTCCTTCCCACCTATCCACTCCACGCTCCAGTCCAGCCTACCAACATTACCCCCACCTCCATCTATCTATCGCACTCTCAGCTACCTTCCCCCTAGCTCCAACCCCCTCCCATTTATCTCTCCACCCCCTCAGCTCACAAACCTCATTCCTGATAAAGGGATTATTCCTGAAACATCAATTCTCCTGCTTGAATGCTGCCTGACCCGCTGTGCTTTTCCAGCACCACACTCTCAACTCTGATCTCCAGCATCTGTAGTCCTCCATTTCTCCGCGTTGATTTTATCCCTACCCAAACTCAGTTGGCCTGGCGAGATGCCCACTTCCATTGACATACCCTCTAACCCATATGCTCCACTTGCTGCATTTTCCATTGATAAAACCAATTATCGTGCCTATTTAAAGTCCAGTTGGGCTTCGGTAGTAGGTGCTTTTGCATGTTTACATCATAACCCTACTCTTGTCCCCACTAAAATATCTCATCACGAAGTGAGCCTTTAGTTACATGCGTGGCACTTCACGTTGCTCCAGCTTCCTCATGGTCAGCTCTCAGAGTGAACAAACTTCTGTTTATATCTGTCAGCCAGGCCCCTCTGACTGGACCAGGTTAACAACCCCAATTGGGAACTCATGTTCTATGAGATCTACCTGGCTGACCTCATTGCAATCACTATATTGATGATACACCAAATGGCAGTCTCATAGATTGGTACAAGCCTTTATGGTATTAATTGCAGCATTATTCTGAGAATCCTTGTCTGCATGCAATTGCAAGTACACATGACTCTTGTCCAGCTTCGTGAAGGGCAACACCTTCACCAGCTTTGTGTATAAATGGGATGTTGATGGTCTAGTGGTATTATCACTAGACTGTTAATCCAGAGACTCAGGTAAAATCTGGCAGTAAGAGTCTAATGATGACTGTGAATCCATTGTCAATTGTTGGAAGAACCCATCTGGTTCACTAATGTCCTTTAGGGAAGGAATCTGCCACCCTTACCTGGTCTGGCCTATGTGTGACTCCAGACCCACAGCAATGTGGTTGATTCTTAACTGCCCTCTGGGCAATTGTGGATGGGCAATAAATGCAGTTTTGGCCAATGATACCATCATCCTGTGAATAAAAAAATTCCTCTCTGCAAGATATATATCCAGCTACGAGAAGCAGTTTGCTATATGTTTAAAATCCTCACAAAGGCAAACGAACCCATCGGGCTTCACAATTGGTTCAACCAATACTACCCAATCCGCAAACTAGACTGGCTAATGATTCCTTCAAATTCCAGCTTCTAATTTCTACTTCTATTTTTGACTGTAAGGTAAATGACACTGGCCTGGCCTTGCAGAAACTTGGAATTGCTTCCCAGTAAACATGGAATGTGGCCTTTGTTCCTTTGATAGTTCCTAGTCCTTCCTGGAAGACTTCTGTGTATTTAATTAGGACTTCACTCAGGCAGCCATTTTCTAACTGAAAAATGTTGAGTCGATTTAGATGAATGTCTCACAACCAATTTAATTCCTTCAAACTTGGGCGCACGTTTTCTACTAAAATCAATATAACTGAACCAGCTGCTTTCACAAAAGACTTGAACCAAAGGTATTCCCTTAATCTGTAAATGGCTGCCCAGTGTAGGTTCTCAGACCAGCTGAGGTCTTGGACAAACTTAAGGGCTGGAGTGTAGAGCAAAGTTTGTTAAAAATTGGTTCTGTGATCACTGATACAGCCGCACCCGTATTGACCTCAATGAGAACAGATGACTATTCAACCAGATGTTCATTTTGATTGATACTGATTTGTACATTGCTAAGCAATATCAGTGTTCCAACCAGATATAGGTGGAATTTCCAGAGTATGACCTCTGCTGGGTACCAATCTAAGAGTTATCTTAATTCAGATTTCATAGGACCTGCACACAAGTGTTGTCCCCCAAGCTCAGGTGGATTGGCAAGGGTGTCCACTTCCATCAGAATACCCTGCAACGCATATGCTTCATTTGCTACATTTTCCAATGATAAAGCCAGTTGCATGCCTGTTTGAAGTCCAGTGGGCTTTAACGATTCAATGTTTTTGCATAGTTACATCATTAATCCCACATGAATATGAAATGGTCTCTAAGCACCTCATTAAGGGTTAAACTAAAGGTACATGCCTCTGCCAGTCATCTTAATCTTGTCAAAAATCCTGATATAGATTTCCCGGTTCTCAAGTCACCATGACAAAACGATAGCATCTCAGAATTAAACGAGGCTGGAGTTGTAATGTGTCTGTCAATTCTTGAAAAGTTTAGTATGTGGTGCCTCAGGGAAAGTCAGGCTCCTAATAACAGAAAAAAACTATGGCTCCAAAGTCTGTCAGGTGAATTACTTGTTTCTTTTCATCTGCCACAATGCTGTTTGCTCAGAAAAAGTAACACATTCTTTTCACATACTGAGTCCAGCCTGCGATGGCTCGGTTGAACAAGTCAAGCTTCCCAAACAAAAGCATTATGTAACAAATACTTACCCCAACTCAAAGATGACTGTTGTGGGTGAGTTTCTTTAGGAAAGTGCAATACACTCATCACCACGGAAATAACTTTACAGAGGCTCATTTCCCATCAGCAAGTCACCCTTTATATCCACATGGAGAGTCCTTGACTCTAGTATTGCCTCTTTAGAATCAGCTATCAGAGTGCCAAAAGCTCTAACACTGCTCTTTCTTTTTCCTGTGTATTTTTTTCCCTATCACCAAGTCACCCTTTATTTACATGTTGGGAATCCTTGATAAGGATCCAGGTCCCTCAGAGCCAGCTCTCAGAGTGAACAGGATGTTTGCCATTCCTGTTTATTTTGTTTTTTTTTCTCGGTAGTGCTTATTTTTTTCCCCAGCACCCGTGTTGTGTGTGTGCAGGTGTGAGAGCAGCGAATGACACAAAGTGCACGAACCTTTATTCAAATTTCCACCACCAGGAAGAAAAGAAACACCCGAGTGGCCAGTGACAAGCAGTGCCCTTCACATCAAAGGGCTATGCTGTGTGATCAAACAGTGAAGGGCAGGGCAAGGATTAAGTCAAAATAGAGTTGGAGGGGCAAATAATGCACTCCACTCCCTGCGGCACCCACCTCTCCCTGAACAGCTCCAGGGTGTCGGTGGACACTGAGTGCTCCTTTATCAGAGGCACCCGGGCTCTAATGTAACCATGGAAGAGGGGCAGGAGTCGGCCCTAATGACCCCCTCCACGGCCCGCTGCCTGGACCTGTTTATAAACACTGCTCTCTTATCTGTCAGCCAGAGCTTCCTGACTGGACCAGATTAATTTCCCCAATCAGGAGCTCATATTATTTATAAAAACTGAAAGAACTGCGGATGCTGTAAATCAGAAATAAAAACAGAAATTTCTGGGAAAGCTCAGCAGGTTTGGCAGAATCTGTGATGAGAAATCAGTGCTAACTTTTCGGGTCCAGTAACCCTTCCTCAGAATTCTTATTCTATGATGTCACAATCACTACAAACCTGACAGAGCCCAAGAGGCCAGAGATGAAACCGATTTCTAGGTTAAAAGATCTGGTTTTGGACTTTGTTTAATTGTTTAATATTCTGCTCACATGGCAAACACCCTTAGAGCAAAAGACATGTGGATATTATTACTTTTGGAGTTCTGACATTTAATGCCACTGAATAAATATATTGTTATCTATCTGATAGTACATTTTATATTTTTGGATTGTCACACCATAGTATCAATGCAATACATGTCTTAATGACCGTTATAGAAAATGCAGTAGGCTATGAAACAGTAACGAACATCACATGGTAATAAGCTTTGATAGCTATTGAAGCTTCTGACAGAATATCATATAGAATTCCAGCCAGGTTCAGACAATGTCAGATGGAGGACACTTTGAATACACTCCAAATGATATCTATGAGTGCGATAGAAGTATCAGACTAATGTTTTGCAAGTGAAAGTGTTATGATGCTCGCAATGTTAGACATTAGCAAATGAATAGGAGGTCTGAAAACAGCGTCTTTAATAGAGGATTTTAAATGATGTTCAGATCTTTGTATGCTGTCCAGATGTCAAATTATGGATCTTGCTGAACATATAGATATTTAAATACAAGTGTGTTTTTCTATCACAAAGTTCATCCAATGTCTTCAGGAAGAAGAATAATTATTGCATTAACCATACAGGATTGCAGTCAGTTCGTAAACTACATTGTGATACTTGTCCAACCCTGTTGGTATTATATTTTTAATTGAGCTCTGTATTGTGTAATTCCTTTGGATTCAGTATTAGTCCCAACTTTCATTAATGGATCTGGCATCTGCTGCGAGTTGGAAAGTGTCTTTACCTATTCAGCTTCTACATAAATGAAACAAGGCCTGAAAAACAAAACAGCCTTTGCCTTGCTTTGCCTTTTTCAACATATCATCATATGAACTCACATTTTGAAAGGCTGACTGAATTGACACTCACTTAGATGAGCTCAGATGAGAGTTGAGATTATATAATCAGCAGGTAAATTAATTTAATAGCGGTCACATAACTGAACAACATATAGTGCAAACAAGTATTTATAGCAACGATAAACTATTGTCTTCTTAATATGTCATAGCAAAGATGTATTACCCACATTAACTCTCAGACTAAAATTGATCGTTGAAACACTATTGCTCAAAATTATGTAGCACTACTGCTGAGATATTGATTTATACACAATTTTTTTTGCTGGCTTCAGTCTGACTACCTGTAACCAATATAAGTTCACAGCTGGGACCTTCTGGCAGTAGAGTTGTCCATTAAAGGGAGTACAAAGAATTATTGATCCTGCCTTGACAACAAGCCAGAACTATAGTTTTATCCCAGATGCAGTTGTCAATCCAAGTCACAAGGCTATGATATCAATTACCTGGGATATCTTGAATCAAATAAATGTTTTATTAACTGATCTGTTCCATACATTTTAAATGTTTTGCTTGTTGGGTTTCCATTAAAGAATATCATAAGCAATCATTCTATAAAAGCAAAGACTTCCTGAGTAATGAATGATTCGGCCATGCTCTGATGAGTGAATATTACACAAAATGTAATGTCAGTGCAGTTCTAATAAGGGACAAAGAACTGCTGGAGTGTGTTCAGGAGAATTTTTCATGATACACTGTGTTCACTCCATTGAGAAAGGAAGTATAATAGATCTGGTTCTCGGGAATGAGGTGGGACAAATAGTTTCAATTCTCAGTGAGAGAATCCTAAGGAGCTGAGATCATTGTGAGGATAATCTAGAACTACAAGGTTTAGAATAACTATAGAGAAGGGTACAGAACAATACAGAGTAAAGAAAAATAAATGAAGGAAAGCAAATTTAAGTGGGATGAGGATCAATCTAGCAAGGTTTGTGAAGGTTTGTAGCTCAGGTTGAGGTTTAGGGTGTAGGTTTGCTCACTGAGCTGTAGGTTTGATATCCAGACATTTCATTACCTGGCTAGGTAACATCATCATGTGGCGCTTCACATGGAGGTCGCCACTGATGTTGTTACCTAGCCAGGTAATGAAACGTCTGGGGCTCAGCAAGCAAACTTACACCCCAGAATCAATCTAGGTTGAATAAATTGCAGTCAAAGGGTTTCAGGAAAAATTCTAGCTGAACAATTGGCTGCCTTCACCAAAGAAATGGATTGGGTACACTCAAGGCATAGTCCTTCAAAAGGGAAAGGTGAGCCAAATAAATCCAGAGGTCGCTAGATGTGATAAGAGATAGAAATTTTGATAAAGAAGAAATGCATTTAAGACAGAAGTCAATTAGAAAATACAATTGAGAACTAGGCTTAATACAGAAAGTTAAGACAAATAGAGAAAAAGCAAACAAACTATCTAAGGGGATGCATGTACAGAAAGTGGCAGCTAACCGAAAGGGAATTCTAAATTTATCTATAAACAAATCAATACTAAAAGTGGGGTTTAAAGAGGATTAGGGATTAGAAGAAATTAAAATTGAACTGGGGGAGATATTGGATAGGCTGTTTCTACTTAATGTTAACAAGGCACCAGGAATGGATGAGATGCATCCAAGACTACAAAGGGAGTCAAAAATTGAAAGCACAGAGGCACTGGCAATAATGTTTCAGATTTCCTTTGACCAGGAGCCATCGCAGAGAATTGTAGAATTGAAAATATTGCATTCTTGTTCAAAAAGGGGGTTAGGGCAAGCTCTACAATGACAGAGTTATTGGGGAGCTTCTGGAATCAATAATTCATGATTGGAGTAATAGTCACGTGGATAATTGTAAGTTAATTACAGAGAGCAATAGTTAATTGACTGTTTTGTTAAGAACTCTAGAGGAAAGTTGTGGTGGAATTGCTCAGGGGTCAATGTTGGAAGCCTTGCCTTTCCTATATACGTTAATGATCTAAATCTTCAGGCACAGGGTGCAATTTCAAAATTTGCTGTTGATGCCTGTTTGCGTCTGGCAACCACCAGTCGCTGTCTGTGCCCAGCAATTGCCAACTGCAGCTGCTGGTATGTGCAGACAGGAGAATAATCAATTCTTAGAACTTTACAAGTTACTTTATTAATGTATTAAACCTTGCACTTATTTCTTATTATGTCCTATTACAAACTAGAGCTTATATATTTCCCACAAATTGAACTAACAACATATTTATGCACCCACTTGAGACCTTTGACACTCCCTGAGTAGTCACAGAATATAAGAGATGATACTCAGTCTGGATAATTGTTTTGTTGCTGATGAGGACAGCTAATGTTGGTCACACACTGCTATTTCTTTATCTCTCTCTTTCTCTCTCTCTCTCTCTCTCCCCACGGCCGTGACAAGGGTCTGATTTGCAAGTGTTGCTCTCTGGAGTTATCGCTGCTGGTACGTCTTGAGGGTCTTCTTTTATCCTCTTTCCTTATCTTTCTCAATCCATGGTGTCTTTTTCCCAATGGCAGAGGCTCATCTGTTAATTACATCTCTTTACCTTATTGGCTCCAGACCAAGGAGCATTACCTCACTGCCCCTCATCCAAATAAGGCTTCCACATTCCGTCATATTTCGTACTTTTTTCTGAAGAATATGGTTGGTAACAAGCAGTACGTGGACTCCAGTCATTCACAGTACACAAGCTGTTTTCCCCTGTGTGTCAATAGGTGTTTTTATACTGAGCATTCCTAGCTCCTGTCAGTGACTAGTATCTCTGCGTCTCTCTGCAGGCTCCTGGCTAACATCTCATTCGTTGAAGTATGTCTCTGACTGGTCCTCCTGTCTCTCTCTCTCTCTCTGGCTAATATTATGAACAATATAAACTCGGAAGCAGTGTAAACTGCTGATAGCCTGGAACTTTAAAATTACACATACAGGTTGGAAAGTGTATAGATACGCAAGTGTGAGATGATACACTTTGGGAGGAAGAACTGTACAATTCTAAAGGCGTTGAAAGAGTAGAGGGGCCTGGGTGTAAATGTGCATAAATAATTAAAGGTATCACCAATGTAAAATAAAGTATTTTGAAAAAAGTTTACTCAGTTTATAAGTTATGGTATAAGATTGATTAGTTTATGCATTAAAAACATCAAATAGTAAAGCCTGCATTTTACTCCCTAACATTGAGTAAAGAATAAGGCTTTACTGAGGGAAATTAATTAAATAAATAAAGATTAGGAGGATGAGTCGTGGAGCTGTTTAGATGCTGGATGGGCACCATCTTTTCCTCTGGTCACGAGACGCCTATGGGGGAGTGGAGAATGAAACTTGTCAGAATGTACAGGGCCACTTTAGTGGAATACCAGAGAAAAGGGAAAATCAAAATTGCTGTGCAAATGCACAGGCATAGTTATGTACAAAAGACATGACTGCTTATAAGCCATAAGTTTATACGTTTATAAGCAGCCAAGTAGATAAGCTAGTGTGGCATGCAGGTCATGGGGTATTTGGCAGGTTGGACTAACAAGGCAAGAAGGGTAGGTGAGTGCACCAGCAAAGTGGGTGCATGATCTGGTAACAATCAAACTAGTCATAGCAGCAGATTCAGCAAATAGGAGAAAGTGAGGACCGCAGATGCTGGAGACTAGACTGGAAAAGCACAGCCAGTCAGGCAGCATCGGAGGTGCAGGACAATTGATATTTCAAGCATAAGCTCTTCATCAGGAATGGGGGGGTGGGGAGTGGGGGTGGCCCAAGGGGCTGAGAGATAAATGGGAAGGGGGTAGGGCTGGGGGTAAGGTAAGTGGGAATGCTTTAGGAAAACGGAGGTTGGGGTGAAGGTGATAGGTCGGAGAGGAGGGTGGATCAGGTAGGTGGAAAGGAACATGGACAGATAGGACAGTTCAAGAGGGCGGTGCCAAGTTGGTAGGTTAGATCTGGGATAAGGTGGGAGATGGGGAAATGGGAAGTTGATCCCGTGTAGCTGGAGGGTCCCAAGGCGGAAGATAAAGCATTATTGGTCCAGGCATCGGGTGGCTAGAGTTTGGCAGCAGAGGAGGCCCAGAACTTGCATGCCCTTGGCGGAGTGAGAGGGGGATTTAAAGTGTTCAGCCTACAGGACAGTGGCATGTTTAGTGCATGTGCCCTAGAGATGTTTTCTGAAACGTTCTGCAAGTTGGTGTCCTGTCTCCCCAGTGTAGAGGAGACCACATCGAGAGCAGCAGACACAGCAGATGACGTGTGTGGAAGTACAAGTAATTCCCTGTTGAATGTGGAAGGATCCTTTGGGGCCTTGAACGAAGGTGGGGGTGGGGTGTGGGCGCAGGCTTAGCACCTCTTTCAGCAGTAGAGGAAGGTGCTGGAAGTGAAAAGTGGGTTGGTGGAGGGTGTGGACCTAACAAGGGAGTCATGGAGGAAATGGCCTCTCCGGAATACAGATAGAGGTGGGGAGTGAAAAATATCCCTGGTGGTGGGGTCTGTTTGTAGGTGGCAGAAATGGTGTAGGACAATGCGAAGTATCCGGAGGTTGGTGGGGTGGAAGGTGAGGACTAGGGGAGTTCTGTCCTTGTTGCAATTGGAGGGGTGGGGTTCAAGGGCAGACATGCGAGAAGTGGAGGAGATGCTCTGAAGGGCATCATCGACCACATGGGAGGGCAAATTGCGGTCTTTGAAGAAGGACACCATCTAGGAATTGGTCCTCCTGGGAGCAGATGCAGCAGAGGTGCAGGCATTGGGAATAAGGGGTAATGTTTTAACAGGAGACAATGTGGGAGGAGGTGTCGTCTGGGTTGCTATGGGAGTTGGATTTGAAGTATATGTCTAATTTAAGTCGGTCACCAGAACTGGAAATGAAAAGGTCCAGGAAGGGGAAGCAGTTGTCCGAGATGGTCCAGATGAACTTGAGGTCAGAGTGGAAGGTGTTTGTGAAGTTGATGAAGTGTTCAACCTCCTCATGGGAGCACAAGGTAGCACCGACACACTCATCAATGTGACAGAGGAAAATGTGGGGATGGTGCCACGTGGGAGGGGCAATTGCGGTCTTTGTAGACGGGGAGGCCATCTGGGATGTTCTATGGTGGAATTGGTCCTCTTGGGAGTAGATGTAGTGGAGGCGGAGGAATTTAGAATAAGGAATAGGGTTTTTACAGGAGGCAGGGTGTGAGGAGATGTAATCCAGGTAGCTGTGGGACAAATAGCCAGGATGACCATTTTAAAAATGTAGGCAAAGTAATATAACAGTAATGACAATCATATCATTGTCACTGATAAATAAGGAGGCTCCAGGATTAGAATTCATGCTGAACAGTAAAATCAAGGGTTGAAGCTGGGGCTGAGTGGAAAAATTAAATATAACTTTTGTGGGCCTCCAGGAAGTTTCATTGGAAATGTCCCTCCTTACCTTCAACAATCTTCATCCAACAATCAATGATCAATATGAAGGGCAGCTTGCGTCCATAACGTAAACATTATAGTACATTAATAGTATAAATTACACTCGTTGTCATCTAGAGTTGCCATACCATTAGAATGTTGATGTAATTATAAAACCATAAAAGAATCTAGCAGCTCAGCCGAAAAATCATCAATCATCCACAAGTAAAATAACAGTTACATCAAAATAAACATACGATTGTTTATTTCATAACAGACCTTGACAGGTTGACTGTAAGGTTACAAGGAGCAAATTTAACACACCTATCATTACTGGGAAATCAAAGTAATATTACTATATTTATAAATACAGATTGGTCTTGTAACATTCAAATTATACTTGGCAGGAGATAGAGAAAGACAATAATGTGGTTCAGTGTTTCAAGAGACGTGTATAATAATGAGATTCGGAATATGAAATTTTGTGAACTCTTGACTTTGATAGTACAATATCCTACTCATTATCCAACATACTAATTAGAAATTTGTAATAAAGTTCTAAAAGATTTTCCTGCCATGAAGTATATTTATGCAATAGTCATGAGGTGCTTGGTAACCATAATTATTTGTTCTAATTTTACTCTGAATTTAACCATTTTCTGCAGGAGTCTGTGTTACAGACATGGATTGCAAGCTGCGAGGTAACTCAGTGTCCCAGGTGCATTGGATTAAATGCTGTTTCAGTGCCTTGTGGTTAAACCCATTAACATCATATTTTTCCATCTAATTAAAATGCTATAACTGCCAATATTTCAGGATTAAATCAATGTGACTGACAAGAGTACCACAGTCTAAGTGGGAAAACTATGTGGAAATAAGGCAATCAAAGGCTTTTGATGATCTTCCCATATGGCTTTTTAATCCTATCTGTTCGTAGATTTGAAATATGCATGCAGTGTCTCCTAAAAAAGCTTATAATGCAGGATCCATATGAGAGGATGAAAAAGATTTACATAACTTGCAAATGCAAGAACGCTCTTTTAATCTCTCACAGCCTAAATGTTGCTTCTAGGGGAAGAGTTCTTCAACACAATCATTATTTATGTGTTCCATAAATAAATTAATAGTATTTGGAACATTAGAAGCTGAAGTCAGCCACTTCACTACATCTCAGCTTGATACAACAACCATCAGTCATAATGTTCACCAGTGCATGGTAGTGATAAGAAGAGTCTTGTACAATTAGCCAAAAGGATTTGATCCAACTCTTCTAAGAGCTTCTCTATTAGGCCGGCTGTCAGTTAAGAAAATAATTGGCAAGACAAAATCAAGCACGGTATACGAAATAAGACCTGTCAAGCAATCTTCCACACATGAACATTCAACAAGAATCATATTGCTCATGAAAACAGGGATTATGTCTGCCTGATTTCATGGAATTTCATAGAATGTTCTGTGAAATACAATTCTCTGCAATTATGCAAGCCACTGAGAAGTTATGGATGTATCCATGCCTAAATGTCTGTTTATCTTATCTCTCAATATTTTAACATTTACAAATAGTACAAGCCTCATCCTGAACCTTCCTACCTAATATTTAGAGAAACAGCTATATTGCTGTCTGTGCTCATGTCTGAATGTTGAATCTTTAAACAGCCTGTCTGTTGATATCCACAGTTACGCTGAAAAGGAAGAAATCAAAAACTTTAGATAGAAAAATGGTGTAAAATGACTTCATTGTGATCATTATACACTTTTCTCTTTACATATTTAATGAAACATGCACCAAGACCAAATTAGTAAAATACATTCAGAAATGACTGAATTTGCAGTTTATGATCCCATCCAAATCTCTCAATTTTAAATAGTTAGCTATCCATCAATTTGTAATAAGCAGCTGACTCTTTGGTAAAGGAGGTCTGTCTATTTTAGCTTCAGAAATAATTTTACCTCATATGATGCACATCAGTATTTACTATAAATATTACAACATTCTAATTCTTGGCTTGGATATGTTTTCTTCAAACAAGTGACATTATCTTTACCAAGATAATTAAATTGAATTTGTAATCCTATAGATACAGAGGAGGAAGTAATCATGATATTATTAATAAGAGTTGCGACAGTCGGATAGGAAAAGTTCAAGAGGTGTAAAGCAGAAAGGCAGAGGGAACCAGAATAATCTCCAACAGTTCAGATTCTGTTGTGCATGCTAAATGACCTCACAATTGTGGGTAATTCAACCATGTGGTGCTAATTTGTATCCATTAGCAAACACAACTGCAAAGTTGCCTCTTTTGCCCTTGGACAAATATAATGTAAATCTCTTTCCATCCTGTAATGAAAACATTCAAATGGATACTTCTAAAAATCTATTCAGTCACATTTATATTGTGAGCCTCAATGGGCTCAGCTGGACTTCAAAGCTTTAAAACAGATATGCATTGAATTGTCATCACTATATAATATGTAGTAACAAGGGAAATCTCTGTGCAACTTGCACATTTTTAATGTTGTGAAGGAAAAAAATCTCATGCATAATCATCACCATTGAAAAGTTGAACGAAAGGAGTAGAATCACCAGCCAATGTTCTGGTGTAGATTTTGCTGCATGAGGGAAGACTTTTTGAAGGGAGTTAATTTTCATGTAACATTAGTTGCACCCATACTGTTGATGTCACACACAATCTGTGCATAGTGATTTTTTTTGTTAATACAATCCCTGAAGTGTGGAAACAGACCATTTGGCCCAACAAGTCCACACTGACCCCCCAAACAGCATCCCACCCAGACCCATCCCTCTACTCTATTACCCTGCATTTCATAAGAACATAAAAACATAAGAAGTAGGAGCAGGAGTAGGCCATCTGGCCCTTCAAGTTTGCTCCACCATTCAATAAGATCATGGCTGATCTTTTTGTGGGCCTCCGCTCCACTTACTCGCCCTCTCAGCATAAACCTTAATTCCTTTAATGTTAAAAAAAATCTATCTTAGCTTTAAAAACATTTACTGAGGAAGCCTGAACCACCTCATTAGGCAGATAATTCCATAGGTTCACAACCTTCTGGGTGAAGAAGTTCCTTCTCAATTCCATCTTAAATCTGCTCCCTCTAATTTTGAGGCTACGTCCCCTTGTTCCAGTTTCACCCACCAGTGTTAACATCCTTTCTACTTCTGTCTTAAGTATTCCAATCATAATTTTCCCATGGCTAATGCACCTAACCCACACATACCTGAGTATGGGTATGGGTAAGTTAGTGCGACCAATGCAACTAACTTGCACATCTTTGGACTGTGGGAGGAAACTGGAATACCAGAGGTTAGATTGGTGCTGGAAAAGCATAGCAGGTCAGACAATATCTGAGGAACAGGAAAATCGATGTTTCAGAAAATTCCTGATGAAGGGCTTTTGCCCTAAACGTCGATTTTCCTGCTCCTCAGATGCTGCCTGACCTGCTGTGCTTTTCTAGCACCACTCGAATCTAGACACTGATGTCCAGCATCTGCAGTCCTTGTTTTCACCCAGAGGAATCTCACACAGACACGGGGAGAACAGGCAAACTCCACAAAAACAGTCGCCTGAGAGTGGAATTAAATCAGGGTTCTTGACACTGTGAGGCAGCAGTGTGAACCACTGAGTCACTGTGCTGCCCCATGATAAGGAATTATACACAAGACAC
The DNA here is from genome assembly GCF_020745735.1 of Hemiscyllium ocellatum. NCBI lineage: Eukaryota > Metazoa > Chordata > Chondrichthyes > Orectolobiformes > Hemiscylliidae > Hemiscyllium > Hemiscyllium ocellatum. The sequence goes on along the minus strand of NC_083407.1, from coordinate 57,876,546 downwards.
AGCAAGAACAATGGAGGATTGATGGCATTGAACCACCTTAAACAATCCTTAATCTGTACCATATCATGTTAGAGGTGACAGGTTTCAGAAGGTACCAGTAGCAGTCATTTGAGAAAATGTCCCATAGTTGTAATAATGCAGGTCTGACATCCAGCACAAGGCCACAAATTTCAGAAGATCCATATGATAAAATAATTAAATAAATGAATTTACCACTTTAACAGCATTCCAAACAACAAGACAGAAATAAAGCATGTGAGTAATGAATAGCCATCAATGCAAGACAAAAAAAAATTTTGAAGAAACTAAAACATTTAAACACATTAGTTAGATGTAGAATCAGAGCTGATTTGCCAGCAAGATTTAATTCCAGATATGTGCCTAATAGAATACTCAATTGAACATCTAGGAGATAATAATTATTTAGGTATAGAATAACTTCTAAATTTGTTATTAAATAAGAGGCTGAACAAGTAAATCTACTTCTCTGCATGAGTGGGAATATGGCAGATAATGTTATTTCTCACTAAGAGTGAGAAATGTTAGACAAATTTGAAGAGATACTGAAAACATTTTTTAATATCTCTATTTGTAGAGGATAGATGCAACCATGATTCATTAAGGTCAGAATTGATAAGGGAATGACTTTACCTAGAGATCACTGATGATTCTCAAGTCAGAACTACTACAGTTCAAAGAATATCTAAACTTGAGAGAATGCCTTTCAGGTGGTGAATGAAGCAGAGGTCCAAAGGAAACACTGATTAATTCTAAAGAAAGGGCAGAAAACTTGGCACAGGAGATCTTCAGAATTTATTCAATCCATAAGTAAAGAATTACAAGAGAGATACACAGTAAGAAATACAGAGATAGGACAGACATTAGATGTTTAAAGTTTTTGCCAATAAGGAAAAAGAATCTCACAGGCATGGACGATGTCCAGATATTTCTTAGAAGAAGGTTTTATTGTAAGATGGTTTTCTTACAGAAAATGAGCCAAAACAGGACATAGTCAAAATGAATACTAGTATACTACCCATGTGAATAGATAACTGAGGTAGAACAATCTCCAGTAGAAGATAATCTTTTTACTAGGAGAATTCAGTGATTACTACCCAATGTTTTGATACTGATGTCAAGTCCATCTTAGAAATTTCAAGTAAATGAGCAAGTGTGAGAATATTATCAGATAACAATCCTTGGTTGAATGGTGACAGGAAATCAAAGATATTGTCCAGGGAACATTGCATTTAATGTTTAAGGTACAATAGAAACAACTTTCTAACAAAAGAAATGCCAACATTTTTCATTACCCCTTTTCCCACTTAATTGACTATCTGCTTTATAAAAATATCAAGGCCTCTCAGAGAGTGTAAATGCCTCATTTAAAAACAAGGGTGCTGTGAGTAAAAAAGCCATTTCACTCAGTGAGTTGTTGGGCCAAGGAATGCATTGGCTGGAAATATGGTGGAAGCAGGCTCAATTGAGGAATTCAAGTAGAGAGAGACTGATTATTGGGATAGAGGTGAGTGCAGGGACATGGTAAAAGGCAGGAGATTGGCACGAGGTAATCAGCGCAGTCATAATGGGCTGAATGGCTTCTTTCTGTACTGTAACAATTCTGTGATTCTGTAACATGGTGGAATGGTATTATTTATGTAAATGTGCATGATTAACATTTAACTTCCGTCATCTGATTTTACTTTCATGTAATTCTGATTATGGATCATAAATAAGAACACATGTGTGTCTCTGACAGACTGCTACAATATTCAAGAAGGGCAGCATTGTGTCTCAATGGTTAGCACAGGAGACTTTGGGCAACTATGTGTATAGAGTTTGCACATTCTCCCTTGTGTCTGTGTGGGTTTACTCCAGGTAAAAAGATAGTCTGAGGGTGTGCAAGTTAGGTGGATTAGCCATGGGAAATGCAATATTGCAGGGATAGGATAGTAGGTTGGTTCTGGATATGATGCTCTTCAGAGAGATGGTGTGGACTCGATGGGTCAAATTTCCTGTTTCCACACTGTAGGGATTCTGTGATTCTACATACTTGAGAAATATATTTCCTGCCATTGTCCTTTGGGGATTGTCTATTCACAGGCATATCTTCCAGTGGCCTTCTATACTAAGAGGGATCCAAACCCCATAGGATAGATCCTAAAATAGTAATTTGAAAAAAACATTCAATTGGTGGGTGGGATCTTTATCTCAGCCTTGTCAAACATAATTCAGTTGAAATTAAATAGAATACTAAACCAGTCCATTACCAGGAGAAAATTTTATCATTTATTCCGTATTTTAAAATATTACGCAAATTTGGATAGGAACCGAAATCGAAAAAAAATCTGCCTGGGGAGAACTTTGACTCTCTGACCTATGTTTGAGTCTGTCAGTAACATTAAAGTAACAGAAATTACTTTAAGAAAAATTAATTAGGCCGTCTTTGCTGACTTCATTAATAGCGTGAAGCATATAGTATTAGCATCTTCTCTTACAAAGATGAAGAGAAGTGGGTGATGTTAGAGTGGAAAATTCCCAGATGTACAGTTCAAAGAACTTTCTGTAGTAAGTACCTAAGAAAACGATAGAGGGTGTAGCATTGCCTTACATCTCACCAGCATAATCGTGAAGAATGGTTGCTTTTCAGTTAGGAATAGCTTTGGCTTTGAGCCAGACTTTCTGGGTTCAAATTCCACTCCAGGATTTGGTGGACGTGGAAGTAATGCTCATGATATGGTTCAATGGGATGGATTAGGTTCAATCAGTCTGTTAACCTTTCCAAGGCCTTTCTATTATATCCAAAGGAAATAAGGATGCATGAAGATGTGAAACAGACAGACAAATTGCAGACTTGTTAGAGTTTGGTTTTCAAACACTTCAATTACCATAAGTATGAGATGAAGAATTACACACATATTATTTTCCAGTCAAAAATATGGAGGCTACAATACACAGGACAGGGTTGGAAGGGACTCTCAAACCACCTCCCTTGGACATTGTTATGATCATAGTCAAAATGGACTCTCAATATTCAACTTTCATCATTTAACTTTAATACCTTAAACATCCACTGACTAAAAATGGTTTTAAAATTAAGAACACTACCAACCTACATGACTGCTGTGATTACCTGACCAGCACAGGAAGCCCAACTGATGTATATCCAAATCCAGTGTCCTTGGAATTACTATTTTAATCAATACCTGAAACTCAGAGATATTAAGGAATTTGCATCTCTTGTTTTACTCACATTTAAATGATGGCTTGACATACTGAAGATAAAAGGTTACCCACAGAAGGTTTAAAGACAATGAAATTAAACTGGAAATATATAAATGAATCATAAGCTTGTACTAAAGACAGCAATGATAGGAATTTGACTTTGTTTCTCTCTCTTAATTTAATATCAACAAATTGTAAAACCAAGGGAATGTGCAGGCTTCCCTATTCCTGAAGAAATAGTAAGGCAGGTAAGCTGTTCGGAATAATCTTTCACTCTCATAACTCAAGAGGCTCGCTAAAAATTGGAGCTGCAAGTGAATTCATCTTCACATTCCACTCCTATCCCCACCTCATTTGTAAGCTGTGTTTTGAGTTGTTGCATTTTATTATTTTTTCAGGTAATCAAATTCCATTCCCTTTCACTAAAAATGTATTGGAATTGATTCCCTTTCATTTGTTAAATAAGTTACATAATTGCTTAATTGAAGCATAATTGCTGCATGTTAATACAGAGATAAATGTTAGATCAAAATATTATAACTGACCAAGAGGGAATTAATGAAAAAGGAAAGCCGCATTTCCTCCTCCACTGATCATAACAATGTCACACTTGAAAAATATTCTTGAGAAGCTTAGCATTGCAGGATTACAACACTTAAAAGGCATTTGGATGCGAAAATGAAATGAAGGGTTTAGACAGACGTAGGCCAAATGCTGGCATTTGGGATTAGATCAGTTTAGGAGATCAGGTCAGCATGGAGGAGTTGGACAGAAAGGTCTGTTTTCCTGCTGTATAACTTTATGACTCTATAAGAAAAGAACTTTAAAAATACTTTCAATAGCTGTTAATTTTAGTTTCACATTTTTTTTAAAATGATAATTTGCTATGCTAGTTGCCCTTTGTGTTTTTGGAAAGTAATAATTCATATGGGGCTTATATAGTGAGTCTCAGCAATTAATTAAAGAGTAGTAAATAACATGTGCAGTTCTACCAGGGAACCACTGGAATGTATCTGACACTACACGGTAAATATATTATACATGTTTATTTGAACAAGTGGATTTGATACACTGAACAGTCTTTGCTCTTTCCATGATCTCTTGCAGATCTTGTAACCCTTTTGCTTGCTATTTTAGATGTACTGTAGTGCCATGCACAATCTTTTACAAACTGCATCCAAGCATTCATACCATATTTATGGAAAACCCGTTGTGAAGAACATTATGTCCAGATATATAAATATCTAAAAGGATCCCATTGCATTGTGGCAATTCTAAATTATTCAGTTGTTGTCAACATTGAATTTTGTAATACAAAGTTACGACAGAAATAGGATCATAATGTAAACCTTAAGATACGGAGAAGGCCTAGGATAATTAAATGACATTGACAGTAAATAAACTTTGGTGTTGCTTAGTTTTAAAACTTCTCTGCTTAGGTATTTGGATGAATTCAAAAATTAATTCAAAAATATGTTTTATCATCTATATTGATTTATATGTTTCCGGTAAATCAACTTACATTTATAATGAAACATTAGTGACATGTTTTGCCAACAACTTTTTGTTTCTAATTTATAGGATCTATATTTCTTTTCATTTTATTATCAATCTGCTCTTTCTCTTTTTTTGTAGAGACATCTGATTACTATAGGATTGAACTTCATTTAATTTCAGTATTTGGGCCGAATAAGAAAAAGTCACAAACTCTTTAAAATATTCTGTTCTACAGCTGAATTCGGATTATGTGTTTTGTTTCCAAGCAAGCTAATGTCATTTCAGTTGAACATTTATGACATCTGGTTGCAAAATTAAATTATTGATGATTATGTAAAGTATGGATTGCCAAAATTTCTCATAATTTTAAATATTGGTTGCTATTTTGAACAAGCTTCATCTGAGTTTTGTGTGTGTGAGAACCAATGATCAAATTTATGCCAACTGCAATTTTTTAATCTTCTGCATTGAATCAGTTCTTTCCTCAGTTTAATGCAGAGACATCAAGGTGACAAACATTTATTGGAGGAGAAACTGGGCTCATTAGCACCTAGCTTTTGTGTGCTATGAATGTCCCTAGAACTTCAAAATGGTGTCAATAGCGTGAGTGTGGTTATGGGCAATCTACATGCAATGATGAGAACATTAGTCCACACTAAGCAGAACAGGCAGATTGTGATTTTGAATCAACACATGATTCTAATCTGATGTCACTGGTGCTATTCAAACTCAATAATCCAACAAACCTCAATCTCAATTTTGCGCAGCAGAACATGTGTTTAACACAGGCCGTAGAATACGCCAAACACTGGGAGTGAGATATTGTCAACTGCTTTCATGTTTTTTTAGTTGTCATATATCTCTATCTTTGGTAATTGCTCTCTTTAGTTACAGATGTCTGTGGGGAGTATGTGGCATTTGCCGACTTCAGGTTTCTGCACAAATCAACTGTCCTATGACATAAAGGCCAGCTGAAGAAGGAACAGGTGCCATTGAGCAATGTAAATTGTTAGAAAAGGCCAAAGGAGTGTTGTCAAGTTGCCAGCAAGAGGTCATATCATGAGGGAGCAATTCTCTTCACTGAACCTCAGCAAGAAACCAGAGTATGAAAGTTTTGTAAATTAGCAAGGACGTCGCAATTGAAACCTGTCATCCCCCTGTTGTAATCACATCAGAAACCTCAGTATGGTGCAAGGATCACAATGCCTTTTTTAAAAAAATTCAGTTGCAGGATGTGGGCAACATTGGCTATGCAGCATTTATTGCCCATCCCAGAAGACAGTAAAGAGTTAATCACATTGCTATCGGCCTGGAGTCACATGTAAGCCAGACCAGGTAAGGATGGCAGTTACCTTCTCTGAAGAACATGTTTGAAACAGTTGGACTTTTCCAACAATTGGCAATGGTTTCATGTCATTATTAGATTCTTAACTCCAGATTTTGTTGTTTATTGAATTTAAATTCCACTATCTGTCATGACAAGATTTGAACCTGAGATCTCAGTACATTACTTGGGTCTCTGGATTAACAGTGCAGCAATAGTATCATTGCACCATCACATCCCCAACAGCTACAAGCGATCATAGAATGAACTCTTGTTCCAAAGTAGCGTCATTTGATTGCAAAATGTTTGCCCTATTTCTCTATCCATATATGCTGCGTACTGATTTTCCACATCACTTTCCACTTTATGTTCCAGATTTCCAGCATTGACAGTACTTTACAGTTATGAACTTTTCTCAATATTGCTTCATCCAGATTGGAGCTGGCTAAATATAACTGCCCGCTGTTTAACATCCACTGTTCAATCAAAGAGATCGTTGAGTTTTTCTGTTCAGAAAACTAACTATATTTCATTCTTTCTTGCTCGAGATCAGCAGGGAAAGTGAGTATGCACCTTTGCAAAGAGCTTAGATCTTGCCATGGTTAGGGGAGTATTGAAAGCATTTTGAAGCCCATTGCTTTATGGATACCATGTGTCAACTGTGGTAGAACTGACTGGGAGAGGCATGGTGGCACAGTGGTCAGCACTGCTGCCTCACAGCGCCTGAGACCCGGGTTCAATTCCCAACTCAGGCGACTGACTGTGTAGAGTTTGCACGTTCTCCCCGTGTCGGCGTGGGTTTCCTCCGGGTGCTCTGGTTTCCTCCCACAGTCCAAAGATGTGTGGGTCAGGTGAATTGGCCATGCGGAATTGCCTGTAGTGTTAGGTAAGGGGTAAATGTAGGGGTATGGGTGGGTTGCGCTTCGGCGGGTTGGTGTGGACTTGTTGGGCTGAAGGGCCTGTTTCCACACTGTAAGTAATCTAATCTAATCTAAATGTGTCAGAGTTTGATGTAGTTTCTTGATTAAACAGCACTGCTGGCATGATATGCCTGAGTGCTGTCTTATATGTTAACTTGTACAACATGTGACACAAAGATCTTTTGACGTAGATGGCTTGAAGTTTATGAATAATACTACTATTTGCATTGCTATATTTTCACGGGCTCATTCATAATCTGTTTTTTTTTCTCACTGATGTTCCTGTACATTAAGTATACACAACTGACTGACTGAATACACAATACTGACTCCATTGCACTGACCATGTGACTGAAGATGAGATGGGCACATTCATAAGGGAATATCACATGTCATTATATCATTTAACTGTTTTGAGGGTATATTTGGCCATCTGACCTAGAATTTTTGAATAAAGCATCATAATCCCCTTGCAAAATATCTAACTGGTAAGTGACAGTAGGTAGCAAATCATTCAAATCGATATTCTGGCAGTCGTCATGTTGTCATCATTGTGCAGCAATTCACCATGAGAGTTGTAGTTGAACTACCAAGGAAAACTGAGAGTGGTTACTGCACAACAAGGTATAGTAGTTCATGACTTTACTGATAACCTTGGGGTACAATGCATACATTTGCATGTCATGCGTGCAAAGAAAGCCATGCTGTTAAACAAAATGCAACTGAAGAGGCAATTGACATGTTGAAATAATGCTTTCATTATCTGGATTATCCTGCTGGAGTTCTGCATTATGAATGAGCCTGTGACATTACAGCAATGTAATTCGTGGATTATTCATAGACTTTAAGACATCAACTTCAAAAGATCTTTGTATCACATGTTCAATGTGTTAACATACAGGAGGCTACTCAGTCATATCATACCAACAATGCTACTCAACCAAGAAACGACACCAGGCCTCCCAGTCAGCTCTACAATTTATGCTCAGTGGCATGGTGGATAACCTTACAATGTGATAGGACAGATCTTGTCACTCTGAAGGAAACAGCAGTGAAACAGCAGAAGTGAAGAGGAAGGAAAAAGACATTCTAAGAAGACAACTTAATGAGTCCCCTTCTGCCAGAGTTTACTGTGAAGTTGGCACACTGTAAAACATTATCAATGGTTATGATTAATCATATATCATGATTCCCACTTCTATTTCTGGGAGCATTGTGGACTAGACGAGGCTGCATCCCTGAGCTCTTTGTTTGCTATCATATTGCTCATTCATTCTGAGCCTACCTGGATACTCACAGCATCTTTGCCTTGCCATGCAGTTTTGCACTCTGCCCACTTCCCTCAAAGTGGAGGCTCATATAGTCCAATCTTGCCATGAATTTAGTACACAGCCACAAAGGCCATAATTGTCTTCAGGCCTCAATCAAGACAAGGGAGATAGCCTTGCTCAGGAATACAATAAATGAAGGACAACTTTCAATATCAATCCAGAGACTGGGATACAGCCAGTCAGAAGCTCTGGGCAACTTGAGTAAGGACGTTTTCTGCATAAGGCGTGAGGAGCCGAATATCAGGCAGCCCACCACCCATCTTGAAATATTCTATCAATACGAGGGGGATACTTTCCACTTGGGCCAAGGAAGAGGTGGGTGCTAAGAGCAATGGAAGCAAGTGGCACAACTGTTACTTTTGGTGCATGTGGGGAGTCATTTTGGGTGACTGCTTAGAAACACAGAGACCATGTAAGGTTAAAGCTGTTGAGTGTTGAGGTGGCAACAGTGAATGAGGGAAGATGTTGCAAGCAATAGCGAGAGTTGTAAAGCTTGAGCCTTTGTGTCTTAGTTTTGACATTCTGAAAAATATCACAGGTCTACTTTTGTTCCTGCTAAACGGTTATTACATAAACCTGTAGCTCTTCATAAAGAAATTCATCTGTGAGCAATTTTGTTTTTTTTTTAACCTTCAACTCTCTGGTCTTTGCTATTGGCCACAAGCATATCTCTTGCTTTCCTTTCCCCTACTGGTGTGTTGTTGAAAAACATTTTCATGTCACTGCTGGGCATTTATGACATGCATAAAGGGAGATAATTAACTAGCAACCCAGTATTATGGGCTTTCTGGAGGTAAATGTAAGCTTAAGAGAATTTTTAATAGCTACTGGAAGAACCATTTTGTCAGTAACACAATACCTTTCAGCATGTTATCATTTTTTCATCTCCACAAATTACTGCAATTTGCTAAAAGCTGCCAGAAAGCATAGTGCAATGACCTTGCCAGGAATTTGAAAATAGACACTTGTGAGTGCATAGGAACTTGTGTTCACAGCATTAATGGGCTATTTCTGTTGAAGATAGTCTGCTAAATTCACTACGAAAACATTCTGTGATCTCTTAATTCGGTACTTGCTGTTTAAACCTGGAAATATTGGTCGATCTTGCAATAAATTTCACAAATTTACCATGAATAGAAACCAAAAGAATGAAGTCACAGATGGTCAAAGTTTAAATATCTCAGATGAAAACCTATGTTGCTAGAAGAAACCAAATCTTCAGGTATTAATCACTGGGAGATATCAAACAGTCATTCCAAAGAAATTAGGAAACGAAGATTTCTTCAAGTTTGCATAGTAACTCATTCATAAACATATAATTGATGCACTTGCTAAAACCGAAGAATTACATTTGAAATGGCCCTGACAAGAAACTTAATATGACATTATCATATGAATAAGTCCACTCATTTGCCTTTCCTTTTAGAAAAGTAATTTATGCATCAGATCTTAATATCCTGAAAGCAAAATTAAACAGCCACAAGGGGACAGATACAAGAATACAGAAACATTGTTAGAGCACCTCAGTTTCCAAATCAGCAGACAAATTGCCCACTTATGCTCCTAGGAGCCATAAAGTCATAATATACAATTGATTTGTGGTAGGTAGTGTTGAAGATTGAAATATTGCTATCATAAAATGCTGTATTATTAGTGTGATTCTATTGTTATCCAATTGTGATCATCAGAAATTGCAGCTAAAGAAAATATTAATTAGAGTGGTGTTCCATTGTTTCCTGAGTCTCCTCCCCGAGAATGAGAAAAGCAGATCCAGAAATTCTCCCTTGTTTCTTCTTTTTTAATTAATTCATGGAATGTGGGCAGTGCTGGCTGGTTCAACATTTATTGCGTAGTCCTAGTCATCCTTGAGTAGGTTTGGTGAACTGCCATTTTGAATTGCTGAAGCCTATTTGCTGTAGGTAGACGCACAATGTCGTGAGGAAGGGATTTTCAGGATTTTGACGAATCAACATTGAAGAAATGACAATATATTTCCAAGTAAGGATGGTGAATGGTTTGGAAGAAAACTTGCAGTTGATTGTGTTCCACTGTATCTGCTGCCTTTGTCCTTCTAGCTGGTAGCGGTTGTAGGTTTTGAGGGTTCTGTCTAAAGAACTTGCATGAATTTCTATGATACTTTTGTAGATGGTGCATGTTGTAGCTGCTGAGTGCCATTAATGGAGGGACTGTATGTTTGTTGATACCAATTACAATACAACTTTGTCCAGGATGACAATAAGTATATGGAGTGTTATTGGAGTTGCAGGCAAATGAGGTGTATTCCATCACACTCCTAACTTGTGCCTTATAGATGGTGGCTTTGGGGAGTTATCAGGTGAGTTACACACTGCAGGATTCTTAGCTTTTTACCTGCCTTTGCAAACATAATACTGATATGGCTCTTGTTCCTATGCCCTTTTCTTGTCATATTCCATCCTTATGTATGTCTTTCACTTTCCATGCCACTATTTGTGCCATTATGTACTACAATTGTGATAATGTTGGTATTTTTCTCCATATTGCATGATATTTGCACATAAGCTGCTTTCTTGCCTTTTTAAATTTGTATTAGTCTTTATTAAAATGGAAAAAAAAGAATAATGCAGTTATGAAGTAGAAAGAAGCTAAAAAAGAAAAAAAATGTTTTAATGACTGCAGGAAACATCCACAATAAATGCATGTATTACCAGTGAAAAACTACTTTCAAATCAACTGTTCAGGGAATTTCACAGATCTGGAATAGGTGGGACTTGAACCCTTGCCTCCTGGATCAAACAAGGGATTTTACCACTGCACTACAAGAGGCCTTAAATATGGAGCACTTCACGAATTTGCATCACCCTTGTACAGAGGCCATGCTCATCTCTGATTTGCTCCAATTTTAGTGTATGCGCTGTTGAAGCAAGCACTACTACCAGTGAATAACGAACAATTCACTGATATTTCAGACATCAGTACCCAGCACAGAATGTGGGCTGAATGAATATGCTGAAAATAAACAACGGCCACTAAATAATCTTTTTTTAGATTAGATTAGATTACTTACAGTGTGGAAACAGGCCCTTCGGCCCAACAAGTCCACACCAACCCGCCGAAGCGCAACCCACCCAGACCCCCACATTTACCCCTTTCCTAACACTACGGGCAATTTAGCATGGCCAATTCACCTGACCCGCACATCTTTGGACTGTGGGAGGAAACCGGAGCACCCGGAGGAAACCCACGCAGACACGGGGAGAATGTGCAAACTCCACACAGTCAGTCGCCTGAGTCGGGAATTGAACCCGGGTCTCAGGCGCTGTGAGGCAGCAGTGCTAACCACTGTGCCACCGTGCCGCCCACATTTTCTTAACCTTTGTCCTATTTAATTTCAAACAACAAAGGATTTTTTGTAGCCTCATTGACTCAAAATTACTTGAGCAGAAACATCACTGATTAGTGCATAAATAACAATATCACAAAATTACCAACTCCAGAGAATCCTTTCAGGAAACGAAAAGACCAAACATAACATGCTGGTTTGGACTTAGTATCTGGCAGCTTTATCTAATACTACAGTGGTAATGTAAAAGATGTTATTCTTGATGAGAAATTTTGGAAATTCAAATAGAAACATGGCTGAAGATCATAAAGAAGGCTTTTTTAGGCAGAATATCGTAAGGAAGGCTTTTTAGGCAGAATATCTTAGATCGACTCCTAAATCAGTACTAAACAGCTGTTTGAGTAATGTAAACAAAGAAATGAAAAATTAAGGCCATGCATCAGTATAGTGTGGGGGAAACTATTGTTAATATAATGTAATCACAAACAATTTGCTGCTTCTAAAGACAGCCTTGTGCTTTTGTTCATAGGTTTTATTGAATTCCATTTAAAACGAATTGCTCCAAAGTATCAAAAGAAGTAGTAGTCAAAGACCAAAATTTCTTGCAATAGCGTAAAAATGTTTTAGACCAGATAAGAAGAAGTTTAGCTTCTTGCACGTGTTGTAGAACGAGTTCTGTTCGTTCACTGTGTTGTGCGTTTTTGCCTCCTGCAGGATATTTGTACTGGATGAAATAATACTTGTGTTGACTCCTGTAACGTTACAACCAGACATGTGTAACGTAGTTTTGAAAGGTTTAACAGATGTTTATTATAGATCCTATATATCAAACCAGCCAAGATTAACATTGACGACTCTACTTCTCAACCTCTCCTTGCCCGATATATTGATTTTCACGTTAAACCACCACCGGTTATCTCTCTCTCCGATGAGACAACAATTGTATTGTCTGGTAAGACCATGGTGTCTTTACACTTTATATCACATATGTCTACCAACAGTTCCTCTAATTTTGTTTCAGTGCAGTGCATAGACCTCTAAGGTGGGTACACGGCAGTGACTTCTGAAACAGGAAATCAGTATGTTGACATGTCAATTGGCATGTATGGAACCTTGGCAGAACCTCAGAATGGCCACACAAATTAGAAAAAGCATTGAAATCTACATATAAAATCATCAATAGCATTTCAGTGTCTGAGCTAATGTGAAGCTACTCGGTTACAAACTGTTACATGCTTCCAGCAGTATGTCATGCTTCAAATGGTTCCAGTTGAGACAGAGACTGAAATATTTATAACCTCAGGTTACATGCCTTGATATTGATATTTTGTCCTTTAAGGGCACTGGACTGGGCTGGTTCTATATTTTGGAAATCTTTGCTTTTCTCCAAATACAGAAGAACCTCAAATATCCGAAGGACATGGGCGGGAAGTATTTATTTTGATTAATTGAATTTGAGATAAGCGAATGCCAGACAACATAGTTTAGACAATTAAAAATCATACAACACCAGGTTATAGTCCAACAGGTTTAACTGGAAGCATGCTAGCTTTCGGAGTGATGATCCTTCATCAGGTGATTGTTGTCAGGTGAACAATCACCTGATGAAGGAGCGTCGCTTCGAAAGCTAGCGTGCTTCCAATTAAACCTGTTGGACTATAACCTGGTGTTGTGTGATTTTTAACTGTGTACATCCCAGTCCAACACCGGCATCTCCAAATCATAGTTTAGACAAGTATAGGGACCTTGCACTCTTGCTAGATAATCCAAAATTCTGATAATTGAATGCTGGATATTCGAAGTTCCTCTGTATTTGCATTTGGATTTCTGATGTACACTATCTGCATAGTTGTAGTATTCCTCTGAGACCTCACTGGTTGCATATCTCTTTGTTTTCCTCTGTTCTTGAAGAAAAAGGCCCTGTGTCTTAGAATGGTTGAGTTACTGGGTATGACTGCGCGACTTGTCTTCTGAGCATAGATTATGCGAGGAATTGTAATTCTTTCTCCATTGCTATTGCATGAAAATGCACAAAGACAAAGCAAGTGAATAATGCAAAAATTTTGATTTGTTGCTTGACATTCAATGACAATTGATCTGATAATATGCACCATACATTCTGCTAGACCACTTAACTGTGGATAGTGGAGTGATAATGTTGTATGGTTCATTCCCCACTTGATATATATGTCTTGAAATGATTTTCCAGGAAATTATTGTCTATTGTTAGACATTATCAGTTCTGGAATGTGGAATCAACTGAAAAAAGCAGTTACCATTTCAGTGATGCTTGCACTTGTTGTGCTATGCCATCTAATAATGGAAAATTTGAAGAAGTAATCCAGTATAATAATGTAATCTTCACCATAGAGTCATAGAGATGTACAGCATGGATACAGACCCTTTGGTCTAACCTGTCCATGCCGACCAGATATCCCAACCCAATCTAGTCCCACCTGTCAGCACCCGGCCCATATCCCTCCAAACCCTTCCTATTCATATACACATCCAAATGCCTCTTAAAAGTTGCAATTGTACCAGCCTCCACCACATCCTCTGGCAGCTCATTCCATACACGTACCACCCTCTGCTTACAAATGTTGCCCCATAGGCCTCTTTTATATCTTTCCCCTCTCACCCTAAACCTACGCCATCTAGTTCTGGACTCTCTGACAACAGGGAAAAGACTTTGTCTATTTATCCTATCCATGCCCCTCATAATTTTTCAAACCGCTATAAGGTCACCCCTCAGCCTCCGACACTCCAGGGAAAACAGCCCCAGCCTATTTAGCCTCGCCCTGTAGCTCAGATCCTCCAATCCTGGCAACATCCTTGTAGATCTTTTCTGAACTCTTTCAAGTTTCACAACATCTTTCCGATAGGAAGGAGACCAGAAATGCATGCAATATTCCAACAGTAGTCTAACCAATGTTCTGTACAGCCGCAACATGACCTCCCAACTCCTGTACGCAATACTTTGACCAATAAAGGAAAGCATACCAAACACCTTCTTCACTATCCTATCTACCTGTGACTCCACTTTCAAGAAGCTATGAAGCTGCATTCCAAGGTCTCTTTGTTCAGCAACACTCCCTAGGACCTTACATTAAGTGTATAAGTCCTGCTAAGATTTGCTTTCCCAAAATGCAGCACCTCATATTTACCTGAATTGAACTCCATCTGCCACTTCTCAGCCCATTAGCCCATCTGGTCCAGATCCTGTTGTAATCAGAGGTAACCCTCTTTGCTATCCACTACACCTCCAATTTTGGTGTCATCTGTAAACTTACGAACTCTTATGCTCGCATCCAAATCATTTATATAAATGACAAAAAGTAGAGGACCCAGCAGCGATCCTTGTGACACTCCACTGGTCACAGGCCTCCAGTCTGAAAAACAACCCTCAACCATCACCCTCTGTCTTCTACCTTTGAGCCAGTTCTGTATCCAAATGGCTAGTTCTCCCTGTATTCCATGAGATCTAACCTTGCTAATCAGTGTCTCATATGGAACCTTGTCGAACGCCTTATTACTGAAGTCCATATAGATCACATATACTGCTCTACCCTCATCAATCTTCTTTGTTACTTCTTCAAAAAACTCGATCAAGTTTGTGAGACATGATTTCCCACGCACAAAGCCATTTTGACTATCCCGAATCAGTCCTTGCCTTTCCAAATACATGTACATTCTGTCCCTCAGGATTCCCTCCAACAACTTGCCCACCACCAAGGTCAGACTCACCCGTCTATAGTTCCCTGGCTTGTCTTTACCGCCCTTCTTAAACAGTGGCACCACATTTGCCAACCTCCAGTCTTCCGCCACCTAACCTGTGTCTATCGATGATACAAATATCTCAGCAAAAGGCCCAGAAATCACTTCTCTAGCTTCCCACAGAGTTTTCGGGTGCACTTGATCAGGTCCTGGGGATTTATCCACTTTTAACCATTTCAAGACATACAGCACTTCCTCCTTTGTAATCTGGACATTTTGCAAGATGTCACCATCTATTTCCCTATAGTCTATATCTTCCATATCCTTTTCCACAATAAATACTGATGCAAAATATTAATTTAGTATCTCCCTAATTCTGTGGCTCCACACAAAGGCCATCTTTCTGATCTTTGAGGTGCCCTATTCTCTCCCTAGTTACCCTTTTGTCCTTAATATATTTGTATAAAACAATTGGATTCTCCTTAATTCTATTTGCCAAAGCTATCTCATGTCCCGGTTCTGCCCTCCTGGTTTCCCTCTTAAGTATACTCCTACTTTCTTTATACTCTTCTAAGGGTTCACTCGATCTATCCTGTCTGTACCTGACATATGCTTCCTTCTTTTTCTTAACCAAACCCTCAATTTCTTTAGTCATCCAGCATTCCCTATACCAGCCTTCCCTTTCACCCTGACAGGAATATACTTTCTTTGGGTTCCTTTTATCTCATTTCTGAAGGCTTCCTATTTTCCAGCTGTCCCTTTACCTGTGAACATCTGCCTTCAATCAGCTTTCGAAAGTTCTTGCCTAATGCCGTCAAAATTGGCCTTTCTCCAATTTAGAACTTCAGCTTTTAGATCTGGTCTATCCTTTTCCATCACTATTTTAAAACGAATAGAATTATGATCGCTGGCCCCAAAGTGCTCCCCCACTGACACCTCAGTCACCTGCCCTGCCTTATTTCCCAAGAGTAGGTCAAGTTTTGCACCTTCTCTAGTAGGTACATCCACATACTGAGTCAGAAAATTGTCTTGTACACTTTTAAGAAATTCCTCTCCATCTAAACCTTGAACACTATGGTTGTCACAGTCAATGTTTGGAAAGTTAAAATCCCCGACCATAACTACCCTATTATTCTTACAGATAGCTGAGATCTCCTTTCAAGTTTGTTTCTCAATTTCCCTCTGACTACTGGGGGGTCTATAACGCAATCCCAATAAGATGATCATCCCTTTCTTATTTCTCAGTTCCACCCAAATAACTTTCCTGGATGTATTTCCAGCAATATCCTCCCTCAGCATGTTCTTGATACGTTTGGCATGCCTCGCATACATTCATGAGTTCGAGAGTGTGGTGCTGGAAAAGCACATCAGGTCAGGCAGCATGCGAGGAGCAGGAGAATTGACGTTTCTGGCATAAGCCCTTCATGAGAAATCATGAGTTATTTAATATTCTGATTTGTCACTCACCAGTGCATAGATTTACTTGCTGGTCTTCTTAAATATTGAATACTCATTTATCCCTGGAAATAATGTTATCATCATATCTTCATATGGGTCCTTTCAGTTTTAGAATTTGTTTGCTCTTGAAAATAAAATGTCATGATAACCCATATTCATCTCTTTTACATTGCACATTGTCGGTTTTACCATAATGGATATGGTTTGAATAATTTGAATTGTGACAACATAAAGGTTTTTGCATACTGTTATGTCCGCCACTCATGAACCATTGGCCAGATAGAAGATTTTGGAATGTCAAGATTAACTATGCATTGTCACAGTGGTGTGATTCTGACACAAGAGGAATTGGTGAGGCAATCTCTCATAGGTTGTGCCATATAGCAACCTATAAGAGATTGCCTCAGAATGCATAATGGCATAATGTTGTTAATTCTGTGTCAATTTTAGCATTCAGGGTGTGAAATTCTGTTTTTTCAGGATATATGGTGGGTTAGATTAACAATACAAAAATAGTTTTTCACCCTCTTTACTGTACCACTTACCAATGCGTTTGTTTGCATTTGTAAATTTTAAGATTGGTTTGCAGCCAGTGTTGTGGTACTATAACATCTTGACAGTCCTTTGTGTTCTGTCCAGAACCTAGCTTGGCTTTTGGAACTAAATTTCCTGAACATACAGATCCAATGCACTTTGATGCCACATGCTTTGGAGATATGAACAAAAGCCTTTGGTAGGAACGTCAAACTGTATCTCTAACTGATATTGTTTTTAAATTTCTTGAACATACATACACAATGCACTTTGATGCCACATGCTTTGCAGAAATGTTTGATAGTTGTATCAAACTGTATCTCTAACTGATATTGTTTCTTTGCTAAATGCAGCAACAACTCGGCAGCGTCACAATGGCATCTATCTTCAATAATGCATCAATAATATTGTTCTTTTACCTTGCCCAGAAGATGCTTTAACTGGTTCAGGTACAATTGTTAATGTGATTAATTCTTCTTTGAGAAATTGCCCTGAGGCGTTTTGCGGGAACACCTTGCAATGAAGGTGTCCAAAAACTTTTGGGATTGTTGCCCCATGACATAACTTGGACTCTGTTGATCCTGAAGTTAATCTCTACTTTGAGCTGCTCTCTAGGTCTCCACCAGACCTTCTCTGGCCTTTTTGATCTTCAATGGAAAGATCGGATGTATTATTTCTGCAAAGCAAAATAACAAGTAAGATTTTCAGAGATCTCTTCCCAGGATTACTTATCACTTGATCTGCAAATTAAACCTGCATGCATTATTTGAATAGTTACAATTCAATAATATAGAACTATAGACCAGTGAGCCTGAAATCAGTGGTCGGCAAGTTGTTGGAGGGAATCCTGAGGAACAAGATGTACATTTTTTGGAAAGGCAAGGACTGATTAGGGATGGTTTTGTGTGTGGGAACTCATGTCTCACAAATTTGATTGAGTTTTTTGAGGAAGTAACAAATCAGATTGATGAGGGCAGAGTGGTAGATGTGATCTATATGGACTTCAGTAAGGCGTTCAACAAGGTTCCACATGGGAGACTGATTAGCAAAGTTAGATTTCACGGAATACAGGGAGAACTAACCTTTTGGATATAGAACTGGCTCAAAGGTAGAAGACAGAGGGCGGTGGTGGAAGGTTGTTTTTCAGACTGGAGGACTGTGACCAATGGAGTATCACAAGGATCGGTGCTGGGCCCTCTACGTTTTGTCATTTACATAAATGATTTGTGGGCGGCACGGTGGCACAGTGGTTAGCACTGCTGCCTCACAGCGCCTGTAGACCCGGGTTCAATTCCCGACTCAGGCGACTGACTGTGTGGAGTTTGCACGTTCTCCCCGTGTCTGCGTGGGTTTCCTCCGGGTGCTCCGGTTTCCTCCCACAGTCACAAAGATGTGCGGGTCAGGTGAATTGGCCATGCTAAATTGCCCATAGTGTTAGGTAAGGGGTAAATGTAGGGGTATGGGTGGGTTGCGCTTCGGCGGGTCGGTGTGGACTTGTTGGGCCGAAGGGCCTGTTTCCACACTGTAAGTCTAATCTAATCATAAGAGATACAGTTAGTAAGTTTGCAGATGACACCAAAATTGGAGGTGTAGTGGACAGCGAAGAGGGTTACCTCAGATTACAACAGGATCTGGACCAGATGGGCCAATGGGCTGAGAAGTGGCAGATGGAGTTTAATTCAGATAAATGTGAGGTGCTGCATTTTGGGAAAGCATTTCTTAGCAGGACTTATACATTTAATGGTAAGGTTCTGGGGTGTGCTGCTGAACAAAGAGACCTTGGAGTTCAGGTTGAAAGTGGAGTCACAGGTAAATAGGATAGTGAAGAAGGCAATTGGTATGCTTTCCTTTATTGGTCAAAGTATTGAGTACAGGAGTTGGAAGATCATATTGCAGCTGTACAGGACATTGGTTAGGCCACTGTTGCAATATTGCGTGCATTTCTGGTCTCCTTCCTATCAGAAAGATGTTGTGAAACTTGAAAGGATTCAGAAAACACTTACAAGGACGTTGTCAGGGTTAGAAGATTTGAGCTATAGGGAGAGGCTGAACAGGCCGGGGCTGTTTTCTCTGGAGCATCAGGGGCTGAGGGGTAACTTTATCGAGATTTACAAAATTATGAGGGGCATGATAGGGAAATAGGTAAAGTCTTTTTCCTGGGGTTGGGGAGTCCAGAACTAGAGGGCATAGGTTTAGGGTGAGAGGGGAAAGATATGAAAGAGACCTATGGGGCAACGTTTTCACACAGTGGGTGGTACATGTATGGAATGAGCTGCCAGAGGAAGTGGTGGAGGCTGGTACAGTTACAACATTTAAAAGGCATTTGGATGGGTTTATGAATAGGAAGGGTTTGGAGAGATATGGATCGGGTGCTGGCAGGTGGGACTAGATTGGGTTGGGATATCTGATCGGCATGGATGGGTTGGACCGAAGGGTCTGTTTCCATGCTGTACCTCTCTATGACTCTATGACTCTTTATCGTTTGCAACTCTACTCAGCATTAATTGCCTTGCATTTTTTTTGTCAAAGGTAGTAGACTTTTTTAATCTATGTAGATTACAGAGCTTGTTTGTTTCTTTCTTTTAGTTGTTATGCCGTGTTTTGTTTTTATTTTTCTCTCTTCTTTAATTTTGCATTAATGCTGCTCCTTTACTGGGCTTTATTTCCTATGAACTTTTAAGAAATCAAGGCTTCTAGTAGTATATTTCAGCTTGTAGATGGTGGTCAAACTGACTAAGGAGTAATTACATCATGTTGGCTTTTCTGTACTTTTTTACTAAATTGGAGAGAAAATGGCAGAATCAAAGAACTTTTGCATAAAGGTAAGATTTAATAGTTTAGAAGTGTGTTTTTTAGTCCTTTAAATGTTGTATGTTCAAATGTTTGTTCAAGAGGTTTCTGCATATAAATGGAGTGGATAATTTTACTGCTGTTTCTTCAATTTTTAATCATGTAAGAAGTCTCTTGATAGCCTTTTTTAACTTCTAAATTGGAGAGTAAGCTGTTGGGAGCAAACAGTCGTTTTGAGAGAGACAAATATTTTTTGATGAAATGTTGGAGACTTCAACTGCTTTATATACAAGTTATTTATTTTGGCTTTGAAGAGATGTAAATTTGGAACCTTGATCCAACTGTATTTCTATTGATAGTCAATAAATGAGTAAAAGACCAAAGTTTGTTTTCCACAACTATTTCAGAGATGATTGTCAAAGGAATAGATACAAAAATTGAGTTGTCTTATCCATAATTGTAAAGATAACCTGACAGTTGTTCCATTTCCACGATGACCCTGCAAGTATATTATCATTATTATACTAAATGACCCTTCAAAACCTGGAATGATTATTATTGGTGCTGGTTTAATATTTTTGTTCAGGTTTTTATGTCAGCTGATATATATAGCAAATTTTGTATCACTGCATTGTATTATTATGAAAACCTGGCCTAGAAGTTGGGTTTTCCTACATATTTTATCATAGGGGTTTCATGTGCTACTCTTAATATCTCAACGATATCTGTACCGCTACATGATGAATAATTACACAATCTTTCCACTGCAAGTCTGCAGGGATGTCTCCACTTGCTCATCAAAATTCCATTTTTAACATTCTGGAACTCATTCATCTTCAGCTTCTGTGTGGATTGACTGATTTAACTTGCTTAGCTCTGGATCTGCCTTCTGAGTACCACTTAAAGAATTCTTACTAAATCCTTCGTTTGAAGTATCCCCATCTTAAAAGTAAGTTTCAGTTACTCTAACAGCTGCCTGTGGTATCACTTTGAACTCTGATGTTGAAAATTGTTTTGATCTCAGCAGATCATAGAAAAATACCTGGAAATTATTTTTGTAACAGTTCCATCTCTTTAACATCACTCTGACTCTCTGAGATTGTGAAAAAAACTGCCATTTTTCCTCGAGCTGAATCATTTCTTCTGACTAAATCAACAGAAAATTACTAGGTAACTCCTACTGTCACCCAGCTGTTTGTTTTTGATGTCGATTGTAGGCTAGGTCTAGATGTGAGCAGTCTTGCTCCTCCTTCTCCCAACTGCAGGAACCGTGCTCTGGGATTGTCTGATGGTTCATAAAACAAATATCACAAATATATCTGCTGTTATCATCCTGCTGAATTGTGCAGTGTTTCATGCCACTTATATGTTTAATTTATTCCATAGTCTGATATAAACAGGACTGGACAGGCATAATTCTTTCCAAAACAGAAAAGAAATGCAATCCTTAATCTGTGATGGGGAATACCGAGCTCAATGATTCATGGATGCGAATGACTCCTTCCCTTCCTGGTTTCAGCTAATTGTTTTGTTGTCCAGGGCCATTTGTTTACGATAATAACATTTATAATGTTTTAATTGAGTTATGCAATGGCTGCTGTCCTGTACTGTTGTTTATGATGATGCCTCTTCCCTTTTCTTAACTGCATTAGAGAATGACAGTTATGTTGCACTACAATTTGTCTTAATCCTAGTTTCAGTAGTATTTCAATGAACCAGAGTTTTGCCTGACTCATCCTTCTGTGAAGTTACAATTAACACCTTTATACAGTTATGGTCACCTCTAGCTTGAAGTTTGGCTCATTATAATTTACAGTTCAAGGACTTGGTTTTAGTCTTTTTTTAAAAAAGATCTTACGATCTTACAGTTCAAGAAAGTTAGCCTTGTCTGCTCCAATCTCCTCCTTTACTCTGATCAGGTCTCCTTGATGTCACCACCATGGATGTGCTTATTGCATTCAATCAAGGGTGAATCCTTTCAGGCTCATATACAATACAGGCTGTCTAGCCTGCTTCTAGCTGTCCACAAGCCAGAACTGCTCCCAAAAATTGAGAAAACTGGGGACATGAAATGATAATTAACAAGGCTGGTAATAGGTCTAAGCAGCTACTGCATCATGAGATCAGGTAGTCTGTTAGGAAATGCTAGGAAACTGTTGTTTGAAGAAGTCTAGAGTGAATCTTTGAGATACTGATGTTTCTTTTTGTGGACAGCTGTAGCCTGTCACAGCTGCAGCAGAGATTTATTTGAAAAAAAGGAGGATGAAAGGAAAGGTTTTCATATCCCTGGGACTATTTAAGTTATTTGATTGCAACTACCTCCTGGATCCCACCTTCAGCCAAAGGACAGGCTGCTGAAGGACTGCCCTTGTGATCCAGTCAGAGATGGGAATATCAAGCTAATGCTGAAAAGGTTTAACAGTGACAAACTAATTGTCTTTCATTGATGGGTGGGCTCACAACATCCATGCTGTGGGGAAAGATTTTGAAGAACCTTTTACATGCATTATGATTGACTGTGTAGGTCCCCTCCCAAGAATTAAAAGTTAGAACCAGTACTTGCTAACCATAATGGATGTGTCTACCTGATTTCTGGAGGCAATTCCATTATGGAGTATTAAGGCAAAAAGGGCGGGAGAGGATTTAGTTGCTTTCTTCACATAGTATGGACTACACACAGAGATTCAATCAGGCCAAGGGTCTAATTTTACTGCTAGGCTGTTTAAGGAAGTCATGGATAGGTTAGGCATACAGCACTTTAAAAATCAAGTGCATATCATCCTGAATCCCAGGGAGCTTTGGAAAAGTGACATCACACCCTGGAAACCTTGTTAAGAGCGTACTGTCAGGATTACCAGAATTATTGGGATAAAGGTATCCCATTCATAGTCTTTGCTTTTAGGGATGCCCCAAATGAATCCATCCAGTTTACTCCCTTTGAGTTAATATTCAGACATGAAGTGAGAGGGCCTTTGAAATTAATTAAAGAGAAATTGCCAGGGTCAAAGTCTGAAATCTCATACTTGGATTATGTACCTGAAGTGAAGGACAGATTAAATCAGGTAGGTGAGTTAGCTAAACAGCTCCTGAAGAGGGTACAGCGTAGAATGGAGAAAGTGGCAGATAAAGACCCTAAGCTTTGGATGCTTTCCCATGGGGATGATGGATTAGAATTGTAAGGCAGAAGTGGGTACCGCAGATGCTGGAGATTAGCATCAAGATTAGAGTGGTGCTGGAAAAACACAGCAGGTCAGACAGCATCTGAGGAGCTGGAAAGTCGACATTTTGGGAAATTCCTGATGAAGGGTTTTTGCCCGAAAGGTTGATTTTCATGCTCCTTGGATGCTGCCTGCCCTGTTGAACTTTTCCAGCACCACTTTAATTTTGACTGTATTACTATTGTTACCAGCAGTAGGATATCCCTTTAAAGCCAGATTTAGTGGTCCCTATCAAATTGAGAAAAAGTTGAGTCAGATAAACTATCTGTAAGGATGCCAAATAGAAAAAAAGTGTATTGGCTATGTCATTGACTATGTTGAAACCTTATCAAAATAGAGAGAGAGAGCACTGGAGAAACAGTTGTTAGTTATTGCCATGCAGAATGAAGAACCAAATCCAGATGTTGTAGAGTTTGATGTGCCTCAAAATATGTTAAACAATGAGGAAGTCATTGAGGAGTGGGTTAGGTTAGTGAACGATCTCAGGAGCAAAGAACACGGTTGAAAGATTTGTTGCAGCAGTATAAGGACATATGCAGGACTAAGATGGAGAGGACTAATGCTATTATGCATGAGGAGAAGTAGGGAATGTTGTTCTGATAAAACAACACCCCTACAGGCTTAATCCTTTCAAAGCTACATAGCTCAGAGTTAGAACAAACAGAGTTGTAGTCTCTGGTTTGTTACCCGTGCCACGTGATAGAGAGTCGAGGAATAGGGAGAGAGAGCAGTTAAATGCGTGGCTACAGGGATGGTGCAGGAGGGAGGGATTCCGGTTTCTGGACAACTGGAGTTCTTTCTGGGGAAGGTGGGACTTCTATAAAAAGGATGGTCTACACCTGAACCTGAGGGGCACCAGTATCCTTGGGGGGAGGTTTGCTAGTGCTCTTTGGGAGGGTTTAAACTAACTCTGCCGGGGCATGGGAACCTGGACTGTAGCTTTAGGGTACAGGACCTTGAGTGTAGGGAGGTTATGAATAATGCAGCGATCTCGAAGGAGGGTGCCTGTAAACAGAAGGGTGGATTAAAATGTGTATACTTCAATGCCAGAAGTATAAGAAATAAGGTAGGTGAACTTGCAGCGTGGGTTGGTACCTGGGACTTCGATGTTGTGGCCACTACAGAGACGTGGGTACAACAGGGACAAGAATGGCTGTTGCAGGTTCCAGGGTTTAAATGTTTTAGTAGGATCAGACATGGGGGTAAAAAAGGGGGAGGTGTGGCATTACTTGTCAAAGATAGTATTACAGCAGTGGAATGGACGATGGAAGAGGACTTGCCATTTGAGGTAGTTTGGGCTGAGGTTAGAAATAGGAAAGGTGAGGTCACCCTGTTAGGTGTTTTCTACAGGCCTCCTAATAGTCCTAGAGAAGTAGAGGATAATATTGCGAGGATGATTCAGGAAAAGAGTGAAGGTAGCAGGGTGGTTGTTATGGGGGACTTGAACTTCCCAGATATTGACTGGGAGAGCTATAGCTCGAGTTCATTAGATGGGTCGGTGTTTGTCCAATGTGTGCAGGAGGGTTTCCTGACACAATATGTAGACAGGCCAACAAGAGGTGAGGCTATACTGGATTTGGTTCTAGGTAATGAACCAGGCCAGGTGTTAGACTTGGAGGTAGGTGAGCACTTCGGGGACAGTGACCACAACTCGGTGACTTTTACTTTAGTGATGGAGAGGGATAAGTGTGCGCCACAGGGCAAGAGTTATAGCTGGGGGCAGGGAAATTATGATGCAGTGAGGCATGACTTAGGATGTGTGGATTGGAAAAACAGGCTTCAAGAGAAGAACACTAATGAGATGTAGGGATTGTTCAAGGAGCAGCTACTACGTGTCCTCGATAAGTATGTACCAGTCAGGCATGGTGTAAAAGGCCTTGTGAGGCAGCCGTGGTTTAGTAAGGAATTGGAATCCCTTGTGAAAGGGAAGAAGGCGGCATATGTAAAGATGAGGCGTGAAGGTTCAGTTGGGGCGATAGAGAGTTATAAGGTAGCCAGGAAGGATGTAAAGAGAGAGCTAAGAGAAGCGAGAAGGGGACATGAAAAGTCTTTAGCTGGTAGGATTAGGGAAAACCCAAAGGCTTTCTATAGGTATGTCAGGAATAAAAGGATGACTAGGGTAGGTATTGGTCCAGTCAAGGATAGTAGTGGGAAGTTGTGTGTGGAGGCGGAGGAGATTGGAGAGACACTAAATCAATACTTTTCATCAGTATTCACTCAGGAACAGGACACTGTTGCTGATGTGAATATGGAGTCACAAATGATTAGAATGGATGGCCTGGAAATATGCAGGGAAGAGGTTCTGGGAATATTGGAGAGGATGAAAATAGATAAGTCTCCTGGGCCTGATGGCATTTACCCTAGGATCCTATGGGAAGCTAGGGAGGAGATAGCAGAGCCATTGGCCTGGATTTTTATGTCGTCATTGTCAATGGGAATAGTACCAGAGGACTGGAGGATAGCGAATGTGGTCCCCTTGTTCAAGAAAGGGAGTAGGGATAGCCCTAGTAACTATAGGCCAGTGAGTCTGACTTCAGTGGTGGGCAAAGTCTTAGAGAGAATTGTAAGGGATAAGATTTATGAACATCTGGATAGGAATAACGTGATCAAGGATAGCCAGCATGGTTTTGTGAAGGGCAGGTCGTGCCTCACAAACCTTATTGAGTTCTTTGAGAAGGTGACTAAGGAAGTGGACGAGGGTAAAGCAGTAGATGTTGTGTATATGGATTTTAGTAAGGCGTTCGATAAGGTTCCCCATGGTAGGCTAATGCTAAAACTACGGAGGTATGGCATTGAGGATACATTAGAGGTTTGGATTAGGAATTGGCTGGCTGGAAGGAGACAGAGGGTAGTAGTTGATGGACTATGTTCATCTTGGAGTGCAGTTACTAGCGGTGTACCACAAGGATCTGTTTTGGGACCATTGCTTTTTGTTATCTTTATAAATGATCTAGAGGAAGGGCTTGAAAGCTGGGTAAGCAAGTTTGCGGATGACACAAAAGTCGGTGGAGTTGTGGATAGTGAGGAAGGAAGTGGTAGGTTACAGCGGGATATAGATAAGTTGCAGAGCTGGGCAGAAATGTGGCAAATGGAATTCAATGTAGCTAAGTGTGAAGTCATTCACTTTGGTAGGAGTAACAAGAAGATGGATTACTGGGCTAATGGTAGGCTACTTGGTAGTGTGGATGAGCAGAGGGATCTTGGTGTCCATGTACACAGATCTCTGAAAGTTGCCACCCAGGTAAATAGTGCTGTGAGGAAGGCATATGGTGTACTGGGCTTTATTGGTAGAGGAATTGAGTTCCGGAGTCCTGAGGTCATGTTGCAACTTTATAAGACTCTGGTGCGGCCTCATCTGGAGTATTGTGTGCAGTTTTGGTCGCCATACTATAGGAAGGATGTGGAGGCATTGGAACGAGTGCAGAGGAGGTTTACCAGGA
The DNA here is from genome assembly GCF_020745735.1 of Hemiscyllium ocellatum. Taxonomy (NCBI): domain Eukaryota; kingdom Metazoa; phylum Chordata; class Chondrichthyes; order Orectolobiformes; family Hemiscylliidae; genus Hemiscyllium; species Hemiscyllium ocellatum. The sequence continues at coordinate 57,849,773 of NC_083407.1, read as the reverse complement.
TGTTGCCTGGAATGGTAGGAAAATCTTATGAGGAAAGGCTGAGGCACTTGGGGCTGTTCTCATTGGAGAAGAGAAGGTTTAGGGGAGATTTGATAGAGGTGTATAAGATGATTAGGGGTTTAGATAGGGTCGACACTGAGAACCTTTTACCGCTAATGGAGTCAGGTGTTACTAGGGGACACAGCTTTAAATTAAGGGGTGGTAGGTATAGGACAGATGTTAGGGGTAGATTCTTTACACAGCGGGTTGTGAGTTCATGGAATGCCCTGCCAGTAGCAGTGGTGAACTCTCCTTCTTTATGGTCATTTAAGCGGGCATTTGGAAGTTAGTGGGCTAGTGTAGGTTAGGTAGGATTCGGTCGGCGCAACATCGAGGGCCAAAGGGCCTGTACTGCGCTGTATCTTTCTATGTTCTATGTTCTATGTTCTAGGTCCAGAAGGAAATGGATGCAATGCTCAATGGAGATATCATCAAACTGAGACAGAACAACCGGAGTTTGACGATCGTGTTAGTTCCCAAACCTGACGGGACTCAATGATCTTGTGTGGACTATCGGAAGGTCAACATCATAACAAAATCAGACTCATACCCAATACGAAGATTGGAGGACTGTACAGAGAAAGTTGGACAAGCCAGTTACATCATAAAGTGGGTCTTACTGCGTGGTTATTTACAGATACCTTTATTAAAGAAAGTGAAAGAAGTTTATGCATTTGTAATTCCAAATGGGCTATATCAATTCAAAGTGATGCCTTTTGGAATGAAAAATGCACCAGCCACATTCTAAAGACTCATGAACAGAATTGTGGCTGGGTTAACAAACTGCACAATCTATTTGGATGATATAGTAATCTTTAGTGAGTCATGGAATGATCACATGGTATAGTTGGTCGAGCTCTTTGAATGATTAAGAGAAGCAAAACTGGTAATATATACTCAAAGCAAACAGTATTCACGCAGTCAGAAGAACGTTCTTAGGACATAGTATCAGTCATGGAAGATTGACCCCAAGGAATGTAAAGATGAAGGCCATTGCAGAATTTCCATGACCAATTTCAAAGAAAGAGGTGCTTCAATTTTTGGGACCAAGGGGATTCTACTGGAAGTTTGTTCACATCTTCAGCAGCGTCGTGACACCACAAACAGAATTTCTGAATAATACAAAATTGCAGTGGACAGAACAGTTCCAGGAGGCATTTGACAATTTAAAAGCAGTATTAACCACCACACCAGTTTTATCTACACCAAATGTTTTGAAACCCTTCAAAGTTGCAATCGATGCGAGCGACACAGGAATTGGAGTTGTACTGCTACAGGCAGATGACAATGGAATTGAATGGCCAACTGGCTACTTTTGAAAGAAATTCAACACACACCAGAGAAAATACTCTGCGATTGAGAAGGAATTATTGAGTTTGGTACTGGCCTTACAATATTTTAATGATTGTGATGAACAATGTTTTGGAGACAGTTGTATACACAGATCACAATCCTCTTACATTCTTGGAATGACTTAAAGACAAGAATATGAGACTGTTTCATTGCAGTCTTATGTTACAGAAATTTAATATACATATTGTACATGTTGCGTGTCAGAAGAATGTGATAGCAGAATTGAATTGAATTTGTTGTCATGTGTACCAAGGCACAGTGAAAAGCTTTGTCTTGCGAGCAATACAGACAGATCACATAGTTAAGTAGCACAGATAAGTAAATAATAGGTAAACAGTGGCAAAAGCAAAAACACAGATACAGGCGAATGTTAAGAGTTTGTGACTCCATTCAGTATTCTAACAACAGTAGGGTAGAAACTGTTTTGAAACCGGCTGGTGCATGTGTTCAGACTTCTGTACCTTCTCCCCAATGGTAGAGGCTGCAGATAAACATTGCCAGGGTGGATGGATCTTTGAGGATGTTGGCGGTCTTTCCTTGACAGCGGCCTGGTAGATGGATTCTCTAGATGGGAGGTTGGCCTTTGTGATTGTCCAGGCCGAGTTCACCACTCTCTGTAAGTGTCTCTGATTTTGAATGGTACAGTTGCCATATCAGATAGTGATACATCCAGACAGAATGCTCTCGATGGCTCACCTGAAAAATTGGCAAGGGTATTTGCTGTCATGCCAAATTTCCTCTGCTGCCTGGGGAAGAAGAGATGTTGTTGGGCCTTTGTAACCAGCGCATCCACATGAAGAGTTCAAGAAAGCTTGTTGTGGATGGCCACTCCCAGGAGTTTGACATTCTCCACTCATTCCACCTCTGTGCTGTTAATATATTGGGGGACCATGAGTAACATCCTGCCGAAAGTCAATAATGCCGGCATTGAGAGCTAGGTTGTTCTCAATGTACCATTTTCCCAGGTCTTCCACCTCCCATCTATAGTCTGTTTCATTGCCATCTAAGATTTGACTGACTATGGTGGTGTCATCAGCAAGCTTGTAAATGGCATTCATCTGGTATTTAACGACGCAGTCATGGGTATACAGTGAGCACAGTAGGGGGCTGAGTACACACACCCTCAGGAGCTCAATGTTGAGAGTTAGTGAGGATGAAATATGGTCCCCAATTTTAATTGATTGTGGCCTGTGGGTCAGGAAACTGAGTGGGGCTTAGTCCGAGATCACTGAGTTTAGTAATCAGTCTCAAGGGGGTAATAGTGTTGATGGCTGAATTGTAGTCAATGAGTAGGATTCTTACATCGCTGTTCTTGGTGTCAAGATGTTCTAGGGAGGAGTGAAGGGCAAGTGATATGGCATCTGAAGTAGATCTGTTGGTGAGTGGGTCAAAGGTAGTGGGGAGGCTGGAGTTGATTAATGCCATGACCAGTCTTTCAAAGCACTTCATGACCACCAAAGTTAGGTCCACTGAATGGTAGTCATTGAGACATGCTGCATGAGTCTCCTTAGGCACAGGGATGATATTGGCCCTCTTCAAAAAGGCTGAGACAGGGGCCTGACCTCTGCCAGTCGATCTGCGCATTTTCTGAGTGCACGGCCTGGTACTCCGTCTGGTCCCATCGCTTTCCTTGGATTCACATGAAGGAAAACTGATCTGACCTCTGATGTGGTGACTATTGGGTTAGGTTTATCAGGATTTGTCGAAATAGGTATTACCTCTCCACCGGAATTCTGCTCAAAGTGAGCATAGAAGACGTTGAGACAATCTGGGAGGGATGTGCCATCATCTGCTATCTTGCACTGTCTCTTTTTAGAACCTGTGATGTCATTTAGTCCTTGCTATAGTTGCTGGGTGTCTGTCTGGGCCCCTAGTTTGGATCAGTATTTGTCCTTGGCAGTCTTAATGGCTCTGTGAAGGTCATACTTGGATTCCTTATCTGAAGGCCTCACGCCTGGTTTTTAGCAGGTTCTGTATGTCCTGATTCATCCAGGGCTTCCTGTTGGAGAACACCCGGATTGACTTCCTCGATCTGCAGTCGTCCACACACTTGCTGATAAAAGATGTGATGGTGGTGGCATACTCGTCCAAGATACCTGTGGATTGTTTGAACATGGCCCGTATCAGCCGATTCCAGACAGCACCAGAGTTGATCCTCTGCCTTCTTCGACCAGCACTGGACCGGTATCCACGAAGGGGTCTCCTGCTTGAGCTTTTGCCTGTAAGCCGGGCGAAGAAACATGGTATTGTGGTCAGAGTTCCTGAAATGAGAGCGGGGATGGAGCAGTAAGCAGCTTTCACAGCAGTGTAGCAATGATCTAAGATGTTCAAGCCCCTGGTGGGGTAGGTAAAGTTCTGGTGGTACTTGGGCAACACCATCCTTAGATTGGCTTGATTGAAGTTGCCAGTTACAACAAACAGGGCATCGGGGTGTTCCGTCTCCAGGGTGTTAGTGGTGGTACGGCACATTCAGAGCTTCCTCAATCTTTGCTTGTGGCAATATGTTCACAATAGTTAGTATAGCAGTATACTAACTGCGATAGATAGATGGGGCTGCATTTGATAGTGAGAAATTTAAGGTTTGGGGAGCAATTGCTGCTCAGGGTTGCAATGTCCATGTACCAGAAGTTGTTGATTAAAAAGCAAACCCTTTGTCTTACCAGAGGACACTGTATGGTCCATACGATGGATAGAAAAAACATCAGCCTGAAGTGTGCAGTCGGGAATGGATGGATTGTGCCAAGTTTCTGTGAAGAAGAATGCGCAATAGTCCCAACAGTTCATGCTGGAAGCTGAGCCATGATCTGAGTTCATCCATCTTGTTCTCCAGAGATTGTACATTTGTTCAGAGTAAGCTAGGAAGGGGGATCATGAAACCACGTAGTCTCAGTCTTACTAGCAGGCCAGCACGCTTACCCCGCTTCCTCACAGATTTCTTACATTTGAGTGGTCCAGTGGTCTGGTGGAGTGGAATGTGACTGCTTCCAGTTAAGTGATCCTTCCTAGGACCCTGTGGAGAAATTCCTGGTTTAATTTGCTGCCTATTTGCTGTTCCAGGTCCAGCCACGTATTTTGCACAAGTATTTGGGTTACTCTCCAGGTGCTTTCTGACAGATTTCATGTCAGGCACGCATTTTATGAGGTCGGGAGCATTTGTGTTGGTTCTTATGCAGATTTAACAGATAAAGTGCAGATGAGATTGAATAGATACCAATGTTATATACATGTGCAGAAATTAATATGAACTTAGATTAAGGTCCTCTGTATTTCCTTGTAAAAGGGGTTAAGAATTAGAAAAGAAAAGGTGCCATCTTTTCATTATGATGGTTCTTTATTTTTCTTAAGAGTGGCGGTGTTATGAAGTTGAAGGTGTGTCCTATACCTTTAAGAGAGAGTGAAAGTTGTTTTGCAATGAGAGCTTGCAGGCACCTGTCATGTGACTGACTAGGGGTCTCAGATGTACTGGAAAGTTGAAAATATGTTGGCTGTGAAATAAAGGCCTGAGTTTTGGTTGCTGTTTTTTGCAACTGTTTGGTTAAATTCAAACAAGTTTAAATTATGCCCAAGGATACTAAAACCCAATTGAATTTGAATTTATTGCTTTGTCAACTTCTGATGTTAGGGAGTATAAAGAAGCAGACATTTTGAAAGTTAACCAGGGAGAGTAACTGCTGTCTAGAGAGAGACTGCCATTCAAAACATTCTCTATCAAAGGTGCCTTTCCATATGAAACCTCTTTGCAGGAAAAGATAGAAGACAACCTAGGGAGACATTCAACTGAAAGAAGGAGGACACCGGAGATGACATCTGCTCTATGGTTTTGAAATTAAATTGATGTAATTTTAATATGGGTGGTTATTGGAACAGTTTCTTGTTCATAAAGTTGGAGGCAGATAACAAGCAGTTAAGAGGCTTGGACTTGTAAATAGTTGTTGTTTAATGTTCACTTTTAGCATTAAAGAATAAATTGATATTTTGTCTTTAAGTAGTGTAATTTGGGAGTTCTTTAACAGATGATGAGGCGAGTTGAGCTTTTCTGGGTGTTTGGGTTAATTAGCAGAAGGGTTCACTGCCTGTGTCGTAACAATAAAGATAAATATTATCATCCTTGAGGAATAGTTTCTAATGCCCTTTGGCATCTAAAGACTTTCAGGTGAAAAATGCCTTTATAATTTTATGGATAAACTGACACTGAACGTTTTGCTATGCACGAATTCACTGGCAATAATAAAGGATTCAATTTTCAGACATTCTTTGTTCTGTAACATATCAGTGCCCACAAAAACCAGTCAGTCTCCATTCAGTACCTGCTTCAATGAGTGAGGCAACAGAAGTTAGTGATGCAACATTAGTGTTTCCTAAAGGGAGTATTGAGGAAGTCATACATTACTCAAAGACAGATAATATATTTTGCTTTCATGCACATGTCATGGGAAATTAAACAAGTGGATACCTCATGGGAAATAAAACAAGTTCAGTCAAATGTTTTAGGAAATGAGAATTTGTTGTTATTGGCGTCCAGATCTTTTATATGCCTAAAGGGAGGAACTAAAATAAAATATTTGGAAATTTTGGAGTGGGGAGGGTGGGGGAGTGGAATAATTTTACACTGTTGATCTACAAATTAATTAAATGGTAGAAGAACATGGTAGCATGATTGATTGAATTAACACACAACAATTACAGTGAGGCTGTATTCACTATTATTATTCACTACTGAATTTTTTAAAGTATAATTCAATCAGACATAGCCTGCCCAGCTACATGTACAGGAATACATACATAAAACAGGGATTTTTTGCCCAAACTGCACTGACTTTCTATTTTACTTGAATGGGATGTTGCTGTTATTGTCAAAAAAGCCAACCGAGTGGGTGCAGTTCAGGCTTTACCACATTGCTGTGGGTTAGAGATATGTATAGATCAGACTGAGTGAGGATGACAGAATCCTTCCCTGAAGGACAATAGTGAAACCAATGCAACTTTTTTTAACCAAAAAGATAATCAATCCTAGCTGCTTTGGTTGCCATTAGTGAATATCTCATTTCAGATTTTTATCAGTTAAAGTTCAACCTTCTACTACATCAGGATTCCAATGCATGAGTGCAGAGCTTGTCCCAAAACTAGTCCAGTGACAAGGCAATTAATCAACTAACTGCAAACTGTAGATTTCCAGATTGAAGTGTGCAAATATGGATTCCAAACATTACAGTTCAATATACAATGTAATAACAATGAACAATGAGGGCAGAATCTTATGGGGTTTGAACAGTGTGGGTTATGATGAGATGTGTGGAATAATTGGATATTGGTATGTGGTTGTGGGATAATTGGACTGGTGTTAGTTTTTGATTTATATCATACTCCAGAATTTAGTTAGTGTTATGAGACTATAAAGTATTCCCACCAATGACTTATTTTCCTTGTAATTTCTTGGCTCCAAGTTAATTCTACATTTTAATCTTGCAAGCCCAATTTTTTAAACTATGATCACACTTTATTGGCAGAGCTACATCACCTATATTTCCTTTCTCACTATCATTTTGAAATGTCACGCAAGAGGAGGCAATGGCCCAGTGATATTATTGCTAGATTCTTATCCAGAAACTCAGCTAATGTTCCGTGGACCCTGGTTCGAACTAAATCAAAATAATCTGGAAATTATAACCATGACCACAAATCCATTGCCAATTGTTGGAAAAACCTATCTAACTCTCTAACATCCTTCAGGGAAGAAAGTCTGTCATTCTCACTTGGTCTGGCCTACTGTGATTCCTGACCAATAGCAATGTGGTTAATCCTCAACTACCCTCTGAAATGGACTAGAAAGCCATTCAATTGTATCAATTGCTACAAAGTCTAAACAAAGAAATGAATTTGGATGGACCACTTGGCATCAACCTGGGCAGCAGCAAAGTCCTCACTCACATCTGGGAGCCAGCACCAACATTGGGAGAGCTGTCTCATAGACTATTGCTTGACATAGTTATTCTCATAGAATCATACTTTACAGACAATGTCCCAGACACCACCATCATTCCTGGATATATTCTAACATACTGGCAGGACAGACCCAGCAGAAGTGGCGGCACAGTGATATATAGTCAGGTGAGATTTGCCTTGCGAGTCTTCACCATTGTTTCTGGACTTCATGAAGAGTCATGGCTTCACTTTAAACATGAGCAAAGAAAAGCTCTTGCTGATTACCATGTACCGCCCTCCCTCTGCTGATGAATCGGTGCTTCTCCATGTTAAATAACAGTTAGAGCAAGCACTGAAGGTGACATGAATGGAAAATATACTCTTGGTAGAGGATTTCAATGTCCACCACCAAGAATAGCTCAGCAGCAGCACTACTGATTGAGCTGGTCCAGTCCATAGCTACTAGACTGGGTCTGCGGCAGATGGTGAGGGAACCAATAAGAAGGAAAATCATACTTAACCTCATCCTTACCAATCTGATGGCTGCAGATACATCTGTCCATGATAGTATCAGTAAGAGTAACCACAGCACAGTTTGTGTGGAGACAAAGGCCCAACTTCACATTGAGAATAATCTCCATTCTGTTGTATGGCATTTTCACTGTGCTAAATGGGTCAGACTTCAAATCGATTAAGCAAATCAAGACTACAATAGAATTAGGTTGATTGTCACGTATGCTCTCACATGAATACAATAAGAATTTACTGCTTTACAAAGTTACTACTGATGGCCCTAAGTTAGGTACAAAGTTACCTAGGTACAGCTTCTTAGAAATAAATTAGAAAAATGAAGAAATAAAAAGTCCAGCATTAAAGACACTCACTTTGTCTCAGGCAAAAAAGATATTTAGTACATAGTCTTTGGAACAAATTACAAGAATAAAGAAATTAAAAAGCTCAGAATTACAGTTTTTCCAAGCAGAGAAAACGGAGCAGATGGGTCCACACTGGGCCTTGCCTGAAATCCACGCCTCACCTTACCTTGAGGCTCTTGAAGCCGGGAGTCTGTTCTGGCTTCACTCCGGACATTGATGATGCCGCCTGAGGATGGGAGGCAAGAAGAACGAAGAACAAAAGAAAACACAACAAGAGAGAAAAAAAGAAAAGAAATGGACAGAACCGAAGAGCTTCAGCTCAGGGGTCCTACTCCGCCACCATCTTGGATCAGTTTTCCCCATCTTGGCTCAGACTAGGCAGCCATGAGGCACTGTGGGCCATCAACAACAGCAGAATTTTACTCCAGCTAAGTCCTTAACCTCATAGCCAGGCGTATCCCCCATTCAAGCATTACCATTAAGCCTGGGGATCAACCCTGGTTGAATGGAGAGTGAAGGAGAACAAGCCAGGAGCAGCACCAGGCATATCTAAAAATGAGGTGTCAACCTGGTGAAACTACCAAACAGGACTACTTGCATGCCATAATGTTTTAGTAGCAAGTGATAGACAGTGCTAAGTGATCCCACAACCAACAGATCATATCTAAGCTCCACAGTCATGACACATTGAGCCATGAATAGGGATGGACAATTAAGCAACTCATTGGAGGAGAAGGCTCCACAAATATCATCATCCTCAATGATGAAAGAACCTAATATATCAGTGTAAAAGAAAAAGTTGAAGCATTCACAGCAATCTTTAGCAGAAGTGCCAATTGGTTGATACACCTTGACCTCCTCCAATAGCACCAGCATCACTGATGTGAGTCTTCAGCCAATTCGATTCACATGGCATGAAAACAATAAGTGGTCAGTTTCAATGGATACAGCAAAGACTATGGGCCTTGACATCATTCCAGCAATTGTGCTGAGGACTTGTTCTCCAGATCTTGCTGCTCCCCGAGCCAAGCTGTTCCAGTATAGTTACAACACTGGCATCTATCCGACAATATGGAAAATTGTGCAGGAACATAAAAAGCAGGATAAAACCAATTCAACCAATTACTGTCCCATCAGATTTTTCTCAATCATCAGTAAAGTGATGGACGGTGGCATCACCAATGCTATCAAACAGTACCTTCTCAGCAATAACCTGCTCAGTGATGAACAGTTTAGATTCCAGCAGGGCCACTCAGCTCCTGACCTCTTTACAGCCTTGGTTCAAGCATGGATAAAAGACCTAAATTCCAGAGATGAGGTGAGAGTGACAGTCCTTGACATAAACACCACATTCAACTGCTTGTGGCATCAAGGAGCCCTCAATGGAAATCAGGTATCAAACTGTTCAGTGGTTGGAGTCCTACCTGACACATAGGAAGATGGTTGTGGTTGTTGGATGTCAGTCATCTCAGCTTCAGGATATCTCTGCAAGAGTTCCTCAGTGGAGTGACCTAGGCCCAACCATCTTCAGCTGCTTCATCAGTGACCTCTCCTCCATCATAAGGTTAGAACTGGGTTGGCCAATGTTTGCAATTAATATTCAGTTCCATTTGTGAATCCTCCAAAACTGAAACAGTCCATGTTCAAATGCAACTCAACCTTGACAATATCCAGGCTTGGGCTGACTAGTGGCAAGTAACATTTGCGCCATGCAAATGCCAGGCTATGACCATCATCAATAAGAGATAATCAAACCACCATCCTTTGATAGTCAATGGTGTTCCCATCACTGAATCCCTAGCTATCAACATTCTGGGGACTACCATTGACCAGAAACCCAACCACACTCACCATATAAAGACAATGGCCACTAGAGCAGATCTGAGACTAGGAATATTGTGGTGAGTAATGGACCTCCTGTCTCCCCAAAGCCTGTCCATCATTTACAAGGCACAATTCAGGTGAGTGAGAGAATACTTTCTGTTTGCTTGGAAGGTTCAACTTGAACAGCACTCAAGAAGCTTGAACCATCCAGGGCAAAACAGCCTGTGTGATGAACACTGCATCCACAAGCATCCATTCGCACCCCCACCGCATCCCCCCCCCCCCCCCCCCCCACCCCCAACCACAGATGCTCAGTAGCAGCAGTGTGTACTATCCATAAGATGCAGTGCAGAAATTCACCAAAGATCCTTAGATAGCACTTTCCAAAACCATGACCATTTCTATCGAGAAGGGTAAGGGTAGCAGGTACATGGGAACACCACCACCTGCAAGTTCCCCTCCAAGCAACTAACCATCCTGATTCATAATATATCCTCACAGTTGCTGGGTCAAAATTCTGGATTTGCCTCCCTAAGGGCATTGGGGTCCACCTCCAGCACATTGACTACAGCCGTTCAATTAAAATGGGCAGTGACAGGTAGTTCTGGTTGGCCCCTGTGGGCCCGGCTGAGATGTTTAGCGAAATGTGCCCTGAGTTTATGTTCGGTCTCCCAGATGTAGAGAAGATGACTTTGGGAGCACCGAATACAGTAAACTAAGTTGGAGGGGAGGCGGGTGAACCTCGGTCTCAGCTGGAAGAACTGTTTGGCACACCGGATGGGAGGTGAGAGGGTGGTGTGCCGGCAGGTTTTGCATTTTTTTCTGTTTGCAGGGGAAGGGACCTTGGGTTTGGGGATTGGCGGGGAGAGCGGCAAACCAAGGACTGTCAAAGGGAACTGTCCTGGCCGAAAGCAGAGAGGGTGGAGAGGGAAGATGTTCTTGGTGGTGGGGTCTAGTTGGTGTTGATGGAAGTGTTTAAGGATGTTGCGTTGGATGCGGAGGCTGGTGGGGTGGTAGGTGAGGACAAGGAGGACTCTGTCTTCTTTGCATTCAGGTGGGGGAGTGGTTTAGGGCAGTTGAGCGGGGAATGGAGATGGTGTCATGGTAGGCTGTCTGGATAACAGAGGAGGAAAAGCATGTTTTTTGAATAGGTGGACATCTGGGGTCTCCACATCCGGGCAGGTGCAGCAGAAGGGGAGGATTTGGGAGAATGAGATGGAGTTCTTGCAGGATACTGGATGGGAGGAGGTATAGTCCAGGTAGTTGTGAGAGTCTGTGAGTTTATAGTAAACTTTTCTAAACGACAATGATGAATCAAATGAGTTTTATGACAATTAACAAATGGTTACAAAGTCACCATGAGGCTAGTTTTTAATTTCAAACTTTATTTACAAATTTCATGATATGCATGGATTTCATGAATTATGAACCCATCTCCCAAGAACACTGGATTAATGTTCAGCGACATTACCATTACACCAGCACCTTGCATTATATGTTTGCATAGTGGTTTTGAAAGGTTACCATGACTATTCAATTTGAAAAGTACAACGGAGCTAGATTTGAAATATACAATCAAACAATATTTCAGTAGTTTGCCTGGAGCAACAAGAGAGAGGAAACAACATGGATTAATAACAGCAAGGATACTGAAAACTTTTCTTTTTTTTCCTTTTATCATCTCGTTTCTCTCTCTTTCAATATTTCAACACAAATTCAAAAATATGTGCAAACCTTGCCTCTCCTGGGAAAACAAAATAACACCTCAATCACTGGAACTCAAATTTCACTTTCATAATACAAAGATTCATAGGAATTTGAACTGCCAATGCCTGTACATTCTATATAGATTCCTTACCTCACCCTATTTTTCTTTAAAGTTCATTACCAATATTGTATGCTTTAGTTGTCATATCTTTGTGTTTTCTTAGGTTTCGAAGATAACAAAACTCCACTCCCTTTCACTCAAGAACACTCAGGAATTGGCTTTCTTTTATTTTTGATCTAGTTAACTAAATTTAGTATGATAGCCACATGCTAAAAAAGGAATGAAAATATTTGCTGTGGCCAAATGATAAAACAGAGGAACCGATCACCATGCCTCCTCTGTTTACAATGCTATGCAACTGCTTCTAATTAAAAGTCACTCTCTCTATTTGGAAAAAACAAAGTAAATAATATTATGTTTACAGGGAAATCTGAATTAATATAACTTTTAAGCTATTCTTAATTCTCTTTATTTAAAATCCTTAGAGATGACATCAGTTACCAGCTCCATACTAATTTTCCCTGCAAATCTCTGTTTGAATCCTTTTCACCTGCTTTTTGATGTATCCACAACAATGAAATATATTATTCACAGTCAACAAATGATACCTTTATAACTTATGGAACAAAGGAATCATTTTCTTGCTATAAAGAATATGTATTCTAAGGAAATTGAAACAGTTATTTGCTGCTGATTTCAGAATTAACATTCCGGGTTTCCTTGTTAATTTGATGTAGTGAGATGTGAATTTATACCTACTTCTGTGCAGCATTTTCCTTGGAAGTGGGGAGGGGAGACCTCATTTGATATGCAGGAGGTGATTTCAACCAGATTCCTACTGTTCACTGAACCTACAACACCACAAATTGCAGCAGTCAGTTCTAGTAAAAAGGCAGCTGCTCAAATGGCAGAAGCATAGCAGGTCTTCACAAAAGTTAGAGAGAAAAATAGAGGACGTAGGAAAAATAAAGGGTAAGACTGAGCTATACATACGGATCAAAATGGAATGCAGAAAGAAAGCATCATCTCAGAAACCTAAAATGGGAATGAGTATTTGACAGCCCCAGGTGGTAGATTGGGCGACAAGGAGTTCCTGGAAGATGGGAACAGAAGTGGTTCTCCTGCCGACTGACCACAAGGACTGTGCTGTCAACAACAATGGCTGGCACTGTGGTTGTGCCACCATTGCTGGACAGCTCTCTGCCTGCCTGACAATTTGATAATAATAAAACTATGTAAACACTCCCAAGTATTTCTAACGTGAAAAAGTTGCCATCATTGTTCATTGCCCCACCATTTTTTACAAAGTTATTCCCAAATACGCAAAGATCTTGGAACCTGTCAGAAGTTAAGATGCAAAGATTCACAATAGAAATTAACAATTGAACAGTAAAAAGCATTTAACCTGTCAAAGATGAGCTCAACATTTCAGCAAGACTTTTCACTTTGTAACCTATGTGTGGAATTATATGTCACAACAGAGATGTCAAGAAATGTGAATGTGCCTGGGGTGTACACTTCTTCAATATTGGCACAACCATTCTGCACATAACTGAACACGCATACTCTGCAGGAGATTATGAAACACTAGCTTGCATCAATGCTTGTTAAATGTTGGTGCAGATATCTCCAAAGTAGAACCTTTTCTTTCTACACTGATCACAAAGTGCTAATTCCAGATTAGCTATGTCAGGTTCTTGCCCCTGATGTTGAAAACATTATCATGGTTTTACTGGACCATAGCGCTAGGCTTTCATTTGCAAGAGACACAACTAGCAGTGGTTTATTCTGAGGGTCAACACGTCACAGATAAGGGGAGAGGTTGCAAAGAAGAGTCCTTCATTGAACCCATGCTGTTGGCATCACTCTGCATTGCAAACCAACCATCCAAGCTAAATGACTCCTACACTTCTTCAGATGAACAGATTCATCAGCATAAGTTAAAGGTTGAGTTCTTGCAAGTTTAATGCAGTTGAGTAGGTGACGTCCTTAGCCATAATGCTATCGCTGATTGTGTTAATGATAACAGAGCAATTTGCAAAACTGAAAACTGCAGTTATGTCAATTTTCATCATGAGTTGTACTATGAAGGTTTAAGGTAGATTAGTGACAGAACATATTACAGAAAGCAAATTCATATGAAAAAACTGAATATCCTCATTAAATAGAGAAATGACTTCTTCCATTCTACAGTGTATACAATAAGCTGGCATTGTTTCACGATACCTGTACTAGAGGCAGAACTCCACTGCTGTTTATTACATTTTGCCATGAAGGACATCCAGGTGTTGTTAAGCAGAGGCTTTTGTTAAGGTCTCATGAAGCAGTCTGACAGCTGGCAAAGCTCACGGGATAGAAGAATTCATTAGAAACTGAATAGATTGCACACTCGATAGAAAATCTATTCAAATATTCCAGTATTTCCTACAATTGACTTCACAACCAATAAAACCATGGCAACAACTCGGAGAGGTTATTTTTGGAGAAATGCTAGTAGATTCATGGAATCCCTACAATGTGGAAGCAGGCCACTGAGCCCATCAAATCAACACCAACCCTCCAAAGAGCATCCCACCCAGAAACAACTCCCAACCTTATCCCTGTAAACCTGCTAACCCACTGAGTCTACTTATCCCTGAACGCTATGGACAGTTCAGCATGGCCAATCCATCTAACCTATGCATCTTTGGACTGTGGGAAGAAATCGGAGCACCTGGGGCACTTGGCATAAGTGTGTATCTGGTGGTCCCCCTGGTCACCTGAGGGAAGGGGAGATTTCTCTTCCCATTCCAATCCTACACCTACACCTCCAATGTGGGATTTCAGCCTGCTATATGATCCTTTGCTCAAATTCATAGCTTATTCAGTGCCTTCCATTTTTCTGAAACCAGTTTCAACCTGAATTACAGACAGAATTAAAATAAATGCAGTCTTTTTTTAAGTTGTGCAGGCTAATTTAAGTGCTTCCATCTTGGCATGAACTCCAGCACCCTGCTGACTTGTGCAGTCCTTCAGTAGTGCATGCAGCACCAGGCTGCACATCACAATCATTATAATTAGCAAGTTCTCTTCTGCTGGCATCACTGTGAGTGGCCAGATGGAAAATATACATCATGATCCCAGCATCCAATTTTGATGCCTAGCTAATTTAACCCCTTCAGTTTGATTAACCAATAACAATGTGGTGTCAGAAATGTAACATGCATTGGGTCTTGGTCTTGTCAAATGACCGAGTTTATCATAAAATTAGTCAAATACACTTTGGAATTTAACTTTATTAAGCAGTTTTAACATTTTACAGCAATAATGATGATCAAATTCTCTCTTCCTTACTTCGTTAAATCCTTGGAATTGTCACTATTTACGTTTGATTACCAGCAGACTAGATAAGATTTGACTTATAAAGTAAATAATAACATTTGCCTTATTCATGCAAATTTGTCAGATATGACAAAAAAGTGAATGAGAGCCAAAAAACGACTCATATCGTGACTAACTGTGTAAATTAACCTATTCGGAGAACCATAAAGACATGCTAAGTGAGGTGCGAAACCATTCCTACTGTGCCTAAAAATGTACAGTGTGGTTTGGTATTGCACATCATTTCTCAGCAGCAATTGATGTGAGCTGCTTTCCCACAGCACAACTGGGACATTAACAATGATTTTCTATTGATCAGAAAGAACTCAGGAACTATTTTAAACCATGGTGTTTTCACAATGGATGGCAGGCACAATGAATTTTGCAATAGGAGTAAATTAATAAAATGAAATCTTTGTGCTGGAGTGACACAAGCTGACTCATTGTTAGGCTTGGGTTTTATGGTAATTAATTGACTAAGCCGTGTGAATTGCTAAAAATGACAATAGCCAAAGGCTGGTATTGTTAGAGATATAGATTTCTGGAAAACACATAAAAATTACTGTGATCAGTTTTTTTTTATTCCCTACAGTGTGGAAACAGGCCCTTCGGCCCAACAAGTCCACACCAACCCTCCGAAGAATAACTCACCCAGTCCCATTTCCCTCTGGCTAATGCACCTAACACTATGGGCAATCTAGCATGGCCAATTCACCTGACCTGCAAATCTTTGGACTTGTGGGAAGAAACTGGAGCACCCAGAGGAAACCCACGCAGACACGGGGAGAATGTGCAAACTCCACACAGACAGTCACCTAAGGCTGGAATCGAACCTGGGACCCTCGTGCTGTGGTGCTAACCACTGAGCCACTGGTTTCTGAACAATCTTCTAGAAGTTTTGTTTCTTGAATTCAATTTTCATTCAAAATATTAACTTTTTTAAAAATGCAAATCTGAAGCTAAAACTTTATCTTTATCGCATGTTTATCTTTATCGTCTGTGACCTTCGTCTCAGCTCCACCCTCTGCAACTGGATCCTCAGCTTTCTGACCCACACACCACAATCAGTGAAGATAAGTAACTGAACATCCTCCACAATAACACTCAACACTGCCACCACCACCCCCCCCCCCGCCCCCCAAGGATGCATCCTCAGCTCCCTACTGTACTCCCTGTACACTCACAACTGTGTTGCCAAATTCCAAATGAATGCCACATAGAGGTTTGCTGATGATACCACCATAAGAGGACAGATATCTAACAATGATGAGTCAAAATTCAGAAGGGAGATAGAGGATTTGGTGCAGCAATGTCAGCAAAACTAAAGAACTGATAATTGACTCCGGACAGAAAGGAGGAGGACATACCCACCTATATCAACAGAACTGAGATTAAGAGGGTGGAGAGCATCAAGTTCCTCAGAATGATAACTGACAATCTATACTGGACCTCCCACATCAATGTGACAGCCAAGAAAGCCTCTTCCTCAGGCAACTCAGAAATGTGGTATTTCCATAAAGACACTCACCAACTTCTACAGAATCCACCATTACTGTCTAGGTGCATAATGCTGTGGTATGGCAACTGCTCTGCCCAGGACTGTAAGAATCTGCAGAAGGTTGCATGCATAGCACCTTGGAACCCAGTCTTCCATCCATGGACTCCATTTTCATGGTTCATTTCTATGGAAAGGCTGCCAACATCATCAAAGACGCATTGCACCCTGGTAATAATCTCCTACGACCTCTTCCATCAGGTAAGAGATACAGAAGCCTGAACACATGCACCAGCAGATGCAGGAACAGCTTCTTCCCAGCTGCTATTAGTCTGATGAATGGACTCTCTAACCTCAAGTAACACTGATCTGCTAATGTTGATCTCACCTAGCACATGCCCTATGCAATGCAACTTGAATGTCTCAGTCTTCATTTTTTTTACAACCTTTGATCTGTACATCCTTGCTTATGAGTAGCACAGGCAGATCATAGTAAAACAAGTTTTTCACTGTACTTCTGTACACATGACAATAAATAAATCAAAATCAAAAATATTTTTCCACATTATACCTGAAGATGAAAATCAAAAATGAAGAGATCGCATACTATTTTAACCTAAATCGTGAAATAACAATGGATGTATGAAACAGTCAAAGCTACTATCAAGGAAAATGAACAATCATCTGAACTAAGTGAAAAATTGCTACAAAATGTACACCATCACAAGTCACTAGAAAGTTGAACCAAAGTTTGTTGCGTGGGTGCCCTCAGTTTAAAACACGTGGAGAGGGGTCATTCAGTAAAATTGTGATTAAAGTGAGAATCTTTTATTGAAACTGTGAACAGTGAAATTCATACAATGAAGTCACAAAACATGTATAAATCCTTCATTTTATCTGTGAAAAATGTGAATCCACTATTTTGGCTGCAAAACACAGGAAACCCTTCACCAGGAAAGATCACCAGAACTCCTATAAATGTGAAACAAAATTCTTTCAAGTAAGCAAAATATATGACCACATGAGGAAGATATATCAGAAAAAATATTGCCAGAAAGATTTCAATTTCAGAGATGAGACGCTTGAACACAGAATTGCACATTGTCAAAAATAAATGTCAATACACAAAAAAGGATTTCAAAATGGACATTAAATCAAAAGCTGAACAAGTAACTATACTTCTATACACAATTGGGTGTATTGTTAAGCAACAGATACTTTTAAAAAGTATTGAAAACATTTGGCAAGTACTTTAATCAAAACTAATAACATTCTTGGAAAAGCAAGAATCAGCAGAAGAGTTCAGCACCCAAGAGAATCCATAGATGATTTTATTATTTAACTCTACAGATTAGGAGAGAAATGTAATCATGATTTAAGGTCATTTCGTAAGAGGCATAATTGATGACTTTGTCCCATTTATTACAATCCAAAGAAGACCTAGCCCATTTAGAAGATGAATGAAGCAAATGTTCAGAAGCAACAAAATCACTCCTAAGCGGGGAATATATTTTGGCACAGAAAATTATCAGAATCTATTTAATTCTTAAGGAAGAAAACCATTAAAGGCACATGTGAGCAACTGTTATAATGAATAATCTACACACAAAGTCCAGGTCAGCATGGAGAATTGGTATGTCCAAAGTGTCTTGTCATCAGCAAAGAATTGAAAGGAATCAGAAGGAAAACAACTCATTAACTTTTCTGAACCAATTTGGTGCCAACATTATGCTTCAGATCTAAAAAAGTCTTACCAGAATTAAAATTTAACTTTAGAATGAACTCTACCTCTCATTTACTTTAATGATTGTATTCACTGTTGGTTCAGCCTAAAATTTAAATTCCTGACAGGTATCAGTTTGTAATAAATACTTCTGAAAAATTCACTATAAACTCCAATCCTTATTCTTGAATATGCCTATTCCTTCTCTAAGTGCAACCTGTCTGTATATGAAGGTGCAAAGTGATAATTATTATAGTCTAAAATTGTCAATAACACACAATCACTGCATGAGTTACCTTGTTCCTTTCTTTGTTGACCTGCCAAAATGAATTTACAATGTTAAATATTGAGTGTTGGCATTAAAATATTCAATCACAATGAAAGCGAGATTTGCTGCAAGAAAGGAATAAAGATTAGATTAGATTTACAGTGTGGAAACAGGCCCTTCGGCCCAACAAGTCCACACCGACCCGCCGAAGCGTAACCCACCCATACCCCTACATTACCCCTTACCTAACACTACGGGCAATTTAGCTTGGCCAATTCACCTGACCCGCACATCTTTGGACTGTGGGAGGAAACCGGAGCACCCGGAGGAAACCCACGCAGACACGGGGAGAATGTGCAAACTCCACACAGTCAGTCGCCTGAGTCGGGAATTGAACCCGGGTCTACAGGCGCTGTGAGGCAGCAGTGCTAACCACTGTGCCACCGTGCCGCCCATAAAAATAAACAGCTTGTGCATGTCTGTGATTAAGAGGGGATTCGGAGGGAAAATGAAGTTCTAGATGGTGAGAAACTCCAAAGCTAACAATTTCATGTCAAATTTGGCTCAGCGTTAAAAGATTGTGAGTTCCAGATCCACTCCAAAGACTTAAGCACATATAACAGCTGACAGTCCAGAGCCTTAGGGGCTTTGCACTATGCATGTTTTCTAATGCCCAAATTCAAATAGCAATTTGACAAACACTGGCAACCCAGAGGAAAAACCAATAAAACTTGCAAATGACACACTGGTCTGACCTATCTTATACACTTCAAATTGAGTCTCCAGTGCTAGCAGTACCTTCATTTTAAAATATTAAAGTTTTTTTGCTAGCGTTTCCCCTGGGTGAGAATCAAAGTGAATACAGTAAGTACATGAAGAAACTTGAGAAACTTAGACTGAAGTTCAGCAATAAATATTAAAACTTTAGAACTTCAGGCCCATAATCAACATTCTAAGTAGAAATTAGTCACCAAACAAGGATATGTTCAAGCTCAATTCCATTATAAAATACATGATGACCATGGGTAAATTAAACATCCAGCATATTAAATATTAGTTTTAAAATTTTGTGCCTCAAAATGGATAATACTAAACAATATAGAGAAAAGGAAGAAAAGTTGATAAATTTAAATAAGCAGTGTGCATAACTGAAATCTATGATTTAAATATTTAGCAGCTAACTGACAGCCCCTGTGAAATAGTAAGTTAGCAAGGTAGGTGTCAGATTTGAAGGTAGGGTACCATGTTGGTAGGTTGCCAGATAACTAGTCCAGGTGAGCAGGCTGCCAAATACGTCTGGTATTATGGTGCAAAGTGGGAAAAGGGTCAGGTAAGTGATGGACTGTTTAGGGTAGGACATGGTGAGTGAGGGATATTGGGTATTGGAATTCCGAGAAGATTGAGGGAAATATTTTTAATGGATTCTAGACATTATAATTCCATAAAATATGACAAAATGAACCCACTGACAGCTGAGAATGGCTTTTGGCTATTATGCAAACGGTATACTGTAAGGCATATATGCAGCTCTGCTTCCTGATGAAGGACTTTTACCTGAAACATCGATTTTCCTGCTCCTTGGATGCTGCCTGACCTGCTGTGCTTTTCCAGCGCCACACTCTCAAATACATGCACCCAAGGCTTATCAATCATAATTAGATACTAATAAGGACTCTTTCCTGATTTTTTTAGAATATTGGTTAATAGCATTAGTCACGAGCTGAAAATGTGTTGCTGGTTGGAGGCGGTGGATGGGAGATCCCCTGAGGTGATGAGGTTATGGATGGTCTGCGAGATGATGGTTTGGTGGTGGGAGGTGGGGTCATGGTCAAGGGGGCGATAAGAGGAGGCGTCTGCGAGCTGGCGTTTGGCCTCAGCGGTATAAAGGTCGGTGCGCCAAACTACTACCGTGCCTCCCTTGTCTGCCGGTTTGATGGTGAGGTTGGGGTTGGAACGGAGGGAGTGGAGGGCTGCACGTTCTGAGGGTGAGAGGTTGGAGTGGGTGAGAGGGGTGGACAGGTTGAGTTGGTTAATGTCGCGGCGGCAGTTGGCTATAAATAGATCGAGGGCGGGTAAGAGGCCAGGACGGGGTGTCCAGGTGGATGGGGTGTGTTGGAGGCGGGAGAAGGGGTCTTCAGAGGGTGGGCGGGAGTCTTGGTTGTAAAAGTAGGCACGGAGGCGAAGGCGGCGGAAGAATTGTTCAATATCTCGCTGCGTGTTGAACTTATTGATCCAAGGGCGTAGGGGAATGAAGGTGAGGCCTCTGCTGAGGACTGATCTTTCATCCTCAGAGAGGGGGAGGTCTGGAGGGATGGTGAAGATCCGGCAAGGTTGGGAGCTAGGACCTGGTGTGGGACTGGAGCTGGGGGTGGGGGCGGGGACAGAGATCGACATAGGGGCGGGGTTAGACGTGGTGACGAAGCTCGGTGTGGGGGCGGTGTTAAGCGTGGAGGCGGGGTCATGCGTGGTGACGGAAGTAAGCGTGGGGGCGGGGTTACGTGTGGTAGCGAAAGTTGGCGTGGGGTCGGGGTTACGCGTGGTGACGAAGGTTTGCGTGAGGGCGGGGTTACGTGTAGTGACGAAAGACGGCGTGGGGGCGGAGACACCTGAGGCGTTGTGGTCGTGCAGGTTAGTGATGTCAGTGGGGGCGGAAGTGGCTGTGGCTACGGCAACCGAAGGGGCGGAAATGGTTGTGGCGACGAAAGAACCGTTGTCATTCCCGGTAGCCACGGGGGCCACGAGTCCGTCGTTGATCTTCCTGGCGATCGTGGAAGCGGTTGTCTGTGCGGCGATCGCCGGGGCGGTTGTTTGGGCAGCGATCGCGGAGGCTCCGAGGTCGTGGGGGCGGAAGTGATGTCACGGTCGGCGGCGGCCGTTGGTGCCGCGGGCGCTGTAGGGGCCGCGTGTGTAATGGCGTCCGACATATTATGGAGGCCGATAGAAGATTCTGGAAACTTTGAGGAACCACGAATGTGGGGGTAAGTACATGAAAGTTTTCGGTACTTACTGTCTTTAATTTCTGATATGGCTACTTACTAATAGCATTAGTCATACTAATTTTGTTAATTTATTATATTTGAAGATTTAAGACATCATGGCTTTGTGATAAAATCAGTTCATGTTCCATGTCTTGAAGCTGACAACTTGGAGTTACATAAGTGAATATTGTAACATACACAGAGGATGTTCCAATGGTTGCTACACTTGAACCTGACTGAGAGACAAGACCATGGTGTGTTGTGATATTTGCAGTGTGTTGTGACCCACTTGGGAAAGTGTGCTGACACTTGAGCCTCACTACTCATAATGCTGTCACAAAAGTTTAAGACTTAGCTTACTCAAATTACCCAATTTTCTTGTCTGATGAACTTAGGTTAACAGAAAATACTGATCAGCTTTTTGTACTTAACAAGAAACTACTATTTATTGTATGGAGATCAACTCTAACCACAGCAAAGAAAACTATGAATTGGCAGCATAAAACTCTACGAGCTGAAACCCTAAGCACCTTCTTAAACCTCTACACATGTGTGCACACACATACATATGACAAATGAACTAACATGGGTGGAAAAAGCTCCTGAGCCAGTAACCTGAGCCAGCTCAGGTCAGTATATCAATCCACAAGATTAGTTAAGTGTTCCTTTTTCTTTCCAATCTCCAACCTGCTGCTGTTTTCCAAATTCTTTCAGTTCTGTACTACAGAGATAAATGGCAAACTAATTGTTCAGTCACTGGTCAGAGGCAGCAACTTACATCAAATGGTTGGAGAAAATAGCTAACTATTTTCTTCAGGGTTTTGGTTATTTCACTGCAGAGAGGGAGAGAGTGAGACCATTCCCTGTTACCTTGTGAAGGCTTCTTCCTCCATATTGTTCACTCATTCTCTGATCATCTGCCCCAGAGACAATCAGAGAGTTGTCATCAGATGAATGGCTTCCACAACTGGTCTTGACTGAACAAATCAATTAGCAATCTGAATGAAGATAGCTCTGTATATATACCTACAATGCTGTGGCATCTTAGATATCTTTCCACACTGCTTGTACACAGTAACAGTGTGAACACAACTCACAATGAGTTTCAGTAATATTCAGCAACACTTTCTACAGTCTTTGTTTTCAAGTAGTCAGTTTCTTATTTTGGACCACTGACAGAAAAATCTTAAAAAACATGCAGTTTTTACAAGTAGGTCACTCAAAATATTTTGAAGGCTACTCAACAGCAGTTCAGAGGTCTGTTTTTCAGACACACTTGAAAGCCGTCGGTCAATCAAGTATCTCGAAGCATGGGGAAGAGGCTGCAGGCTGCAAAATTGATGTGGTTGCTGGTTTTTGGTGATGGCAGCACATGGAGAGACAATTCTGGAGTGGATAAGGACATGCTGACAACAGCCAATGTTACTTATGTGATGGTAGGATGAAAATTCCTTCTCTTGCTAACTCCACAGAAATACAAGGGAAAGTGTTTTCAGAACCTTTGACTGTTTCTCGGGGCATAAGACTTAACCTAAACATTTCCCATCTTTGATTTTCCTTTGCAGATTGTTTGCAATTGGAAATGAATAATGGGAAAGCAAATAAAAAATGTTGATAGAAAACCAAAATCATAACAGCACCACATCAAACCCAACTCTGTCACCATACTCGACATGATTTTTCAGAATTCTTTGCTGTGCAATCATTATTCCTACTTCTGCATGCACGCACACATAGCATTTTTCTTCACTTGTAGCAATACTCCTGCAAGAATATATTCAACATCAATGCCAGTTATCATTCATGCACAACTCATGTTTTATCTTACTCATCAGCCATATTAGTTTTTATGTTCAGCCTTCTTCAATTCTTCCTAACCTCGTATAGTTTGGGAGAGAAACAATCTGTTTACATTTTGCGTCTGAACAATATATGCACTCAACAATATCAGATAAAGTCACACAACAGCAACCTGGGCATTAAAAATTCCAATATCCTGGTCCAGTCAGCCAAATTCAAAGACTGCATAGTGAACAGCAGCTGTGAGCAGTACAAACAATTCATACAAGTCTCTATGCAACACCATAGGAGATTCGCTAGTATTGATAAATTTCTTTTTTAAATATATATGGTCATTGAAAAGATGTGCCAAACTCACTGAACATTTAATCTCCATTAAAGTGCAGTCAAAATTAAATTACTGTGGATGCTGAAAATCTGAAATAAATACAGAAAATTCTGGAGAAACTCACCAGGCCTGGCTTTATCTGTGGTGAGGCATCAAGTTAATGTTTCAAATCCAGTATAAAGACATGCTCTGAAGAACAATCACATCACAATTGAAACATTGTCTCTATTTCTCTCCACAGATGCTGCAGGACCAGCTAAGTTTCTCTAGCATTGTCTGTGTTGGTTCCACTATAACTATTCAACTGTATATGTATGGTACAGGGATCCACTCAAATGGGGGGAGCAAAGGGGAATGCAATGGTGATAGGAGACATTGTAGTCGAAGAATAGACATGGCCAGGGATATGAAGGGTATATGACATTCAAGAAGAATAAGAAGTTAGTTATTTTAAACTAAGAAGTGGGAGATTAAACAGAGATGAGGAGGAATTAGTTCTCTTGAAGTGTTATGAATTTGTGGAATTCATTAACATAGAGTGCATTGGACACTGGGGTGCTGAATAAATTCAAAAGGAGATGGTTTTTAATGAATAATGGGTTAAGGATTATGGGGAGCAGGCAGGAAAGTGGAATTAAAGCCGAGATGAGAGCAGCCATCATTGTATTAAATGTTGGAGCAGACTAGAGGGATCGATTAGCTTACTCCTGCTCCTAGTTCTAATCAACTCCTAATCAATGATGGTACAATAGTTAGAGGTAACCGATGTTCAAGACATTGGAATGTAGAATTGGTTTGGTTGGAATTAAGGAATAGTGGAGGAACTAAATTACATATTTCAGTGGTTTGCAATCCCTTCCAACAGTAACCATAACATGGGATAAAGTATAGAAGAAGAAATATTGTGTGCTTGTGATAAAGGAATGGTAATAATCATGGGTGAGTTCAATTTATATATAAACTGAAAAGGTCAGATTATCAGTCACAGACTGGATGAAGAGTTCATAGAACACTCTGGAGTCAGGTTCTAGAACTGAAGTTATAGAGACCAAGTTATAAATTGTCGTAATGTTGCGCAATTAATTAATGGCCTCAGAGTAAAGGAACCCCAAGGAAATAGTGATCACAATACAATTGAATTTTATATCCTGTTTGAAAGGGAGAAAAGTGGATATAAAACTAAAATCTTAAAATTAAGAAAGGTGAATTGTACAGGTATGAATACTATTCAAGCTGAAGTGAATTAAAATACTAAGTTAGGCGATAGATCAAACAGAGAATTGGTGGACAACATTAAAGCTGATAGTTCAGAATAGGTATAGTTCTACTGTAAAAAAAATACAAAGGGATGTAAATAGAAAAGTCCAGTAATGCCATAAGAAGATTAATATCTTCTGCTCTCCATAGTGCTAAGTTTTTTCCTCATGTTCAGTCAAATCCTACCATGCTGACAGCTCTCAATATTACATGCAGCATTATCACTCAACAGCACTCATCCTCTCAAATTACTGACTTTTCCTGCCATTTGTTCCTCCTGCTCACTCACTGGGGATACTTCATCACCTTTCCTGTTCCTGCACTGTCACTAACAACTCTTCCAACTATTTTCATTTCACTCAATCCCTTCTTATGTCTCACAGCGGGAAAATAAATGTCACACAACAAGGCTGAGAGGACCAAGGCAGGTGACGACATAACCTACATTTGTTTTCTCATCAGATAAGGAGATGATACTTCAAATGGCAGAAGGATGCTGTGGCACTCATGGTGCCAGGACTTCCTGATTGAGGCAATCAAGTAAGATTCACTGTGCTGTGATATGCTGATTTTCCATTACTACCATTGTGACAGTATTCTTAAGATGTTCAAGCTTCTACCACCTTTGAGAGACTATGCAAGATAAGATATTGAGTTCTGAAGAAGGGTCACCAGACCTGAACTTTGATGTTCTTTACAGATGGTGCCAGACTTGCTGAGCTTTTCCAGCAATTTCTGTTTTTGTTTCTGATTTACAGCATCCACAATGCTTTTGGTTTTGATTTAAGATGTTAAGTAAGTTTGCAAATGACATGAAAATTAGCCAGGTGGTTAATATTGAGGATGAAGGTCGTAGCATATAGGAATGTGTAAACAGGTTAGCCAGTGGCAGATGGAATTCAACCCTGAAAATTGAGAAGTTTAGTAGAACTAAAAAGACAAGGGGTTACTCTGTAGGGTTCTGGTTTGCGAACAGTAATTTGCTGATTTTTAGGTAGTTCAAAGTATGCCCAGATCCGTGGTTCTGACACTCGACTTATTCAGGAATGTGAAATGAAGAAGGCGGTAGACAGGTCTTCAGGGCAAAAGAATCTCTGCATTTATCAAATACAAAAGATAAGTATAATATAAAAAATAAACAGTGAAATTGATACAATCAGCTATACCAATGACAGTAATTAAATACACTATTAAATTAAATATATGTTAAAAACTATTATAGACAATAGACAATAGGTGCAGGAGTAGGCCATTCCGCCCTTTGACCTTGCACCACCGTTCAATATGATCATGGCTGATCATCTTTAATCAGTATCCTGTTCCTGCCTTATCCCCATAACCATTGATTCCACTATCCTTGAGAGCTCTTTCTTAAATAAATCCAGAATTAGAAGCTAAACAGTAGTTTTAAACAGAACCTTTAATCAGGCTTCCTATCCTTGGGGTTCCTTGCACTGTCACCACCCACCTTCTACTCCCTGCTTGCTAGATTGGAAACTTTGGGCTCTGGGGAGTTTAAGCTTATCACCGGGGAAACACACGATTTTGAAGTACAGGTGGCTGTTCCCGCTTGCTGTACTCTGTGCCTCAATAAAGACTTCAGACCGTACAGGACTTCAGTCTGCTGATGCTGTCAGATGCATATTAGTTGTGGTCATGGTTTGTAACATACACCATCCTCTATGTTTGTTATGTAGCCTAACAATCCCAGGTTCTGTCCTGACTGGGGTTGCTTTCATTTAAGCCATCCATTTTGAATTACTCATTGCTCCCATTATCACTTAGTGAGTGTCTCTTCAAGGCCACACTGATCCTTCAAAGAGTAACTTACCCAGACAAATTCACCAATCTATTACTCTACATTTACCCCTAACTAATGCACCTATACATCCCTGAATACTATAGGCAATTTAACTTGGTCAATTCACCCAACCTGAACATCTTTAGTCTGTGGGAGGAAAACTGGAGCACCTGGAGGAAACACAAGCAGACATGGGGAGAATGTATAAACTCCACACAGATAGTCTCCCGAGGCTGGAAACAAAGCCGGGTCTCTGGTGTGATGAGGCAGCAATCCTAACTACTGAGCCCTTCCTGGCTCATAGACCACAATCGGTGAGGATAGGCAACAGCACCTCTTCCATGACAATCCTCAACACCAGTGCCCCACAAGGATGCATGTTCAGCCCCTTACTATATTCCCTGCACACTCATGATTGTGTGGCCAAATTTCATCCTAACTCCATCTATAAGTTCGTTGATAACACCACCCTTGTTGCTGGATATCAAACAATGACAAGACAGAATACAGGAAAGAGATACAGTGCTTTGTGGCATGGTATAAAAATAACAATCTCTCCCTCAACATCAGCAAAGCTAAGGAACTGGTCATTGACATTAGGAAGTACGGAGGAGGGCACAACCCTATCTACATCAATGGAGCTGAGGTGGAGACTGTCGAGAGCATAAAGTTTCTAGGATTAATGATCAACAGCAACCTGTCCTGGTCGGACCCCATTAATGTGATGGTCATGAAAGCACAGCAACACCTTTCCTTCCTCAGGAGGCTCAGGAAATTTGGCACATCCATAAGGAGTCTCACCAACTTTTACAGATGCACCATAGAAAGCATTCTATCTGGGTCCATCACAGCTTGGTACAGCAACTGCTCTGCCCAGGGATGTAAGAATCTACAGAAAGTTATGAGCATGGCCTAGTCCATTACAGAAGCCAGCCTTCTATCCATGGACTCCATCTACACTTCTCACTGTCTTGGAAAGACAATCAACATCAAAGACCCCTCCCACCCCAGTTATAATCTCTGCCAATCACTTCCACCAGGTGGAAGATACAAAAGCTTAAATACACATACCAATAGGTTCAAGAACAGCTTCCTCCCCACTGTTATTAGACTTCCGAATAGACCTCTCAAATTTCAAATCTAATGTTGATCTCACTCTTTGTGCACCTTATCTGCAGCTGTAAGTTTGTCTTCCTCGCTCTGTTTTATTACCCTATGCATTTTGTATGGTATGATCTGTCTGTACTAAGTTCAAAACAAATCCTATCACTGTATTGAGGTACATGTGACAGGACACTGGAGTAGCTATCTC
Source organism: Hemiscyllium ocellatum (assembly GCF_020745735.1). NCBI lineage: Eukaryota > Metazoa > Chordata > Chondrichthyes > Orectolobiformes > Hemiscylliidae > Hemiscyllium > Hemiscyllium ocellatum. The sequence continues at coordinate 57,821,670 of NC_083407.1, read as the reverse complement.
CATCCAGTCTGCCTATATCTGGTGGCATGGTGTCCTCTGGCAGAATGGAGAAAACGGCACTGTCCTTCCTTTGACCACATTGTCAACAGGACCTTTCCTTCACAGTTGGCAAAATGGAGTGCCAGTTTCCTTTTCTTTACCCATTGCTGGTCTCCATTGTTGTGCAACCACATGTAGCTTGCAGCATTTGAAATGTTTAAATATGGCACCAGTAATGTGAATGTTGCAAAGTCCCAGCAGTGGCTGTGTGATTTGACAAGCCAAGCACCAAAGTGCTTGGTTCCAATATTTGGTGAGCTGAAGTGAAGACGGATGTCTCAATGGTACAACTGTGAGAGGAGTATAGCAACAGAGAGACCTCTAGGTCCCCGTGCATGATTCTCTGAAGGTGGTCAGGCAAGTTGTTAAGAAGACTTAGAGGATTCTTGGGTTTATAAACAGAGGCATAGAGTATAAAAGTAAGGAAGACATGCTGCATTTCTACAAATCATTGGTCCGATCACATTTGAAGTATTGTATTCAGTTCTGGGCATCTTATTTAAGGAAAGATATTAAAGACCTGGAGAGAGTTCAAAGTAGATTTACTAGAATGATACCAAAATTGAGGGAACTTTAATACAAGAAAAGATTAAAGAGATTGGGTTTAATCTCTATGGACCAGAGAAGATCAAAAGATGACCTTACTGAAGTGTTGAAAATTATGAACAATTTTGACAGGGTAAAGAAGTACTGGGGGTCACAATTTCAAGACTGTTAACAAGAGAACTAGTATTAAGATGGGAAGAAACTTTGTTAGGGTTTTGAATGCGCTGCTTGGGAGAGTGGTGGAAGCAGGTTTCAGAAGGGAACTGGATATATATTTGAAAGTGACAAAGTTAGAGGGCTAAGGATATATAAGCCTGGAGGGAGGACTACTCAGGCACTGGGACAGACACAATGGGTCAAATGGACTCCTACACTCTAAAATTCTGTGGCTGTATAAAATTGTATTGCAAAAGTGAACATGACCAGGATGGACCATCCACCATGAATCGCACAGAGAGAAACACTTGGCCAAAAAGGGGGAAACTTCAGCCTTACATCTCAAGTACTTTGTACATTTTTGGCCTCCTTTTTTGAGGAAGTATGTAAGTGCATTGAACAGATATGGTTCATTTCCACTGGAGTTTAGAAAAATAAAGGGGACTGATCTTAACAGGGTATTTCTGTAAATTGGTTATTAATCAGAAACATGGATAAAGGTCTAAATGTCATAGGTGTTGAGGAAGAAATAAGCATTCAATTGTGTATGAAAGCACTTCTGGATAAATTAGAAAGGGATGAGGGGTAACTTGATTAAAGTCTATTGAAGTTCTGATTGGTCTTGATAATATTGAAATGAAAGGTTTTGTCCTCTTGTGGGTGAATTCAGTTCTTTTTCTTTCTTTTCATTTTTTCTCTCTTCTTAACAGTCCTGGAGCAGTGTGCAGGAAAGCAGTCCTGGAGCAGTGTGAGGGGCGATCAGAGTCCCAGAGCCGCACAACTTACTTTGGTGCAGCTGAGTGCCAGTGTGGAATGGACTAGAAGCTTGGAGTGAAGTGGGACAATTATTTGACTGGGGCCTGGCTCAGGTGGTCAGACCATGTGCTCGCTGAGCTGCGGCAATGCTGCTACAATGCAACGTTTATTTGTAATTCTTTACCTGACTATAATGTCAATCTTTTAACTATGTTATCCCTATATTATTTCCAACTTATTTATAAGGCACTGTAAGTAGTGTTACTACGTTTCCTTTTATTCCTCTTTTGTATCCAAGATTTCTACCTTGGTCGTTGTACTTAAACTGGTAGCATTAGAGGCAAGTCAGAACTTATCTCCACACAGTAATTGACCGCCACCAATGCCTGAGCGATTCGTTCTCTTGTTGATGGGACAATGACTACCGGTACCTACCCACTCAGGCAGTAATCCCAAGAGAGAGAAAAAGAGAGATCCAGGCCAGCAATCCCCCTTGAGTGAGCAGTTTAAATCACCCTGATCACCCTTCAGTCCTTGACACTGGAATTATAGTCTGGAATCTGCTGTGTATTCAGCCAGAATTGGTGTACCCAGATGGAGCACAAACTGACTCAATTATGAGTTCAAAATCACCAGTGAACATTAATACAGAGAAAAAAAAATCAACTTGCACAATCTATACAGTACTTCGATGTAACTTATACTCTAAACTATGATACAAAATATAAGAGAACTGGAGTGGACAGAATGTAAATCTTTAGCCTTACACAATTGACAGGGTACTTATATTTTAAGAATTACACAGCCACCCTGCCTCAATACCTAATCAACTACTCCAGAGTACAAGTGTCCTAGGCCTGAAAAGGGGTCTAACAGTCTCAGAGGGGTTTGTTGCTTGTCCAGTGGAGTTCCCTCTCTGCCTCGGGTGTTGATGCAGATTTTCAATGTCCGAGGTTGCAGACAGGGTGGATGTCTTCAGCCTCAAAGGGTAGGTGTCCAGAGATGCAGTGAGGTCAGAGCAAGTGAAAAGGAAAGGTGCCCCGATAGCTGGCCCTGCTGCCACCCCACCCCCCAGTTTACCCTTGTGATTCCAAAGGGCCAGCTAGCTCTGCCCCTCAGGTAATTCCATTTCACAAAGCATCTCCGATGATTGCTCGGGCCAGTTTAATCTCATCATTAGTGAAAACAAAAGGGTCAATACCTTCCCAAATTTGCTTAACTGAAATTTTGATGATTCATGGAGCCTCCCAAACTGCTTTCAGATTAGAGGAAATCGTTATCCGTAAATCATTATCCCATTAACTAAATAGGCTCCATTGTTCACAGTTTCAGGGTTTTTTGGTAACAATTAGTTTACTTACAGTGTGGAAACAGGCCCTTTGGCCTAACAAGTCCACACCGACCCTCCAAAGAGCAACCCATCCAGACTCATTCCTCTACATTTACCCTTTCACCTAACACTACGGGTGACCAAGCATGGCCAATTCACCTAACCTGCACATCTTTGGATTGTGGGAGGAAACCGGAGCACCCGGAGGAAACCCATGCAGACTCGGGGAGCATGTGCAAACTCCACACAGTCAGTTGCCTGAGGCGGGAATTGAACCCAGGTCTCTGACACTGTGAGGCAGCAGTACTAACCACTGTGCCACCATGCCACCCACCATTTCTATGCCTAACCCTTGATACAATGCCTGGCCGATGCCTTTTATTGGTCAGGTTGTCTCATACCTCTGAGGATCTCTATCCCCAGAAGAAGGTGTATCCTTATTCTGGCACACCTGATGGGAAATCTTGCCTGCACAGATGCCCAATTAGATTAGATTCCCTACAGTGTAGAAATAGGCCCTTTGGCCCAACAAGTCCACAACTGACCGTCTGAAGAGTAACCTACCCAGACCCATTTCCCTCTGACTTATACACCTAACACTTTGGGCAATTTAGCATGGCCAATTCACCTGACCCGCACATCTTTGGATTGTGGGAGGAAACCAGAGTACCCGGAGGAAACCCACACAGACACAGGAAGAATGTGCAATCTCCACATAGACAGTTGCCCGATGCTGGAATCAAACCTGGGTGCCTGGCACTGTGAGGCAGCAGTACTAGTCACTGAGCCACCATACCATCCCTTTTTTTAATATCAGAAACAGAGAACAGTATATATTCCCCTAACTGTAATGTCTTATACTACATCCACTTTGCTTATTAACTCGCCAACACTTTAGGTTAGAAATGTCGACCAGGTTGACCAGTTTTTCACAAAAGGGTATTTTCTTTCAGTTTTTCCTTTTAAAACTGAGGATTGCCCTGAAAATGCTACCGGTGACTTGATTAAAGTCTATTAAAGTTCTGATTGGTCTTGACAATATTGAAATGGAAGGTTTTGACCTCTAGTGGGTGAATTCAGTTCTTTTCCTTTCTTTTCTTTTTTTCTCTTTTTCACAGTCCTGGAGCAGCATGCAGGAAAGCAGTCCTGGAGCAGTGTGAGGGGAAATCCTAGTCCCAGAGCAGCACAACTTACCTTGGTGCAGGTGAGTGCCAGTGTGGAGTGGACTGGAGACTTGGAGTAGAGCGGGACAGTTGATGGACTCGGGCCTGGCGTGAGTGGTCAGACCATGTGTTCGCTGAGCTTCTGCAATGCTGTTACAATTTAATGTCTTATTGAAATTCTTTACCAAACAATAGTGTCAATCTTTTAACTATATTATCACCACCTTATTTCCAACTTATTTTTTAGACACTGTAAGTAATGTTACTACTTTTCCTTTTATTCCTCTTTGGAATCCAAGATTTCTACCTTGGTACTACTTAAGATGGTGGCATTAGAGGCAGCCATCATAAAATCTTTCCACTGTACTCCTGTGCCACATGTGACAATAAAGGATATTCTATTCTATTGTATTCTATTTTATTCTATTGATTAGAGATTGCCCTTTTAGGTCAGAGATGAGTAGAACTTTACTTTCTCTCTGAGGATTGTATAACTTCGAAACTCCGAATGTGCTAAAGGTCATTGAACTGTCTTACGCCATATTAAGCCATAAATAGATTCTTATTAGGCAACAGAATCAAATTTATTGTGGGTGAATGAGAATGTAGAGTTCAAAATACATATAGTTAAGCTATGGTCATGTTGAATAGCAGAATAAGTTGCCAAATGGCCTACTCCTGCTCCTAACTCATGTGTATATGTTTTCTATTAATAGCATTTCCAACAATTCTTTTTAAAAGCTTTCTTCATATAACTGACTTTCTAGCCCCTTCACACAATTCTCTTACACTAGCTCACTGGTTTTCACAGAATGTATTTGATATTAACACTGTTTTCCATTAAAAGGTGAAACTGGAAATCCTATTAGGTCCTACTTTTTTCAAGTCATTAATATATTCTCTACTCTTCCAGACCTCAATTTCACAGATGATTATTTGTTCCTTCTGCAAAAAAAATCAATCACTTGAAATGTAATTTTAGTATTAAACAGGTTTCAAAAACAGTTGGATAATTCAGACATCAAATTGACTTTGGTAACTGATGCAGCTGACAACTTTGAATTATTTTTGTGATTGCTGTCATAATAGAAAATGGCTTTTTTTTTGCTGCAAAAGTGCACCTTAATCTTTTAACACTTTCTTGATCAAAAATGTTGCTTTTGCACTATTTATACTTTGTTTCATGTGGCAAAATTGTTTCCATGCACTTTTTAATTCTGCTTATCCACAATGTTTATTAATTTTCATCATGCAGAGTCAACTTTGATACCGAAATAAATTATGGATGTGGGTTTGCTTGCTGAGCTGGAAGATTCGTTTTCAGACGTTTCATCATCAAACTATTAACATCATCAGTGAACCTCCGGATGAAGTGTTGATGACATGGCCGGCTTTCTATTTAAGTGTTTAGTTTTCCTTGGGTTGTGATGTCATTTCCTGTGGCGATGTTATTTCCTGTTCTTTTTCTCAGGGGTTGGTAAATGGAATTCAAGTCAATGTGTCTGTTAGTATACTTCCAGCTGGAATGCCATGCTTCAAGGAATTCTCATGTGTGTCTCTCTTTGGCTTTTCCTAAGTTGGATGAGTTGTCCCAGTCAAAGTGGTGTCCTTCCACATCTGTGTAAAGAGATTTGTGAGAGTGGGTCATGTCTTTTTGTGGCTAGGTGATGTTCATGTATCCTGGTGGCTAGTTTTCTGCCTGTTTGTCCAATGTAATGTTTGTTACAGTTCTTGTAAGATATTTTGTAAGTGACATTAGTTTTGTTCGTCTGTATAAGACCTTTCAAGTTCATGTTTTAGTATGTTGTTGGGTTTGTGGGCTAGTGAGATGCCAAGAGCTCTGAGTAGTCTGGCAGTCATTTCTGAGATGTCTTTGCTGTGGGGGACAGTGGCTAGGGTTTCTGGACAAATTTCTGTCTGCTTGTTGGGGTTTGTTGCTGAGAAATCGATGGACTGAGTTTATTGGGTACCCGTTCTATTTGAATACACTGTATAGGTGATTTTCAGCTGCCATCAGAGCATGTTGGAGGTACGGTATTATACATTGAGCACCTACATCTCAAAATTAATCTAATGAATGTTCATTGCTCTCCCTCTGGGACAAGAATATTCTTGTATAATTCCTGTATAATTCCTGCAGGACTGTTACATACTAATTGCCTTTCTAATTTGTTCTTGTACCTGCATATCACACAATCTAAACCAACCCCCAATAAACAATATTTTTTCAATACCATGTGTTAAATTTACTTTTGTTTCATTAATAAATAAGATTTAAACCTTCATTGAGGATGTGCTATACTTTGTGTTAAGTTTTTGTGTGATTTTTGAGCGATCGTGAGTGAAATGTTTTGCTGGTCTGCTCTAATCCCACCTTTCCCATTATTTCTATTAAGCGATTTTCTATTAAGTGATGTTTCCCTGGAATGCAACTACCTGTACTGTAAACCCTGAGGCATTCCTTAGCCTGGAACATGCTCGTGTAGTGAGTGGATTTCTCCCGGGTTTCCTCTGATAGACATATTTGGTACAGGCTAGACTCAGAATCTTGGCCAGAAATATTGGACATTGGTGAAGGGTCATTTTAAGTAAGATTATGATCAGTTGAATTTGATTTGATTGTAATTAGTCTATCTAGGCAACTATTCATCTTTCATGCCATCAACTTAGTCAACATTTCGAACTCAGGACTTGCCTAATGTGAATACTCAGAGCCACAAAGTTGGGACTGTTTGTCCACTGAGCTATCAGTGTTCAAATTTACTGCAGACTGTGGTATAAAAATTAACCCAGCAAATAAGAATCCATTTTCTCAGTATCAAAATGCATGTTCAGACACACATTCAGGGCAACATGGTGGCTCAGTGGTTAGAACTGCTACTTCACAGCAGCAGGGTCCCAGGTTTGATTCTAGCCTCTGGTGACTGTGTGGAGTTTGTCCATTCATCTTGTGCTTGTGTGTTTTTCCTCCCACAGTCCAAAGATGGGCAGGTGAGGTGGATTTGCCATGCTAAATTGCCCACAGTGTTCAGGACTGTGTAGATTAGGTGGATTAGCCATGGGAAATGCAGTCCTACAGGATTAGGGTATGGGGGTGAGAGAGGGGTGGGATGCTTTTCAGAGAGTCGGTGTGGACTTGTTGGGCTGAATGACCTGTTTCCACACTGTGGGGATTCTTCTTAAAAAGACAAAAAAGGGTGACACGGTGGCTCAGTGGTTAGCATTGCTACCTCTCAGCGCCAGGGACCCAGGTTTAATTCCAGCCTTAGGTGACTGTGTGGAGTTTACACATTCTCCCTGTATCTGCATGGGTTTCCTCCCACAATCCAAACATCAGAGGGTGGTACGTGTATGGAATGAGCTGCCAGAGGATGTGGTGGAGGCTGGTAAAATTGCAACATTTAATAGGCGTTTGGATAGGTATATGAATAGGTAGGATTTAGAGGGATATGGGCCGGGTGTTGGCAGGTGGGACTAGATTTGTTTGGAATATCTGGTCGGCATGGACAGGTTGGATCGAAGGGTCTGTTTCCATGCTGTAAATCTCTATGACTCTATGTGCAGGTTAGGTGAATTAGCCATGCTAAATTGACCATAGTGTTCAGGGATATGTAGATCAGGTGCATTAGTCAAGGGAAACGTAAAAGTAATATGGTAGGGGAATGGGTCTAAGTGGGATACTCATTGGGGGGGTCAGTGTGGACCTGTTGGGCCAAATGGCCTGTTTCCATAATGGGGATTCTATGATATAAGTGGTTTATAAGTCAAACTCCCACTCTTACCACAGCGATTCCATACATTATTTTTCAGTAAACACATACAAGTACAGCACTAACGTGTATATTAGGAGTTAACTTCACTATTTCGAACAAAGAAAAAATGTTAACTTTATGTTTGCCTCAATAAGTTAACACATAGGATCAAGCAAGTTGTACAACCTCCCATGTCATCAAGAAGATGCATCGGACTTTAAAATAAATTGACGAACAAAAACAGACATTACTGGAAAAGGTCAGCAGGCCTGGCAGCATCTGTGAGGCAAAATGAGAGTTAACGTTTCAGGTCCTGAGGAAAGATTATGGGACCCGAAACGTTAACTCTGACTTTTCTTCCCAGATGCTGCCAGTACTGCTGACCATTTCAAAAACTTCTGTTTTTGTTCCTGATTTATAGCCTCTGCAGTTTTTTTCAGTTTCTAAAACAAAGCAAGTCAGATTAGAGTCAGTATAGAGTACACAAACAGATTTGAGTCTTCCAGTGCTGTGATTTTGCCTCCAGAAGGGTATTTTTCCTGATGCAGTCATGCTTAAGTTAACTCCTATAATATAATTATTCTGCTGCAGTGGCATCATAACTATCAAGGTCTGTATATATTGTTAGTTCTGCCACTCTTGGACTGTTGATATTAATTAGGTAGAAGATTTTAGGAAGCCAAGTTTATCTTGCAAATTGGCATTGCAATATGATACCTCTGAAGTACAAGAATATATGCTGTGTGACAATCTTTTGTCACTGCTCCCATGGATTGCCACTGGCTGAGGTACATATTTTTCAGGATATGTAGTGAAAATACGTTGGCACTACCTTCCATGTTGAGGTTAGCTTTTAATGTATTAGCAGTAATGCATTGCTGTTCTGATTGTTATCTCAAATCCATATACCCATCTACTCCCGGAAATATTTCTCCACCTAGGCTTCAAAATATTCAAGGGCTCTGCTTCCACTGCTTTTCAGGAAAGGCATTCCAAAGACACACGACAATTTGAGAGAAACTAAAGCATCTCATCTTTACTTTAAATGGGCAACACCAGACATTTAGACAATAACGTGCAATTCCAGATTCTTCTCCATATTTACTTTGCCAAGTTCCCTCAGGATGTTAAATGTTTCAATCAAGTAGCATCTTGCTCTTCTAAATGCCAGTGGATATTAGCCAAGCCTGTCCAACCTTTCCCCATTCACCATTCCTCATATTCCAGGTAGTAGATAGTAACCTCCTGTGAGCTACCTCCAACACACTTACAACTTTTCATTCATATTTAGTGAGTAAGCTGTGATAATATTTGCACCAAAATAAGAACTGGAGACTTTTCATGTGAATACTATGACTACTGCATAATACCACCATAGTGTTACAAGAGGCTTCCAAAGTCTGTTCCAGGTGAGAACTCACATTCTCAACATTTCACATGCTTTTATATCATTATAAAAGTATCGCTATCATTGAATCTTCCTGAATTAAGATGAGTGACCAGTGCAAGGTATAATACTCCAGATATGGTTTCACCAGTACTTTGTATAATTGCAGCATAACCTCCTTATTTTTGATAACTGGTCATACATTTACTAACAGAGTATATTTGCTAAATTGCTTTGGTACATCAGGGGAAGGCAAACGCGTAATGAGAGATAATCAGTTTCTTTTAAATTACATGACAAATTTACACACTTTTGCTTCAAGTTTAGTTCTGCGGCAGTTCTATAACAGTTATTGCCACTGCAATTGTATTTTATAAGACCATAAGACCATAAGACATAGGAGTGGAAGTAAGGCCATTCGGCCCATCGAGTCCACTCCGCCATTCAATCATGGCTGATGGGCATTTCAACTCCACTTACCAACGTTCTCCCCGTAGCCCTTAATTCCTCGAGACAACAAGAATCTATCAATCTCGGCCTGGCCTCCACTGCACTCTGCAGCAATGAATTTCACAGGCCCACCGCTCTCTGGCTGAAGAAATGTCTCCGCATTTCTGTTCTGAATTGACCCCCTCTAATCCTAAGACTGTGTTCACTGGTCCTAGTCTCCTCGCCTAATGGAAACAATTTCCTAGCGTGCACCCTTTCCAAGCCATGTATTATCTTGTATGTCTCTATTAAGTCTCCCCTTAATCTTCTAAACTCCAATGAATACAATCCCAGGATCCTCAGCTGTTCCTCATATGTTAGACCAACCATTCCAGGGATCATCCGTGTGAATCTCCGCAGGACACATTCCAGTGCCAGTATGTCCTTCCTGAGGTGTGGGGACCATAACTGGACACAGGACAAGGACATAAGGACAAGACACTACCTCAGCATTAACACTCTAATGTATGGACTGGTTTTATACACATTTTGTAGACTTTATGTAGATGTAACATTGTATTTTCAATTTTAGTTTAAAGCTGTATACAATATTATTACTCTTTTGTTATTTTTAACCCCATTCCAAGCACCAATAGCCACTATTAAAAACATACATTTGCAAATTTTTCCTTCAACAAAAGTATACCCTGATAAGCAATTGCCATATTGAGCACTTATCAGTTGGGGCATATGGGTTGACGAATCCAAAAATTAATCATGAATACTTGACATCATACACTCTTACCAAAACAGACACACAAGGAGAAAGACCTAAGCTTCAATAAAATAACAGGGGAGATCATAATGAGGGAGTGTTGTCTGGTAGATAACTGACTCCGTAGGGAGCCAATGGAGATGACAGGAAAAGATGACTATCTCCATTAAACAACCAATTGTTCAGATTAGGTAAATATCAATAAGAACTGCAGATGCTGCGAATCAGAGACAAAAATAGAAATCACTAGAAAAGCTCAGCAGGTCTGGCAGTATCTGTAGAGACAAATCAGAGTTTCAGGTTGAGTGACCCTTTTCCACAGATACTGCCAAGTTTGTTGAGACTTTCTAGGAATTTCTATACTCAGGTCAGAGTGCTCAATCATATTTGACAACATCATAAGAGGTCGTATCTAACAAGCGTTAAAGCTGCAACTATTACCAGCCAGACACACAGCAAGAAGAAACATGAAATAAGTAGATGATCAAACAGTATCAAAAAGTTGTACTACAGACAGCTGAAAGCCACAGGTCATGACAAGTCCCAGAGGAGTGAAGAAATGCCAAGGCAACACCCTTATTCAAAAAGGGATAAGGATAAAACTTGGGTAACTGTAGGCATTTAACTTAACTATAGTTAACTTAACATCTGTCATTAAGACAATATAAGTCTATGACAAAGGATGTAATTGCAAAGCATATAGACTGGCATAATATAATCAAGCAGAGTCAGTATGGCTTCTAGAAGGAGATATCATGTCTGACAATTTAAGTAATCTAATCTAAAAAAAAGTAGAGGACGTATCAAGTAGCATAGATAAAGATGTAATATATTTGGATTTCCAAAAGACACTCAAACGTATACCACACACAAGGCCACTTAATAAGATAAGAGACCATAGTATTGGTGGTAGTGTATTAGCATGGATCAAGGATTGGCTAAGAAAATTGTGATAAAATGGGAATTTTCAGGATGGCAAACTCTAACCAATGGAGTGCCATGGGATCAGTGTTGCAGCTACAATTATATATTAATGGCTTGGGTGACAGAAATGAATGTAATTGGATGACACAAAAACGGTGGATAGTTAAATAATGAGGATAACACAGCAGAATATGCACATATTAAGTGAATGGTTGAAAACTTGGCAGATGGAACATTATATGAGAAAATGAAGTGTATGCACTTGGCGGGAAGAATAGAAGAAACAAACATAATTTAAATGTTGAAAGTTGGCAGAAAATTGCAGCATTGGGAAAGTTTGGAGCTTTCATGTATTAATCACAAAAAGAACTCGTGTCTAAGTTCAGTAGCTAATAGAGAAAGCAAGTTCCCCAGGGCCTTTATTTGAAAGGGAATGGATTATAAAAATAAGGAGGTTTTGCTAAAATGAGGTAGACCACACCTGGAATGCTGTCAGCTGCTTTGGTCTACTTATCGAAGGAAATATTTGCTTCAGTTCAGAGAAAGTTCACAGACTGATTCTGGATAAGGATGGATTTTCTTATCAGGAGAGCTTGAGTGGGTTAGGCTTGTACTCATTAGAGTTGAGAAGAATGAAAAGCATATATGCTTCTTAGGGGTCTTGTCAGGGTAGATGTGGAAAGCATGTTTCCCCTTGCAAAAGACTCTAAGACCAGAGTGCATAATCTCAGAATGAAAGGTCATCCATCGAAGAGAGAGCTGAGGAGGATTTTTTTTCTCTTAGAGGTTAGTGAATCTTTGAACTTCTTTATCAGATGGAATGGTCAAGGCTGGGCTATTAAATGTATTCGAGGCTGAGATAAACAGAGTTCAATGAGTAAGGAAGGGGATGAAGAGTTTGGATTAGAGGGAGGCAAAGTTGAGTTGAGGATTGTTGTATTTGCCATGATGTCATTGAATGGTAGACCAAACTTGATGGGCTGAATGACCTATTTCAGCTCCTACATTTTAAGGTCTTACGGTTAATACCTTCCCATGCATTCTCTGGCCTCTCTATCTCTTAGTCTCTACCCACAGTGCTGGCAAAATCCAGTCCCAATTCTCTCCATGGTCACCTTCTGAAAATTAACAATAATGTGACCCCAGTGTTGAACCAGAAAGTAACCTTTGCCCACATGTACGCTTCAGGTAGAATGCTGTTGTGGGAAAATCATTAGTCTCAGAGTCAGAGTTAGAGTTCAGCAACAGAATTTATTGTACAAGGAAACACTGGAGCTCCAGGGAGAGAAAGCACAATGGTCAGCTGCAATTCTTCTCTCAACTACAGAATACATGTTAAAATACTTATATACATTTTGTGATATAATAGGTCAGTGATGAGATTATTGTCTCTGTAACATTGTTTGTTTGTTGTAAATATTGCAGAATCATTAATAGTTTCAATGCAGTCATTGTCAGTTCCAGCACAGACTTTGTTAATTGCAGCATGGTCATTGTCAGTTTCAGCGCAGACAATATCTGTGTGGAGGTCCATTGCTGTAGTAATGGGCATTAAGCAGTCTTCCTGAGAAGGATGATTACTGCAGTCCTAGGTATTGGCACTATGTATTGAGACTGTATCAAACTGTTAGCATTTCTATCAAAGGTGTTGGCTGGACCCAGACATTTTGGCAGGCAGTATACACTACTCATGTGTATTTTCTCCTCCACCTGCCTTAAACTAATCAACTAGGTTGTGAGTGCATTGTGCTGGCATTCTGGTAGTCCCAGGCAGTGTCTGTGTTTGCTCTGCTGTCTCTCTCTATGTTGTGGTCCGGTGGCCATCTTGTATGCCCGTATGCCTAGTGTCACCTTGCCCCATGCCATCTCCCACTTCAATGCCAACTCTTATCTCCATAACCCCATCCTTCTTGATCTATGCTTCAGCTGAGGAAAGTCAGAAGTCTTATCCCTGACCTCAGTAACTCTTGGTTTGACTATTCCAATACTCTTTGGCTCTTCAAAGTGCAGAGTCAAGGCCAAAAACCAGAGCTATTAATATGCAAAATGTGACAGGTAAGTAAGAAAGGGTCAGGGATGGCTCTATCATTGAATGATATTGTTAGTACAATAAAGAGGAATGACCTAGGTTCAGGAAATTACAAAGTGAAAACACTTGAATAACATGGGAGATGTGAATTTTTTTTAAAATCTAAAATGCTGGGGAAACTGGCAGCATTAGTGAAGGGAGAAATAAAGTTAACCTTTGAGTCCAATGACTTCTTTGGAACAGCTTTGGTATAGAAGATATGGAAGCAGTTTGGGAAGCATTAAGGAATGTCAGGAGATTATACATAAAGAATGGCAAAGTGAGACCAAAAAGTAATGCGAGAAAGCTAGCCAAAGACATGGAAACTCTAGTTATCTGTTTTTTATGAGTATTTAAATAAGAAAAGAATTAACAATGTTAGTATTGTCACTACGGAAAGTCAACCTGGGGAATTAATAATAGAAAATAAGAAAATGGCAAATGAGTTGAACAGGTATTTTAGACAATAGACAATAGACTTAAGGGACTTTATCTTAAGGGACATTTGACTTCACTATAGAGGACACAAATAACATTCCAGAAGCAGTAATAGATCATTAAGTGGAAGGGAAGGAGGAAATCGGGAAAATCACAAACACCAGAGAAGTGTTATTGAATTATTAGACCTACCGGTGACAAGTGTCCCTGATGAATTTCATCCCAGAGTCTTCAAAGAACTTACTCATGAGATAGTTGATTCATTGCTTTAATTTTCCTAAACTGTCTTAGTTCAGGGGCAGTCCCATTAGATTGGAAGACAGTAAACATTACTCAAGTACAGCAAGTAATTAGGAAAGCTAATAGAATGTCATTATTACCACAAGGGAAATTGAACACACAAATAGGGAAGTTATGTTTCATTTATATAGGACACTGGTGAAATTGCATCAGGAGGACACTACTGGTCATGTTATTGAAGGAAGAATGTAAATGCACTGGAAGCAGTTCAGAGCAGATTTACCAGACTAATACCTGGTTGTTTTATGAGGTAAAAACAATGCCTGCAGATGCTGGAAACCAGATTCTGGATTAGTGGTGCTGGAAGAGCACAGCAGTTCAGGCAGCATCCAAAGTGCAACGAAATCGACGTTTCGGGCAAAAGCCCTTCATCAAGAATAAAGGCAGAGATAAGCTGGAGGATGGTGGAGGTGGGGAGAAAGTAGCTTAGAGTACAATAGGTGAGTGGGGAAGGGATGAAGGTGATAGGTCAGGGAGGAGAGGGTGGAGTGGATAGGTGGAAAAGGAGATAGGCAGGTAGGACAAGTCCGGATAAGTCATGGGGACATTGCTGAGAGAGATAAGCTGGAGCAGGGTGGAGGTGGGGAGAAAGTAGCATAGAGTACAATAGGTGAATCTGGTTGTTTTATGAGGAAAGTCTGGATAGGCAAGATTTGTATATGCTGTTCCGAAAAGAAAAGCACCTTGATTGAAATACAAAATCCTGAGAGATCTTGGCAAGATAGATGTGGAGACGAAGCTCTATCTTAAGGGAGAATTTTAAACTAGGAGTCACTGTTTAAAAATCAGAAGAAACATTTTAAAACCAATTGTTCTTTTTTTCTCTCTGAGACTGAATGTCTTTGAAACTCTTTTCCTGAGAAGGCAGTGGAAGCATCGCCCTTAGGTATTTTTGGGGTAGAAGTAGTTAGATTCTTGTTAAGCTAGAGGTTGATAGATTATTGGGGATAGGCATGAATGGAGGTTTGTGTTCATAACCAGATAAGCCATGGTATTTTTGAATGGCGGAGCAGGCTTAAGGGATTGAATGTTCCTCTTGTTTCTGATTTGTGCATTCATATGTTCATACCTTCCACCTTCTGGAAATTTTGGTTGGTCCAAAACTTTGCTGCCCATATTCCTAACTTGCACCAAGTTCCATTCCCTATTAGACCCATGCTTGCTGATCTGCATTGGCTCCATCATAAGGAAAATCTTAATTTAAAGATTCCATCCTTGGTTACAAACAACCCTCCAACTCCCTTGTATTCCCTCAGTTCAAATGTTGTTTTGCAAACCTAATTTTGATCATTATATTATTCACAGCCTTTTCTCCAGCTGTCTAGATCCTATCCTCTTCATTATTTTCTGCTAATCCCTTCTTCTTCTCTACCTATCTCCTCTCCTATAAGACATACGTGAAAAGTATCTCTTCTATTCATCTTTTGTTTGCATGTCTTCTAACATCTTTACATGTGTTTCTGTGTCAAATTTTGTTTTATAACAATATTCATTGTTTTGGGATGTTTTGTTATGTCAATGACAGTGTGTAAATGCAGTTATTGTTAAATGGATGATGCACTAATAGAAAATGCATGTGAAAAGAATCAATAAATAAGAACCATAATAATTTCAGAATCTGTAATTTTGGTATACTGCTTCAATACAAAAAAAAACTGATCTAGAAGAACCATTGCATATCAAGTTCAATTATGTTAACTCTGTTACCAAAGGAAAGGGATTGTGTTGAAAATATCAGCAATAGCTAAAATGTCAGTATTCAACAACACTTGCATCAACAATTAACACAGTACTGAAGCAAAAAAGGATAATTTCTATCTTTGATGTTGCAAAATAATGTTTATTATTAACACATTAAGGAGTCAGTTGTGGGGCCTTTTTTTATTGGAACTAGACAGAACAAAAATTGATTGAGTAGTTGCAAGTCTAAATATATTAATTCCCAGCAGAGTTTGGAAAGTATTTCTAATCTATTGCATGTCTTTCTTACTAAGAGTCAGCAGTTGCAAGTTCAGTGGCCAATACAATTTGTGAATTGTATTTTTATTGCCATTAGCAGAATAAAGTGGAGGAACATCATTTTTCAATTTATAAACATAACATTTAAACCTATTATTAACTCATTTGAGCGGTGAGGATAAAAGTGGTGCAGATGAGCCAAAACCACAGCCAGAGAGCAGTGGGACTGTGCTAGATGAGCAGCAAAGATTAAAGCAATGCAGAGACAGTGGAAGACAATGGGCAAATGATGGAAATGAGCAAGACCAGCAATGAGGTTAAAAGCAGTGCTAGGGCAATGGGAACATAGTGGGGAGAAAGGTGCAGCACCAACTCCACCAGAGGTGTGACATCCCAGAGAAACAGATATGTCTTCATTGAGTGAAACACAGCAAGGATAGGGCAATTCAACTAGTTGGGCAAGGGAGAGCAGCTTCAGAGTCAAAAGCAGCAATGAGAGGGGGCAGAGCTAGTTAGCAAGGTAAGGGACATCCAGAGATCAAAGTGATATGAATTTTAAAAGTGCATGGAAGCATAGGGAAAAAATTATTGTCCAGTTATGAAGCCTGATGTTGTGGCAGGAATAAGTCTTTGCTGACCCTACAAATTTCTGCTTTGAGATTGACCCACAAGCAAGAAAGACTGTAGACAGATGGAATGCTGGGGATTGGCAGCACCAACACATTTCATTGTGCAGCAGAGCCTAATTTTCAATCCTAAACAAAACAAAACCCAACGAACTGTGGATGCTGGAAATCATAGGCAAAAACAGAATCAGGTGGAAAACCTTAGCAGATCTGGCAGCATCTGTGGAGAGAAAGCAGAGTTAATATTTCGGGTCCAATGACTTTTCTTCAGAACAAACTCAGACCTATTGCTGATGCATTCACAGAGATGTATGGGAAAATAGGCCTTAGACCAAACTCCTAAACTGTAAAGGTCCTCTATCAGCCTACTCCAATCAGACTCCCAGCTATCAGGTTCCATAGCAAACTACTGAGCAAGTTGGATTAATTCCAATTCCTTGGAGACCAGACTTTGATGAAATTCTACATATGGTTGGTATGCAAGTACAGTGTTTGGTCATTTATGGAACAGTATGTTTGACAAAGACCTCAACCCCAACACCAAGCTCATCATCTACAAGACAGCAGTGTTATCAGCCTTCCTGTATGTTTGGGAGACATGGACAATGGAAGGCACATCAAACTCCTTGAAAAATGTCAGCATTGATGCTTCCAGAAAATTCTGTAAGTCCAGTGGCAGGATCGACCAATTTCTCCAGTATCAAGGTACCAGTTAGAATCAATCAGCTGCGTTGCGTTGGCTAAATTGTATGCTTGCCTGATATAAGACTTTCAAAACAAGCTTCATCATGGCAAGTTAATATTAAGGGACAGAGGAAATGCTTCAAGAACAACATCAAAGATTCCCTGATAAAAATGCAACACCACCACTAACTCCTGGGAGTCTGTAGCTCAAGATGTTCTAAACTAGAGAAACAACATCCACAAAGGTGCTAATCTTTTTGTGCGTTCTGATAGTTTCAAGTGGGAAGTAATGCACAAGCAGTGGAATGACTGTGCAAGGGGCTAAATGATAGGTTATGCAAGAGTGTAGAATTGAAATTAAAAACAGATCAGCCACGATCATAATGAATGGTGGTGCAGACTTGAAGGACTAAGTGGCCTACTCTTGTTCCTTGTCTGTATTTTGCAAACCTGAGCATTCCACTCACCTGCTTCAGTCATCTAAGGGGTCAGAATACCAGAGTAGAAGAAAGTAATCTTTGATCCTGAGGAACTGGCTGAGAAGGAAAAAGAAATCTTCTTAAATAATGTACATATTTTCACTTTTTATTGAACATGTAAAAGAATAAATAAAATTCAACATGATCAGGACATTTTTAAGTGAGTAGAATAAACATTAACACAATCTGCTTGTTCTAAATTGTTTGATTTGCAGTGAGCAGAAATGGAGAAACCATCCATGGTGGCAGCGCCACCAAGTGTAAAAGCATTGAAGTATATGCTCCTAAAGTAAATATTACCTGTTAAAAAGTAATGTGAGGAAGTGTTGATTTTTAAGTTTTACTAAGCATCACAAGGTGTGACTCAGTTATGACATAGACACTGAGAAGGTGTAACAACAGGAAGTGTGTTTAATCACAAGAAATATAATATAGATGTGTCATCCTGCAGACACTTTTACAGCACTGTTGCATCATTCTGCCAAGTTTGCATTGAGGTCTGCACAGAACTTTGCTCAGACTATCTGAAAGTCAGTATAATCCCTAATTAGCAAAGAGCGATTTGGATAGTTGACGTTTTCCTCGTTTACAGCTGTTGCTATTGGTTTTGCACAGTGGTGATATTCTCATCTATAACCCATGCTGTTAGGTGTTCAAATTTCATTTCAGAAACTGATACACTCATCTAGGATGGGATTCAAAAAGGGATTGGAATAGAATACTTCAGTGGTTGTTTTTGATGAGTGCAGATTTATTGGGCAAAAGGGCCTTTTACCATGTCGTAGAGCTCGTTGTTTCTATGCAGTGATGAGGGAGTACAGCACAGTTAGATGCTGTCTTTTGACGAAGACATTAAACTAAGGTACTGCGTGAAGTCTGAGCTACATTTTGAGGAGTTAATGACACTACTGAAAGAATAACTGGAGTCGAGTTCAAAACATGGCCTACATTCAAAAACCAACCGAAACAGACTATCTGCCCTTGGATAGCCCCAACTGTGCAACTATTAGCTTCCACATCTGCTTAAATTACAAATGGCACTTAGAAAGGACATTGTCTGTGAGGTCTACAGGGTATCCGCAAGCTGGGACAGAGGCAAGTCATGTCTTTGAAACATTTTTACCAACATTTAAATTTTGGATTATTTGGAAACATTTTATATTTTTTTGATGCCACTTGAAACTGCAATTGAACATGGTGTATGGTGTGAAATCATGTCCTTCGAAACTAATGGCAGAGAGAATAGATTTTACATCAGAACAAAATGGCCCATAATAATATTAGTACATTGTAATTAGGCTGTTCAGAAACATCTCTGGGGCAATGTACCATCATAGAATCCCTACAGTGTGGAAGCAGGCCGTTTGGCCCATCAAGTCTACATCGACCTCCGAACAGCATCCCACCCAGACCCAACCACCCCACCCCATCTCTGAAATGCTGCATTTCCAATGGCTAATCCACCTACCCTGCACATACAGCACTAGAGTCACAGAGATGTACAGCATGGAAACAAAACTGTTGGTCCAACTTGCCCATGCCGACCAAATATCCTAAACTAATCTAGTCCCATTTGCCAGCAGTTCTCCCATATCCCTCTAAACCCTTCCTATTCATGTATCCATCTAAATGCCTTTTAAATGTTGTAATTGTACCAGCCTCCACCACTTCCTCTGGCAGCTCATTCCATACACGCACCGCCTTCTGTGTGAAAATGTTATGCCTGAGGTCCCTTTTAAACATTTCCCCCATCACCCTAAACCTATACTCTCTCATTCTGGATCCCCAACCCCAGGGAAAAGACGTTGTCTATTTACCCTATTCATGCCCCTCATGATTTTTCAACCTCTGTAAGGTCACCCCTCAGCCTCTGACTTTCCAGGGAAAATAGCCCTAGCCTATTCAGCATCTCTCTATAACTCAAATCCTCCAACCCTGGCAATATCCTTGTAAATCTTTTCTGAACCCTTTCAAGTTCCACAACATCCTTCCTTTAGGAAGGAGACCAGAATTGCATACAATATTCCAGAAGTAGCCTAACCAATGTCCTGTACAGCCACAACATGACCTTCCAGCTCCTGTACTTGATGCTCAGACCATCTTTGGACAGCAGAAGAAAACTGGAACACCTGGAGGAAACCCTCACAGACACCGGGAGAATGTGCAGACTCCATGCTGACAAGTGCCTGAGGCTGGAATGGAACCTGGGTCTCTAACACTGTGAGGCAGCAGTGCTAAGTACTGAGCCACCGCACTGCCCAAAGTAGGGCTTGAAACCAGGCCTCCTGCCTTGAAATAGGGACATTGCCTGTGTGTCACAAGTCCCCTCACAATATATATTGATGCATTTTAAATTAGGAAATCAAAGTGATGACAAGCCAAGCGATTTGTATATTATAACAAAGTGTGCCCTGGTTAAAGAAATGAGAACTATCATAAATAGCTACAATGGATCTTGGGCTGAATCCTGTTTTTTTTTTGGCTAAACCTAAGCTGTGCTAGGTTTCTCAGTCATTTTTGCTGCAATGCTGAACAAGCTGTCTTGCCATATATTACCAAACTATCCTCATTAATTACCCACCATTCCCCACTGAGTCACTCTGGCCCTGATTTCTGCACTGTATTACTGTTACTTTTACCATCTCACTCATGTAATATTCCCAGAATAATCCATGTTCAGGGGGAGAGCCACTGAAAACCAGCATCTCTTTCGCACATGCCATCTTTGCTTTCTTAAATTCTACTCTGCACTTTCTATAGTCAATTACAGTCTCCATTGATTTCTTTCCTCTACTACAACTATAAGCATCTCTTTTCCTTCTTATTGTATCCCAAGTATCCCCAAACCTCTGAGGTTTTCTGGCTTGTTGCTCCTACATGTTACTCTAAAAGAAACATGCTGGGCCTATACTATTGCCATTTCTATGTTGTACACATCCTCTAATTTGGCCAGATACTATCTTATTATAATAAAAAACTGTCTTCCCCCAGTCCGAAACCCATTTTTACATGCCATCTTTTTCCTTTTCCAGAAGAAATGTAAATTGCGCTGTATTGTGATTACTGTCATAAAAATACTCCCTCCACTGCCATCTCGGTCACTTATCTAGCTTCATTCTCCAGGAATAGTTTCAAAACTGCACCATCCCTTTGCAAATCCACCTTGCCAAATTACCCTAGTTAGCCGTTCTGCCTTCTGACATAACAAGCTATCCTGAATACATTTTCAGAAATCTGCCCCCTAAGCCCATTACATTATGAGTTTCCCAATTAATGTTCAGGAAGTTGAAATCCTCTGATATAATTATCCTATTATTATCAGTGAATTACCTTTACATCTACTCCTTCATTGCTTGCTGACTATTTGGGAACTTATAATACACTCCCAGCAGTGTGACTGTCCCGTTTTTGTACCTAAGCTCAATCCACAAAATCTCATTTGAAGACCCTTCCAAGATACCATCTCTCCTTATGGCAGTAACTGACTCTTTATTTAATAATGCGACACCACCTCCTCTTTAACATCCTCCACTGACTTTTCTGACACAAAAGAGTAGGAAACAGCGTGAGATAAAATTAATATATTGTATCAATCTCTTAAGCATTCACAGACAATTTGTCTGCTTTCTTCAGTTATTTAGAAATGTAGATGTACTATTGAAGGTAGAATTAATTTGTAAAGCAGATACGATGGTCCCATGTAACAAGGATATGATCAACTACTATCTGAAAGACTAATTAATGTGGCATTGCCCATCTAAATTGCAATGATATGTTTTAGTAACAGCATGCCATCTAATTCGAATGGGAAGAGCTAACACAGCTGATGGATAATCTACACTGAGTTAGAAGGATGAAAGCAAAAGACTTATGCAATGGATGAAATAGGATAGACGATTAATTGGACACTGAAATATTCAGCTACCTATTTTAGTGATTTATTCAGTGAAAATTATTTTAACACAATGCAGGCCTTAGCTGCTTACAAACATAATGTAACATCTGTAGTCTATGTTTATTTTTTCTGAAAGTTACTTTGATTCCATCATCAGCTCAAGTGGATTTATGATGTAGAAAAAAAACAATGTAATTAATTTTGCTGCAGAGCAATTCACAGCATAAAAAGATGGACAGTAAACCAGGAAAGGTCAAATTATATATATTAACAATTATGCAGACAGCAAAGTAAAAAAAAAGAAAAGCTACAAAAAAATGGAATGAAATCAAATAGCATAAAAAAGCTCTTAAAACTTCTGATTTTTTTTATCAACATGGGAAAGTTGATACTTCACATATATAAAGTTAGTTTCTCAGGGCTACAAATGTTCAAGGCTAATTATAACATTTGCATGCAATTAAAATTCAGGAACAATGCATTAAACATTGGGATAATTATTTCAAGGACTATTATAAAAGTGGAAATTTACATTAGTTCAAGTGTTTTTGAAGATTTCCATATATGTGGACAATATCACACCTTGAAAAGAGCATGGAATGCTAGCAATTCTGATTCCAATGTTTTATCTTCAATGCGTCTTCTAAAGCCCTCAACTTAGCTTTTGTCAAAGATGTTAAATAATGCAGTGTTGTACATTCCATTTCCAGAAAACTCCCAGTAACATGCAAAAGCACCTTTAAATATAATGCAATAAGCCTCATCAAAAATGGTTACTTTATACCCCAGAACCACTTTAACAAGGAAAGCGCACATTCCTCTTAAATTCACATAATTCAAATATCCTACCAAGAGCTTCCACTTGTTAGAATCCCAACTGTAGACTTTTATTCCAACCTTCCTTGGTCTGTTAGGTTTACACTGGATATCAAAAATCCTCCACCGGCAGAACATAACAAAAATCCTCCACCGGCAGAACATAACAAAATCAGAGAACACCTCTGGGCCGCCCGGACCAACCAACCCAACCACCCCGTGGCTCAACACTTTAACTCGCCCTCCCACTCCACCGAGGACATGCAGGTCCTTGGACTCCTCCACCGGCAGAACATAACAACACGGCGGCTGGAGGAGGAGCACCTCATCTTCCGCCTGGGAACCCTCCAACCACAAGGTATGAATTCAGATTTCTCCAGTTTCCTCATTTCCCCTCCCCCCCACCTTGTCTCAGTCGGTTCCCTCAACTCAGCACCGCCCTCCTAACCTGCAATCTCCTTACTGACCTCTCCGCCCCCACCCCACTCCGGCCTATCACCCTCACCTTGACCTCCTTCCACCTATCCCACCTCCATCGCCCCTCCCCCAAGTCCCTCCTCCCTACCTTTTATCTTAGCCTGCTTGGCTACTCTCTCTCATTCCTGATGAAGGGCTTATGCTCGAAACGTCGAATTCCCTATTCCTGAGATGCTGCCTAACCTGCTGTGCTTTAACCAGCAACACATTTTCAACTGGATATCAATAACCCAAGGCAGTCCTAACAACAGAATATACCCAATTGTTCTTTATTGAAACAAGGAACACAATAAAAATGCTGTTACAAGCATGACGTAGCGTAAGCTTACCTGTACAATGTTTACAATCGCAAATGACCTGGATTATGTGGAACTGACAGAAGAGCAAATCCAAACAGGTGATCAGCCTGCTTTGTCCCAACCTTGAACTGTTGGTCAGTTGAGTCCTTCTCTTTTTCCTACATTTTTTTTCCTAGAGCGTGGGAGTCCAAATCTAGACGCTATAGGTTTAAGGTGAGAGGGGAAAGATTTAAATGGGACCTGAGGGACAATTTTTTCACCCAGAGGGTGTGTGTATGGAATGGGCTGCCAGAGGACACAGTAGAGGCAGGTATGTTTCAATATTTAAAAGGCATCTGGATGGGCACATGAATCGAAAAAGTTTAAAGGAATATGGGCTTAAATGCTAGCAGATGCAACCAGGTCAGTTTGGGATATCTTGTCAGCACAGAATAGTTGGACTGAAGGGTCTGTTTCCGAGCTGTATGCCATTCTACTCCAAGGGCTTCATAAATTTGCTCTAAATAAAACAGAAATTAAAAGTATCATTCTCTTAGCTATGAATGCTTTCATTAATCTTTAAAAAAAACAATTCCAGAAGACTCTAACAAACCATAATATCCCATTATTTACCTTGCTATGTTGTAAAACCATCTAAGATGAATAAAAGTTCCATTAGTGGTGGACACAAAATCATTTAGTCTAAGACCTGGCCTCAAAAACTGTTTTAAATGGAATCACAATGGCTATAGAAATACTTACATATTAATTGTTAATTTCGGATAGATAGAAAACCCATAGGTGACTAATTCAAGAATCAAACACAAAATTACAATAAATGATACATCATAAGTGTGATGATGTTATGTGCAAGAGAGATTTCTCTCGAATAATATCAGCAAATACAAACAGAGCACCTTTTACAGCATTAGGAGAAGTGCTTATTAATTATAATGCTCAGTACTAATTTGACAAAGGCATACAAAAAAAAACCGTGTTTGCCCTTAACCCATTGATTCAACTGCCAGGCAATTCCTCACCATTCTCATTGTTGATGATCAGAACCTAAGTGGAAGCCCAGTTTATGCAGTTTGTCTGAGATTTCTGCTAAACTATGTGAAACGTTATCATCTAGCTAAAAGTACCTCCTGAAAACTTTCCATAATGCTTATGTAATGCATTTGCTGGTTGTTTCAAAAATGTTAATTATTTCCCAAGGAAATATTCCTGTTTAATAAAACTAGTTTGCATATAGAGAGGAAAAAAATTTCCAAACTGGATTTACAGTTCCCACATACTTATTTTTAGTGATATTAATATCAAAATAGAATATATTTTTAATCTAATATCACATTTTCTTCCATGTTTAGACTTTAAATGTAATACAATATCACTGTTTAATTATACAATTTAATTAACTGTCGTTTAAGCTGCATGAGAGGAAAGTGCTCATTGGTTGTCATGTAGACTCTGAAATTAACTTCATCATCTTGGGCTTTGACTATCTTCACACCTCACTCTGAGAGCCTGAAAAATTAAATGTTAGCAAAACACCCCACTGAGCTTTCCAATATGTAACATAGAAATTACTTGCTTGTGTAGATGGAGTATTAATGTTACCTGATGTAATTTGGCCTGAAATGGTCTACGCTTTCTATGAATAACATGGACAGAATTACGATTGGAATAACAATTTTAACTGCGTGATAAATGTAACACATGGAGATTTTTGCCGAGTTTTTTTTAATCTTGGATATTTTTTTCTTCATAAAAGAAATTGGTAAGGTCCAAAAATGGGCATGAAAGTCACAAAGTGGGATTAATCCATGCACGTTGCTTTTGATGCAGATTGCATGTGAACATTGCACTACTTGGTCTTTGAAATGATTGCAGCTAGCGCTAGTTGGGTTTTGCACACCACAGCAAGGGGCAAATTACTACGGGTAAGCATGAGTTCAGCTCTTAAAGGAAAGCTGAACTTCACCTGCAGCAATACATTCTAAAAGTGAATTAAAACTCGAGAAAAGTCAATATTAGCACAATAGAAATTTGTAAATAATAGAGGACAGATACACAAAGTAACGATAATGTCCAGTTAGCCTTTACTGAGACAGTGCTGACATGCTAAAGGATGGAAGTTATCCTATAGTTGTATAACATTCTAGTTGTATGACATCTGAAGTATTGTGTCAAAAAGTGTGACACTGGAAAACACAGCAGGTCAGGCAGCATGCGAGGAGCAGGAGAATTGACATTTCAGGCATAAGCCTTCCTTCAGTTTTGGGCATTGCACTGCAGGATGATTTGTAATATTTATATACTTATCTCTGAGACAGTGTAGTTCAGATAAATCAGAATAACACCAGGCTAATAGTGTTAAATTATGAAGGTAGGTTGTTTAGTCTAGGCTTGTAGCACAATGGACATAAATTAAGGGGTAATCTTAATGAGATGATTAAGATAATGAAAAGATTTTACAGGATATAGTTTACTAGAGGAGTCCAGACTAAGAACAGATAATCTTTAACATTTGAGATAGACCAGCCAATGAGTAGTTGGGAAGGATGTTTTCACGTAAAGGGTGAGAAAGTTTGGCTTTCTCTTCCCCAAAAAGCAGCTGAAGTTCATCTATTTGAAAACTTCACTTCAGATCTATTTTTATTGTTTAAGGGTATTAACAGTATTGAAATTAAGGTAGGTAAATGGAAATCAATCATGATCTAATTAAATATCATAACAGGCTCAAGAGAATGAATAGTCCATGCTGTCCATATGAAATGCTTCTTGATGACCGAGTGAACTTTTTTTAATTCAGCATTTGCTCAGTCAGAAGCTGCTTCTGCTAGCAGTGGATTGAAGGTCAGTTTAGGGGAAGGGATGAAGAATAAATCATGTTGGACAAGTGAGGTTTGTGTGCAGTAATTGAATAGATGAAGAGTCAGAATAACAATTAAGTTTTTATCAGCTGCACAGGACTTTTAAAAGTTCTGTTGAAAATTAAGCCTTCAGTCATATGCCCAGAAATCTATTTGAATAGTAGCTGGATACTAAATAAGAGAAAACATTTACAGAATGGAAATGAATCATTCAGCTCCTCAGATGCATAGCAGTGATCCTTCTATTCTTCTTTATCAACATCTTTTCCCCCATTGTTTGTCTAGCTTCCACTTGAATGGATAGATACTGGTTACCTTTTTGCTATGGCATCTTTCATATTCTAACTACTCTATGGTTTAAGTTGTTTCACTCAAATCCTCAATATAATTCATTTATAACCATTATATATTTATGGTCTTTAGGCTAATTCTTGTCTAACCCACAATTAGAAACATCCTTTCTTTGTGTAATCTATCAAATCCTTTCAAAATCCAAAAGATCTCAATTAGGTCGTCCCTCAGGTTTTGTTTAAAGAGGAAAAAGACACAGATTATTCAATATTCCCTCTTAGATATTATCTTTCAGATCCGAATCCATTCTGGTAAATATTTTTTTGCACTTTCTCCACTGCCTTAATATTCAATTTTTAATATGGAAACTAGAAATGTGCAAAAGTGTGATTTTATGCAACTATAACATCGTTTCCCCTTGTTTTAATTGTATCCCTCCAGAAATGTTCATTGTTCTATATAACCTTATCAATGCTGTTGTTATTCCAAATAACTTGCGCATAAGTAGCCTCAGCCACAACTGCTGCTTTAGCACAAAACATGCAACTTGTTTCTCCAAAGAGTGTGTGGTCTACGTAATCTTCCCAACAAAATATAACGCTTACTTTTTACTGGTGCAAATTTCACTTGCTTATTGCATGCCTATTCTTCAAGTTTATTAATGACATATTTTGTCACAGCCTTCCTCTACATACCCTAATTTGGTACTGCTTGCAAAATCTTTAATTGTATTCCCAATTCCCAGGCCCAAATGATTTATGCAAGTGCTGAACATCGGCTTCAACACAAACCCCTGTGGAACAACACTTTCCAGCTTGTGTCAATTTCTGTAAATACTTTTAACCTGTATATTTTAAAAGGATATCATTATTGTATTTGTGGAAACTCTTCAATCTCAGTTTGTATTCTTTGTAGAAATAAGTTGGGGATCTTCATAATTGTGAGAATCAGTTAAGGTTGGCATCCACATTCAGTATTATGTGGAATGTAGAGATCAATTTTCCCAGTCCTTGAAAGAAATTAGGAAGTTTGTTTAAATTACTTCCTTGTTTCCTACTTGTTGATTCTTTTACCTCAAGATTGAAGTTGAGAGATGCACTGGTTCTCCTGTTTAGCAATGAACAATGGCTCGTTATAGGTAAGAGAAGTGTTTCTAAGGTTTCTAAGAATTCCTTGTCTCTCTATGCCTTGGAGGTGCCAGTGTTGGACTGAAGTGTACAAAGTTAAAAATCACACAACACCAGGTTGTAGTCCAACAGGTTTATGTGGAAACACTAGCTTTCAGTGCGCTGCTCCAAAAGTAACAGTGCTCTGAAGGCTCGTGCTTCCAAACAAACCTCATGGACTATAACCTGGTGCTGTGTGATTTTAACTTTGTCTCTGTATCTTAACATTACCATAACCTTACCATTGACTTTGAGACTGGCCTCTCATTGCCAATGAGGTATGAAACATTAGGCTAGTGGTAATATTTCAGGCCATTTAGCAGAAGAGTGATTTTCACCACTGTTTCTGATGAAAGGCATATATGCAATGACTACAGACTTTGATGCTAGGATTGCACCATTGTCTGACATTGTCCGTGAACTGCCAAAGAATTTTTTTTAATGTTGTGTTGTCTTTAAAATATTTTACCTTGTGTTTTTTTGAATACATGCTTGGTTAAGTGAGCATTGTAGAATTACGTAAGCAGTGCCTTTTTCACATCTGTGCACCTTCTTTGTGTAACTGCATGGACTTTGACAAATTGTCATTGGTGCCTTTTCCACATAAATTTCCTGATGCTGTTATGGTGCATTTTTAGTTCTGTAACCACTATACAAGTGGTTTAGAAGGGCATATTCTGGCTCTGCCTTTCCTGAGCCTTTGTACATTGCTCCACAATTCAGAATGTTCTTGGGTGGAAATGGAATAGAATTTATTGCTCATTTGAGTCGAAGTTGGTGTCCTCCATTTTGCTGTTTAATTTTAATTGCTCGACAGGTCCAATCACTGGGTTGATCTTGCAATGCTTTGCCCACTGCTCGCTATTGTTGCTGGGCTTCTCTTCCGGATTTTCCCCATCATCTGCAGTTACATTGCGGAGCTGGCCACATCCTTTACCTTTTGCACCATTCTGATGCTGGGCAACACTTCAATTACTCTCGTTCCACTCACTGCCAGTACTCCATGTCTAGTTTCCATCACTTGCCACCATGAAGTGAGCTTGTGTCTAGTGTTGTTGATAAAAGGTAGTCTACGCCTTTATCAGTGAACATCAATAAGATTTGTAAGTATTTACATTATATAAAGGTTGGTGTTAGAGAGGACATCTCTGGAACTCTATACACTGAAGTTCTGGTTTCATGAGATCTGATGTCATTAAGCATAACCACAGTAGATATCATGAGAATAAATGCACGGTTTTACAACCCACCTCAGAATTTTAAAGGAGAGGGATTCGTGATTGTAATGCCATTGACTGTTCTGGGGAGATGATTAGGTTCTCTCTTATTGGAGATGGTCAGTGGTATTGGATAGTGGTTAGCACCAGGGACCCGGGTTAAATTCCAGCCTTGGGTGACTGTTTGTGTGGAGTTTGTATATTCTCCCCTTCTCTGTGAGATTTGCCGAGTGTCCCGGTTCCCTTCCACAGTCCAAAGATGTTCAGATCAGGTGGATTGGCCTTCCTAAATTGCTCTGTAATGTCTAGGGATGTACAGGTTCGGTGCATTAGCCAGGGTAAAAGCGGGATCATGGTGATAGGATAGGATGGGTGATTCTGGATTTCATGCTCTTCACAGAGTTTATGCAGACCGGATTGAACAAATGGCCTCTCCGGTAGGGATTCTATGAATATCACCTTTTGTGCCCACTATGACTCCAACCAGTGGAGAGTTTTTCCAGATTGAACCACACTGAATATTGAACTCACTTTTTGCTTACCTGAAATCAAGGGTGAGCTATTAACTCACTCAAACCTCATTGTTCTGCTCAGGTAAGTGGGGAGATGGGTGAGGGATAGAGGTACTCAGGTGGCAGATAAAGTCAATTAGAACAATTTATTTTAATGCAAACTCTCTGAGTATATTTTACAGTATACAAGGGAACCTTGATTATCCGAAGGACATGGGCGGACAGTATTTTGTTTGGTTAATCGAATTCCAGATAATTGAACACCAGATAACATAGTTTAGCTGAGTATTGGGATCTTGCAGTCTTGCTGGATAATCCAATATTTGGATAATCAAATGCCAGGTAATCGAGGTTCCTCTGTATTTGATGATGGTGTTGAGAGTTGCTAGATCTGGCAGAGAGTGTTGCTGCATCCTCACAGCAGAGGATTTCATGACCCATTCACACAAAGTCTGCCCATGTGTCAAACCTGATGTGCCTCTGAGACAGCCACAGGAGAGTGGAATGATGTGGAGGCTGTAGAGAGGGGTAGCTGTGACAGATGACCAACGTTAAGTTGGAGCTGGTCTCCTTCCAATTCCTTGACTCCTTGTCTGTCATGTCAGCCAATGCATCTGACATCTCTGATTGCATCTCCATCAGTTCACAACATAATTTGGACATTCGGTGTGAATTCTCAGAACCAGGTACTTATCTGGAGAATGGTAGATATGTTATGCATTAAAAAGCACTTGAGGTTGGTAGAATAGGTAACATGTGATGTTGCATTCACTGAATACGACAATATGCTTGAGGTCATGAGACTTCCTGCGGAAATGCTGCTAGCTTTTTGGGGACTGACCCTTGAAGCCATCTGTTCCAATTTTTTTTGTGTGGTGGTCCTTAATGGTCTCCCAATCCCTTTTAGAAAATTGACAATTCTCATCTTGTTCGCTTCCACCACTTGACCTCCAGTTCTATACTCTGGAGCTTACATTTTTATCCTTTTACAATTTCAGTAATAAATTCAGCAACAACCTCCTGTAATTCAGTGCAGCTTAAAAGAGACAGACCTCCATTAAGATCAGAAGACTGGCTGCACCACATGCTATCAGCACACATTCTTGGCTTCTTGCTGCGTATATAGGCAGCCAACAGCACAGGAAGTGTTCAGATCTAACCAGCCGGGTAAACGAAATGACAGTGACGATTGTTATCACTTCAACAGTCACAGGTGGTCTACAAGTTACAAAACATGTGTGCAAAAGATGGTGCGAAGTAATTTCTATCTCAAGTCAGCAAATATAGACAGATTAATAAGTGGACAAGGGTTTGGCTGATGAGGCAAAATGCAGGTTAATGAGAACTTATCCACTTTTGTACGAAACAGAAGAAAATAATTAATCATGAGGAAGTGTTAAAAGTTGACGTTCGGGGGATATTGAGTATATTTGTACACAAAATGTATGAAATTGACATGTAGAAACAGCAAGCAATTCACAAGGTCAAGGCACATTGGTACCTATTGGAAGGAATTTGATGCATAAGTGTAAGGAAGGCTTGCAGTGGTTGTATACCTCTTGGGTGAGACAATGCCTAGCTTACAGTAAACAGTTTTGGCATCCATATGAAAAGAAGAACATACATGTCAGGGCAAGATTACTATTTGATGTCTAGGATGAGAAAGAAGACCTATGATGAGAGGTTCAGCACAATGAACCTATACTGTCTGGGATTTAGACTCATGGAAGATGACCTTATGAAAATTTTAAGGGCCTAACGGAGTAGTTCCTATGTGTGGTTATTTTCTCTCTATTTATTTTATTACTTTTTGTGAATTAAGGGGACTAGCCCCAGGATAAGGATCAATATTTAGGACTGATATCAGGAGACTTTCTTCCATGTGGAGATTGTGAATCTTTGTAATTCTCTCCCACATTGTTTGTGGGTATATTCAGCCCCAAAATTGACCATGTTTCAAACTGCAAAGAAATCAATGGGAATGTGATCAGAGAAAAGAATGTAGCTTAGGTTGAAGATCAGTAAATATGCTATTAGGTCATGGCTTATTACTTCTACTTTTATTGTTATTATGTTTTTAATGCTTTTATTATATCTTTGATTAAGGACTCCATTATCTTTCCGACATCTATCATTAAACAGGTTGGTCAGTAGTTCCTTGATTATGTTCTAATTTTTTTCCTTAATATAGCTATAGCAGTAGCTGTGCTTGAGTCATTTCATTTTATTCTCTTCAAGACTGAAGATTTATTTGTCTAAAAACACATTTGCTAATGCAGAATACCTTTAACAGCAATTTATTGCAATAGTCGATGTACCTATGTTATGAAGCATCATTAATAGTTGCTGAATTGCACTAACTTGGTGAATGTCAACTTTTAAAGTAAAATACTCAAAGCCATATAATCATAGAATCTCTACAGTGTGGAAGAAGGCTATTCAGTCCGTGTTGATTAGGTTTTCACTCATAGGCAAGAATTTTTTCCCCAGGAGTGGCATAATAGGTGGATGAAATTGTATAAAATCACAGACGCCTATCACTTGCTATTATTTTATCTGTGATGGGGGAGTCTTTAGGCAGCCTACTCGTTCATCGACCAAAGAAGCCATTACACCTTACTATAGTTATAAGATCAAGTCAGAGGCTGGGAATTCTCAAGCACGTAATTCAGCTCCTGCCTCTAAAATGTCTGTCCACCATCTACAACTCAAGACGCAAATTTAATGAAATGCTCCTCACTTGCTTCAATACGTGGCACCAGCAACAGTCAAGCTTGATGCAAGTGTGCCACTTGATGGCACCTCTTCCATCCACTTAAAATTTCCTATTTCCATGATTGACATAAAGTGCCAAAACTATACCACACTAATTCATAATCCTGCCTTAGACAGCACATTCTAAATCTGCAATCTTTTCCACCTAGAAAGACAATGATGAGCTGATGCATGAGACTATAACCATCTGCAAATTTCCCTCCAAACCACACACCATCCTTATTTAGAACTAGGTCACTGTTTGTCCACTGTCCCTTTGTTAAAATCCTGGCAGCCCCCTTTTAACTGCATTATGGGTGTACTAACTGCAGTGGTTCAAGAAGGCAGTTTGTTACCACTTTCTCCAGGGAAATTTGGGAAGAGGAACAAATATTGTTATGCCAGTATTTCTCACATCTCAAGAAAGATTTTTTTTGTAGAAGTCACCAAAGATTACCCACTAATGGTCTCATCCTGCTGCCTTTGGGACTTGTTTCCCACAGCAGCGATAATGGAAACACATGTTCAGGCTGTGCCATGAAAAGTGGCAGCAATGCAGTCAGGCTAGGAACATGCTTCTTGATGGGATGTCCAATTTCTTACTGAAGGGCCCCCAAAATATTTGCACCACGACCCCTGCATATTTTCCTTTCACCTGCCACCATCTCCACCAACGCCCCTGTTCCCACCTTGTTGGGGTCTACCAACCTGACTGGTCCTGATGAGATCAAAGGTTGACCTGTGTTATGACTAGACCCCAGATGAGATTTCCCAAATTTGTTTCAGTTCCAGACAAGATATTCCAACTGTCAAGCTCCCTTTCTTTATTCACCCATTCCCTCAGTAGGTTACAATAAAATTAATTTAAAAAGGATCCCTTCCCTCCTGGATACATTTCTCCCAGACCATATACATTTACAGTTTAAAAGGAACCATTTTAACCAGGATTTCTTGAACTAACAAAACAAGAGAGTTCATTAACTATTAAATTTGAGAAGGGATGCTAAAGCAATGGACATACACATGATTTGGAGGTGCTGGTGTTGGACTGGGGTGTACAAAGTAAAAAATCACACAACAGGTTATAGTCCAACAGGCTTATCTGGAAGCTCTAGCTTCTAAACACAGATGATTTTCATACCATTTGGCTCTTCACCCCTTATCTGTAAGCCATCCTGAATTTTGATCACCCTGAGAAACTGACTGACTATTACCAAGTCCCTGGACTGGTATCAGAGACTGCTTTTCATTTACTGGACTGTGTAATCCCTGAGTATAGGCTTCCCTCTTTAAATTGGCTGGAGCCTGCTGACACCATGACAATCTTTCTTCCTTTGGCTCTCAGCTAAATGGTAAGGTTAAGATAGAAGTAATATTAGCTGAAAAATGTGTTGCTGGATAAGCGCAGCAGGTCAGGCAGCATCCAAGGAGCAGGAGAATCGACGTTTCCTGAAGAAGGGCTTATGCCCGAAACGTCGATTCTCCTGCTCCTTGGATGCTGCCTGACCTGCTGCGCTTTTCCAGCAACACATTTTCAGCTCTGATCTCCAGCATCTGCAGTACTCACTTTCTCCTAGAAATAATATTAGCCTGACATCTCTCGCCAAGGGGACAAAGCGTAAAAAGGCAACACAAGGCAATGCACGGCAGTGATGATGTGAGCATCCAGAAAGGCTCAGTTTTGCACCTCATCTCAGTCCTAAATAGTCAACCCTGTAACTTGTTCTAGATTTTCCAGCCAATGCAAACATCATTCCTACATCAAGTTTCTTTAGTCCTTCCAAGTTCCAATGAATACACATCTAATTGACCTCACCTATTCTCATGTAATAATCCTAGGGATCAGCCTGTAAGAATAATGCAGCACACTGTTTGAATGTACTGCAAGGGTCCCAAAACCAATCTGATCATTGGAAATTTCATCTTGAACAGGCCTATTATTTGTTTCCTGATGGCCCAGGTGGAGGAATGGGCTATACTATATCTACGCTTGACCTCAATCTACTTGTTAGGTGATGGAGTCATTGGCCATTGTTGCAGTGGGTACCTCGTGCCTCCCAATAATCATCATTATAAGTCCTTGAAATGAAGCAGGAACCTGACACTTCTAGGCTCAAATGTGACCGATAAATCTGTTTCTGTGCTGTAAAAGTCTATGGCTCTATGTGGTAGTGATGATTAAAGATGACTCCGTTTGACAGAACGGAACACTTTCCTAATAATGAAGTCAGCCATGCTGTGATACAGTTTATTTCAATGCAAGGTGTGTCCAGTTTGTGGTGTCCTTCCCTGGGGGAAGCCAGTTACATTGTCAAAGCATACTAGAAAGGCTATAGCACTGACAATTTCACAGGGAAAAGAGATCAAGTGGTTCAATCTTGCATAAATTACATAATTTGATGTATTGCTTGATTCAATTGTAGGTTGAGTATTGAAGGTTCTCATAAAGGTCCACAGTTGATCCTTGGAAAGAATTGAATATAAAATAAGTGTAGGTGTCACCTTGATGACCACCAGGATAGGATGGCATCACTCCTTCTGTTCATAAGTTCTGCTCTAACAGATGGCACAGTACTATGCCAGTGTCCTGGGGCATATTAAGTGAACAGTAACACTGTCATGAATGACAATAAGCTAGCATCCAACGAACTGTGGAACGCAAATGGAAATTTTGACTTTATTGAAAAGAGAATGGAATATAAAATTAGTGAGATCTTGATAAAACTATACAAGGCACTAGTCAGATTACAGCTAGAACATTGTGAACAGTATTGACCTCTTATCAAGGAAAGACAAACTGACACTGGAGTCAGCCTGAGGAGGTTCACTAATTTGTTTCTAACTTTGGAGAGATTTTCTTATGAGAGGTTGAATAGGTTGGGATTGTAGTCATTAGAATTTAGGAGCATGAAACAAAAAAAAGATTTTTAGGGGGTATAACAAGATAAATGTGGAGAGGTGGTTTCCTCTTGTCAAAATGTCTAGTAATAGAGAGCATAATGTAGATTAAGGGATTGTCCATTTAAAACTGAGAATTTCTTCTCTCAGAGAGAAGTGAATCTGTGGAATTCTTTACCACAGAGGGTTTTTGAGGTTGAGTTCATTAAGTGTATGCAATGTTATGACAGACAGATTTTTAATCAGTAAGAAGATCAAGGGTTATGAGTATAAAACACGAAAGAACAGACTATTAAAATCTGCCATGACTTTGTTGAATGGTGGTGTAAACATGATAAGCCACTTCTGCTCCTGCATCTAATGGTGTTATTTGGTGGAAATGGCAGTGAGATCAGTAAATAGTCACCCTCCAGCAACACCTCTGCCCTGAGGAGTTCTTCCACAGAAGAGAATCTTCAGCAGCTGCTTAAAGTTACTCTATTAGTCCTGGGCTTTCTGATACCTTTATTTCTCCTCAATTTCTATTTGTTTTTGAAAACCCCCATTGGTGATGAAGCCAATTAATCTGTGTGGGCGTTTTCAAAACAAACAAAAAAAAACTCCTCAGCAATATGTGCAGTCTGATGTCAAAGCACACACAAATGAGAATTTTCCATCATATTTAGTACAGTGTGACTTCCAAACAATAGGGTCCAAGGAATGCTTCCATAAATACCTTATTCAGATAAATTTAACTCAAGCAATATCACACACATAATATAGGAAATTGGAAGTGCAAGATCATTATTGACACCCTGTTTCCTCACCCAACCGCTCATATCACAACAAAAAGGCTGTCGATAAGGTTACAGTTCAATATGGGTGAAAAGCAGCTCTGTTCTCCTGTACAGTCTATGGGACCTTGTAATGTGTTGGAAACTGTGGAATGCAGGTGATCCTTTATAGATTGCTTGTCATTGCTTTTGCTTCACAAAACTGACTCTGATTCATTTGTAGTCATCAATATCATGGGCAAGATCACTTATGGCCTGGATGTTTATGCAACATAGTTGGTCACCGTGTGAGATTCACATGAATAATCCTTGATTACAAATGTCTTTAACCTAAAAGTGCCTGATTAATGCAGTTGCAGGTAAGGATGGCAATTTCCTTCACTAAAGGACACTAATGAACCAAATGGGTTTTTCCAACAATCAATGACGAGGTCATGGTCATCATTAGACTCCTAATGCTAGCTTTTCGAATACAAATTTCATTATTTCTCATGGCAGGATTTGAACCTGGGTGCCCAGAACATTCCCCTGGGTCTCTGGATTAACAGAAACTAGGAGAAAGTGAGGACTGTAGATGCTAGTGATAAGTCAAAAAGTGTGGTGTTGGAAAAATACAGTATGTCAAACAGCATCCAGAGAGGAAGATAGTTGATGTTTTGGGCATAAGCCCTTCATCGAGAATATTAGGCCATTGCTTCACCTTGTCTGTCCTACAAGCGAGTCCAGACCCACGGCAATGTAATTAACTCTTAATTGCCTTCTGGACAATTAGGAATGGGTAACCAATGCTGGCCTAGCCAGAGCCACTCACGTTCCATGAGTGAATTTTAAAAATGCTAATTTGCTACAGGTAGACTGACAACAACCTTCAGGATCAAGTTCCAGGATTTTGACTCATCAACATTAAAGATGGAGGCCAGGCAGCATCTCAGGAATAGAGAATTCGACGTTTCGAGCATAAGCCCTTCAGCTTATGCTCGAAACGTCGAATTCTCTATTCCTGAGATGCTGCCTGGCCTGCTGTGCTTTGACCAGCAACACATTTGCAGCTGTGATCTCCAGCATCTGCAGACCTCATTTTTTACTCGAACATTAAAGATGGAGTCAAGCTCATCCAGTCACACATCAGCATTCCATCACAATCCTGAATTTTGCCTTGTAGATGGCGGACAGGCTTTGGTAATCAAGAGCTGAGTTATGTGCTGCGAGATTCCTAATTCTGATGTGCTTTTGAAGTCATGGCACTGATATGGCACTTCAGTATCTGATCAATAGTAAAGCCCTGTATATTTATAGTAAGGGATTAAGTAATGGTAATGGCATTAAATGCCATGCGGTGATGGTTAAATTCTCTATTATAGGAACTGATCATTGCCTAGCACACGTGTGGTCTGTATTTTACTTGCCTATTATCAGCCTAAACCTTGATATTGTCCAGGTCATGCTGCATTTGGATACACACTGCTTCAGCATCTGAGGAGTTGTGAATGGTGTTATACAGTCTCGGTGAACTTCCCCAATTCTGACCTGATGATGAAGGATGACCATTGATGAAACAGCTGAAGATGCTTGGGCCTAGAGTATCCTGAGGAACCCCTGCCGAGATGTCTTGGAGCGGAGATGATTGACCTCCCACAAACACTGATAAAGGGCTCTGGCCCGAAACGTCGAATTTCCTGTTCCTTGGATGCTGCCTGACCTGCTGTGCTTTAACCAGCAACACATTTTCAGCTCTGATCTCCAGCATCTGCAGACCTCACTTTTTACTCCCACAAACACTCTCCTGATTCCTATTGACTCCATTTGAGCAAAAGGCCCTTGATTCCACACAATGTCAAATATGGTCTTGATGTCAAGGGTAGTAGCCTTTGGTCTACCTCACCTCTGGAATTGATCTCCTTTGTCCAAATTTGGACTAAGGCTGTACTGCTGAGTGGCATTGGCAGAGCCCAAACTGGGCATCAGTGAGCAGATTATCATGAAGCGTGTGCTCCTTGATATATGACTTGGTGTATTACCTTACGTCACTTTACTGATAATTAAGGCTGAGTTGGATTTATCGTGGTTCTTGAGTGAACAATATATGTGGGCAACTTTCCACATTGTTAGTAGATGACAGTGTTGTCTCTGTGCTAGAACAGCTTGACTAGAGGTGCAGCAAGTTTGAGATCACAAGTCATCAATTCAATTATTGGTATGTTTTTAAGGCCCAAAACCTTTACAGTATCTAGTGCTCTTGATTACCAAAGCCTCCAACTATTTCTTCATCTCATATATGGATTGAGTTAATTGAAGTCTATCATCTGAAATCTCTTCTCCATTAAATTGTTTAATTGTCCACTATCCTTAACAATTAGAAGAAGCTGGTCTGCAGATCTTAGATTTAATCTGTTGGCTGTGGAACATTTGCTCTGTCTAGACATTTCTCTGTATGTTTCATCTCTGTATCATAAGAAGACGCATTGGAAAATGCTGGTTTATTTTCCAAGTGTGAAGGTGTGTTAGGAACACATTATCCTTATAAATATCAATTAGCTCAATCTTACCAAATATCAACTCAGTATAATTTTTGGTGAATTTCATTGAGTTTCTCACTATACGGCCTAGTGTGCTTTCACACACTATTATCCCTTCTCATCCTATCATCCCAGACACACGATGCCCTATGATGCCCACTCATCAAATTCCTCCATTTGCTTTAGCTAGAATTATTCGATCTGCTGGGATATTACAGGATTTCTGGTGCTGCACAATGTTTGAAACGCAACTGTGCAGCTGGTCAAGTGTTGGCAGTTCAGAGTAACCCTTCACCATGGCGGACAGCCACAAAGCAAAGTTTCTCAAGGCACATAAGTGACTGCTATTTTATTGCACATGCTGGTGCAGTCTCATATTTGTCACCACTTTGCATCCAACCCACACAGAGTAGCCATCCTCATCCTCATTCCATTCTCCAGGCTTGTCAAAGGCAGGACCACTCTTTCCCCACTTGAGAGTATGGTGCTGGAAAAGCACAGCAAGTCAGGCAGTATCCGAGGAGAAGGAAAATCAATGTTTTGGGCCAGAGCCCTTCATCAGGAATGATTCGTTCAAAACGAAATGTTGATTTTTCTGCTCCTCGGACGCTGCCCGACCTGCTGTGCCTACCAGCAACACACTCTCAACTCTGATCTCCATCATCTCCAAACCTCACTGTATCCTATTCTTTTCCCAGTGCCCAGTGTAGCCCTAATTGCTATCACAACTCAGCATGGGAGCATCCTGTATTTGGGAAGCCTTCAAATCTTTCAAAATACTCACTATTAATTAACCATAACAGAGGTGGACAATAAACAGACAAATGCAAGCCATGTTTGCCTTTGGGAAGAGAAACTTGCTTTTTGAAAAGACAAAGTTTCAAGTCAAAGAATGATCAATAAACCCAGCTATCCTTTGATATTTTAATCTTTGGCCCACTGTGGTGCTTTTTACCCTTTTATTTAATTTTTTTTGGAGATGCCAGTGTTAGACTGGGGTGTACAAAGTTAAAAATCACACAACACCAGGTTATAGTCCAACAAGTTTAATTGGAAGCACTAGCTTTTGAAGTCTGCTCTTTCATTAGGTGGTTGTGGAATATAAGATGGTAAGACACAGAATTTATAACAAAAGTTTACAGTGTGATGTCGCTGAAATTATATATTGAAAAACACCTGGATTGTTTGCTAAGTCTCTCATCTTTTAGAATGAACATGTCGGTTTCAGTTCTTTCAGTTCTTTCATGTGTAAATTGTAGAATTTTTTAAAAAAGTTACATTCTCAAGTGAACTTTAACAGTTGGTGTCGTGTCTGCCCAGACAATGGATATTAGGTGTGAACTGTCCTGTGTGAGACTGTGTCACAATGGTCAAACTGATTCTAATCTAAAAAACGGATTTACAGAATCTTACATGGATTCGTGCAGTTTTTGAGCAAAATAAAATATAATTCTCCAAGTACAAAATCACCCCACAAACTTATATATGTACGTGTGGGTGTACATTGGTGAAACCAAGCAATGGATGAATGGACACCGCACAACAATCAACAGACAGGAGTGTTCCCTCCCAGTCAGAGAACACTTCAACGGTCCCCAGACCCTTGGGTGATTGTCCTCCAATGCGGACTTCTGGACAGTCAACAACGAAAAGTGGTTGAGCAGAGGCTGATAGCCAAATTCAGTACCAATGGGGATGGCCTCAACTGGGACCATGGGTTCACGTAACAGTACAGGTGACCCCACTGCATAATACACACACACACACACACACACACACACACACACACACACACACACACACACACACACACACACTCATGTAGACCCTCTCTCATAAGCTCACTCATACACTCCCACACTTACACACATGTGCACACTGTCTCACAGACACTCATAAATCCCCCCAACCACCCCGTGCAACCCCCCCCTCCCCGCCACACACACCTTGACATGCACACGTACACATACAAGTTTGCGGGATGAATTTGTTCTTGCAGAATTACATTTTATTTTACTCAAAAACTGCACGAATCCATGTAAGATTTTGTAAATCCGTTTCTTAGATTAGAATCAGTCTGACCGTTGTGACACAGACAGTCTCACACAGGACAGCTCACACCTTAAATGCATTGTCTGGGCTGACACGACACCAACTGTTAAAGTTCACTTGAGAATGTAACTTTTTAAAAAAATTCTACAATTTACACAGCAGCTTCAAACCTGGACTGTGCCCCAGCCTTAGGCCAGAAGAAAAAAAACAAGGAGATGATCCTTAAAACAACAGAAAAAATACAAAGTCAGGATGAGCACTCCACCCATCCCTGGCTTCATGTTGTTAGAAACAAAATTCAATAAAATTTAGACGAGACCACCAAAACTGGAAACAAGACAATTTATTACGAACTTACAAGTAAGAGCTTCAATTGCAGCAGCAAATGAGCAAATTAGAACTTAGGTTAGTGTACAGTTATACTCTTTGAGCTGAGTGAGGTCATCTCTCCAGACTCCTAATTATCCAATCTCTCTTACTGTGCCAGACCACTGCCCAGCTGTGCTCCACCCTTATTACTTCCCCCTTCCCCAGATTGGCAACCTTCCTTTCTGTAAGTGCTGACACATACATTTATTTTGTCGACAGTACATCTAGATCCGGTTTTACATTTTGTATCAATTCTGCTGGTACATTCCATCCTCGGACATTTCATTCACCTGTATCATTTTGTACAGCTCAAGCATTTTGGTTATCTCAGCTTTTTGCTGAAAACATAATTTTACAAAAAGAACTTTTTGTTATGGTAATTACACACCACAGTTAGTATTTAATTAACCACAATTATACAATGAAAAGTCCCTCAATACTTGCAGGGTTAATAGTTCTCTTGCTGTACCCCTTTTCTGTATCTGCAAAAACAACACTTTACTCCATTTTTAACAATGTCACCCCGACTTGTGACTAAAAGAGAAACAGAACAAACAAAAAAAAGGAGAGACAACAAAGAACATCCACAAAATTTCCCATCAGAAAATCCAGTTATTAAAAAAAATAGGAACAACGTATTTCAAGGTCTTTCACCCCCTTTCCAAAAAGGAAGTTATTAGGGGGAAAGAAAGGAATAAAAAAAAGGAAGAGAAAACATGGGGAAAGATAGAAAAGAGAACAAACACTAACCATATTCTTCAGGCCAATCTGTCTATTTTAAAGTGTCCACAAAGGTTTTAGCCTTATCCGCCGAGTCAAATGTATAAACTGAGTCCTCGTGGCTGAAACGAAGTACTGCGGGGTATCTCATGGAGTACTGGATGTCCAGGTTCCTCAGCCTCATTTTGACTTCTTCGAAGAACTTCCTCTTTTGAATTACAGCTGCAGAGAAATCCTGAAAAAACTTGATTTTTGACCCCTTGTACAGCAGTGCCTGTGGATCTTTTCCCAGGGATCCGGAAGCTTCTATGACTTTTTGCTTGTCCTTATATGAGTGGAAGTGCACTAGGACCGAGCAGAGGTGCTGCACCGGCCTAACCTGTGCACTGTAACCTGATAAGCCCTTTCAATCTGCAGCCTGCTGGACTTGATGTGAAGGCCCAAAAACTTCGGCAGCCAGTTTTCAAAGAAACTGACTGGCTGCTCACCTTCCTCTTCAGGGAGCCTGACAATTTGGAGATTTATCCTCTGACTTTGATTTTCAAGGTTGTCAATATGGTTTCACAAGGCCCGCACCTCTCACTCCAGCACCTGGATTCGACTGGATGAGGACTCCATTGCAGCTTCAGAGGCCTTAGTTTGACCCTCCACCTCCTCCAGCTGCTCACTGAGGCCCTGGATCTCTTGCTCATGCTTCTGCAGCATGGATGCGCTAGGTTGTACCTGGGCACGAATCTCCCCACAGATCTCCTCAATCGCAGCCCCAACTTTCAAGCTAAGTCTCTCCATCGCTGCAGCCAGTTCTTGTGAGTCTGTCAGGCCCCCGGGGGATTCAGGAGAAGCTGCTGCTGCTACAGTCTCTGGTGTGGTAGGTGCTGCAGGGGAGTGTCCTCCCTGCTGCTGTTTGTTTGCTCCTTTTCCCTTTGGCATCCTTCCCATTCCCAAGTATTAACAAATATGTGATCTGTAAGGTTTTAAACTAATAATTTCACCATATAAGTTGGCCAGGAATAGGCAATAAACACCAGTATGCCAATGCTGTTAGGCAGAGCTGTCCACAGCAGTTCTACAGAATCGCCACCATCTTGCCGAGTCGAGAATGTAGCTTTTTAAAAAATTCTGTGATTTATATATGGAAGAACTGAAACCAACATGTTCATTCTAAAAGATGAGGGACTTAACAAACAATCCAGGTGTTTGGATATAGTTTGCTCAATGAGCTGGAAGGTTCGTTTTCAGCTATTTCATCACCATACTAGGTAACATCTTCAGTGAGCCTCCGAATGAAGCACTGGTGTTGTAGCTTGCTTTCTATTTATGTGTTTGGGTTTCCTTGGGTTGGTGATGTCACGATGATGGGTTGGTGGTAAATGGGGTCCAAGTCAATGTTTTTGTTGATAGAGTTCCAGTTGGGATGCCATGCTTCTAGGAATTCTCATGCATGTCTCTATTTGGCTTGACCTAGGATGGATGTGTTGTCCCAGTCAAAGTGATGTCCTTCCAAATTTGTATGTAAGGATACTAATGAGAGTGGATCATGTTTTTTAGTGGCTAATTGATGTTCATGTATCCTGGTGGCTAGTTTTCTGCCTGTCCGCAATGTAGTGTTTGTTACAGTTGGATTCCATTTGCTACCCTCTGAGAAAAAAAACAGGAAATGACATCACCAGAGGAAATGATGTCACCAAAGGGAATGACATCACCAACCCAAGGAAACCCAAACATATCGATAGAAAGCAGGCTACACCACCAGGACTTCATTTGGAGGATCGCTGAAGTTGTTACCTAGTATGGTGACAAAATGTCTGAAAATGAACCTTCCAGCTCAGCGAGCAAACCTACATCCAGAACCTCAATCTGAGCTACAAACCTTCTCAGAGCTCACTAATCCAGGTCTTTTTCAATATATAATTTCAGTTACATCGCACTATAAACTTTTGCTATAAATTTGTGTCTTACAATCTTAGACTCCACAACCACCTGATGAAAGAGCAGTGCTCCGAAAGCTAATGCTTCCAAATAAACCTGTTGGACTATAACCTGATGTTGTGTGATTTTTAACTTATTTCATTTTAAAAGCTATAAGATCTCTGCAGAACTGTAATGTCTTGGGGATATAATTCAATTGCACATATTTTGTTGTCAATCTGTTTCGGCACTTATTGCTGAATAGACCTACTTTCAATGAATGATTAATTTCTGAATTAATTATCAAAAATGGGTGGATGTTTCTTTTAGTCTAGATGGTAGCACAAAAGAGAAATATATTTAAACATTTACACTTTTGATACAGATCATGGCATACTGGGGCTTAATCACTAATGCACTCCTCCCATGAAAGTTGTAACTTCACAATTATTTGGTGCTCTAGATCATAGGCATTCAATTACTCCTTATTCTGAATTCTTTTTCTTTAATTGCATTTGAAGTTTTATGGCCTCCCCCTACTTTGCACACAGTTCCCTTTGACTGATATATAATTGCAACAGTACCTACAACACATGAAACTGGTTTGATTCATTGCACATTACAATTATAGTAAGACATGCCAGACACATCAGAATGTAAATATCTATGAATTATTAATAAACATACTGCTCGTGGTCCTTTCAGTGCCCCTTATGTCAAGCTGCAA
This sequence comes from Hemiscyllium ocellatum, assembly GCF_020745735.1. Lineage (NCBI taxonomy): Eukaryota > Metazoa > Chordata > Chondrichthyes > Orectolobiformes > Hemiscylliidae > Hemiscyllium > Hemiscyllium ocellatum. Next base: position 57,777,614 of record NC_083407.1, on the reverse strand, counting down.
ATTGATCCCCATGCAAATTAGCAATTTTGTTAATCTTTTCCCTCTAGTCAGGCCTTAATACCTCAACCAGCTGTACAGTATTATTATATGGTTGGCTTGTTGTTTGCTGCATCAATTTACCTGTGTGCGTTGTCATTCTTTCATTTGCACAGATTTAATAATCTGCCTATACTTTCATCTGGTCCACAGCCCTCAACATCACACAACTCACTGACTGTCTCTTTCAGAGGCTCTCAGCCAGATGTAGAATTGACTTATTAATTCTCTTTAGCAATTCAATTCCACTGAGCCTCCTTACTTGCTGTCTGCTTTGTGATTTGGATACCTGATCTATTAGTTGTCGAATCTTATCACTCCGCATGTTTCCCTCAGCTCCTGCAGCAATTTTACTAACAGCCAACAAATCAACAGAACACCTTTCTTCTCCACAACAGCCTTTTCTCTGAATCACGTGATATGTTTTGTGGTTTGGTTACATCAGTGACCCACTACCCACACACCCCCCTCCACTTCTATTGACGCTTTACCTCCAGTTGTTGAAATCTTCACCTAGTTAATTTTCCTTTTTGGATTTTAATCAAATATGCTATTCCTGAGATGCTGCCTGGCCTGCTGTGCTTTGACCAGCAACACATTTGCAGCTGTGATCTCCAGCATCTGCAGACCTCATTTTGTACTCGAAGAATTTATCAAATAAAATGAGTTTACGTTTTTGTTTATGTAGGTGTACATACAAACAAGAGTATTCCCTAAAGATTTCTGGGCAAGGTTTTCTGTATTAGGAGAAGTATTGTACTGCTGAAAATGTGTTGCTGGAAAAGCGCAGCAGGTCAGGCAGCATCCAAGGAGCAGGAGAATCGACGTTTCGGGCATGAGCCCTTCTTCAGGCATGAGTGTTTCTGTGCACGAAACGTCGATTCTCCTGCTCCTTGGATGCTGTCTGACCTGCTGCGCTTTTCCAGCAACACATTTTCAGCTCTGATCTCCAGCATCTGCAGTCCTCACTTTCTCCCAGGAGCATTGCACTGTACCTACGTTGCTGCAGCTCATTGAAACACTTCAGAAGCCCTGCTATGTGAATAGCTGCTTTAATTGTCTGGGGATTATAAACACAGAAAATAAGAGTTGGAGTAGGTTATTGAACCCTTCAAGCCTTTTCTGCCATTCATTGTAATCATGGTTAATCATCCAACTTAAAGGACTGTTGCCACTTTTCCCACATATCTTTTCATTCCTTTGGCGCAAAGTGCTATATTGAACTTCTTCTTGAAATCAAATAATGCTTTTGCCTCAATTGAATTCTGTGATAGTGAATTCCAAAGGCTCAGTAGTCTCCAGGTCAAGAAATTCCTCCTCATCTGAGTATGCTTGTTGGGCTGGTGCAAGTACCTCATACACTGATCTTAAATCAGAGCATGAGTTATGTATGCCCAACTTACCCACCTGTTAAATGTTGCACTGTTTAAACCTGACTGTATTTTGATGATGACCAACATAACCTGAGGCACTACAAACCTCGTCATGACTAATTACTCTGTTCCAACTGACTGCCTGAATAGCAATATCCCCAACCAAACATAGACCCAAAATGGAAGCTTCATCAAAATGAACTACTCATGTACACCACTCCCTCCCTCGCCCAGTCTCTCCCTCACACCCTCTCTCCCACACCCACACTTTCTCTCACCCACTTTCTCCCTCAATCATGCTCTCCCTACTCCTTCACCCACTTTCTCCCTCACCTATTCTCTCCCTCACTCAGTCTTTGCCTCACCCACTGTCACCCTCACTCAATGTCTCCCTCACCCATGTTATCCCTCATTCCTTTACCCACTTCCCCCCTCACCCACACTCTCCCTCATCCACTCATTCCCTCATCCACTCTCTCCTTTACCCACACTCTCCCTCAGTCACTCTCTCCCTTACCCACTTTCTTCTTCACCTGCTCTTTCCCTCACTCACTGTGTCTCTCAATTGCTCTGTCCCTCACTCACTCACTCCCTCACCCATCTCTCCCTCACACCAAGGCTGCTGGACCGCAGTAGTGCAGTCAAGACCCTGCTGCTTCAGGCTTGTGAGTGTCTGGTTCCCGCCACGGACAGGCTGGTGGCTGCAATGGAGTTCCTGCTGCAGCAGTCTCAGAGACTGCTGGCTATAAGCACGGGCCATCGTGCTAGCAATTGGTTCTCAGTACAGAAACCTCTTCTCAGGAAAGTCTGAAAGTGTCTGTGCCAGCCACCTCCACTCTGTCTGCCACCCTCAGCACTCAGTGGGAATTCAAGAGAGCACCTGTATCTGGGCAGGACATACTCAACATACTTAGGAATGGGCAATAAAATGCTGGTCAGCCAGCAATGCCCACTTCCCATGAGGCAGAAAAATCTCTTGGGTTTCCTGACCAAAACTCTTAGGCCAGCAGGCTCACCCCATCTGAGGTGCAGAATCTGGGACTGCACTGAGATGGATAGGAGAGAAAAGAAAACAATAAGACCTTCTGAGGGGATTTCTTTGACATGGGTGAAATGTCCATTTAGATAGGTTTCCACCTTTGCAAACGTGTGTTCATTTTCTACCAACAGCTGTGTATGTGTGAGTCCCTCCGAGCTGCAATTGCAACACTGAGCCCACCCATCCTGAAGCACTTCACAACGTTTGATGATTTAAAGTGTGAAGTGAGAAGCTCCTGCACCTTCTGCAGCCAATGTGTGAATGACAAATAATTGCTGCTTTGACAATGACACTCCATCTTTCCATGTAGCTACTGCATCATAATCATTACTGGGATTCATATTTGAACTTGCGAGATATGGTTAGCATAATGATCGTAATGAGATCAGCCAGCTGGATATCATAGAATATGAGTTCTCTGCTTGGGGCTGTTAACCTTAGGGAGATCTGGCTGACATAAAAAGAATGAATGTCAGAGATATTGAGACACTGAATGTCTGACTCAGTGAGAGGCAGTACTATTTTAAAGGCAATGCATTTGTAAATAGAGGATGATTGCTGACAGAATGCTGGCCTCTGAAGAGTTATTTCAGTCAGGAGGAAGGGGCAAGGAATTTTTATGAAATAAGTAGCTCACTATGCTATCTCAGAGAGCAAATAAAAATCCACCAAATTGCTGCAGGTCCAGAGTCATATGTTGGTTAGACCAGATAATGATGGTTAATTTTGTCACTTGACAGACAAGGTGTTAATCATGGCTTTCATCGTTGAAGAACATAACTTCAAAATACATTAAGACTCTGCTGAGTTTAATGCAGCTTTTGATGTGGGCTGAGTTCATAACAGAAATAGCATTCATAACAATTGTATAAATCCCTGCACCATCAAATCTGATATTAAGTTTTATGACTGAAGATTCTCAATAAACAACTTTGAAAAAAGAATATGTTCTATCTCTCCGCATAATGAAAATTCATTATATAATAATATCATTATTTGGAAACTTGGGATCTCAAGTGGAAAGTAACGAATTTCATGTTTGATTGTTTTTGCATTGTGTGTATTAAGAAGGGAGAAGGCATTGTTTAAATTTCATTTTTGAATTCTGTGAATGAGAGCTGTGAATCTGGAAATTTGTTTAATGAAGTGGTCGAACCCTTGAGCTGAACAGTTTACCACATTTGGACAAAAAGGTAGCAGAGAGAAAAAAAAATGTTGTTGCCTAGTGATAGTAGACCAGTATTACAGAAAAATCAAAACATGCAGAAGCAGTCAAGCAATGTACAGTTTCAGTCAGAAAGAAGATGATATTATCAGCAGAAGTACTATTAATAGCCATGCCCAAAGCAACCAAGGATGAGAAACATGTCCCAAGGTGCTTAGAAGAAACTCCAGGAAGAGTGAGGTGTGGAAAGCATTGGCTTAAGGAACTCATGTTAGATAATAAGTGAGCTGTGCTAGCGGTTTGGTTGAAGAATCCTGAAACAGACATTAACTGAAGAAAATAGTGCCGAGTGAATGTATCAATTGAATAAAGAGCTTTAAAGTGGAGATAGAGTGATTCTTCACAGAGGCTTGATTATCTGTAAGATGTTGTTGAGGGTAAAATTGTTGAATCTTTCTTTCTGATAATTGTAATAGGACTGTCTCAAATAATTTGCATGTAATGTAACATGTTTATGTTATATTTCATTTTGTGTAACAAACTGCAGTGTCCTTTTGATAAAAGCATATTGGCAACTTCTTATGAATATGTTCAGTGACTGACCACCATAAAAATGTTCAAGCCTAAAACTTATGGTCTATCAAGCCATGTATTGCTCTGACTTATCTAGTATTATCTTCAACTGAGATCATAACATAGGTAATTTTATTAATATTAATACTAATATGAGAGAAAGTCTTTCCATTAATATTTTTGAATATTTATAATATTCTCTGGAAACAATATTAAATCCTTTATCTGTAATTGCTATAAATTGAATTTTCATGAGTTTTCTGGGCCTGCTGCCGGGCAGGATTAATTTCAGTAAAATAATTTCAGTTTCTGTTTGAAATGCAGATGATCCACATTTCAGAAGCAGTTTGAATAGCAAAAATAGAGGAGCTAAATAGAAAGAAAAATCGATAGGCCATTTGCTCCAATTGTTAAAAATAATGGTGAGAGTATTGAATTATTCATAGCATCATTTAACTAAATAAAACAGTTTAGAACCAGACAAAGTAAATTTACAGTGACAAGAATAATGTGGTAGGTCAATGCAACAATATTGACACTGGATTGTAGGATCACTTCTGTCCGGGGCCAGAGCTCAGGCTACCATATCACAATCTTGCTTCCCCAAACTGCTTTACTTGTTGCTGACAGTCCCTGATCAGCTATTGATTCTCACAGACTGACCATTACTAATTTCTTTGCTCAACTGCTGTTCTCCCTCTTTGGGCTCCACCTTCAGCTAATATTTACTGCCTTGCCCCCATCTAGCTTCAGCATATGTATAACCTTTTCCGACATACAATCCATTTGTAGTAAGGTCACTGGACCCAAAACGTTAGCTCAGCTTTCTCTGCATAGATGGTACCAGACCTGTTGAGCTTCTCTAGCAATTTATGTTTTTGTTCCTTGTGGGACACTATTGGCTACATCCTGCCAATTTAAGTACCTACCCATTATTCCTAATTTCTGTCGCCTGTCACTAAAACAATTTTCCAGCTAATATCAGTAATTTGTCCCCAATTCCACGTGCTTCTACCTTCATTAGCCATCTCTCATATGAGATTTTATCAAATGCTTTCTGAAAATCCACATAAACAACATCCATAGACATTTCTTTATCCATTACCTATTCAAAAAAATTCCATGAGTTTCAACAGGCATCACCTAGCTTTCTTAAATCCATGCTGGTTCTCCCTGATTAACTGAAAAATTTCAAGGTGTTCATTTTCCCCCATCCTTGACTATATATTCCAACAACTTCCCCACCACCGATGTTAGGATGACTGGTCTCTAACTCCCAAAGTTTCCTCTTTCATCCTTCAATCCAGTTCCTTTCTGTCCTCTTCTTTTCATAGGCATTTTACAATGGCTTTTGAGCACACATGAATGGCTGTTTAAATGAAGTATATTAACTATTTTGCTCCTCTCATCATCCAATTGTAAATTTAGCTCTCACTGTGTCAAAAGCATGATGCAATAACCCGCTGACTTACAGAGGAATTGCAGCTTCATTATTTATCATTGTGTCAGGCAAGATATTCTGAGTGAATCCAATCTTTACCATGAGCAGGAAATTCCTCAGTGCTGCTCTAATTCGCAATTGTAATTGGAGTTGAAATGTGAGATGAATCCTTTTTCTGAACATAAACTGTTTATACCTTTTGTTGTTTTGCTAGTTTGCTCAGACCACCTTGAAAGATATTGATGAAGTATATGAAAGAGACAAGTATTCAGTTTGGATAGGTTGCTTCATTCTGTAATGTAAGAAACTCATTCCACCTACAGAAGTACCTAAAACTGCTGTAATCAAGCTAGTAACTAGGGCAAGATCACAAGCTTGCAGTGTATTTATTCTTTTTTTCATTCTTCAACATGCAGACTTGCCATGCAGGAACATGAAACAATGTTCTATTTTGTGCATTAGATTCAGGAATTCGAGAATGGAATGTTTCTATTCTTGTTAAGAAAGCTTGACAGTTCAGTACCAACTTGTAAGTGGCTTTGTTCTTCAGTTAAAAATCACACAACACCAGGTTATAGTCCAACCGGCTTATGGAAGCACTAGCTTTCCGAGTGCTGTTCCTTCTACAGGTTGTGCTCCGAAAGCTAGTGCTTCCAAATAAACCTGTTGGATTAAAACCTGGTGGTGTGTGATTTTTAACTTTGTACACCACAGTCCAACAGTGGCATCTCCAAATCATTTGTTCTTCAGATCCATGAAGAGCTGAATTAAGTCCATCCAAACCCATCTTTAATACCTGTCAAGTGAGGAGATTTCACTCCCATTTCAGAGTTCAGTAGATCCTAGATATTGGATTTCAGAAAATGAATTTCTAAAATGTTGTTAAAGTTTCTCAAATAAATATATACTATTTATGGGGTAACAAAGACCAAATGATTTCAGAATGATGCATCTAACTTAGATCTTTGAATTTCTTCCATATGTATCTTTTAAAATAAATAAATGGGTGGGTGATGAACATGACAAGTATCAAAATTGATTGAATTGACTGGGAAGGCAAGGAGGGAGATACAATAGCATGTTACCTAGACTGAGAGACTGAGTCTGTGACTCACTCTGTGTAAATCACTGCTGTTTTCCATCCTCATCCAAATTGCAAGACTGAGATCATGGCTGATTGATAATAGAACATAGAAAAGTACAGCACAGAACAGGCCCTTTGGCCCACGATGTTGTGCTGAGGTTTAATCCTAATGTAAAATATAATAAGCTACGCACCCCTCAACTCAATGCTGTCCATGTGAATGTCCAGCAGTCGCTTAAATGTCCCTAATGACTCTGCTTCCATCACCACCACTGGCAACGCATTCCATGCATTCACAACTCTCTGCGTGAAGAACATACCTCTGACATCTCTTCTATACCTTCCTCCTAACACCTTAAAACTATGACCCCTTGTATCAGTCAATCCTGCCCTGGGGAAAAGTGCCTGGCTATTGACTCTATCTATTCCTCTCATTATCTTGTATACTTCGATCAGGTTTCCTCTCTTCCTCCTTCTCTCCACAGAGAAACGTCTGAGCTTATTCAACCTTTCTTCATAAGGCAAGCCTTTCACTCCAGGCAGCAACCTGGTAAACCTTCTTTGCACATTCTCCAAAGCCTCAGTAACTTTCCTATAGTAGGGCGACCAGAACTGGACAGAATATTCCAAGTGTGGTCTCACCAGGGACTTGTAGAGCTGTAGCAAAACCTCGCGGTTCTTAAGCTCAATCCTCCATTAATGAAAGCCAAAACACCATATGCCTTCTTACCGATCTTATTCACTTGGGTGGGAACTTTGAGAGATCTATGTACTTGCACATCCAGATCCCTCTGTTCCTCCACACTGCCAAGAATCCTGTCTTTAATCCTATATTCAGCATTTGAGTTTGACATTCCAAAATGCATCATTTCGCATTTATCCAGGTTGAACTCCATCTGCCATTTCTCAGCCTAGTTCTGCATCCTGTCTATGTCGCACAGCAGCCTGCAGTAGCCCTCTATACTATCAATGGCACCTCCAACCTTTGTGTCATCTGCAAATTTACCTACCCACCTCTCAACCTCCTCATCCACGTCATTTATAAAAACTACAAAGAGCAGAGGCCCAAGAACAGAACCCTGCGGGACCCCACTCAACACTGACCTCCAGACAGAATACTTTCCATCTACAACCACTCTCTGCCTTCTATCAACCAACCAATTCTGAATCCAGAGAGCCAAATCTCCCTGTATCCCATACTTCCTGACTTTACGAATAGCCTACCGGGGGAACCTTACCAAATGTCTTTGCTGAAGTCCATATACAGCACATCCACTGCTCGATCTTTGTCAACCTGTCTTGTCAACTCCTCAAAGAACTCAATAAGATTTGTGAGGCATGACCTGCCCCTCATAAAGCCATACTGACTGCCTTTAATCATGGTATGCTTTGCCAGATAGTCATAAATCATATCCCTCAGAATTCTTTCCAAAACTTTGCTGACCACAGACATAAGACTGACTGGTCTGTAATTGTCAGGGACTTCCCTATTACCCTTCTTGAAAAGCGGAACAACATTCGCCTCTTTCCAATTGTCTGGTACGACTCCCATGGAGTCCACTTTCCTGTTTATCTCTGACCCTTTTTTTCTTTAATGGTTAGAAAATTGTCTACTTCAGCTTTGACTGTCCTAATGACCCAGTCTCAACATTGCTCTGTGATAAAGAATGCCACAGACTCACCATCTTCTGAAAAAGCACATTCCTCTTCACCGCTGTCTTAAATGGGTGACTCTTTACTCTGAGGTTGTCTGGTCCAAAATCCTTGGACAAATGGAAGCAACCTCTTTACATTTGTCAAGCCTTCTAAGAATGCATCATGTTCAATAAATTCTCCTCTCATTCTTCTACAATTCAATGAGCCAACCTACTTAATCACCGCTCTTATTTAAAAAAACTCTCCATAACCATTCCTGATGAAGGGCTTATGCCCGAAACATCGAATTTCCTGTTCCTCGGATGCTGCCTGACCTACTGCGCTTTTCCAGAAACACATTTTCAGCTCTCGATAACCAAAATCAACCTAGTGAACCTGCTCATGACTCTCTCCAATGCCAAAAATATCTTTCTTTAGGTAAAAAGATCAAAATTGTTCACTTAATTTCCGTTGTGGTCTGCCTAGTTTTAGCAATCCCTCATTTTTTTTTGCACCATTCTCTTTGAAATAAAGGTCACCATTCCATATGCCTGCCCATTGCCTCTGAACTAGGATGCTGGTTTGTTGTGATTGATGTGCTAGGACTCCCAAACCTCTCTGTACTGTAGGAATTCCATCACACATGTTGATTGTTAGAATGCAATTTGGTTCTGACTCCTACTTCATTTTCCACTTATTTCTGGCTACAATTTGGTTCTGTGAAAACATATTCCTTTTATCCAGGTTTTTATTCCTAATTTTGTATTGAAATTCACCATTTTTGCCAAGCTATAACATTTCATGATGTGACAATGTATATAATCTTAAATAAAATCACATTGGAATCTGGAATTATGCAGTTTCATATCAGTAACTCAAAACTTTTCATTTTTGATCATAATCTATCACTGAATTTTAATTGCTTGGTTGTGTAAAGACTTAGTATTTTTATATCTTGTTATATAGAGGAAGGTATAGGGGAAATATATATTTGTGTCAAGAAGCAGGTAAAAAGAAGATTGCACTTTCCATAGTAATTCTTGTGCAAATTACCATTAAATCAGTTTCTTCATAATGCTCATCTCTTACTTGTCAAACAGTACTCAAAGTATTTAGTTTGTGATCTTATTTTGTGACATGTCACGATTAAGACTTATTTTCAGCAGTACTGTCATCTCAGAACTATGTTTTTACTATATAAAAAATTAAGTAAACATTACAATTCACAAACAACTTTGAAGTATTTCATAAATCCACTGTACCAGTTGTGTCAAATAGTTGCAAGACTTATGTAGGTCATTCACAACAGCAATAATTAAAAGCTTCCGAACAGTTTAAAGGTTTTGCGTAAAACTATAATGTGAGGTCTTACACTTGGATATTTTTAAAATGCAAAACAACACACATGCAAAAGCAATACAAAATTACAGAATACCCAACGGAACGAGTAGTTTCATTCATTTAAAATAATTATAAAGTAAATAAAAGCAGTGATGGACTAGCATTGTAATACTGATGTTTAGAATTAAATTGGATTCCATATATGCAGGATGAAGTAGCTTCGTGGCTGAGCCAACACTTACTGCTTGTCCCTAATTACACTGGAGAAGGTGTGGTGAACTGTCCTCTTCAACCATCTTGGTCCATTTGGTATAGGTGCACCTATAGTGCTTTAGGGAAGGGGTTTCAAGATTTTGCCTCAGTGACTTTGAATGTATGGCGATATAGTTCCAAGTCAAGATGCCTGTATCGTGGAATGAAACTTTCAGATGGTGGTGTTCCCATTGTATCTACTGCCCATGTCCTTTTAGGTGGTAGAGATAGCGAGTTTGGAAACTTTTTTTGAAGCAGCCATGAGTTACTCCTGTGCATCCTGTAGATGGTACACAATGCTGCCACTGTGTATACAGAGTGAATACTTAAGATCAAAAATGGATATCAATCAGACAGGCTGTTTTGTCCTGATAGTGTTGTTCCTCAATGTGATTAGAGCTGCACTCATCCAAGCAGGTGTTGTTGGTGGACAGGGAGTCAGGACATGAGCTTTTCATTTACCTAAGTAATTCCTTGCCTCAACCTTCTCTGGTTGACACGTTAGTTATATAGTTAGTTCAGTTTAATTTCTGCTCAAAGGTAATGTTTCAGATGTTGACAGTCAGGTATTTAGGGATGATAATGCCATTGAAGGTCAAGTAGAGATGGTTAGATTCTCTCTTGTTGGAAATGAACATCTCCTGGTCCATGTTTGGTAGAAATATTATTTGCAATTTATCAGCTCAACTTTGAATGTTTTCCAGATTTATTATGTGTGGAGTATTATGACTTGAAGTATTTTCATATTTGATTATGCCATGACAAGGTCAGAAGGGGCAATTGTCACCCCTCTTTTTAAATGTGTCTCTGTTGGTCATAACAAAATTTAATGTTGTTTTTCACACATTTAACTTTGATTGAAACATAGTTAACCAGATCAAAGCGAAGGGGCTAAATCCAAGTTTCTTTTTAATGCAATATAGAGAAATGTTATTCCTTACTAATGCTAAGAAAAATAATAAAGTGTGACATCTACCACAGACACAACTGTAGGTAATATGTTTTAAAAGAAAGGGGGAGAGTGTATAGTGCAAGCAGGAGGATAGAACCCTGCATCTTAAATTCTTAGAGCCCTTGGATTGAGAAAGTGAAACTTGACTCCAAAGCATACTGCATTTTGTCGAATCCTGGAGTTCTCAGCCATAGGTTGATTTTTTACCGTATGTTTTTGAGAGATAGTAAGGCACAGAGAAAGGGAAAGTAAGCAAGCTTCTGGGGTATTTTGCTTCTGGCACTGTATTCTGCCAAAAAAAGCAACTACAACATGGTTCATTTGAACATTACCAAGTTTCTCTCTATTGTCTTTTAAAGCTGAATACATTGCAGAGAATTTTTTCATCTCCTAATATGCGAATCTCTCAGGCAAGTGTGAATCAGACAGGAGGTGTGAATTTCTTAATGCTGGCTTAGTTGTATGGTTTCACTGTCTTGGGATGAAATAGTAATTATAATGCAACCAGGTTGACTATATTCTTCTTCACTTCTTATAAATCTTTTCTTCTGTGCTGCCCTGCTATCCCTAATCTCCATGTTTTCCTACCCTTTCATATCTCTCTCTGTTTGGTCTCTATCTCCAATTATCACCTCGCATCTCACCTTCCCCAGCGTTGGCTTCCGCATAAATACTATTTTGTTCCGAGTTGCTAACAGTTCTAATGAACAGTCACCGGACTTGCAAAGTTAACTTTGCTTTCTTCCCAGAGATGCTGCCAGACTTGCTGACTTTCTCCAGCAATTTCTGTTTCAGATCTCCCACATCTGCAGTTCTTTGTTTTATTTTACTGAATTCTATATGACTTGCCTCAATCTGTGGTCAGTGATTATAACTGCTATTTTAGGTCTATGGTTGTGCTCTTTATCCATGAAGGTCTCAGATATTAATCAGATCATTGAAATTGAAGATCGATTGTACATGGTTACCAGTAACATAATAGGACTCAGAAAATGTACTGAATATTGTGCAATCATTAGCTAACATCCCCACCTCCGACTCTTTGGTGGAGAGAAGATATTTGATGAAGCAGCTGTTGAAACAGTCGGGGATACCCTCCTGAGGACCTCTAGCAGTGATGTTCTGGAAGTGATATGATTGATTTTCAAGAAACACAACTGTGTACTTATTTTCTATGTAGGATTCAAGCCAATGGAAACAGTTTCCACCAGATTTCAACTGACTCCATTATAGCTAGGACTTCTTAAGGCCACATTTGGTCAAAAGCTTCTTTGATGTTAATGTCTCCTCAATCTTTGAGTTCCTCACTTTCTTTCCCCAATATTTGGATCAATGATGTTAGGAGTTGCGTGCCATTGGTGGAACTTAAACTGAGCATAAATGAGTAAGGTATTGCTGACTAAGTGATGCTTGGTATCATTTTCCATCACTTTGATGATGATTGAGAATAGATTGATGAAGCAGAAATTGGCCAGGTTGGATTTGTTGTGCATACTGTGGACAAGATATACTTGGACAATTTTTCACATTGTCCGCTAAATGTACAGTACTAGCAATGTAGCTGTACTGGAACAGCTTGGGTCGGAGTGCAGCTAATTCAGGAGCGCAAGTCTTACTGCTATTAGTGTAATGCTGTCATGATTCAAAAGATTTTCATCAACTAATGCCTTCAGTTGTTTCTTGATATCATGTGAGTTGAGTTGGTTGCACAGAGCTATCTATGTTGTTGGATATCTCAGGAGGAGGCCAAGATGGATCATCTATTTGGACTTCTAGTTGATAATAATTTGCAATTGCTTCAGCCTCGTCTTTTACATTGATATCCTTGTCTCCCACATTTTTAAAAGTGGGGGTATTTTGGGAGCCTATTCATCCAATGAGTTGTTTAATTGTCCATCATCATTCATGCTTGGACTGCAGAGCTTACATCGGATCCATTGGTCATGAAACGATTTAGCCCTGTCACTCATATATTTCTGCTTTTTGCATGTAAGTAAAATTGTGTTGTATCTTTAGAAGATTGGTATTTCATATTTAGGCAGGTCTGATGCTGTCTCTGCCTACTGCAATCTTTAGTGAACTAGCAGAGATCGCCTGCCTTGATGGTAATGATAGAATAAGAAATGTCCTGGGCCATGAGATTTCATAATGTGGCTGAATACAATTATACTCCAGCAGAAGGCCCATAATGCTTCAGGACACCCAGTTTGAGTTGATGGGTTTATTCAAAATCTTTCCCATTTAATGTAGTGATAGTGCCATACAAAACAATGGAGTACATCCTCAGTGTGTAGAAAGGACTACGTTTTTGCAAGGATTGAGTGGAACTCATTCCTAGCAATACTATCATGGACAATGCATGGGTTGATGTGAAAGAGCTCATGTAGGTTTTTACTTTTATTGGTTCCCTCACCTGCTGCAGACCTAAAAACCTTGAAGTCATTTTCTATTAGATTAATAGGACATCCAATTACTTTTCAGTTCTTTCAACCAGGGAAAATATTTCAAAGGGAAGATAAATGAGAACAGTTTTGTTGAGCTTCACACAGTAGGTGTGTGTGTTTGTGCTTTGGATATGGAGGTCAGCTTAAGCAGTTCTCAGCTGCCTACTGTATTTTTTCACACCATTAATTCTAATTCTAAACGACAGAACTTATATCAGTTGCTTACCATGGCACCAGATTTCTCAACACGTACTTACACTGAGCAGAATGTAATGACCTAGATATTTTGATCAAGATCAGAAATACCAGTTCACTTCATGATCCGAATAAAAAATACCCACTTACTTTTAGATGCTGTCTGCTGCTTTGGAGATTCTGGGACAGGAGCCCCCTGTTATGAAACTGTTCTGGAATTCACCAATCGAGTAACAAAGAAAATCTTCATTGATGCCATGCCCCCTTTTCAGCAATCATTGTGTTCTCTTCTGTTACTTCAGTGTCCGGTACCACAGTCAAACATTTTGACATTTTCTGCGAAAGGCTAAATCTGAAAAGTAAGTGTGAGATGAGGGTGCCAGATTGGTGAGATAACCAGTGAATGGGATGGGTATGATTCCAGGTGAGGAGGACTTCAGGGTTATAGCGGATATAGTGATGAGTGCTCAGGATAGGTTGAGAAAGGCTAATGATCCTCATGGTGGGGAAGTTTTGTCTGAAGTTCCATCAGCAGTGAGAGCTAACAAATCCAGTTGATGGAAGTAGTTGCCAGTTCTAGGGCCTGTTAGAACAGTGGTGTTGCTTAAGAGAGCCTTTTGGTTTTGGGTTGGCCATGGGAGACAAAAAGTATGAGTTCCAGGGAAGTAAGGTCAACCATACAAGAGCAATGATGCACTTTGGAATACTCAGATCTTTGGGGATCATTATAGGTTTGCTTTGGGGTTGAACATAGGGACAGAGGGGAAGTGATGGGAGAGGCCGTCATGTGCATAAGGCATCAGGCCAGCAATGGGGAGTATTAATCCATGGAGTGTGTGGTCCAGCTGGATCCTGTTGGATTAAAGGGATCTATTGGATTGAGGGTATTTGTTATGGTGAGAGGAGTGGGGGGTAAAGACGATTAATAAGGAAGGAAAATGTAGTTGGCATGCAATTTGACAGCTGGGAGATTATTTTTATAATTATCTAGGAATTAGAATAGTTTCTTAATCGTCTTACACTTCTTTGGTATCTGTTAAGCTTAAATTAGTTGGAATCCTTAGCATTTTCCAAGTTTAATGGACTCTTTCAAATGGTTCCAGAGGCACGAAATTGCTCATCAGAAAAGTCAACTTCCCTGGCGATTCCCACAGGGACAGATGTCCAACTCCAGTCTACATTGCTCCAATGACTCTCTGCCTATCGGAATATCTGCACCAAATTACATGCTATAAATTATGAATCAAATATTCCTGTTAGCGAAGGGAATGAAGCACTCTAGACTTTTTGTCAACGTCTTTTCTCAGGTGGCTGTGCAGCCGTTTGGAAGCTGCATGCCTATTAATTGACATATGGATGCATTGACATCTGGTTCAAAATCCTGCAGCCATGCAGTGGCAGGAAATATTGGAGGAAATGTAATTCTTTTTGCTGACATGAAATGGTTAAAATTAAGTTTCAAAAGTTCCATGTCATTCACTTTATGCAGTGATTGACAATTGCATTATTGGATTCACATTGATCAGTTAAATCAATACTGCTGAAATTTCATTACAAGTTACTGATTTCATGTGAGCTAGATTTCAAAAAGAAGACAGGAGCCTTAAATGAGATGGATTTGGCATCCTAGTAGGAATGGAATAATATTGCCACTAAAACCACTTGAACAGGAAGGGATACCATGTATGTCCTTGAAGTCAAAAGAAGAACTCGAAACACAAATACTAAACTCGCTAACCAGGCATGTGTCAGAAAATGTCAAAGTTAACTTTTGGAGCAGATAATGGTTCCCTTGCTTTCTGCCAGTTCCATTGGGCATCTAACATCCAGACAGTGTTTTGTAACTCTGGCACCTGGATGTTTACCAATATCATGTAGAAAAACAGAGAGCAAGACAGCACAGGAACAGGACCTCAGGCTTACCATGTCTGTGCTGACCATGATGCCATTCTAAACTAATCCTATCTGCCTGTCTGCACATGGTCAGTCTCACTCTGTTCCCTGCCTGTCCACTGACTGTCTAAATGCCTCTTAAACATTGCTACCTCCACTTGTAGTATGGTCTGGTCACCTACCACTTGCTGTGTAAAAGGCTGGCCTTACATATTTCCTTTAAACTTTCATCCTCTCACCTTTAACATCTGCCCTCTAGTATTTGAAATTTTCATTCTTCCACTTACTGGAAAGGCCACCTGATTTTGAAATCAATGAAACTAAAATCAGATGATTTCCTCACTGTATTGGTGGTCCAGTCCAAAGTGCCAAAGCTATATGGTCACATCTGTGTGATCAGAGCAGTAGGTATCTTCAGAGGTACTGTCACAGCTTCCTTGAAAGAAGTCTCAATCTTTACACCAGAGCATTGTCAAAATGAGATACCTTCCCTTTTACATAACGGTGTGCCAATGCAGGATTAGTGGGTATGAATACTTGATCCACTGTCAGCCTCAGTGGGATTCTTTTAGACTCAACATCCTGATACCCAAACAACAGAAAATGCATGGTAAACATACATAAGTGTTTATCGAACTGAAGCAGATACTTATCGAGGCAACAATTTCTATGGAGTGTATGGTCAAACAGGATTCTGTTGGATGAAGAGGGTCTTGTTGGATTGAGGGTATTTATTAGGGTGAGGGGAGTGGGTAGGTAAAGTGGATTATTAAGGAGGGAAGGTGCAGTTGGCATGCAATTTGAGAGTTGGAAGGTTTTTTTAGAGGTGTACAGGAGTTGGAGTAGGTTCTTAATTCTCTAATACTTCTTTGGTAACTATAAATCTTAACTGAGTTAGAACTCTCAACATCTTCCAACTTTAATGGACTCTTTGAAAGGGTTCCACTTGTCACTTGTTCTGCCTCCTCTGTGGCCTCCCTCCAGAACACCTTTTGGCATTCTGTTTCCTCTGTTACACAATAGTCCACTCTTCAATCAGTATCAACAGCCCTTTCGCTTCCCACAGCATGATGCCATGAAAGCACAGAAAATGAATTACAGTACTAGCTTTTTCACCTCTCTTCCCCTCATTATCCATATCCTAAACATTCCTTCCAAGTAAAAGAACAATTTACATGTACTTTTTAAATTGAGTAATCTGTACTCACGACTAAAACTGTGCTCAGCACAGATTGGGTAACAATTTGGTACAACAATGCTTTTCCTTTGGCAAGTCTGAACTCAAACTTCCAGTCACCTATCATTTTAATTCTTCACCTTGTTTTTACGCTGACCTCACTATGTCCTTATCCTCTGACAATACTCCAATGTAGATCAATATAAGCTGGAGGAACAGAACTTGATCTTTCCAGTTTGGCATATTACAGTTCTCCAGACAAACCAGTGATTGAACAATTTCAGACTGTAACATCTATCCCCATTATAGAAATGTTTCTATGCAGATTTTGGTTTTACTCATACTTTTCTCTTAATTTTTGATTTTTCACAGAAGGTAGGCATTTCTCTTCTACTAACACCTCCTCTATTCATTTCTTCTATTTCTTCACTTGTACCTTTACCATTCCATTTGGCATTGCACCATTTTTTAATATATTTAATCATACCTGTTTTCTACCTTATTATATGCACTTTGTTTTTTTTCCCACTCTCCACCATGTATTTATCTAAAATCTCATACACTTAGTGCTTAATCACATTTTCAGCAGCATTTGCAGCCAGTCTGCTGAAGTTAGAACTCACATCATAACTCAACTACCAGTGTTTTGAAAATTCAGGAGGCATAGGAAAGGATGTGGGATAATTTCAAGGAAAGAAACTGATAATAAATTTTCTACTTTATTGTTCTTTAATTATTTAACATATTTAAGATACTGTTTTTAAGTTTAGACAACCATAAAATTGATCAGCAAGAAACAGAATTGCAGTGCACATTTGTCAGGCGTGAGCCACTAACATCCCTCATCACTGGGCATTGACATCTGACTTTTGCCAACCCCTCATGACCATCATGGCCATCATGGCACCCCTCCAATTCACTTACAGACCATTCAGGAAACACAAGCCTGCATTTCAGGGTCCACCACCAATTTGACCTTGAAAGACTGCTGCAAGGACTCTTTATCCCTGTGTACAGTCACCCAGCTCATGGATTGGACTAGGGGGCATCTCAGGACTACTCACTTGCTGTCTGATTGCTGCTCACTTGGAACCTACCTACAGCATCCACACCTTGCATTGCCTTGCTAATTAATATTGCCACACAACAAAGGCAGCTTGCCTGACTGGGAGAAAGTGAGGACTGCAAATGCTGGAGTTCAGATTCAAAGAGTGTGGTGCCAGAAAAGAATAGCTGGACAGGCAGCATCTGAGGAGCAGGAGAGTCAATGTTTTGGGCATAAGCCCTTCATCAGGAATTGGGGGTTGGCCCAAGGGGGCTGATAGATAAATGGAGGTGAGGGGAGTGGTGGGTGGGGCTGGGGATGGTAGATTAAGGTGGGGGCAAAGGTGATAGGGTGGAGCGGAAAGGTAGGAAGGAAGATGGACAGGTAGGACAGTTCAAGAGGGTGATGCTAAGTGGAAAGTTGGATCTGGGATAAGGTGAGGGGAGAGGAAATGAAGAAACTCAAGAAATCCACATTGTTCCCATGTGGTTGGAGAGTCCCAAGGAGGAAGATGAAGTATTCTTTCTCCAGGCATCGGATGGTAAGACTTTGGTGGTGGAGGAGGCCCAGGACCTGCACGGTCTTGGTGGAGTGGAAGGTGGAGTTAAAGTGTTTGGCCACAGAATGGTGGGATTTAGTGCATGTGTCCCGGAGATGTTCTCTGAAACATTTCACAAGTTGACTTCCTGTCTCCCCATTGTAAAGAAGACCACATCTAGAGCACATCAGACACAGTAGATGACGTGTGTGGAAGTACAGGTAAATCTCTGTTGGATGTGGAAAAGGTTTTTGGGGCCTTGGACAGAGGTGGGGGGAGGTGTTGGCACAGGTTTTACACCTCTTGCAGTGGCAGGTGGATGTGTCGGGAGTGGAGGATGGGTTGGTGGGGACGTGGACACAATAAGGGAGTCGTGAAGGGAATGGTCTCTATGGAACACAGATAGGGGTTGGGAGGGAAATATATCCCTGGTGGTGGGATCCATTTCTAGGTGGCAGAAATGGTGGAGAATGATACAATGTATCTGGAGATTGGTGGAGTGAAAGGTGAGGATCGGAGGGTTCTGTCCTTGTTGTGACTGGAGGAGTGGGGTTCATTGGCAGAGGTGCAGTAAGTGGAGGAGATGCGCTTGAGGGCATTGTTGACCACGTGGGAGAGGAAATTGCAGTCTTTGATGAAGAAGGCCATCTGGGATGTTCTATGGTGGAAGTGGTCATTCTGGGAACAGATGCAGCGGAGGTGGAGGAATTGGAAAAAAGTGATAGTGTTTTTACAGGAGGCAGGATGGGAGGAGGTGGAGTCCAGGTAGCTGTGGGAGTCAGTGGATTTGAAGTAGATGTCCGTGTTGAGTCAGTCATCAGAAATGGAGCTGGAGAGGTCCAGAAAGGGGAGGGCGCTGTCCAAAATGGTCTCTGGCTGCTCCTGCACCACCAAGCTAATCTCCACATATCTTGACACTGCCTTGCCCCTTTTGGTCCAGGATCTCCCCACATACATTCGGTACAGCACCTACACCCTCCACATCCTCCATGACTTTCATGTCTCCGGCCCCAACGCCTCATCGTCACCATTGTCATCCATCTGCTATGATTAAGGCCTCCAAGCTCTCCGTTTCTTCCTCTCCTGCCAACCCAACCAGTACCCTTCCACCAACACAATCATTTGATTGGCTGAACTGGTCCTCATTGTCAACAATTTCTCCTCTAAATCCTCCTACTTCCTTCAGACCAAAGGGGTAGGCATGGACCCTAGCTATGCCCACCTCTTCATTGGGTACGTGGAATAGTCCATCTTCCACAATTACATGGCACGATTCCCCACCTTTTCCTCTGCTACATCAATGACTGCATCAACTGACCTCCTCCCATGAGGAGGTTGAATAGTTTGTCAAGTTCACAAACAACTTCCACCCAACCTCAAGTTCACCTAGACCATTTCGGACACCTCCCTCCCCTTCCTGGACTTCTCCATCTCCATTTCTAATGACTGACTCAATATGGACATCTACTTCAAATCCACCAACTCTACCTGGACTACACCTCTTCCCACTCTACTTCCTTACTCCCAATTCCTCTGCCTCCACCGTATCTGTTCCAAGGAGGACAAATTTCACCATAGAACATCCCAGATGGCCTCTTTCTTCAACAACCACAATTTCCCCTCCCACATGGTCAACAATGCCCTCCAGCGCAATTCCTCCACTTCCCAGACCTCTGCCCTTGAAACCCCCTTCCTCCAACCACAACAAGGACAGAACTCTCTTGTTTCTCACCTGCCATCTCACCAACCTCCACCATTTCTGGTATCATCCTCCGCCATTTCTGTCACATAGAAACAGATCCCACCACCAGGGATATATTTCCCTCCCCACCCCAATCTGTGTTCCAGAGAGACTATTTCCTCTCTGTCTACCTTGTTAGGTCCCCCCTACCAACCCACCCTCCATTCCTAGCACCTTCCCTTGCCACTGCAGGAAGCGCAAAATCTGCACCCAAACTGACCCCTTCACCTACGTCCAAGGGCCCAAAGGATCCTTCCACATCCAACAGAGATTTACCTGTACTTCCACAAACATCATCTACTATGTCCGTTGCTCTTGAATTGGTCTCCTCTACATTAGGGAGACAGGGCAGAGCATTTGCAACTTGCAGAACATTTCAGAGAACATCTCTGGGACACACACACTAAACAACCCCATCACTGTGTGACCAACCACTTTAACTCCCCTTCCCACTCCACCAAGGACATGAAGATATTGGGTCTCCTCCACCTTCCAGCTCTAACCATCTGACACCTGGAGGAAGAACACCTCATCTTCTGCATTGGGACCCTCCAACCACATGGGAGCAATGCAGATTTCACTAGTTTCTTCATTTCCCCTCCCCCACCTTATCCCAGACCCAACATTCCAACTTGGCACCGCCCTCTTCAACTGACCTACCTGCCCATGTTCCTTCCTACCTATCCCCTCCACAGTCTGCTCCAATGTATCACCTTCACCCCCCCCCCACCTCCATTGACCTATCGCAATCCCAGCTACCTTCCCTCCAGCCCCACTTAGAGTCACAGAGTCATAGAGGTGTACAGCATGGAAATAGACCCTTTGATCCAAACTGTCCATGCCGACCAGATATCCCAACACTCAATCTAGTCCCACCTGCCAGTACCAGGCCCATATCCTGCCAAAATCTTCTTATTCATATACACATCCAAATGCCTCTTAAATGTTACAATTGTATGAGTCTCCACCACATCCACTGGCAGCTCATTCCATATACGTACCACCCTCTGTGTGAAAAAGTTGCCCCTTAGGTCTCTTTTATATCTTTCCCCTCTCACACTAAACCTGTGCTCTCTAGCTCTGGACTCCCCGACCCCAGGGAAAAGACTTTGTCTATTTATCCTATCCATGCCCCTCATAATTTTATAAACCTCTATAAAGTCACCCCTCAGCTTCTGACGCTCCAGGCAAAACAGCCCCAGCCTGTTCAACCTCTCCCTGTAGCTCAGATCCTCCAACCCTGGCAACATCCTTGTAAACCTTTTCTGAACCTTTTCAAGTTTCACAACATCTTTCCAATAGGAAGGAGACCAGAATTGCACGCAATATTCCAACAGTGGCCTAACCAATGTCCTGTACAGCTACAACATGACCTCCCAACTCCTGTACTCAATACTCTGACCAATGAAGGAAAGCATACCAATTGCCTTCTTCGCTATCCGATCTACCTGTGACTCCACTTTCAAGAAGCTATGAAGCTGCTCTCCAAGGTCTCTTTGTTCAGCAACACTCCCTAGGGCCTTACCATTAAGTGTATAAGTCTTGCTAAGATTTGCTTTCCCAAAATGCAGCACTTGCATTTATCTAAATTAAACTCCATCTGCCACTTCTCAGCCCATTGGCCCATCTGGTCAAGATCCTGTTGCAATCTGAGGTAACCTTCTTCGCTGTCCACTACACCTCCAATTTTGGTGTCATCTGCAAACTTACTAACTGTACCTCTTATGCTCGCATCCAAATCATTTATGTAAATGACAAAAAGTAGAGGGCCCAGCACCAATCCTTGTGGCACTCCACTGGTCACAGGTCTCCAGTCTGAAAAACAACCCTCCGCCACCACTTTCTGTCTTCTACCTTTGAGCCAGTTCTGTATCCAAATGGCTAGTTCTCCCTGTATTCCATGAGATCTAACCTTGCTAATCAGTCTTCCATGGGGAACCTTGTCGAACGCCTTACTGAAGTCCATATAGATTACATTTACTGCTCTGCTCTCATCAATCTTCTTTGTTACTTCGAAAAACTCAATCAAGTTTGTGAGACATGATTTCTGAGATGCTGCCTGGCCTGCTGTGCTTTGACCAGCAACACATTTGCAGCTGTGATCTCCAGCATCTGCAGACCTCACTTTTTATTCTCACGCACAAAGCCATGTTGACTATCCCTAATCAGTCCTTGCCTTTCCAAATACATGTACATCCTGTCCCTCAGGATTCCCTCCAACAACTTGCCCACCACCGACATCAGGCTCACTGGTCTATAGTTCCCTGGCTTGTCTTTACTGCCCTTCTTAAACAGTGGCAATACGTTTGCCAACCTCCAATCTTCCGGCACCTCACCTGTGACTATCGATGATACAAATATCTCAGCAAGAGGCCCAGTAATCACTTCTCTAGCTTCCCACAGAGTTTTCAGGTGCACCTGATCAGGTCCTGGGGATTTATCCACCTTTACCCATTTCGAGACATCCAGTACTTCCTCCTCTGCAAAGTATTCATTTAGTATCTCCCCCATTTTCTGTGGCTCCACACAAAGGCCACCTTTCTGATCTTTGAGGGGCCCTATTCTCTCCCTAGTTACCTTTTTGTCCTTAATATATTTGTAAAATCCTTTTGGATTCTCTTAATTCTATTTGCCAAAGCTACCTCATGTCCCGTTTTGCCCTCCTGATTTCTCTCTTAAGTATACTCCTACTTTCTTTTTATTCTCCTAAGGATTCACTCAATCTATCCTGTCTAGAGCTGACATATGCTTCCTTCTTTTTCTTAACCAAACCCTCAATTTCTTTAGTCATTTCAATACCTACCAGCCTTCCCTTTCACCCTGACAGGCATATACTTTCTCTGGATTCTTGTTATCTCATTTCTGAAGACTTCCCATTTTCCAGCCATCCCTTTACCTGCGAACATCTGCCTCCAATCAGCTTTCGAAAGTTCTTGCCTAATACTGTCAAAATTGGCCTTCCTCCAATTTAGAACTTCAACTTTTAGATCTTGTCTATCCTTTTCCATCACTATTTTAAAACGACTATAATTATGGTCACTGGCCGCAAAGTGCTCCCCCACTGACATCTCAGTCACCTGCCCTGCCTTATTCCCCAAGAGTAGGTCAAGTTTTGAACCTTCTCTAGTAGGTACATCCATATACTGAATCAGAAAATTGTCTTGTACACACTTAAGAAATTCCTCTCCATCTAAACCTTTAACACTATGGCAGTCCCAGTCGATGTTTGGAAAGCTAAAATCCCCTCCCATAACTACCCTATTATTCTTAGATCACTGAGATCTCCTTACAAGTTTTTTTCTCAATTTCCCTCTGAGTATTTGGGGGGTCTATAATACAATCCCAATAAGGTGATCATCCCTTTCTTATTTCTCAATTCCACCCAAATAACTTCGCTGGGTGTATTTCCGGGAATATCCTCCCTCAGCACAGCTGTAATGCTATCCTTTATCAAAAATGCCACACACCCTCCTCTCTTGCCTCCATTTCTATCCTTCTTGTAGCATTTGTATCCTGGAACATTAAGCTGCCAGTCCTGCCCATCCCTGAGCCACGTTTCCATAATTGCTATGATATCCCAGTCCCATGTTCCTAACCATGCCCTGAGTTCATCTGCCTTCTCCTATTTATCTCTCAGCACTCTTGGGTCACCCTCTCAAATTTGATGAAGAGCTTATGCTCGAAATGTTGATTCTCTTGCTCCTCGGATGCTACAAGACCAGCTGTGCCTTTCCAGCACCACAGTCTTTAGCTTGCCTCACTGATCAGCAGTCCTCAGACAAGGGGATGGACATCTTGCATCAGTGTCATATCTGCACCTGTATCAGCAACAAGCACATTACATCTGCAGAAAGCAGGCAGCCATGTCACAACGTCTTAGGAGAGTAATCCTCTTGTCAATTCGGGGATCCCAGCACAGTAAGGGCAGACTCCAGTACCAGTCCACGGGATTGACCACTGTCAAGGGTCCAGCTGGGGTGTTCCCGGTCTGGAATTCTCTGCTTCTACAATCCAGGGAGAGTAGCACAGACACTCCAATGGCTCCATAGCAGTCAGTCAAGGGTTAGGAGCTAACAAAGTTGGGGAGATTTACAGACATCAGTCAGGGGAACAGGCACTGCTTGTCCAAGGCTGTTCAGTTATGTCACATAAAAACTAATAGTGGGAGCCCTTTCCATCTCCTTTTCCATCAGTCAAGGGATCAATAGCTAGGTGTTGAAGATAAAGGACCGGAGGTTTAGAGGATATTTAAGGAAGAATAATTCACAAAAGGTGTTAAATATCTGGAAATCATTGCCTGAAAGGAAGGTAGATGGTGGACAGCAGCTTCTGAAACAGCTCAATGGAGAGGGGAATCAGCAGCTTGATAAAGAGCAGAGACAGTGGAGTCAGTCGCATCATTAAGAAAGTGAAATAGCATGGACAATAATTTCCTATACAATGAGACAGCAGGAACTGAAACAGAGCAAGAGAGAACAGGGAGAGCACCTTCATAAAGAATGAGAGAAGGGTGGGTGGTGACAGCTGCAGTTTGAGAAAGGGGAGCATGGGGGCAGCAGCTTCAAAAACGAAAGAGCAGACTGATGTGAGAAGGGTGGTCCTGGCAGATTTAAAAATCAGTGGCAGAGAGCCTCTTCACCCTGTTTCTATTTGACAGAGCTGAAGTGTGCCATCACAGGACAAAAAATTATTTTTCCTTGGTTCTTGATTAGGGGACATTATTTGTGTGGAAGAGTAGTTAAGAAATTCATTTCTAAAATATTTAACATCCAAATTAATGAATTACATAGAACATAAGACCTAAGAACAGGAGGAAACAATTCAGCCCTTTGAGTCTGCTCAACCACTTAATACGAACATGACGGAGCACATTTCAGCCTCAACTCCATTTTCCTAAAACCCTTCAACCCATTACTAATTAAAAATGGGTCGATCTCCTCCTTAAATTTACTCAATATCCCCACGTCCAACATATTCTACGGTAGTGAATTCCACAGATTCATAACTCTGTGAGAGAAGTAATTCCTCCTCATCCCTCTCTTAAATTTGATACATTTCTTATCCAAAAACTTTAACCATTCATTCTAGGTTGCCCCACAAGGAGAAACATCATCTTTCCACCTACTTCAATCTCCTTCAGCACCTTGATAAGATTTTATCTCCTCCTCCTAAACTCTAGCAAGCATAGGCCTTAATATTGAAGATGTTTAATCTCTGCTCATAAAACAAGCCTTTCATTTCTGAACTTAATCTAATGCACCTTCTCAGCTATCTTCACTCCAATTAAATCCTTCGTCAAGTAAGGAGACCAAAACTGTAAACAGGACTCCAGATTGGTCTCACCAATTCCTTAGGTAAAAACAAGGACTGCAGATGCTGGAAACCAGAGTCGAGATTAGAGTGGTGCTACAAAAGCACAGCAGGTCAGGCACCATCTGAGGAGCAGGAAAATTGACGTTTCGGGCAAAAGTCCAGGGCTTTTGCCCGAAATGTCGATTTCACTGCTCCTCGGATGCTGCCTGACCTTCTGTGCTTTTCCAACACCACTCACCAATTCCTTACACAATTGCAACAACTCCCTATGTTTATACTCCGTTCCTCTAATAATAAATGCCAAAATTCTGTTTGTCCTCTTTATTGTCTGCTGTACTTGCATACTAACTTTCCGTGACTCCTGCACATGAAAATTGATAGTGGCAGAGAGAGATAAATGCATGGCTGAAAGATTGATGCAGATGAAATAAGTTCCAATTCATGGGGCAATGGTACCAGTTCCGTGGGAAAGAGAACTTTTTTTGTTTGAACTTTGCTGGGACTGGTTTCCTGACAAACTGCAGAACTACAATTGTAGATAGGGCTTAAACTAATTAGTTAGTAGACAGGGTTCGATCAAAAACAGGTTGAAGAAAAGGAAGATGAAATGAGGCAGCAGAAATGCAGGACAGTGAAGAGGTACACAGTATCAAAATGTGACAGGAAGGAGTGGAAAATATTCACAGAAGAGTGCTGCAGAAATTTGAATAAGACTAAGTAATAATGGCAAAAAAGTTAAGTCTCTTTATCTGACTGTATGCAGCATTTGTAAACAGATGACTTGATGGCAGAAATAGAAATACATGAATATGACTTGATAGCTCTTATAAAGATATGCTTGTGGGGTGACCAAGATTGGGAACTCTATATTAAATGATAGTCGAATTCCATAAGAATAGGCTCAATGGAAAGGAAGTAGTATAGCTTTGTTAGTGAAGGAAGGTATCAGCGAGGTGGTTGAATAATGATATAAGTGTAATAGACCATGATATGGAATCAACTTGGGTGGAAATAAGGAATAAGAAGGGAACAAAGTTGTCTGTATGAGAGTTGTCTTTAGAATCTCAAAAAAACTTCCATGCTCTAGGACAAGGTAAAAGCCAGGCAATAATAGGGGCCTGTAAGAGGAGTGATTTTAATCTGTATAGTTATGGGACAAGTTAGATGGGCAATGGTAGCATGAATGACAAATTTATAAACTATGGTAGGGATTGTTTCTTCCTGCAATATGTCCCAGAACCTAGGAAACTGGTTATTTGAGATGCAGTAATGTGTAATGAGGGAGGATTAATAAGACATCCTTTAGGATCATCTTGGGGACAGCAATCACAACATGTTAGAATTTCAAATTAAATTTGAGAGATGGCAACTTGGAAAAGGAGAAAGGAGTTGTCTAAATTGAACTCAGAAAATAGAGTAATGGGAAGTCAGTGAATGAGCAGTGGCAGACATTTAACCAGATCTTTTGTAACATTCAACAAAAGCTTATTTTAGTCAAAAAGAATGATTCCATGTAAATGATGAATTGCCTATGGTTAACAAATGTGGTCGAGGAGTTTCCAATCATAAACTAAACTATACAAAATGGAAAATACTAATAGTAGGCTTGAGGTTTTAGAAATTTGGAAACCAGCAGCAGATGACAAGCTAGCTAATAGAAAGGGAGAGTTTTGTTTATTAAGTAAATTGGCAAGAAATACAAAAACTGTTAGAGCTTTTACAGGCATGTAAAAAGAGAATAACTAAAGTAAATGCAAGATTGTTGGAAGATGCAACTGGAAATTAATAATAGAGATCAGGGAAATGGCAGATAATTTAAATGAATATTTACATCAGTTTAATGGTGGAGGACACTGTACAGATCCCAAAGATAAAAGATAAGCAAAGTGTTAATGGGATAAAATATCTTGTGACACACTCTATCACAAGGACGAAAGCACTTGACAAATGAACGCGACTTAGGATAGATTAGTCACCAGAATCTGACGACCTGCATCCAAAGTGAGACATTGATCAAAATATTCCAGTTCTCACAGGATGTTGGGAGGGTTCCAGCGAATTGGAGAACTTCTCATTTGTTGCCCATTCAAGAAGGGAGGAGACAGAAAGCAGTAAACTATTGGCTGGTGAGTTTAACATCAATCATTGGGAAAATGCTAGATTCCTCAGTTCTGAAGAAGGACCATTGAAACCCTAAACGTTAATTTTGATTTCTCTTCACAGTTGCTGCCAGACCTGCTGAGCTTTTCCAGCAACTTTTGTTTTTGTAGCTTACAGTCAACGTTGTTGAAGTCTCAAATGTAATATTAGAAGAATTCTCAATTTGCATAATTGATCACAAATATGTGAAGGCAGTGTTGGATGGAAGCATTAGTTTTGTGGTGCACTCATTTGTTCTAAAAATACTGACTCTATTCTCTCAGGCCCAGACGTGACTACTACATTTGATACACTTAGGGACCAGTAATCTTTTCAACTGGACAGCATTTGGAATTTTAGTTAATTACTAAGGGAATAAAGACACAAAACATTATCATTTAAATGAACAGAAAGACTTTGTTTGTTTTGCTGGCTTTTGTATCACAATCGTCAGTGTTTGTCTTATATACAAACATCCAGAATCAGCATGAGTTAAACATGAATTAACAGACAACCCGTGGTTGGGCACACTACAGACTCCATAGTAGATAACAAATATGGGCAAAACAGAGCTCGCACATCTTCTCAGTAACCCATCCGTATGTCTATGAGTCATTAAAATTTAATGTAGTGTCAAGATAGACTCAAGGGGCTGATTGACTTATTGTTGTCCCTGTTTTCTTAGACCAGGATTCCCATAGAAAATATGGCTTATTTTTAAGACACAAGGGACTTGCAGTTGTCAGTTTGACAACAGAGCAGAGAAACTGTTGCTCCCATATAAATCCACTGCTAAACGTCATCTCATTTTAGAACTCTAATTAAGCAAAGAGAAGAAATATTGTCATTCTGTTGGATCGAGGAGAATTTTAGCCCTAACAGTTCGAGCTCAGAAAAGGATACTTCTCACTTAACCAACTAGAAAAAAATCCATTCATTCATGGTCACATTGGAATTCCAAGATGTGGATATGCAGGAGTGCAAAAAGTGCTGATTACTTTTTCACATAGAAAGCTACCTGGAAAGTATATGAATCCATGATAGCTCTAAATGCACTGTCTTTGCTTCCAAATGGCAAATCTGAAAGCATTAGTTTCTAACAGTTTGATTGTGTTTGGAATAGCTGTTAGCTTTACAGGTTGCATGGAAATGAATCACTTTACAAATAAAATTTATTTAGTTTGCTCAATATTCAATTGCTACCTAGTGTGGGCAACCATCTATATATAAATTAAACTCAAGTAAATTAAGAGAAAAATGTAGGTTAAGAAAAGAAGCCTCAGATTGAATTAGACCACACTAATGGATTAGTCATTTGGTTTTACTTTGACGAGGAGTCAAGGTGAAGACCTCTGGTTCAGAATATAGGACACCAAATGATTAGAGTGAAAAAGTAAACAGTGTGAAATTTTAATATTAATTCTCGCTATTAATTCTCATGTATTTCAACATTTATTAAAATCAAACCCAGTTAAATGGTTACTGAAAACGGAGTTGTGTTCTAGGGAGAGTAAGGATTAGGTTGGGAGGTTGACAGTCAGATTTATGCCTCCTTGTAAAAGAATTGAATCACCTATCCTTTACATTCAATGCCATTACCATCCCCGAATTCTCCAGTATCGATATCCTGGAGGAGTTACCATTGACCAGAAACTGAACTGGGTTAATCATGCAAACAGTATGGCTATAAGTGCAGGTTAGAGGCTGGGAATTCTGCAGCAAGACACTTCCTGATTGATTGGCATCCCATCCACCACCTTCAACATTTATTCCCTCATAGCTAATAAGAAGTGACAGCAGAGTGTACCATTTACAAGATGCACTCCAGTAACTAACCTAGGCTTCTTAGCACCTTTAAACCTGCAACCATTGACTAATCTTTCATTGTTAGGGTTTTATTTTGTCTGTACACTTAGCTCCTCACCTTAATTGATGATATGAAGAATATTTCTATTTCTCTCCTTTGCAGTGGTGTGTTTTCTAAGAAGTGAAGTTAACATTGTGAGGTTGGCATGCACAAGTAGCAAACTCTGACTCAGGCAAATTGGCCAGGGTCACAATGGGAAGAGATAGGATGGGAGGGGAAAATATGGTTGTCTGGTGGCTGGCAGAAATGCTGTTTCATCATATTTTCATGAATGTCAGTCCTAGCCCAATTTAATGGCTAAATATCAAATATCCTATGGGTCTTGAGTTCAGACTAACTATTCAGTTCAGTTTTGATATTCAAAGGCAGTAGCACTGGCTAGGTCAATTATTTTTTCTACTCTGAAGCAGATTTCATCAATCTGAGGGGAAAGCATACCTGAACCAGCCTGCCAATTCCTAGCAAGTTGTTATTTTGCCAACTGTCCCTGTAAACAAACAGTTACAATACAGTTTAAAATGATTCATTCCTTTTAGTCATCATTGAATGGAGCTGACAAAGTTGAAGTTCATCTTTTAACATGTTTGCAAGGCTGGCACAAAACAGACTTTTGAATACAGATTTTTCTTTTTCAACTTCCTTGTAATTAGTCATACAGAAGTCTCATTCATTATTAAATTACATCAAGGAAGGAAAGTAGAATAATGTTTTAAAAGGAAGTAGACAACCAATTGTAAATTGCATTTATTGTGAACAGGATAAATTAGCATTGCTTGTGGTCACAAGCAGGATTCAAAATTCAATTTACTTTCCTTAATATTCAGCTATCATTTGGGGCATAAATACGACATTAATATTCAAACTACACTGTATTAAAGTAGACAACTTGCAGTGTTACAAGTGATACCTGGAGCCTTTCATAATGTATTTGGAATTTTGATTGTCAATAATGAAATTGTTATGTTAAAATACAATCATTAAAAAAAACTTGAGAATATTTGGATTCAAAGTAGCTTTTCTTTTGCTAAGTTTCGTGGTAAGTCAAGATATGTAATTTTGGACTGAGGGAAGGAATCGGGGCACCCGATGGAAGCCCATGCAGATACTGGGAGGAAATTGCAAACTTCCCACAGACAGTCATCTAAGGCTCAAATCGAATCCGAATGGTGTGAGGCAGTGGCACCATCTCCCAGCATGACCCACCCCCCCCATCACCAAAGCATCATCTCCCAGACATGACCCCACCCCCATCACCAAACCATCTTTTCCCAGACCATACAGAACCTCATCACCTCAGGAGGTCTCCCATCTACAGCTTCCAACCACATAGTCCGGGAACTCCGCACTGCCCGGTTCTACCTCCTTCCCAAAATCCACAAGCCTGACCACCCTGGCTAACCCATTGTCTCAGCATGCTCCTGCCCCACTGAACTAATTTCTACCTACCTCGACACTGTCCTATCCCCCCTAGTCAAGGAACACCCCACATACGTTCGAGAACCACCCATGCCCTCCACCTTCTCCAAGACCTCCGTTTCCCCGACCCCCATCGCCTTATCTTCACCATGGATATCCAACCCCTCTACACCTCCATCTGCCATGACCAGGGCCTCCAAGACATCCATTTCTTCCTCTCGCGACGTCCCCAACAGTACCCTTCCACCAACACTCTCATTCGTTTGGCTGAACTGGTCCTTACCCTTAACAATTTCTCCTTCGAATTCTCCCACTTCCTCCAGACCAAAGAGGTAGCCATGGGCACTCATATGGGCCCCAGCTATGCCTGTCTCTTTGTTGGCTACGTAGAACAGACGATCTTCTGTAATTACACCGGCACCACTCCCCACCTCTTCCTCCGCTACAATGATGACTGCATTAGTGTCATCTCGTGCTCCCGCGAGGAAGTTGAGCAATTCATCAACTTCACCAACACATTCCATCCTGACCTTAAATTTTTCACCGCAGAGAGCGGCGCGAGCTGGGCGGTAGTGAGGTTGGAGCGCAGAGCTGGCCGGGAAGATAAGTGATTGGTATTTAAAGAACTTACCTCGATGCCAACGGTCTTTTCACCGCAGAGAGCGGCGCGAGCTGGGCGGAAGTGAGGTTGGAGCACAGAGCTGGTTGGGAAGATAAGTGATTGGTATTTAAAGAACTTACCTTGACGCCAACGGTCTTTTCACCGCAGAGAGCGGCGCAAGCTGGGCGGAAGTGAGGTTGGAGCGCAGAGCTGGTCAGGAAGGTAAGTGATTGGTTTTTGAGTGGGTGTGTTCTAGACCCCAGGCCCTACTTTGTAGGGCCTCCCTCCCATCCTCCTCCTCTAACCTAACTTTAAAGTCCACAGGTAAGCGACTCAGTGTTATTGACTCAGTGTTCTTGTTTTGGAGACAAAGTGTACAGTCATGGCAGCGCAGGCAGTGGAATGTTCCTCCTGCAGGATGTTTGAGGTAGGGGTGACCACCGATACTCCTGCCGACTTCATCTGCAGGAAATGCAGTCAGATCCTGCTCCTCACCGAACGAGTTAGGGAACTGGAACTGGAGTTGGATGAACTGAGGATTATTCGAGAGGCTGAGAGGGTGATTGATAGAAGCTACAGGGACATAGTTACGCCGGAGAACAAAGGTAGCTGGGTAACAGTTAGAGGTGGGAAGGGGAAGAAGCAGGCAGTGCAGGGTTCCCCTGTGGTCGTTTCCCTAAGCAATAAGTATACAGCTTTGGAAACTGTTGTGGGGGACAGCCTTGCAGGTGTAAGCTGCAGTGACAGGGTCTGTGGTGTGAGGTCTGGCTCTGAGACTCAGAAGGGAAAGGGGGAGAGGAGGAGACCGCTAGTTATAGGAGACTCTCTAGTTAGAGGGACGGACAGGCAGTTCTGTGGACATGGGCGAGACTCTCGGATGGTTTGTTGCCTCCCGGGTGCCAGGGTCCAAGACGTCTCGGACCGTGTCTTCAGAATCCTTAAGGGGGAGGGTGTGCAGCCAGAGGTCGTGGTACACATTGGCACCAACAACTTAGGTAGTAAGTGGGGTGGGGAGGTCATTCAAGAGCTCAGGGAGTTAGGCTGGAAGCTAAAAGCTAGGACAGACAGAGTCGTCATCTCTGGGTTGTTGCCAGTGCCACGTGACAGTGAGGCAAGGAATAGGGAGAGAGTGCAGTTGAACACGTGGCTGCAAGGATGGTGTAGGAGGGAGGGCTTCAGGTATTTGGACAATTGGACTGCATTCTGGGGAAGGTGGGACCTGTACAAACAGGACGGGTTGCACCTGAACCAGAAGGGCACCAATATCCTGGGGGGTAGGTTTGCTAGCACTCTTCGGGGGGGTTTAAACTAATTTGGCAGGGGGATGGGATCCGAACTTGTAGACCAGCAAGTAAGCTAGCTGTTTGTCAGGATGTCCAAGAATGTAGGGAGGCTGTGGAAAAGGTAGCACTGACAGGGAATACTTGCGGACACAGAGATGGGCTCAAGTGCGTATACTTCAACACAAGGAGTATCAGAAATAAGGTGGGTGAACTTAAGGCGTGGATCGGTACCTGGGACTACGATGTTGTGGCCATCACAGAAACGTGGATAGATGAGGGACAGGAATGGTTGTTGGAGGTTCCTGGTTACAGATGTTTCAGTAAGATTAGGGAGGGTGGTAAAAAAGGAGGGGGGTGGTGGCATTGCTAATTAGAAATGGTATAACGGCTGCAGAAAGGAAGTTTGAGGGGGATCTGCCTTTGGAGGTAGTATGGGCTGAAGTCAGAAATAGGAAAGGTGCAGTCACCTTGTTGGGTGTTTACTATAGGCCCCCCAATAGCAGCAGAGATGTGGAGAAACAGATTGGGAAACAGATTTTGGAAAGGTGCAGAAGCCACAGGGTCGTAGTCATGGGCGACTTCAACTTCCCAAATATTGATTGGAAGCTCTTTAGATCAAGTAGATTGGATGGGGCGGTGTTTGTGCAGTGTGTCCAGGAAGCTTTTCTAACTCAGTATGTAGATTGTCCAACCAGAGGGGAGGCCATATTGGATTTGGTACTCGGTAATGAACCAGGACAAGTGATGGGCTTGTTAGTGGGTGAACATTTTGGTGATGGTGACCACAATTCTGTGACTTTCACCTTGGTTATGGAGAGAGATAGGTGCGCACAACAGGGTAGATTTTACAATTGGGGGAAGGGAAATTATGATGCTGTAAGACAGGATTTGAGGAGCATAAGTTGGGAGCATAGGCTGTCAGGGAAGGATGTGGTGGAAATGTGGAACTTTTTCAAGGAGCAGATACGACGTGTCCTTGATATGTATGTACCTATCAGGCAGGAAAGAAATGGTTGTGTGAGGAAGCCTTGGTTGACGAGGGAGGTTGAATGTCTAGTAAAGAGGAAGAAGGAGGCTTACATAAGGTTGAGGAAACAGGGTTCAGACAGAGCAGTGGAGGGATACAGGATAGCCAGAAGGGACCTGAAGAAAGGGATTGGGAGAGCTAAGAGAGGGCATGAAAAATCCTTGGCGGATAGGATCAAGGATAACCCCAAGGCATCTTATGCGTATGTGAGAAACATGAGAATGACGAGAATGAGGGTAGGTCCGATCAAGGAGATTGTGTATTGAGTCGGAAGAGATAGGAGAGATCTTGAATGAGTACTTTTCTTCAGTATTTACGAATGAGAGGGACCGTATTGTTGAAGAGGAGAGTGTGAAACGGACTGGTAAGCTAGAAGAGATACTTGTTAGGAAGGAAGATGTGTTGGACATTTTGAACAACTTGAGGATAGACAAGTCCCCCGGGCCTGACGGGATATATCCTAGGATTATGTGGGAAGCAAGAGAGGAAATTGCAGTACCGTTGGCAATGATCTTTTCGTCTTCACTGTCAACGGGGGTGGTACCAGGAGACTGGAGAGTAGCGAATGTTGTGCCCCTGTTCAAAAAAGGGAATAGGGATAACCCCGGGAATTACAGGCCAGTTAGTCTTACTTCTGTGGTAGGCAAAGTAATGGAAAGGGTACTGAGGGATAGGATTTATGAGTATCTGGAAAGACACTGCTTGATTAGGGACAGCCAGCACGGATCTTGCCTTACAAGTCTTATTGAATTCTTTGAGGAGGTGACCAAGCATGTGGATGAGGGTAGAGCAGTGGATGTAGTGTACATGGATTTTAGTAAGGCATTTGATAAGGTTCCCCATGGTAGGCTTATGCGGAAAGTCAGGAGGCATGGGATAGAGGGAAATTTGGCCAATTGGATAGAAAACTGGCTAACCGGTCGAAGTCAGAGAGTGGTGGTAGATGGTAAATATTCAGCCTGGAGCCCAGTTACAAGTGGAGTTCCGCAGGTATCAGTCCTCTGCTGTTTGTAATTTTTATTAATGACTTGGATGAGGGAGTCGAAGGGTGGGTCAGTACATTTGCAGATG
Source organism: Hemiscyllium ocellatum (assembly GCF_020745735.1). Lineage (NCBI taxonomy): Eukaryota > Metazoa > Chordata > Chondrichthyes > Orectolobiformes > Hemiscylliidae > Hemiscyllium > Hemiscyllium ocellatum. The sequence continues at coordinate 57,742,973 of NC_083407.1, read as the reverse complement.
ATACGAAGATTGGTGGAGTTGTGGACAGTGAGGAGGGCTGTTGTCGGCTGCAAAGGGACTTAGATATGATGCAGAGCTGGGCTGAGGAGTGGCAGATGGAGTTCAACCCTGCCAAGTGTGAGGTTGTCCATTTTGGAAGAACAAATAAGAATGCGGAATACAGGGTTAACGGTAGGGTTCTTAGTCAGGTGGAGGAGCAGAGGGATCTTGGGGTCTATGTACATAGATCTTTGAAAGTTGCCACTCAGGTGGATAGAGCTTGTAAGAAGGCCTATGGTGTATTAGCGTTCATTAACAGAGGGATTGAATTCAAGAGTCGTGAAGTGATGTTGCAGCTGTACAGGACTTTGGTTAGGCCACATTTAGGAGTGATGTGGAAGCTTTGGAGAGGGTGCAGAGAAGATTTACCAGGATGTTGCCTGGAATGGAGAATAGGTCGTACGAGGATAGGTTGAGAGTTCTCGGCCTTTTCTCATTGGAACGGCAAAGGAGGAGGGGTGACTTGATAGAGGTTTATAAGATGATCAGAGGAATAGATAGAGTAGACAGTCAGAAACTTTTTCCCCAGGTACAACACAGTGTTACAAGGGGACATAAATTTAAGGTGAAGGGTGGAAGGTATAGGGGAGATTTCAGGGGTGGGTTCTTTACTCAGAGAGTGGTGGGGGCATGGAATGCGCTGCCCGTGGGAGTGGTAGAGTCAGAATCATTGGCGACCTTTAAGCGGCAATTGGATAGGTACATGGATGGGTGCTTAATCTAGGATAGATGTTCGGCACAACATCGTGGGCTGAAGGGCCTGTTCTGTGCTGTATTGTTCTATGTTCTATGTTCTATGTTCTATGTTCTACCTGGACCATCTCTGACAACACCCTCCCCTTCCTGTACCTCTCCATCTCCATTAATGACGATCAACTTGACACTGACATTTTTTACAAACCCACCGACTCCCACAGCTACCTGGATTACACCTCTTCCCACCCTACCTCTTGCAAAAATGCCCGTAGTCCCAATTCCTCCGCTTCTGTTGTATCTGCTCCCAGGAGGACCAGTTCCACCACAGAACACACCAGATGGCCTCCTTCTTTAGAGACCACAATTTCCCTTTCCACGTGGTTAAAGATGCCCTCCAATGCATCTCGTCCACATCCCGCACCTCCGTCCTCAGATCCCTTCCCTCCAACTGGTGCTCACCTTCCACCCTACCAAACTTTGCATAAACCAAATCATCCGCCGACATTTCTGCCACCTCTAAACAGACCCCCACCACCAGGGATATATTTCCCTCTCCACCCCTTTCCGCCTTCCGCAAAGACCGCTCCCTCTGTGACTACCTGGTCAGGTCCACGCCACGCTACAACCCACCCTCCCATCCTGGCACCTTCCCCTGCCACCGCAGTAATTGCAAAACCTGCGTCCACACCTCCTCCCTCACCTCCATCCAAGGCCCTAAAGGAGCCTTCCACATCCATCAAAGTTTTACCTGCGCATCCATCAATCTCATTTATTATATCCGTTGCTCCCAATGTGGTCTCCTGTATATTGGGGAGACTGGATGCCTCCAAGCAGAGTGCTTTAGGGAACATCTCCGGGGCAACTGCGCCAATCAACCACACCCCCCTGTGGCCCAAAATTTCAACTCTCCTTCCCACTCTGTCGAGGTCACGGAAGTCCTGGCCCTCCTTCACTGCCACTCCCTCACCACCAGACGCCTGGAGGAAGAACGTCTCATCTTCCGCCTCGGAAGACTTCAACCCCAGGGCATCAATGTGGACTTCAACAGTTTCCTCATTTCCCCTTCCCCCACCTCACTCTAGTTCCAAACTTCCAGTTCAGCACTGTCCCCATGACCTGTCCTACCTGCCTATCTTCTTTCCCACCTATCCACTCCACCCTCCCCCTGCCCCCGACCTATCACCTTTATCCCCTCCCCCACTCACCTATTGTACTCTATGCTATTTTCTCCCCACGCCCACCCCCACCCTCCTCTCACTTATCTCTCCACCCTTCAGGCTCTCTGCCTGTATTCCTGATGAAGGGCATTTACCCAAAACGTCGATTTTGCTGCTCCTCGGATGCTGCCTAAACTGCTCTTCCAGCACCACTAATCCAGAATCTGGTTTCCAGCATCTGCAGTCATTGTTTTTAGCCCATGCTTACCACTGTGCCAGCCCTGTAAGACTGACCCTGTTTATAATCACTGTATCGTCCTTGATCTCAATTGTGAAGTCTTCCAAAAAGTAGCATGAAGATATGATATTTGAGTTATGTGCCCACCATGGGGACACCATGGATATCTCAGTGAACTTGGTACAGGTTCGAATCTATGACAAACTGGAAACAGACTGAAAGACTTGTTTACAAACAATACTCCCTCTTTTGACAGTGGGAGTCTCACATGTTACTCATATTTTATGGAAATCCCTGACAACTACCTTTGTGGTCATGGTATATAAAATTTTCACCTCTAACCACCAAGAGAAAATAGCCTACAGTAACAAAGTAAGACCATCCTTCAGTAGGACTTGAGTATTTCTGATAAAATCACATTTTGTCCAAGCCATTTTGTCTTTCAATCAGGATAGTTTACAACAGATACCATTTATGGGAAAGCATCTTTTTCTAAAACTGTATGAGAAGACAGTACTGTTTGATTGGCGAGTGAACTGTGATTTGTTTAAGTGTTGCCATCAGCAATGTATCAGTTAGATTATGACTGACATTTATTTGTCAAATGTGTTTACATTTAAAATGGGTATCTTGACACTACTTAGCTAAGGCAGTTCCCTGAGAATGAACCGCAGTATGGTTGTCATCTTTTTTGTTGAGTTGAAGCAGATGTACTGTGTATACATGTTCTTTCCTTCTATAAAGAAGGGTTCTCCGTATTAATGTGGTGTACAGTAGACATTGTGAACTTAATTAACAATCCTAAATTGGTTGTCAGTCCAATTATTAGCATCCTCACAATTGCTTTGTAAATGTCATCCAGTTGCAGATTCACAGCAATTGTTAGAAAATTTATTTTGAGTTTTACAAGGACAGGCTGTTTGGGCACAGATAGTTGTTTTCAATCGGCAAAGTATTGAAGTGACATACAGTTTAATAAATCCACCAGTCTTTGAGATATATAGCCTACATGCATATCCTCAACTGGAACTGAATTGGCATTTCATATCCCACAAAACTCATTTGTGTAATGGGCAAAATGGCTCTTATGCTTAATGGCAGTGTCTTATTAGTGATGTACATCACTCATGTTGCTCCTACATTGTAACAACTTGGAATAGCTATCTGTTGCTTGAAGTTTTGAGATATCTTACTCTTATTGAAGACAGATTGTATGAATTTCAAAACCAAACTTGATGGCTTTAGGGCTTTTCAGCCAGAAATAATTTGATCAGCGTAGCCATTGTTCTCTGCAGGCTGACCTTGGTGAACCCTATTCACAGAAAACTTGCAGAAGGATGAATCCTGCATTTCATTTGTTGCATTTCTGATATTAACTCTCATGGATAGTACTATTTGGCTTCCATGTCTTTAATGTCAAGAAGAGTGGTGCTGGAAAAACATTGTGGGTCAGGCAGCATCCAAGGAGCAGGTAAATCGACGTTTCAGGCATGAGACGTTCATCAGGAATGTGGAGGGGGAAGGAGGCTGAGAGATAAATAAGAGAGTGAGGAGGAAGCTTGGAAGGTGATAGATGGCTGAAGAGCTTCAGGGCAGAGGAGATGACCTGGAGGGTGTAGTGAGGCAGAGACTGTTGAGATCCTTGAGGAGGGAGGAGAAGAACCTCTTCCAGGTGAACTTTACTGCGAAGCCTCTTCCAAAGATGCCTACTTTTTAAGAAGTTCTCCTCCTCCTCCCCCCAAAAAGATCTCAGTGAGTCTCTCTCTCTCACTGAACTACCCCCCCTCCACCCCCCGAGCATCTCCTCTGCCTTGAAGCTCTTCAGCCACCTATTGTCTTGCAAGCTACCATTCCCCCATCCCCACCACACCCTCCTATTTATCTCTCAGTCCCCTTCACCCCTCCCCATATTCCTCAAGAAGGGCTTATGCCCGAAACATGAATTCTCCTGCTCCTCAGATGCTGCCTGATCTGCTGTGCTTTTCCAGTGCTGCACTTTTCAACTCTGATCTCCAGTATCTGCAGTCCTCACTTTCTCCATGTCTTCAATGCCAGTGCTATCTTGTCTTAAAGCTTTTAACTTGTATGGTATAACAATTCTGTATTTTCCCTTCATTTAAAGCTGTTAATTCTACATTCCTTAAGAAAGGTTTTCCATAATTTTGCAATCAAAATGGAGATTTTCCACTTTCTATAGACAGAATGGAGATTTTTCACTTTCTTGCAGGCAAAATAAACAATTTTCTGCTTTCCACAACATTATATACAAAGCACTCTTTTTTACAATTTCCTCAATAAAACTTTATGCCTGTAACCTTAATATACTTTTCCCCCTTCAGTACAATGGTTTAGTTTAGAGATCTCCCAATTTAATTGCATGTTCAAAACTCTTCTACTTTCTTCTGTTAGACTTTGTCAGCTTTAATTCTTAAACTGTCCCTTTTGTTACCCTAATTTTTCTTCATGACATTCATGTTACTGCGGCCTTGTTAAAATGGTGTCCTCTGGCCCTAGATTTTCCCACTGTAGAGTGCCTTGTGTTGTTCATTTGTTATGACAGCAACACTCGTTATAAGCTGTGATTTCTTCAATTTTTTTAATGGGCTAGCCTTTTCAGCCCGAGTTTTGAACCATTAATTTAAAATTATGTCTTTTGTTTAAAAGGAATGCTTAACTTTGTTCACTGAAGTCCAATACATTTGTTCGAAGCTGAACTCACAATTGGGAACACTTCAGCAAACCCCTTATCTTACCATGTTTGAAACTAAGGCTTTAGCCTGGAGTGCTGGTTCTCCTTTGTTGGTCTGCCCACAAAGTTGTGCTGACTGCTTGTTCAAATTCTTGCAACTGCTGATTACCTGTATGAGTATATCTTAAAATGGCAAAATCTTTAAGGTCGTAAATTCATTTGTCTTCTGGAAAATTCTTTGCCTAGACCTAATGAATTATTTTTTCACTGTCAAACTTTGTAGTTTTAGGAAATAATGCACGTTGCTGATCCCAATGTGGTGTTTGTAGATAGAAAGTTGCTGACTGGTTTAAGGATGCATTTAGTTTAATGGCAGAGAGAACAACCACAAGTGAGTCTTAACAAGAGCAGGTTCTTGTCTTAACTGGAAAAGCACAGCAGGTCAGGTAGCATCCGAGGAACAGGAAAATTGATGTTTCGGGCAAAAGCCCTTCATCAGAATGAAGCCCTTCCTGATGAAGGGCTTTTGCCCGAAACGTCGATTTTCCTGCTCCTTGGATGCTGCCTGACCTGCTGTGCTTTTCCAGCACCACTCTCATCTAGACTCCGGTTTCCAGCATCTGCAGTCCTTGTTTTTATCTTGTCTTAACTGAACTGGTTTATGAAATCATACCAATTAGTTTAGATTATATCAGTTATTTAGTAATGTTACTATAGATGACACATTTTTAGATCCAAGGCTATTCTCCCCATTTCCCTACCCGATATTGCATGACTTCATCAGATTGGATGGAGCTTCATGCATTCTCCAATGTTAACTCTTTCAGAAACATTACTTTATACAACAAAACTCTGTCTAAAGTTGAAAATTGGAATCCACTACACCTCCCTGTAGCAGCTATCATTTTCTTATCTGAGCTGTGATCTACTTTGGAAGTAAAGCTTTGTAAGCGGATGGACTTAAATGCAGCAACCTTGCAAAGGAATTAAAAAAATCAAACCTATAGAGTTAGAATTAATGGCATTCAGGGAAATCTGGGTTTCTGTCCAAAACCCCCCTCCTTCCCCAAACCACTAACTCACTTTTGCAACCCATCCCTGCTGATATTGGGATCATGTGTAAACTCTCCATTGTTTGCTCAACAAACTTTGCACGGAGCAAATGCTTAATTGCAGTTCCAGAAACTTGACTGCTCTGTTATAAATCTAGCCAAATGCAATGTGAAGTGGGAAAGCCACAGTGGGACTAACAGCAGCTGGGAAAAATTTCTTTGTGAGGCATAAAAAGCATTCATGGAAAATAAAATGTTTAGAGGTATTTTTGGATTGGGATGGAAGCACTAATGATTTGATGCATTTTTAAAATAAACCATACCTGCCTACCATGTTGAAAGCTGAGAAAAAAAATTATTTCCATCAGTTTAATTCTGAGTTTAGTTACTTTAATTATCATATAATAAAAATTTAAGTTGAGAGGGGAAAATTTTAAAAGGGACCTGAGGGTTAATTTTTTTCATGCAGACGGTGGTGTGTGTATGGAATGAGCTGCCAGAGGAAATGGTGGTAGCGGGTATAATAAAATGCATCTAGATGGATACATGAATAGGAAAGGTTAGATAGATTTGTGCCAAATACTGGCAAATGGGACTAGGTTAGAATGGGATGTCTGGTTGGCGCAGGGGGGTTGGACTGAGGGGCCTGTTTCCGTGCTGTTACTATGACTCTCTGACACTACAAAAGTAATTACGTAACTGTCAAACTCTATTAAAGCAACTAGTTCTTTTGAACACTAAATTTTAGGAATATGATCAGCATATTTGTTTTTGAAGAGTTCAATAATGTAACAATTGCCTCCAAGTCTAACTATTGCAGAAGAATTAATGAATGTGACTTTATTGCTCATTTTTATTGTGCCAAAATAAATCTGAATACACTTTCCACAACTAAAATGGCATTGCAAATAACTATACAGACTTTGATTGCTTACAGTGTGAGTCACTTATCCAGTTACTTTGCTGCAGGACTCAACAATATAATCATTATCCACTTGTCTGAAGCAATCAGATTACACTGATCCATTTCCCACTTTTTTTTTATTGCATTGAACAGTTCAACTTTAGAATAGATAAACAAGAAGAGTTGGAAATAACATGAGACTGAATTTTCCCATCTACAGTTAAAGTGGGTTTCACAGTGTCTGGCCTACCATTACCTTACATGGATTTTCTTATGCTATCTTCTGTTTCTCATCTCTGACGTTCACCCTGTGCCTATACTTCCCTTCACCTGAACCCTGCCAAACCTGACACACCAATGAACTTAGTTCCACTCTGACCGGATGCCTTCCCCTCCCAACTTGACAGTTCCTCCTCAAACTATCCTAGGCCAACATGCCTTCCCTGACCTGACCTGCAGAACATAAATCCCTTTCAATTTGACCTCACTAGAATGATCATACCCCTAACCTTGCCTGAAATTTCCCCCACACCTCAGCTGGAATCCACACCATGACCCAAACCTGACATGTCCTGACCTAACCCAACACCAGCCAGTGAGCTCCCACTTGACACCCTGTCACCAGAACTGCTTTAACCCTTCACTGGACCTGACACCCTCAAATCCCACCAGACCCAACACCCGTCTGATCTTGGCCCAACATCCCATGTAGATTCAATACTCCCATCAACCGACAAACCCTCCTGTTTCAATCTAATTCAACACCACCTCCCTCCCAACCCCACTCTTTGTCCATCAAATGCCCTACTCCTCCCATCCTATCCCTCACTTATCTTGCATAGTTATTCTTGAATAATAACTATCAAAGTGTCTGCTGAACATCTAAACAACTGAATATGACTTTCAGTGCTGTAAAACAGATTGTGGTTTCAACAATGGCTTTTGACCTTGCTATCTTGACAAAATCCTGGACTGGTTCTTAGCAGAAAGCCACTGTCCAGGGATCTCCAGACAGAAAGTATTTAAAAATATGTGGGTAATTTTTAATCCTATCAGGCTCAAGAATAGGATTTATGACTCTTTATGGGCCTTTAAGTTGTATGAATAAAATATCGATTTATATGTTTAAAATGATTAACTATTTGTTTACTGCTGGAAATGCTTTAGTAGTATTGTCAAAACATTCCTGAAGGGGTGAAACATCCTATCTAAATCACAGAAGTACCTTGCTTGTGACAGACCAAAATGGAGAGGGTTCGTTTGGAAAATCACAAACACTTTAGAGAATTTGCAGAGGTGAAGCTGAGGTATAAGAGAGAGCATGCAACTGCCCAAACAAATCTTCTACCTGATTCGTCAAACTTGTCTTGCACATGGCAGAGTCTGCAGTTCCCACATTAAATAATCCATATCCTCAGAAATGATTGAATTGTAGTGGAAGCACACCATCTTTGATTCCAAGTGTCTGCCTAGGAAGAAAAACTAATTATAAAGCATTTATTGTTCAACATGATGAGTCAAATTGTTCTGAATTCAGGTGATGTAGGTATTTTGGGATATAAACAGGCAGATGTAATTCTTCAAAAGAGAAAGAGATGGTATTAATCATGAGATAAGAGAAGAATGGAGCATGGGCAATGATAGTGAGCTATTCATTCAACAAATGCGCAAGGGTTCAATTTCTGAGAAACCCCATGAATGCTAACATTTATGGGTACAGATCCCATTTAGAATACATATTATGAATCATATACATGCAAGTTTGCCTGCAGACCTTGAATTGGCAAATTCACAAGTTATGAACTCACAATTACAGATTATTTACTATAGTTGCCATAGCCCTGGAGGACCACTCTGTCACCAGAGAGAAATGACTGGTCATGTATTTAACCTGAGGATCAGCACACCACAAGTGAGGGACACAGTTGAGAAGACAGGACTTCATGGTGATCTCAACCTATACAGGAATTGAATTCACATTGATTGATATCACTTTGCATTGTAAACCAACTGTCCAACCAACTGACCTAACTGACTCACTAGCTTGGGCAATACAATAATCATGACTGACTTCAATCTGTACTTAAACTGCATAAACCAATTGAGCACTAAAAATATTTCTGGAGAGTGTTGGAATATTTTCCCAAAGCAGTATGTTATGCAATTGATTAGAGGTAGGGCTATTTTAGAGAATAGGCTATTTTCATTATGTATTAGGAATGAGCTAATTAATAATCTTGTGATCAAATTTTATATTCTGCTTGAAATTGAGGTTTTAAGCAATTTGAAGCAAGAGTGTTAAACTAGACTATGGAAAATAATGAAGGCAAGAGGCGCAAATTGGTGAAGTGGATTGGGAAACCACATTAAAAGACATGACTGTACATAGACAATAGATAGTCCTTAAGAGACCAATATACGGATTACAGCAACCATATAACATATAAAAACTCAAGAAAGGTCAGTCAATCAAGGCTGAAAAAGGCAGTTAAGGATTGTAAAAGGTTAAAACAAAAGGCTTATAATATTTCCAGAAACAATAATAAATCTGAGGACTGGAAGATTTTAGAATATAGTAAAGGAGGATAAAGAAACTGACAAGGAAAGGCAGAGGAGGATATGAATAGAATCTAACAAAAAATATAAAAGGTGACTTCAAAAGCTTCTATAGGAATGTAAAAAAGAAACATTTGGTTCAAATGAATATGGATCCATTACAGGAACAGCTAGGAGAATTTATCATGGGGAATAGGGAAGCTAATGAGTCATTTTGTGTCTGTTCTCATTGAGGATTATACAATAAATCATCCAGAGCTAAAGATTCGAGTGAGTGGAAAATATAACGATTTGAAGAAATTAGTATTAGTAAGAAGCTTGTACCAGAGAAATGAATGGAGCTAAAAATTGAAAAGGACCCTGGAAACTGATATTCTACATCCCAACATATTAGAAGAGAAACTCGTGAATCTTGGTAATTATGTTCCAAAATTCTATAGTTGCTGAAAAGATTCCTGCAGATTGGAAGGTTGCAAATGTCACCTCACTATTTAAGAAAGGAGCAAGAGAAAAAAAAAACAGGCAACTACAGACCTCTGGCCTTACATTAAATGTGGGAAAAATGCTAAAATCTATTTTAAATGGACACATGGATAAATTGATCAGATTGGACATAACCAACATTGATTTTCTGACTGGACATCATGCTTGATAAACAAATATTGAAGTTATTTGAAGATGTTACTAAAAGAAATTGTGATAAAATGGAGTCAATAGACATAGTATACTTGGATTGTCAGAAGGCTTTTGATAAGGTTCAACAAAAGAGATTGTTTAACAAAACTAAGGCATGTCTTGGCTGCTAAGACCTTCTTCTTCTTGATCATGTCCTTGTTCTTTAGACATTAGCCTGGCTCTTAAGGAGTCATATGCAGTTTTCTCTCATGAAATGTTGATCTGGCTGGGCACCTTTAATTACTCATTGGTTGACTGATGAAGTAAATATTTTCTGATTCTCAGCCATCTTACTGAACCATCACTCAGAGCTAGCTCCGAAACTGGCATTGACAGTTCTGTTTTAGACAGTTCCTCTATGCTTTTCTCTGCTTTGACAAAGTTAAAATTTTCCCTTAAGCCAACAGAAATCGATTGCTTAAAAATGGGTTTGCTGCTGGTTGATTCTGGACCAATCGTTCTGTACGGGTTTGTCATTCTGCCCCAATTTTTTCTGAAGAAGGTGAAGCTTCTTCATGCAGACTCAGAAATGAAGTTAGTTGATTATAAATAAAATAGACATTTTCAACTTCATTCTGTGGTTTGTGGTGTAATGTAATTCGTAGTATCCCTCTGCTTCTGACAGTTATTCCTCTTACACCATGTCGTATTCTCACTGTAAGCTGTATCATCTGCTTTTTCAGTCTTGGTAACATATCTGATAGGACAGAAACACGCTCTTTGTATCAAGCACAAAATCAACAGCATGTCTATTGAAGGTGACAAGTTCTGTCTCTTCTTGCTCAAGTCAATTAGTTAGTTCTCATAGGAATGTCTTGGGTATCTTTTCCAATGAGGTATCTTATCTGTTGTGGTATTTTTCTCATGCTGGTGGGCGTTCTCCAACGTAGACCTCTTTATGGATGTTGCAGTAATATCCACACATATAAATGCGTCTTCTGCACATACTCAAAAAGTCTTTAGAATAGAATATTCTTTATTGTCATGTGTACTCAAGTACAGAAGTACAGGAATACAGTGAAAAGTTTACAATGTTATCTCTTATGGCCCCATTTTCCAGTACAAATCATAGATGCAAAAACAAGAATAAAAAAGAAAAGTAGTTGCATTACTTTACAGTGCTTCATAGTAAAAGTTAGAAATATGACATAGTTAAAAGGATAGACATTACAGTCAGATAAACAAATTACAAATAAACTTTACATTGCAGTAGCTCAGCATAGGGACTTCCACATATGGTCTGACTGTCCATGCCAGACTCTAGTCCAAAAACAGTCTCTGCTCTGCTTCACATCTCCAGACAACTCTGAACCAGCTCTCAGCTGCTCCAAGGCAGGTTTTTGTCTGGGACTTGCTTCCCCACTCCGGGACTTGCTTCCCCACGCTGGCCTCCTCTCTGGGGCTCGCTCCTATGTACAGGCCTCCACTCCGGGGCTCACTCCCCTGCATAGGCCTCCACTCCAGCGTTCACTCCCCTGCACCAGCCTCCGCTCTGGGGCTTGTACCCCTGCATCAGCCTCCGCTCTGGGGCTCATTCCCCTGCATCAGCCTCCACTCTGGGGCTTGCTACTATGTACTGGCCTCCACTCCGGGGCTCACTCCCCTGCACCAGCCGCCGCTATAGGGCTCGTTCCCCTGCAACTGCCTCCGCTATAGGGCTCATTCCCCTGCATCAGCCTCCACTCTGGGGCTTGCTACTATGTACTGGCCTCCACTCCGGGGCTCACTCCCCTGGACTAACCTCCACTCTGGGGCTCATTCCCCTGCACCAGCCTCCGCTATAGGGCTCGTTCCCATGCACCAGTCTCTGCTCTGGGGCTCACTCCCCTGCACCAGCCTCCACTATAGGGCTCGTTCCCCTGCACCAGCCTCTGCTCTGGGGCTCACTCCCCTGCACCAGCCTCCGCTATAGGGCTCGTTCCCCTGCACCAGCCTCTGCTCTGGGGTTTGCTCCCCTGCACCAGCCTCCACTATAGGACTTGCTCCCCTACACCTGCCTCTGCTCTGGGGTTTGCTCCCCTGCACCGGCCTCCACTCTTGGGCTTGCTCCCCTGCACCAGCCTCTGCTTCGAGGCTCACTTGCTTGCAGCGGCCTCCGCTCCAGAACTCTCTCCCTGTGCCGGCCTCCAGTCTGCAGCTTGTTCCCTTGCACCAGCCTCCTCTCAAGGGTTCAGTACCCGCACTGGCCACGTCGCTGGGTATGACTTTCCCATTCCATTGATGCACCTGCAGGACTTGCCAGTGGCGGCCTCTGATCTGGAGTCATCTCCTCTATTCCTTTCCAGATAAGTCAAAAGTTGAAAAAGAAATTGCAGACAAGGTGAAAAAAAAAGGAAAAAAAAGAAAAAAGGGTGAAGCAGAGGAGCTCTGGCTAGAACATCATACTCTTCTGCCATCCTGAGCCAAACTTTGTAACTGTGGATTTCCATAATAATGACTGGTCCTTCTCTGTAACTGTGAGTCCTTGTTCTCTGCAGCACTCTGAGGTTAGCAACAAGTGCACGGCTTCTCCTCTGTGGACATATGCATCAAGCATCTTTATCAGTGTCCTACTTTATAAAGTGAACAGAATTTGTTGCCCTCTTGAAGTCGAGCCTGTCTTCTCCTTTCTTGACCTTCTTGTGAGTCTTTCTGCTTCCAGCATGATGTGAATAACTTTCTGCAAGGTTAAATTTTCCCTGGATGGAAGGAATCTGACAAAGCTTTTTTTTAAGAATTCTAACCATTCTATCTTCTATTAATTCTGATTTCAAAGCTCTACATTCATAGTTTATCACTTACTAATCTGTAGGGGTTGCTAATGAAATTATTTAATTTACTTTTCTGTTAAATCTTGCTCATTCAGGAATTTCATTTACGATTAAATTGAAGTAATTATCAAATGCTTTTCGAAAGCCTACAAATGCGTTTGTAATTTCTTTGATGACGTTCTATAAACAATAAATTCAATCTCTCTCATTGAATATAATGACCAATTATGATTACTAATCATTATAACTAGGGTGAAGGTATTAAGTAAATTGATGGGATTAAAGTCTCTGAGGCCTGATGGCCTGCATACTAGAGTGTTAAAGGAGATGGCAGCAGCGATAGTGGTTGCATTAGTTATGATTTTCCAAAATTTCCTGGATTCTGGAAAGGTACCAGCAGATTGGAAACATGCAAATGTGACACTCCTATTCAAAAAGGATTCCCAAAAGTTGAAAATTATAGCCCAGTTAGTTTGACCTCTGTAGTGGGGAGGTTTCTGGGTCAATCATAAAGGAGGAGGTAACTGAACACTTGGAAAAATGAAGATCAATTCACCACGGTTTCATGGGCAAGTCATGCTTGACAAACTTGGTGGAGTTCTTTGAGAATGTACTCAGCAAGGTAGATAATAGGCATCCAGTGGATGTGGTATATCTAGACTTCCAGAAGGCATTTGACAAGGTGCCTCGTAAAAGATTGATTCAGAATGTTTGATCCTAGGGGATTAAAGATAAAGTTTTGGCTTGGACAGAGAATTGGCTGATTGATAGAAAGCAGAAGGTTGGGATAAATGGGTCCTTCTCTGGATGGTGAACTGCGACTAGTGGTGTGCTGCAGTTTTCATATCGCAGACCTGTTAACAATCAAAAGCAAGGCTATTTAAATCTATAATAAATGATCTGCAAGCAGGGACAGACTGTAACTTAATAAGGCTTGCAGAAGAAACTTAAATAAGGGAGAAAGCAAGCAGTGATGTGGAGATAGTCTAGGAGAATGGATCAGAATCTGGCAGGTGGAGTTTAATGCGGATAGATGTGAGGTTTTCCAATTTGGCTGGAAAAACAAAAGGACAAATTAGTATTTAAATGGGAAGCAGATTCAAAGTTCTTCAGTGCAGAAGGTCTGGGCGTCTTTGTGCACGAATCATAGAAAATGGATATGCAAGTGCAGCAAATATCAAGAAAGGCGAATGGAATCCTGGCATTTATTGCAAAAGGACTGAAATATATAAACAAGTGTTGTTGCAATTATGTAAGCCATTGATGAGACCACATCTGGAATATTGTGTCCAATTTTGGTCTCCTTACTTGATGAAGGATGTGGTGTCACTGGAGGCAGTCAGAGGAAGTACACTAAGTTGATTCCAGGGATGAAAGCATTGTTGTACAAGGAAGAGTTAAATGAGGGGGGATCTGATTGAAATATATAAATGCTAAAGGGGATCCATATGATGGATATGGAACAGAGATGCTCCCCCTTGTGGGACAGTCTCAAACAAGAGGGCATAGATATAGAGTGAGAGAGAGTAGATTCAAAACTGAGATGAGGAAAAACTACTTCTCTCAGAGGGTTGTGAACCTATGGAACTCATTGCCACAGAGTGCAGCGGAGGCAGAATCAGTGAACACAGTCAGAAAGAAGTAAATATGTTTCCGATGAAAAGAGGGATAAAGGGCCAGGAGGAGTAGGCTGGAAAGTGGAATTGAGACCGGGATGAGATCAGCCATGATCATGCTAAACGGCTTGAATGGCTGAATTGCCTATTCCTGCTTCTAATTCCCACATTCCTAATTGTACAATTAGGTGCTTGGCTTCAGTCCTTGTGTTTCTTTTGAAGCAATGCTGTATCTTATGAACTGTCATCTCCATGAAGTCCAATCTAATACTTTTTAATGGTCCTTCTCTCATCTTGAATCTGCAAGGAAAAATATTAAAACTTTTGCCATTTCTTCTCATTGTGCTAATTTATCTTATTAATGGAAATATTTTAACTCTATATCATTTTAATTTGCTTTAAATGTTCTTTTCTTTAAGTTTGTATCCAATTACTCACACGTTATGGTGATGATTTGAAATTGCAGAATATGCTACAATCCATACCATTGTAATGTCCCCCACTATGTGAGGGATTTATGAGGAGTAGGTCTTGCCTTACAATCTTATTGAATTCTTTGAGGAGGTGACCAAGCATGTGGATGAGGGTAGAGCAGTTGATGTAGTGTACATGGATTTTAATAAGGCATTTGATAAGGTAGGCTTATGCGGAAAGTCAGGAGGCATGGGATAGTGGGAAATTTGGCCAGTTGGATAGAGAACTGGCTAACCAGTCGAAGTCAGAGAGTGATGGTAGATGGTAAATATTCAGCCTGGAGCCCAGTTACAAGTGGAGCTCCACAGGGATCAGTTCTGTGTCCTCTGCTGTTTGTAATTTTTATTAATGACTTGGAAAAGGGAGTCAAAGGGTGGGTCAGTAAATTTGCAGATGATACGAAGATTGGTGGAGTTGTGGATAGTGAGGAGGGCTGTTGTCAGCTGCAAAGACTTAGATATGATGCAGAGCTGGGCTGAGGAGTGGCAGATGGAATTCAACTCTGTCAAGTGTGAGGTTGTCCATTTTGGAAGGACAAATAAGAATGCAGAATACAAGGTTAACGATAGGGTTCTTAGTAAGGTGGAGGAGCAGAGGGATCTTGGGGTCTATGTTCATAGCTCTTTGAAAGTTGCCACTCAAGTGGATAGAGCTTGTAAGAAGGCTTATGGTGTATTAGCGTTCATTAGCAGAGGGATTGAATTCAAGAGTCGTGAGGTGATGTTGCAGCTGTAAAGGACCTTGGGAAGGCCACATTTGGAGTACTGTATGCAGTTCTGGTCACCTCACTTTAGGAAAGATGTGGAAGCTTTGGAGAGGGTGCAGAGAAGATTTACCAGGATGTTGCCTGGAATGAAGAATAGGTCGTACGAGGATAGGTTGAGAGTGCTAGGCCTTTTCTCATTGGAACGGCGAAGGAGGAGGGGTGACTTGATAGAGGTTCATAAGATGATCAGAGGAATAGATAGAGTAGACAGTCAGAGACTTTTTCCCCGGGTACAACAGAGTGTTACAAGGGGACATAAATTTAAGGTGAAGGGTGGAAGGTAGGGGGGGGGATGTCAGGGGTAGGTTCTTTACCCAGAGAGTGGTGGGGGCATGGAATGCACTGCCTGTGGGAGTGGCAGAGTCAGAATCATTGGTGACCTTTAAGCAGCAATTGGATAGGTACATGGATAGGTGCTTAAGCTAGGACAAATGTTCGACACAACATCGTGGGCCGAAGGGCCTGTTCTGTGCTGTTGTTCTTTGTTCTATGTTGCAGGATTTCATCTGTTTGCCTTGCTTCTGACCTCTATATTTTTGTAATACTGTGCTGAATTCTTTAACAAAGCTTGGAATTTTATTACTTTGTTCTGTGGCAGTTTATTGTTTTCAAGCCTTTAAAACCTGTTTTGTTTTATAACACTGTATCTCTGGACTGCTAACTGAGTTTTCTCATCACTTTGACTGTTTCCCACCATATTTAATGGTCAAAATGATGGTTGCCTATTTCTTCTATGTCTTTATCATGTTCTACAGCCAAGACAGGCTTATCCCTCTTCTTTCAAGACCAAAAACATATTCTTTGACCAAATGAATGTAACTAACAATCTCTGGCTACAGTTTTGATAAATGTTTTCATCAAAAGTGCAGCGTAATTATTGATTGTGATTTGGTTTGATTTATTATTGTCATATATACTGAGATATAGTATTGCATGCTAACCAGGCAGATCATGTATATAAGTACATCAAGATAATTGAACAGTGTTACAGCTACAGAGAAGGTGCAGAGAAAGGTAAACTCTCATATATGAGAGGTCCGTTCATAAGTCTGATAATAGTGGGGAAGAAGCTGACTTAACATCTGTTGGTACATGTTTTCAAACTTTTGAGCCTTCTGTCTGATGGAAGAGGGTGAAAGAGAGTATAACTGTGTTGGGAGGGGTCTTTGATTGTGTTGGCTGCTTTCCCAAGGCAACGGGAAGTATAGGCGGAGACAATGAATGAAAGGCTGATTTGCATGTGGGACTGCACTGCATTCACAACCCTCTGTAATTTCTTACAGTCTTGGGCACAGCAGTTGTCATACCAAGCTGTGATGCATCTGGATAGGATGCTTTCTATGGTGCATCTATAAAAATTGGTAAAAATCATTGTGAACATGCCAAATTTTTTGAGCCTTCTGTTGAAATAGACATGTTGGTGAGTTTTGTTGAATGTAGCACCAATGTGAATGGACCAGGTTAGGCTGTCGGTGTTATTTATTCCAAGGAACTTGAAGATCTCAGCCATCTCCACCTCAGCAACATTATTACTGACAGGAGTGGTCCTCTGCTCCACTTTCTGAAGTCAACAACCAACTCCTTCACTTTGCTGACATTGAAGGGGAGATTATTGTTGTTACCCCATGCCACCAAGCTGTCTGTCTCTGTCCTGTACTCTGTCTTGTCATTGTTTGAGACCTGATCCCTATAGTGATGTCATCAACAAGCTTGTAAATGGAGTTAGAGCTGAATTTAACCAGTTTTCCTGAGTTTTCTTCTTCTGCAATACTGTTTTACTGGATTTCTTTAAAGTTACACATTTTCAGCTTTAATAAATTATGAGGCTCCCCAGTTTTGTTGCTCTGGTCCAAATGTCTGTTTTAACACTTCCACTGTTCTTTTTGTTGAGTCTTGGAGAGTCTAGCATTGATGGTGACAATGTTTAGTCTAAGAAGCAAGTTATTTTTTAACATTTTTCTTGATTTTGTTTTCTGGTACATGCACTATTTTTTTGCAAAGTACTTCCTTTTCCTTTAGAGACCACTATTTTTTCCTCCTGGAGAGCTGCTCCCTACAGAGCCTCATCCTCTAAGACCTTTGTATTTTCCAAGCAAGGCTGCCATTTCTTGCTTTGTCCAACCCAAATCATTGCCCCAATGCTTCTTAACATCTTCTGAATTATGTTTTGTTTTTGGAGTGCTGAGCTTGCCTTTTTGTTGATCCTACAGCTGCTGCTGTCTCTCTCTGTTGGTTTCATCTGCTGACTGACTGATCGTTTATGTCCTCTGAAAGTCATAACACATTTAAAGTGGGAAACTGAACATCATCTTTTTTTCTTTTCTTCTGGATTTCTTCTCTTCATCGAGGAGGTCAGATTTGCATCACTGCAAGTATGTGGTATTTTACCAAATGTCCACTCATGGTACACTGTGGTGTTTGCCACCTTTAACAATACGGTACTTTGGTAAGGATTGTTTCAAGTAGTTCACTGCCACCAAACTTCATTTATCTTTGATTTGTGTTAGGTCTATGGACATATTAGGGGAAGAATATAAAATCCCTTTGATTGTCTATAGAGGAGGCCCTATTCTTAGATAACAAACATGTTTATGCCATGATAGCAATAAGTACAGCTATATTTGGACAGTCATAATTAATAGGACATTAGGGAGCTGGTACAGATCAGTCTGCTTCCTTTAAAATCTAGAGCAGAACCTCTCTTCTCCACTCACAGATTCTTTATAGCATGTAATAGAATAAGGGGAGTCAATATAAAATGAACGAATGCCCTTTAGAACTATTACTTTATACAACAATAGGTTTTCAACCTTTTTTAATGCAGAATTTTATTCATGTAAGCAGGATTTTGTGCAGACATAGTGATTTAATTACATGCTCAGTGCTCTCATCCATTCTGGCCCGAATTCACAATGATCTAATTAGTTAAGCAGCTTGTCTTTATATATTTATTATTTATTGTAGTAGAGTTCAGTAATTGCTGAAACAGTCCAAACATTGGAGTTTGATATGCTAAATTGCAGAGTCCAATTGTCTTCATAAATAAGTTCCTTCGCCAATTTGAAGTCAGCTAAATTATGCCCATGTTAAAATAGCTCATAAACATAGCTATAAGTGTGTTAACAATATAATAGTCTCATAAATTCATCTCTCTTTAAAAAATTTTCTCTTGTACAGTGGAAGATGTATTCTCCCATCTTTTTATCCAACCTTCAGCCAATCATTTGGACAATTGGTGGGCATACCCTTATACTTACATTACCAAAAGAAATTCTTCCCTTCTGTTTGCAAAGCTCAGAATTATTAACGCCATTTAGTTTTGGCAATCAATACCTTCTACTCACATTATAATATTAATAAACACATGATAATCTACTGACTGTTGATCAATACATGTGAGATTATTTTGTTCCATGGTGGGACTAATTTTAAATCGATGGGTATGCATAAAAGTTATTAGTTTTCTTTACAAGACTTGAAATTATGATTCTAATTTGTAATATCGTCACTGCAAAGTTTTAAAACTGCCTATCAATTCAGTGTAATGCTTGAGTAATAAAAGTACATCATAACCTAATCACAGTGCATAATTTTACAGTTTCTGAAAGCATGCTATTTACAGTAATATTAGCAGTTCTGTGGTAGTGTAATGGGGTGATGATGGTAGACCCAATTTGCATACTACATTGGAGAAGGTTCGATTGTTAAAGATAGAAATTATTTTTCAATTACACTTTAAATTCCATTTCCTAAGCAAACAGTAGATGCAACTTCCAAGATATGAGGCTTTGGCAACTAACAGCTGCTGTACCATTAAATCCACACAGCCTGTGATGTTTTAATCAAGGTAGAATTGACCTTCTGCAGCCTGATGGCACCCCTCTCTTCAATTTGACATAATTTCCTTCTTTATCTTGACTGCATAATTTTCATAATGTTTAAGGAAAGATCTCTGCCTTTTAATATCTCTTTTGTTTCCAATTGGTACATTACCAGGGATACATTTTTTTTGGATACTACAGATATTCAAAACACAGTATCCAGAATCTTAGTTCGTCTTCTCACACTTAATGGTAATGGGATGAGCCTCTGTGATGCTTTGTAACTGGGCATAGGCTCAGCCCTGATATGAAGACTTTCAGAAGATAATCATTTATCCATGCAGGAACTTCCCGTCCTTTAACTACTGCAACTTTTCCCATGCGACATGGTGGCTCAATGGTTAGCACCACTGCCTCTCAGTGCCAGAGACCCAGGTTCAATTCTACCTTCATGCAACTATCTCTCTGGAGTTTGTACATTCTCCCCGTGTCTTCCTCTGGGTGCTCCTGTTTCCTTGCACAGTCCAAAGACGTACAGGTTAGGTAACATGGGAAACGCCGGGTTACAGGGTTCCACACTGTGGGAATTCTATGATTCTATGCCAGCTACACAACCAACATCACACATGCAAAAATTATGTGAATCTCAAACATTATGGTTGGG
The DNA here is from genome assembly GCF_020745735.1 of Hemiscyllium ocellatum. Taxonomy (NCBI): domain Eukaryota; kingdom Metazoa; phylum Chordata; class Chondrichthyes; order Orectolobiformes; family Hemiscylliidae; genus Hemiscyllium; species Hemiscyllium ocellatum. The sequence goes on along the minus strand of NC_083407.1, from coordinate 57,722,876 downwards.
TGTCCTGGCAGTCTCTCTGTTTAAACAGGAGTCTCTAATAGACTGCCTTTCAATGCTGCATTGTCAGCTGATGCTATGTTTCACCAAAGGAAAGGTCCTCTACCATTAAACTGTGTGTGCTTTGCACATCAGTGCCATTGGAGTTTACATCATAATCACATTGGAAAATGCAGAAAGCAGAAATGGCTCTCAGTTCCAGTTTCAACATTGGGAATGACACATTGCTCCAGTTCAGGTCTGTTATCCTGCACTGTAGCCTCAAGAAGCTTCAAGGATCTATTCCTGGTACTGCCCTGGGTGGAATGGTCTTTGGAGGATTGATATGAGCTAAATGGCCTTCTTCTACATTGTGGGGATTCTATGATTCAATGCCAGCCACACAACCAGCATCACACATGTATCCTTCTGTGCTGCCTCAGCAGATGTATTTTATCTACGGTTTTCTGATTAATTATTGAAGTCTTTTCCAATTTTCCACCTAATTCTTGCAGTTGTTGTGGTTTTTATATCTATTCTCCCTGAACCCATCTATTATAGTTGTAATTCCTTAATTTAATGTTTTCTTGAAGTTAATCATGACATTGTATTTGCAGCTCAGCATTTATAAAAATTGTTAAGCAACAAAGGGTTTGTATTAAAACAGTGATCATATCAGTTATTAATCATCATTTCATAACATGCTCCATGCCAGTCTCATTAAGCTTCCTTTCCCCATTTCCTAACAGAGCTGTATAAATTCTTTCTTTAAATAATTTCTCATACAGCTTTTTAGTTTGAATGTTGCAGGAAAATGTAAGGATCGAAGCTAACGATAAAACTTCATAATACATACCATGGTCCAATTGTTGCCTTTGGGGAATCATTAAAATCCAGAAGGTAGTCCATGAATTTACTCTGGACATACAATTGCTTTTCCTCTGTGTAATTATGAAGGTTTCGAGAAGGTTTTTTTCCCCTAATTATTCCCTGATATTCCCTTCACGATCCCAGGAGATGCATATCCCCACCATAGCCAGTGTCAAACATGCCATTAGGCTTCTTGAATTGTGCTTCCCCTACCTAGATTGGTGCAGGGGGACAATATACACCTCAGAGGTTCTCATGTACAGTAATGGCCTGCTGTGCACTGCACAACTCGGATAGATATTATAATGGGTTACATGCTGCAAGTTCAGCCTTCATCAGATAAGGAGATTTTGGAAAAGTATGAGGAAGTTGCAATAAATCCAAATGAGAATTTATTGCGTGCCAGGTCCAGGAGAAACATGCAAAGGACATCCTGATATCCACAACTTTACACAATGATGTATTTACCTGTTCATCACCTCCATCGCTTTCCTGATGTCTATACCTAGCTCTGCGATCCTGTCTGCTGAACTAACTCAAAGCTTGCTGCCACTATCATCTAGATCAGAATGAGGAGTGGAGTTTTGTCACACACATCTAGTTGGAATAAAGACATTTTAGGAGTACATAGACATATATGCTATAACCTGTCTTCCCAATTGTTCAAATCCAGCATCATTTTTCAAATAAATTGAATGCAATTTCACGTTTTTCATTTAAACGTGCTGAGAGTTAAGAGTGAATTTTTAGGCTACACTCAACAGCATGATTAGCACAGAATTAGCAATTTATTTGAACAGTCAATAAAGAATGAACAAAAATCTCATTAGGAAATTGTTCAGGAATTTTTCTCTATCGATCACGTTTTCAGAAATGACTGTGATGGTTGAGGATGTGCCAGATGGTGGCCCATCCTTTGGGACACTGGCTTCTTTTTCCCAGTGTTAGTGTCATAGGCCTCTTCCCATGGTCTGGTCCTCCTGTGCAGAGGTAATGGGTTGTGGAGAACAATGTGATGATGTGAGAATCATCAGATGGGTTCTTCATATTTCATTAATCCATCCTGGGCTCATTTACTACCAGAAGGATGGTTACCTCATCATCCTTACTCCTACCTTAGCCCATCTATGACCTGATCAGGTTACTCCCTCATCATCAATTTCCACAATTTCTTTCTCAGATGTTGTGGGAAGTTTCAGGTTAGGAACTGCTCCTCCATTGCATCTCTTTTCCCCTGGCATTGTGGTCTGCTTATCCTACATGACAGTGTATAGAGGTAGTGATGTCACGTGTACCTAACCCCCTCCTTTGCATGCATTCCCAACACACATGAGGCCCTGTCATTCATATGCTGCAGCCACATGCATGTAAAAGACAAATCTCTATGCAATTTTGCCTCAACTGCCACCTATCTGTAAGAATTCTTACACATTCATTCTTCTGATGTGGCTGCTTATTCATTCAAATACGTGATTGATGAGTTAGCTAAGCCACTGGGAACCCTGTTTATTTATTTCGAAGCCGTTTAAACCTTATTCTGTCACCTGCTCGAAAGTGCAATCATTTTAAATGCAAACATTTGAAATATTTCTGAGAGTATTGATGAGAAAGCCAAAAGATTCCTGTTGAAGATGCCACACTGATCTTACCTTTGTCTATTGGGTCAGGTCATTGGTCCACACCTTACAATTGACCCAGGTTTGCTGGGTGACCCCACAGATACTCATCTCTTTTTCCACCTCTGCCCAGTCTACTTTGATCTTGCGGGAGACCTTTTTATACCGTCTTCAAGAAAGGCTATTTTCTGCCTTTCCCTGAAAGAACAGAGAGCCTGAGAAAGACTGTGTGGAGAGATAATGCTGAACTGTGGAACTGGCCTGTTACGATTGTCAGACATTGCTGCAATAATGATGTGAATCTCAAACATTGTGGTGGGGTGTCCTAGCTATCTTCCTGTTTAAACAGAAGTCTCTCATTGACTGCCTATTGATGCTGCATTGTCACCTGATGCCACGTTTCACCAAAGGAAAGGTTCTCCACCATTAAATTGTATGTTTTGCACATCAGTACCACTTAGAATTTAAACCATAATTGCATTGAAAAAATCAGAAAGGCAGAAATGGCACTCAGTTCCAGTTTCAACTTTGGGAATGACACATTGTTGACAATATTCCAGTTCAGGTCTGCTGTCCTGCACTGTAACCTCAAGAAGTTTCCTAGTACTATCCTGTATCTGCAGGCTGTTCCTAGGCAACACCTTTCAAAACACATTAAAGTTCACACAGGCTGATGACACCAGGTACATCTCACCAAGACCTGTCCCAATTCCTCCACTGCCTCTGAGTTGTCACATTGCTTGTCCCAAACCCAGCTGAAAGAATAGTTAAATCTGTATGGAGGAAGTAAGACAAATGATTTTATGAAGACAAAAAGCTGAAATCTGAGTTTATTATGCAGTGAAGGTACATATTGACTTCAAAATAAAATAAAGTCGATTATGAACATTTAAATTTTATTTGTATGGCAAATACAAAGTATAATTTGTGGGAAGCTTTGAAAAACAAGTTAATCTTTGTGGAAGGCAGTACAAGATCTGTGGGTGTAAGTGAACTGTATGGGTTTTGCTTGCAAGTTTAATTAGTTTCTGCTTACTTTGGAAGTATATATTAGATGAATAATGGGTGTAATCTTCTGAGGCATGAAATGGCATGGACATTGGTGAGGAACTTCCGAAAACCTGCCTGAGATAGCCATTGAGGAGTTTCTTCACGACAAGGGCAAAAAGTCCCATTTTTCACTAATTACTGAACTGCAAGGTGAATTCTCACAAGTGAGTTGCAAGAGGCCTATTTGCAAGTATCAGTGTGCATTAACATCGTTATTACCTAAGTAATATGCGGTTTCCCATTCTCCCACTGCTAGATGGCAATAATTCTTAACATGGAAGTCAGAGTGGGTACCTGGTGCCTCCAAGTTGCTGCTTCCTCCTCTAGTCCTCCATATTTGACATCTCATGAACCTCTCCATGGTCAGACCTTGGCATCAGACATGTTCCAGCTTCATTGTACTCTTGTGGCACATAGCCAACCCACATATAATATGATTCTGCACTTTAGTGCTTCATGTTGGAAGACATTGACATTTTTCATTAGAATGCTGCTGCGAGGACTTTTGTGCATAGGGACAAGTACCCATCCCATGGATTGGAGCAAGGTGCATTTCAGAGCTTCTCGCTTGTTCATGTTCACTTACTTTGCATTGCTTGGATATTCATAACGCCTGTGCTTTGCTTGCTATGCCTTACCTTTTCATACTTTTTCCCTTTAGGCAGAACTTAAAAGACTGATGGCACCTCTGTCCTGCTTTGCTGTTTAGTGTAGACATAAAGTCAGATGGTTGTCATGGTTGTCAGAGGTCATCAGACAAGGGGGTGGACATGTTGCTGTATGGCACTATGTTATATTAATCTCTCACTTGCACTGTGTGCCAGCTGGATACATGTCAAATACTCTTCAGGTGTATCAACCAAATGGCCATATCTCAAATGCTGAGGGGCCTAGTCAAGAGTGGGGTGTTGGAAAAGCACAGCAGGCCATTCAGCACCTGAGGAGCAGGAGAATCGATGTTTTGGGCAAGAGCCAAGGGAGGCTGTCCTCAGTCAAGTAGTCCTGGTACAGAAAGTCAAGAGCACTGTCTGATCTCAGTCCAGAGATTTAGACTTTTGCAATGGTCAGGGTCAGAGGAGGTTTATCATGACAATCTAGAGAATGGGCTGTGGTTAGTCCTATCCAACCAGTACAACCAACCAAGGATCAGCAATCAGGTCAGTTGGGGAGTTGGTTATTCATTACTCAGTGCTTCCTCAAAGTTACTCACCAGTTATGGCACCACTTATGGAGAGAGAAACAGAGTTAATGGTTTCAGACTGATATGATTCTTCTTTAGTGTGTTCTGAAGAAAAATCAAATCAGACATGAAACTTTAGCTCTGTTTCTCTCTCCACAGATGCTGCCAGAACTGCTGAATTTCTTCAGCATTTTCTGTGTTTGTCTCAGATTTCTACCATTCAGTGTCTTACTTTTATATGGCATCACAAGGTGCTCCAGTCTTTCAAAGAAAAAGTGTCTATGCAAAATGCTGACACTTGAAGAATTCAATCCTAAATTTCTTTTCCAAACTATATGTGAAATATGAATACTTGTCTGTCCATTTTTCAGAAAAGTCTCAAGAGCTCACACTAGAACACTATTTGCACAGTATTGTTTCTGATTTAGGCTCTCAGCTAGCCAAGAATAGGATTATTCAGAACATTTGTGGTTGTATTTGTATAACAGATTTCATTGGGATTTTGGGCAAGACAAAGTCAAAGCAGGATTACAACCTTCACCTATTGATGAAAGCAGCACAATGGCAAGGATTGCCATTTATTAGCCTGGAGTGTCAGGTTAATGTCAGTAACATAAATGTCATTGTGCCAATTTACTTCAAAAGTTGCAAAATGTTGTTAGCTATGTAAGATCTGACAGTACAAGACTTTTTTTTTGTTTGAGAATACTTATTCATTTTAGCCATAAAGAGATGAACATGGTATATCACAAGATATCATTTTCAAGGGGAACCAAGTATAAACATCAAAAGCATGATGCTCAGCCATCATGGTCCGTCTATTAACAGGAAAACATAAGTATTGAAAGTTCATCACCACTAGTACCGGAGTCTGTGTATTGGTCAGAATGAAATAGGACGCTCAATGACTGTTGAATGCATGTGAAGAATGGGAAATATGTGCCCAGCAGCAAGAGTTTTGACATGTACATGATAGTTCATACAGTCCTTGAATGAAAATAGCAGTGGATCTATTCACTGTGCTGCAGGGAAGATTACATCCTTTTGAAGGATTACCTATGTAAGAATCCCATTGTTCAAAGACTCAGCAACACAGCCAGCATGACGGTCATGACACAATGAGGGCTATTTTAGGTTTATTCAATGACTCAGTTAGGTAATGTCTGACAATTGACTGCAGTACACAAGCAAATCATTTCATGACATTTTCTATCATCAAGAGTGATCTCATTAGCTCCTTGTCACTCCATTATCCTGGCTGCTGAAAATGGCTCTAATAGGGTCAGCATTGCTTTTAAAAAAAGACAGCCTGCTGTTTAAACACTTCCCATCATACTCAAAGTCTCTATACTGGCAAATCAGAACAGGACATATACACGTAATGGTAAGATCCTAGGGAGAGTTGCTGAACAAAGAGACCTTAGAGTGCAGGTCATTGCTCCTTGAAAATAGAGTTGCAGGTAGATAGGATAGTGAAGGTGGTGTTTGATATGCTTTGTTTTATTGGTCAGCGCATTGAGTATAGGAGTTGGAAGGTTATGTTGCAGCTGTACAGGACATTGGTTAGGCCACTTTTGGAATATTGCGTGCAAATCTTCCTATCGGAAGGATGTTGTGAAACTTGAAAGGGTTCAGAAAAGATTTACAAGGATGCTGCCAGGGTTGGAGGATTTGAGCTATAGGGAGAGGATGAATAGGCTAGGGCTGTTTTACCCAGAGCATCGGAGGTTAAGGGATGACATTATAGAGGTTTTTAAAATCATGAGGGTCATGGTTAGGATAAATAGATAAAGTCTTTTCTCTGGGGTGGGAGAGTCCAGAACTAGGGGGCATTGTTTTAGGGTGAAAGGGGAAAGACATAAAAGAGCCAAAAAGGGCAACTTTTTCATGCACAGGGTGGTGCATGAAACAGCTGTGAGAGGGAGTAGTGGAGGCTAGTGCAATTACAGCATTTAAAGGCATCTGGATGGTTATATGAATAGGAAGCATTTGGAGGGATATAGGCCGGGTGCTGCAAGTGGGACTAGATTAGGTTGGATATCTGGTCAGCATGGACAAGTTGGACTGAAGGGTCTGTTTCCGTGCTGTACACCTCTATGACTCTATGACTTTACTCAACTACCCACGTACTTTCCAAATTTTCACTCTGGATTCAAGCAAAGTCTGGGTCATCAAAATTGGGTCATAATGAGAAAAAGTCAAGCACTGTTAATTCTTCAAGTTCACATTTTCTTTGCATACTTATCAATAGATGCTGATCTTTACAATACAATCCTCGGTCATAGACTTCCAACCTGAAAGGATTTGGGAACATACTGGAATGGATTTTACTGCAGAAGTTTTGTCACCAGGGTCAAGAGTGGGAAGTGCCTCCACTTCAGCTGACAGTATTCTCGAATGTGACGAATTATGAGGTTCCCCTAACAGGATGGTAGCCCACTCCCAAGACTCTGAGCCCAATCAGAAGGCTGACAGGAATAGGCTCACCAGTGCCACTGCTAATGATGGCCACAGGGTGAATGTTCCTCAATGACAGGGCATCCTTTAAAAGGAGTAAAGTGGCTCAGGGCACCGGGGTCAGGTGAGGCCTTGGCAGTGGATAAGTGACACTCTTACAGTGAGGTGACTATCGCCACCTTCATTCTTGGGCCAGGGAGTGATTACAATGCAATGCCCCACTTCCAGTCAAGCTTGCTGGGAGGTGAACAGATTTTGCTAACTGGTTTCTCCACTTACTCATAGATCCCACCCCCTCCACATGAGCAAAAGACCTAGAGAAGAAGCTTTCAATTTTCCACAAGTAACTGAGTTGGGGTCTGAGCAACCAGCTGAACTGTCTACTTTTCCACTGCTGGTGAAATACTTTGGCATAACAAGACATCAGGCTTACCACCCAAGGGTTGCTATTTTACCAGGCTTCTTAACTTCCACCTTTACTGCAAAATGGCTTGTGAAATTTCAGCAACTCCAAACAATTCTGTTTATAATATCATTTAACTTATGTTTGAAAAAAAGAAAGTAAAAAGATTTGCTATGTTTGCAAACCTTTATACAAAAATGTTTCTTTGCTGTATTTAAGATTAGAGTTGGGAATTTTAGGCATTTTCACTTACATCTTGTAATGGAGCTAATTTGATCGCTCAGTACTGTCTTTTTTCACACTGTAAATATTAACAAGAATGTAACCTAATGTTATCAATAACAGTTTCTGCTGAAACTGTACACTTGCAGTAACAAGGACACAGTTCCTGTTCCTTCTCAGATGGACAAATTTAAAATGATTTTGCAATGTTAATACTTTTACAGTATCACAGAGTCACTGATGTAAAGACATTTGAATAAATATTATAATATACTTCTGAGTTTCAAACTTACCGGTTTTAGGGGACAGGAGCTCAATCCAGTTTAAATCTTTGAAAAAAAGAGCAACTGAGTGAACATTGTAAAACTATTGTAAAAATTGATGGTTCTTGCATTTATTTTCAGCTGTTTCATCAAGACTTACAAGTGAGAGTTGGAGGTCAGAGTTGGAGTGTTCAGTATCATGCAAGACTTCTCAGATCTTGAAGCAATCCATGTCCAAATGTAACAAAATCTTGAAAATATTCAGGCTTGACATCATAAGTGGCAAATAACATTCATATCAAAGTATCATGCAATAACCATTCCCAACAAGAGAAAATCTGGCTATCTCCCCTTGAGATTCATTGATGAACACTGTAGGCCCCACTATCAACACCTTGGGGTTACCATTGACTAGAAACTGTATTGGACCATGTATATAAATACTTTGGCTGTAACAGCAGATCTGAGATTGGAATTCTGTAGTGAGTAACTCACCCTGTGGCTTCCCTACGCCTGAAAGTCACAAGTCAGGTATGAGATAGAATATTCTCTATTAGCCTGGATGAATGCGCCTCCCAAAACACTCAACAATCTTAATACGTTCCGTAACAAAATAGCACACTTGACTGGCACCCAAACCACCACAAACATTCACTCACTCTGCTATTAATGCACAGTGCAAAAATGTGTACCATCTACAAGACGGTAGCATCTGCTACTGCAGCTCACCAAGACTCCAACAACACCACCTTCCAAACCTATCCCCTTTTCAAGGGCAACATCTACAAGTTCTCCCTCAACCCCGAACACCATTCTGACTTGAAACCATTTTGCCATTTCTTCATTGTTGCTGGATCGAAATCCCAAAACCCTTTTCCAGCAACACTGGGTATACTTCACCACATAGATTGCAGCTGTTTAAGAAGGTGGTTCACCACAGACAGCTAAGATTTGGCATTAAAAGCCAGTTTATCTGGCGGTACTCACACAATATAAAATAATACTTCTAGTTAAAATTATACATCACCTTCTTCTTCTTCCACAGGCAATATCCTTGATTATTTGAAGTTTACTGAACCACAACACATGCTATGACTTTAGAATGAGGCAGGATAAGGAAGGAAGCTGGTCCATATTATATCTTAGCAAGATCAGTGTTCAAACCCTACACAGTTGGTGTTATCCTGAATTACACAATAATTGCCTGGCTAACTGTTTACTAATATATATAATACCAAAATATGCAAAAACAATTCACATAACAAATTAACTGTTCAGCGCAATTACTATTATTTTCAATTCAGGTGACTGTATTTCATATTGTTATGTAAATCATTGTTATTATGCATTACCAAAGACCTGCTCAGGATATGAAATGGTTGATTTTATCCTCTCAGTAATATTCCCTTGGTACTGGAGTATTTGCCAATATCTCAGTGTTGCTGTTTGGCATTACATTTTTGTTTCATTTTTACATTTGTCATTATATATCAGCATATTTCATTTGTCGTTTTGCCAAATGTTGGTCACTGGTGATTGAAGTGGGCATGCACCACACTTAAGTCATTACAAACATGTCATGCACTAATGTCAGAAAATTTAATCTGCCATTCAAGCTGTGCTCACTTTATTGAAGTGGTATATCTTGAGGATCTTATTTAGACTTTTATTTTAATGGTGCTAAGATTCTATTTAGCTATCCTTTATACTGATCACATCTTTCTATCATTAAAAAAAATTGCCATCCATTTAGAGTCATATATTGTGTAGAAAGAAAGCTTTCTTGATATAGGGAGGTGATGGCTTTGTGGTATTGCTTGACTGTTAATTCATAGACCCAGCTAATGTTTAGGAACCTGGGTTTGAATCCTCAACACAGCAGATGGTAGAATTTGAATTCCATAAAAAAAATTGGTGTTAAGAGGGCCATGAATTGATTGTCAATAAAAAGCCATCAGATTCATTAAGGTCCTTTCAAGAAGGAAACTGCTATCCTTACCTGATCTGGCCTACATGCGACACAGACCCACAATGTGGTTGACTCTTAATTGTCCTGGATAATTAGGAATGAGCAATAAATGTCAGCAATATTCTCACCCTGTGAATACATTTTTAAAAGTCTATCACAGACTGGGATGAGATCAAACATCATTTACAGAACATGAAATAACAATAAGTGTGTCCTGAGCAACACAATCTCCTAGATAGTTTGACCTTGGAATTATCAATTCTAAATATAATCATAGTTGAATCTTCCAAGCATTAGCAATGATGAACAGACTGCTGTGTGCTCATACATTCCCTCAATTTCTTCTGGGATCTTCTGAACCAGCTGTTAAAAAATGTGAAGGGTGGCATTCTTCTGGAAACTCCGTCAAAGGAGTAGACGAGGGAAGAGAGTGGACTTGACCCCTTTCAATGATGCTAGATGCTGTATAGTAAATTTAAAGGTCCACATGTCTAGTAAGTAGATGAATGAATGAATGTGTGAATGGTAAACAGTAATGGCAACTGTGAGTTGTATTGTAATCTCAGTGTTCACCAAAATTAATTGTCAGGTTAAAAAATAAGGAATATAAGTTGTCCTTTAACCCGGTTGACTCTGGTATTAGTTGGACAGTTTCAATTGTAGTTGAGCATAATTTATGAAAAATAAATTTGGTTCCATGTTCTCCAATTTTCCTGCAAATAAATGTTCAAATCTTTTTCAGATCTGGGGATAATAAATGGCTCCGCATATTATTTAAATTTATTAAAGCAAAGAAGTTGTAACTAATTACAATTCAAATCAAAACCCAACAGATTTACAAGACAAAATTTTGGAAATAAGGTGATGGTGATAAATATTATCTGCTGTGTGAAAGACTTTAAAACTTGTGCTCAAAGTGAGGAATATGGAGACAATATTTACTGAGAATAGTTTTTTTCACACATCAGTGAATAGCCCCTGAAACATTAATATCTCTGTCTTTCTTTTGAGTATTTGATGAGACTTACCAAGAGATTTCTGAGAAGACTTTATACTTTACTCTAGGTACTGGTATAAGCTTTGAGTTGTTTAGTTTCAGATGTATACATTGACTAGTTATTTAAATGCATACTTGTTGAAACTTGCTTCATCATTGGACTATGAGAAAGGAAAGGCAGATGAAAGATAACAGTGAGAGTCAATTATTACTGGCTACGAAGTATCCTTGCCAATGTACTTATAGAGTCATAGAGATACACAGCATGGAAACAGACCCTTCTGTCCAATCTTTCCATGCCGACCAGATATCCCAACCCAATGTAATCCCACCTGCCAGCACCCGGCCCATATCCCTCCAAACCCTTCCTATTCATATACCCATCCAAATGACTTTTAAATGTTGCAATTGTACCAGCCTCCATACTTCCTCTGGCAGCTTATTCCATACGTGTACCACCCTCTGCGTGAAAAAGTTGCCCCTTTGGGCCCTTTTATTTCTTTCCCCTCTCACCCTGAACCTATGCCCTCTAGTTCTGGACTCCCCGACCCCAGGGAAAAAACTTTGCCTATTTATCCTATCCATGCCCCTCATAATTTTGTAAATCTCTATAAGGTCACCCCCCAGCCTCCGACGCTCCAGGGAAAACAGCCCCAGCCTGTTCAGCCTCTCCCTGTAGCTCAAATCCTAGAAAATAGGCAAGTGGTAAAATATTTCCATTATTTGGTACAAAGAGGAGCAGCATAGGGTCCAGGATATCAACTTGCACATATTGCTGGTGTGACAATGTGGCTCAGTGGTTATTGCTACTGCCTCACAGTGCCAGGGACCTGGTTTGATTCAGCCCTCAGCTGATTGTCTGTGTGAAATTTGCATATTCACCTCATGTCTCTGTGGGTTTCCTCCCACAATCTGAAGTTGTGCAGGTTAGGTAAATTGGCCATGCTAAATTGCCTATAGTATCCAGGGATGTGTGGGTTAGCTACACAAAATGTAATGTGATAGGGTAGGGGTATGTCTGGTAGGATGCTCTTTGGAGGATTGGTGTAGATTCGATGGGCCAAATGGCCTTTTCCCAAACTGTTGGGATCCAATGATGTTCTCTCTGTTTTGATCTCAACTGATATTTTTATGGGACAAGTCAGACTAAAGTCTGGCTCAATTGATTTTCTTTTAGATTTAATGATGTAATCTTACACTGAAACACCAACACACAATTCTATAACTCTATTACTGTCAAATCCCTGCAATGTAAAAACAAGTCATTTGGTCCAACAAGTCCACACAGACCCTCCAAAGAATAACCCACCCATTCCCCTACCGTATTACCCTATATTTACCCCCGACTAATGCACCTAATCTACACATCCCTGAACACTATGAACAATTTAGCATGGCCAATTTACCTGACCTGCACACCTTTGGATTGTGGAAGGAAACTGTAGCACCCGAAGGAAACCCATGCAGATACAAGGAAAATATGCAAACTCCACACAGACAGTCGCCTGAGGTGGGAATCGAACCCGGGTCCTGGCACTATAAGGCAGCAGTGCTAACCGCTGAGCCACCGTGCAAAAGAAATTAGCATAAAATAGAATAAACCAAATATAACACAAGTTTCAAAATTTTTAAATGCAGGGTAAAACACAATCTTACCAATCCTAACAGAACCCTTTCATAGTGTGCATATCATAGAGAAAAACCAAACTTGAGGTAATCTATTTCTTAAGAGTTTAAAACTAACTTCTGTTTTCAAGAGTAACTTGGAATCTTCCTCCAAAACTTTTCAAACTGAAAACCAAAAGGTTTCCTCAAGCATCTTCTGCCTTCTACCTCCTAACCAATGGCCACTACACAACTGTCTACTCTATTCCCTTCTAAAAAATCACCCAGTGAAAACAAAGCCTACTACTCTCCAGGAAGTCTCGGGTATTGACTATGTTTTAAAAGAAATAAACATGGCTACAGAAAGTTAGTCATCAAACCCATTCATAGGCAAAGAACAAACTCACATTTAGCAGAATCATGAAAAAAGGGAGAGTACGTGAATCTGCATTATGCTGAGAGACATTGCAAGCTGAAATTGAACAGAATATTGGAAAAGAGTAAGACATATTTACTGAAGAGCCAGCAGATAGATATCTGTCAGGTGATGGTTAGAAATATTGTGGAAGAAATCACACAAAAGCAAACATACCCTGCATAGTCAAAACAATTTTTCTAACTGCAAGCCATTGAGTCAGATGGTACACAATTATTTGATAGAAAGAAACTGAGCAAGTCTAGAAAAATGGCTGTGGGAGAAATGAACATGCTGCATGATACAACAAGTTGACATCATTGGATCTAAAAGTGATTAATGGTTTGTGACTATTAAAATGATGAAGGAGAACACCAAGTAAATATAAAGTGCCAGATAAACACTGGTGCTCCATGCAATGTTATGCGCTTTGGAAGATGGAGTCCTAAGAATCAAGGCCTTTAAGTTAAGTTTGGGGCTATATGATGGAATAATTCTTGTGCCAAGAGGATAAATGAAACTGGAAGAATAATGCAATGGTCAGAATGAAGATCTGGAGTTTTAGGTTGTATAGCTTAAGCAAAATTAATTCATCTCAGCTGAAGGAAATTTGAAGTTTGGTGTGAACACCAATTTTACTTTTTTGGACAGTTGAGTAAACAAAATGGTAAAAGCTACTGCTTCAAACCACGAAAACTTATAAGAAGATTTTGCCATTTTGAAAATGATTTATTTGAACTCATTATGAGATGTATCTAAAATCTTGCCTTATTCAAGCAGTGGCAAGAATGCTACACATATCAGCAACATGTCAGCAAATGGCGACAACCTTTTTTTGTGCACAATCTAGGAGAAACACCCAAAGAGAGAGCACCTTAATCTCTGTCTCTCCTACCCGTGTGGAGATATAACAGAAATCCTCCTTGCAGCTGTTCTGATTCATCATTCCCCTGCAAACTGCTGTCTCTCTCAAAATTGTCTATTGAAAGGAAAAAAGGGGAGAAAAAACACTTCAGAGACACAGAAAGGACAAATTCTCATTCTGTGAAAGAAAGGGAGCACCTTTGTGCAAGCAATCAGGTCTTATCAACAAAAACCTGTATGGAAACAGAAGGAAGTGAAAGAAAATAATGTGTGTCAATGTCTGTGATCCAAACTGGGACCAAAACTAACCTATTTGACATTTGTTTTCCTTCTCCATCCATAATACTTGAGCCTTTCCTTGTCTCTTTGTTCATTTGTTTGTATATGTATGGGAATTTGATAAGTGGTAGATTTTAAATTATACAATTATAAATTTTGCAGTTCATGTTTATTTCTTGCCAGAGACTAACAAGCATTTGATTACCATGAATAGTTCTTTTGTTGTTAGTGATAAGACCTATTCTTTCAACCTGAATAAGGCAGGTTGATAAAATTGGGTTTCATCAAATGCTCACATTTGTGATGACTCTGGGAGTAGTGGGATTTCCAGTGCACAACTCCTGTGAGATGTGATGTTGGATGGTAACCCTATACATGCAGAAAGATTCCCAGTTCTTCACAAGCTGCTAAGCCATTGACTGCTGAACAGATGCTCAAACATTTCAAAGGTGTTTTTTGCAAGTATTTTATAACTTCCTTTATTCAAGAAAGAGATAGATTTGTTTTTAGATTTTGAAGGCATCAAAGGTTAGAGGAGAAAGCAGGAAAATGGCATCAAGATATTGAGGACTATCTGAGGGCGGACCGGCCTACTCCTTCCCCTAGTTTCCAAATTTTCCGGTGAATATCAAAGTAGATGAGTGTGGACAGATTCAGCTGCCCTGAAGCCTAGCTTGAAAGATAGATCGAAAAGCTGGAAAAGAAGGGTGTAATCAAGAAGGACAATTCCCCACTGAGTGGATTTGAAGTATGGAAGCAGTCTTGAAAACCTGGAAAACTGACAGTAATACATAGATCCAAACGATCTCAATAGAGTTTTGAAGAGTTCTCAGTATCCCATTCAAACCATTGAAGAAATGTTAACACAAATTTCCAAAGCAATATGGATTCAATAAAAATCTGGAATTAATGACCTAATGATGGCCATGAAATCATTTTTAGTTGTCTGAAAATCCCATCTGGTTCATTAATGCCCTTTAGGAAAGGAAACTGCCATCCTGACCTGGCCAGGCCTACATGTGACTCCAGCAATGTAGTTGACTCTTAACTGCCATCAGGACAATAAGGGATGGACAATAAATTCTGGCTCAGCCAGTGACATCCTCATCCCATGAATAAATTTAAACAAAAACTGAAGCTGGATTGCATTCAAACACCATTTGCGAAATATAGATGATTGCCCATACTGTTTTTTTTTCAATTGTACCAGATAAGAATGAGACAGTTCAATGCTCCCTCTAAGCTGCATGGCTATGCAAGTTTGCAGCTGTTATGAGGGTCTGTGAGCAATGAATGACATATTGCTAAATTTGCTACATTGACTTCAGTCCTGGAAGACAATCTCACACACGGACCTCAGAGGCCCACACAGAAGGGAAAAAAGTAGTGGAACACTGAGCACAAGACAGTCAGCAATCTTTTCAGATTGGAACCTATTGTAGGTGGTCTGCTGGTCTATGGATGAAGAGATACAATGGAGGGAGCCGTCTCAAATCACGATCGGAATCTAATGTGGTTGATGGAGAGAAAAATCCAGGTGAACTAAATGAACCAGAGGCTTAACCAGAAAGAGGACCACTTGAAGATGCCTGTCAAGTATTTAAATCATGTGCTGACAGCAAAAGTACTTCCTCCAGATTTTGTCAAGGTGAGAATTATAGCAAAGAAGCAACGATCAACAGAAATGAAAGCAGTGCAATAATTTATTGGATTTGTGAAATATTTAGCAAATTTATTGTCTGAATTGTCCTCAGAAAATGAGCCCCTATGCAAGCTCACTGCTTAGGATGTGCAGTAGTATTGAGGATAGAAGTAAGATCATTTTTAACAAAAATAAAACAATTAATGCTGGTGCTGAGATACCAAATGTCAATAATGAAGTCACCTTTTCAGTATACTGTCAGTTAGACTTGACTGGAATAATCCTAATGCAGGAAAGGACAACCATTTGCATTTTCATCCAAGGCATTAATGCAAACTGAATGATGCTACATTCAGATTGAGAAAGAATACTCATCTATAGTCTTTGTTTGTGAGCAGTTTAATCACTATCTGTTGAGGATAGACAAAATAACCATGAAGGCCCACCATAAATCATTTCAAATTGTCTTCCTTAAACCATTTATATTTGCTCTAACGCAACTGCAAAAATAAAGTTACTTCATTTGCAAAGATTTTATCTGAACGTGACATACTAGCAAAGGAAACAGAAGGACATTGCCAATTTGCTGTTGAGAGCAGGATTCCCGATGGAGCAATTTGAGGATGCCAAGGCAAATACCTCACATCCTGACTCTCAAAAGTCTATCCACCATCTACAAGGTGCAAGTCAGATGTGTGATGGAATACGTTGCAAGTTGAGTGCAGTCTGCCTGGATATATGCAGCTCCAACAACAGTCATGAAACTTGACACCATCTTGACAAAGATGAAACTTAACAAAGCAACTCACTTAATTGGCACCACATCCACAAACATTCACTCCTTCCACCACTGACACTCAATAGCAACAGTGCATATTATCTACAAGATGCATGGGGAGATTTGTTAAAAGTCCGTAGGTAGCTCCTTCAAAATCCATAATCATTTTCAACCAGAAGGACAAGGGCAGCAGGTACATGGAAACACCACGATGTGCAAGTTCCCCTCCAAGCCACTTACCATGCTGACTTGAAAATATATCACTGTTCCTTCGCTGTTGCAGGGTCAAGATCCTGGAATTACCTCTCTAAGGGTGTAATGGTCGACCTACAGCATGTAGACTGCAATGTTTGAAGAAGGCAGATCACCATCACCTTCTCAAGGGCTACTAGGGACAGGTAATACATGCTGACCAGCCAGCGAAACCCATATCCCATGAATAGCTTCTTTAAAAACTATATGGCAACAACATTCCCTGGAGAAGCAAAATAACCCGAGGAACAAAATGATACCAGACCATCAATCAGTGAAAATGTAAATGTGTACCATTAGGTGACCTGTATGATTTAAAGATCAGGTATAAAAAAAATGAGAAGAGACTGAAGAAAGTGGGGCTGACAAGAATTAACACAGTTTTGCTAATGAATCATTGATTTCTTTGTTGACTACAGAAATTGGGTAACTAGGTTATCTTGTCTTGCAAATGGTGGTACAAATAATTTTTTTTATGGAACAAGAGATTTTTTGAGAAATTCATTTGTGAATAGTGTACTAGCTGGCTTGCTATAGTGATAGAACCTCAAGCTCTGATTAGTTTGGTGCAGCAAATAGAACAAACAGCAACATGCAGTATAATATGTGCTAATGAGGGACAGTCCTGAACCACACACTGAAATAAATTCATTTACTTACTGGCTTCTTTGGATGTATCTAGCGATTCTCTAAGGCATATTATTCAGAATGGTATAGTGACTGGGCAATAAATGTTCTGATAAGTCCGCAAAAATATCATGAAATTAATGCACCCTCATTTTAACACTGAATTCAAATTTGTGATCATTTCAGTGGATATTAGGGTCATAATAAAAAATAAGATGTGAGAACAGGAACCAGAATTTAGCAGAATTCTGCTAAATTTATCATCTTTGTGCTGTCTTGTTCCCCTAAAATACAACTGAGAATTTTGCATTTTTTAGAAATTCATTTGAGGGATGAGGGCATTGCTGGCTAGGCCAACATTTGTTGCCCATCTCTAACTGCCCAGAGGGCAATTGAGAATCAACCACATTGCTATGGGCCTGGAGTCACATGTAGGCCAAACCAGGTAAGGATGGCAGTTTCCTCCCCGAAAGCATATTGCTGAACCAGATGGTTTTCTTTCCCAACAATTAGACTCCTAGTTCCAGATTTTGTTGCTAATTGAATTCAAATTCCACCATCTACCATAGCAGGATTTGAACCTGGGTCCCCAGAACATTACCTGAGTCTCTGTATTAACAGTCCAGTGTTAACTCAAGGCCATTACCTCCCCAGTTGTACTGTAGCATAGTTTATAATCTTATGTAATCAGACTTTGAAGTATCATACATCTCTGCTAAAAATTTCCATTCAACTTGGATTTATCAATCTACCTCCAGTTTCAACTCAATGATTTCTCGTTACCTTACAAGAAAAAAAGATTATAACAGTTAATGGGCAATCTGATCTGTGCATCAGCTAATATTATAGCTGCAGTGTTATTTTAAATGAGTTGTATTCAGATGAATTTAACAGAGAGTGACAAATCCTACAGCAACTAATCTGTCATTTGAATCACAGAAGCGTTGTGGTAATCAAGACAGATGCATTCATAAATTAGAAAATAATCTGCCAAAGTTAGGTGACATTAACTGACATTTTATGTAACAGTGGAGGCTGGACTTAAAACACAATAAATTTTGTTGACTAAATTCTCTTGGCAAGGAGGTTTCTTAACAATATGTTGAGATATTTCACCATAGGTACATCTCAGAACAATGGTGACAAACAGGCACGGACATTCAATTTTGAATATGGTCCTTACTTTATATTAGTGAAGTTTCCAAGCTTCCAATATTCAGCTCCCAGATCAGCTTGAAAGTTTTAAGTGTGCAATATTTTTACAATTCTTTCATGGGACATGACCATCATCCTTTCTGGCTCAATTTAATTGCTCTTGAGAAGTTAGTGTCGAGATGTCATCTTGAACTGCTGTATAAGTTCTGGGTTAGGGACACCAACACTTCTGTTAGGAACATGACATAAGAGATAGGTGTAGGAGTAGACTATTCAGCGCTTTAAATGATGGAACTGACTCTATTTTAGCACCATTTTCTGTACTATCCCCATTTTGGCGGCACGGTGGATAGCACTGCTGCCTCACAGCGCCAGAGACCCAGGTTCAATTCCCGCCTCAGGCAACTGTCTGTGTGGAGTTTGCATCTACTCCCTGTGTCTGCGTGGATTTCCTCCGGGTGCTCTGGTTTCATCCCACAGTCCAAAAATGTGCAGGTTAGGTGAACTGGCCATGCTAAATTGCTGGTAGAGTTAGGTGAAGGGGTAAATGTAGAGGAATGGGTCTGGGTGGATTGCTCTTCAGAGGGTTGGTGTTGGGACAAAGGGCCTGTTTCCACACTGTAAGTAATCTAATCTCCTGATATTAAAATATGTCGAAATCTATTGATCTCAGTTTTGAACATACTTAATGACTGAACCTCCACAGCTGTCAGTGGCAGAGAATTCCAAGATTCACAACATTGAGTGAAAAAATTCTCCATCTCTCAGTCCTAAATGGTCTGCTCTTTATTCTAAGTGTGTAATAACTGGTTCTAGACCCTACCCATGGCTAAGGGAAACAGCCTTCCTGCCTCTACCTGTCAATCTCTGGAAGGATTCTGAATGTTTTTATGAGATCACCTGTCATTCTTCTGAACTTCTGAGAATAAATTCCCAGACCAATTAATCATTCCACACATGGTATTCCCACTATCGCACAAATTAGTTTGGTCATCCTTGTTGCGTTGTCTCCATAACAGGTACATATTTCCTTCTGTAAGGAGATGAGAAATATCCATGATACTCCAAATATGGTTTTGCCAATTCTGTCATAATTGAAGTCAGCCAAATCTATCGTCCAATCCTCTAGTAATAAAGGCTGATGTTTGATTTGTCTTCTGAATTGCCTGCTGCTGAGTGACTTGTGAAGAATGACACCTCATTCTTTTGGGTGTTTCAGGTTTTTAACCTAGAGACAGTCGGAATAAGAATATCATTCTCCATTGTTGAAGATTGTCATTGCCTGGCACTTGTGTGGCAAGAATGTTATTTGACATTCATTAACACAAGCCTGAATGTTGTCCATGTACTGTTACACATGGCCACATATGTTGTCAGTGTCTAACTATTTATGAATGGCACTGAAATTTGTGTGACCATCAGCAAGTATCCCCATTTCTGACATTGTGATAGAGGAAAAGTCAGGCTGCAGATAAGGGTGTTACACTCTGCTTCTTGGCCATCCTCCCTGCAATTGGCTTGTTATTAGATGACAAAATATCTTCATATTGTACAGAGATACATCATGAGTCAGGCATACGGAGGATTGCCCTTTTAAATTCATGAAAGGTCAATTGTGGGTGGATCGCCAGGAGTGCATTGGAATAGTCAAATGCAGTGGAATTAAAGGAATAATGGAAACTTTCTACAGGTGATTGTGAGATGGAGTTAGGATCGTTGGAGCATCAAAGCAGGAATAGCCATTCAGCCATCAAGTCCACTATGCCATTCAGTTAGATTATGGCTGATCGACTTCAACATCATCTGCCCTCACCATCCTCATATCACTTGATATCATTTGTAATGTATTGATTGGGGTGTTCCATGCATACAATCCATTCACAACATTTAGGGTAGATGTAAAGCTTCTTGAGAAGATGCAGAAGGGCAGGAGGATTTTAATTACGATGCTAGGCAGAAGAAGCTGAGGTTCTTCCCCTGGAGTAATGTTGATCGCACATAGGCTTGGGGACACAGTTTCAAGGCATTGACAAGAGATGTTGGGAGGACTTGAAGGAAAGTCATTGTTTACAAAATGAATTTCAATCATCTGGAACTTGGCACCTATTGGAGTGCTGGAAGTGAAGGCAAACAATAATTTCAGAAAGAAAGCTGTCAGTCAGTCAGAGATCAGCAGCAATGCTGACAATTCATTAACTCCCAGATTGCCATGGTGCAAGATTACCCACAGAAAAGGGGAGTTATTTTGGGGAGGAATATTTCATGGGGTAGAGGTTGAGGGCAAAAAGGGGTTATGAGGGTCAGAAGCAAGGGCATGGTTTGGCATCAACCTTGTAGGCTATCCCACTTACAGATATCATAACTGTAGTCCAGGTTTGAAAGGACTATAAGATGTTCATAAACTGATTATTTAAGGATATCAATTGACAATTTAAGGAACAAAATGAAAAAGGTGGAGGAGTAGAGAATTCAGTCTCTCAAGCCATTTAATAATATCATGGCTGACCTGATTGTGACCACAAATCTACATGCGCACCTAGCCAAATAACCTTTCACCTCCTTGCTTACCAAGAATCTATTCACCTGTGCCTTAGAAAAATTCAAAGACTTTGCCAATCTCTTCCTGAAAACACAGTGAAAACAATGACATATGACCAACTGTGAAAAAGTTCCTCATCTCTGTTTTAAATGGGTCACCACTCTACCTTGCCAGGACCTCTCAGGGCATGTTTTTATCACGTCATGTCTTATTCTTTTAAACTACATTGGATAAAAACCTAGCCTGTCCAATCTTTCATCATTTGACAACTCACCAATTCCAGGTATTACCACATTCCAAGTAACCTTTCTCTGAACTTTTTTCTGACATAGTTATTTCTTTCCTTTAAGAAGGAGACCAAAATGGTTTTCATTACTCCAGATGTGATCTTATCAGTGCCCTGTATAACTGAAAAAACCTTTGCTTCAATTCCTTTCACAATAAATTATAACATTCTATTACCTTTGCTAATTGCTTGCTATCTGCACACTAGCCTTTTGTGATTTGTGTACTGGAATACTCAGTGCACTTCAGAGCTCTGTCAACTCTTGAATTCAGGGAGGTGTTCCTTGGGACTTCCTGCAGAACTTAATTCATGTGGAACAAGAAAGATTGCAGGGTTTTGGTTTGCTGCCATTCTGCTTAATTAAGTTCCTTGCTGCCCACTGGGATAGCTTTCCCGCTATGAACCCCAAAGTCCCTGTCATCTTTAGCAGTGTCCTTGTCCTGAACAGGCTGCCTCTCTTCAGTAAAGTTGCAACATGCAACAATAAACTTGCAGTACCTTTCTGAAGCATAGTCTGACAATGAAAATATCTCAGTAAGAAGCAAAAAGCAGTGTGTACTGACCAAAATGTGCAGGAAGACATTGACCTTGCTATGTGTGCACCTTGTGTGGTTGAGTTTCTGAAGGTTCACGTTTTACTTTCGTTACTAATACGATTGTGACTGTGAACATAATACTGCTGCTTAGGCATTTAAAAAGCACTCGTGCCATGGTAATAAATGCAAAAGAGCTTCCCAACTAACATATCGGAAAGGTTGACCCATCTGAAACTTCCTTCGAACATAATAGTAACATTTTAATCTGCTTTTGACAACCTGAAATGTGCAAACTTCTTGTGCAATTCAGATCCCCATCCCTCCTTTCTCCCTTTAATTGGAATTCCACAATTAAACAATGCAATTATAAACATACAGTTTGTTTGTGTTTCCTTATGTACAATTATTGTTTATTGTAATAATGAAGTTTAAAGGCTTTATCAGTTAGCAACATATTGATTATGCAACAGATTGGGACAGTTGATGTGAACTGACAATCCAACTGAGATTGGTTGAGGGAGACCCTGTTTATTTTTATAGGGAATGATATTGAAGGTGAGTGAAATTGATGTATAGATCATGTGTTACCGCATTGGAAATTTATATTTGTGCATTTGTGGGTATCAGTGGCTCGGCCAATATTTATTGCCTTGGAGAAGGTGAACGTGAGCTGCCTTCTCGACAGACTGCAGTCTTTGGGGTAAGAGGACATCCACAGTGCTGTTAGGAAAGGTGTTACAAAAATGTGACCCTGTGTCAGTGAAGGAAACGGATACAGTTTCAAATCAGAGTGTTGTGTGACCTGATGGGAAACTAGTGACTGGAAACTAGAAATTGGCTGTTGGTCCCATGCATCTGCTGCACTCTTCAAGGTCATAAATTGGGGAGAGGTGGGGAACTGTGAAAATTATAGCAGGGATGAAGGAAGTGCTGAAGCACAAAGGATACAGTGAGCGAGATCTTAAATCCATCATAAATAGTAGCTGTGAGGAGACTTTTGTGTTTTAGTACCAAGAAACATCGAGGCTGGTTTGACAAGAACAACAAGAAGATCCAGGAGCTATTAAATTACAAGTGCAAGGTGGGTAGAAATTGGTAACATCACTAACATTCAAGGGAAAGAAAGCTGATTTACAGACAAATGAAGGCTGAGAGCCAACAAAAAAAAATGAATGAACAAAGGAACACATGATGGGTGGAAAAAGCACAGTAGGTGACACCACATGTGAATTCTTCAGCGCAGTGAAAACCATCTCCAGATGAAGCACCAAAGTTCCTACTCTACTGAGAGCTAAGAACTGAATACCACTCACCAAGGACAGATAGACAGACAGACAGGCAGGCAGGCAATCAGCACTTAATGGAAGGAGAACTTCGAGGAACTCCTTAAGAAAGGCTAAGCTTTTGACACCAGTGCCCAAAACTACGTCCCATAGTATTTTACCTGCTACAAAAGCTACAATATAATTCCAGCTGATATTAGGCTGAAAATGCCATCTGACAGTTCAGAACCAACAAGGCAGATGGAATCATGCTGAAGTACCAAAGAGAGGTGGTGCTCTACTGGTATTACTAATGGACTGTTAATTCAGAGAGCCACATACTGATGGCAGATGGTGGAATGTGACTTCAATAAAAATCTGGAATTAAGAGTTTACTGATGATCGTGAATCCATTGTTGATTATTGGAAAAACCCATCTGGTTCACTAATGTCCTTTAGGGAAGGAAACCGCCATCCCTACCTGGTCTGGCCTATATGTGACTCCAGACCCACAGCAATATGATTGACATTTAGGGATGGGCAATAAATGCTGATCTAGCCAGCAACACCCTCATCCTGTGAATGAATGAAAAAAAGGTAAAGAATTACTCTTGGCTCATTTACCATGATCTCATCTGGAAGGTACAAGCTTTCAGAGCGCTGCCCCTTTGCTAAGTAGCTAGTGGGGCAGGATCACAGGACACAGAATTTATAGTAAAAGATCAAAATGTCACACAACTGATGCAATGCATTAAGCAAGCCTAGATTGCTGTTAAGTCTTTAATCACTTAGAATGGGGTTGCAGGTTTCGATTCATTAACATGTAAATTCCAGAACTTCTTTCAAGTTACGTTCCCAAGATAACATACAGTTTTTAAAAACGGTGACATCTCAACTCAGGCAATGCATTAAAGGTGTGAGGTTAGAGTCCGTCTATATCCCAACCTTGAATCAGACTGGTCTATTTCTAAAATAGAAATTGATAAAGTGTCACATGGTCTGACTGCCTGCATATTGTGTGCTTTTTGAAAAAATAGTATGTATCTGCAAATACAATTTCATCTCCATCGACTTGTGTGTGTATGTGAGGGAGAGAGGGAGAAACTGTGTGTGTGTGCTTGATAGAGTGTGTGCAAGTGCAATAGAGTATATGCCTGTGAGAGGGCATGAGTGTGAGTGTGGGTAGGTGTGTGTATCTGAGATAGAACGTGTGTATGAGAGAGGATGTGTGTGAGTGTGATCGTGTGTAAAAGTGTGTGTATCTGTGTGTAAATGTGTGCTTGTGTGAGAGAGTGCATAGTGTGATGGGGTCGCCTGTAGTGTGACATGAACCCAAGGTCCAATTTGAGGCCATCCTCATGGGTACTGAACCAGGACTTTGGGTTCATGTCACACTACAAGTGACTCCACTACACTTGCACACTCTTGCACACACACTCTCTCTTACATATGATCACACTCACACAGATCCTTTCTCATATGCACGGTCTCTCTCAGACACCCAAATGCGCACTCACACCCTGCGTCACACTTGTGCATACACTCTATCAAGCATGCGCGCACAAACACACGTACACACACACACACACGTATATACAGATACACATATAAGTCTATGGGGTGAACTTGGATTTGCTGATTTGTATTTGCAAATATATTCTGTTCAAAAGCTCACAATCTGTAGGCAGTCAGTCCATGTGCCACTTTATCAATTCCTATTTTGGAAATAGAACCAGTCTGACTCAAGGATGGGATATAGACAGACTCTAACCTCACAACTTTACTTCATTGTCCAAGCAGAGATGTCACCATTATTTTTATAAGACCTTAAGTTATCTCGGGAATGCAACATGAAAGAAGTTCTGGGATTTACACATTAATTAATTAAAACCTTCAACCCCATTCTAAGTGATTAAAGACTGAACAGCAATTTAGGTTGGTTTAATACATCACATCAGTTCTATGAAACTTCGATCTTTTACTATAAATTCTGTGCCCTATGATCCTGCCCCACTAGCTACCTGATGAAGGAGCAGCACTCCGAAAGCTATTACTCCAAAAGGACTCTAACCTGGTTTAGTGTGATTTTTAACTTTGTCCGCCCCAGGCCAACACTGGCACCTCCACATCATCTGGAAGGAGCAGAACATGCCAATGGATCTCTGTGACACTCTAATTGTGAACATCTTCAAGAAAAGAGATCAGACCAATTATGGTAATCACAGAAGAGTAACCTTTCCATCACAGGGAAGGTCATTGCAAAAAAGGCTCCTCAATTATTCCTCCCTGTGGCTGAACAGCTATTACCATCAATGCAATGTTGGTTCTGTCCGTCCAGAAGCACAGTGATCGTCACAGCAGGACTTGTCAAATAAAATTGCAGAAGCAGTAGCATGGCCTTCTTTGACTTCACAAAGGCCTCCAACACTGTTAACTGGGAGGACTAAGAAGCCTGCAGGAATTTATCAGCATCTTCTGTCATGGTTTCATGAGGCCATGACAAAGCTTTTCTGGTCATCAGTAAATTCTTCACTTCAGATTTTTTTAAAATTCAAAATTCCACCATCTTAAATGGCAGGATTCGAACCTAGGTCCCCAGAACATTAGCTGCTTTTCTGGATGAACAGTCTAACAATAATACCATGAGGCCATCACTTCCCCAATTGTATTGTCAATTACTCGTTCTTTTACTGATGATTGAGAACAGAGTAATGGATTTGTGCAACATCTTGCTTACAAAACATACCTGGCCCCTTTTTCCACATTGCCAGGTGAATGCCAATGTTATACCTGTACTGGAAAGCTCAACTTGAGGTGCTGTCACTTATGGATCACAAGTTTTCAGTCCGATAGACGGAATGTTGTCAGGGCCCATAGCTTTTGCAGT
The DNA here is from genome assembly GCF_020745735.1 of Hemiscyllium ocellatum. Classification (NCBI taxonomy): domain Eukaryota; kingdom Metazoa; phylum Chordata; class Chondrichthyes; order Orectolobiformes; family Hemiscylliidae; genus Hemiscyllium; species Hemiscyllium ocellatum. Next base: position 57,696,746 of record NC_083407.1, on the reverse strand, counting down.
ATTTAGTATCTTTTTGGTATTCACATGGAATGAATCCAATTGTTTGTAATGCAGGGGACCTCAGGAGCAGGCCAAGATGGTTCATCCACTGGGAACTTCTGGCTGAAGACACATTCAATGTCTTCAGTCTTCCCAGTTGCATTGATGGCTGCCCCAGCATTAAGGATGCAAATATTTATGGAGCCACCTCCACCAATGAGTTGTTTAATTATCCACCACAATCTGCAGATGGATGTGGCAGGACTGCAGTGCTTAGATCGGATCTGTTGGCTGTGGGATTGCTTAGTCATGTCTGTTGAATGCTGCAATTCAACTGCTTTTAATTGAATGGTCGAATATACTTGAGAATTTACATATTCTTTGTAGAATTATCCAATAACAATTAAGCCTATTAAGAATGGGGTCAGATGCTACAGCAGTTCTAAGATACATAATCAAGTTAGTGGATGTAGAACTTCTGCTCAATTAACTTAAGGTGAATTTTTGACTAAAGAATGAAAAAAAGCATGATTCACTTGTTTCTCTTGCAAAGTCAGTCAGGCTCAGAAACGTATGACTGAGCCTACAACCAAATAGCACTGCAATGAAATGCTATCACAAATAAAGCAACAAATGAGGGTCATATGCATTATTCTTTGGGTATCTTAATGCCAGAGAAAGAACTGTTGTATAGAAAATACTGTCTAACCACCAGTTATGAAGTATAAATTATAGGGAAAAGCAAAATTCATGAGTAGTATAGATACATAATCCTTTATCTGAAATCCGAATTTCTTTGTTGAGCGTGGAGTATCGTTTTGCCATGTGAACAGGCAACTCAACTTCACACTCACTCAAACCACATCACTCAGATGTGACTTGGCAGCATGACCCAGCACTGACAGGTGTCTCTGTGCTTGTACTATTCACATGTGTGTCTGCTGTTAGGCATTTTTTAAAATTTCACTGTGAAATGTCATTTATTCTGAAATCCGAAAAATTCTGAATTCCGAGAAAGAACTGGCCACAAGGATTTCAGATAAAGGATTGTGTACCTGTATTATGAATAATTTCTCCTTCAGCACTTAAGATACTGCAGCAAATATGTAGGATCTGCTTTTGCTTTGAACTCTCCTCAGAGCATTATCTATTACATAGAATTGTTTCAGATACCTTGTTATATCAGTGGTCAGATTTGTTGTTACAATTTGCATTACACTACAGCAAGACAGAAACCATTTTACCCGTTTGTAGTTTGCCCATTGAAGCAGCAAGCTATCAAGTATGCTTTCAACTGACAAGCATGTAATGGTCCTTTGGGAAATGCTCGATTGAAATGCATTCACTATCACTCAAGAGAACTTTCCAGAATGTCACTCGACAATTTGTTCATTTCAGCCTGGTACTTCTCAAAATAAATGTATACAAAAGTGTGAAACATCAATTACACTACTTGCTTAAGTATTTAGGAAATAAATATGATTTAAGATACATCTCTGAATGTGATATACAATCTCCATCACACATTGTAGGTACGTTGGTATTGCCTGCTCTGCTGGTGGGCAATAAAACAAGTAGTAAGATGGAAGGACATAGACATACCTATATGTGAGACTGTGGCATTGGCTTTTTATACAACTGAGTGAAACAGTACCACAGTAGCACAGCAAGAAAGAAAAATGAAAAAACACAAAACATCAAGCAGTTACTGAAAGAAAAGAAATATATGAGGGATTTCTTTTCTCTTTATTCTTTTATACATGCAGGCATCACTGGCAAGGCCAGCATTCGTTACCCGTGCCTAATTGCTTTTGAACACTATTTTGATATACTAGGCCATTTTGGAGGGTAATTAACTAACTGCCATTTGTGGATGCTGGAAAAATGAAATAAAAACAGAAAGTACTGCAGAAACTCGTTAGGTCTGTCACCATATAAGTAGGGAGAAACAGAGTTGACATCTCAAGTACAAGATGACTTTCCTTCAAAGAAGCAACATTGGAAAGTGGCGGTTTTTATGACCTTGGTAAAGAAGGGAAGAGAAGAAGGTGGAGCGGATGGTTAAGATGCCCAGTGCAAAAGGCAAAACAGTTTTTTTATGTATGTACCAAACACATTATTGTGCGTCCAAAGTCAAATGTAGGCCAGATCAAGTAACAATGGCAGATTTCCTTCCTTTAAGGACTTTATTTACTCGGATTTTTCAAAAGACTACATTTTCACAGAGTCATGATCATTGTTACTGAGATTGGCCTTATAGTGCAGATTCGATAATTGAATTAAGATTTCACTAACAACCAGGGTGGCATCTGAACCCATGTCGCCAGAGCATCAGCCTGGTTTTCAGGATTATTAGGGCAGTAGTATAACCATTATGCCACTACCTTCCCTAAGGTCTCCAGTTACTGCAGTAAGAAAATCTGTTGAAAGAATAATTGCATTCCAAATTGTTCCTAAAATAATCAAAGTGTTTAATGCATTATAAGTGCCACCTGCAATTGGTTCCTATGGTAATATCAAATAGGTAGCGCAATTTATCAGATTTAGCTGGCTGCCCACAATAAGCCTGAATGTTGTATGTGGTGGAGTCTGAGAAACAAGAAATACAGATATAGATAGAATGCTGAATGAAACAAAGAACCAAATAATATAGGAGTCTGTAAAAGGAAGATCACTTCACAACACAATCAAATACAAAAATATAAATGTTCCCTTTCTCGCCTCACACGCCTGCCACTATAGCTACTTCACTTAACTTATCTCATCTCCCCTACCCAGATAACCACTTGTTGTATCCATCCACTCACCCTACCACCTTACTTATTCACTTACTCATCCTCTCATCCATTCACCAACTTTCACACTGGAGTTGTAAACTTAGCAGATATCAGCTCAAACCAAAACAAAATGGTGTGCGGCCTGTGTTGATCCTCGTTGCACGTTTCTGCATGGATTCCTGCACTGAGAGAGTTTAGCAGGATAGTGCATTGGATGTGAGATCCTTTAAAAGTAACAAGATAAATGCAGTTTCCTGATGGATAAGTCTGAGACACAATAGTTCCAAAGTTGAGCAGAAGACTTGGGTCAAGATAACTTCTGACTCCTATGTGAATATTCAATGTGATATTTTTGATACATTTCTAGGCTACCTTTTCAGAGATATCCTTGACAATCAATTTTCTAAGATCTTGTTCCATATTTTGAGTCCATGAAAATCAGTCAGTTTTTGTGACTACAGGTGGTATGAATATGGAAGATTTTCCTCTCTGGCAGAATATTTTTCAAACCAGTACAATCTTATTGCATTTTACTCATTTGAGATTTTAATTTGAAATATAGAATTGTTATGCTGCAAATCCAGAATAATCAATTTAGTAGCCATGAATAAGTCACAATTGTTTAACTTCAATAAATCTGGTATTTTGTGGCCTATGAAAACTGCTAAATTGCTGTGTTAATGCATTGGTTCACTATTATCCTTCAAGATATGAAACTTGAAATATGAAGCAGCATTACTGATCAAGCTGGTCAAGCCCTAAAGGACCCCTAAAGAAAACCTGCTGGCCTGGGGTCTGTGGCTGGTAGTGAGGAATCAACAAGAGGGAAAAATATACTTGACCTCATCCTTACCAATCTGCAGCTGCAGATACATCTATCTGTGACAGTATTAGTAAGAGTGACCACCACACACAAGTCCTTGTGGAGACAAAGTCTTGAATTATGTTGAGCATAGCTTACATCATATTGTGTGACATTCTAAATGGAACAGTCTTCATACAGATCTAGTAATTCATACAGATCTGGTAATTCATGCAGATCTAGTAATGGGCATCCATGAGGTGCTGTGGGCCATCAACAGTAGTAGAATTGTCCTCCAGCTCAACCTACAATCTCATGGACTGCCATATACCCCACTCAACCATTACCATCAAGCAAAGGGATCAATCCTGGTTCAAGGGCCAATTACTACTGCTTCAGTCTACTCTTGATCATCTGTAAAGTGATGGAAGGTGTCATTAATGGTGGTATTTCCAGTTCAGTGACACTCGAGTTTGGGTTCCACCATGGCCACTCAGCTCCTGACCTCATTCCAGCCTTGATTCAAACATGGATTGAGTATGGCATCAAGGAGCCCCAGCGAAACAAATCAATGGGCATCAGTGGCAAATCTTCCATTGGTTGGAATCATACCTGCCACATGGGAAGATGGTTGTGGTTGTTGGAGGTCAGTCATATCAGCTCCAGGACATCTCTGCAGGATTTCCTCAGGGTCGTCTCCAAGGCCCAACCATCTTCAGCTGCTTCATCAACAACCTCCCCTCCATCATAAAGGCCAGAAGTGGGAATGTTCTCTGATGGTTGCACAATGTTCAGTGCCATTCATACTCCTCAGATACTGAAAAATCCATATTCAAATGCAACTAGACCCAGACAATATTCAGGCTTAGGCTGACAAATGACAAGTAAAATTTGTGCCACACAAATGCCAGGTTATAACCATCTCCAATAATAGTTGGTTAGTCTATCATTCCTTGACATTCAATGGTGTTACAATTACTGATACCCTCACTATCAAAATCCTTGGGGTTACCAGTGACCAGAAACTCAAATGGATGTGCAAAGTATCACAGTAGCTAAAAGAGCAGGGCAGAGACCAGGAATATTGCAGCAGGTAACTCATCTCATGTCTCCCCAAAGCCTGTCTACCATCTACAAGGCTCAAGGACTGTGATAAAATATTCCCCACTTGTCTGGATGAGTGTGTAGTGATTGTAATGTGGTCATCCACATGGGCATCATAGAATATAATTTCCCTGACTGGGGCTATTAACCTAGTCCACTCAAGGAACCCTGATTGACAGATACAAACAGGAATGTCAGAATTTCTGCTCACTCTGAAAGCTGGCTCTGAGGAAATTAAACCAGTGTTAAGTACTATGCACGTGGTGACTTGGTGATGGGATACCGGCCTCTTTGGAGTTATTTCAGGGTGCAGTTCCAACAACAGTCAAGAAACTTGACACCATCCAGGACAAAGCAGCTCACTTGATTGGCACTACATCTACAAACATCCACTCCCTCCACCATCAATGTTCAGTAGCAGCAGTATATGCTATCTACAAAATATATTAAAGAAAGTCACCAAAGATCCTTGGAAAGCACTGTCCAAACCTACAAGCACTTCCATCTAGAAGGATAAGGGTAGCAGATACATGGGAACACCATCACCTGCATGTTCCCCAACAAGCCACTCACCATTCTGATTTGGAAATAGATTACCATTTCTTCAGTGCAGCTTGGTCAAATCCTGGAATTCTGTTTCTTGAGGGTCTACCTACATCATGTGGACTACAGTGATTCAAGAAGGCAGCTACCACCAACAAGTCAACAGTAACTAGAGATGGACAATAAATGCTCCCAGCCAAAAACACCTATATCCAATGAGTGAATTAAAAAAAAAGCTGGATCATTGAATCCTGACCAAGGAACAAGACATGTGCTTAAATAATCAAGCTTAACTCTTCGCAAAGGAACAACACAAAGCTTTATATTCTGCCATCGGTCTGAAAGGTATGTGACCTGGCTCACTGAACCAACTTACACTTAGGAGTTTGGATTTGAATTCATTGAACTTACTCACAGTTGATGAGGTTACCAAAAGTGTACTTTGTTTTAATAAAGAGCACTGTGTATATCCTGTTGTTAGAACTGCCTTGGATTATTGATATCCAGAGTAAACCCAATGGGCCAGGAACCATCAGAACAAAAGCTTACAATCATGTGACCGCTGATGTAGTTGCTTTCTGTATCCAGGCACGAAGGCAAAGCCAACAAGTGCAGCGTGGTGTTGAATAAGTGATTAACTTTATTTTCCCAAATCATCAAGGAATAAGCCAGGTTATGATGTGGAATTCACATGGTAGTGGTTGCCCCAAACAGCAGCTGCAAATCTGGGAGGAAACCTGCCTTTGCTGCTCCTATAAGGCACAGCTACATTTTATGTGGTTCAGTGCCTGAGATCTTGGCCTCCACCTCTTAAAACAGGATTGCTTTTGTCCTGGAGTTGGCTACCAGTAGAAACTAGCACTTCCTTAGTCCGAGCAGCACCACCAGGATTGTTGGCTATTGCTGGATTGGAGCAAACCCTGGAGCAGTAATCTGCAACTGACATGACGACAACCCATATCCCCAGATTACTTACAGTTAGTAAGTAGGCTTGACAGGACATTTTTTGTGTGTGAAAAATAAATAAGGGTCATACAAGCTAAGTGATAGCTGGAAATGTAAATTCTGAGACTGCACCTCAATGAATGTTTGAAAAATTCATATGTGGGTTACACTCATTCCTGACAGAGATCATGAAATGTCAAATCCGGAGGATGTTAAGGGACTTCAGACACTTTAAAGAAAGCCATACCATGCATAAACTGATTTATAATCAGTTATACACACCTACACACAGATTAAAAATGAGAAGTGAGGAAACCATAACAGCTGGGAAAAGATTTACAAATAATTATTTCACTGGTCTGTGAGGAGTACGCGGTGAAACTTTGTGGCCATTAAGTTCGATGAATCCTGTAGTGCTGACCTCGGCAGTTGAGCAGTTGGTCTAGATGCTTTTGGTTCTGAAAGTTCTGACTCCTTTTCCCTTGTCTAAGATGTGGTGACCCTTAAGTTACCTCTCTCTGATGAGACAGCATCCTGATGGTCCAGCAGAACTCTGGAAAATTTACAACTTTTTTGACCTTAGTACGCAACAGAAATGGACTAAATAGTATATCTAAAAGGTTGAAGTACTGCTAAAAGTAGACCAAGGCATTAGGTGTGAGAGTGTACACTATTTATCAGTTAAACAGAGTCGGTGCTTGTGAAAATGATACATGGTTGACTGGATGACATAAAGGTAGCAACAGCATGAGCAAGCTAAAAGTGAGGTCCAAGTTTGTTAAAACCAGGAGAAAAGCTTCCTTCCTGCGAAAAAAAAACAATCTAGTCTTATTAAGTAATTGATCAAACTAGCCATGTATGTGACACATTTAGGATTTTTGCAGTGATCAAATGGCTGGTGATTGGACATTGTCAAGGTTTGAACACAGAGCTAGCTTGTAAGGAACAAGATTATAAGAAAGCTTACCTCAGAGCAATAGTTGACTAGCTCAGGAGGGGTCACCTGGTAGGTGACTGGAGCTTGAGATGGAACAGGCTGATATCTGTTTCAGTCTGATCCTTGGTCAAAGTCCATATAAACCTATATAAATTTGACTGTAGGTATCGTGTGGCTAGGCTTGTGATGTATTGCTATCATTGCAGCATTTTTTGCAGTGTACTTTGCTTTAATAAAGAGCATTGTCTCAATCATTGTTACAACTGTCTTGGGTTATTGATACCCAGAATAAACCCAACTTGCTGGGAACTGTCGGAACAAAAGCCTACAATCATGTGACCCCTGACATAGTTGTTTTACATATCCAGGCATGAACACCATTAAAGCCAACAAGTACAACATGGTGTCAGAAATGTTCAGTCTATGTTGTATGGATTTTAAGACCTGTAAAGAAAGCCAGTCACTGTAAGAAACACCAGAGAATAATTTAAAAAGTGCAGTCAGCAAATCCGTTCTACTTGGTGAATCAGTACAACTGAGTTTTCTATTACCAGGGATTCTGCTTCTGTGGAGATGAAAAGCGATTTGGGTCAGAATTGCAATTTCTTCCAGTCTCAATGGGAATGCTATAGATACCAGGGCAACAGGGATCCCTAGCAAAACTAGAGCCAATGGGAATTAGGGGAAAACACACTGCTAGTTGGAGACATAAAAAGCATAAAGGAAGATGGTTGTGGTTGTTAGAAGTCAAACATCTCAGCTCCAGAATTTCTCTGCAGGTATTTCTCATGGTTGTGACCCAGGCGCATCATCTTCTGTTGTTCCATCACTAACCTCCTGACATCATAAGCGGACGTTTGCTGATGATTGTACAATGTTCAACACTATTTACAACTCCTCAGGCACTAGAGCAGTGCATGCCAAAATGCAGCAGGCCCTGGACCACAATATCCACATTTGGGGTGACAAGTGACAAGTAACATTTGTGCCACACAAGAGGCATCTCCAACAAGAAAACATCTAACCATCACTCCTTGACATTTGCTAGCATCACTGAATCACCCACTATCAACATGCTGCAAGTTACCATTGACCAGAAATGAAACTAGACCTGTCATATAGACCCTCCACTCTGACTTATCACCATCAACCCTATCATCTTTCATCTACTTATCAAAATCTCAGCTACCTTCTCCCCCAGCCTCAACTCCTTCCATTAATCTCTCAGCCGCCTTTCCCCACTACCATCTCCCCACCCCCCACCCCCCTAGCTCCCCACCCCCACATTCCTGATGAAGACCTTATGCTTGAAACATCGACACTCCTGCTCCTTGGATGCTGCCTGATTGGCTGTGCTTTCTCAGCACTACAATTTTTGACAGTCATTCAATGGTTCATTTCTCATAGCAACCGCTGACCAATCAAGGTCAACTATTTGCTTTATAACTTTAAAGAAAGCCAGGCTGAAAACTGTCAGTCAGCATTAATGGGTGTGCTTTCCATGGCAATACCTCTACCAACCAGCATCTACTTGCTAATCAATTAGTACTCTCCTCTCATGCAGTATAAATGACTTTTCCCCTTGAATTGGTGTTCTGGTGTATTGTTCTGATGAATGTAAGACAAAAGATTAGGCAAAATGAGTCACATTTCAGCAATACAGAAGAACCTCAATAATGTGGCATTCGATTATCCAAATTTTGGATGATGTGAAAAATTTCGCAAGGCCCTGATGCTTGGCTAAATTACATTATCCGGCATTTGATTATCTGAACATTCGATTATCCAAACAAAATATCCATTATTCGGATAATTGAGGTTCCTCTGTACTCAAGTTCTGTACTACAAATTGACTATTTGGATTTTACAATTTGTTGCCCAAGAAGCAAGCTTTCCCACGCTTTATGATATCAAGGAATTTGTGTTGATTACCTTTGATGTGAATAATAGATACTTCATAACAAACAATTGGTGCCCATTGGTGGCATTTTTAACCATGTACATTTTTTATGCTATTGTTCATAAAGCAAGAGTGTATAATGGTACAACAAATTACATTGAAAGAGTGCCTATAGCACTACAGACTTCCAGTTCACTGTCTAAATCAATGTTTACACTTTCACCAATGGAAGAAAGTGTTTTAGATTCTAGCAGAAGCCTCTGAATTCCGGGTACTCATAAAACATAGAACATAGAAAAGTACAGCACACAACAGGCCCTTTGGCCCACGATGTTGTGCCAAGATTTAACCCTAATGTAAAATATAGTAACAACCTATGCACCCCTCAACTCACTGCTATCCATGTGCATGTCCAGCAGTCACTTAAATGTCCCTAGTGACTCTGCTTCCACTACCACAACTGGCAACGCATTCCATGCATTCACAATTCTCTGTAAAAAATCTACCTCTGACGTCTCTTTTATACCTTCCTCCAAATATCTTCAAACTATGATTTCTCCTACCAGTCAATCCTGCCCTGGGGAAAAGTCTCTGGCTATTGACTCTATCTATTCCTCTCATTATTTTGTACACCTTGATCAGGTCTCCTCTCTTCCTCCTTCTCTCCAGAGAGAAAAGTCCAAGCTTATTCAACCTTTCTTCGTAAGGCAAGCCCTCCAGTCCAGGCAGCATCCTGGTAAATCTCCTTTGCACCCTTGTCAAAGCCTCTGTATCTTTCCTATACTAGGGCGACCAGAACTGGACACAATATTTCAAGTATGGTCTCACCAGGGACTTGTAGAGCTGCAGCAAAATCTCATGGCTCTTAAACTCTATCCCTCTGTTGATGAAAGCCAAAACACCATATGCTTTCTTAACAACCCTATCCACTTGGGTGGCAAACTTTGAGGGATCTATGTACTTGCACACCCAGATCCCTCTGTTCCTCCACACTGCCAAGAATCCTGTCTTTAATCCTATATTCAGCATTCGAGATCGACCTTCCAAAATGCATCACTTTGCATTTCTCCAGGTTGAACTCCATCTGCCATTTCTCAGCCCAGCTCTGCATTCTGTCTATGTTGCGCTGCAGCCTGCAGTAGCCCTCTATACTAATCGACAACACCTCCAACCATTGTGTCATCTGCAAATTTACTATACCACCCCTGAACCTTCTCATCCAAGTCATTTATAAAAACTACAAAGAGCAGAGGCCCAAGTACAGAGCCCTGCAGGACCCCACTCAACACTGTCCTCCAGGCAGAATACTTTCCATCTATAATCACTCTCTGCCTTCTGTCAGCCAGCCAATTCTGAATCCAGATAGCCAAATCTCCCTGTATCCCATACTTTCTGACTTTATTATAAATGAGCCTACTATGGGGAACCCTATCAAATGCCTTGCTGAAATCCATATACACCCGGTCCACTGCTCGATCGCCATTGACCTGTCTTGACACCTCCTCAAAGAACTCAATAAGATTAGTGAGGCAAGGCCTGCCTCTCACAAAGCCATGCTGACTGCCTTTATTCATGCCATTCTTTGCCAAATAGTCATAAATCCTATCCCTCAGAATTCTTTCCAAAACTTTGCTGACCACAGACGTAAGACTGACTGGTCTGTAATTGCCAGTGATTTCCCTATTACCTTTCTTGAAAAGAGGAAAAACATTTGCCTCCTTCAATCCTCCAGTATGACTCCCGTGGAGAGTGAGGAGGCAAATATTCTCACCAGCGGCTTAGCAACCTCCTTTCTCACTTCCCAGAGCAGTCTAGGATAAATCTGGTCTGGCCTTGGGGACTTATCAATCTTAACGTATTCCAAAAGTTCTAGCACATCAACTTCATCAATCTTGATCTGGTCAAGACTGTATCCCAGCTCCTCTAAGTTTTCATTTATGCAAGTTCCCTTTCCTTGGTGAAAACTGAAGTAAAAAACTCATTTAGGGCTTCCCCTATCAGCTCAGACTCCACGCACAAGTTCCCTGTGCTATCCCTGATCAGCCCAACCTTCTCCCTGATCATTCTCTTATTCCTCACGTATGAGTAAAATGCCTTTGGGTTCTCTCTAATCCTTCTTGCCAAGCCTTTTTCATGCCCCCTCCTGGCTCTCCTCAGTCCAATTCTGAGCTCCTTTCTAGCAAGCCTGTAATCCTCTAAAGCTGTGCTAGATCCTTGCTTCCTCCATCTTGTGTAAGCTGCCTTCTTCCTTTTGACGAGAAGTTCCTCTGTTCTCATTATCCAAGGTTCCTTAATCTTATCCCTTCTTACCTGTCTCAGAGGAACAAATTTGTGCATCACTCACAACAACAGCTCCTTAAATAGACTCCACATGTCTGCTGTGCCTTTTCTGTGGAACAATTGCTCCTACTTTATATTTCCCAACTCCTGTCTGATAGCGTCATAATTTCCTTTTCTCCAATTGAATTTCTTCCCTGGGGAATTGCTCCTTTCACTTTCCAAGGCTATGCTAAATGTGAGGCTGTTGTGATCACTGTCACCAAAGTGCTCTCCCACCGCGAGATCTGACACCTGTCCTGGCTTGTTGCCGAGCACCAAATCCAAAATAGCCTCTCCCCTCATCGGTCTGTCTACATACTGAGTAAGGAAACCCTCCTGAACATCATGATAAAAAGATAAAAGATAAAAAGAAGTGTGTAACTGGTACAACAATATAACTTTGAGATTCTGAATCTGGATTTTGCTTTGTTTCTCATTTTTATAAAGTATTTTAGAAAGTCAAATGATTCTACTTTAGACACAAAATTTAGATTTTTTTGTCAGGAAAGAGCCGCAGGGTGCCTATAACCCATGCATAGTAACTAACCTAGAGGCTGCTTTGAAAACCAAAGAAAAAGGGTTTCATGTTAATAGGGAAGTTAACATTCATTATCGTTAACAGACGATTCAGTCTGAAAAGCACTCATGTTCCCGTCAATTAATTTGAATACAGAAAGCGTGACAGTGTTGAACAACTAGACATGTGGAGGTGAAATCAGTCATCTAGAATAATGCAAAACAGGCAATAGTAAATCGGCAAGCCCTTTCATACTTCACATATTTTTATTTTTTATCAAATTCAACTAAAATGAAAATCAGATGGGATGTAAAACAACTTGGCAATCTGTTATTGAATATTTTAAGTACAAGACTAATTTTACCTCCACAACTTGATTTTGACTTTGTTATAATGTTAATGTGTTACTTTGAAAACAAAATTTATGTAGAACCTGTTATTCCCACATTAAAATTCAAATTTCTGAATTAGTATTCACATCATATTTTAGTAGAAACCAGTGTTTGATTGTCTCTTCTGTTTCGCAAGTTGAAATAGCAATATTGGATTCTTACCAATATCAAATTTGTCGAGAAAGACTCAGCAATTCAGAAAATTGGAAGAGCTTTATTTCAATTAGGTGTAAGTGAATGTTGATATGTCAATAATTGTAGGAAGGGCAACATTTTAGCAGGTTTTTTCCCCAGTACACCAGTGTGTATAGACTAATAGTCTCTTATATTATTTTGATTTGTTTTAAAATTTTGTCCAAACTAAGACTCAATAGTCAGACAAGCACTAAGATTTTATCTTGTTTCAAATGGTGTTAAATGAATCAGAAACTTATGCTAATCAGATTGTTTCTTAATTTACTGCACTCAAAAACAAAAGCAGGCATCAATTTTTAAAATGAGATAATTAAAATTAAAATTTAAAATTTAAAATAGAAATAAAAAATTTAAAAGGACTAAAGAAACAAGACTAATAAAGAAGTTCCATTGTTTTGTCTGTGCATATTCAACTTTGATTTTATGTATATATTTCAAAGGTTGAAGTTAGTATGAATGTGTGAGAAGCAGGTACAATTTATATTGATGTAGCATTAGGACAATCTGTGCAGGTGTTGGCTCTGCATCCAAATCCTTGGGGCCTCTTCTAGGAATTCTCAGTTGATAGCTAAAGTAAGCATGATGGTTTTAATATCTTTAACCTGTTCTGGCCTCTACTAAAAGATCCTTTCAGAAAATCTATCACTAATGAAGCTTAAATGTTGCCACATTCAGATTCCTACAGTGTGCTCAAAGTTGTCAACTCTTAGATTTTAATTATTTATTCAAGCAATAATAATTTTCAACAGTAACTGTGGAAAAATAAGAATTTATTTTATAAAACATAGAACAATACAGCACAGAACAGGCCCTTCAGCCTATGATATTGTGCCGACTATTGATCCTCATGTAAGGTAAATCTAATGTACGAACCCTCAAATTTCTGCGACCATATGCATATCCAGCAGTCTCTTAAATATCCCCAATGACCTCGCTTCCACAACTGCCGCTGGCAATGCATTCCATGCTCTCACAACTCTCTGCTTAAAGAACAGGCCTCTGACATTCCCTCTGTGTGGAATCAAGGGTTATGGAGATAAGGCAGGAACAGGATACTGATTAAGGATGATCAGCCATGATCATATTGAATGGTGGTGCAGGCTCAAAGGGCAGAATGGCCTACTCCTGCACCTATTGTCTATTGTCTATATCTTCCGCCAAACAGCTTAAAACTATGACCCCTTGTGTTAACAATTTCTATCCTGGGAAAACGTCTCTGGCTATCAACTCTATCTATGCCTCTCATTATCTTGTACACCTCAATTAGATCCCCTATCTTCCTTCTTTTTTCCAATGAAAAATGTCCAAGCTTAGTCAACCTCTCTTCGTAAGATAAGCCCTCCAGTCCAGGCAGCATCCTGGTAAACCTCCTCTGAACCCTTTCCAAAGCATCCAAACCTTTCCTATAATAGGGCGACCAGAACTGGACACAGTATTCCAAATGCGGTCTAACCAAAGTTTTATACAGCTGCAACAAGATCTCACGGCTCTTAAACTCAATCCCCCTGTTAATGAAATCAAAACACCATATGCTTTCTTAACAAGTCTGTCCACTTGGGTGGCAATTTTAAGGGATCTATGTACCTGCACACCAAGATTCCGCTGTTCCTCCACACTGCCAAGAATCCTGTCTTTAATCCTGTACTCAACTTTCAAGTTCGACCTTCCAAAATGCATCACTTCACATTTATCCAGTTTAACTCCATGTGCCACCTCTCAGCCCATCTCTGCATCCTGTCATTGTCACGCTGCAGCCTACAACAGTCCTCTATACTGTCAACAACACCTCCAACCTTTGTGTCGTCTGCAAACTTGCTAACCCATCCTTCAATCTCCTCATCCAAGTCATTAATAAAAATTACAAAGAGTAGAGTCCCAAGAACAGGGCCCTGTGGAACACCACTCACTATTGACTTCCAGGCAGAATACTTTCCTTCCATTACCACTTACTGTCTTCTGTTGACCAGCCAATTCTGTATCCAGACAGCTAAATTTCCCTGTATCCCATTCCTCCTGACCTTCTGAACGAGCCTACCATGGGGAACCTTATCAAATGCCTTGCTGAAGTCCATATACACCACATCCACTGCTTGACTCTCATCAACTTGTCTAGTAACATCCTCAAATAACTCAATAAGATTTGTGAGGCATGACCTGCCCCTCACAAAGCTGTGATGGTCTTCCAGATGGTCATAAATCCTATCCATCAGAATCTTATCTAACACCTTGCAGACAACAGATGTGAGACTGACTGGTGTCTAATTGCCGGGGATTTCCCTATTTCCTTTCTTGAAGAGAGGAATTACATTTGCCTCTTTCCTGTCCTCAGGTACGACTCCAGTGGAGAGCGAGGATGCAAAGATCTTCGCAAGCGGCAAAGCAATCACATTTCTCGCTTCCCAAAGCAGCCAAGGACAAATCTGGTCTGGCCCTGGCGACTTGTCAATCTTAATGTTTGTCAAACTTTTTAGCACATCAGCTTCCTCAATCTCTATCTGTTCCAGCCTGCTTACCTGCTCCTCAATGGATTAATCCACTACAAGGGCCTTTTCTTTAGTAAAGACAGAAACAAAAAACTCATTTAGGACTTCCCCTACCTCCTCACACTCCATACACAAGCTCCCTATGCTATCTTTGATCGCCCTACTCTTTCTTTGATCATTCTTTTATTCCTCACATACGTGTAAAATGCCTTTGGATTCTCCCTATTCCTTCCTGCCAAGCCTCTTTTGTGCCCCCTCTTGGCTCTCCTCAGGCCATTTTTGAGCTCCTTCCTCGCCTACCTGTAATCCTCTAGAGCTGAGAAAGACCCTTGCTTCCTCCATCTTATGTAAGCTGCCTTCTTTCTTTTGACAAGAAGCTCCTCTACTCTCATCATCCAATGTTCCTTTATTTTACCCCTTCTTGCCTGTCTCAGAGGAACACATTTATGCATCACTTGCAACAACTGTTCCTTAAACAGTCTCCGCATGTCTATAGTGCCCTTTCCATAGAGCAATTGCACCAGTCCATGCTTCCCAACTCATATTTGATAGCATCATAGTTTCCTTTTCCCCAATTAAATGTCCTCCCATTGTGCCTGCTTCTCTCCTTCTCCATAGCCATGTCGAATGTGAGGCAATTGTGGTCACTATCACCAAAATACTCTCCCACCGCAAGATCTGACACCTGCCCTGGCTCATTGCCGAGCACCAAATCCAAAATGGCCTCTCCCCTCGTCGGCCTGTCAACGTACTGAGTTAGGAACACACCTTACAAAAACAGCTCCTTCCAAACCATCTGCTCGAAGGAGGTTCCAATCAATATTAGGAAAGTTAAAGTCACCCATTATAACAATCCCACTACATTCACACTTTTCCAAAATCTGCCGACCTATGCTTTCTTCAATCTCCCTGTTGCAATTGGGGAGCCTGTAGTAAACTCTTAATGAGGTGACCATTCCCTTACTGTTCCTACTTTCCACCCATACTGACTCAGAAGGCAGACCCTCCTCGACAATGATAACTTCTGTAGCTGTGATACCCTCTCTGATTAGCAGTGCTGCACCCCCTCCTCTTTTCCCCCCTCCCTATTCTTTTTAAATGTTCTAAACCCTGGAACATCAAGTAACCATTCCTGCCCCTGAGAAACCCACGTCTCTGTTATGGCCACAACATCATAGCATCAGGTACTGATCCATGCTCTAAGCTCATCACTTTTATTCCTGATACTCCTTACATTAAAGCAAACACACTTTAACCGATCCCCTTGTTCTTTCCCAGGAAATTCCTTCTCACTGGCTGTGCTACCTCTTGGTATTGCCACTTCTCCACCAACTCTCACCACCGCTTTATAGCTCAGGTTCCCACCCCCCCTGTCATACTAGTTTAAACCCTGCTGAACCACTCGAGCAAACCTTCCACCTAGGACATTGGTCCCTTTCCAGTTCAGGTGCAACCCATCCTTCATGTACAGGTCCCCCCTTTCCCAGAAGGCATCCCAATTATCTACATACCTGAAGCCCTCTCTCCTACACCAGCTGTGCAACCACGTGTTAAGCTGCGCCCGCTCCCTGTTCCTCGCCTCGCTATCTCGTGCCACTGGTAGTAAACTCGAGAACACTACTCTGTTCGTCCTGCTCTGCAGCTTCCACCCTAACTCCCTAAATCACTTTTTATATCCTCAATCCTTTTCCTCTATATAGCATATTATTAATGATCTGGAATGCAGTGCCTGAAACAATGGTAGAGGTATAATCAATCACAAAAGAGATTGGGATAAATACTTGAAAGCAAGTATTTATTGGACTTTATGGAAAAAAACAGAGGAACGGGAATAATTGGATGGATCAAAAGACACCATCGACTACATTCACTGTGTTCTATATGATGTTATAGATCATGCAATCATGCTATGATTACATGATCGGTAACATCTTCTTGTGGGGCAAAGAAGAGCAACAGTAATTACCCGTTTTCATAGAAAGCTTGCGCTTGCACTCCCCCTGCCAGTAGCTTGCTTCAATCCCACCTACTGAAGATATCAGGGAGACAGCAGAGATGAAAATAATGCTCGGCTGTCTTTGAGGAATGACACAATCCTATCAAACCAACCTTGCAAATGAGGCGCATGACCAAATTCCATCAATGCCCAAGTATATTGCCTTGAACTTGTGTTGACTTTACAGCCTCACAGTCAGGGGTCCAAAACATGATCAGACCCTATTCATCTGCAGCAAACAGATTTCAAAGCTGACATGATCTTAGCTCATTTATCAGCTTGTCTACAATTTTCAAACAAATTAATTTTGTATAGAAATTGGAGGTAGTTAATATCAACCTGTCATATTGGTTGAATGATAAAACTAAAGACTGTTAGAAATGACCAGATGACCAATAACTTTTTTATTTCGTTCATTTAAAAGAATGTGAAGTAGAAATGCTTTTGGGTCATATACAGGCCTCTGAAGTTAATGCAAAAAGTATTTAGAGCAAGGAAATGTAATCAATTTAAAATAATTAAATTGGTGACCTTGCATGGATTGTGTTAGGGACACTTGAGCCATCTTGGACACCTCTCTCCTCTTCCTCAACCTCTCAGTTTCCATCTCCAGTGACATTTCACAAACTGATATTTACTACAAACCCACAGACTCCCATAACTACCTGGACTACACCTCCTCCCACCCTGCATTCCATTTTCCCAATGTCTCCATACTCATCTCATCTGCTTCCAGACATCCCAGACGTCCACCTATTTTAAACAATGTGCTTTTCCCTCCTCTGTCATCCATACACCTGCCCACCACACCTCTTCCATCCTCCACTCTAATGCTCTAAACCCCGTCCTTCCAAACATAATAAAGATAGGGTCTCCCATGTCTTTATATTCTACCCCACCAGTCTCCGCATCCAATGTATCATGCTTAAACATTTCCACCAATTCCAATTAGACCCCATCACCAAAAATATCTTGCATATCCCACCCCTCTCTGCCTTCTGCAAGGACCTTTGCCTTCACCACTCCTTGGTTCGCACCACCCTCCCCACTAACTCTGAAATCCCAGGTACCTTCTCCTGAACAGTAAAAGATGCAAAACCTGCTGGCAGACCACCTCCCTCACCTTCATCCAGGGCTCCAAACAGTTCTTCCAGGTGAAACAGAGGCTCACCTGTCTCTCCTCCAACCTAGTTTACCATATCCATTGCTCCTTGATGTGGTCTTCTCTACATTGGTGAGACCAAACGTAAACTAAGGGCACTTTTCACTGAGCACCTCAGCCGGGCCTGTAAGGACCAACCTGACCTCCCGGTCACCACTCATTTCAATTTCCCTTCCCACTCCCTCTTCGACATGTCCATCCTTGATCTTTTCCATTTCAAATAACCTTCACACCCATTCCCTGACTCTCTTTCCTGCCCCGCCTCCTCCCTTCCATCCCTCTGACTGACCCTCCCTTTCCAGCAACCAATCAGATTCATTCCTCCCATCAACCAACCAAGTTGCACCCACCACCTGTATTCACCTGTCACTACCTCACCACTCCACTCCTCTCCCCACACATAATCCTTCTCTCCCCACCAACTAGACCACTATCCACAGCTCCGCCTACCCCCACCCCAAGTCCTGAAGAAGGATTATACCTAAAACATCAGACCTCTCCACCTCCTGATGCTGCCTAACTTGCTGTGCTCTTCCAGCCCCCTGCTTGTCGACTTTGGATTGTGATGAGGCAGTTCTGTTCTGTCCATTGTTACTTTGGATTATAAGGACCAGATTTTCCTGTCCTGAATTCATTTGGATGGGGTGGGCAGGTGGGAAATAAAATGGTGGCCAAGCAGAACAGCTGGAAGTCTTCCCTCTATTTGCAGCACAAGTCACATGGCTAAGTGAGAGAAAGAATGTAGATGGTGTACGAGACCCATATCTGTAAGATTTCCTTTATATACACTGTGGCTCATAAAAAAGGCTCAAGTTAGACACCGATGAAGTTTTTTCTAATATTCCCAGAAATTAGGAACCCTTGGCAGTTGTTTTCAATGAATGGAGGTATATACAGTAGCATGATGGTATCAAAAGGCAGGGAAATCTTTTTAGCTTTGGATTTTTTTGGGAATCTGAAAATCAGACTGTATGGACTGAAAAGTTAAGGAACCTTGCCAAAGGATGGGAGAGAGGCAAGGGTGAGGTGCTGTCACCACAGCAGCTTGAAACATAACTACAAGCATTTGGATGCCAGGATGTTGAATGTGTCTGCCAGAAATTACTTGAACAAAAGAAAGGTGCACTTAAAAATGCACCAACATAATTAGAGACCATGGACATTGCAATGATTGCATGCATAAGGGTCTTTGAGCATCAGAGGTACATATCTACACAGAGAAGGAGGGAGCACTCAACAACTGGGATCTACTGGAACAATTGAATCTACCTGATCTCATCAGAAAGTTAGAAATTAGGAAGACTCTGTTGCTCCAGGAAGATGATTGCAGATATCAGAACTTGTCAATGAGATCTTCATACCATTCCTCCAGTCAAGATAACTGCGGCCTTTGGTTTCTTTGTCTCTGGATCATTTCAGGACCCACTTATGAATTTCTACAGCATTTCAGAGTCAATTGCACAAAGCTGATCGTCGTATGTATTCTCATTTCCAAACTGGAAACTATATCAATTCCTGCTGATCGAGCCTTTTGAACTCAGAAACAATTGAGAGGTGATCTTACTGAGATTTATTTTTTGGGGGCATATTTTCAAAGTGAGGAGAAAGCTTTAAAAAGGAGATGAGAGGAAATACTTTTTACACAGTAAGCAGCTCATATATGGAATGAACCGTCAGAGGAAGTTATAAATGGGGGTACAGTTACAATGTTTAAAAGACATTTGGATAAGTGCATAAATAGGAAAGATTTGGAGGGATATGTGCAAGGTCAAGCAGGTGGGATTAATTTAGTTGAGGAACATGATTGGCATGGACTAGTTGGACCATATTGTCTGACTCTATAACTCATCGAATGTATGAATGTGCGTTCTCTGCCACCCATCCCCCAGGAGTCAAGGGCTATCTTCTGAGGTGATGACTCTTCAGCCATGCACATGTGCAATGAACTGAGCTCCAAAAACAGTACATTGACATCCACATGCTGACAAGAACCTCTCATCAAGCATTTCACCAGCATTCTATAAGATGAACCTTCATTGCCTAGACTCCCCAGATAGTGCCTTGCAATACTTACCGGCCAGGATTACTCCATAATCATTTTACAACATTGGTCAGCAAAGGGAAGTAAAAGCTTTGAAGAAATGGAGGCGGAGGAATGTGCAACGACTTTAGAGGAACAAGATAATAAGCAGGTCAAGGCAAAGGATGGGCAGTGGTGTTATAGGGAGACCCTTCAGTGTGGGTCCAAGGTATCACAACAAGGTCTGTCCATGAAATGATCACTGCAATGGACAATCAGATCCTACAAAGTTTCAGCTACTGAACTCCGAGGCCTGCAGGAGCAACCACATGATGCACCAGGTAGTGAGCATTCACTGCTACAGGAAAGACAGTCATATGTTCTGTGCATATAATTTCCCCACCAATGAGAGATGCAATACTGTGACAAGTCACCAGTGAGAGTTTCTTTTTGTTTCCAAGCAGTTATGACCATTTTGCACAACGTATTACATCCTAATAGAGATAAAATTTATTTATATAGTGAGTAAAACGTAATACTAGTTGGCAATATTTACAGTACATCACAGTGATTCAGTAAATGATCTACTGATATTGTGCCTTTGTTCAAACTCTTCTACATTGTGCTCCCTGCTTGCTCTGGAGGTAGTGGATGTACCCTGTTCACATCTCTGGCTGTGCCACTGTGAAGACCATGGCAGCCACCTTCACCTTGGAGGAACTGATGGATTGGCACCTCCTCTGAGTCAGGTCTATCTGCATCTCTGCAGCCATTGTCACTGGGACCTGGAACAAAGCTAGTCATTAGGTGGTGACAAAACTAAGATGAAAAGAGTCCTGCAAGTGGAGTCGGTCTCTCATTCTCCTCTGGCACATCCTCAACCCCAAATAAACTTTCCCATTGGCTTGAGGGAGTCTGATGCTGAGGTGCGCCCAAATTACAGCTGGTCCTTCTCAGCAAATTCAATGTTTTTGATCAGCAATTACAAACAAATTCATAATTTTCAAAAAATAAATGGGTTAGTGGGGTGGGTCAGGCCTAGTCCAGAACTGAACCACCTCCATGTCAGCTTCGGTTCTGGTGAAATGACGAGGAGAGCAGATCAGCTTCCTAGATAGTTGAGGCTGTGGGTACCTTTCTGGTAACCTGTAGCCTGACACGGCCACTTCATGAGATTGATCCAGATTCCTGTCTCCTGCATAAAAAAATCCAGCCCTTAATATTTTGTATTGTTAAAGACTATAGTCCACAAAACTGACATGACTCCCACTGGGCTGAGTAAAGCTGTATTGAATTTGCATAAACTATCTTTATTTGGTATTTAAATTATCTCTATCCTTTGAGGAAAGAAATGGTTTTAAATATCCATGACAAGAAGAAGAATGAGAGTCATTCAAATAATTTTAAAGATGGTTAAATCACATTAAGCTGTAAACTGTGAAAGAGAAATACAGAGTAACTTTTAACAGACATTTATTTGACAAACAAATGTCGTATATTCATATGAAAGGGTTAATACTGAGGAGTGCCATGAGCCCTTTGTGCTGATGTCACATGGACTTGTGGGCTGAACAGGCCTCAGGTCTCAAAGAAATGAGACCGAGCACCTGGTCTTCCTCAAATTCACATAACAACATCATTGATAGCAGCTAGTTGCAGGTTGCATTGATAACGTGCAGTAATTTATAAGAAACTCTTCTAGTGAGAGGAAGTAAGAGTTTTCCCTTGCTGCACCAGACCAAGCAGGTCCTGTGGTTTGTTATATTTAAAGAGGATGGTGACAGCAACCTCCCTCATGAGCAATTGTTCATCCAGTGTAGTGAGTTGCTCATACACACAACGCTTGTAACTAAGGAAACCTTGGGTTGCCATAGCATCAGCACAACTGGCTAGTACTCTCTTTAGTTTCAACAAGGGCATTGCATTAATGAGGTAACTCCACTAAACCTTGAACCAACCATAAACAACAAGCGAGGGACATGTACTTGAAAATCATAAAGCCATGTGATCATAAAGAATCTAAGAACACACATGTACTAAGCAGCTTTACTGCAGTCGGTTAAAACAAATATATCCTAGTTTACTGGAAAGATGATGATGAAAGATTCAGCAGATTTCTGGCGATTGCTACTTTGTCCACCATTGAGGACTTCAGGATTTATTTAAAGTCACTGAAAGAAATAGATGTGTGGTTTACCCTGGTTTGAGATCCTGATGATGGGACAAAAATGGGGATTCCAAACTTCCACTATGTGACAGTTCTGAGCCACCAGACACTGATTTGGCAATTGCCTAACATGCCTGTGTGGTAAATAGTGGGGGGGGGGGAGGGGGGGGAGGGGGGGGCGGGGGCGTGGGGGGGTGGCTACAGTAAGCCTCTCTGCTGGTTGTATCAGAGGGTGGTCAACTTTGAATCCAAATTAAATAATCCAACCAGAAGTGGGTGCCACTGTAGCAGACAGGTAACCTTTGGGTGCTTCAAATTGGAGGTGCCACTTGAAAAGTATAATTTAGAATGCACAAGAGCCAATTAAACCAGAAAGAAAGAGGGGAAAACATCTTCAAGGAAGATTATAGTTGGCTACAGAACCTGCCATTCTTTCTGGAACTCCACCTTTCAGTTATGAAGCCTCCCAAAAGCTGATGGTCTCCTGGACTGCCACACAAAGGTTGTTTCCATGAATGTGATGTCTCCTCTGCGTGGTGATGTGGATGTAGTAAAGGGGGTGGGAATAGGAGAGCATAATCAACCAATGGCAATTATTGACAGGTCTGTAAGATTATCCCTTAATGTTGCAAATTGACTATCCATCTCTGTGGAGTACCGTTTCTGGTCCACCAAGTCCTGCCTGTAGATGGGAAACCTCCACAGTAAAGGGACAGTGGCCACCTGTTTCTATTCCCTACCTACATTCCTAACCCTCACCCACTGGGACTGATAATTCTCAGGCCAGTGTGTTCTATTAGGATGGATTTAGTCCAAAAGTCACACTCTAACATCTGATGTGGGAGGTGAGAAAGCCAGAAATAATTATTATACAGGAAACTATTTTTTGTTTGAAAGGGAGAATTACTACAGGTACGTCAGACAAAGCACAAAATAGAATGGATAATTTTAGGCCTCCTCAAAAAAAACACATCACATTGATCCAACAGTCAAATTTCCCTTCAGTGTCTATGCAACACAGCTGCAAACTGCATTCCAGTCTTTTTTTTTTCCCTCCTGCAATGTCTGGGTATACAGCTTACGTTTGGAGCTGAATCTTTTGTGTTTTTGTTTTCATTTTAGTATCAGTTTTGTTGAGTTTCATGGTGATGTTGTCACCATGGGGCCCCATGTGATCTCTCACCATATCTCACTAAAATTAGTTTAACTACCTATTCCATCATATGGTATTCATCTTGCCCAATTCGAGAACAGTACAAAAAGTGCTGTTTATATAGCAACCCAGCACTCATTGGCTATTTGATCATAAGACCACAAGATATTGGAGCAGAAATTAGGCAACTCAGTCAGCTCCACCATGGTTCAGGTCGAAACATGGTCAATGTAAAATCTATGCTGTACATCTGTCACTGAGTTCTGAAATGCTGTCATCAACTATAGTCTCAGCCCTTGTTCACCTAGTACCAAATCTCGCAAAGTTCCTGGACCCTCAAATACATCAGAAACGTGAGAACGCTCCAGAGCATAGGGGTGGTGGCAGCTTCCTGGGGTAGTGGGAACACATCTCCATGAAGGGGTTTATAGTGATCAAAAATCATCTGACCATTAATATGGAATGGAACATCTGTTTATTGGTGAATCCTGCAGCATTGTAAAATGGCCCTCTCATGCCACATGTGTGCAGTCAATGACACTCAGCACCTGGGGAATGTGAGCCAGTAGCTCCCAAATCCTACAGCCTGGACTGTGATGCAGACCTCATGAACAACAAGCAAAATGAATCCATGTGACCTTGTGTAAGTGGCACTGATCACTATCCAGATGCATTTTACATAATGACCGAAAGTGCTGTCATTTATAATAGTTATTCCTCTACTACAGCAATCCAATTGGGCCCTTAGGCCCAATCAAAGGAAAGAGGATTGGTAATAGCATCTTCCTCCCCAGAAAAGGTCGCATAGATATCAATCAATGGCAACTGAAATGCTTTGAACAGAATTGCAATTTCCATAGTTCTTTTCACTACCACCTTTCTCATTGCCCAATCATACTTTCCTGCCAGCAAAGAAGTGAAGAAATTAAGCAATAAAATCATTGTGAGTTCAATGACAAACAATTGTGGAGCTCTGCAGGGCAAGGTTAGCAGGGTATTAAAGCATGGCATTCATAGCCATTGGTGAACATCTGTCATGATCACTGCATTTGCTGGTCTGAGCAGAGGGATACTCTTTTCATTGGTGAAGACATTGTCATCAAGGGCTGTGACATCATGGCAGTCATTCTTGAGACACACGTCTCCAATCTCTCTACAATTACACATGGTGTCATTAGAACATCTACCAGAATGTGTTAGATTTAGTGCTTTGGTTTCAGAAGTTTTCTGACCATCAATGACCCTCAATAAATGGCAGTTGCTTCCAGCTGAGCAAAGTCTGGAAAGTTCTGTGCCTTTGGACAGAGATCCTTCACTGTTTCTGCCTCCAATATTCCCTCTTGTCCTCCTCACCTGTGACATAATGGTATGAAATATACATATTATTATAAGTATCTGAGGTGATGCATTGTTTACATTACTCCTGTGATGGAATACTCCCAACGGGAGTAAGCCCCTCCTCTGTGGCATCGACAGCAATGATAGAACTCCTGGTTGTGGGTTGCTTGAAAATTCTATGGGAGACAGAAAATAAGTGAGTAGTATCAAGCTAAGATGCTGAAGTTACTATTATGCAGATGATTACATTTCAGTCAATGCTAACATAAAGTCTAGGATGTTGGTGACGTGTCATTGGTCTGGCCTTTCTACCCTGATTATAGAACTTAACCATTTTCAGTATTGTATCCCATGCCTGCGTGGGTTTCCTCTGCGTGCTCCAGTTTCCTCCCACATTCCAAAGATGTGCAGGTCAGGTGAATTGGCCATGCTAAATTGTCCATAGTCGTTAGGTGCATTAGTCAGAGGGGGTTGGGTAACTCTTGAAAGGGTCGGTGTGGACTTGTTGGGCCGAAAGGCCTGTTTCCACACTGTGGAGAATCTAATCTGTACTCTTGCCATTGAACACCTGTGCCCATCTTTAGCCATTTCTTCTTGATGTTCCTAGCTGATTTTTAACACCTGTCACTATGGTGCATTAGATCCCTCTGGTTCTCCTAGCCCAGAGTATTGCATTCAAAAAGGTATCATTTAAGCAGAGCAGATTCTTTGATCGGTTACATTTCATGACATCACTTGTTTCGTTCCTATTTTTAACTTTTCAACTTAAATGTCGGAATGTCACTTAGAATTATGAAGTTGAAATTATGTTGAAAGTAGGTCATCAGCACACCCTTTGATAACAATTGGCTTTGAAACCTGGAAATCATGTTAATCCAGTGGCTAGGATAAAGTCACAGTCAACAGATGTGCTACAATTTTTCTATGAAGTTCCTGCATGCTCTGGAATGACTTTCTACTACTTAAATTTAAATAATTGTGTTTAATCTTTCCAGATCCACCAACTTAGTAAATCGATGTCCTACTTCAATATTTCTTGTACTTTGCTTTCTCCAGTTTAAGGATCGGTAAGAACCTCCCATCCTGGTCTAAATGTTTGGGCTAGGAAACAATGTCGCACAACAACTTGGATTCTGTGCCACTAAATGTGATGCACCTTTATTTAGGAAGCAATAGTATATACTCACAATGATACTGGTTGCTTAGAAGTTCTGTGAACTATGGTCTGTCACAAATTCTGTTCGTATTCACTCTGGCTACTGTGATGCATTTTTGTTAACTTAATAGAAATATTTTATGCCAGAAGTAAATTAGCAATGAAAGGATAACCTTTTTTTAACATGAACATCTGAAGTGGAAATTATCTTATTACTTGCAGTAGAAAATCTTAAATGCCATTTCTTACATCTTGCAAGTATTATCCAATGAATTTGGCTGATAGTTTTTAAATACAAGGATTATACATAAAAATCTAGGCAACTACACTGGCACTCAATATAATCACGGCTGATCCATGACATCAGCATCTCATTCATTAGGAACATAGGAGCAGGAATGGGCCATTCAGATTTGAAAGCCTGCATTGCCATTCTAGACCATGGCTGCTCATCTATCTCTACACCATATCCCTTCATATCATTTATCTTAGAAAAATTTGGTAAAGTTTCCAAAAAGCAGCATTTTTGACTACCTCGTAACAGCTGATATAGTAGACTGTGATCATTTGTCGACAACTCAAATTCAGTTGAGTGGAATCAAAACTGAACACTTATTATCAATCTCTAGCTTCTGTCAGCAGTTCAGCTTCACCGAAAGGAAATTCACACGATCTTTTCTAATCAACCTGTTCAGAGATGTTATTACATACCTCTGGAGTCAGTGGGACTTGAATTCAAGCCCTTTGGCCAAGAAGTAGGGACATTACCTCCACTCCACACGAACAGCCCTTATCACACAGCTGTTGTATTTTTCAAAGTTTTGTCTTTTACTTTGTATAAAAATATCATTGCTGCAGAAATTTGCCTTTGTATGTTGTGTGTCTATGCATAGGATTAAGGGGATATAGTTTTGTTTCTGGATCATAGTTTATGTTAATCAGAGTTGGCCACTTCAAGAATAACTTTGGTTCATAATAATGAATTACCTTCAGTTTATTTTTTAATAGTAGTACTAAAGAGATGCTATTTTGCTTATTGAATCGGCAATTTCGATATATAATCTTGATGGAAGAGCCTTGATTATCACCACACTTATTCCATCACAGTCGTTTCACTCCAGAAAAAGTATCTGAATGGAAATTAATGAATCAAAATCATTATAAGGAAAACATGTGCAGTAAAACATTATTTTTGCATAAAACTCAACTTGACTATGATTCTAAGAACTGTCTAATCCAGAAGAGCTCTAAATCTACAAAATGTTGATATTAAAACATAATAAGCTTATACTGCCCTCCAGTGATTATTGTGAGCATTACTTTGTGAGCAGTAAGTATTCACCATTCTTCCCTTAGACTCATAGAGATGTACAGGAAGAAAACAAACCCTTTGGTCCAACTCGTCCATGCCAACTAGATATTCTAACCTAGTCTAGTCAAATTTGCCAACACTTGGCTCATATTCCACTAAACCCTTCCTATTTACATACCCACCCAGATGCCTTTTAAATACTGTAATTATGCTAGCTTCCAATACTTCCTCTGGCAGGTCATTCCATACATGCACCACTCTCTGTGTGAAAACAATTGCCCCTTAGGTCCCTTTTATATTTTTTCCCTCTCATCCTGAACCTATGCTGTCTAGTCCTGGACTCCCCCACCCCAAGGAAGAGACTTTGTCTATTTATCTTATCCATGCCCGTCATGGTTTTATAAACCTCTATAACGTCACCCATCAGCCTGCAATGCTCCAGGGAAATTTGCCCCACAACCTATTCAGCTTCAACCCTGGCAACATGCTCGTAAATCTTTTCACAACATCCTTATTTTGATCATTTTGCAAATCATTAAAGGAATATAAAATCATACAATTAAAATTGATCATTGTAGATTAAAGGAAGTGATGATTAAGGTTAACCCTTATTATAAAAATCTGGCTAACAATCGGCAAAATGGATGTCTATTCGAGTTTCAGCAAATATTTCATTTTGCTGAGAGCATTAAAGAGTTGCCCTTCTGATGCAGGCATGACCCTGAAGTTTCCAACTTGTAACAAAAACTACAGCTCAAAATGTTGCATTAAAGATATAAGGGCTTGAAAGGGTTAATGCAGAGGACTGCCTTAACAACGTTGTCATATGTACCAGGTGGGAGAAGAGATTAGCATCTTAAAGGTCCATTATCCAAGTCTCCTCGTACTCTTGGCATGACGATGTCATTTGGTCTAATCCTTGGATAACCAGTAAAATGGCCCTTTGACTCATCATTGAATCTGTGCACGTACACCTCCCCTGAGTTCTGACATCCCTGAAGTGATACCCGCATTTCATCATCTGATCTCCACCACCACCACCCACCCCCACACCTCTCCCCCCCAACTTGACAACATTGCTCTATTGGAGCAGATACCTACAGCTGTCCTGGCCTGGCCCTGCTGAAGCTAACATCTCCACATAATCCTGGAGGCAACATACACTCCACTTTGCCCACCCCAAACTGATGTGACACATCCCAGTGCTGCTGAATCTGACATCTCTGCACTCCACTCCCACCAACATAACATGTCTGAAGCAGCCATCTGGCAGCCTACCCACCCTGTGACCCCTTTTGCTCATCTGGCACTCTATTTTCCCCTCATCCCTAGCCAACATACCATCAACCCCTTACCTAGCTGACCTGGCACCCAAACCTCATTTACCTAATGAATTAAGCTTTCCTCAGTCACTGCCAAAGTCTCTTTGAGATCTTTAATCTCCTGAAGGGTGACTATGAACAAGGGGAATGTCTTGTAACACTATTCTGACACTGAATGGATTTCTACTTGGTCACCTTGAGACTGGCCAGACTCAGAAAATAGTCAGAAATAATTACAACAGGCATTAACATTTTTTATGAAACTATCACTGACGTCTGTGGGAATTCCAGATGCTATCAAAATATTGGATTGTTTTTATCATAGTATAACTTGTATTTAGTTGCTACCATTGAATAAACAATTTTAAGACAGGGGAAGGCCATTTTGTAGTGGTCTTATCATTGGACAAATACTGCAGAGCCCTAGGCTAATACTCTGGAGACAAAAGTTTAAATTTCACAATGGCAGATAGTGAACTTTGATTTCAATTTAAAAATCTGAAATTGAAAATCTAGCTTAATGACAACCATGTAACCATTGTTAATTGTTGTAAAAACCCATCTGATTTACTCATGTCCCTTTGCGAAGTCAATCTGCCATCTGATGAAGGGCTCTGGCCCGAAACATTGAATTTCCTGTTCCTTGGATGCTGCCTAACCTGCTGTGCTTTAACCAGCAACACATTTTCAGCTTCAATCTGCCATCTTTATCTGGTCTGGACTACAAGTGACTCCAGACTTTTAGTGATGTGATTGATCCTTAACTATCCCCTGAAATTGTCTAACCATCCCCTCAAATTTATCGCAACCTCTGTAAAGCCTAAATCAATTTATGAAATCAAATAGACTACCCGATATCAAGCTAGGAACTAAAGATGACAAAGGCAAACCCAGCCCTATTCATTCTGCAAAGTTCATTTAACTAACTGGGGTCTTGTGCAAAAATGTAAGAGCGCTATCCCATAGGCTGGTCAAGCAACTACCTGACATCATATTCACTGTAGCCCATCATTCAGACAAACATCCCATCCCAACATCATCACTGTCCTTCAGTATATCCTGTCCTACCAGTAGGACCGACTCCACCAAAGGTTACAGACACTGGGATTGAATCTGGAGTGAGTTGCCCTGGAGTTTTCAACATTGACTTAGGAGCCTATGATTTCTTTTTTGGCAACAGGTCAAATATGGAAAAGTAAATTTGCTAATGTCCATATGCCAATCCCCTCAGCTGATGAACCAGTATCTCTCCAGGATGAACACCACTTGGAAGAAGCACCAAGGTTGGCAAGCACACAGAATATACTCTGAGTGGTGGACCCCAGTGTTCATCACCAAGAATAACTGAGGAGCACCACTGCTAACCAAATTGGCTCAATCCTAAAGGACATAGTTGCTAGACAGATTCTGTAGCTGCATTCGTCCTTGACAAGACAGCTTGCTGTGATCATTGCATTGTGGAGATGAAGTCCCAAGTTCACATTGAATATGGCTTTCATCTTGTTGTGTAGTACTACATCTGTGCTAAATGGTGCAGACTTCAAACAGGTCCAACAACTCAAAACTGAGCATCCATGATCTACTTTTGGCCATTATCAGCATGAATATAACATTCAATATTCTAATGGCCCAGCATATCCCCCACTGTAATTACCATCAAGTAGGGAGATTAACTCTCATTCAAAGAATGCAGAAGGGCATGCATTATAAGGTAAGCAGTATAAGGCTTACCGAAAAGAAAGTATCAACCTTGTGAAGCAGTAACGTAAGACTACTTGCATTCCACGCAGCATAAACAACAGCAAAAGACAGGGGTATGTAGAATAGAATAGAACAGAATAGAACATCCTTTATTGTCATGTGTACTCAAGCACAGATGTACAGGAGTCCAGTGAAAAGTTTACAATGTTGCCTCATATGGCATCATCTTAGGTACACATACCTTGGTACAAATCTTAGGTACAAAAGAGGAATAAGAAGAAAGTAGTTGCATTACCTTACAGTGCATAAAGAATAAGTTAGAAATAGGATGTAGTCAAAGGATTGACATTACAGTCAGATTTTAAAAAATTCAAATAAATACGACATTGCAGAAGCTCAGTGCAGGGACTTCCACAGCTGACCTGACCGCCTGCACCAGACCCCAGTCCAACAACTGTCCCATATCAGCTCCAAGCCTCCAGTCCACTCCAAACCCACACTCAGCTGCTCCAAGGTAAGTGCCGGGACTTCATCCTCCCCAGCGCTGGCCCCGCCCCGAGACTGCCTCCCCCCAGCGCTGGCCCCATCCCAGGACTGTCTTCCCCCCCCACCTCCAACGCGGCAGCCACCCCGGGACTGCCATTCCCCCCAGCGCTGGCCACCGCCCTAGGACTGTCTCTCCCCAGCGCTGGCCACACCCCAGGACTGCCATTCTCCCCCAGCGCTTGCCCTGCCCCAGGACTGCCATTCTCCCCCAGCGCTTGCCCTGCCCCAGGACTGTCGATCCCCCCAGCGCCAGCCACAGCTCCGGGACTGCTTCCCCACGCACAGACCGCTGCTATAGGACTGATTCCTCATGCCAGCAGCTGCACCAGGAATGCTTCCTCACACCAGCCACTGCGCCGGGATTTGCCTCCAGGCTTCGCCAGCTCCTCCATTCCCCTCACGCAGAAAGAAGGACAAAAGAAGAGAGGAATAAAGAGGAAAGAAAGAAAAGGCACAGACGGAGTACAGGAGCTCCAGCTGGAGTGTCCTACTCTACCATCATCTTGACAAGTGAGCCCAAAATCAATGGTAGTGGACAATTAAACAACTCATTGAAGGAGGTGGCTCCACAAATATCCCCACCCTTGATAATGGGGATCCTGACATGCCAGTGCAAAAGACAAGCCTGATGAATTTATACGTATCTTTTGTGAGAACTGCCCAATGATAATTGAGAAAGAGCTAAAAGTAATGGTATTTATTTATCCCCTGACTGACTAAAAACAAGCCTTATATCAGTAGAGTAGCAAGTAGTTTTCCTTTACCACAACCAAAGATCCCTACCCCCGAACAGAGGGCCTGACAACAAATCTCTCCCATCATGAGTAAAAGATCAAGCTGTCTCATATAATGTGGTGTTCTTCACTGATGGGTGTTCATACAACAGGCAGAGCATATCAAGCTCATCATACAATCTCTACAGTGTGGTAGCAGGCCATTTGACTCATCAGAGGGCCACGTACACACTGGCCCTCTGAACAGCATCCCATCTAGACCCATCCCCTACCGTATCCCTGTAACCCTGCAATTCCACGGGCTGATCCACCTAGCCTGCACATTCATGAACACTATAGGTAATTTAGCATGACCAATCCACCTAACCAGCACATTTTTGGACTATGGAAGAAACTCGGAGCACCCAGAGGAAAGCCACGCAGACAAGAGGAGTACGTCTGTGTGAAGTTTGCACAGTCACCTTAGGGTGGAATCGAACCTAAGTCCCTGGTGTTGTGAGGCAGCAGTGCTAGCCACTGAGCAACCTCATGATCAATATATTTACAGTCCTGAATTGTTTTACAATGCTGCTTGATTCATGACATTTCAAAATAAAGTATAGAGTAACATTACAAATGGGATTTGCACTTCTTTTGAAACTCCATACTTGACATATTCCATGCAATCATTAGGACCAATGGGCAGATTTGAAATTGCTTTCATTCCCAGCACTCAATGCACAGGAATTGTACAACCAAGTTAAACATATTGAAGAACTAAGTCAAGAATATACTTCATTCTTAGGGCGGATATCAATGTCAAGCAATAATTGTAGTATTACATTCCGATGATTAATACAGGTTATTGTATCAGTAATAGTGAGTATTCTGCTTTGATATCTCCTTTAGGTTTGTGAATGGGGATTGAGTTTCTGTCTCATCCTCTGTTTGAAATGACCACGGTTTGAGATAGGGAGATAGTGTAATAGGAGTAATTTATTAGATTGGTATTCCAGAGTTCTAGAAGCTGCGACTAGTGATGTGGGATGCAAAGCAAGCAATTTGGTTTAAGAGCAATTAACTATTGGCAAAAAATCCTGATCTTACCAAAGATCTCCATATCCCATTAATGAAAAATAAATACTCTAACATTTTAAAACTTACTTAATGTATCAGGTATTACGCCTGCTCTTCTTTGTATAGGTCAATATTAGACTTGCTGGACTCAATATCAATTTTGTTTTTTCCCTTTTCACAAATGCTGCCAGACCTGTTGAGTTTCTCCAGAAATTTCTGTTTTAGTTTGTCTCAGATCTCCAGCATCCTCAATTGTTTGTATTATTTTAGGGTAGTTCATAAGATTTTCAGAGGATTAATGTCATAGACTTTCTGTATTGAGTGTGTTACAAGGTATCTTATGAACTCAATTCAGCTTAGCAACAGCAATCAAGATTGAAGTGTGTCTGACTTTCATATGAGCATGACCTTGTCAATGACCAGAGCCCCATCATTTCTGCTTCTGTCCACAGGGTCGTTAACTATTTGCAACTTGGACAGGGTCATTGTTCATACAAGTGTGCTTATAGGTAAGCAGACACATTATTGTTCAACATATCAGAATATCCCAAGTGGGAAGCAGTTGGACCTTGCAGAAACATGTGTCCATCCATTGCAGAATGGTCCCTGAGCAGTTTCATGCCTAAGATTTGTGTTACTTCCCTGGGATTTGACAACTTAACTGAGTTGTTTATCAAGAGTGACTATTTTACTGATTCAGATCTATTTTTCATATTTGAACAACATACATAGGCGTCTTTCTTTTCATTGTTTTACATCCCAAAAAATCATACCCTCCCATTTCTCCACATTAAATTGCAGCTTTCCTCTGTCCAACCATTACTTGAATCTGCCTAAATCTTCCTGAAATCTATTACAGTCCTTTTGGCTGATTATGTTAATCCCCAGCAGATACAGGAGGTTCATTGATGTCAACACAATTTGAGCATTTGACATGCTGGAGGCTAGAATCAAAAAAAGCCATGAAGGGACAAAAGATTCCCCAACTACATAGTTAACATAATATTTCCTCCTGTTTGCTATTAACTCTGAGCATTTTCTCCTGTTGAATTGATTTATCTGTTCAACCATACTGTTACACGACTACTATTTCTGCTTTACTTACTCTTGTGTGAAATTCTTTCAAGAGACCCTTAAACTGTACTATTTCTAATCATTTGTGTCTTTCATTTGTGGCTTTACTCTTCTAAAATATCACTTTTACTGATGGTTAAAGGACATGTAATAGCTTGTGATTCCAACCTTGCATGGTCATTACCAAGTGAACATTACTAATCAAATGATAACTCTATAACAGTGTTAAGTCCACCCATATTGTGGAACAGTGTTGGGGCTGTGTGTCTCAAAAACCCCAGATAGTCTGAGTCAAACAACCACAACTACATTACTCTGTAGTAGGTGTAACGCTGGCCAGTGGATTACTCTCCCCTGTTTTTTAAATGATTTTAATTTTTTATGGGTCAAATGTTACTTTGATTTCAAATGCAGTCATTCTCACCTCTCCTCTGAAATACAGCTGTTTTGAGTATGTTTGGACCATGACTGAAATGCGGCCAGGAGTTAAGTGCCCTGACAAAATGCAATTCAAATATCAATAAGCAGGATATACTGTCTTGTGCCACTTGACAGCACTATTAATGACACTCCCATCACCTTGATTACATTTACTTGGGGCAGTAATTCTCCAGATTGGATTTGTCCTGCTTTTTGTGAATAGGATATACCTGGGCAATTTTCAACATTGTTGAGTAGACACTTGTTAGGTAGGTTGACTAGAACAGCTTAACAAGGAGTGCAGTTGGTTCTAGAGTGAGACTTCAGTACTACAAGCAGGATGTTGTCAGAACCCACAGTCTTTTCTGTATCCAATGCTTTCAGTGTTTCTTTGAACCAAATTTGCTGAAGACTGCAATCTGTGATGTTGGGCACACCAGGACGAAGCTGAGATGGATCACCCACTCCATACTTTTGGCTGTAGAAACTTGTAAGCACTTCTGCCCTAATGTTAGCATTTAGTTGTTGACATAAATATGACAAAGAATGAGAAGTTTTGCGGAGTCTCCCCTTCTGATTTGTTACTGAATTGTTTTTCATGACTGGAGAGGGTTCAGAAGAGATTTACCAGGATGTTGCTGGGAATGGAAGGTTTGGGATACAGAAATGGGCTTGAAAGAAGTGGACTTCCTTCATTGGAGCATAGGAGTTTGAGAGGTGACCTTATTGAGGTTTAGAAAATCATGGGGAGCACAGATAAGGGGAATGGCAGGGGTCTTTTCCCAAGGGAGTTCAAACCCAGGGGCCATATTTTTAAGATGAGAGGAGAAATATCTTAAAAGGATGTGATCTTTTTTACACAGAGAGTAGTTTGTATGTGAAATGAACTGACAGAAAAAGTGATGAATGCACTATAACACTCAAAAGACATGTGGACAAGTTCATGAATAAGTAAGATTTGGAGGTATATGGGCCAAGTAGAGGCAGGTGGGAGTAGATTTGTTTGTGAACATGGTTGGCATGGACTGGTTGGACTAAAGGGTCTGTTTCCATGCTGTGTGATTGGATTGTAGAACTTTGAGCACAACAGTTATTGCTATTTCTATATCATGCCAATTCACCTAACCTGCACATCTTTGGACTGTGGGAGGAAACCGGAGCACCTGGAGGAAACCCACGCAGACACGGGAAGTACGTGCAAACTCCACACAGATGGCTGCCTGAGGTAGGAATCGAACCCAGGTCCCTGTGAGGCAGCAGTGCTAACCCCCGAGCCACCATGCCACCCCAGCTTAATGAGGACTAATGTAAGGTGATACATTTTTTAAACTAATGCAAGAGGGTAGTTTCCAGTAAATCGAAGAACCCTCAGTAACATAAACATATAGAGGGATCTAGATAATGCACCACCACTGCTCAAAGGCATTTAGGGATGGCCCAGCTAGCAGCATCTACATCCGGTGAATAAATCTAAGAAAAGGGCCAAAGCACATCAATAATTTGTTTCACTGATGAATTTATTCAACATTCAAAAAAAAGTCCTATCACGGTCTTGCACTTGTTCTAGAACATAAATGCAGTAAAGTTATTGAAATGTACACAGTCGATTGAAATTCTGTCACTTAGAAGAGAGACAAAAACTTCAAGATCATGCGTGATTACTTCAGATGTAGCAATACAACCAAAATTTGGGAGAATCAAACAATACTTTTGAGCTTAGGCGATTATGTTAACTTAATTTAATAAATTAATAATAAAAGATGACTATTTGATAGATTTGCAACTTAATTGATACATTCTGACATTCTAAACTCAAAAGTCGAACTGAAGCAGTTTGCATAGTCGTTAGAATGTAAGTTTGCAAACTTCACAGAGAAGGAAATAAATTAGTTTTCTTAGGTCTTATAAATGTGCTGGAAGATTTTTGTGCACAATCAAATATTTTGAAATATTGTGACTTCTATTATTAGCACTTGTAAATTATTCTGCTCTGGGTATGAAGTTTACAGGTTAATAATTTTTTTTTAAGATTTTTTTTCCATAGTTTTTTTAATCTCAGATATACAAACAATTGCTTAGTAGCACAGAATTTATAAATTGTTTAAAACAGACAAATTCTAAATTTATTGTCACACATTCAGCAGTCCTGAAACATAAAAAACCAAACTTTGAAAGGGTGAAACAATTTTACATTAGGACAAGAGGATTCTTTTATTGATGAGACAAAGATCATCACAGAGATACAGCAGGAACTGTTTACTGTCAATCTTAGTTAGCTTAATAAAATAAGACCAGCCAAGTAGTCTTGATTGGACAGGATATTGCCATGTGGAATGCAACTGGAATTGCTTTCTCTATAATTCCTCACTTATTGTATATGCCTTTTGCCTTCAAAAGGCAATGTGTTTGCATTTTCCTCTCGTACAATGAGACTGAATCAAAGTAATTGTTAGTTAAAAGTGGGAACAGCAACGCAAAAAAAATTAGATACAAGTTATCAGGGTCATTTTGAAAGTGATAACAAGAACCTATGTGGGCAATTAAATTGCCAGAAAAAAGCGAGCATAATTTACTGCTCCTTGGAGATAACAAGAGACATAGAAAGAAGATTAAATAATTGCGTGAGTTAGCCCAGGAGAGAAATTCATCCATTTCTCATCACTTCATTAATGAAGTGCTGAACAGGAAGGTACAGGGCATGTCTTTTTGACTCTTCACCAATTGAGAAATTTAAGTGATAAATTAATGCCCACTTAACTGCGTCAATTTACCAACTCCCTGATCAACTGCCTCCCCAATCAATGAGAAAGGTGGCTAATTTCCTGACTGATATATCATAGCAACCTGGCTGTTGTACTAAAGGGTGAATAGGAATTTAATGAAATCACTGGTCAATGGTGAGGTTGATGCATTACTCACCACCTTATGTAGTCATTCTCACACCTAAACAAAATTGGGAAAATTCCACTTGTAGCTGTCAAGTATTGAGTTCATCGGAGAAGGTTGCTTATTTGGATAGTTAGAACTCATTTTTTATATATAACTTCATTTGTTTGCAAGAATGGTTACCATTGTTAAATCTTCTAATGAGTAATGTGCCAAAGATTATAACCTAGAAAATGAAATGTATTATAAAAGAGGCACAATGAGGGCTATGGATTGGAAGCAGCGTCCTGCAACCCAAGAAACCAAAGATATCAACCCTTAAAGCCTCAAATCCAATACTAGATTGTGTTATGCTTTGCTGGGGTTGCACATGGAAATCAAGACTCATTATTTGGAGTTATCGCAAAAGTTTAACATTGTTTAAAATATGCAAAATTCCTCAATTTATCTGATATTTATATCCAGGTAGGCAGAAATTAATTAGGTTATTGTTCTTAATAAGAATTAGTACTTACTAGAAATAAAAGGACTCATGCTAATGGTAAATCATTACGAATTGTCAGCACATAACACTTTTAGTTAGGATTCTTACCACCTCAAAATTCCCGTCTATACATGCCCACAGACAGCAAACAAAGAGTTCTGGGTGTTGTTGGTAAACAGAAAACTGGGAAAGCTGTTCAGTGGTCCCTATACATAGGATGTGCTGAGATGACTAGAACCTGCTTTTTGATCTTCCTTCTCTGGATACTTTCACTCGTCTATAAATGGCACAAGATGACTACTTCATACCTATAGACATCTCAGACTTGTTAATTAAAATAACATCTTAAAGCAATTACTAAATGAGAAAACCTGGCTTTCTTCTGGCTTAAAATGTTATTTAGTAAAGAGAACAGAGAGCGCTCATGAGCTTGGGGAGATCTGATGGCTTCTCACAATCCTGTTCACAGCCCCAAACTGTTAGCTGCTGGTATGGCTATTGGCAGGCAGAATGCTTATATCATTGGTCTGTGGACTCGCGACCAGATATCGATCAGCTATTTGCTGCCAGCTAAATTCCTAATAATACACAGTCCTTGGCTTCAGTTTATCAGTAAACATTCTCCGATTGTTGCTTGAACAAGTGTGTAAACAGCACTCATAATGCGTGTCAAGTTATTTGCTTTCAAAGAAGTGCAACAATCTCTTACTAATCCTTGGTTTTTAAAACTGTTCTTTTCCCCATTTGTGTCCACAATCAAAAATGCAGAAAAAATAAAGCAACGTCTTTCCAGTTGGGACATTTTTAGACATTCAGGCTATTGAAGGGGCTAATGCCTTTTGAGATGTTGCTGTCAAGTTCATTTGGGTTATAAAACTTGCAGGATTTTTTAAATGGGTAACATCTGACCAAAACTAAGGTATGTCTAGCATCATCATTTTTCAGACTTCCATTTGCAAAATGACCAAATTTTTAAAATGCACTATTTATAACTAAAATTTTATTTGTTCAAATTGTGAGGTGAGACTTTACTAACAGAAGAGAAACCTCCAAAGTAGACTGAATCCAGCTATTACAGGTAATGTTCTAGTCACGTACAATGTTTGCAAAAAGCTGGAATGGAACCAAGCTTGAATGGAAAATCCATCTGCAGGGATTATATGAACAGATGAAGTTATAATCAAATGTGACAGTTGCCTATATAAATTACATTAACAATTTAATCAGAAAGCTGAAATTGAAGCCTGTGAATTTGCTTCCGATTTGATAATTAGATACGCAAAAACATTAGCCTAATAAAATTAGCTTGTCCAGTGCCAATTAATAATTTTATAGTATAACAACAGAGAATGATTTCTGCTTTAGTGCTTTCAATAAAGATAATAATGGCTGGGTAAGGGAACAACTTTTCAGTTTTGACCATCTTATAATACATAGATGACATTGATAGTCAGAACCTTTTCTCCCCAGAGTTGAAATGTCTAATATCAGGGGGCATGCATTTAAGGTAAGAGGGAAAAACTTCAAAGGAGTTGTGAGTGACAGGTTTTTTTTACACAGAAAGTGGTAGGAGTCTGAAACTCACTGCCAGGGATGGTGGTGGAGTCGACAGTGTGGTGCTGGAAAAGCACAACAGCTCAGGCAGCATCCAAAGAGCAGGACAATCAACATTTCGGGCATAAGCCCTTCATCAGGAATGACTAAATGGTGGTGGAGGCAGGTTGGATAGGGCATTGAAGAGACTTTTAGATAAGCACATGAATTTGCAAGGAATGGAGGGATATGGACCAAGGGCAGGCAGAAGGGATTAGTTTCATTTGGCGTCATGTCTGGCACAAAATCTAGTGCAGAAAGGCCTGTTCCTATGCTGTACATTTCTATGACCTATGTTCTAATGGAAGAATGAAAATAATCGTAAAGTAGGTTTTCTATCAAAAAGCATTGCATAAATGCTAGTAGATCAAGTTTCCAAAAGTAAAAATTGTACAGCTTTGTTTCCGTTTAGAATGTATTTATTCACTTAATATATTTACTGCTGGAAGCCAACACTAATTACTCTTGAGAAGGGGTAGTGAGCTGTCTTCTTCAACTGCTGCAGATTGTGGTGAAGGTCCTCCCCAGTGCTAGTATTTTTGTGAATATAACCAAGTGACTTGTTGGATCACTTGTTAAGCTCAGTGAATAGTTAAGACCCGCTGGAGTGGGTCTAAAGTCATGTATAAACTGGACCAGACAAGGATGACATCCTTCCCCTACATACATTAGTGAGCAAGTTCTTTCTTAATCTGACAATCCAGGAGTGCCTTGGTCACCATTACTGATGCTACCTTTTTTATTCCAGATTTGTTTAATGAACTCATTTCAAATCCTCAGCTATTGTAATGGGATTTTAACTTGTGTTTCATGTTTATTAATCAAGGTCTCCAGAACAATGGTATTGTAATAGTGCGAGGAGAAAGTGAGATCTGCAGACGCTGGAGATCAGAGCTGAAGATGTGTTGCTGGAAAAGCGCAGCAGGTCAGGCAGCATCCAAGGAACAGGAGATTCGACGTTTCGGGCATAAGCCCTTCTTCAGGACAATTCCTGAAGAAGGGCTTATGCCCGAAATGTCGAATCTCCTGCTCCTTGGAGCTGCCTGACCTGCTGCGCTTTTCCAGCAACACATTTTCAGCTCTATTGCAATAGTGCCACAAGCTTACGCAACTCCCAACTTTACTCAGCTGCCTCACAATTGTATAACGTTGACAAGCTTTGGCAAAAAAAGTTACATTTCAACACCCACAAATTAAATTTCAATTATTGGCTCAGCTGGACTGATTTGGTGGTTTTATAACTTCTTTTACAGTTTGCAAATAGTTTGGTATTCAAACTCCTCATGGTACAATTTTAATCTATGCAACCATGCAAGTAAAATTAGTACAGACAATGGAACTTGGAATACCTTTTACAATTCCTAACAAAAATGGATATGTGTCCTTCATAACTGACAGAGAAATTGCACTGCAAACCTATACATAGCGAAGATGATTCAAATGTATGTACATTGAGAAGATACGAAGACGGGAGAAGGGCTGTCTTGCTGCTATTGTACATGACCTTGGTGAGACCATACCTGAAATAGTGTGTGTAGTTTTGGTCTCCTTATCTGAGGAAGGATGTTCTGGCAATGGGGGAAGCACAACAAAGATTTGCCAAACTCATTTCTGGGATGGCAGGACTGCCATATGAATAAAAATTGGATCATTGAGGACTATATTCACTGGACTTTAGAATAATATTGGGTGATTTCATTCAAAAAGTACTAAATTTTAAAATTCATGTAAATTAAGTGTCACCAGGAATGAGAATTTAAAATATATCTGAGAAACATTTACTTTTAAAGTTAGTGAATTATTTCCATGAGAACAACTTTCACAGTGACTCTGGTAGAGACAAACTGAGTAAATATGAAGAGGTTTGAATCAGATTGAAATATTACTGCTTCCATCTAGCTTTGGAGATCAGATATTCCAATCCAAAAAGCTTAGTTTTCAGTTTTTCTATCAAAGGGTTTCTTAACATAGAGATTTTATGATAAACAGCCTTCTGCTTTATAAAACTGAAAATGCATAAAGTTTTAAACAGCCTCGGTTGTTGGGTCAAAAAAAAACTCTAAGTGCTGGAAATCTGAAAGAGAAATAGAAAAGTTTTTGTAATACTCAATAGGTCTGGTGTTTATGTGGAGAGCAAAATAGACAATAGACTAGAAAAATATACTTAGCTTACTCTGAGCTATATTGGAATAGTTTAGGAGGCCAGAGAAAGAGATCAGAATGGAAATGGAGTGGAGTGTCTTTAGCAAGAAATTCACTCAACCCCCACCAGAATCAAATCATAAGAAGTCTTTGATTCTTAAAAGAGGTTGAGACTATAATCTGCCAACTAATGCAATTGCAACTCTTACCTCTTACCAAGGTAAGGCCAGCATTGTCAATATCAGTTAAGCTACGTATGGCTCTTGACTTTACGTGAGCAAGCGTTTTCACCCAGTATTGTAGAAATGTGGAACACGCAACCTGAGAGGATGGTGGAGGCAAATAATCACTCAATGCTTGAGAAGCATGTGGATGAATACTTGAAATGCCAGGACACAGTAGGCTATGGACAAAGTGCAGGTAAATGGGATTTGTATATCTGGTGTTCGTTGGTTGATGTAGACATAGTGAGCTAAAGGGTCTGGTTTTATGTTGTATGATTCTGTAACTTTATCTGCCTAGCTCCTGCTGCTAAAAATATGAGAAACATCTCGCAGCTTCATACGTCACCACATAAGAGGTCACTGTGTCTCACTATACAAATTAACCTTATTCTGTTTTTGCCAGAGATTTACAATGATTGCAGACTGTCCCATGGTCTAAGTAACTACACACACATTGCTGATTGGAAGATCTGTGGCAATGATGCCGAGACACGTACTGCTGAGTACAATTGAAGAAGGACCTCTTTTTCCATTTCCTTTTCCCAGTAGGTCAGGATCTTCTGATCCCATGAGCTACAGGTTTCAGCCATTAATGAAGAAGCAGAACCATGTGATGTGCATCTTGTCAGTGAAATATGGTAAAATGGAGTAATGCAATTGGTTGCAGAACAATGCAGAACAGAAGGTTAATGAGAAGACATGATATCATAATAGAGCCTTTAGCATGCTGCACAACAAGATACAAGTGAGACATCACCATATTATTGAAACACAATGATGAAAGTACTCAAGCAAGTCAGTGTGTTGTACTGGAAGGAAGTAGTACAAGCAGTGTCTGCAAATAGCAGTGTGCCATGTATAGTAGAACAGTATCATAAAACTCTCAATGACTGGGTGTGTACTGCCAGGGACATTAAATTCCATCACACCTTTAAAAGTCAAATCTTAGTTTAAGGGTTTAAAAGGTCTTGTAGATGATTCCTCATTTAATAACTTGTCATAAAATTCAGTTACCTTGGAGATATTACTGAATTTGTCATTAACTGTTATCTCTAAACTTCACCTCCACAGTGTAGGCCTGGCAGTTTGCTTTTCATATAATTAATGCATCTCCAATATTTGTCACAAGACAGGATCGCAAGGAACAGTGTGACTTTGCATTTGTTTCTTGAGAGAAAGCTGGCCTATCACAGTTGGAACATTATCTGTAACCACCAAAAGTTGGTCAGTCAACTGTTGGAGAGTAACCAGTAGTCACTCCAATACTGGGAAACACAAAGGTAATACCAACAGCTGAATCTTCAAATCATGACATGGAGAACAGTTTATTTAATGCAAAAATAAATTGTCAGTAATTTTTCTTAAGATAATTTCAGTGCCATGCTCATCTATGATGGTGGTTAGTCAATAAAAATAGCTGAAGGTCTTGGAAGGTTTTATGCTGCAGGAACTATGGGGCGAGGAAGGCAATGTGGAAATTGTGCCAAAGAGGTGGGGGAGAGGATTCTACTCAATTGGGCAGAAGGCAGCTCAACCTGATTGTGAGAGTAGATGTGCTGATTGTTATTGAACAAGGATAAGTTTGTAATGAGGATTTCCTGGCCCTTCTCATTCTGAGTGAAGTTGCCATGAAGTTGATGTCATAGCCTCAGTGACCGAAAGTTGCCATGATCGTCTGAAATACAGGATAATGAGGTAGCTGTAGCTCAGCAAGAACAAGGTCCATGGTCTTCCCAACTAAAGGGGCCATAACTAACCCATACTGAGAATTTAGACAAACAGGCATTTCTGATTGAATGAATGGTAGAGTAGCAAACATTTAGGCATTTTTTATTCACTCAGCGGGAGTTAAGGGATTTTAGGCCTTCTTGACGCAAAATTCTGACATTTGTTCTGGACAGACAACATTGAAGTGTTTTTCATCTGGCAGGAATAAATACAAGAGAAGAAACTGCAGGTCCGTGAGGCAGTGGCTGAACCATTAACTGCTGTAGCTTCCAGCCTCAGCAACCCAGCAGTCTGAGTTTTGTATTGTTGGGCATACCTCTGACATAGAAAGGTCAGGTCATCATGTTGTGATCAAATTCAGAGGGGTGAATAATCCCTCTCTTTCCACTGTCAGAAAGTTGATTCTTATTTTGGCCCAGTACATGTTCTGTTGAGTTTTTTTGAATTGTTCTCACTGCAAGGCCCAACAAGATTTCTCATTATAACTCACTAAACCTACCTAACCCTATGGTGTCCCTTACATCTGATTCTATCCCCATCTTACCTTGCAGCATTCCTAGAAGAATTCAGCATTCAGCTGAAGGGAGTTTGGATCCTTGCAGCCACTCCATCTTTGAGACTGCTCTGAGCTCAAATAAACATGAACAATCTTTGTTCCTCACAAACAGCGTAATGTCCAGTAGACACAAAGCCATGCTGCTCATGCTTCATAGTGACATGTCTGACACATACAACCCCATTGTCTCACCATGGCCTCCATTTAACCAGAAGGCCACAGTTTACCAGTCCTTAGCTACTTTCCATTTAAACACCCTCTCCAAGTCACCATTGCTCTTTCTCCAGTGTTCACTGTAGACTCACATCTTCTCATTACTCAGTAAAGGAACATCACATGAAAGCAAACATTCTAACAGGCTCAAACATGAGCTTTCATTGATAGCCAGAAAAACAGAATGCAAAGTAAACAAATACACCCTGCAATTCACACTCATAATGTGAACCAAATGCTGGTATCTTGATCTTTATAGTTAAGATGAAACCTCTGACCCCAGCAGGCTTCCACCAGAACTGGGTGTCAATCAGGCACTGTCTGCCTTGTAGGGCTTTACGTAGCTGCACCTCTGTCATCCAAAGAGAAAGCTTCCTCCTTCTCAATGTTCTCATGACTGTTGGATGACTGTTCCTATTCCCATGGTTCCTCGTCATTAATCATTGTTGATTCCTCCAAATTAGCACAAGACAACGTATTAAGATGGTGTGGCACTCTCTGTTCGAACTGTACTGAAGGGACAGACCTGTTGTCGGCTCCACCACAGGTATAGTCACGACATGTTCACCAGTTTGTTGAAGTTGTCAGCTGAGTGGCTAACATATTGCATTCAAAATGGAGTTCCTGATGGACTCTGACCTTCTTCCCAACTATTTCACTTTTCATTACATTCATTAGAGTCAATTACCATAATTAGCTGACACCTTTCCAGGGATTGCCAGCTTGCTGTGGTGGAGACGCTTGAGTTTTCTATTGATTCCAAAAGTAATTTTGTCAGGACCTCTC
Organism: Hemiscyllium ocellatum; assembly: GCF_020745735.1. NCBI lineage: Eukaryota > Metazoa > Chordata > Chondrichthyes > Orectolobiformes > Hemiscylliidae > Hemiscyllium > Hemiscyllium ocellatum. Next base: position 57,652,084 of record NC_083407.1, on the reverse strand, counting down.
AACAATTTACATTATCCTACAGCGATGTCTGCCATATCTGTCACATCATATTTATTTAATTCTATTTGAGCTATTAGTTCATCTATTTTGTTTCAAGTATTATGTACAGTGGATATAGAAACTTTAGTTTTGTCCTTTTATTATTTTTGTAACTTACAGCTTTAGCTGTTGATTTGCTTTTAGATTTATAATCTCCATCCCTCACTGTCATAATTTGCTTATTTCCCAACAACACTTGCCTTTCTTGTCTTGCCTCTATTTTTTAAATTTACCACATCTAACATTTCATCCCTTGCTGCCAATGTTTAGTTTAAAACCCTTCCTACTTCCCTTGCTTTTGGTTTGCTAGAATACTAATCCCAATGTAGCACGTGTAGGCACTTCCAACAGTACAGCCTCCACTTTCCCCAGTCCCAGTGCCCCACAAATTGGAAACCTACTTCTCCCACACCCACTTCTTCCATAGAGGTTTCCCACACCATTACCTATGCTGTTCTGTTTCTTAATTTGTTGCCTACTACATGTATTATATAGAACATCATTCCCTTATCCTGTCTATATCATTGGTACTATATGGCCTGTGATGACTGAATCACCCCGTCCCAATATAAATTCCTCTTTAGCCTTGAGCAGATGTCCTGAACATCGGCAATGGGCAGGCAACACAGACTTCTGCAGCGAAGAGCAGGAGTCTAACCACAACATGCCCAACCCCCTCCCCCCACCCCGACACACACACACACACACACACACACACACACACACACACACACACACACACCCCTATATTATTCCAACTACCATTATCTTCTCTTTTGCTTCCCAAACTTGAATAGCTTCCTGTAGCATGGTGGCATGTTCAATTTACACATCCGTCCCACAATCCGCACTATCATTCAGACAGGCTAAAGGAATTTCAAACATGTTGGATAACTGCAAAGACAAACTCCTGTATTCTGTGTTATCTTACCTGTCACAGTTGCATTTACATTTCCCTGTCACTGACCACTGATCAAATCAGAGCACCCCATCCTAAGGCATGCAACCACCTTCTCCAGAATATCCACCTAACTTGCCTTCTCCTTGATGTACGGCAGTGTCTGCAGCTTAGCTTCTAGTTCAATGAGTCTGAGCCATCAATCCTCAACCTGCAAATTTGTTGAGAGCTGTTGCTACGCAGAGATGTGTAGGATTGTGCAGTTAAGGTCACCATCAGATAAAATATTATTGAAAGGCAGAATAGGCTTGAGGCAACAAATAACTAATTTTTTTACCTTCTAACCATGGGATCAGTGGATATCTTGTCAGGCAGAATGTCAGAGTGACTCAAATGTAGATGATGCAGAATGGTGCCAACTTGAATGCTACCAATGGTACATTGATCTGAAAGATTTTCTGAGTGTAGTCACATACCAGTGCACCTTGTGGGAACGGAATCTGTTTGAGATGTCAAACAGTGCCAACAGAAACAAATATCTATCAATGGCACCTTGTACTATATGGGGCAGCTTACAATCCTTACGGAGCTGAGAACTCAGATATTACGTATTAGAGGTGTGTGCCTTATAATGACAACCAAATTGTTGACTGAGCACTGTCCAAAATGGTTAAAAATAAAGAACTTTATCGCAATTATCTTGCAAATGGGAAACTTACTTTTCCTATTTTATAGCTAGAATAAACATCTTTCACCAAATCCCAGGATTTAGCTCAGCTACTCCCATACCTTTCAACTTCTTATGGAACTGCAATGAAGATTAAGTTTAAAATTTGAGTCATGAGATCATTCACAACTGTAATCACAGGGTTACATATTCTTACAACGGTGTTTAATACCATCAGTGATGGAAACGTGGACAGGGATGACTTTTTGTCCAATATTGCCAAGTTGTTCATATCTATAATAAATGCATGGCCAGTCAATCAAAACTCAAGACAAGACTCTTTGAACTGTAATTGATCTGTAAGTAGCCTAGATGGTTTGCACAAATGTGAATTGTAAGGTTACAAGAACACAAGTAGAGGAACAGCAAATATTGCTCACACCACAAACTACAACTGGTGTCCAAGAATTGACAACATGCCTTGAAGTAACCAGTCCAACAAATCATTTGTTTTTCATGCCAGATCAGTAGCTCCTTTCAGACAGTGAACTGAATGATTATCAATGCAAACTCTTTCTAAAAGCCTATTTCAGCATTTCATTTTCAACAGAGTGATGTTTTTGTGATTGCAAAAAATATTATCCTGCTTTATGAAAGTTCTGATAATGTTATGATACTCTTTAGACAATGCCAATCAACTGTCATTTATATAGGAAAATAAAAGCAACTGCTTTAAGTTGAGACTGCTTATAAATTCATTTGTGTCAGGAAGGAGAATAATTGCTAGTTGGCCACAAATTTACAAGGGCCCGAGCTAATTGCACTGTCCTCCCCAGCAGCAATTATTTTTTAAACTTGCAACTAGTTTATACTATTACCACACATGATATATTTGACTGGTAGCTTTAAATAGATAAAGGATAATTCCATCACAAAATATTTCCACTAAGCACAAGAGCTCATGGTTCTCAACAACAACAATCATGGGAAATTTTGGATTAGTGCTGCTGGAAGAGCACAGCAGTTCAGGCAGCATCAGAGGAGCAGCAAAATCAATCTTTCAGGCAAAAGCCCTTCATCAGGAATAAAGACAGTGAGCCTGAAGCGTGGAGAGATAAGCTAGAGGAGGGTGGGGGTGGGGAGAAAGTAGCATGGAGTACAATAGCTGAAAATGTGTTGCTGGAAAAGCGCAACAGGAGAGGCAGCATCCAAGGAGCAGGAGAATCGATATTTCGGGCATGAGCCCTTCTTCAGGAATGAGGAAAGTGTGTCCAGCAGGCTAAGATAAAAGGTAAGAAGGAGGGACTTGGGGGAGGGCCATTGGAAATGTGATAGGTGGAAGGAGGTCAAGGTGAGGATAATAACCGGAGTGGGGGTGAGGGGGCGGAGAGGTCAGGAAGAAGATTGCAGGTTAGGAGGGCGGTGCTGAGTTCGAGGGATTTGATGAGACAATGTGGGGGGAGGGGAAATGAGGAAACTGGAGAAATCTGAGTTCATCCCTTGTGGTTGGAGGGTTCCTAGGCGGAAGATGAGGCGTTCTTCTTCCAGCCGTCGTATTGCTATGGTCTGGCGATGGAGGAGTCCAAGGACCTGCATGTCCTTGGTGGAGTGGGAGGGGGAGTTGAAGTGTTGAGCCACGGGGTGGTTGGGTTGGTTGTCTGGGTGTCCCAGAGGTTTTCTCTGAAACATTCCGCAAGTAGGCGGCCTGTCTCCCCAATATAGAGGAGGCCACATCCGGTGCAGCGGATGCAGTAAATGATATGTAAATGGAGGTGCATGTGAATTTGTGGTGGATATGGAGGAAAGGGGAGAGGTGTGGGCGCAAGTTTTGCATTTCTTGCGGTTGCAGGGGAAGGTGCCAGGAGTGGAGGTTGGGTTAGTGGGGGGTGTAGACCTGACGAGGGAGTCACGGAGGGAGTGGTCTTTTCGGAATGCTGATAGGGGAGGGGATGGAAATATATCTCTGGTGGTGGGGTCCGTTTGGAGGTGGCGGAAATGACAACGGATGATACGATGTATATGGAGGTTGGTGGGGTGGTAGGTGAGGACCAGTGGGGTTCTGTCCTGATGGCGATTGGAAGGGCGGGGCTCAAGGGTGGAGGAGCAGGAAGTGGAGGAGATGCAGTGAAGGGCATTGTCGATCACGTCTGGGTCTTTGAAGAAGGAGGCCATCTGGGTTATACGGTATTGGAACTGGTCCTCCTGGGAGCAGATGTGGCGGAGACGAAGGAATTGGGAATACGGGATGGCATTTTTACAGGGGGCAGGGTGGGAGGAGGTGCAGTCTAGGTAGCTGTGGGAATCGGTCGGTTTATAGTAAATGTCCGTGTTGATTCGGTCGCCCGAGATAAAAATGGAAAGGTCTAGGAAGGAGTCTGAGACGGTCCAGATAAATTTGAGGTCAGGGTGGAAGGTGTTGGTAAAGTGGATGAACTATTCAACCTCCTCGTGGGAGCACAAGGCAGCGCCGATACAGTCATCGATGTAACTCATGCCCGAAACGTCGATTCTCCTGCTCCTTGGATGCTGTCTGACCTGCTGCGCTTTTCCAGCAACACATTTTCAGCTCTGACCTCCAGTATCTGCAGTCCTCACTTTCTCCATGGAGTACAATAGGTGAGTGGGGGAAGTGAATGAAGGTGATAGGTCAGGGAGGAGAGTGCCTGTCTTGAAGAAGTTTTCCTCCTCTCTCTATAAGAATCTCAGGGAGTCCCTCTCCTCCTGCAACTCCCAGGTCATTTCTTCTGCCCTGAAGCTCTTCAACTATGTCCTGAAACAAACTCATTACCACAGCCACACTTGCTTCCTCAGTGCCTGCATCCGTAGCCAACTCATCCCACACGGACTCCAGACCACCTTTAAACCAGTAGAGTTTGGACCCGAACAGGACAAACAGTACAGACTACAGATTCAAAAACACCAGCAACAATTCTTCTTCAAGATCCTCCGCTCCACGCTTGCAGCAATGTGCCGGCACCTAACCTCTCTACAGTCTGCCCTGCCTCAGCTGAGGGCCACACTCTCTCAGAATTGCAAAGGACCTGAAGAAGGGTTTATGCCCGAAACGTCGATTCTCCTTCTCCTTTGATGCTGCCTGACCTGCTGCGCTTTTCCAGCAGCACAGTTTCAAGCTCTGATCCCCAGCAGCTGCAGTCCTCACTTTCTTTTAAAGGACCCACTCTGTACTACATCCTCAGGAGAATTCATACTCTCAACAAACAGTTTTTCAACTCCATCTTAAACATCAAAACTGTAAGTACAACAAACTTTTATCAACCCACCTCCATAACCAGCGCTCCTCAAACATTCCAGAAGATTCCCCCGGCCTCTGGAACTACTTGGACTCCATTAGCCATGTGGCTGGTGCAGCTGCCACCCCCATGCTGATTGATTATGTCACTTCCGCCCCGATCATGGCCACTCCCACAACCACTTCCGCCCCTCAAAATTCCTCGTACATCACATGTGACATCACTTCCACCCCTCACATCATCGCTGATGTCACACGCTCAGTGGCTTCCGCCACCCCTACTGCCGTGTCTGCCACTTCCACTCCCACCAATGCCACTCACCTGCATTCTGCTGACATGCCCCCCACAGACCCCACTGTCACTATCCCCACCCTCCAGAACCCCAAGGGGAACACTACCCCTGCTCATGACCCCACCTTCATTCCTCCCATCATCACACCCACTCCAGTTACTGGCTCCGCCCTCACTCCCAGCTCAACACCAAAACCAGATCCCAGCTCCCAGCCCTACCGAGTTTTCACCATCCCTCCAAATCTTCCCCTCACTGAGGACGAATGATTAGTCCTCAGCAAAGGACTCACCTTCATCCCCCTCCGCCCACGCATCAATGATTTTAATACACGCCGTGACGTCGAACACTTCTTCTGCCGCCTCCGCCTCCAAGCTTACTTTCACAATCAGGATTCCCGCCCACCTTCCGAGGACCCCTTCGCCCACCTCCAACACACTGCATCCACTTGGACACCTTGCACTGGCCTATTACCCACCCTCAACCTCTTCATTTCCAACTGCCGCCGGGATATTAACAACCTCAACCTGTCTACCCCCCTCCCCCACTCCAACCTCTCAGCCTCACAATGCGCAGCCCTCCAATCCCTCTGCTCGAAGCCCAACCTCACCATCAAGCCAGCAGATAAAGGGGGTACAGTGGTAGTCTGACGCACTGACCTCTACACCGCTGAAGCCAAACGCCAACTCGAGGACAACTCTTCCTACCGCCCCCTCGACCATGACCCCACCCCCCATCACCAAACCATCATCTCCCAGGCGATACAGAACCTCATCACCTCAGGAGATCTCCCACCCACAGCTTCCAACCTCATAGTCCAGAAAACCCGCACTGCCCGATTCTACCTCCTTCCCAATATCCACAAGCCTGACCACCCTGGCCGACCCATTGTCTCAGCATGCTCCTGCCCCACTGAACTCATCTCTACCTACTTCTACACTGTCCTATCCTAGTCCAGGAACTCCCCACATACGTTCAAGACACCACCCACACCCTCCACCTCCTCCAAGACTTCTGTTTCCCCGGCCCCCAATGCCTCATCTTCACCATGGACATCCAATCCCTCTACACCTCCATCCTCAATGACCAGGGCCTCCAAGTCCTCTGTTTCTTCCTCTCCAGATGTCCCCAACAGTACCCTTCCACCAACACTCTCATTTGTTTGGCCGAACTGGTCCTCACCCTTAACAATTTCTCCTTCAAATCCTCCCACTTCCTCCAGACCAAAGGGGTAGCCATGTGCACATGTATGGGCCCCAGCTATGCCTGTCTCTTTATTGGCTATGTAGAACAGTTGATCTTCCATAATTACACCGGCACCACTCCCCACCTCTTCCTCCCCTACATTGATGACTGCATTGGCGCCACCTCATGCTCCCACAAGGAGGTTGAGCAATTCATCAACTTCACCAACACATTCCACCCTGACCTTAAATCTCTGACACCTCCCTCCCCTTCCTGGAACTCTCCATCTCCATTAATGACGCCCGACTTGACACTGACATTTTTTACAAACCCACCGACTCCCACAGCTACCTGGATTACACCTCTCCCCACTCTATCACTTGCAAAAATGCCATCCCGTATTCCCAATTCCTCCGCCTCTGCCGTATCTGCTTCCAGGAGGACCAGTTCCACCACAGAACATACCAAATGGCCTCCTTCTTTACAGACCGGAATTTCCTTTCCCACATGGTTAAAGGTGCCCTCCAACGCATCCTGTCCACATCCCGCACCTCCGCCCTCAGACCCCACCCCTCCAACTGTAACAAGGACAGAACGCCCCTGGTGCTCACCTTCCACCCTACCAACCTTCACATAAACCAAATCATCCGCCAACATTTCCGCCATCTCCAAAAAGACCCCACTACCAGGGATATATTTCCCTCCCCACCCCTTTCCGCCTTCCGCAAAGACCATTCCCTCTTTGACTACCTGGTCAGGTCCACGCCCCCAGCCCCCACAACCCACCCTCCCATCCTGGCACCTTCCCCTGCCACCGCAGGAACTGCAAAACCTGCGTCCACTCCTCCTCCCTCACCTCCATCCAAGGCCCTAAAGGAGCCTTCCATTTCCATCAAAGTTTTACCTGCGCATCCACCAATATCATTTATTGTATCCGTTGCTCCCGATGTGGTCTTCTGTACATTGAGGAGACTGGATGCCTCCTAGCAGATCACTTTAAGGAACATCTCCGGGACACCTGCACCAATCAACCACACCGCCCTGTGGCCCAACATTTCAACTCCCCCTCCCACTCTGCCGAGGACATGGAGGTCCTGGGCCTCCTTCACCGCCGCTCCCTCACTACCTGATGCCTGGAAGAAGAACACCTCATCTTCCCCCTCGGAACACTTCAACCCCAGGGCATCAATGTGGACTTCAACAGTTTCCTCATTTCCCCTTTCCCCACCTCACCCTAGTTCCAAACTTCCAGCTCAGCACTGTTCCCATGACTTGTCCTACCTGCCTATCTTCTTTTCCACCTATCCACTCCACCCTTCTCCCCGACCTATCACCTTCATCCCCTCCCCCACTCACCCATTGTACTCTATGCTACTTTCTCCCCACCCCCACCCTCCTCTAGCTTATCTCTCCACGCTTCAGGCTCTCTGCCTTTATTCCTGATGAAGGGCTTTTGCCCGAAACATCGATTTTGCTGCTTGTTGGATGCTGCCTGAACTGCTGTGCTCTTCCAGCACCACTAATCCAAAATCTGGTTTCCAGCATCTGCAGTCATTGTTTTTACCTAATCATGGGAACTTGCCTGTCAGTATAAACATTGCACAGGAAAGCTCAAGACTATGTTCCATCATATAAATGCACAATATGATTATTTTGTAAACTCAAAAGAGAAAAAAGCAGCAACCCTTGGGACAAAAAACGCCTTAACAAAGGAGGCAGTGCATGGAGCAACTGAAGATTGCCAGGGGCAAATTTAGAAAGCACTTTCTAAAAGGGATAACTTTATGAAACATGGTGCAAAGGCAAAAGAGTCTAAGAGAGAGTTCTCATCTCTCACAATGAACATTACCATAATCTATATTTAGGCTCCATAAGGCACAGCTGCAAGGAAGAGTGAAAACACAAGAAAAGAAATTAGACTAGTGCTATTGAATCAATAAAACCTCAGAAAATCAGCTAGGCCTTGCTGAAAATGGGGAAGCCTAAAGAACATAAATGAGAGTCTAGCAGAAGGAAACAGAATCTGACACAATAAAGGATTTAAAAGATCTCAACCCAGCAATTAAGTCACAATTTGGCAGGAAGATTTATAAAAGTAGCAGCCAGAGTACTTGTGTTAAAATGTTTTATAGAAGAAAATGCATGCTGTTTCAGACCATGAAAGGTGGGGAAATAAAATTCATGGTACCTGGGAAGAAGTGGGAAACTCCATCTTAGCTGCAAAAAGATGGAAAATTCTAGAAATCATTTCTAGCCACCATTTCAATCATTAACCCTTGTCTTGGAAAACCTTGGAAAAAAAAATCAGCTGGGAAGTAGTTTATGATACAGTGTTGCAAATAAACTGATTTAGAAAGCTGTAAATTACTACAAACAGATATCAAGACAATTTAAAGGTTTATTGAAAAATTCAACAGAGTTTTGTAGAAATCCAGAGTTAAAAGAAGAGTCAACAGTAAATGAAAAGTAAAAGGAGATTTTGTGGTCAGGAACAGGACTCCTGGAAGGTATGTTGCCTCCCAGGTACCAGAGTTTAAGATGTCGCCAATCGGATTTACAAGATTCTGATGGGGGAGGGTGAGCAGCCAGAAATCGTACATATTGGCACCAATGACATAGCCAGAGGATTGAGGATCTGAAAAGTGACTATAGACAGCTAGGATGGAAGCTGAAGAGCAGGACAAATAGAGTAGTGTTCTCAGGTTTGCTACCGGTGCCATGAGACAGTGAGGTGAGGAACAGTCGGTGAGTGCAGCTTAACATGTGGTTGCGCAGCTGGTGCAGGAGGGAGGGCTTCAGATATTTAGACTATTGGGATGCCTTCTAGTAAAGGTAGGACCTGTACATGAAAGACGGGGTGTACCTGAACTGGAGGGGCACAAATGTACAGGGTGGGAAATTTGCTTGAGTGGTTTGCGAGGGTTTAACATAGTTTGGCAGTGGGGTGGGAACCAGAGCTACACATCTGAGGGTGGGGGTAGTCGTAGATGAGGCAGTGACAGGATGTAGTGAACCTATTCAGAAAGGTTTTTCATGTGATGGAACAAAGGGATTAGTTAAAGCATGTCTGCTTTAACACAAAGAGTGTCAGAAATAAGAGTGCTGAACTTAGAGCATGGATCAGTACTTAGGACTATGCTGTTGTAACCATAACAGAGATGTGGGTTTCAGAGGTGCAGGAATGCTTGCTAGATGTTCCAGGGTTTAGTACATTTAAAAGGAAAGGGCGGGGAAACGGAGAGAGAGGAAGGGGTGTAGCATTGCCAATCAGAGAGTGCACCACAGCTACAGAAATTAAGGTAGTTGAGGAAGGTTTGTCTACTGAGTCAGTATGGGTGGAAGTTAGGAACAGCAAGGGAGCAGCCAACTCACTGGGGATTTTCTACAGACCCCCAATAGCAGTAGGGAGATTGAAGGACTCATAGGCTGGTAGATTTTGGAAAAATGTGGATGTAGCAGGGTTGTTGTTATGGATGACTCAAACTTTCCCAATATTGATTGGAACCTCCTTAGTGCAGATTGTTTGGATGGAGCCACTTTTGTCAGGTGTGTTCAGGAAGGTTTCCATACTCAGTATGGAGACAGGCCAATAAGGGGAGAGGCTATTTTGGATTTGCTGCTCGGCAATGAGCCAGGACAGGTGCCAGATCTCACAGTGGGAGAACATTTTGGTGACAGTGATCACAACTGCCTCACATTTATCATAACCATGGAGAGGGAAAGGAGCAGTTACCATGGGAAAATATTTAATTCGGGTAAAGGAAATTATGGCACAAACAGACAGGAGTTGGGAATTGCAGATTGGGAGCAATTGTTCCAAAGAAAGGGCACAACAGACATGTGGAGACTGTTTAAGGAGCAGTTGTTGCGAGTGATGTATAAATTTGCTCCTCTGAGACAGACAAGAAGGGGTAAGATTAAGGAGCCTTGGATGATGAGAACAGAAGAGCTTCTCATCAAAAGCAAGAAGTCTTAAGGTGGAGGAAACAAATGTCTAGCACAGCTTTAGAGGAATACAGGCTTGCTAGGAAGCAACTCAGAAATAGGCTAAGGAGAGCCAGGAGGGGGCATGAAAAATGCTTGGCAGGAAGAATTAGGGAGAACCCAAAGGCATTTTACTCAAAGGTGAGGAACAAGAGAATGATCACGGAGAAAGTAGGGCCTGTCAGGGCTGGCATAGGGAACTTGTGGCTGGAGTCTGAGCAGGTAGAGAAAGCCCTAAATGAGTTTTTTTGCTCAATAAGGAAAAGGAAGTTGTTGTGAATGAGAACTTTGAGGAGCTGCCAAACAGGCTTGACCAGATCAAGATTGATAAAGTTGATGTGCTGGAAAGTTTGGAAAACAGTAAGATTGATAAGTCCCCAGGGCCAGACCAGATTTATCCTAGGTTGCTCTGGGAAGCAAGAAATGCGGTTGCTAAGCCGCTGGCGAAGATCTTTGCTTCCTCACTCTCCACAGGAGTCATACCAGAGGATTGGAGGGAGGCAAATGTTGTTCCCCTTTTCAAGAAGGGTAATAGGGAAATCCCTAGCAATAATAAACTAGTCAGTCTTACATTTGTGATCAGCACGATTTTGGAAAGAATTCTGGGGGATAGGATTTGTGACTATTTGGAAAAGCATTGCGTGATTAAAGGCAGTCACATGGCTTTGTAAGGGACAGGTCTGGATAAATGCGAAGTGATGCATTTTGGAAGGTTGAACTTGAATGCTGAATATAGGATTAAAGATGGGAGGAATAGAGGGATCTTGGTGTTTACGTGCATAGCTCCCTCAAAGTTGCCCACCAAGTGGATAGTAAAAAATGAGGTCTGCAGATGCTGGAGATCACAGCTGCAAATGTGTTGCTGGTCAAAGCACAGCAGGTTAGGCAGCATCTCAGGAATAGAGAATTCGACGTTTCGAGCATAAGCCCTTCATCAGGAATAAGAGAGAGAGAGCCAAGCCGGCTGAGATAAAAGGTAGGGAGGAGGGACTAGGGGGAGGGGCGATGGAGGTGGGATAGGTGGAAGGAGGTCAAGGTGAGGGTGATAGGCCGGAGTGGGGTGGGGGCGGAGAGGTCAGGAAGAGGATTGCAGGTTAGGAGGGCGGTGCTGAGTTGAGGGAACCGACTGAGACAAGGTGGGGGGAGGGGAAATGAGGAAGCTGGAGAAATCTGAATTCATACCTTGTGGTTGGAGGGTTCCCAGGCGGAAGATGAGGCGCTCCTCCTCCAGCCGTCGTGTAGTTGTGTTCTGCCGGTGGAGGAGTCCAAGGACCTGCATGTCCTCGGTGGAGTGGGAGGGGGAGTTAAAGTGTTGAGCCACGGGGTGATTGGGTTGGTTGGTTCGGGCGGCCCAGAGGTGTTCTCTGAAGCGTTCCGCAAGTAAGCGGCCTGTCTCACCAATATAGAGGAGGCCACATCGGGTGCAGCGGATGCAATAGATGATGTGTGTGGAGGTACAGGTGAACTTGTGGCGGATATGGAAGGATCCCTTGGGGCCTTGGAGGGAAGTGAGTGTGGAGGTGTGGGCGCAAGTTTTACATTTCCTGCGGTTGCAGGGGAAGGTGCCGGGGGTGGAGGTTGGGTTGGTGGGGGGTGTGGATCTGACAAGGGAGTCACGAAGGGAGTGGTCCTTGCGGAACGCTGATAGGGGAGGGGAGGGAAATATATCCTTGGTGGTGGGGTCCGTTTGGAGGTGGCGGAAATGGCGGCGGATAATACGTTGTATGCGCAGGTTGGTGGGGTGGTAGGTGAGAACCAGTGGGGTTCTGTCTTGGTGGCGGTTGGAGGAGCGGGGCTCAAGGGCGGAGGAGCGGGAAGTGGAGGAGATGCGGTGGAGGGCATCGTCGATCACGTCTGGGGGGAATCTGCGGTCCTTGAAGAAGGAGGCCATCTGGGTTGTGCGGTGTTGGAATTGGTCCTCCTGGGAGCAGATGCGGCGGAGACGAAGGAATTGGGAATATGGGATGGCGTTTTTACAGGGGGCAGGGTGGGAGGAGGTGTAGTCCAGGTAGCTGTGGGAGTCAGTCGGTTTATAATAGATGTCTGTGTTGAGTCGGTCGCCCGAGATAGAAATGGAAAGGTCTAGGAAGGGGAGGGAGGAGTCTGAGACAGTCCAGGTGAATTTCAGGTCGGGATGGAAGGTGTTAGTAAAGTTGATGAACTGTTCAACCTCCTCGTGGGAGCACGAGGCAGCGCCGATACAGTCATCGATGTAGCGGAGGAAAAGGTGGGGGGTGGTGCCAGTGTAGTTGCGGAAGATGGACTGTTCCACATATCCTACGAAGAGGCAGGCATAGCTGGGGCCCATGCGGGTGCCCATGGCAACTCCTTTAGTTTGGAGGAAGTGGGAGGATTGAAAAGAGAAGTTATTCAGGGTGAGGACCAGTTCAGTCAGTCGAAGGAGGGTGTCAGTGGAAGGGTACTGGTTAGTGCGGCGGGAAAGGAAGAAGCGGAGGGCTTTGAGTCCTTCGTGATGGGGGATGGAGGTGTACAGGGACTGGATGTCCATAGTGAAAATAAGGCGTTGGGGACCGGGGAAGCGAAAATCCTGGAGGAGGTGGAGGGCGTGGGTGGTGTCCCGAACGTAGGTGGGGAGTTCTTGGACTAAAGGGGACAGGACCGTGTCGAGGTATTGGGAGATGAGTTCGGTGGGGCAGGAGCAGGCTGAGACAATGGGTCGGCCGGGGCAGGCAGGTTTGTGGATTTTGGGCAGGAGGTAGAAACGGGCGGTGCGGGGTTGTGGGACTATGAGGTTGGAGGCGGTGGATGGGAGATCCCCTGAGGTGATGAGGTCCTGGATGGTCTGGGAGATGATGGTTTGGTGGTGGGAGGTGGGGTCGTGGTCAAGGGGGCGATAAGAGGAGGCGTCCGCGAGCTGGCGTTTGGTTTCAGCGGTGTACAGGTCAGTGCGCCAAACTACCACCGCGCCTCCCTTGTCTGCGGGTTTGATGGTGAGGTTGGGATTGGAGCGGAGGGAGTGGAGGGCTGCACGTTCTGAGGGTGAGAGGTTGGAGTGGGTGAGAGGGGTGGACAGGTTGAGTCGGTTGATGTCACGGCGGCAGTTGGCTATAAAGAGGTCGAGGGCGGGTAGGAGGCCTGCACGGGGTGTCCAGGTGGATGGGGTGTGTTGGAGGCGGGAGAAGGGGTCGTCAGAGGGTGGGCGGGAGTCTTGGTTGTGAAAGTAGGCACGGAGGCGAAGGCGGCGGAAGAATTGTTCAATATCTCGCCGCGTAAGTGGATAGGGCTGTTAAGAAAGCATATGGTGTTTTGGCTTTCATTCACAAGGGGATCAAGTTTAAGAGCTGTGAGGTTTTGCTGCAGCTCTACAAGTCCCTGGTGAGACCACATTTGCAATATTGTGTCCAGTTCTGGTCGCCTTACTATAGGAAACATGTGGAGGTTTTGGAGAGGGTGCAAAGAAGATTTATCAGGATGCTGCCTGGACTGGAGGGCTTGCCTTATGAAGAAAGGTTGACTGAGCTCAGACCTTTTTCTCTGGAGAGAAGGAGGAAGAGAGGTGACCTGATTGAAGTCTTCAAGGTAATTAAAGCATGGATAGAGCTGATAGCCAGAGACCTTTCCCCAGGGCAGGATTGACTGGCATGAGGGCTGATAGTTTTAAGGTCTTAGGAGGAAGGTATAGCGATGTCAGAGGTAGGTTCTTTACGCAAAGAGTTATGAATGCATGGAATGCGTTGCCAGCTGTTGGAGTGGATGCAGAGTCATTAGGGACATTTAAACGACTGCTGAACATGCACATGGACAGTTGTGATTTGCGGGGAGCGTAGGTGAGATTATTTTATTTTAGATTAGGATTACTCCTCAGCAGGACATCGTGGGCCAAAGGGCCTATACTGTGCTGTACTTTCTATGTTCTATGTTCTACGTTCTAAAAACAGATTTATTACTTCCTAGCAGAGTCAAGATCAGAGAAGAATCATATCGCAACTATGATTATATTTAATGGAGACAACTCCTCTTAAGATGCAGTACTACCTCTAAATTAAAGCACCAAGACTGAAGCTGAGCAAGGGAATACATTAATGTTATGAGCAGACAGAACACCATGCAGTCTCGCAGCATGACAGGCTCTTCAGTCCATAATGACCATGTTTCCAAATTAAACTTGTCCCACTTGCTTGTGTTTGGCCCATATCCCTTCAAACTTTTCTTATTCATGAATTTATCAAATGTCTTTTAAACATCTATCACTTCCTCTGGCAATTCATTCACACACGAACCGTTCTCTGGTAAAAAAGATTGCCCCATGTCCTTTTTAAATCTTTCTCCCTTCACCTGAAAAATATGCCCCCAACCTTTGAACTCTCACACTTTAGGAGAAAATAACCCTTGCCATTCACCTTATCTATGCCCCTCATAATTTTATAAACCTCAATAAGGTTACACTTCAAACTTCTATGCTGCAGTGAATACAGTCCCAGCCTTTCTGGTCTATTTTTATATCTTAAACCTTTCATTCTTGGCAACATTTCAGGAATTTTTTTCTGAACCCTCTCCTTTAATAATATCCTTTCTATAACAGAGTGACCAGAAATGCATACTGTACTCCAAAAAAGCCTCACCAACATCCCTTACAACCTTAATATAATATCCCAACTCCTATACTCAAAAGTCTGAGCAATTACAGCAAGTGTACTAAATACCTTTTTAACCACCCTTTCTACCTATAATGCAAGTTTCAACGAAGTGTGTACCTAAATCCCTGGGTCTATCTGTTCTACAACACTACCTATTGCTTTAACATTAATTGTAAACATCCTGTCCTTTCTTGGATTACCAAAACTCAATTTAAACTCCAACAGCTACTTTTCAGTCCATTGACCCAATTGCTCAAGATCTTCTTGTGATCTTAGATAACTTTCTTTACAGTCAACTATACCGCATATTTTAGTAACATCTACAAACTTACCTCCCAAATTTTCATCAAAATCATTTATATCAATGGCAAAAAAAAGTGGATCCAGCACTGATCTCTGTGGAGCACCACTGGTCATCAGCGCCCAGTCCAAAGAGCAACCATCCACCATCATCCTCTGTCTCTTCCCACAAAGCCAATTTTGTATCCAATTGGTAAGCTCACCCTGAATCCTATGTGATCAAACTTTACTAATTAGCATATCAAAGAGATGTTTGAAGATTTCTTAAAAATGTAGATAATTACTTCATTTTAAGAGCAAATAAAAGTCTTGAACAAATGAGAATTAATGAAAGGGTACACTTTCCAGGAAAATCCATCGACAATTGCATTAGGTGAGTGGACAACTATAAATATAGAGCTTTGAAATCAGGATTCATAAGAGACAGAATTGTCATCAGATTTCTTGATGAAACATCCTAAGATTTCTTACAAAGCAAAGAGATTTAGCTTTCCGGAAAGTTATTAAGATTGTGCTGGAAGACTGACTGCCTGAACCTGAGAAGATCAATACTATCTCAAGAGTGTATTCATTTTACAAAGTATGGATCCTCTTAAGAGCTAAGACAAACCTACACAGGGAACAGGTTAAACAATCAATGTTAAGAATTAGTGTCAACGTTGTGGAATTCTGATGCCTCACAATCATAAAGTTCGGCCATCACTAAGGAATGCTACATTGGCAAAGATGTGGGTCAGTGCCAGAAGATGTGCAGAAGTAAGACACAGTTTCAAAACTGCAGAAATAACCATGGTCACACAAGTATAGAGGGCCACAATATAAAATGCACATCAGCAATTGAAAGGGTGTCTGTATTTAATGAGATACCTTAATTGGAGAAGATATCCAAGGCATTCCTAAGAAAATTAATGAATCAAGATGAGCTGGAAGACACAGAACTTGCCTAAATCAATGGATATCCTTTTGTTTTTGAGTTTGATACTGGTACAAGTGTTATTGTCCTATTAAACCAGCTACCATTAGCTGAAGAAACAGAAGCTACTACCTACAGAAGAAAGACTACATGGTGTAGGTGGAATAACTGTTAGAAGCACAGATATGTGACAAGTTACACAACAATGGAAAGCATAAAATGGATTTGAAAATGTACAATGTGTTCACAATCAACGAACTTCACTCTGAGCCTATGTACATGTCTCAAATTCAACTTCATCAGAAGTGTTGGAAAAGATTTTTCCATAGAACAACTGGTCAGGAAGCAAACAGCTGTCCAAACATTGGGTGAAGAAAAAATATTATTATCCAACTAGTCAAAGGGCTACCTGTCGAAAACTTCATTGGGTTTTCCAGACTTATAACAGATCCCCAAAAAAGGAAATATTTCACTGAGATCACTTATGTTAGCATAGGGGAGCTGTTTAACACTTAACATAGAGGAGATCACAGATTTCATGGAATTGGTGAAAGTGTTCAACGTACTACCTTCCAAAATAGTTTCATTGTCAGTGATACAGCTAAGCGAGCAGCAATCTTTCAGTAACATGGAACATGGCTGAGAATCTGAAAGTTTACTTCACTGATCAATCAATCACAATGAAGATTTCTAGCCTGACTATTAAATTGAGTGAGATGTGCTGCAGATAATTCCAAAGGAGCCAGAACAATGTCTAGAGATACAGGGCATAGTCAAGCTGAGATACATAGATAAAAGCAAAATGTTGCAGATGCTGGCAATCTGAAACAAACACAGAGAAAACTGGAGAAATTCAGCAAGTTTGGTGACATTTGTGGAGAAACAGGTAAGAGGAAGACATTTCCAGGTCTGAAATTCTAGGACATTGTACATTAGAGATTGTTTCTTCCAGTTAGAGAGAGATTTGTCTACTCCAGAAATCCAGGATAGTATAAGGAAAGAAATATTCATTCTTTGAGCAGCTGTCTTCCAATAAGAGAATTCTAGAAATTGACAGTTCTCTGGATAAGGTGCATATAAAGAACAATATTGTCCAGACGGAATGTCCTTGCGATAAAAGATCATCCTGTGGAGAAATGATCTACTCTTCAGATCCAGGGTTCACAGTCCTCAAACAAAAGTGTTACACATTTTCCCAAGTCTGAAGATAGTGTATCCTGAGGAAAGTGCAAAACCACCAGACCACCTGCATTTATGAAGTCGGAAACTTGGAGGAGGAGAGATGAGCTAGTGGTAAGTGTAATATTGCCATATATATGATTGTATAATAAGTTAACTGTCAGGAAAATGTTTAGAGGAGATACTGCATAAAGGGTCTAATGGTCATGTTACATTGCCTTCAGCTATTCAGATTGATGTCACACACACTGTGGTTGGAGACAGGGAGCTAAACTCCAACTTTCAGAGAGTGTGGATGTATCTGTACCACCTTCTGAGGGTTCTAGTAATTGTGGATGAGCAAACCTGTTTGTATTTATTGCTATCACGCAGTAAAAGATCAGAGATGGTCTCTAGATGACGAGAGGTGGTCATCTAGGAAAATACTATTGAAAATGTGTTGCTGGTTAAAGCACAGCAGGTTAGGCAGCATCCAAGGAATAGGAAATTCGACGTTTCGGGCATAAGCCCTTCATCAGGAATGAGGAGAGGGTGCCAGGTAGGCTAAGATAAAAGGCTGAAGAGTTTCTGTGCAGAGGAGATGACCTGGGGGGTGAAGTGAGAGAGAGACTCACTGAAATCCTTGTAGAGGGAGGAAGAGCGCTTCTTCAAGGAAGGCATCCTTGCAAGAGGATTCGCAGTAGGTTAAAATCTTCGAGTAAAAAGTGAGGTCTGCAGATGCTGGAGATCACAGTTGAAAATGTGTTGCTGGTTAAAGCACAGCAGGTTAGGCAGCATCCAAGGAATAGGAAATTCGACGTTTCGGGCATAAGCCCTTCATCCCTCTCCTCATTCCTGATGAAGGGCTTATGCCCGAAACGTCAAATTTCCTATTCCTTGGATGCTGCCTAACCTGCTGTGCTTTAACCAGCAACACATTTTCAACTGTGATCTCCAGCATCTGCAGACCTCACTTTTTACCTTTTATAGGAAAATACTATAGCAGGCGTCATTGGGGCTGAAGTCATCCAATCCAAGTGTTCAGTCATACTCCTGGCTTGTAGATGATGGATAGGTTTTAGGGGGTCAGCAGGCCATGCTTGTCTAATCTTGGAAACCAAGAACACTCAGGTCTGATACATAGAGTTGGTTCTGCTAATACACGTGTTTCTTCAACACTTGTTGGCTTTAACACAATTGAAGTATTAGACCATTATTTGCAGTACATGAACTTTCCTTACCTGTATTGGCTATAACACGATTCCAGCCCCATTAGTTCAAATGGCTTGGCTATTGTGCAATTTTCTAATAACGTGAGATCACACAAGAACGGTGCTTTTGCATTATATCAGAATTGACCGCATGTGGAGAGAAGATTACCTGGTGTTACAAAAGTGCAGCAGGCTTTTGGGGGTTAGTTCGCTCTGTTAGCTGGATGGCTGGCTTGTAATGTCATACCAACAGCATGGATTCAATTTCCAAACTGCCTACATTCACCATGAAGGTCCCACCTTCCCAATCTTGCGCTCTCACCTGAAGTATTGTTAACCTCAGGTTTAACTCACCTCCAGTTGTCTCGCTCCCACTCTGTAATGAAAAAATTGTCCTGTGGTATTCTGTGACTATGGCAACTTAAATCATTGCAGAATATGCAGCTTCTGACCTGTTCTTGTAGCAACAGTATTTATAAGGATGGGTTAGTTCAGTTTCTAGTGAATAGTCACTCTCCCCACCTCACCCCCACAGCATCCCAACTCGCCCCCCCCACACACACACACACACACCCCTCAAAACCACCACCCGCAGAAAGAGAATGGTGTGTGTTTCAGTGATAGTGGTACCATAGAATGTTAAGGGAAGGTGATTAGATTCTCCTTTTTTGGAGATGGTCATTGGCTGGTGTAAATATTATTTTCCACCATTCATAAGACTGAATGTTAGGCAAAAGTGAGGACTGCAGATGCTAGAGATTACACTCTAGACTGTCAGACTGAATGTTGCCCAGGTCATTTTGCTTATGAACTTAGATTGCTTTCAGTAACTAAGTAACTGTGATTGATTCTGAACACATTGCAATCATTGGCAAACTTCCCCATTACATTGAAAGGAAGCCTATTAATGGTACAGCTGAACATTGTTGGGTCTAGGACTCTACCCTGAGGAGCTCCTGGAGTGGTATCCCAGGATTATAATTGGCATGAGACAATCACAACTATCTTCTTTTTGCTAGATATGACTTGGACCAGTGGAGAACTTTCCCTGCAATTCCCATTTGCTTCAACTTTACTGGGGATCCTTGATGACACACTCAGTCAAGTGCTGCTTTTCTGTGAAAGCAATCAGTCTAATCTTAGCTCTTGACTTCAGCTCTTTTGCATATGTTTCCAACAAGGCCTCAGTGAAACCAAGCTGAATGCAAATCAAGGAAGGTAGCAAATCTATGGAGTTCTTCCACAGGAATCTATGTCTAATTGTTGTGATGTGGAATGATGAAACCATGAACAGATTTCCAAACAAAGACAAAATGTAAAATTGATGCCTAAGTGAATAGAGTCAGTGAAGATTGCTGAACAGAAATGTAACAGAAAGAAGGAATTAGTGTGGCATTTTAACTGAACGGCAGAATCATGGACAAGTAGTAATTTGTTAAAAAAAAAGAAGTGGAGAGAGTAGCAATTAGACTAGTGGAATACTGAAAAACAAAAATAAATGATACTGGAAATAGGTTGATCAACATCTGTGAAAGAACAGTGAAAGCAATATTCATGGTTAGACTCGTAAACAGGAAAAATAACATTCTCTATATAGTATTGGAACAAAGAGAAAGGAAATAAATTCAAGAGTGAATGTAAGTAGAATGATTTTAACTGCTTAAAGAAAACAGGAAGTTGTTGAGGTATTAGGAATAATATGAAATGATTGAAAGAAGTGTTGACTTCTTTCCAAACCACCAGTTTTTATATTGTCTTTAAAATGCATACAATAATGAAGTTGTCCTTGTATAGCAATTTGTACAAAACTAGGTATTCTAATACAGTTTCAGAGAGAAAGAATTTGTTTTTGTTTTAAAAAACATTTTAGGACTATTACAACATGAGAAAATGTGGCATTCAATTGGCACACAGGTAAGAGCAAATTGGATATGATAAACTTATTTGTTTTACAGTGCTGTTTGAGAGGTTGTAGCTGCAGCTGTGACCCTGTGCCATTATCTGTCCAAAGGCTTTTGGGATTTTGAATGCAAAAAGCTTCAAAGGTCTCTGATCCTGCCTCAGGGAGGCAACTTCCAGTGACTTCCCAGACCAATGTGATTCTACCCGCATCTGTAGCCTTGCCCCAATTGGCCAGGCAATTTTCACTAACTGGCTACATACCCATAGACCCCCTCATGCTCTGAACTTAAATTGGAGGATCAGGAAAGGCTGTGCAGGACTTCTTTAGGGTAGGAATTACATGTGAGCCAGACCTGGCAAAGATGGCTGATTTCCTTTCTTAAGAGATACCAGTGAACCAGATGAGCATTTATATCAATTGTCATGATCACCATCACTAGGTCAAGTCTTATTTTTCCAGTGTTATTAACTGAATTTAAATTTCACCAGTTGATGTGAAAACCACATCCCTGGATAGTTAACCCAGAGCCCTTGTGTACTAGTCTATTAACTTGATCATTATGCCAACACCTCACCTGCTCAGACAATGAAGACATGTGGACAACCTGAACAACATCTAGTCTTGGGCTTATAAATGGCAAGTAACATTTATGCCATACAAATTCCAGGCAGTGATCATCTCTAACATGAGAGAATCTAATCACCTCAGCTTGACGGTCAGCAGCATTATCATCACTCAATCCTTTACTGTCAACATCCAGGGGTTACCATTAACCAGAAACTTAATTGGGGGGAGCCATATAAATACAATGGCTGCAAGAACATGCCAGAAGCTGAAATTTCTTCAGTGAGTATTTCACCTTCTGACTCCACAAAGCTTCTCCACCATCCAGAAGGAAAAGAAAACACTGTGATGGAAAATTCTCCATTTGCATGAATAAGTGCAGCTCCAACAACAATTAAGAATTCAACACCATCCAGAATTTAAGCCTTTTTGATCAGCACCTCTTTCATCACCTTACACTTTCACTCCCTCCATCACCCATGCACAGTGACACCAGGGCACCATCTGTAAGATGCATTGCAGAAACTCACCAAGATTACTTTCATGGCACCTTTCTAATCCATGACCTTCACAACCTAGAAGGGCAAGAGCAGTAGATGCATGTGAGTACCATCACCTGAAAATCTGCCCCACAGGGTACACAGAGTAATGATAGGGTTTAATGGATATGCACATAAGCTTTTGATGTACACTGTGATTTAACTGTGATCTCAGTGGTCATGTGAGGGACCCTCTGCACGAAGATTGCAAATAGAACTCCTTAGGGCAGGGCAGGACAAAATCCTTGTGTATAAAGTGTAAATAAATGCTGTCTTAAGAAACACCTTGAGATCTAGCCTTATCTTATCTGAGCAAATGAAAAACACAATTTTAACTGACAATGTTCCTTCATCACCACTGGATAAACACCTGAAATTCATTGTCAAGATTAGAGTGGTGCTGGAAATCTGATGAAGGGCTTTTGCCTGAAACTTCGATTTTCCTGCTTCTTGGATGCTGCCTGACCTGCTGTGCTTTTCCAACACCACTCCAATCTTGACTCTAATCTCCAGCATCTGCAGTATTCACTTTCGCCTACCTGAAATTCATTCCTCAATAACACTATGGATGCACTAACATCTGATAGACTACAATGGTTCAAGATCACAGCTCATACCATCTTTTCAAGTTCAGTTTGGGATGAACAACTAACACTGGGCTTGCCTATGGTATTCATATCCCATGAAAGAATGAATCAACAAATAACACGTTTTAAGTCATGTGTTTAGTTTTCTAATCAGTCTGTGCAATTTGCTTGTCTCAGGTAATTACGGCCTTTGAGATTCTAACTTTTAACTTAGATCCCAAATCCTTAAAATCTCTCATCAGAATATCATTGCTAGTTCTGCCTATCTTGGTGAATCCTACATGGACCCAGCAAATTGGTCCACACCCTCTCCCAAATTAATCTCCATTAGTGAGGAGGTAGTTTTAAGTATGACACTGGTCAGGCAACACAGCATTTGGAATTTCTGGTTGCAGTTACAGAAAACAATTTCTATCACCCGAAAGATTTACTGTCCCCTATGACTATCACATTCCCTTTCAGTCCCTCCACCTGAATGACATCCTGCAGCATGGTCAGTTTGTTTATGCACCCTTGATATCATCGACCAATCCAAAAGTTCTACTCAATCTAAAGAATCTGAGGGCTTCCTGGAATAAAGTGTCAACAAACTGTCTGCTCTACCCTGATGTCCCATGATATCCGTATGAGACTTCAGCTCAACAATTCCGAGACAGATTTGGTTATCCAGAACTAAGGGACACTCCTCAAACTCCCACATAATTAATCATGGCACACCAGCTGCATCATATGTGTCTCTCTGAATTTATTTATTTGAATATTTTGCTGAGTTAGTAATTAAACAAGAAAAGTGAAGATTCCCAGATTCAAAACCAAAGAAGAATACTCAGAGCTACTCACCAGGCTTTCGAAATAAAAGGAATATTAAAATAGCACCTCTGGCTCCAGGTTCCCACTCACTATAAATTCCTGACTTAGCACTCGATACATGGAGTAAGCCATTTGTAGATCATCACCACTTCAACACAGAAAGAAAATTGTTTTAGTAATGTGTTGTTCTTCATTGTGGCAGAAGGTAGGAATTGATCCTCCACTAAGAACTTCTATTGTTGTTAATTTTGTATTAACAATTTTGACTATGGAATCAAAAAGCAATTCAAAAATTTTGCAGATTACATGATATCGCAGAAATTATCAAGATTAAGGAGGTTTGAAACAAATTACAAAAATATGCTAACAAACAGACACAATCAGACATATAATTTGCAAATAACTTTGAAATAGATTAATATGAACTTTGACACTAGTGAGCCTATCATTAGCAAATGCAAGAAGAAAACTGCCTGCAATTGGACTTGAACCAATTGGTAAAGTAAATCACAGTGACCAGTTCTCAGTTTTCAGTTTTCAGAACAGTGGAGTATGGGGGAATCTGCAGTGAGGGGTGGAGAATAATGAGCCCTTCCAAAGCATGAAGAAATGCAGGGGATAGGAAAACAAAGCTCTCGACCTCCTGAACATGCACTGGCATCCTATCAGACTAGAGCATGGAGATCATGAAGCAGCTGCCTAGGCTCTGGCAATGTGAATGAAGGAGTCTCTCACGAGTGGGTCTGTCTCTGTGAGTGAGTTAATAGGCCAGTTAATATTGGTCTATCCATCCATCTGTGTGTGAATGAGAATCTGTGAGTGAGTGTGTCCACCTGTCAGTGTATGAATAGGTGAACGTGTGAGAATGAACTTGTCAATCTGTGAGAGTGAATGAGTCTGGCTATCTTGTGAGTCAGTGAGTCTGCTTATATGTGTCAGTGAGTGCATGAGTCCATCCATGTGTAACATGTAATTAAATGAGAGAATCAGTGAATGTAAGAATTTGTGTGATTCCATCTGTCTATTTGTGCTGTAAATGTGTGATTCTGTCTGTCTTTGCGTGTGTATGTGTCCGTGAGATTGACATGCACACTCAAACCCTTCACCCGCTCTGTCTCCAAAAACTAGTGACACACTAAGCTAGGAAAGGAACAGTCTCCAGGCTGAAAGGTAACCTGCTTTTGACACCATCTCTGATCAGAATTCCTCTGAGGCCAGTTTGAAGTCTGCTCCACAAGGGATGTGCGTAAACTCAGTGCTAGTTCAACATAACTCACTAGATTGGCACAAGTCCCTTCTTTTTTCTTTAGTGAGCAGGACTTTGGGCCCAATCTGTCTTTCTCTGGCTCTAGTGGATGTTTCTTAAGTGTAAAAGTCATAAAGGTTGCATTAGTTAGCTCTACTACTTAGAACTTCACAATGGTCATGTTCGTTAACTCGGTTTGAGAAAAAAATTAAAATGGGTTTCTGTGTGAAAAGTTTTAACAATACCAATATACACAAATAGCTTGTCGTGTATATGCAGCTTACAAATTTGAGAATGTCAGTAAGCTGTTCATCCTCAAAGAGAACTACGCTGATGTGAGTCCTATGTAGCTGCCATTCCATCATCCAAACCATTTCCATACATTATCAATAGTTGAGACCCCAGCACCAACTCCTGTCACCCACCAATTGTGACATCTTGTCTGCCTGAAAAACACCCATTAATTCTTACTCTTTGCTTCCTATTAGGAAGCCAATCTTCTATCCATGCAAATATGGTACTGCCACACCAGGAACATTTATTTTCCACGTAACCTTTAATGTGGTATCTTAGCAAATGCTATAGAATTAAATTCCCCAGTGGGTTGTACTAAAGGATTCACTGAGGAATGATCAGGCTGAAGAAAATTTGAAGATATTGAAGACACATTTTGAATGTTTGTTAAAGTTAGGTATCACTGTTAGGTCTTCAATATAAGAGATCAGAAGGAAAGGGAAAATATTAATTAGTGTGTGATGGTAACAATACAGCTAGTTGATATCAATGATTTTGAACAAATGGAAGTTGATTGCATTAAAGATACGATTAAAGAGCTCTGGTCATGAGAGTTTTAAAAAAGCAGTGGATATGAGCAGGAGTTCTAAGGTTGTAAAATAATTACTGGAGATTATGAATGAGAGAACAGACGAGGCTTTGCTTTATGTTCAGACATGCCAGGCAAAACAAGATCAATATGTTATGTGGCACTACTTCACTGTAAATGGGATAGATTTTGAAATTATCCAATGGCTTAAGACTGGGCATTCATAAAGTGCTGTGAGCCATCAGCAGAATCATAACTGCACTCCAATACGACATGCAACCTCTTTTACAAGCATATGTCCCAGTCTACCATTAGTGTCAAGCCAAGGAGTCAATGAAGATTGCAGGACGGTATAACAGGAGCAATATCAGGCATTCTTAAAATAAGGTATCAACAGCACCAAACAGCATAAACCATTGCCAACAGAATTAAAACATTCCACAACCAATGAATCAAATCTAACCTCTGTCACCCTATCACATCCAATTGTGAGCTAAGGTGGACAATTCAACAACTCCCTGGTGGGAGCTGGACAATTATCCCCATCATCAGTGAGGGCACAGCCTAGCACAGCAGGGTGATGGATAAGGCTAAAATATTTACAATAACCTTCAGTCAGACAAGTGCAGAGAGGATGATTCATCAGAGTCTCCTCCATACTTGACCAACATCGCCGACATCAGCCAGTTCAATTACTTCAATGTGGCATCAAGAAATGGCTGAATTACTTGTTATTGATTGTTGATTTTTGACCCTGACAATATTCTGGCAATAGTGCTGAAAACTTGTGATTTTGAACTTATCATGTTCAACAGCCAGGTGTTCCAACATTGCTACGATACTGGCATCTACCTGATAATGTGGACATACAAAGACGAAGTGATAGCCTAAGGTTGCATCATATATACAGGGGAACCTTGCTTATCCGAACGTGATGGGCAGGCAATATTTCGTTTGGATAATCGATTATTCAGTTAATCAATTAAATGCCTTTCCTTTGGGGCTTGGAGTTTTAAGTCTGCTCCACGTTCAGGATACTGCAGCAGCACACAGCGAGGGAGCTCCACCCCCGATGCCATTCAACACCGCCTTCCCACCCCAAACGCCCCCATCTCCAACCTCGTGCAACCCCGCCCTCAACCCCATCCAACACTGCCTGCCCCCACCCCTGACCCTGTCCAACACCGCCCCCCTGCTCCCAACACCACCCCCGCCCACTGCCCCCAACAACACCACCCCCTCACCCCAACCCGGTCCAACACCGCCCCCCCCACCCCAAACCCCGTGCATCACCTCCACCCGCCCTCCCCGCAACCCCGTACAGACCCGCCCACTCTCCATGGCAGCTGGACTGGACACCAACAACAAGATTGTTGCAGTTGCCTTTGTGGGATAAGTCTCCAATTAGCACACACACATGCAGCCACAGCCACATACACAACTTTTAACTGCAACTTTTTGACAGGTTCCACCTTTGCCCTGTACAGGACAATGTTGGAGAGATTATCTGGGGAAGAGGGGTTTAGGGTACACGCCTGTGTAGAACTCCAGGGTAAGTGGTGGAGAGAGAGGGGGGCGGAGGTCAGTCATTTGGAGATGGTGCCTGTTTAATCACTGTTAACAAAAGATGCAATCACTGTTGGAAACACATCTTTGATGTAATGTTTCCATCGGGGCCTCGTGATCTCCAGAGAATCCGATTTTAGCATAATTGTTATTCAGATAAATGAGGTTTCTCTGTAAAGGAAATAGAGTCATTACCTCAATGGAAATGAGAAAAGAGATACTGAAGAGCATCCATGAAAGCTGACAAGGAACGAGTCTAGTCTGACGAAGGCAAGAGAAGTGCACTACAAACCAAATATGAGCAATGAGGTTAAGGACATATCAGTTCGTGAAAAAAAAAATACCAAGATAAACTACATAATGATCCACTTATGACAAATGACATCCCAAACAGACCATTGATGAAGCTTGGTATACACCTCTTCACTTCCATATTGGACATTTTTCAAGGTGTCACCATCTATTTCCCTAAATTTTATATTAGAATAGATTTACTTACAGTGTGGAAACAGGCCCTTCAGCCCAATAAGTCCACACCGACCCTCCGAAGTGCAGCCCACTCTCCTACATTCACCCCTTCGCCTAACCCTTCAGGGAATTTAGCATGGCCAATTCACCTAACCTGCACATTTTTTGGACTGTGGGGGGAAACTGGAGCACCAGGAGGGAACCCATGCAGACACGGGGGGAATGTGCAAACTCCACACAGTCAGTTGCCTGAGGTGGGAATTGAACCCAGGTCTCTGGCGCTGTGAGACAGCAGTGCCACCCACTTCGTCCATATCCTTTTCTACAGTAAATACTGATACAAAATACTTGTTTAGTACCTCCCCCATTTTCTGCAGCTCCACCCAAAGGCCGCCTTGCTGATCTTTGAGGGGCCCTATTCTCTCCCTAGTTACCCTTTTGTCCTTGATGTATTTGTAAAAACCCTTTGGATTCTCCTTAATTCTATTTGCCAAAGCTATCTTGTATCCCCTTTTTGCCCTCCTGATTTCCCTCTTAAGTATATTCCTACTGCCCTTACATTCTTCTACAGATTCACTCAATCTATCCTGTCTATACCTGACATATGCTTACTTCTTTTTCTTAACCAAACCCTCAATTTTTTTTAGTCATCCTGCATTCCCTATACCTACCAGCCTTTCCTTTCACCCTAATAAGAATATACTTTCTCTGGATTCTTGTTA
This sequence comes from Hemiscyllium ocellatum, assembly GCF_020745735.1. Lineage (NCBI taxonomy): Eukaryota > Metazoa > Chordata > Chondrichthyes > Orectolobiformes > Hemiscylliidae > Hemiscyllium > Hemiscyllium ocellatum. Next base: position 57,624,363 of record NC_083407.1, on the reverse strand, counting down.
TCTCATTTCTGAAGGCATCCCATTTTCCAGCCATCCCTTTACTTGCGAACATCTGCCCCCAATCAGCTTTTGAAAGTTCTTGCTTAATACCATCAAAATTATCTTTCTCCAATTTAGAATTTCAACTTTTAGGTCTGGTCTATTCTTTTCCATCACTATTTTAAATCTAATGGAATTCGAGGAAATCACCTCCAGCACCTAAAATACCTCAAAAAAGGAGCAGCTGTTATAGCCAGAAATTTTTCCCATCCTCCATCTTGGATTACCTAATGAAGTGATTGCTGCACCTCTTGCTGAGATATTTGTATCATCGATAGTCACAGGTGAGGTGCCGGAAGACTGGAGGCTGGCTAACATGCTGCCAGTCTTTAAGAAGGGTGTTAAGGACAACCCGGTAACTACTGACCAGTGAGCCTGACATCAGTGGTGGGCAAGTTGTTTGAGGGAATCCTGAGGGGCAGGATGTACATGTATTTGGAAATACAAGGACTGATTAGAGAACATCAACATGGCTTTGTGCGTGGGAAATCATGTCTCACAAACTTGATTGAGTTTTTTGAAGAAGTAACAAAGAGGATTGATAAGGGCAGAGCGATAGATGTGATCTATATGGACTTCAGTAAGGCGTTCGACAAGGTTCTCCATGGGAGACTGATTAGCAAGGTTAGATCTCACGGAATACAGGGAGAACTAGTCATTCGGATACAGAACTGGCTCAAAGATAGAAGACAGAGGGTGGTGGTGGAGAGTTGTTTTTTAGACTGGATGCCTGTGACCAGTGGAGTGCCACAAGGATCAGTGCTGGGTCCATTACTTTTTGTCATTTACATGAATGATTTGGATGTGAACATAAGAGGTACAATTAGTAAGTTTGCAGGTGACACCAAAATTGGAGGTGTAGTGGACAGCGAAGAGGGTACCTCAGATTACAACAGGATCTGGACCAGATGGGCCAACGGATTGAAAAGTGGTAGATGGAGTTTAATTCAGATAAATGCAAGGTGCTGCATTTTGGGAAAGCAAATCTTAGTAGGACTTCTACACTTAATGGTAAGGTCCTAGGGAGTGTTGCTGAACAAAGAGACCCTGGAGTGCAGGTTCATAGCTCCTTGAAAGTGGAGTCGCAGGTAGATAGGATAGTGAAGAAGGCATTTGGTATGCTTTTTTTTGTTGGTCAGAGTATTGAGTATAGGAGTTGGGAGGTCACGTTGTGGCTGTATTGGACATTGGTTAGGCCACTGTTGGAATATTGCATGCAATTCTGGTCTCCTTCCTATCTGAAACTTGAAAGGGTTCAGAAAAGATTTAAAAAGGATGTTGCCAAGGTTGGAGGATTTGAGCTAGAGGGGGAGGCTGAACAGGCTGGGGCTGTTTTCCTTTGGGCATCGGAGGCTGAGGGGTGACCTTATAGAGGTTTACAAAATCATGAGGGGCATGGAGAGGATAAATAGATGAAGTATTTTTCCTGGGGTGGGAGAGTCCAGAACTAGGCATGGTTTAGGGTGAGAGGGGAAAGATATAAAAGCGACCTAAGGGGCAACTTTTTCATGCAGAGGGTGGTACGTGCATAGAATGAGCTGCCAGAACAAGTGGTGGAGGCTGGTACAATTGCAACATTTAAGAGGCATTTGGATGGGCATATGAATAGGAAGGATTTGGAGGGATATGGGCCAGGTGCTGGCAGGTGGGACTGGATTGGGTTGGGATAGCTGGTCGGCGTGGAAGGGTTGGACCGAAGTGTCTGTTTTCATGCTGTACATCTCTTACTCTATGATTCTATTACCCTTGCCTACTTTTATGTTTACATCCAGAAGTGTTCATACACACAATTGAACATTTTTTGTCCTTTCACCAAATCCACCATGGTATCTTTTTCATCTGGGACCACCACAAATAAATCACCCTCGTTTCTTTTTGAATAATTTACATGCAAAACCTATTTAGGGTAATGCAAACAATCAATGGTGAGGGAGATATATGAAAGGGAGTATGGAACTAAATTTAAAAAAATAAAAAGTAAGCAATTCCAACGCTGAATGTTACCCCACACCCAAACAACTTTTTTATTGTGATAAAGCAATTAGTAACTAAGTACTAATAGTGAGTGATAAACTCATGGTTAATTAACAGACAGCCAAATTTCACTTTGATACACTTACCAAATCTGTGTTAGAGCTGAGCATTTGAGAGCCAGTTAGGTTGCAAACATTGACCAATCTAAACTGTCTGTCGACATCACAACTTGGACCAGTGTATTTGATAAATTAGAATGGTCAGGTCTTGTCATAACTGCAGGCATATATCTAAAGTTGGAGAAGCTCTTTCTTCACTGCAGACAATTGGTCAGGAAAATGTGATCTCACTATCTGTGCACAATACAGAAAGACCATCCATCCTCCAGCAACAGAAATGGATCAAGAACAACAATTACAATGCCAACAGCAATTGTCACAGGAATGACAGCCCAAGGGAGCAACATCATCCCAAAACGAGCAGATGTCAGGCGAACAGTCACTGATAATGTGCACATGCACCATTTGAGAACCTGAACGATCAGAAAATTGAAAAAAAGTTACTGATAGGGATTAATAGACACTTTTGTTAGTCACTGACAATTTTCCTTGGTTACCCATGGGTATTGAATGACTTGGGAAACCAGTTGAAAATTATCATCCATTTTCTTTGCTTGTTTTTTGAAAAGGAGTACATTTGGTGAAATTAAATTGTCCAAAATATACTCCCTGGTTTCTTCTAGCCATGCAACCTCTACCTTAGTTGTAGGTGCTTTAAATTTAATTCTAAAAAATTGCATGAAATATATGGTGTTAGTTCCTCTACTACAGGGTATATTTCCAGGTTGATGACTTATGACTGAAAGAAAAAGAGATTTCTTCAATCAGAGGTTATGAACAGAATTTTTACAAGTGGAATATTGTTTAGATGCTTGGCTCTTGCACATATTCAAATTTGAAATCAATAGTTTTAAACTCTTAGAGATTCAAGGGATATGAGTATAGCTAGGTAAGTGAAATTAAGGTTGAGGATCAGCCATGATCTTGCTGAATGGTAGATCAGACTAATGAGACTAACATCTTTTGTTGTTCTGAAGTTCTTTCAGAAAATAAATCAAAATCCCATGTAGTAGATTGGATTTGTTAGTTAAGTTAAATAATATACAGCATTTTATAGGTTGAATGATGTAACAAATTTCATCTGGCAGCTCGTATAGCCTGAATAATGTGTGAAGAACCATAAGAAACTATTAACCTTCACTGTTCTTTTGAGGTTATTTTCCAGTTGATTTGTGAAGAAGTTTAAGGGGGTTATAAAGTCAATCCCAGGTTCATTGATATTGGAGAAAAAAGTCCAGAATCCTATTTGTTGTAAACATATGCTGCAGATCAATTCACAGTTTCCTCATTTATAGACATTATCCAATAATTGCCTTCAATAGAAAACAATTGACTTACTTTTTAAAATTCCTTTGACACTTTGCAATTAACTCTGACATGAATTAGATACTAACCAGACTATGTACAGCTTAGTACGTCTTGGGATATTTTTTCAAAGAAACCCCTCAAATTTCTGAGTGAGGGATTGGCATGAAGTTTTTGTTCATAGAATATTTCAAGAATAGATGGTAGAAAATTGTGTTACTGAAAAGCACAATGACAATAATTAGATATTAGATAAAAAACCAAGTTGTGTAAAAAGTAGCAGACAAAGAGCTTAACTAATGAATGCTAACAAATTGGATAACTAACTATAGCAAATAGATGTTTAACATATCTGCCTGACTGATAAAATATAAGCATGTAAAAAGGCAGTGTGTGAGCCCATTTATTTAAAACCAGTGAATATTTTTTGCAAATACAGCAGAAAAGTTAAATATTTGACAATTATGAAATGTAGCAATAAGTATATAAGATAACTGTTGCCGATGTCAGCACATTCTAGGTTTGTGAGTAAGTCTGTATGAGTCACAGAAACAGTAGGCAGGAATACAATTTGAGTAATTCTGAAATCTGGCAGCAGATGTAGAAGAGTTGAAAAGAACATCTTGAGTCCCAAGATAACATTAACTATTTCTCTTGCTTGGTCAAAGTTTCATTATTTTACAGTATTATTTTGGATTTCTACATCTTCAGTTGTAGTGTTTAGGACCAGGTTGACCTCATTAATTATGAGGTTCCTGATTGGGGTTGTTAACCTGGACCAACTGGGAAAGCCTTGGCTGACCGATATTGCCAGGAGATTAGATTCCCCTCAGTGCAGGAACAAAAAAAATAACAAGAATATAACCAGGCATTTAGAATCTCCTCAGTTGAGGATTGACTCTGAGCTGATTGGCCACAGTCAGTGTACTGTGCACTAGGAAGCAAAGGGTGACTTGCTGTTTGGATCCAGCCTCTGTGCAGTTATCTCAGCAGTATTTTTCTTTTATACCAGCCTTGGATAGAGCTGGATGAGTACAGACAAATGCCATGCAGTTTCTATGAATAGTGGAGCACAACCAAGAAGGACTTAAATGTATACCAGACAGAAAATGACCAATTAAAGTAGTCCTGCTATTTTACCAAAACAACAGCTGTCTTATATAAAATAAGTATAACAAACATTGTGTCAGACAGAGACACATTAGAATGAATAATTGAAAGTCTTGACAAAGAGATGGAAGATGAGAAACCAATGAGGACACAAGAATGGAGAAGAGAGGGAAACAGAGCTGTAAAGATTCAAGGTGTAAATTCCAGATGGTAGGCTTGACACCAGTGAGTGGCCTTTCTACAAACAGTGGGCTAAAATTAGGTAGAGTTATACAAAAGTGCAAAGACAATGGGAGTGGAACAGATCTTTTAAAAAGTTAAATTTTAAAAATGTTTGTTCAATGATATATAAGTCTTTTCCCCTAATCAGATGTGTATTTCTCAATCTTTCTTTAACTGTCCGTGGAATGAATTAACAGTGGCTTATTTCCTGCATTCCTATTTGTGATACTTCTTCAATCTGATTAGTCCTTCCTCCTGCCTGCTGACTGCCTTGTTTGTGATGCCATGGAAAAACTTGCTGAAATCAGCATATTCAGCTTTTCTAAATAAGTTGTTAAGAAAGCAAGTTTTCTGTATAAGGACCTGGTCATTTTTTAAAAATAAGAATGATGCATTCATATTGTGGGAAAAAATAATATTTATAGGCAAGTACTCCAAGATCTAGATCTATTGTGCTGTCACTTATCTCGTCAGTTGTCCATAACTGTTTTCTTTTTCTGTGAAATGGAGCTTTGCCCTCTCAGGGCAATAAAGTGGTTTTGTGCTATGTTAAGTATTTCTTTTAACATCCCAAAGCACAAAATTTATGGACTCTGGACTCATTCTCTCCATGCTCAAAACTTAACAAGAAGAGGTGTAGAGAAACCAATTAAAATCATGAATTGGTGCGGATGAGTTTCACCAACCCCTCAGTGAGTAGTAATGGCTTTGAACTTCAAATGGTTGGACTGACATTGACTATTGCTAATACAGATGTGGTGGCCAGATCGATTCATATAATTTCCATGTGGGATCTAGCTAGCTTTTTACATAGCTGCACCATACATACTGCATCCTTGTTCTCCAGTTCTCTAGATATAAAGGCCAGCATTCCATTGGCTTTCTTGGTTATTTTCTGTACCTGTGAGGAAATTAAAACGTCATGAAGGGATCAGTTCCATGCTTTACTTCTCTTCCAGGGCATATTGGGGACTTTAGGGTTAAAAATCCCACTACCAAAAAAATTTACTGCAACAGTAACTGAAAGCCTGTACTCTTTCAATCCACAAATGTGGATTCCCCATTCCATGCAAGTAAACCTAAACAAGACCTTTGTCCTTTCCCAACAGGACAAATAACCCTGGCCCCAACCCAGTTAACTGCCTCTCTCTCCCATTGTCTTACTTCCTCTCCATATTAGCACAGGTATGTGAATCCCCATTCACTTTTCCTCCATATTAACATAGGCATGTGAATCCCCCCAGTTACCTCTCCTCCATATTAGCATATGTATGTGAGTTCCCTACTTGTAGCAGGCAAAACCTTTCTGTCATAATTCCTCTGTAGTCCATTCACATATTATTACAGGACATCGACGTTCATCAGGTTTTGTAAAATAGTTACCTACTTTAAGTCATGTGATGTCAATCATCCATGTGACTGATAAGTCTTTGTTCAATTCCTATAAAGTATACTGTCTCTGGGTGTAAAGCAGAGATTCATGAAGATGAGTCACTACAAGTAGGCACTTGGTTACTTTAGTGACACTTTGAATCTCTCGCTGCATGTCCGATAATAAAGCTATCACTGTTGAACAGAAAACTTGTGTCATCCAGATTTGTGAAACAAAGCAGACATCAAATTTGGTGCTGTGGCTTGGACCTCAACATAGGAAACGTCTCATGGGGCTGAGTAAGTGGCATGAAAACCTGAATTGGGCAGAACCGAGCAGTAAGCATGCCCTGGGTGTTTTACCCCAGACTGCTCCTTGCGTTCAGTCAAAGGATCAATCCATTTGCTCTGTGGAACCAGTATCTTGATGAGGTCGCACAAATCACCCGGACTCAGTGTGTAAGTCTCGAAAAGTTATCCAGTTCCTTGAAGTCACTGCGGTCGACGTTGGCTACTCTATATTGTGCAAATTCTGGTCTGGGAGCTGCCTCTTTGAATATGGCCAGTGGAAATTGATTTATAGGAAAAAGGCAGGAGGGTCAGTAAATTTCTCATCCCACGGTATAAATACGGCCAATGGAAATTGTTCATAATACAGCAGGAAAGTAAAATGGGACAATCACTTGATGTAGCTGGGAAGGGGAACCCCCTTCAAAGTGTATGTGAATACTTACCTGATCAGGAAAAAGACATCTGAAAATTAAGTGTAGCACTGAACAAATGACTAGGGCACAAGATTTGGCCTCGGGGTGAACTTGGGACATGGGTGCCTGTAAGCAAGTGGTTAACTTGATCTCGAAGAGAAACTGTGTAAAAAGGTGGAAGTCCATTATTGAGGAGTGGAAGAAGAGGGCTGATAGCAAATGGCAAGAGACCTTGTTAGCCAGCTGGAGAAATAATGCCTGCGACAGGGAGATAGAAGTATTAACAGTGGATGGGATTCCAGAAGGCTGGGAAGCGCTAAAGGCAGAATGTGAAAGGGTGGATGATAGGCGAAAAAGAGAACAGGACAAACAGCGCAAAGAGGCTAAAGCTGGGGAAGATAAATTCGAGGGGTTAAAGTGGCAGTGCTACAAGGAGAACGAAAGCACTTCTCGGGATCACGAGCTCAGGTCTGGCATACCGAGTGTTTGAGGAGGGGGGGAATGACATGGAGAAAGAGGAGGAATGGGGATGCTATCTCAGTGCACCGAAACCACCAGTTGACCCACACCTGACCCCTTCCCCACCACCGTATCCGAGCACTGAGAGAACTTGCATAGCTGACCGGGTTAAAGTACGCACTAAGAAATCTCTGGCACCCTATGACCTCTGCATTGGGCTATGTTCCCCATCAGGCAGTTGCCAAACCCCAAAGCAGATGAGGAAGATGAGCCTCCCACTATCGGAGTTTAGCTCCCATGGAAATGCCAAGAAATGACTGTAAAGATAAGCCTGTTCAATTCACTCAGTACATCTGGCACACCAATAGGTTAACTTCATACCCTCCAGAAACTACCCTGATATATCTATTTTCGATCTACAATGGATAACCTCATACATGCTTACATTGAACTCCATCTGTCACAGTTTTGTTCATTCACTTAGCTTATCAATACCCCTTTGTAACTTTATGCTATCATCTATATCGTCTACAATGTCACCTAACTATATATCATCAACAAATTTGGATATGTGGACTTTCTATGTCATTATTCAAGTCATTACTAAATAATGTGAACAATGCAGGCCCTAACACACATTCTTGTGGGACACCACTGGTCACATCCTGCCATTTTGAGTATCTACCCATTATTCCTTACTTTCTGTCACTTGCGACTCAATCAATTTCTCCATCGTTGTAAGTAATTTGCCCTTGACCATCTCAGTTCGTAGTCGCTTATTTGGGACTTTATCAAATGTTATGCAAAAACAACATCCATAGACATTTCCCTGATCACTACTGTGGACACCCCTTCAAAAGACTCACTGAAGTCTGTCAGGCATGACCTGCCTGTTTTTAAACCATAAGCAAAAGTGAAGATCGCAGATGCTGGAGATCAGAATCAAGATTAGAGTGGTGTTGGAAAAGCACAGCAGGTCAGGCAGCATTGGAGGAGCGGGAAAATCTATGTTTCGAGCAAATGCCCTTCATCAGGAATGGCTCCCTGTAATCTCTGCGTTGGAAGTCACCATGCCCATGTCATCCCTCCCCCCCCCCCCCCCCCGCCCTCCGCCGAACTATGTTCCCCATCAGGCAGTTGCCATACCTCAAAGCAGATGACGAAGATGAACCTCCCACTGTCGGAGTTTATGTCCCATGAAAACCCCAAGAAATGATCATGATTATCAATCAGGCATCTTGATGAAGGGCTTTTGCCTGAAACTTCGATTTTCCTACTCGGATGCTGCCTGACCTGCTGTGCTTTCCCAGCACCACTCTAATCTTGTTGTGAATCCATGCTGAATCCATCTGGTAAATTGAAAGTTTTCAAGGTGTTCAGTTACCATATCCTTGATAATACCTTCTAACAATTTTCTTGATTTTCCTTTTGCCCTTTTTAAAAAGCAGAGTGGCATGTGCAATTTCCCAATCTAAAGGGGAAAATTCCTGTACCTAAGGAATTCTGAAAGATTATAGGTAGGGCATCTGGCATTTGGATGCGTATATGAATGGGAAGGGTTTGGAGGGATATGGGCCAGGTGCTGGCAGGTGGGACTAGATTGGGTTGGGATATCTGGTTGGCATGGACAGGTTGGACTGTATGGTCTGTTTCCATGCTGTACATCTCTATGACTCTATGACTCTACAATGTGCTCCCTACTTCCTTTAACACTCTTGGATGGAAACTGTCAGGATTTAAGGATTTGTCACTTTAATTTTATTAATTTTCTCGTTACTAATGTGTTACACACATTAGTTTTATTCCGTTCTGGCTCCCAATCCACTACGCATTTCCTTCAGGCCTCTGGCAAGCTTTCCTCCTTTTCCATTGTAAGTACTGGCACAAATAATTTTTTAGTATATCTGTCATTTCTCCATAGGCATTGACAATGACACCACTTTCAATCATTAGTGTGCCAACATTGTTCCTGTCCTGATCATTCTATTCCTTTCTGTAACTATAAAATTCTTTATTACTGATTTTGATGTCCTTGTTAATTTTTCTTTCATAATCCCCTGTAATAGCTCTTTTCAGCAGCTCTGTGGGTCTTTGCTAGTCCTTGTACTCTTCCCATTCAACAGGATCTGTCTTTTTCTTTGCATTTTTAAAGCCCTTTCGTTCAGCTTTATGCTGCCCATGAACTCTTTAGTTGTCCATGGCTGTTCTTTCTGTGACGAAGAGCTTTTTCCTCTCAGAGGAATCAGCTGGTTTTGTATTGTATCAAATATTTATTTGAACATCCTTCACTGTTCTCTACCTGTTTCACCCATGAGCAGTTTACCAGTTTCAATGGACAGTCTCGATCTCATCACAATTTCTGGTAAGGTGGCGGTGGAGTAGGGCTTCTGGGCCCAGCGCTCGTTCAGTCCATCTGTTTCTCTTTTTGTTACTTTTCTTTATTTTTCTCTCTTTTCTCTTTTTTTTCCCTTTTTTTTACTTACCTCCAGTCGAAGAACTCGGTCACAGAAATGTCATTGGTGGCAGTGAGAGGACCCAACAGCAGAGACCTGAGTAAGACCAACAGTGTGGACCTCTGACGATGGCAACGGAAGTGAGTTTGGTTTCCCAATGGCCTCTGCATCTAGAAGATGGTCCTAGCACTGACTCATGGCTGCTGCAGAGGCGGGTTTGGGTTTCTGGCAACATCTGAGTGCAGCGCAGATTCACGGAAGTAGGTTCGGCTCCAGTACAAGACCTGGTGGCATCACCAATGGCTGCATAGGTGAGGTGGGCCCAAAGTGGGCTCATCACAGTGTTGGAATTGAGTTTGTGTTGGTGCGGTACCCAGCAGCAACCTTGGCATCTGCATTGGCGATGTCCATCAAGGACACATAGTGGTGAGGGCACTGGTGGAGGTAACATGGCGCAGAAGAATGGTAACTCACATTCCACTGGCAGTAGTTGCATGGTGAAGGAGGCTCATGCCTGGCCACCAGACCCATGGCCCATTTCGGAGCACCAAGTAGGAAGAACTGTAATGTTCAAGACTTTCTCTTTATTTATTTATTTTTCTGCCTTTATATTCTGTGTTTTGGTTTAATTTTCTGTTTTTTAAAAAGGAGCTGGAGAGTGGTGACACTACCCAACACTTCTCCTTGTATTTTGTAACAAAATACATGTGACAAGAAATAAATAAAAACATCTTGTTAACTTCAGACATACCTAAATCTAAAACACCAATAGTTGTTTCATGCTATTCGATTTCAAACATTACATTGAACTCCATCATGTTATGATCACTATCTGATAAATGTCCATGCTCTATTAGGATACTAATTAAATCTCATTCATTACCCATTACTAAATCCAACACTATTTGTCCTTTTGTGGCTTCCAGAACATTTTGCTGTAGGAAATGATCCTGGATAGAAATTCACTATCTTTCTGACAGGTACCTTTCTGCCTCTCTCGATCAATGTTAAAGTTGAAATTCACCATTAATATTATTCTGGCTTTCTACACACTTGCCTAATTCCTGCCTTTATACAAGTTAGCACTTCAGGGTGTCTACATGTGGATCTGTACACACCATTTATTATAGTTTTAGATCTTTTAGTGTTCATCAGTTCCACTCATACAATCTCTGCTGAATGCTTTGCTCCCATTATATCCTCCCTCACCACTGAAGAAGTTTTGTTTCTAATCAATAAGACTACCCCACCTCCTCTGCAATTGTTCTTGTCTGTCCTGTAAACCTTATAAGCTGAATATTCAGTTCACAATCCTGACCACCCTGCAGCCATACACCAGTAATATCTACTATTTCATATTCTATTCAGTTTCTATTTCTTTAAAACAATGAACAAAGCAACTTTAGATCAAGATATTATTCTTTTCAAAATTAGTTAAATTATTTTACACACTACCTTCAAATTAGAAGAAGTTTTTGTCAAATCTGACATATCAAAATATTATTCTGAATTCGATTTCTGAAAGTCATCGTGTTTGAGATTTCCTTAGTTGGGAGACACTGTCAGCAATGTAGCTGTGCCTTTTCCCCTCTAGCAAACAATTAAGCATGTGTTTCCTCATTGGGTCGTCACTTTGACAGCCATGAAAAAAGACTCTGAAGCAACTTGAATTTAGTACTGTCTCCTTTAGATTAGTGTCATCTTCTTTGCGCATAAGCCCAGAACATTTTTATTAATACTTTTGACAGGAGACAAAGTATACTTCCTTATTTTGCTAGAGCGATATGCTCTTTTTGTATATGGAAATAAAACTTTCAGTGAAGCATGACAATCCTGTCAGGAAGAAAAGTACAATAAGAGTATCATGCATTATTTATCCATTACTCACATGTATTCATATGTAACTAATGAATTTTTTTTTGGCAGCTTTCAAAAACGCTCTGGTTTGCTGTAATGTTACAGCTGCAAAAGTAATATTGTCAACTTATTGTGAAGTAAAAAAATGTATTGAACCGTGGAAGCCATATGTTACTTTTCTTGATATAAGAACATCAGAAATTAGAGCATGCATTGTCCATTTGGCCCTTGTGCCAATTCCATCATTCGATAAGACTGAAACTGATCTGATTTACTTCAAATTTACTAACATACCAGTTCCTCATAAACATTAGTTGCTTTGTAGATCGAAAATCCATCAAAGTGTTACATATATTCAATGAAGCAGCCTCCCAGAAATTGTGTGTCTAATGTAATTGTCCTTTGGTCTCTAAATGCAACGGGAGAGGAATTTTACTTGGAAGTGTGCATTGGTCGAGAACAGGTAGGAACGTAAAATGTGTGAAAATATAAAAGCATCAAAAGCTGCCTCAACATAGCTGACATCCGGTTTAAATCAAGCACCTTTGACTATATGTGCAGAGTTACATCAGGAGATACTGTTTTTTTTAAGAAAATGGTCATGGAATGCACGCATCTTTGGCAAATCCTGCTTTTATTTACTGTACATTCCTAATTGCCCTTGAGAAGGTGGCTTCTTGAACCACTGTATTCCATGTGGTACACCTGGACATACTGATATGACTTTTCCATAGGTGAAAACATAAAATAAAGACACTTCCTGTGGGTGGCACGGTGGCTCAGTAGTTAGCACTGCAGTCTCACAGCACCAGGGCCCCAGGTTTGATTTCAGCTGCGGGTGACTGTCTGTGTGGAGTTTGTATATTCTCCCTGTGTTTGCATGGGTTTCCTCTGGGTGCTCGGTTTCCTGTTACAATCCAAAGATGTATCAAACAGATGGATTAGCGATGCTAAATTGCCCATAGTGTCAGGTACATTAGTGAGAGGAAAATGGGTCTGGGTGGGTTACTTTTCAGAGGGTCAATGTGGTCTGGTGGGGCAGAATGGCCTGGTTCCACACCGTAGGGAATCTAATGTAATCGAATTACCAAGATGACCAATTAAGTACCTAAAGAAGGGCTTATGCCCGAAACGTTGATTCTCCTGCTCCTTGGATGCTGCCTGACCTGCTGCGCTTTTCCAGCAACACATTTTCAGCAATTATGTCCATATTAGATTTCAATCCACAAGATCTATCAACAAAATTTATTAATAAATACAATTATTGGTTTATATCAAAGTAAAAGTGTTCAATGCAGAGACAATAATTGGTTAGCATTCATGGTCAGTGATGTAGAAGTATAAATGTTTATCCCTCTAAATGTCCCCAAAACATACATGCAAATATATATGCACACAGTCTTCAAGGAATATCTGTACAAATTTGATTCCTGAAATAAAACAAAACACTATGGCAAATATAACGGTTGCAGAAAATGGATAAGGCATTGTATCATCAGGAGTCTGTTCTTCTAAATTATTGGTATGTGTGCTCAAGTTAACAATCATGCACCTATATCTCTCAAGTCTTGCACTGTCCGGTTCTTCCTCCTTCCCAATATCCACAACCCTGACCACCCTGGCCGACCCATTGTCTCAGCATGCTTCTGCCCCACTGAACTCATCTCTACCTACCTCGACATGTCCTATCCCCCCTAGTCCAGGAACTCCCCACATACGTTTGAGACACCACCCACGCCCTCCACCTCCTCCTAGAATTCCCCGGCCCCCAACACCTCATCTTCACCATGGATATCCAATCCCTCTACACCTCCATCCACAATGACCAGGGCCTCCAAGCCCTCTGTTTCATCCTCTCCAGACGACCCCAACAGTACCCTTCCACCGACACTCTCATTCGTTTGGCCAAACTGGTCCTCACCCTTAACAATTTCTCCTTCGAATCCTCCCACTTCCTCCAGATCAAAGGGATAGCCATGGGCACATGTATGAGCCCCAGTTATGCCTGTCTCTTTGTTGGCTAAGTAGAACAGTTGATCTTCCGTAATTACACCGGCACAACTCCCCACCTCTTCCTCCGCTACCTTGAAGTCTGCATTGGCGCCACCTCATGCTCCCATGAGGAGGTTGAGCAATTCATCAACGTCTCCAACACATTCCACCCTGACCTTAAATTTACCTGGACCATCTCTAACACCTCCCTCCCCTTCCTGGACCTCTCCATCTCCATTAATGACGACCGACTTGACTCTGACATTTTTTACAAACCCACCGACTCCCACAGCTACCTGGATTACACCTCTTCCCACCCTACCTCTTGCAAAAATGCCATCCCGTATTCCCAATTCCTCCGCCTCCGCCGTGTCTGCTCCCAGGAGGACCAGTTCCACCATAGAACACACCAGATGGCCTCCTTCTTTAGAGACTGCAATTTCCCTTCCAACGTGGTTAAAGATGCCCTCCAACGCATCTCGTCCACATCCCGCACCTCCGCCCTCAGACCACACCCCTCCAAACGTAACAAGGACAGAACGCTCTTGGAGCTCACCTTCCACCCTACAAACCTTCGCATAAACCAAATCATCCGCCAACATTTCAGCCACGTCCAAAAGGCCCCTACCACCAGGGATATATTTCCCTCCCCATCCCTTTCCACCTTCCGCAAAGACCGTTCCCTCTGTAACTACCTGGTCAGGTCCATGCCCCCTACAACCCACCCTCTCATCCTGGTACTTTCCCCTGCCACCGCAGGAACTGTAAAACCTGCGCCCACACCTTCTCCCTCACCTCTATCCAAGGCCCTAAAGGAGCCTTCCACATCCATCAAAGTTTTACCTGCACATCCACTAATATCATTTATTGTAACTGTTGCTCCCGATGCGGTCTCCTCCACATTGGGGAGACTGGGTGCCTCCTAGCAGAGCGCTTTAGGGAACATCTCCGGGACACCCGCACCAAGCAACCACACCGCCCCGTGGCCCAACATTTCAACTTCCCCTCCCACTCTGCCGAGGACATGGAGCCATTGGGCCTCCTTCACCGCCGCTCCCTCACCACCAGATGCCTGGAGGAAGAACGTCTCATCTTCCGCCTCGGAACACTTCAACCCCAGGGCATCAATGTGGACTTCAACAGTTTCCTCATTTCCCTTTCCCCCACCTCATCCTCATTTCTAACTTCCAGCTCAGCACTGTCCCCATGACTTGTCTGGACTTGTCCTACCTGCCTGTTTCCTTTTCCACCTATCCACTCCACCCTCTCCTCCCTGACCTATCACCTTCAACCCCTCCCCCACTCACCCATTGTACTCTATGCTACTTTCTCCACACCCCCACCCTCCTCTAGCTTATCTCTCCACGCTTCAGGCTCACTGCCTTTATTCCTGATGAAGGGCTTTTGCCCGAAATGTCGATTTTGCTGCTCCTTGGATGCTGCCTGAACTGCTGTGCTCTTCCAGCACCACTAATCCAGAATCTGGTTTCCAGCATCTGCAATCATTGTTTTTACCTGGAAGAGTGTAATCGCAGATCCATTATCACGGATTTTACTGATAGAGTTTAGATGAGATTTGTCTTTTTCTAATGTTTTATATATTTTTTTTAAATACGAGGTATATGGGAAGAAGTTAAGGTGAAATTATATTAAAGATATCTGTATGTTAGTGTAATGTATTTAAAAAGTAGAGAAAAAAATGAAACCATCTTTTCATTATGATGGCTCATTTTTTTTCTTAAATGAAGGTGTTATGAAGATGTGGGTGTACTATACCTTTCAGAGAGTAAAAAGCGAGCAGTGACAGAACCAAGTGTTCTCAATAAGACACAATGTAACATGTGCTCCAGCTACTGGGGTAGCTAGTTGCCTGGAAGTAACAAAACAGATTTGAATTAGGCCAATCAGTTTAAGTTATACCCCAGAACTACTTAATTTCAATCAAGTCTGAATTGAGTATCTTGACAATCTTAAAAGCCAATGACACAATCAGATGTTTTGGGGTATAAAAGTGGGGAAAATTGAAGAGTTGAGAGGAGAACTATCAACACAGCAACAACTGTAGAGTGCTAGTCAGAACTCTCTGAGAGGTACCTTTCCAGGGAAGGAGTTTGCATAGAGAAAAACCTCAACACTGACCTGGAGAGCCAATCTACCAACATAGATAAAGTGAGATTTGACTGCTGGCTG
Source organism: Hemiscyllium ocellatum (assembly GCF_020745735.1). Lineage (NCBI taxonomy): Eukaryota > Metazoa > Chordata > Chondrichthyes > Orectolobiformes > Hemiscylliidae > Hemiscyllium > Hemiscyllium ocellatum. The sequence goes on along the minus strand of NC_083407.1, from coordinate 57,608,568 downwards.
GTTTTAAAATTAGAAATTTTCTGTAAATCTTAATTGAGAGTTTTATTGGACTAATATTATAGAAGAGAAGGTAAAAGCTAGGTTAGAGGAAGGAATTATAAATAATTGTTAGTTAATTATTCTGTGTAATACTTTAAGAAATAAAGTTGTTAATTTTTACTTTAAATAGTTCTTGGCCACTTGAATTTTTACAGATCATTGCACAGGATAATTCTTTTCGGTGTTGCTGGTTTTAAATTAAGCATGAGGGTTTACCCCGTATCATAACATTATAAGACTAAAAGAAAAGGCCAATGAATTCACAAAAAAAATTAATAAATCTGGGGATTGGGAGTTAGCAACAGGACACAAAAATGAACTGTTAAAAAACCTCTAAAAGTACATAAAAAGTTACAGATGTATGTGGGACCAGTACAAGCAAGTTCAGGGGAATTTATAACAGGTAGTAGAGCAATATCAGATAAGCTAACCTTGCATGTGTTTTCTATGAGGAATACATGAGTGATCTCTCAGAGTTAGAAATCCAAGTGGCTGAGGAGAATGAGGATTAGAAAGACATTAGTATTACAATGAAAGTTGTGCTGGAGGAACTAATGTGGCTGAGTGATCCCCAGAACAGGATAATTCTACAACCCGTGGTGTTTTAGAAATAGTCTAAATATTGGTGATTACTTTCCAAAATTCTGTAGATTCTAGAATGATCTCTCCAGGTTAGAAGCTAATAAACACACTTCTCTGTTTAACAACGGGACAAGCAAGAAAACCTGTCTTCTTTATTTCAGATTTCAGGTTTAACTAGCATTTTCCTAGCTACCATCAGTTTTGAGGAAGAATCACCAGTCCCAAAACATTAACACTGATTTCTCTTCACAAATGCTGCCAGATCTGCTGAGTTTTTCCAGCAAAATCTGTATTTGTTTCTGATTTACAGCATCCACAGTTCTTTTGCTTTTTAAAAGGAAAGGATGGCCTAACTGACTGTCCTTTGGAGGTTCAAAGTATTGAGTAACCTTTTCCAATTCCTTATGACTTTAGGCATTGTAGTGTGTTTAAGGCACAATACAAATACAAATTGTTTTTGTTCCAGTGCAACTATCATGAGTGTTCAATGATCAGTGCTAGGTCTTTTGTTTACAAAGTAAATAAATAATCTGGAAGTGGGGACAGAGAATAATCCTCAGTGTTTGTGGATAATATCAAACCGGAAGAGACTATGAATAAACAAGAACAGACTAATTAAATATCAAAGGAATTTGACAGACTAGAAAGTTGGACTCACGAGTAGCAGATCTCATTTAATGTGGATAAATGCAGAGTCCTGAGATTGGGAAAGGATAATAAAGAGTGACAATGCAAGCTAAATGGTATTATTGTAAAGGACAAGACACAGGAGAGGGATTTGAGTTCCTGGTGGAAATATTGCTGAAGAATATTGTACAGCAGTAAAAATTAGAGCAACTGGCATCTTGTGCTGTCTGGGCAAAGAAAGAGAGCATAACTTTCAAGTAATTGAGATTGTACAGATCACTGATCTGAGCTCACCTGGAATACTGTGTACACTTCCGGTTATCATATTATGAGAAAGAATTGGAAAGAGTGCAGAGGGCAACTAAATTTATAGCTAGCATTAGGTTTATGAAATGAGGTGAAACTGCAGATGCTGGGAACATTTACACTGGGAACAAAAGGCTCAGATATTTAAAATGCTAAAGGGTTTAGACAAGATAAATATCAACATATAATTAGAGACTGTACAACAAAAGAGTCTTAAACGTAAAAAAGAAATGAAAAGACAATGCACGTTTACAGATAAGATAGTTATCAAATAGGATGCACTGTGAAATACAGAGACAATTCATCAAATAATATGATAGGAACCTGAAGAAATGTCTGAGGGGAAGGTTTCAGACTTACAGGCTTGAACATCATATCTACAAGGATTAAGAATATGTAAATAAACCACCTGATGAAGGAGCAATGCTCCAAAAGCTAGTGTGCTTCCAATTAAACCTGTTGGACTATAACCTGGTGTTGTGTGATTTTTAACTAAAAAAACCACAATTGTGTTTTTTTTTACCCCTGTGACTAACATCGTATATTACTAGTCTGTGGTGTGGTAGTGAATGGGTTGGAGTTCTGTTTATTGTGGTGATTCATGGATTTGTCAAATGATAAGGCAAGAGTGTAATATCTTTTTGTCTTTGGGAGCGGAGGCACCAACATGGGAGAGAAATGTAAGTTCTGGAGGAATGATATACAGAGGAACCTCAATTATCCACAGGACACGGGCAGGAGTATTTCATTCAGTTAATTCATTCATTCAGTTAATTTATTGCTAGATCATTGAGGCTGGATAGCATAGATAGCCACGCATTGGGACCTTGCGATCTTGTTCAGATTATCTGAAATTCGGTTAATTGAATGCCGGATAATCGAGGTTCCTCTGCAGATGTCTGTTATTACAGATTGTGAATATCCTCACGATGTAACCGAAGGTGTAAAGTTCTGTGCTAAGTCAAACCTGTGATAATAAATAAAAGATACAATGCCAAAGGAAGCGGTGGATGCATGTATAGTTTAAAAACATTTTAAAAGCATTTAAACAACATTTAAAAAAGCATTTGGACAAGTACTTGCATAGGAAAGATTTAGAGGAATAGGGGCTATTGCCACCGAGTGGAAATATTTCAGATGTTTATAATTATTGAAAATGGAGTTAGGGTCTGAACACTAGGAGGATGACACTTTAATCTGAAACGACCTAGACTGAGGTTCGAACAGCTGGGACAAGGGGTTTGGAATCGGGCACTTGTTGGCCCATTTCAAAATACCTCGCCATGAAATCTAAGCTGACTCCTGCTGTATTACAGTTGACATTGTGAATTTCTGTTGTATGTTCTTTTGGATGCAGTGTTAAACAGAAATTCCAGCATTCTTCAGGTGTACTTCAAAAGTCCCACATCACTCTTTGAAGAGCTGGAGAGTTCTCATAACATGTAGGTCAATACTTACCTCAAACCAATGGTATGAAATAGAAATTATCTGATCACTTCTTGAGGATCAAGGGGATCAAAGATTATAGGGAGAAAATGGGAGAATGGGGTTGAGAAGCCTATCTGTGATTACTGAATGGCAGAGGCGACTTGATGGGCTGAATGGCTAAATTTCTGTTCCTATGTCTTATGGCTTTACTGTCTTATGGTCATCTCATTGATGCTTGGAAAAACATGCCACACACAAATTGTGGCTGCAGTGTTCATAGTACAGCAGTGATTATACTTTATATGAAAGCTGAGAAGTCCTTTGGAATATTCAGTAGTCGTGAAATAAATTACATAAATGCAAGCCATTTTTATACAACGTCTGGTAACATGGGAAATGGGGTATACAGTTGTTCAGCTGTTTGGTGGGGCAAGAGATCCTGTATGTTGCAGAACTACTGGGGAGTCCATGTGTGGAGCATTGTGGGGAGATATTGAACTCTCAGTACTGTGGCAGTTTGGAGTTAATGGAATGGAGGACGTTGATGTACTTTGAAAGGCACCATTGAGACTTGAGGTGAGCGGGCAAGAGTGCCTACCGAAATGCAATGACCAAGTGTCCTGGGAAGACCTGAGATTTGTGAGAATTGTGGCAAGCTAAAGTGGTCTGTTTGTATTGGAGTCACGGTCCTTTAGATCTGAGAGACAGTCTGGTACATGAGAAGCAGGTTGGGAGTTTATTTCACTGAGGCATCAAAGGGATTTCCCAGCTTCTGATAATATAAAATGGTTTAGTAGATCCCAGAACTAGAGTTCTAGAAGCTTGAGGAAGGGATATCCCTATCCAGGGGTATATTAAAAGAGATGCTCAGCAGGCTTTGGGGGATATGGGAACTCCAGCAAATGATTCTGGTATCCAGTCAAACTTGGAAAGAGGCCATGGGTGGAATCTTACTGGAATCTGAGCTATGTTGGCTGTGGTGAGACTTGTGGCAGAATCCAATAAGAAGACCAACAATGCCTATCTCGACACTGGGAGCAACTCCGATCGTCTTCTGTTTTTACCGAGAGATGTGATGAGTTTCTTGCTAGTCATCGGCAAGTTGCCGTTTATGTAAGATTATAGCTTGTTAGACAGTTAGTAGCACAACAAATGGTCTCATTAATATTGAGCTTCATATCTTATTGAACACACCAAACAAACTAGGCATTGAGAAACAAAAGCAGAAATTGCTGGAGAAGCTTAGCAGGTCTGGCAGCATCTATGGAGAGAAATCCGAATTAATGTTTTGGGTCCAGTGACCCTTCCTCAGTATTGGACCCAAAACATTAACTCTGATATATCTCCACAGGTGCTGCCAGACCTGCTGAGCTTCTCCAACAATTTCTGCTTTTATTTCTGACTTCCAGTATCTGCAGCTCTTTCAGTTTTTATTTAGACATTGAGAAATCTTAAGACGGAAATCAGAAAGTACATGGCATTTCAGCTCACTGCTGGCTGTGACCAGACTCCATAGTGCCAAGGACCCAACAGCACCTCAGGGCACCAACTGTGCACACCCCTCATTCCAGGCATGAGCACCCAACATTTTCCAACACCTCATGATCATCATGGTGCCTCTCCGATCTGCAGCGCACACTAGCAACTAGCATTAAAAAGGCTGCAGCACTTTGTGTGCAAGGACAGGCATCTCTGGGCTGCTCAATTGCTCTCTTAATGCCCACTCACTTAGCATCTAACAAAATGCTGGCAGCATCTATTGTTTGGTTTCTTCTTAGCATGTTGATGTTTAAGCCAGAGTCAAAGACAATTAGTATTGTTGTATTGATGAGTTTTATTTTAGCAGATACACAGACAGACCACTTGTCACGCTTGTCAGTAAGCTTCTGTCCAGTTGGGGGACATCCCAATGTGCTGCAGACCAAGACATCAATCTAACATCAACAGATTGTGGCCTGATTGGGAAATATACTAACACATTCATTCAACCTAATCACCATGTCACAAAGTGAGTGAAGGCTAGCCCTTCATCCAGTCAATGGGTCCACTACTGGTCAGAATGTCCTGGATCAGTTAGTCAGGGACAGAGTCTGCACACAGCCCTGTGGCATAGACAGCATCACTCATCTGCTCAGCATGCTCACTGACAGGCAATCTGTCTGACTGCAGTCCAAGGATTCAATGACTGTCCATCCTGCTGGGCCAAGACCAGCAGCCAGGGGAATTGTGTATCATCAGTTGGGGAACTGCAAAGCACTGGTTGGGGTCTGGTCAGCCGTGTTTAGGGGCAACTTGTTGAAGTCAGACTGAGGTCAGGGATAAATATAGTTCTGAGGGTCTGTCCATTGATTTTTAAAGAGGGTAGAAGGGAGTCCTGTAAGGATAGAGGATGATCACTGAAAAAAGAGGTGGGGTAATCAGTGTGGTGGGACAAAGTAGAGGTATTATGAAAGGGAATCAAGGACAAGGGCAGGGAGGAAGTGAAATTGAATGGGGAGTAGGTGCAACAGCATCAAAGGTCATGGAAGGGCACATGGTTTCGATAGGGTGAGTATAGAGGAGCACTGTGGGCATCATTAACTTTCAACATCAGGGTACATAGAATTGGGACGACTGTTGGAAGGGAGTTTCAATGTGGTGGGTGTCCAAATTGGAAAGATAGGTGCAAATAGGGCAATATAAGGAAAAAGAGAATGTAGAAGCTCAGGAGAGAGTGGGGGCAAATCTAGTCACCACTTGTGGCCCCGTGCTGATTGTGTTCACCACAAATTGTGTTCCCTGTTATCACTTGTGTTCTCTACATACACAATGAAAAGCAGCTTGAACAACACCCAGACTGGGTTGAGTTCAGTGTCACGTTGATGGGCAAAAGCACAGGATACAAGTCTGCTCGACATTAAAACATTGAAGGGGTAAATGCATGAAGCATGTGTATGCAAACTCCAGCTAACACATTTCCTCACCCATTTGAAAAGATTGTAGAATAGATATGCTCATATGTCAAATGTTGGTTATTGGTGCTAGCCAAACTAACATTGTTATCTCAGTGATACAGAAGGTAGCAACTGTGCAAGTTCAAGAGAACGCTCATTAGAAGAGATTACAGGTGACAGGGATTGATAAGGCCATTTATCGAAAATAAAGATGAGAATTGTAAAATCAGGACTTCACTTGTCCGGGTATCAATGCAGGTCAGTGAACACAGGAATAGTAGTGGGGGTTGGGGGATGGGGGTGGTGCGGGGGTAGGGGTGGGATTTAAGATGGAGATGGCAGAGTTTTAGATGACATCAAATTTACAGAGGTTAGAATGTAGAAGACCAGACAGAGTGTGGGAATAGGCTTTGATCAGCAGATGAGACTAATGTCAAGTTGGTAATATTAGGAAGTTGGAAATTGATGGTCTTCATGAAAGCAAGAACAATAATTAAGTAAAATAAGAATAATTGCATGAAGTGGATAATTGTATTTGCCAGTGGTTCATCCTAAGATGGTTGTGGTAAGTAGACATGGGGCCCACAAACAGTAAAGTAAGCAGTGAAAACTAATCATGACAGTGAGTTGGTGGCGGTATATGAGCAATTAAAAAGGAAAAGGTGATCACAGTGAAGCAGGTATGAAATGTCCTTTTTTCTGAATAGATATTTATCAATCTGTCTGAGTTCAGAACTGAAGATACAACTACAAAAAAGTCAAAGTTGTATAACCAAAACAAAAGATGACAAACCTTTTCTGATATACAGTGACTAAACCACCTTTCTCTCTTTATCACATTAAAAAATACAGACAGGAGATCGGCTGTGAGGAATGTTGAATCAGTCATGATGCTATGGAATGACATAACAGGCTGGAGAGGCTGAATGACCTATTCCTGGTACTGTCAATCTGATTACATTTTTAGAAAGGTCAGTTTTAAATGGTCCTAAAGGACAATTCTAAATCATTCAAAGAAGAAAAGAGGGCAATAATAACACTTAAAATATTCTTTTTTTTATGATAAAGAGGTCTTACCTGTATCCAAATGTTTGTCAGTCCAGCCAATTTTGCTCCAAATTGATGCAAAAAAATGTTTAAAAGGCACATGATATCAAGATTCTGTTTTGCCATATGCCCTACCTACAGTCAAAAGTGTTGCTATTACTTGCTTGCAGTATTCATCGTGGCAACAAAATTCAGCCTTTAAAAAAATCAGTGAGGCTAACAAAAACACAAAAAAACACAAAATTAATGTATAGATTCTTACAGTGGCACTTTAGAGAGTGTAAAGCTGCAAATGAAAGATGGGAAGCAAATAATGTAGCCATGGATTGGGAGTTAATCAAAGGATGAATTAATGTGTACTTTATAGATCAGATAGCTGACAAAGAACAATAGGAAATCTTACTGCAGTTGTAAAGGGTCTTGGTGAGACACCACCTATTGTATTGCGTGTATTCTTGGTCTCCTTACCTAGGAAAGAATACTCCTGCCATATAGAGAGTGTGATGGATGTTCACTAAACTTTAACTGTTGATTTCAGAACTATCCTATGGTAAGAGATTAGTTCAACTGGGCTGAGTATTCACTAGAGTTTAGAACAATGAGAGGGGATCCGATTGAACTGTCTAAATTTCAAACAAGTCTGTACAGACTAGATTCAGGGAGGTATTCATTCCGTGGTTGGGGAGTCTAGAACCAGTGATCACAGTCGTCGGGTAGACTATTTAGGACTGAGATAAGGAAAGATGTATTCAATCAGAGTAGTGAACCTGACAAATTCTCTACCACAAAACATTGTGGAGGCCAAGTCACTGAATATATTCAAGAAAAAGATAGAAAATATTTAGATTTCAAAGTCATCATGGGCATTGGGAGAAAGCAGGAATTTGACCTTGAAACAGATGATCAGTCACAGTCATATTGAATGGCAGAGCAGGTTAGAAGAGCCTAACTCCTGTTCCTGGCTTCCACGCTTTTATTTGCCCAGCTGATTATGTTATAAATTCATGCACCAGTACATCCATCTAATGGAATTATAAATTATAATTAGATAACACACCTTTGTAACATAGTAATCAATCACTCGAGACACTGCATCCCCTGTAGGGATTCTATAATTGTGTATGTTATGCAATAGAAGCAGGCAGAATAGACACATAGAAAAGTTGTTTGCAAAGAAAGCCAACTGGTTAGGTTTTGAACTGGGAGGTTTTATCAAGGCTTCGACAGGGCAGGACCAGGCTGAGATGAGCTAAGCCAGTCTTCATTGGAGTTACTTCAGGCACAATAGCTACTTTTGAGAATGAGAAATAGGAAGGAGAAACTGCTTAATAACGCAGAGCTGTTTCAGAGCAACACAGATAGCACAGAAAAGCAGGAAGTACATTTCAGAATGGATGGTTAGTGAAGTGATGAGAAAATGCAATGAAATAACACAATCTTCAGTGGTACAGGAGACTTTGTAAAAACTGAGAGCTAAATATACATATCAAGTTTGCTGTAATGCGATCCACTCAGGAGAGATAAACGGAACAATGTTAGGAGGGGTCAGGTAAGTGGAGTGTTGGCAATAATGAGAGTCACACAGAATCAACAATCGAACATATTAGAGTGGACAGGTCAGTAGGACCACATCAGATTGTCCAACCAATGCAAATACAGCTGAAGTTTAGCCAGACAGAAGAAGTAGGAAGAGAGGGAATGATGAGTCAGGCTGGCATATTTTCATGGAATAATATTCATTAGGTTTGTTTATCTAGGATAATAATGTAATAAATTGTGTTAACTCACTGGTTGTACAATCTCCTCTGAATCAGAATATTGTGAGGCCAAGCTCCACTTTATAGACAGAAGCACATAATCTGACATGTTGTTGCAATACTGAGGAATACTGTGCTATCAGAGGTCTCTAATTTGAACAATATCAGGGACTTTTGGACCAATATGCATCCCTCAATAGCACTTCCTAAAATGGACATCATTGATCCATGATATAGTTACAGTGGATGGGAGGCCATTTGATTTGTCAAGTCCATGCTGGTTCTCTGCAGATGCAATCCACCTCGTGTCCACCATTTTTTCATTGCCCTACATATTTTTTTCATATTTCCCTTTTTAATACCATGATTGACTCTGCCTTTGCCAAATCTGAGGCAGTGCATTCCAGATCCCAACCAATCACTGTTTAATTTTCTTTTCATATAGCATTTCTTAGTTTGCCAACAATCTTTAAGTTGTGCACACTGAGGAGTTCGCAACACATTGTTCATTTGCTTAACTGTTTTCAGGAGTTTGTTGTGTATGAATAACTGCAGCATTTCCATGGTTTACAAAAGTAACAAGTAATAATTTGGCAATGAAACTATTTGAGATGGCCTGACACTATGAAAGATAGTGAATAAATATAAACTTGTTTTTATTTCATACAGAAGATTTCTGAGCTACATTTTCTAATAGAGGACTGAGAGTTGCACCTTACAGGTGTGGTGCCACCAAATATCATTAAACCTCCAAGGTTTTTATTCAAGAAGGTGAAAGATTTCAGATGGCCAGGTATTGACATGTGGATTAACATAAAAATAGTTATTGGCTGATAAAGCATTACTGAAATATAATAATGCAGCAAAGACAATTCAACAGTTCGATATATGCACAATATTTAATACGCTACGCATGCATTATTTTGCCCTTTTAATCATTGCCACAGAAAGCTGATACTTTCAAAAGATGGTCAGCTATCATTCAAATATGTCACTGTACCATCGGTCCATATTATCAAATCAAATTTGTAATTTAACATTAACTTGAATTACTTTCCATTTCCTAATATTAAATGCAGTGTGTCATTCATCTATGCAGTTGCTAAGTCTCTGTACATCTTTTTGAATGATTATCTGTTACATCTTCAAAGAATTCTAATAAATTTGTTAGGCACCATCTGCCTTTCATAAACCAGGTTAGCCTTAAATTATTGCCTTTGCTCTCATTAAATGCACTTGAATTGCCTCCTTATAATAGACTCCAATATTTTTACTACTATAGATGTCAAGCTAACAGACCTATAATTCGCAGGATCATGCCTCTGACCTTTTTTTAAAAGATGAAATCACATTATGCCAATTAATCAAGATTGTGTATGTGGTTTCCCTATTTATGTGGGTTGAAGTCAGATCCTGATGCAGGAAACAAATCAGAATATTTAATTATTTAATATGAATGGTTCATAAATTTGCCATGTATTGATATGGTAATGTATTTGGAGACCTTAATAATGCTATGCTGCACTTCACATTTACTCAAGGCAGAATGTATCTCTTGTAATTTAAAAAGAAATGTTCATATTAGATGCTTTGAAGTCTTTCTGTGCTACCCATATGCCTAGCTATTCTTTTCAATATGTCTGCCATAGCTTTGCTACATGATAGTATGGTTGAATTTCTTCTGAACCAAGTTTTAAAAAAATCTAGATCACTAACTTGGCTTTTATCTAATAATTTTGCTTTGAAAAAGATAAGGTTTAGATAATGAGTGTCAATATTTAGCAAGTTATTGCAGTTAACTTGTTAAATATTAACACTCATTATTGAATCTCATCTGCTCAAAACAATGATAAAATTAGCACAGCTTTAATGTAACCTTGTCTAAATGATTAAATTGGAATATAAGCTTGCAGATTAGTGTCGGTCAATGTATTGTCAATGTTAATTGAGAGAAACTGCAAGAAAACTGCAGGTATGGCTTAACATATGGTTCCCAATCAATGACTGCCACATTCCATATGGCTAGCTGCAGGAGATTTATTCTATGTGCTGAAATACATAATACAGACAGTAGACTCATTAAAGATATTAATTCCAGCATTAGTGGTAGGTTGAGAAAGTGCACAATATTGCTGAAATTGCACATCAGACATGGAGTGCATTCCTTCCACCTAAATAATTTGGCCTTTGGGAGTTGAGGCAAGATCTGAAATAGTGGCCAGTCCCAAGTGGCATCTCTTCATAACAACAGCAAAGGTGTTTTTTTATTTGTCAGCTATTAGTGACAGAACATTATTATGCAGACACTACATAATAGGTTTAAAAAAAAAGAACTAGGAATGTTGGAAATCGGAAACAACAACAGAAATTGCTGAAAAAGCTCACTTGGTGTGGCAACATCTGCGGAGAGAAATCAACGTTAACGCTTTGCCTTCAGTGACCCTTCCTCTGAACTGATGGTAGTCTACTTTTGTTACTACATAATGGCTATTGTTATCAGTGCTACCTTGGTATCAGATTTAGCAGAGGAGGATAAACATGAGTAGGCCAGAGCTGCCTGATTTGGGAGTTAGCATTAAAGGTGTGATGTCTGAACCAGCTACTATGCTGCCAACTGGTGGTACATTAGTCATGGTTAGCTAGGACTAGGAGAGGTGTCTTCATAGATTATGTTAAGCAGGGAGACAATGTTGATGCTGAGCAACTTCCCAGATGAAGACTTCCAATCAAAATAAATAATATTGCCAGTTCATTGGTCACTTATGCATCACTGGATAATGCTATATTCTCTTTAATGTTTTGCTATAATTCTGTGGCTAGCTATTGAGAATGAAGTGAATACTAGAATCATGAATTCTGATGCACAGCTGCAAGATAAAACATCTTATTCTGACACATTGCTGATTCTTCACAAGTGTAAGGACATCGCTGACGTTATTCATGTAAAAGTTCAGAGCATGGAAATATTTTTACAACCTCATAAAACACAATTCTAGTGTCTCCATATTAACCTGGTCTCTAATCTCAGCAATGATATCTGCCAGCCAACATCTATTCCTGAAAACTGTAGTATTAATGTTAAGACTATCTTATGTCAATTAGATATGCCATGTTTATGTGAAGGATGTATACACAGCCCTTGGGATACCATAGTGACGCTTGTCTGCACTGATCCATTTTGTAATTATCCACTGAGGGGCCTGGAGTGCAGGTATGATGACTTCATTATTTCTGAGGACAGTAGCATCAGTTTGTGCAACACTTTAGATGTCTACTAAGTTGGAAATTTGGCAGGAAGAAGAAATGAGCTGAATATTCCTTAAAGAGAGAGAATCTGAAGAAAGCTGTAGCACAGAAGGAATTGAATGTTCTGGGGTTCTAGAAGCTAGCATCCTAGTTCAGTGGGTAATAGGGAATGCAAATGTAATGTTGACCTTTATTTCTAAGGGAATGGAGTATCAAAGTAAAGAGGCTTTGCAAGGTACTAGTTAACCCACAGCTGGAGTATTGTGAATAATTTTAATTTATTTAACTAGGGAAAGAAATACTGGCATTGGAGGAAATTCAAAGATCTTCTGAAGGTAAATTGAATAGGTTTTGCCTACATTCACTGGAGGTTTGAAGAATGTGAGATACTTGATAGAAGTATGTAAGATTTTGAGGGTGCTTGACAAGGTTTGAATCTGAGGGGTTGTTTGTCCCTGTGGAAGACCCTACACCTGTGCCTGCATTTGTTAAGTACAGATAAATCCAACTTTGTAGAAAAGGAGGAAGTTAATATAGAACTAAACTTAGTGCAGGATATGGATGTCACTACAAGGAAATAACTCAATAACGCATTTTGAAAGACCGATGTTAATCAGGTGCTCAGCCAAGATAGATGTAATTATGTTTGCGTTGTTCCTTTCAGGAAACTAGCTGTGCAGTTTCCCAGTAACATACAGAACATTCAGCACCATAGCTCACAATCACAGTAATCATGAAATTCCCTTTTTTCTATTTATTTTCAGAGAAATGATTATATCACTAAGTAACTATGGCTCCAGATTAAAGCAGACACATTGGACCAGATTCCCATAAACAAGGCAAGGCAGAAAATTGCATAAGGAAATGTCCTGACTCATCAGATCCATCTCCCTGTGGCCCCTGCAAGGGCTAAGTTTTCTTCAGTGAAGCTGGGGTAAATTTGAAACAGGTCTGTTGATATTCAAAGCAACTTAGAGGTGACAGGAGAGGATACCAGTTGCCTGAAAGGTTGATAAGCCATTAACCCACAACTGCACCAACAAAAGCACATAAATTGATATTGTTTCTCCAGATAGCCCTGTTATAAAAGCTTAGCTGACCTCCAAGACTCACCATGATTGGACTTTATGAAAACTGGGGATGAGTTATCAGATTCAAGAGTGTGGTGCTGGAGAAGAATAGCAGGTCAGGCAGCTTCTGAGGAGCAGAAAAATCAACATTTTGGGCAAAAGGCCTTAATCAGAAATGAAGCTGGAAGCCTCGGGGTTGGAGAGATAAATGGGCGGTGGGTTGGGCTAGGGGAAGATAGCTGAGAGTGAAATAGGTGGATGGAGTTGGGTTAAAGGTAATAGGTCGGAGGGGAGGTTGGAGTGGATAGGTGGGAAGCAAGATGGACAGATGGGATGGGTCATGACGATGGTGGTGAGCTGGAAGTTTGGAACTGGGTAAGGTGGCAGGGAAGGGCAGTAAGGAAACTGGTGAAATCCACATTGATGCCATTGGGTTGAAGTGTCCCGAGGTGGAAGATTAGGCATTCTTCCACCAGGTGTTGGGTGGTGAGAGAGTAGTGATGGAGGAGGCCCAGGACCTGCATGTCCTATGCAGAGTGGGAGAGGGAGTTGAAGTGTGCAGCCATGGGGCAGTTGGGTTGATTGGTGTTGGTGTCCCAGAAATGATCTCTGAAGCACTCTGCGAGTAAACATCCTGTCTCCCCACTGTAGAGGAGACCGCATTGGGAGCAATGGATACAGTAAATGACATATGTGGAAGTGCAGGTGAAACTTTGATGGATGTGGAAGACTCCTTTGGGGCCTTGGATGGAGGGGGTGGTGTGGGCACAGATTTTGCAATCCCTGCGATGGCAGGGGAAGGTTTTGCATGAGTTATCAGTTACTAACCTCTACAATGCCCTTGATCAGGTTCAAAATGCAGGGCACATATTGACAACCATACCTTTGACCAGCACCAGAAATGGGAGCAGGTATCCTGAAATTAGTTCTACTCATGAATTCAAAGGTGTCTTGAGTTTGCTGAGCTCTATACAAAATTGAGCCATTATCATCATCAGTAAAGTTTCATCGCATATGATCCCTGAAAATCTTTCAAACACCCTACTCAAAAACACAGAACATTCAAGTATAGGAGGAATTGACGTGAGTATACTGCAGATACTCCTGTCCTGTCTATCATTGCCATAAAATGGATATCATATTGTTCATATGGACAGAGGGTGGTACGTGTATGGAATGAGCTGCCAGAGGAAGTGGTGGAGGCTGGTACAATTGCAACATTTAAGAGGCATTTGGATGGGTATATGAATAGGAAGGGTTTGGAGGGATATGGACCGGGTGCTGGCAGGTGGGACTAGATTGGGTTGGGATATCTGGTTGGCATGGACGGGTTAGACCAAAGGGTCTGTCTCTATGACTCTATGAGTCTAAGTGCAAACATTTAGAAAGAGGTAGTCAGATATGAATTTTCAATTTGTTTTATTTTACATATAACAACATTAAAACAATAAAACCATAAAATCTGTAATAAAATCTTAACTTGATTCAAATAGTCTCAAGCTATTTCTGCATTTCTGCCTCTTTTGAAAACGCCTGAATTTTGTTTTTGTGCAATGTTGCATTTTTGAAGAATTGGAAGATGGATAACCTGTTTCCTGATTATGATAGCAGTTTAGTTCTAAAACATATTCATGTAACTGAAAGTTACACAGTGATGAAAAGTTAAGAAGCAAAGTATATATGGAAAGTTAATTGCTGTGAGGTTTCATCCCGTCATTGTGATAGATAATTCAGAATGATAGTGACCATTCAGTGCAGATCCTGGTCTTGAAGTAGGTTCTTGAGAACAGATCAGAGATTGCATTAACTAAAGTTCAAACCAAATCTATAAAAATTCAACTAGCGAAAATAGAACAAGGAAACAAGGAAAGGAAAGCGAAAGAGATCGACAGAATTAGAACAAGAAAATTTAAAACCTGAAGTCAAAAGTGAAAAGTTTGAAAACTTGAACTAAAATTGAAAAAAGAAGAGCATTGAAAAGGTAAGGATAGCCAAAAGTACTTAATATTTGGTAAAGAACATTGTATTTGTATCTGAATTTACTTATGAAGAGGTAAGAATGCAAAGTTGCCACAACACTGAAATGGCTTGAAAAAGATTGGATTGTGCACTTTCAAAGGAAATTCTCTGGAGAAGTATTCATCTCTTTCAGAAGAGCAACCAACTGCCAATTACAGAGTGAAGAATGTTGTTTTTAATGTCTCTGAGATAGGATCAGAAGCCTAAAGACAGAAATGTAAGAACCTGGAAAACCAAAACAGAGTCAAACTTTTTTGGAATTTCCTAGAATATAGGAAGTATTTGATGGGTGGTATTGATTGATATAGGTTGAACATGAATTTGAGAACATTAGGGAAGTGATTTTGGTGGAAGCAGTTAAAATGTGTCTCTTTGAAATTAAGGTCCCACCAAGACAAAGGTAAACTTTGCAAAATAACGGATATGGCAGTAATGGTGAATGATTATGAGCTGATTAATAATTGAACAGATTAGGTACATGATAAAGAAAGGAAGTCTGGTTCTAGTTATGGAAAAGGCCAGGGTGAAAAGGTTGATGTTTTCAAGTCCGAAGGAAAATTTTGTTCAAGAGGATCAAATGGCGTTTCTACTTTCTTTAAAAACAATATTCAAAGCCTAAAATGTCAGAAATGAAAAAAATAATCCATAGTATTAATGCAGCTGTGTTATGCCTTTCCAGAGAATACTGTCCTGCTAGATCAACATTTTTTCAAGCCAATAACTTCTCCTAATCTTACTGCTGGAGTAAATCAGGGAGCAGGCAATTACACAGATTTTCTGTCTGAGGCTGCAGGATTCCCACTTTATTTTCCAGTGAGACAAAAACATTTGTTATCTTTCGAGATACATGACTAATACATTTACTCAGGTGAAATGTGATACATAGATCTCACCAAACAGTTTGCTGAATAAAATATTGATTTGAGGTCTAGATATAAAAAGAATAATTTACCTGTTCTTTTACATTAGGTGAACTTAAAATGCAGATTAGTTACTGGTCTTGTTATTGTGGCAATTATGTATATTTGACTTATTGTAGGATTCCTTTCTGGGGATTGATTTGCTTGAGGGTGAAGTATTGCATTTAGCCATTGATTTTGGAAAAGCCTACCTAGAATGTGAAAACTGAAATTTTGAAGGAAAGGCGAAAAGACTTGGAAAACACAATGATGGTTCATAAACCTGATATTAAAATCAATGTTTTGACTAAAGATATGTGAACCCCCAGCCAAAAATTCAGATCTACTGTTTTAAATGGATGTTGGAAGATCAGGTGATGAAGGAGAATTTGGAGAAGTTTTCAAAGAGGCACATCCTTAACCCCCTTGTGTGCCAATGATACCTCACATTTCCTCTTTGCCTTCTTGATTTCTTTCTTAAGAATGCCCCTACACTCTTTATATTGATTAAGAGTTTCAACTGAATCAAGACATTTTGATTCACCATAAAAAGCTGCATAAATAAACATACATCTATTTCAGTTTTGCTGGAGCCAATCAAACCATTTTAAAGCAATCAGAGAATGGAGTCTCTGACAACTTTGTGTCAGCAGAATTATCTTGATTTGAAAGAGAGAAATTTAATTGATGGAAACCTTGATCAGTGATAACCCTATCTGATGGAATATGGACATTGGTGAATGTGAGTGAAGGTTCGATATGAATGACTGGGAGGTGAGAGATCCTACATAACAGGGGTGTAAGCATGCCAATTTGTCTGGGAAGTAATGTGAGTGCTTGTAGCTACTTAGAAAAATATTTTAGTGATATTGACTATTTAAAATGAAGTTTTCCTGTTTGAAAGCAATTTTGCTCGTTAATTAGTATTTGAATTATGTTGACACTAGTTCAACTTCTGTAAAGTGAACTCAGTTTTCCTGTGAATGAAAATTTTCAAGCGAAATCCTTTATTCTCAGGATTGGCAGTCTCTAAAGGGATTGTAACAATGAGGGAGGATCTATTCCTCTGCCTAGTTTCCAGTTCAGTAATTTAAAAGTCTTTTAACAGGCATCAATAAAATGGATTGCATACCTTTCCACTTGAGGTGTGAGTTTAAATAGAAGATATGCTAATATTGAGCTACTGGTATTAGTGGCTGTGCTTTCTGCTACTTAGTTCTGTAACTGCCTTCTTAAAGGAGGCATTTAAATGGACCCTTTAGGAACAGGAAACCAGTCAGGCTTGGAGATATAATTAGGTGGGTCACAAAAACTGTTTCCCAATGTTGGGTTGAATTTGAGAAGTTAGTCAATGGTGTGTTTGCACTGAAATAACTATCTTAATACCCTGTCCTGCCCCATGGCAGGAAAGTACATGTCATGTATATGTATACCATGAATACTCTTTTCATGCAAACATATGAACAAGGAACAAGAGTTGGTCACCTTGGCCCTTCAAGTCGGCTCTGCCATTCAATAAGATCATGGCTGAGTGGATTTTAATCTTAACTCTACATTCCTGCATGGCCCTGATAATCTTTCATCCCTTTGGTAATCAAGAATCTATATACCTCTGTGTTAAGAATATTAAAATGTCAGTATTTGCTGTCTTTTGAGAAAGGGAATTCCAAAGACTCAAAACCCTTACAGAGAAAAAATGTTTCCTCATCTTTGTTTTTAATGAGCGTCCCTTATTTTTAAAGTATAACTCCTAAGTCTAGATTCTCCCACAAGTGGAAACATCTTTTAAAATCCATCTGATCAAGTCCCCTTAGGATCTTATATATTTCATTTAAGTCACCTCTGACTCTTCCAAACTCCAGAGCACACAGGCCTAGTGTGTCTAGTCTTTCTTCATTTAATAATATAGCCCAGTAAACCTTCTCTGAATTGCCTCCTTTGTTAACATCCTTCCATAGGCAGGGTACACAGTGGTCCAGAAGAAGTCTCACAAATGCCTGTACAACTGAAGCATAGCCTCCATGCTCTTACATTCAATTCCCTTTGCAATAAACCAAAACATTCTAAAGCTTTCCTGATTACTTGTTGTACCTGCATACTAACCTTCTGTGAATTTTGCACCAGGAAACACAGATCTCTGCATCTCAGAGCTCTGCAAACACTCACCATTTATATAATATGCTTCTTTCTGTTTTGTATTTCACCAAATTAAGATCTACATTCAAGATAAAGTCAGTGGCACATGAATAACCCATATCTTCTAGTTCCTGACAGCTTTAATATGGGATGCACCAGGCAAGATTGCGCAAGGTTCAGATTTGAAGTGAGATTTTGTCTGTTGATTGTTGGAGTGAATACTTTCAAGCTACCCCTGTCAGGTAATAGCATGTGGGTCACATGTCCCTTCCAACCATTTATGATTTGTTATGGATTTGCATGTGTTTTGGCTCCAAACTGATGAGTTGAAGTAGCATCAATTTTTGCATCTTAAAGGCTATATAAAAATGAAATATGTCCACAATTTCATAGGTCTAGGAGTAAATAACTGGCCCTCACTTCCTCAGTTTAAACAGATCAACGTTAATTCACATCTTCAACATCTGCCCATGGGTCAGTCAGTTCCTTTTTTTGGCAAAATAGCTTTTGATATTTAAATAATATTGAACCATAACTCTACTTTTGGATTATTGTGAACACTGCTGGCAATACCAATATCTACCTGCCCATCTCCTTTTCCACTAACCACTCCACCCTCTCCTCCCTGACCTATCACCTTTATTCCCTTCCCCACTTACCTATTGTACTCTATGCTACTTTCTCCCCACCCCCACCCTCCTCTAGCTTATCTCTCCACACTTCAGGCTCTCTGCCTTTATTCCTGATGAAGGGCTTTTGCCCGAAACATTGATTCCACTGCTTCTTGGATGCTGCCTGAACTGCTGTGCTCTTCCAGCACCACTAATCCGGAATAACCAGATTAATCACTATTTGCCTTGAGAGACAATGACATTGGATCTTTTGCTTAAACTTCTGTAATCTTATAATGACATAATCCCACAACAGTGTTAGATAGGCATTTTGAACTGGTGACTATATAGGATAGATTTTTATCATGGAGCTGGGAATTTGATCGCGTCATTGTCACTGTCCCAGCAATCCAAACCTGCAGGACTTTGATCAGGCAGAAGCAAAGGAGACTCAGAGTAAGAATCCATTAATGTTTTAGAAGGCACCAAATATATAAAGTCACATTCTCTTGATCAACTGCTTGATCAAACCCTGTTGAGTAGAATTCATTAGAGACTTTGAAGACAGCCAAAAGACTAGACATCATTCAAAATTTTGAAATAAACAAATAGGTGGCTGAACTGAACTTCAAGAAAACAATAAAAGCAATGAGATGTTTTGCAATGCTGAATAATAATTTATCCAGTTGAGAATCCACCCAAATAAATCTGAATACTTTTCCACTTTCACACTGCTGTTCTAGTAACCACATCATTTAATGGTCGATTACTTTTTCAAATCACAACATTGTCTTCACTCATTTTTATAAATCAAACACAACTTAGGCTCAAGCACTTTGTTGGAAGTGAAATAGACAACACCGTTTATACTGTTCTTTCATATCATTCTTATGGTTCATATGGTTTATATCATGGTTTGTGGTGCCTATCTAATGGAGTGATTTATACCAACCAGCGAAACGTTCCTACTTCCATCAAAATTGTGGAGGTTCCAAACGGCAATAGTAGTAGCATATAGGTTTCCAACTCACACTCCTCTCCTGTCTTTCTGTGCCAATGAAAATTGCCACCATAGAATGGGGTGGTGTGGCAGTAGGGAATCTTAGACCTAGGCCCTGATGCCATTTTTAAACATTTTTGTCCTGTTTGGTACAAGAAACCTGGCTTTGTATATTTAAGTCAAGATGGTATATGGCCTATAGGTAAAACTTTGTAGAGAATATATTTCTCCTCTTATCATAGACTCAGAATCATACAATACAGAAGGGACTCTTTGGCCCATTAAGCCTATATTACCAAAACTAAGCTAAATATGCTTTGTCCCGTTTGCCCGAATTTGGCCCATTTCAAGGGCTAGTCTAAGTATTTTGTAAAGGTTATGAGGTTACCCCATCCTCTACTAACCTCACAGGTAGTGCATGCCAGAATTCCACCACCCTCTAGGTGAAAGAACTTTTTCTTCAACTCCCCTCAAAGCCTCCTACTTTTCATATTAAACTTCTGCCTCCTTTTTATTGATTTATTGTCTTGCCTAGTAGTAGTTTTTTTTTGCTACAGAGCATCTTGTAGATTGTCTGTATACTCCATCCAAGATGATCCAAGATTTAGATCCCAGATGGTGGCAGAGTAGCAGCAGAATATTTGGGCTCCTCAGCCCAGTAGCTCAGAGCTCACCTACTGCATCTGCTTTCTGTATTTTTTTTTCATTCTATGCTTTTTTTAATGTTTCCATTTGTTATGTTTTTTTTACTGACTTTGGTGTAAAAGATCTTCTCCCAGTAAAGGGTCAGCAATGAGGTGGCTTCCAGCAGTCCAGAATGATGGTATAGGCCTGGCAGCTGGTGGGGGTGATCTCCCAGTGTGGTGGTTTCCTAGTGTGGCAATCTTATCCAGGAGGGGCAGCCTTGGCCTGGTATGGAGATTTTGGCCTGGCATGGAGGTCTTGTCTCAGTGTGGCATCGGGTGGGAGGGCATGCATCGGCTCAGCATGGCAGTTTCAGCCCAGTTTTCCCAGTGTTTCCTGAACCCATGAGCCAATAATTCAACTGTGATGAACTTTTACTTCCTCTTCTTCTTGTTTATGACTTCTGTCATTCATTTAGGTGCGGTATTATGGTAACTAACAAAACTTCTCGCTGTTTTTTCTTGTAAAAGTTCACGTGACAATAAATTGATATTTTGTTTCATTTCAATACTTACCAATAGTGCAGAGATTAGTTATCCAGCCTGACTGAGACATCAATCAAAATGTGCTTCCCTGTTCTCAATGGCTTCAAGCTTCTTATATATTGTTTCGACTGCTTATGTTCAGGAAATGTGGTGAGCATTCCATCATACTCTTCAGTCAAGCGATGTCGATGATTGAAAGACTTTGATAATCCAAGAGATGAGACAATTATGATGGGGTATTCTCTTTTAGTCAGTCACAGTATCAATATCTATGGTTCACTTAAACTTCTAGTGAACGGTAATGTCCAACATGGTGGATGGGCCGCTTCTGATAACCATGGTGCCTTTGGAGATCAAGTAACATGGATGGATTTTGTCTTGTTTGTTTTGTTGATTACCTTGGATCAAATTGGCTCAATTCAACGTCTTTTGAAGGGATTGCTTGAAGCAGCACTGGGAACAATTTGAAAAATAATTTATTTGGCACCATCTGGGTAGCAGGATGAGTATAACTGCTCTTCATGCATGTTGCTGTTAATCCTCCCCACTTCAGTATTGCTCTCCATCACCCACCAACCAGCTGAGTCCTCTCCATTATTGGCTCAGCGGAGACAATGGCTAGTCTGCCAGATTTCCTGTCCCCTTCAAAAGAGAGCTGCCAATCATCAGTTGGAAGATGTTATAAGCTCAATGCAAATAAAACATGAAGATTAAAATGTTTCAGGCTGTTGGCTGGGAACACTGAGTGCCATATCCACTCCAAACATGCATGCCAAAGATTTTTTTAAAAATCTACATTTTGAAAATCAAATGAAGTTGGTCAAGGACTGCGGTTTTTACTGTTATATATTAATGACATGCGCTTGGGTCTACAGAATAGAAATTTCAAATTTAGCAGATTAACTTGGAAGTACAGTAAACTCTGAGAAAGATGATAATAGACTTTAAGACTACATAGACAGGCTGGTGGATTGGGCAAACATGTGGAGATCGAATGTAATGCAGAAAAGTGTGAAATAGTACCATTTGGTAGAAATAACAAAGCTGTGCCTAAGCTAGAGAGTACAATAAAGAGTACAATTCTGAAGGGGAAATAGCAGAAACAGGAAGAATGGGAAGAATCAATGCCG
This sequence comes from Hemiscyllium ocellatum, assembly GCF_020745735.1. Taxonomy (NCBI): domain Eukaryota; kingdom Metazoa; phylum Chordata; class Chondrichthyes; order Orectolobiformes; family Hemiscylliidae; genus Hemiscyllium; species Hemiscyllium ocellatum. The sequence continues at coordinate 57,586,569 of NC_083407.1, read as the reverse complement.
AAATTGTTGAAGGTGGCAGAGCAGGTTGAAGTGTTGGAATAGCTAAGTTGTTCCTTCATTGGATGAATTGCTTGCAGAGAGTCAGCATGGATATGGCAGGTCAAATGGCTCCTTCCGTGCTGTGATCATTATATAATTGTATATTACTAAGTCACATTTAAAGTATTACTACTTGAGTGCGCATTTCCTCCAGCAGTAAAGCTGGCCACCTAAATTCATAGTGAAAGTCAAACAAGAACAGGTGGCTGTAGAAGCTATGCTATCCCACTGTGTTACCTGTAAAAATGAAATCAGCACGTGTTTGATCATTTCCTTCTCTATAGTGGTAAAAATTGGGTAAGGTCCAACAATAAGAGTACACTCATGATAGGCCAGCATTTATTGCCCATCCCTAACTCATTGAATACCTGCTGAAAATCCAAAACTGCTGCAGACACTGGTTATCCTTTACCATCCCTTCAAATTACGTCCTCACAAAACACACTCCATATTATCAAAATGATTTTCTTTCTATTTAATCATGTTTACTTTGACCAATTATATTATGATTTTTAAGTATCCTTTTCAAAATGGACTTCTCCATGGGCTGTGAGTGCCACTGATAAGCCAGCATTTGTTCTCACTCCCTAAATGCCCTTAAGTGGCTCATTAGATCATTTCAGAGGGCAGTTAAATTTTAATTATATTGTTGTGGGTCAGCAATCAGAAACAGGCCAGACCAGGTAAGGACAGCAGATTTCTTTCCCTAAACACAGTAGTGAAGCAACTTGGTTTTGTAAGAATTGATGATAACTTTTACATATGTTTTAATGTAATATAAGATATAGTGGAGCAGATGGAGTTTTACATTAATCAGTTCAATGACAATTTAATGCATGGATGATTGCCATTACTGAGCCTAGCATTCAATTCCAGTTTTCTAAGAAAGGTTTGAATTTTTAAAATAATTTTATGCAAAGATCACCAACTGCTGTGGGAATCAAAGTGATAGATCTAGAATTACTACTCCATCTCCACCCAAACCTCCTTTTATAGCAGTGTTGGTGGTAAATTCTAGCACTTCTTTTACTGCTGACACTAGGTCAATTGACATAATGTTTCATTTCTCCCTTTTTGGAACCATAGGGGTACGTTTGATATTTTGACTACTCTCAAACCTCCAAGATTCTGGAAGCTGATAGCCAATGTGGTCATCTCTTTTCAAACTCAGTATATGGATCATCATATCCATACTTGAATTTTCCTCACTCTCACTGGATCCTTAATTCTCCATATCTCCCTTTTTGTTTGTATCTTCTATTCTGAAATCAGAAAAAAACTTGTTCAATGATTCAGTCATTTCCTTATTCTATTTCAGAATTTCTCCTGTTCCTCTCCCATTCATTTGTTAATTTCTTCATTTTTGCATACTTGGAGACAATCTTAAAATCTGTCTTTATATTTTTATTGCTGTGTTTATTTTCATCTTCTTTCTCATTTTTATAGTCATCCATTGCTGATTTTGAATCTTCACTTTTCAGGCTTAATACTTTCTTGACAACATTGTAAATCTTTTCTAATCTAATACTACCTTTTTTTAAACAAATTAGCCATCGTGGATGTAAATTTCCAATAAAGTTTTAAATACTTCAAAATAATGCACAATCATTATCAGAAAGGTAGGGTGATATCATGGAAGCTTTTAATACACATATAGACTTGACAAAATTTGTATGTGCAAATGTAGATGAAGTCAGGTGAATTGGCCATGCTAAATTGCCATATGTTAGGCACATTAGTCAGAGGGAAATGGATCTGGGTGGGTTACTCTTCGGATGATTGGTGTGGATTGGTTGGGCCGAATGGCCTGTTTCCATACTGTAGGGAATTTAATCTAAAGAGTTAATTGAATGTTTTTGAAATGTTTTTTTAAAACAGTATGTTTTGGAGCCAAGTTAAGTTATACTACACTTGAAATTGTGCCATGTTACTTAATTACCAAAGTTGCAGCAATCATTATATGACTGAATTTTAATTCAGTTTGCAGGAGAGAAGAGGCTCCAAGGCTAATGTTTTAAGTTTAAATAAGGACAATGATGAAGTCATGAAAGCAGAGCTCGCAAAAGTGCAGTAACACACCTCAGGGAGGGTGTGGTGTAGTGATGATATCACTGGGCTCATAAAATAGCAGCCCAAGTTAATTTTTTGGGGGGAAATAGGTTCAAATTCAATCAAGACAGCAGATGGAATTTGAAATTATTTGTAAAATCTGGAATTTAACATTACTTTCAGTCAAGGTGCAAAAATCCTTTGTTCACTAATGTGTTTTAATTTTACAATTTAAATAAATGGATGAAGAAACTGAGGATATAGTTGTTAAATTTACTGATGCACCAAACATATGTAGGAAAGTAAGTAATGAAGACGACACAAGGGAGCGACAAAGGGATATACATGGCTTAAGTGAATGAGAAGAGGTTTTGCAATTAGAGTATAGTGTGAGAAAATATGAACTTGTCAATTTGATGGGAAGAATAAAACAAGCATCTTATCTTAATGGTGAATATAGACCTCTAGGATACAGCAAGATCTGAGTTCTTATTGCATAATCCAAATAAGGATTGTATGTAGGTACAGCAAATAATTAGGAAAGCTAATAGAAGGTTATCATTTATTTTCGATAAATTGAATACAAAATATAGAAGTTATGCTTCTATTATACAGCACATTTGTGAGGCCAGATCTGGAGTACTTTGTACAAAATTGATCTCCTTATTTAAAGAAGAATAAAAAGCATTGTAAATAGTTCAGAGAAGGTTAACTAATATAAATACCAAGAATTTATGAGTTATCTAATGAAGAAAGACTGGAAAGGCTAAGTTTGTTACTTCTGGAGTTTTGAAGAGTAAAAGGTGACTTGATTGAAACATAAAAAGATCCTGATGGGTCTTGACAGGGTAAATGTAAACAATGCATTTCCTCTTAGTAGAGAATCTAGAACTCAGGTCACTGTTTCAAAATAAGGGGTGCCTATCGAAGACAGCCATGAGGAGGTGTTTTTAATTCTCACACAGAATTATGCAACTTTGTAACTTTCTTCCTGATAAGGCAGTAGAAACAGTCTTTGAATATTTATAAGACAGAGAAAGACAGGTAATTGATGAGAAGGGGTGCTAAGGTTAATTGGGAATATGTGCAACTGTGGAGTAACCAGATCAACCACAATGTTATTGAATGGTGGAGTAGACTTGAGGGGCTGAGTGGCCTACTCCCACTCCTAGTTTGTATGCTTGTGTGTATGTCTGTGTGTATGTTTATATGTACATACATATATTCAAATAAAAACTACAAATTCCTTCCTCCAATGTTGCTATTACTTATCTGCTACATACTTTTAATCTAATTTCCAGAAGTACCTTTGCCAATTCACCGCTCATACCTCTGCAATTGATGTTGTTTAAAATTTAAGACCCAAATTTTGATCTTTTGTCAGTTTGGTTTGTATTAACTTGGGCCCTGTATGAAAGTTAAAGTTGAAATATTAAACCACACGTGTGATATGTTCCACTTATTTGCTAATTGTGCTTTTGCAGCACTATGATTACTTTCGCCATCCTACAAATTATTTGTAACAAGTGTTTCTGCCATTTGTTACTGGTTTGTCAAAGCATACTGATTTCATGTCCTGATTTCTGGGCTCGGCTTTTTCTTAAAAATGTCTTTATCAGACGTTTTAGCATCTCTTTTGTATCTCTTTATCATCCCAATTTCATCTCTTTTCTATTTTACTGATCTTTCTTCAAGTCAAGAATCTTGTAAAATTTAGTTTCCAGCCTTGTTGACCCTGCATCTTTATTTATCTTTATCTTGTTACCAATATTCTTAGGAAGAATATGTAGCATATTTAATGCTATTTTTTTAACTACATATTTTCTGAAGAAGGGTCCCTGGATCTGAAATGTGAACTCTGGTTTCTCTCCACAGCTGCTGAATTCTTTTCAGCAATTTCTGTCCTTGTTTCTGATTTTCAGCATCTACTTTTTTAAAACACATTTTCTGGCCGAAATCACTCATGGAATGTCCTGTCAGTAGCAGTGGTGGACTCTCCCTCTTTATGGGCATTTAAACAGGCATTGGATAGGCATATGGAGGATAGTGGGTTAGTGTGGGTTAGGTGGGCTTGGATCGGCGCAACATTGAGGGCCAAAGGGCCTGTACTGCGCTGTATTTTTCTATGTTCAATATCTCTATTTTTAAAACCCCATCCCTTTCTGATACTAAATTATTGATCAATTATATGGTAACAAAAAAACGATTCTGAAGGAGGGTCACTGGACTCAAAATTGTTAATCTCTTTCTCTCTCCACAGATGCTTCCTGACCTGTAGCATTTCTCCAGCACTTTGTTTTTGTTACAGATTTCCAGCATCCACAGTTCTTTGTTTTATTATAATGAAAATGGTCATTGAATTAAACTGAATTTAGTTTAGTCTAATTTATTGAAATAAAAATGTAATGAATACACTTCAGGATGCGACTGGATACAATATAGATATTATGGACAGGCAGAAATTACAGCCTCTTGTTTGGAACTTGCAGGGTATTAGATATGCATTGTATAAATCACATCCATATAGCATTTATGGTATAGTTTCTTTTTTATGGAAAACACTTAAAAATTAATCAAGTAACTAGGCTTGGATGTGCAATGGTGCTTGCACGTTTGAAAGTGGCATTACTGGTTGAGCCTTGTGTTCATCCTTGTGAGTGAAACACATGACATCTGGAAACCCCGTCAGCATTATTTCTGAGGCTTTTGTTGTGAAGTGAGAGCATCAGCATTGGAACAGAGTAAATTTTGTTTCTTATGTGCATGTTAATATTTAGTCACTGAAGTATTAAGTTGATTATATATTCATTATGTTTTCCAGAAAAAAATATTTATTGAATTGGAATGCTGAACACAAACTATGTGTATTTTTTTAACTTAGATAGTTAGCATTCCTACTGGAGGATGATTTCTGATTTATTATTTGTTATTATTTATTTGCTTGAAGCCTTCCTGTAAATTAATGGAACACTGTTTAATTTATTTTCTTGTGTTGTTAGTGTCAGAATTATATTGTCACCTGGTTGTGCATTGTATGTGATGAACTGATTGGTTAGTTGTTGTCATGGTAACACCAGAAAAAGACTGGTTCTGAAATGTTTTGCTATTTCTGGGAATAATACTAGTCCAGTTAGTTCTCTTAAATTAGTCTCCTAATAGACCGACAGCATGTGCCATGGAAATTGATCATACCTTGTGTGTTTTAAACTGCAATAAGTTGCATTATATTTAGCACCTTTTGCATAGAAAAATCATTTCATAGAAACACAAGAAAATAAATGGGTGTCCAACCTAAGTAGCAGATTTAAGTACAGTTGAACAAAAACTTGCTTAAAGAGGTATAGATCAGGAGAGTTTTTTTTAAAAAAGAGAGGCAGAGAGTATCAACAAAGGAATTTCAGAATGTGGCTCAGTGGTTAACGCTGCTCCCTCACAGTTGCAGGGACCCAGGCTTGATTCCCACCTCAGGCCATTGTCTGTGTGGAGTTTGCATATACTCCATGTGCCAGTGCAGATTTCCTCTACGTGCTCCGGTTTCCTCCCACAGTCCAAAGATGTGCAGGTCAGGTGAATTGGCCATGCTAATTTGCTCATAGTGTTAGGTCCATTAGTCAGGGGTAAATATGGGGGAATGGGTCTGGGTGGGTTACCCTTCAGAGGGTCAGTGTGGAATTGTTGGGCCAAATGGCCTGTTCCTGCACTGTAGGTAATGTAATCTATACTCATCTTCAATTAACCTCTTCAAGCTAAGCTTTATCCCAGAACTAACAGGACATTTTCATTCTAAGGTAATCTAATTCACTGAATATTCCATTCCTTTCTCAAGAGAACTGCCCTATCCAGCTCTCCTGCTCCAAGATCTTCCCTGGACTAAGACACTCCAAGTCAAAAACTAATCTAAAATTCTGTCTTTTCTGTTTCCCTTAAACTTAAAATTCCTAGATTTCAGAAATCTCTGTTAAATCCCATTGTTTACCATGCTGGATTGCAAACAATCTAAACAAAATTAAAGTTATTTAGTGGATTAAACCCATACACACTACAGCCAAGCCCCAAATACTCTCTTTACAAGAAATCACCAAGGCTAATAAAGTACTTACAAGTTAATTATTAACTCCTGACACAGACAAACCCATTGTTCACTGGTTCAAAACTAGAATTCCAAATTCACAACAAGTAACATTGAAGATTATGTATATAAATTCCACAGCTAATATAATAGCCAACTCTTAATCCATGCCAATACGTGACCAACTCTCCCAAGTGCTTTAATTTTGCTAACTAAAAGCCTTCAGAAAATCCCCGTATACACAGTACACTAACTACCATTAAACAAATCTTGTCTGCAACATCCTTAAAATTATCCAACAAGCTTGTCAAACATAAATCAATGCTGACTTTGCCCAATCAGATTATTATCAAAGTGTACAATTACCGTATACTTTATAATAATAGATTCCAGCATTTTTCTTATTTTTCTGCAAAAAAAAACATGTCTGTAGATTCCTCCTTTCCCTCTCCCTCCCTTGTTAAATAGTGAAGTGACAGTTGCTACATCCAATCGGCAGAAAAATAAAAGACTTTGTAATATTTTGGAAGATGATCACCTGCTATCTCAAAAGTTACTTATTTCAACATCTCGGGGTCCCAGGGATTTATCAAACTTCAGTCCCATTAATTTATCCATTTTAGCCTTCTTACGAATACTAATTTCTTCAATTCTTCATTCTCCATAGTAAATTTGATCTGTAGTTCAGGGAGATTTCTTTTATGTTCCTTCATGAAGATAGATGCAAAGTAATCATTTAGCTCCTCTGCCATTTCTGTAATCCCCATTATAAATTCTTCTGACTCTGCCTGTAATGGATCCACATTTATCTTAGCCAAATGTTTTCTTTTTCCATACCTCTGAAAGCTTGTACAGCCTTTTCTTATATGCTAGTTTATATTTACATCCTGTTCTCCTCTCCTTTATTGGTTTCTTGGTCCTCCTTTGTTGTATTCTTTTATTCTCATCATCATCAGGGTCATTACTATCTCTGGCAAATATTTCAGCCTTCTTTTAGTATTTATACAAACCAAAACTCTTTGTTCGTTACAGTTGACTTTATTTTAAAGGGTAAAGGTGAGGACTGTAGATGCTGGAGATCAGAGTCTAGATTAGAGTGGTGCTGGAAAAGCACAGAAGGTCAGGCAGCATCCGAGAAGCAGGAAAATCGAAGTTTTGGGTAAAAGCCCTTCATCAGGAATGCAGGGGGCCAGGAGGGGCACGGGATTGTCTGTGCTTTGAATGAATGTTTAGTTGCTGTAATCTAAGTTATAACTATTTAAGGACTATCCATTCCCTCTGTAGCATCATACCTTTTAGTGTATTTTCCCTGTCCATCTTGGCCAATTTAAATATCATGCCTTCATAATTTTCTCTGTTCAAGTTTAACATACTGGCTTCAAATTGAATTAGCTCACTTCCAAATATGAAGTAAAATTCGATCATATTATGATCACTCATCTCAAGATTCTTTTGTAAGAAGGTTATTAATAATCTCTTTTTCAGTACATAATACTAGATTTTTAAAAAGTGCTTTCTTTAGTCAGTTCCTTAACATACTGATCTAGAAAATGATCTCCAACCCTCTCCAGAAACTCATTCTCAATAGAATTAGTGCTCACCGAGTTTCTGTGGATTGAAGTAACCCATGATTCTCCCTTTCTCATGCACAGGTCTTATCCCTTATTATCAGTTTAACACAAATTGTTTTCCTTTTTGCCTGTCCTTTTCTAAATTTTGAATATCCTTGAAAATTAAGTTTCAATCTTGGCGATCCTACAGCCATGTTTCTGTTACAGGAAATACATCATACCCATTTATCTTCATGTGCGTCTTTATAACAGATACCTTGTTGCAAATGCTGTGTATTAAGTAGAGTCCCATTTTTGATATAATTCTACATTCTAAACGTAGTTGTTGTTCGAATTTGTTTCATTTGACTTGTAACTTCACTTATGACTTTTTTACTTCCTGTTTTCAGCTGTATTTCTTATGTGAGCTATGCATTTATGTTCTCATAACACTGACAAGCATGATTAAAGCCTCCTCCAGCACTAACTAGTCTTCCTGCAAGGATATTAGGCCTAGTTTTGTTAAAGTAAAAGCTGTCCAGTTTCCATAGATCAGGTATAACAGAACTGGTCCCAATGACTCAGAGATTAGTGTCAAGAGTGTGATGCTGGAAAAGCACAGCAGGTCAGGCAGCATTCGAGAAGCAGAAGAATCGACATTTCAGGTTAAAGTCTTTCATCAGGAATGAGACTGGGAGCCTCGAGGGTGGTGAGATAAATGGGGCGCGTGGGGTGTGGGGCAAAGGGAAAGTTAGCTGAGAGTGCGATAGGTAGATGAAGGTGGGCGTAAAGGTGATAGATCAGAGAGGAAAGTGGAGCAGATAGGTGGGAAAGAATATGACAGGTAGGACAGTTCAAGAGGGTGGTGCTAAAGTGGAAGGTTGGAACTGGAATAAGGTTGGGGGAGGGGGGGGAAGGAGGGGAAATGAGGAAATCCACATTGATGCCATGGGGTTGGAGGGTCCTGAGCCAGAAGTTGAGTCATTATTCCTCCAGGCGTTGGGTCGTTCGGGGAAGTGGCAATGGAGGAGGCCCAAGACCTGCATGTCCTTGGCGGAGTGGGAGGGGGAGTTGAAGTGTTCTGCCATGGAGCAGTGGGGTTGGTCGGTGCAGGTGTCCCAGAGATGTTCTCTGAAGCACTCTGCCAGCAAACATCTCACCCCAGTGTAGAGGAGACTGCATCAGGAGCAACAGATACAGTAAATAACATGTGTGGAAGTGCAGGTAAAACTTTAATGGACATGAAAGACTCCTTTTGGGGCCTTTGGACAGAGGTGAGGGGGTAGTGTGGGCGCAGGTTTTGCAATTCCTGCAGCGGCAGGGGAAGGTGCCGGGGGTGGGGGTGGGGGTGGGGAGAGTGGGTTGTTAGGGGGTGTGGACCTGACCAGGTAGTTGTAGAGGGAACGGTGTTTACGGAAAGCGGAAAGGGGTGGGGAGGGAAATATTTCTCTAATGGTGGGGTGCATTTGTAGGTGATGGAAATGGCAGAGGATGATGTGATGGATACAGAGGTTGGTGAGGTGGAAGGTGAGGACTCGCGGTGGGGGGGTTCTGACCTTGTTACGGTTGGAGGGATGGGGTTTGGAGGCGGAGGTGTGAGAGGTGAATGAGATGCATTAGAGGGCATCATCAACCACGTGGGAGGGGAAATTGTGGTCTTTAAAGAAGGAGACCATCTGGTGCATTCTGTTATGGAACTGGTCCTCCTTGGAGCAGGTGCAGCGGAGGCAGAGGTATTGGGATAGCATTTTTGCAGGAGGCAGGGTAGGAGGAGGTGTAGTCCAGGCAACTGTGGGAGTCAGTGTGTTTGTAGAAGATGTCCATGTTGAGTCAGTCACCATTGATGGAGATACAGCGGTCCAGGCTGGGGAGGGAAGTGTCTGAGGTGAACTTAAGGTCAGGGTGGAATGTGTTGGTGAAGTCGATGAACTATTCAACCTCCTTGTGGGAGCAAGAGGTGGTGCTGATAAAGTCATCAATGTAGTGGAGGAAAAGGTGGAGAATGGTGCCGGTGTAACTGTGGAAGATGGACTGTTCCACCTAACTGACAAAGAGACAGACATAGCTGGGGTCCATGTGGGTGCCCCTGGCTACCTAATTTGTCTGGAGGAAGTGGAAGGATTCAAAGGAGAAATTATTGTGGGTGAGGAACAGTTCAGCCAAACAAATGAGAGGGTCAGTGGAAGGGTCCTGTTGGGGATGTCAGGCCCTCGTCATGACGGATACAGGTGTATAGGGATTAGATGTCCATGATGAAGATGAGGCTTTGGGGTCTGGGGAAACGGTAGTTTTGAAAGAGGTGGAGGTGTGGGTGGCGCCCCGAATGTGTCTGGTAAGCTCCTAGACCATGGGGATAGGACAGTATCGAGGTAGGTGGAGATGAGTTCAGTGGGGCAAGAGCAGTCCAAGATGATGGGTCGGTTGGGGTAGTTAGGCTTGTGGATCTTGGGTAAGAGGTAGAATTGGCCGGTGCAGGTTCCTGAACTATGAGTTGGGAAGCTGTATGTGGGAGATCCCCTGAGGTGATGAGGTTGAGGGGACAGTAGGAGGAGGTGTCTTCGAGTTGGTGGCTGGCTTCAGCAGTATAGAGGTCAGTGTGCCAAACTACCACTGAGTATCCCCTTTGTCCGCCGGTTTGATGGTGAGGTTAGGGTTGGAGTGGAGGGAGTGGAGGGATGCGAGTTGCGAGGGTGAGAGGTTGGAGTGGGGGAGGAGGTTGGACAGGTTGAGGCGGTCAATGTCCCCCAGCAGCAATTGGAAATAAAGAGATCGAGGGCAGGTAACAGATCAGCACAGATTGGGGTGGGTTGGAGGTGTGTGAAGAGGTCTTGAAATGTGGGCAGGGTCTTGGTGGAAAAAGTAAGCTCGGAGTCGGAAGCAACAGAAGAAGTGTTCAATGCCACAACGCACGTTGAATTCATTGATCCAGGAGCAGAGGGCGATAAAGGTAAAGCCTTTGCTGAAGACTGATTGTTTGTCCTCAGTGAGGGGGAGGTCTGGAGGGATGGTGAAAACTCGGCAGGGCTGGGAGCTAGGACCTGGTACATGGCTGGAGCTGGGAGTGTGGATGCATATCGTAACTGGAGTGGGTGTGGTAGTAGAGGGACAGGGGTGACGTTATTTACAGAAGTGATGTTCACTCGGGGCATTCGAGAGGCGGAGGTGGTGATTGTGGGATCTATGGGGGCGTGTCATCAGCAATTTTGTCAGCAGTATTCAGGTGAGTGGTGGCAATGGGACTGGAAGTGGTTGAGACAGCGGCAGTTAGGGGACAGAAGTGGCAGATCACGTGGTGTAGGTAACGTCGGTGGGGGCAGAAGTGGATGCTACGATGGCAACAAAAGGGGGGCAGAATTGATGTTCTGGTTAGGCATCATGTTGGTTTCAGCAGCAGTGGATCTCACAGCGGTTGTGGCATCAGTTGTCTGGTTGGCGGTCACGGAGGTGGTTGTCTCGTTGGCCATCACGGAGGTGGTTGTCTGGCTGGCGGTCATGGAGGCGGTTGTCTGGTTGGCTGTCACAGAGGTGGTTGTCTGGCTGGCGGTCATGGAGGCGGTTGTCTCGTTGGCCGTCACGGAGGTGGTTGTCTGGTTGGCGGTCATGGAGGCGGTTGTCTGGTTGGCTGTCATGGAGGCGGTTGTCTGGTTGGCGGTCACGGAGGCAGTTATCTGGCTGGCAGTCACGGAGGTGGTTGTCTGCTTGGCGGTCATGGAGGCCGTTGTCTCATTGGCAGTAGCTGAGGCAGCATGGTCAGCCGTGGCTGTGGTCTGTCAAGCCGTGGGGATGGAAATGATGTCATTGTGTCATCCTCCATCAATTCTCCAGCCACATGTTCAATCAATTAATTGTCCTAATCCTCTGCTCTGTCTCATGGATGCGCCAAGTGGCTTTAGCCCTTGGTCAAGTTTTAAAACCAGAAGATCTAGCTTTTACAACCAGTGCCTCTTCCTGCATCTAAGCTATATGGTGAATTCATGACTTCCAACATACCACAGGACACAGAATGTCATTGGCTGAGCTTTACTCTACTGTAACTTTAAAACTATTTGTTACAATTATTCATCAAACAGCTTTATCCCAGTTGGAATGTAATGGCCAATTGGTTATTGAAACAAGGTAGAACACACCTCCTTCCCCTCTTTATTAAATTCACACATGAAACTTCTACTTTCGACTTAGTGCACTCAAAGCCACACTCTCTGCAGATCTGTCTCTGATTTTAAAAGACTAGTATGCATTTTAGCGACTCCTTTTCATCTGTTGGTAACAAAAGTTATATTTGCTTTCATCCTATATTGCATACTTCACATTTCTAGCTGTTTTACTCATATCATAATTCTCCTTTTCCATTAACCTTTGGCTCTCTTCGTTTTTTAAAAAATCTCTCAATCATCAGGCCTTTTTATTTATATTTGTTCAGTAATAGATCAGGAGCGTAATAGAAGGAAATTGGGCTTTTAAAAAATTGTCATGTTTTACCAAAAGAAGTGCCTTGGAACCAAAAGAGTGACATCTCATGAATGAGAAAGGCAAGATTTTGATGAAGGTTATGCAGTTGATTATATCGGAGGGTACTTAAAGTGTATCGAAGAAAAGGAAAGATGATGTTCCACAATCTCAGTCATGCAGAACCTAATTTCTGACTTTCTCAAGGAACAGTGGAAACTCAAATGGGCAGGTTTTAATAACTAGTTTGTGAAGCAAAGACAACCATTCTCAAAGCAATTCAAGAATTTTGATGAAGAAATGGAAATCAAGAATATAGTGGTAGTTTGTAAAGGCAGAAAGATTGAGGCTGAGGCGTATTGTAATGATGATAATTTCAACAGGGATGTAAACAGTGCTTGATTTGAGGTAATCTGTTTTAAGGACCAAATAGTATGACTCCCAGGCATGGATATACAATGGTTAATGTCTCACTAGAAAGGTAACATCTCCAATGCCATAGCACTGTCTCAGTTGTGTACGGATGGAATGATTAGAAGATTTAAAAGACGTTAAGTAGAAATTAGCCTAGATTGTTCTTTACACTAAAGACTCCTGAATTTTTAAAAAAGGGTAAAAGGTATTAGCTGAAAAACATCCACAGGCTCAGTTACTGAATAGTTTAGGTCCTGTGGTGACATTGTTAGAGGTTTCATATTTTAGGTAAGATGCTAAGCGGAGGCCCCAGCACGCTGCTCTGTGATTGTAAAAAATCCATTGGCACCATCTCACAAAAGTATCATGAAGAACAGATTGTCTGGTCATTACTAGATTGCTCTTTGTGGGAGCCAGCTGTGCACCAGTTAACCTGATTTACAACATCAGAACAATGGCTGCAGTTGTAAACAGCCTCATATCTTGCAAAGTGCCATAGTGCATGAAGACATCTGGTGGGTATGAAAAGGGGTCTATAAATATAACATGCCTTTTTCTATTTTTCCATGTTTTGCCTGCATGCAATAAATTTAAACAGTCCTCCTCAATTTTAACAGAGTGCTAGTAACATTTCCAACAATGTAGGTAAAAACAATGACTGCAGATGCTGGAAACCAGATTCTGGATTAATGGTGCTGGAAGAGCACAGCAGTTCAGGCAGCATCCAAGGAGCAGTAAAACTGACGTATTCCTGATGAAGGGCTTTTGCCCGAAACGTCGACTTTACTGCTCCTCCGATGCTGCCTGAACTGCTGTGCTCTTCCAGCACCACTAATCCAGAATCACATTTCCAACAGTGTTGATTTCTAATAATGAAGGAGTGAGAATGGCAACTTCCATTTATGTCACATTTTTAAGATGGAAAATTTTCCCAAAATGGTTCATAGAGATACAATGACGAAAATAGGCTTCACACATATGCTATCATTCAATTGATACATTCCATCTTGTATCAGGAGAAAGTGATCTGCAAGCAACAATTTCACTAATCCACACATTCCCACCTCCATCTCCAGAATCTCCTTGGAAAACAGGAAAAGGTCATGCAAGGGGTTAAAATCCTCAAAACCTCTTCCAATTCACTGTATTCCCATGCTGTGGTCAGGATTCCCATGAAAAGCAGCAGGTGCCTGCTAAGATTCTAAATTCAAGACTCAGTAATGTCATTAGCACTATGGCGTGATTTCAATACTAGTATTTATCATTATCTGCTGCTTAGCCACAGAAACACCGCAGTAGGGCTGACTGATGAAAAGAGACACAGTTACGTTTTAAAGCTTTATTTTCCTTAGGTTTGTTTTGGACCAGGAGGAGCAGGAGTGATCTCTCCAGGGCAGCATATTGAAATATTGGACTTCTCCGGTGCCAGTATCCCCAAATTACTAGACACGAAGATATATCACCCTTCCACACCCACCTTGATGAATTGCCCCCATCTACAAACTGCCAGAAACTTGCCAAAAACTCCTGGTCATGGTAAAGTTCCTGCTGTCATCAACCAACAAGGGATCTGTCCAAAGATGAGATGGGACAACAAGATGTTTTACTCAAACGTCGCCAATCTGACCCATGGTTTTTTGCCCACTTATCATCTGTAAAGTCAAAGTCACAATGTCTGTGAAGGAAGATGACATGGTGATCCTCTATAGCTGACTACCTATAACAGAAAGATCACAGTTGCTAGGGGGATATTGAGCTCTGGCTGTGAGAAAGATACAATGTCTGGTATTGCACAAGCTTCAGTTTAATCAGTACTGGCCAAGGCATTTACAATGCCATCTTTGTAAAGCTTCAAACTATATCAGTTTTCAATGTCACCTCAGTCTGCAGGTGCTCTTCATACTCATTCTTAACTCATCTCTTCTTTTCTGCACAGTCATCGCATCAACAAGGAGCAGCGAGAAATAAATTAGAGAATGATAAGGAGGGAGAGTGGGTGCATTTCTTCCTTGAAGATTATACTGAGGTTGAGAAAGAGAATAATGAAAATTAAACCCTAATCCCAAATGGCCCTTGATGAACATTCTGTCCTCTGTTCTCTTGCATTAATCACATAAATATTGCCACATTTTCACTTGGTCTCTTACATATTTTTTGCAGATGTTAATGATATAGAAGATGGTATCAGCAATAACATTAGCAAATTTGCTGATGATACAAAGCTGGGTGGCAGGGTGAAATGTGATGAGGATGTTAGGAGATTACAGGGTGATCTGGACAAGTTAGGTGAGTGGGCAGTTGCACGGCAAATGCAGTTTAATGTGGATAAATGTATGGTTATCCACTTTGGTGGCAAGAACAGGAAGGCAGATTACTACCTCAATGGAATTAATTTAGGTAAAGGGGCAGTACTGAGAGATCTGAGTGTTCTTGTACACCAGTCAATGAAGGCAAGCATGCAGGTACAGCAGGTAGTGAAGAAGGCTAATAGCATGCTGGCCTTCATAACAAGAGGGATTGAGTATAGAAGCAAAGAGGTGCTTCTGCAGCTGTAAGGGCCCTGGTCTCCAAATTTGAGGAAAGACATTCTGGCTATTGAGGGAGTGCAGCGTAGGTTCACGAGGTCAATTCCTGGAATGGAGGATTACCTTACACTGAAAGACTGAAGCGACTGGGCTTGTATACCCTTGAGTTTAGAAGACTGAGAGGGGATCTGATTGAGACGTATAAGATTATGAAAAGATTGGATACTCTGTAGGCAGGAAACATGTTTCCGCTGATGGGTGAGTGCCGAACCAGAGGACACAGCTTAAAAATACGGGGTAGACCATTTAGGACAGAAATGAGGAGAAACTTCTTCACCCAGAGAGTGGTGGCTGTGTGGAATGCTCTGCCCCAGAGGACAGTGGAGGCCCAGTCTCTGGATTCATTTAAGAAAGAGTTGGATAGAGCTCTCAAAGATAATGGAATCAAGGGTTATGGAGATAAGGCAGGAAGCGGATACTGATTAGGAATGATCAGCCATGATCATATTGAATGGCGGTGCAGGCTCGAAGGGCAGAATGGCCTACTCCTGCACCTATTGTCTATTGTCCATTGTCTATCAAGTAGTGTCACACCAGGGGTTTTTAGACAGTTTAAGTGAGCATCACTAAACACAAAGATGTGATGGGTGACTGGTTTGCTGCCATTTCAACTACAGAAGATGCTGTGATAGTTACTTTTAGATTCCTCCCCTTCACATAAATGCAAGGGAATGACCATTTTTCACAAATGAGAATCTAACCACCTCCCACTTATATTCATTGGCATAATCATTGTGAATCTACCACAATAAATATCCTGAGGGCATAATGTTAAACAGGAAACCTAATTGAACAAGTCATATAAATGCTGTGGCTACAAGAGCTGATTAGAGACTGGGAATCCTATAGCGAGTATTTCACTTTTTGACTCCTCAATGTCTGTCCAACATTTACAAGTCGCAAAACAAAACTGTAATGGAATGCTCTCCACTTGTCTTGATAAGTGTAGCTCCAACAATTCTCAAGAAGCTCAATATAACAATTTCTAGCCTTGTCCCATGAAAGAATAAAAGCCATGACTTGGAACACATGGGTTCTCACCTGAATATAAGGATGCTGAAACAATATCATGCCTGTGTGCAGGCTGTTCATTCTTCCTCTTTCACTGTACTGTTACCAGATCACTGCAGAAAATATAGAAAACCCATAGACTTTTGGCTCAGCACACTTTCTGATGAGCAGTTGCTATAATCAACTACTTCTTAGAAATCTTCGTTTACTTCCTAACTGAATCTCTTATTGCTCATGTTAAATTCATAGAATCACACAGTACAGAAGAGGTTGTTTGACCCATCTAGTCCGCACTACCAGAAGTCCTTTAATTTGACAGTAGTCCCACCTTCCTGCACTTGGTCCATAGTTTATAATGTTATGCTACATCGAATGCTCATCCAAGTACTTCTTAAAGGTTGCGAGGTTAACCGCCTCATTACCCTCCCAGTTATAATGCATTCCAGACGTCACTCATCTGGAGAAAAATATTTTTTCTGAACTCCCTTCTAAACCTCCTGCCCTTTTCCTTAAAAGTATGCTTCTTGTTATTGACCCTTCAACTAAGAGAAACAGCTGCCTTCCATCCACACAATCCATCTCCTCAAACTTTTAGCCACCTTAACTTTCTCTGCTCTAAATAAAACAAGTCAAACTTATCCAGCCTCTCTTCGTGACTAAACTGCTTCTTCTCAGACAATATCCTGGTGAATCTCCTTTGCACCCCCTTCAGTGCAATCACATTCTTCCTATTGTGCAGTGACTAGAACTATACGTGGTACTCCAGCTATGGTCTATCCAAAGTTCTGTATTGCTCCAACATAACCTCCTGGCTTTCATAAACTATGCCTCAACTGATAAGAACAAGTGAGTTGAATGCCTATTCTTAACTACCCCATTAATCTCTTTTGCCAACCTTCGGGATTTATAGACACACGTCCCAAGATCCCTCTGTTCCTTTGAGTTCCCTAGTGTCCTACCTTTCATGAGTACTCACTTGTCTTGTTATTACTGCCAAGGTATATCACTTCACACTCATCAGGGGTAAAATCTCATAAGCCATTTACCTGCCCATCTAGTCAGTCCATTCATATCCTCCTATAATTTAGGACCTTCTTCCTCACTGTTAACTACCTGGTCAATCTTTGTGTTATTAGAATTAGAATTCCTACAATGTGGAAATAGGCCCTTCAGCCCAATAAGTCCATTTCGCTGCTATGGAGATTATCCCACACAGACCCATTACACTACATTTCCCCTGATTAATGCACTTAATCTGTACATCCCTGAACACTATGGGCAATTTAACATGACCAATTCACCGAGCTTGAACATCTTTGGATAGTGGGAGGAAACTGGAGGACCTGGAGAAAATCCATGTAGACATGGGGAAAATGTGCAAACTCCACGGATAGTTGCCTGAGGCTGGAATCGAACCTGGGTGTCTGACACTGTGAGGCAGCAGTGCTAACCACTGAGCCACTGTTATTTATTATCGATTTCCACCCTTACCCCTGCACATTCTCATTTACATCATTTATGAATATCACAAATAATAAGGACCAACACCGATCGTTGTCGTATGCAGCAGGTCAGAGTCACAAAAACAGCCTTTGACCAACATCTTCTGTCTCTTGTCACTAAGCCAAATTTGAATCCAACTTACCAAGTTACCCTGGATCCCATAGTCTTTTATCTTCTTTATCAGTCTTCCCTTTATTAAAAGCCTTGCTGGAATCTATGTAGCCTAAATCAACTGTCCTACTCTCATCTATATTCCTTGAAATATTCAACCAGATTTATTACGAATGAACACCCTCTGACAAAGCCATGTTGACTATCCCTGTTCAAACTTTGTCTTTCTAAGTGGAGGTTAGTGCTCCCCTTCAGAACTTTTTCCAACAGTTTTTTGCCACTGATGTGAGACTCACTGTACTGTAATTCCCTGGTTTATCTCTACCACCCTTCTCAAAAAGTGGAAATACATTAGCAGTCTACCAATAATCGGACAGCTACCCTGTGGCCAGAAAGGAATCATGTTCCATGTTGTGCTGTCTCATGCCAATTGAAATTATCTTGATAAATCTTCTTCAACTCTGAGCCTTGCTACTTTGAGATTCTCATATCATCCTCTCATATCCTTTCTAAAATGAAGACTCTTCAGTTGAATTGATCCTTGAGTTCATCCCTGTATGTTTTATTTTCATTACCTTTGTTATCTTAATTACTCTCTCCATACTTTACCCATCTGAGATGTCCTGCACACTGGCTGAATTTACTGGCTGCAACTGGGGCCCTATTCACCAGTCTCAAACCCAGGGCAACCTTTCAGCAGGCCCCCATTTCAGGAGCTGTGACATGATTAAGTCTGAATACAACTGCCTTCAGCATCGCTGACATTGTTGGAATCGAAGATTCCACCCCCAAGAGGAATCAGAGAGCCAGTAGCTTTGAGTTCCTAGCAGTGCTACCAGAAGAGGTAAGTAGGACAATTTTATCAGGACCATGAGCGGAAGGCATGAGGAACATTCCTGCTTCTGGTGGGATCCTCCATGGCAAATAGGGCTCCTGAACAGGATGGACCTCCTATTCCTGCAGCCAGGCTACCAGCATATACCTGGCAACTTCCTACATGGTGAGGACACAGTAATTTATCAGTAGGGAAAGGATATGGGTCTCATTGACACTTATTTTATTTCAAGAGATGTGGACATCATTGGTTGGCTCAGAAATTATTGCCAATTGCTAATTGTACCTGAAAAGGTGTTTCACTTCCACTCCTGAGTTCAACAGTTTTGTTCAAGTTTGGACAAGGCTACAAGACCTTAAGAGCTGAGTAGGCTGAGTGAAATGCACATTATCATCAGGAAGCAGATTATATTTGAGGAAGTGCCATTTGATGGCACTGTTGATAATACCTTCCAACACGTTAATGATGATTGAAAGCAGTCAACTAAGAATAGAGTAATGGCTGTGTTGAATTTGTCATGTTTTGTGCACAAGACATACCTGGTCAATTTATTACAATATCAGATAGATGCCAGTGTTGTAGCTGCACTGGAACTGCTTGTCTAGGGAGACAGTTAGTTCTGCAGCATAAGTCTTCAGCCCTATTGTTGAAATGTTTGTTAGCACCTATTGCTTTCCAGTGTCTTGTGTCTTCAGCCAATCCTTGATGTTTAGTGGAGTCATTGAATTGACTGAAGAGTAGTATCCTCAATACTGAGGATCCAAAAAGGAGTCTAAGATGGATCCACTTATTGTTTCTGGTTGAAGATGGATGCAAATACTTCAACCCTGACTTTTACGCATGGGCATTGAGAGTAGAGACTTTGGTGGAAGCCTCTCCTTGTATAAGTTTTTAATTCTCCAACACCATTCGTGACTGGATGTGGTAGGACATCAGGGTTTAGATCTGACCTATTGGTTGTGGGATCACTTTGCTCTGCTTATCGCAGTAGTCCTCAGTTGTCACTTCACCAGGTAGTAACCTCATTTTTAAATGTGCCCGGTGCTATGCCTGACATTCCCTCCTGCGCTCTCCATTGAACCGGAAATTATCTTCTGGGTTTGGTGCTAATGGTAATATGGAGGATATACTAAGCTTTGATAACACGGATTTTTTACTTAGTGGCAAATTGAGGGCTTCAATTGTCCTGGGGTCAGGAAGATTATTTCTAACATTTGTAGCATTGAGTTATCTCTTACCTGCATCTCTGACCTGATTCTACATTCTCACCATACCAAGCAGCCCAATCCTGGAGGAGCTGGAAAATGACATTTTCTCCAAATACTCCAATTGGGACTAACAAATACTTTACGTAGAGGCAGTGTCACTTTCTTTATCTCTGTTATTTTAGTTTTCTTATGTTCATTTATTTTTGACAGCTCTCAGTAGGCACCTTAATATCTGAGAGATCAATTAGAGTTGCAAGATTCTTTATCAAATCCATTTTAATCAATCATTTCTATTGATCCTATAAACCTTCTTCCTGTACCATGTTCCTAAATAATTATTGATCATTTCTTAATGTTAGCATGTTACTAATTGTTTGAACATTTCCTTCTAACACTCTAAATCTTTCTTTGATTTCTCCTCATCTATTACCGTTTAAAAAGTTAACAGACTGTTGGGAAAATGCACATGTCTCGATAATTGTGTGTTGAAGTGTGCAATAATGAAGTAAAGTAAAGTTATAGGAACCTTAGCAAAAATGTTGATGTTAAATTTGGAATACGGCACTTAAAACTATGAAAATACTCGCTGTGAATCATGGCTATTCCTGGAAATTAATGTAATCACATTCAACATCAGCTACCAAATACTTCTGTTCAAATATGAGTCGCTGAATCAGAAAACATGTACCAGATGTTATTTTCTTTTTGCCTCAGATTAAAAAACTAATCTCATTGTTGCAAACATGTCTGAGTAGCAGTTTTGTCTACATTGCTTTAAAATGCCTGTAAGCAGTCACACACCTGCTTACATTTTCTTATGCTGTATTCCTTAACATAGATAGGCCACTCTCATTTGAAAATCTCAAAGAGGCTACTGAACAAACAAACTACAAAGTTGCTCTGTAACTGCCATATATAGGCACATTTTTACTCTAGCATTCTCCAGTTTGGAGACTTTGGGTAGAATCTTATAAGCAGATGAATGACATAAGCTATGTCAAGATTTGTGGAAGGCTCCCACAGAAACTTTGAACAGGAAGGGTTTAGTAGGATATGGGCTAAATGCTAGCAAATGGGACTGGGTCAGATTGGGATGTCTGGTTGGCATGTTGGATTGAAAGGTCTGTTTCTGTGTTGTATGACTCTGAGACTCTGACTGAGTCCGTGACGTTATCTCAATGTTGGGAGCAACTCGTTGCTTTTTTTTCTCTCTGTAGCAGCAGGGCAAAGAGATGAGATTCTCATCAGATAGTGACAAGTTGCCTCTTAAAGTAGATTATTGCTGGTAATCAATTTAGTAATGGCATATCTTGCCTCATTAATATGCAGCTTCCTCCATTACCAAATGCAACAGGCAAAGTCGGTACTGAGAATTCTCGAGTAAAAAGTGAGGTCTGCAGATGCTGGAGATCAGAGCTGAAAATGTGTTGCTGGTTAAAGCACAGCAGGTCAGGCAGCATCCAAGGAACAGGAAATTCGACGTTTCGGGCCAGAGCCCTTCATCAGGAATGAGGAGAGGGTGCCAGGCAGGCTAAGATAAAAGGTAGGGAGGAGCTTCTGTGCAGAGGAGATGACCTGGGGGGTGCAGTGAGAGAGAGACTCACTGAAATCCTTGTAGAGGGAGGAAGAGAGCTTCTTCAAGGAAGGCATCCTTGCAAGAGGATTCGCAGTAGGTTAAAATCTTCAAGTAAAAAGTGAGGTCTGCAGATACTGGAGATCAGAGCTGAAAATGTGTTGCTGGTTAAAGCACAGCAGGGCAGGCAGCCTTCCTTGAAGAAACTCTCTTCCTCCCTCTACAAGGATTTCAGTGAGTCTCTCACTGCACCCCCCAGGTCATCTCCTCTGCACAGAAGCTCCTCCCTACCTTTTATCTTAGCCTGCCTGGCACCCTCTCCTCATTCCTGATGAAGGGCTCTGGCCCGAAACGTCGAATTTCCTGTTCCTTGGATGCTGCCTGACCTGCTGTGCTTTAACCAGCAACACATTTTCAGCTCTGATCTCCAGCATCTGCAGACCTCACTTTTTACTCGAAGATTTTAACCTACTGCGAATCCTCTTGCAAGGATGCCTTCCTTGAAGAAGCTCTCTTCCTCCCTCTACAAGGATTTCAGTGAGTCTCTCTCTCACTGCACCCCCCAGGTCATCTCCTCTGCACAGAAGCTCCTCCCTACCTTTTATCTTAGCCTGCCTGGCACCCTCTCCTCATTCCTGATGAAGGGCTCTGGCCCGAAACGTCGAATTTCCTGTTCCTTGGATGCTGCCTGACCTGCTGTGCTTTAACCAGCAACACATTTTCAGCAACTGAGAATTCTCGACCAGGATATCAGAGCAGATACTTGGTGACTTCAGTTCACTACTTGTTCCAACAGACATCCATGTTGGACACCAGGCACCAGCATCTCAAGACATGTTCCAGAGACATCTGCCCACACATACCCTATGTCATGATTTAGAGGTACAGAGTGTACAAAATTAAAAATCACACAACACCAGGTTATAGTCCAACAGGATGTTTTGGATACACTAGCTTTTGGAGCACTGCTCCTTCTTCAGGTTGTTGTGGAGGAGCAGCGCTCCAAAAGCTAGTGCTTCCAAAACATCCTGTTGGACTATAACCTGGTGTTGTGTGATTTTTAAACTTTGTACACCCTGTCCTCAGTATCTGACATTGATAGCCACTAAGAACTCTCATTGCATGTTCTGATCCACTTAAAGTACATTTCTACACATCAGTGATGTTCCTTGGGATGCAATGTCAATTTTCATTACAATGCTACAGCAAAGATACTGTGTTCAGAGACACCCACCCAGCTCGTGAGCTGAACCATGTGTGACCATTACCTTCTTGCAGATCCCTACTGCATTCAGACTATCCATTTCATCAGTAAGCAAGTAAGTATTGAACAGTATCAATCCCCTGGCATTAGTAGATCTCCTGATGAAGAAAAGAAAGGTACTGGAACTGGTGAATTTATAGTGTTCTTCCTTCTTCATTCCATTTGTTGTGTTCTATGCCTCAGAGACATGCAAAGCTGATCTATGTCTGAACAGAAGCTTTATCTTCAATGCTTCTAAAATGTCTGCAGCAGCCACAAGTTCACTTCATTTTGAGTTTCACTTTCATACACAAAATTAAAAAAAAGGTTGAACAATTGAATACAACATAAGAATGGCATTGTATAATATATTTCCAGTCCTTTGTTCCATGGATATTCTGTGATGCATGTGGTTCATTCCATGCATCATTTCAATAGGCTGTACAAACATAGAGAATAGGAGGAGAAGGGGATTTGGCCTTTTGAGCCTGCTCTTCCATTCGGTATAATCATGGCTGATTCTCTAATTCAATACCATATTCCCATTTTCCCATCATGGCTTTTTGATTTTTTTTCTTGAATATATTCAGCAACTTGACCTCCACCTGTGCATAACATTGTGATTGGAGAATTTTTTTATTCCTAAATGGTCCACTCCATATCGTGAGATTGTGTATCCTGGTTCTGGACTCCTCAACCACAGAGACAAATCAGTGCCCACCTTAAAAGGTTACCTTTGCTGAGATTTCCAGTATGATTGTTATATGCTGCATCCTACATCATTTCACAATGTGAATAAACCTAGCAATGGGGTTGACGCCTATTCAGCAACCAAGCCCAAATCTGAATGCAAACAGGAACACAGAAAATGGTGTCCCAGGAACACCTTTACAGTCTATTTTCCCAGCCAAGTATTCAAAGGAGACTTAGCTGAGGGTGTCAGCCATCATTTTAATGAACTTTCCTGAACACAGTCAAAACTGCATCAAAACATTGTACTGTACGATTTCAACTAAAATGAAACACAGTGTCGATGAATGCCAGAGTTGGGAAAAATCCATTAAAATTTTACATTTTCTTTTGAACATTTTCTTAAAGTACTTCTCTCTACTATCAATGAAATGCAAACACCTCATACAACACCAGATGGTGATGTTTTCCTTCAAATGAAGTTGCATTTCATATAACAAAAGATTGGCCTGGGTTTTCCATTTCTGCACTCAACAGCAGACAAGTTACCGCCCATTCACTTTAATGGGCACAAAATCACAGGCTGGCAAACATGGAGCGGACAATCCTGGTCATTACGGATTGCACAAAAATTATATGCTATTTGAACATTAGTGTGGGTATTTTCATCTCACAGAAGAAAATTATTCACCCATAAGAAGCGTAGGCTTAATATTGGACAAGATTTTGAAGCTTGTCTTCCGTTTTTAAAAAAATCATGAGCAGCAGTTTTGAAATAAACTAGTTCTTAAAATTCATGTGCTTGTGTGCACTTAGACAGAGAAGAGTTCACATGATAATGCCCCAGCCATTCCTAATCAGCCTTTAAAACCATTTTGAGACAATTTGCATGTGATAGTATATTTGTCATCTTATTGAACTGGTCCATTAGACTTGGACTAATAATCTGTAGAGCATAAGTTCAAAATCTATCCATTTGAGATTTTGAAGGCAGTTATCATAAAAAAGAAGTGACAATGAAACAGATTATTGTAAAAACCCAACTGGTTTATACATTGAAGTCAATATGTACAACCTTGAGTTCCAACTAGTTACTGATCACGCAGAGTACAATATGTTTTGTACAATTGTTAGTAAGTTTATTAGGAAGAAATACAAGTAGCATAAAATAATGGTAATTTGCAAGGCAATAGCCTCAATCTGCTTTTAATGTTGATTAAGATGTTGTCTCCTGCTATGTTCTTGTTGTACATTGCCTTTTTCCTCCTCTCCTGATTCCATTAGATTCCCTACAGCGTGGAAACAGGCCCTTCAGCACAACAATTCCACACCAACTCTCCGAAAAGCAACCCACCCAGAATCATTCCCCTACATTTACCCCTGACTAAGGCACCTAACATTACGAGTAATTTAACATGGCCAATTCACCTGACCTGCACATCTTTGGGTTGTGGGAGGAAACTGGAGCACCTGGAGGAAACCTATGCAGATGCAGGGAGAACGTGCAAACTCCACACAGACAGTTGCCCAAGGTGGAAATTGAACGCAGGTCCCTGACGCTGTGAGACAGCAGTGCTAAACACTGAGCCACCGTGCCGCCCAATAATTGCCTGTTGAAAGATTTGTTTACTCTCAAGCAGAATGAAATAACTTCTTAGCCATTCTGATTAGATGACTGATATTTCATTCTTGTCCAAGCAAGTTGGGTTTAGATTTTCAGAAGCAGTTAATATATCACAGTAAGATAAAGGACCCATGATGTTGAGGGTAGATTATTAATATCAATAAAGAATTGGCAAATTAATAGAGTTGGGATAATGAGGGTAATTTCAGGATGGCAACCTGTAATTAGTGGTGTGCCACAGAGATTAGTGCTGGGGCTGCAGTTATTTACCACACCTATTAATGACTTGGATGAGTGAAGCGAATGTCTTCTAGCTAAATTTGCAGATGACACAAAAGTACGTGGGAAGGTAAGTGGTGAAGATGACACAAAGACAGATTTTTATTCAGCAATGGAATCAAAAATTATGGGGAACAGGCAGGAAGACAAGTTGAGGACTATCAGATCAGCCAAAGATGGAGCAGACACAATGGGTGGAATGGCTTACTTCTGCTCCTGCATCTTATGCTCTTGTGGTCAATTATTGCATTTTAAACTACATGTCCCTCATTCATGGTGTTTTGTTTATTAAACAGGAGACCCTTTGGTGAACATAATTAATGTAACATCATTCTTCATCTGTGCTATTTTCTTAACGTAGACTTAGGCTGACAAAAAAAAAGGTTATCTAAGTGTCCAATGAGCCAAAGGCTAGAATACCTTTCTGACCTGAATTTTTATAACAATTTGTGATTTCTTTCCACAGACCTCCACACATCAGAATCTTATATTGATTAGATAATTTAAAACTCCTGCCCCACCTCTCAGCATTTTCAGAATGCATGCTTCCATACAGAATATAGGTTCATTGATATCTTTCAGAGTAAAGAAACCTGCTATCCTTACATAGTCTGGCCATCCCTTCAGTGATTTTTTTTTTGCATGTATCTTATATCACGTATATTTACTAGACTCAACTGTCACAATCTTTCAGAAAAAAAATAGAAAAATGAAATTCGCATTAATAGATGCTCAATTTGGAGATTTAGCACACGGTTAGAGTACATTATGAGCACAACAGAGGTGATTTCATCTCCATGTCAATTATACAAAGTGTTTAAATTTTACTTTGTATTTCAGTCAACAACTCTTAACAGAAAGAAAGACCATTCTCTTCAGTGATTATTAAGTGATATGATTCCAGCTGCTATTGGACACATCAGATCCCGGACTGCAATTTGACTTGATAGGCTTTTATTTAAATTTACTGAGTTGATATTTTACAGAAATAAATGCACAATGCTGCACATTTGGTTTTAACAATGAGAAGAGAAGTCTAATGTTCAAAAGAAATTAAGTTAGACTAAACCAAGCTATTTGCATCTAATAAAATTTGAACAATTTCAAAATACAATCTCAGCAATCCCACCACCACCATTTTACACTAATTAAACACCAGAGAATATTCCCTTCTCCATTACAACTATAGGTTTGGCTTCTTTCAATTCCTGCTCTTGAGAGATTGACAGCCTTTTTCTTGATTAGTCATGCAACTAAATTTAGAATGTCTCAGTTTCAAATTACCCTGTCAGGATTTAAACCAAACTCTTCTGCTCTGCAGCTTTCAACTAAAACCCTTATACTGAGGTAGCTTATTTCCCAGCTGTTCTGCACTAAATGTTTCTTCAGGAGAAATTGCATTCTTACATCTAAGTGCAATGCAGGACTTCAGCAAGCTGACATCAGAAGTTTTCCAAGTCATGGCTTTCTTCCAGTGAAAAAGAAAGTCCTAGTTCTTTTAAATCAAAAGCAAGCTAACATTTTTCGATGCTTATGCTGTCTGATCATAAAACTTACAATGTAAACAAAACCCACATGCCAATAATTAAAATCCAAATTCTAAATACTTAAATGTGTGTGTATATGTGTGTATATATATATATATATATATTTATATATATATAATATATATGCATATAAACATCACAGAATCTTACATCACACAAGCCATGCGGCTTTAAACAAAAAGTGAATAGCATCTACAACCTAAGAATGAATAATTTTAAAAATCTTCAATGAGAAAATAGCTTTCACAATTCAGGAGAACACAAGAGAAGAAGAATAAAAGATAGATGAAAAAGCAAGTTATAATCAGAATGAACGTGACTGTTCATAATTTGGTTCATTTCCCCGCAGAAAATTGCAAAGAGAAATGTTTCTTAATGTAATACTATTGGTTGGATATTATAACTATTTCATAAGTGTTCTTGTCATATAATTCAAGATACTGACTTATGATTCTGTTAAAATTGATGCATATATCAAATATAATATTTCATACTGACTATACAACTGTCAAATGTTTAACTTCTGTATTAAAAATACCTTTATTTTATAAGCAATATAAAGGATACAATTCAGAACCATCTAAAATGAATTTGATGGATGAAAACCAATATGGATTTATGAGCAGCAAATTATGCCTTACAAAGTCACTCAGTGTCTTTGAATATCACCGACCTGGGAATAACCTGGACCTGCTGCCTACTCTTAAATTTCTAAATGTCCTTGATAGCTGCCTTATTATCAAAAGTCAAAACCTATAGAATTAAGGAAATAATAGAGTGCAGTAAAAGCTGGATGGTACTAGGAAACTAATGCAAAAAACTGAAATCATATTTCATGTAAAGGCAACAGGTAAATTTCACGATATTTAATTAAAATCTTTTGTAGAGTGAGAGTCATAGCACTAGTCCACCATGAATCAAAATGACTTTTGTCACATGATCTTCTAGTCACACCTTATTAGTTATGCAGTATGGGAGAAAGATCTGCTCCCCTACCCATCCACAGCACGACCACATAAGAAACACAGAAGTAGGCCTGCGAAACACCGATCAAGCCTGCCAACATACACAGAACACATCCACAATGCCTGAAATGTCGATTTTCCTACTCCTCGGTTGCTGCCTGATCTGCTGTGCTTTTCCAGCACCACTCTAATCTAGACGAGATGAAGGGTTTTTGCCCAAAATGTCGATTTTCCTACTCTTCGGATGCTGCCTGACCTTCTGTGCTGTTCCAGCACCACTCAAATCCAACAAAGAAGCCAGACATGGCCAAGCTATTCCCAGACCAGAGAATACACTTCCTAAACAGCCTTCACCGTAAAGCTCCAAGCCCTGATTAGCACTGCAGTCCCAATACCCTAAGGGCAGGCTCATTTCCCATTGAAACTGATACCGCATAAACAAACAGGCAGGGGCCCTGGAAGACTTTGCTCGCAGGAAGAACACAATGGACAGACCTGGATGCCAGGAGAAAGATATTTGCACATATTCGTCTGGACAGGAAACATAATGAAAATTTTTCTAGAAGACATTCTCACCCACTCATGGAGATGGCTGGAATCACCTGTGTCAATTACAATTGAATAGCTGTTGCCGGACACTTGATTAATTTCTATTCAGTTTGTTTTTATTTTAATCGATTCATAATTCTCACCACTATATGTAACTGCTTTACAATTATCACCTTTGTGTTGTACCCCTATAAAACCTACCAGCATCCTTACTGGGGGAAGAGAATCCTGGCCATCCATGCAAAGAGTTAGCTCTGTGTCAGCCTGGTCAATTGCTCTTCTGCCATATCACTTAGTTTAATAAATCGCTTGTCAATTTCACCGCGATCCTCGTTTGTGGTCTGATTCATTGGGCTGATTCATTCTCCAACATGCAGCCCTGGTCTTGGGTGTCCTTTTTAAAGAATTGCATGGCAGTAGAGTTGGAAGTGCTGACTACTGCTAGGACATCCCAATCTAATTGTTCTCCTTTATAATCATTCATCAGTGTAATCATTCTCCTCTACCTCCATAGTGGATGTTCACCTTCTTCTTCTCTCTTTGCTAGCGGAATGGCAGTCATCAAAGATTCCTCTTCTTGCTGGTGGTGAAGTTGTAATTGCTGCCTTCTTCGACAGCGCCCCCAGAGTTGCACCGTGATAACTGCACCAGTCCTTCCCCTCAAGCCTCCTTATGAGATTATCCGTGGGGAATATCAAAAAAAGCCTCACAAACCCACACATTCATCACAATTAATCTCGTGTTATACCCTCACAGAGTGTGGCTTAGAGATTTCCCAAGGAGGTCAGTAAGAGAGCCTGAGGTATGTCACTTTATCCAAATGCACATTGTACAATGAAAGTGTTCACGCTTTACTGGAGATTAGAATTCTGCCAGAAAGTCAACAAGATTTCTGTGTGAGAAAGAAAAGACTCAGTTCCACATCATAGACCATGTCTATATTTCTAGTTTTGAGTGTGTTAACTGTGAAGAGTTATTTTCCAGTTCTTGCTATCCAAACTATTTATAAAATGAAAACCTCAGGTGCCACCTTTAAGTATTTTTGTTTAATTGTGTTTGCTTAGCTGACATGACACACAGCTAATTAATGTGTGCTATGAAATGGCCATGATTGCTCGAAATCAGAATTCTTCATTTTTATTCTTGGCCAATGAAGTGCAAATTGAAGTCAGATTGGTGGTGTTCCTGAATCAATGTTTGCTGCAATTGTGCCTAGCACAGTCTCAAATCCAAAGATTTTATTTTGTCTTGAAAGAAAACAGAGTTACTTAGACTGTCTACTTTAAGCAGTGTCAGTCATCTTGTGTGAATTTGCACATTTGACTTTTGATCGCATAGGGATTTTCCTATATCTTTCACGTTATTTCTTGTATTGCTGTCCCTATGGCTTCAGTGATCTTTCAGCCTCCACCCCCATTTCCATCGAAAAACTAGTAATGTGCACATTTTACCCCAAAGTCCATAAATTTGGAAATTTCCTGTTCACTTGTTCACCTGACACCGTCTCCACATAGAGGCTGAAGTTACCATGGCCTGTTTGAAAGCCCTGCATCCCTATTACAGAGCTCATAATCATGTTCTGTTCACTGTGAAGTCTTACCATAATACTTCCAATTAACCCCTATTCAAAGATTGCTCCAAAGATTATTATTGAGCAAATCCCCAAGGCTGACCATGACCCAAACCCCTAGACTAATTTGACAGGACAGTCCTGACAGACCATGGACCAACCTTCA
The DNA here is from genome assembly GCF_020745735.1 of Hemiscyllium ocellatum. NCBI lineage: Eukaryota > Metazoa > Chordata > Chondrichthyes > Orectolobiformes > Hemiscylliidae > Hemiscyllium > Hemiscyllium ocellatum. The sequence goes on along the minus strand of NC_083407.1, from coordinate 57,556,543 downwards.
GACTGATATCTCCTCTCCACTCCAACTAACCCACCTTCAATGCCAGGACCAGTCACACCTAACTTGCAGATCACTACTCCAACCCTGGAAAAATCCCTTGACTGACTGTAGCATTGACCCTGAGAGACTATAGTTACCCCTCACCCCAATAAGAATTAATCCCCTTTGACTTTATACAGAACATGCTAATTTCTGCCACATAGACTGCTGGTATGTGCAGTAGATGTGATCTTGATGCAGTAGGGTGCCTCACAACAACCTATTCACTCCCTTGGCTATTCAGTTTTCCACTGTCACAAGCTGCCAGCCTCTTCCTCTGCATTAAAAAGCAATGTATAGTAACTGGTAGCCTATCATTGAGCATGAAAGACTCTATGCTTAAAGAAAGCAAATAAAGTAATTCAGAGGCTGTCAGCCTGTAAGTCAGTGCTGAAATCTGCGAATTGCACAAAACAGTGGCAACCTCCAAGTAAGTACCAAGTGAGCGAGCACAAAGAAAGCAAGCCCCGAGTTACAAAATGCATCATATGGAGATCAAGAGTGTGGTGCTACCAACTAAAGCAGGCCAGGCAGCATCTGAAAAGCAGGAGAATCAACCTTTCGGGCATAAGCCCTTCATCAGGAATGTGAAGATGTCTGAGAAGCATACGTGTCCTGCATACAAAACAACCTGGCAGAAATGTACTGACCTCCACCATAGTGTTGGATGGCTGAAATAATGTGAGAATTGGTCTGAGAGCAAGCACGGTGATGTGTTAAGGCTGGTGGTTTGTCAATGCCAACTTGCTTGGATGGAATGTCAAAAAGGATGGTGGTGTTGGAGCACGCAGGGATGTCATATGGAAGGAACAGTTGAATGGTGGCTGGGACAAACAAGCAGTAAACTGCAGCTGCTTGGAACCTGGTCTGATTTACACATGGGAAATTTGCACCAGCTAGCTTTTTTCAGTGGACCAGAACAGAATAGGAAGTAGCATATGAGTAAAATGAGTTGGAGCTTTAATGAGATCCAAGTATGTAGGTAAAGGTAGCCATTGCCCAATGGCAAGATACTGAAGTCACTATTCAGTGCTTGAGGGCAAAATTGCAAAATATTTTCTTGACATTGATGTTCTGTTTTTTCTATTTTCTCTGTTTTTTTTATCACACCAGGGGTTTAATTTCATCAAACATATTCAAGAGAATTTAAACATTTCTCCTTCAGCAGATTTACAGAGCTTTGCTCTGTAATAAAAACTCAGATTGGATATCTTGAAGTCTTGCCTCTGCAAATAATTTTTAAAAACACACTTCTGAGAAGGTAACCCACTCAGTTAAACAACCACTGAATGATACTTGACAGAGCTTGGCATTCTGACAGCCAAACCTATTTTGGAAAATTGAGGAAAACTGTGATTGGTACAAAGTACGTTCAGGATATGCAAATCATAACCAATCAGGGCGGGACAAAATACTTCCCAGAAAGTGCAGGTAAAAATTACCCCTATCCAGACATTGGAGAAAATGTAGAATGCTACCAGTGCAGCTGAAAGTACGCAACATTGAGCAAAGGGAAAAGTTATCAAAATTGTCATACATAAAGTGTACAAATAAGTGAGTGCATACTGCCGACCGTATATATTGATATGGAAATTATTTTTGCAGACACAAATCAAATAGGTAGTTCCAAACATAACTCAGAACTAGCACAAGAAAAATGAAGATAAAATGTAGAATGTTGTAGCTGAGAAAGATTGAAGACTGGTAATCATTTTCATCAGTGCCAATACTCTGAGCTTTAACACATACAATATACTATTAACTTGTAGTGGCAAAGTGCCTGATATTCAGATTAACATTAGATAAACTGGATCTTTAAAGAGCAACAGGGTTTAAGAATGGAAGACACCTGTGCATTATACAGCCTATTTAATTTGCCTAACCAATTAAAGTAGTGGAATGGAAAATTGAGCTGATTGTCTAATGGAGAGCTAATTTGCTATTGCTCAGTTTGTACCCCCCACTTTAGTTGAAGGCTTAGCATTTAAAGTCTTAATAAATATATGTCTATATAGTGTACAGGGAGTTCCATGGTGAGCACTCCATGTTCTGAATTCAGCAATGAATCCAAACCTTATCAGAGACAGACCTAAGACTAGTGTTTTTTTAGATTAGATTAGACTTACAGTGTGGAAACAGGCCCTTCGGCCCAACAAGTCCACACTGACCCGCCGAAGCGCAACCCACCCATACCCCTACATTTACCCCTTACCTAACACTACGGGCAATTTAGCTTGGCCAATTCACCTGACCCGCACATCTTTGTGACTGTGGGAGGAAACCGGAGCACCCGGAGGAAACCCACGCAGACACGGGGAGAACGTGCAAACTCCACACAGTCAGTCGCCTGAGTCGGGAATTGAACCCGGGTCTACAGGCGCTGTGAGGCAGCAGTGCTAACCACTGTGCCACCGTGCCGCCCTGCTAACAGTCTCTGTAGTAATATAGATCATAGTCAAGTAAGCTGTATATAGTCACAATGTTGATCTAAAATGGCAGCAGAGTAGCAGCGCTGCGTTCGCGCTCCTGGGCTGGGGCTCGTCTGACTTCCTTTGCTTTCTTTGTTTTTTCTCAGTTTCCTTTTACTATTTTACTCTTTTCTTTTCTTTTTTTCTCTTTAAAAGCCTTTTTCAGGATCTTCAGGAGGTCGAGAACAGGGCCAGTCTCCCAAGCAAGTGCGATAGTGTTGGGAACAGAACAGAGCAAGCCCAGCAAGGAGGAAGGCATTGGCCCTGCACAGAAGAGAAAGTGGGCCCGGTAGCATGGAGGAGAGCGCAAACCCTACACAGAGGAGAGAGTGGGGCCAAGAACACAGGGGAGAGAGTGGGCCCAGAAGCATAGGGGAGAGACCAAACCCCGCACAAAGGAGAGAGTGGGCCCAGTAACATGGAGGAGAGAGCAAGCCCTGCACGGAGAAGAGAGTGGGCCCAGTAACGTGGAGGAGAGAGTGGACCCTGCACAGAAGAGAGAGTAGGCCCAGCAACACAGGAGAGAGAGTGAGCCCAACGTGGAGAAGAGAGTGAGCCCAGTGTGGAAGAGACAGCAAACCATGCAGCACAGAGGAGAGATCAAGTCCAGTAGAACAAAGGAAAGAGTGAGCCCTGCAGTGCAGAGGACAGCGCAGGCCTTGTAGCATGGAGGAGACAGCGAGCCCTGCACAGAAGAGAGAGTGGTCCAGTAATATGGAGGAGAGCACAGGCCCTGCAGCATAGAACAGTGTGCAGATCCTGCAGCACGGAGGAGGGAGTAAGCCTAGCTATTCAAGATGGCAGCACTGGCACAGTAGGCCTATTCATTCCAGCTGGGCAACATTTGTTTTTTTCCAAGTCACCTTTTCCTCTTTTTCCTTATCTTCTTTACTTTATCTTCCTGACATTGCAGGGAGGCCAGAGCACTGTCAGTGGTGACTGGAGTGGGGATTCCTGGCTTCATAGGCACAAAGCATGGATACCTGGTGGTGAAGTGTCAGCTGCAGTGGTGGTGAAGTGGGCCCTTCTGGCTGTAGTAGGTCTGAAGCATGACTAAAAGGAGGAAAGAATTCAAAACATTTTGTCTTGTATCATAAGGACTAAGACGTGAGAACCAGATTTGAAAAGAAAGTGAACAACAATCTTTTAATAACCTGATAAAAGAATGTTCATTTGTTAGGGTATTGTTGGCACGGAGGTGCAAAAGGAACAGTTAACTATTGATCTGAGATCTCCACCCACTAGAAGAGAGAGCAGACCCAGTAGCACAAAGGAGAGAGTGAGCCCTGCAGTGCAGGGGAGAGCGTGGGCCTGATGAAGGGCTTTTTTCCGAAACTTTGATTCTCTTGCTTCTCAGATGCTTTTCTAACACCACACTCTTGACTCAAATCTCTAGCATCTGCAGTCCTCACTTTCGCCTAGGTAATTTTCACCTCACTGTGAAGGGTCTTCCAAGGATGCCTACCTTGAAGAAGTTCTCCTCTTTCCTCTACAAGGATCTCAGTGAGTCTCTCTCTTACTGCAACCCCCAGGTCATCTCCTCTGCCCTGAAGCTCGTTCAGCTGCATTCTGGAACAGACTTGCTACCACAGCCACATCCCCTTCCTCAGTGCCTGCCTACAGAACCAACTGATCCCACATGGTCTCCAAACCACATTCACACCAACATAGTTTGGATCTGAACAGGACAACCAGTACCTACTACAAACGCGAAACCTCCAAAAACAGTTCTCCTTCTGGATCCTCTGCTCCACACTCGCAGCCATGCACCGTCACCTAATCTCTCTACAGTCAGCCATACCTCAGCTGAGGGCCATATTCTCTCAGAACTGCAAAGGATCTCTACTGTTTTACATCCTCAGAAGAATTCACACACTTAGCAATCGTTTTTTCTACACCATATTGGGCATCAACAAACTTTCATGTACCCACCTCAATAGTCTGGATTCCACGACTTTTCCAGAAGCCTCCCCCAGCCTCTGGAACTACTCGGCTGCCATAACCATTTGGCCACTCCAGCCACCTTCACCGCGGCAAACGATAACGTCACTTCTGTCCCCGCCACTCAACAGCCCACAGCCACGGCTGACATGCCACCTCCGTAACCGCCGACCAGACAACCGCTGCCGCGACTGCCGCCGAAGCTAACACGGGGCCTAAACGGAACAACACTTGTGCCTCCTTTGTTGCCGCTGTCTCAACCACTTTCGCTCCCACTGCTACCACCCACCAGAACACCGCAGACAGAATTGCTGATGACACACCCCCGTGGATCCCAAGTCACTACCTCCGCCTCCCTGATGCCTTGAGTGAGCGTCACTTCTGTAAATAACGTCACCCTCCAGTGCCTCTACTACCACACCCACTTCAGTTACAGTCTCCACCCACACTCCCAGCTCCAGTCCTATGCCAGGTCATAACTCCCAGCCTATCCCATCCACCAGACCCTCCCCCTCACTGAGGACGAACAATCTGTCCTTAGCAAAGGCCTTACCTTCATTCCCCCTCTGCTCCTGAATCAATGAATTTAACACACATTGTGACGTCGAATACTTCTTATGCTGCTTCCTTCTCCGAGCTTACGTTTTCCACCAAGACCGTTCCCACCTGCTGGTCTCTTACACAGCTTCGATCTCTTTATTTCCAACTGTTGCTGGGACATTGACCACCTCACCCTGTCCACCTCCCTCACACACTCCAACATCTCACCCTCGTAACTCGCAGCCCTCCACTCCCTCCACTCCAACCCCAAACTCATTATCAAACCAGCAGACAGGAGGGAGGCAGTGCTAGTTTGGTGTACTGACCTCCACATTGCTGAAGCCTGGCGCCAACTCAAAGACACCTCCTCCTACTGCCTCCTCCACCATGACCTCACCTTCCATTCCGAAACCATCATCTCCCAGACTGTACACAACCTCATCACCTCAGGGGATCTCCCACCCACAGCTTCCAACATCATAGTTCAGGAACCCTGCTCCACCTGGTTCTACCTCCTACCCAAGATCCACAGGCCTGACCACCCCGGCAGACTCATTGTTTCGGCCTGCTCCTGCCCATTCCTGATGAAAGACTTTTGCCTGAAACGTCGATTCTCCTGCTCCTCAGATGCTGCCTGACCTGTTGTACTTTTCCAGCACCACACTCGTGACTCAAAACACCACCAGCCATATTTCTCCCTCTGGACAAGTGTAAGGAAAAACGTTGAATCACAACAGGGCATCATTGGCCAATACACAGAAGTTTGTCACCTCTCACACTAAATAGCTGGTTGAATCATAAGGTGCTCAGCAGCCCATTCACAAAGCTGTGGCTTCGACTCCTCACAGCAATTCATTGTGTCTGAATAGCAGGTTAGAAATACCATAGAGCATTAATTTACATACTGTAAGATGGCACAGCAGCATATTATGTTAAAACACTTCACCTTCACTTCTTTATTAAATAAATACACAAAATAGAACCTAATTATTTTCAAAATTAATTATTTTCACATAAATAATGCTATTGAGGAATAGTTGTTGACTTAAAAAAAGAAATGAAATGTAAACACTATCTGTGCTTCATGCTGTATGCCAGCTCTGACTTTAATATATTCATTACCATGTTTCAACAGAGGATCTGTAACCTAGGTAATCTAGCAGTGAACTTTAAATTCACTATTCTTTGCTAAGGCCTCTGATGTTGTCTGTTGGTGTCGGAGTACTGCTCGCAGTTGATTAGTGGTATTGCTATCTGGTCTCAGCTCTTAATATCAGAGTTAGCGTAATTTATCTTCAGACTCTTTGCTGAGGTGCAGTTTCCTAAATGCTCCTTTGTTGAGGTGAGCTTCCGTGTTGGTGGTGGGCCATTTCTGATCTTAATCCTTCTGAGGCCTTTTTAGCTCCATATCACTAATTGTCCTTCACTTTATACCTCAACATGTGGAGCAGCCTAACTCTTGCTACTGCTGCTTCTCTGTGAATTACAAGCATTAAGTTATTATTTATGTGCATAAAGGAAATTATACCTGTCGTCTATGTACAACTGCTGAGTATGTGCAAAAGAATAATGATTTGGAGGAACCGGTGTTGGGTGGACAAAGTTAAAAATCAAAAGATAATGTTATAGTGACATAGGATTACACGGGACTGGAGCTTGGAATGGTACAACTCCAAGTAAGATGTTGTCTCTTAACATTCTCTGTATATAGATATGTTCAATAAAGTCTATTACTGTTAACTCAGTTCAGTGCAAATCTCACATTACTTTAGTTTGCAATGTTTGTTTCTCTGCAGCACATTGGAATTGCTCTGCATCTTTTTTCTTTATTCCAATCTTTGAGCACAATGTGTGTTGAATGGGACCTTTTCTAAAAATTTGCAGTGACCTTCACTCATGCATAAGGAGTTCTTAGCTACCCCCAAACCACTGTCCCCCCAAAATACTTTAACTTCAGGAGGATTTGGAAGTATCATCAAAAAGATTTATTTATTGCACCCTTATTGCTGTTTCAATACTAGCAAATCAAATTATTACAACTTTTTTGCAAAAATGTACTTCACTCATAAAAAAGCAAATCTTTATGTACATACACAGTAATTAAAGCAGTTCTGATTTATACAGTTTTTGCATACAGAGATGAAAACAAATATTGAGGTTTGATTTTCTCAATAGTTATAAATAATCTAAAGGCATTTTTTAATTGTGCTAAGTAGTAGGAACTATTTATATGTATCTGGAAAGTCTCATACCTGAACGGACCCCTGTTGCTCCTTAATAGAACGACTCTAGCCAGTGGTCTTTCCCCACTGCACCTGGCGGCAGGTTCCCCAAGCATTAGTGCGTCCCTCAGCACATAGTCCTGGACCTTGGAGCTTGTCAGTTTGCAACACCTGGTCAGAGGGAGAAGTTGGGTGGGGGGGGGGGGGGCAACTCTATCAATTGAAAGACCAGCAGGTTTCGGGCAGACTAAAGAATGTTTTTCACCACGCTGGTGGTTCTCCAGACGCAGTCAAGGTTTGTTTTGTTGTGATTCCTAAGCAACAGATCGTAGAACACAGGGCCATGTGTCACAGAGCTGCTCAGGACAACAAGAACCATTGCATCTCTCTCCAGACTTCCCTTGCAAAGGCACATTCCAGAAGAAGATGTGTGACAGTATCAACCCCACTGCAACTGCTTCGAGGGCAGCATATGGTGGCACAGAGAGTCCAGACATGCATGAAGAATCTCACAGGTGGTGCCTTCTCAATACGAGCCTGGCAACACCTTGGCATTTGTTGGAAAGTTCTGGTGATGAGACGTTCTGCCAAATTATTTTGACAGTCTGCTCAGGGAAACACCTGACAGGATCCAACCTCTCCTTTTTCCCGAAGAGTCTCTAGGATGCTGTTCGCTGGCCATTGCCAGATGGACTTGTGGTCAAAGGTGTTTCCCTTCACATATTTCTCCATGAAGGACAGGTGAAATAGGATGGTCCAACTGCTTACAACCTTCCACGGCAAAGAGGCCAGACCTATCCTTCCTAACAGTGGGGACAGATAGAACCTCAGTAAGTGACATGAGGTGTTTGCGTATTGAGGGTCTATGCACAGCTTGAAGCAACTGCTCACAAAGGTGGCTATTAGGATATTGGTTGCATTGAGTACATTCTTTCCTACTTTGTTCAGCACTTTATACACAGTGCCCCTTCAAACTTCATCCATCTTCAACCTCCAAATGAAATAAAAGATGGCTCATGTGACTGAAGCAATTAAGTAACTTGAACCGTGTGTTAGCTCTAATGACAACTTTAAAAACTTTTTTTTTGTGTGGATGCGATATTGATGGAATCCTGTTGGAATCAACATGTTTACATAAACCACTCGGATTCCCTGACTAGAACAGACAAATGAAAAGGAAATGCAAAGCATGGTGTGAATGAATTAAAAAAAAGCTTTGCAGGTTACAATTATTTGTATTTGAGATTCATTACAATGTGAAAGGGCAAGTCCCACCTCACCCCTCCCCTGTACTCAAGCAGAGACCAGCATGTGAGGAAGCAATTGAGTAGGCAGTGAAGGCAAAAAGACAGGGGTGTCATAGACTGATGAAACTTGAAAGATAAATCTAATTTTACCAGAAGTGTAATGGTAAACAAAGAAGATCAGCTTGGACAAACAGAGGGAGGCCATATTTGGAAATTAAAAATACACAGAAATTGAGTTAAAATTAGCACATATATTTGCTTGAAAAGCTTAGTATTCTTATTCCAAATTGAAGCTGTCGTGCTTTAAAGATTTGAGGAGGTTTGCTGATAATAAGTATAGCAGGGGATAAAAGGAGCAAGATTAAATTGCAAGTGTCAAAGACTGATGATTGTCGATTATTATTCACACTTTCACATAACAGTTCCAGTGCATTCAGTAAGCTTCTAAATATTCTGCAGCTGAGCTATTTTACATTGAATTAAGCAATGCATTGGTCTAAAAATGCAAAATGCCTGACATATTTCATATATTTTGGCCTTAAAAATTCCCAGTACTTATGCTGATTTTCTGTTCTATTTCCAGTTGATTGCATCTGGAGACAACCAGCAGCTGGGGCAATCTAAAAAAAATCTGGAACCAGAAATCGAATGACGACTTTTGCTGAAAAATGTAAAGGTGTACCTAGTTCACTATGTCCCTTAGCATGGGTAATCTACCATCCTCAGTTGGCCTGGGCTACATGTGATTCTAGACCACAGCAATATGGTTGACTCTTAGTTGCCTTCTGAAATGGCCTAGCAAGCCACTCAGTTGTACCAAACAACTAAAAAATGTCAAAAAAGGAATGAAACTGGACAGACCATGATGTCACTGACAATGACAATGTCAAATGCAACTGTGTCATACAGTCATATAATTATGGATTATTATGACACAGAAACAGGCACTTCAGCCAACTGTATCTCTACTGGCCAACAAACACCAAGTTATACCACTCCCAGAACATGCTAAGTCCTCCCAACTACATCTGGAGATTAATGCCAAAATTGAGGACTTCATCTCACCAATTTGTCTCCACAGATGTTGAAAGAGTCCATGCCGAATGTAACATGATCTGGAAATCATCCAGGTTTGTGCTCACAAATGAAAAGTAACATTCAAGCTGCACAAGTGCCAGGCAATGACTATCTCCAACAAGAGAGAATCTAACCATCACTCCATAACACTCAAGGGCATTACCATCACTGAATCCCACATTATCAACATCTTGGAAATACTATTGATCAGAGATTGAACTAGGATCACCATATAAAGATAATAGCTTCAACAGCAATTAAAAGCCTAGGAGTTCTGCAGTGAGTAATTCACCTCCTGACTCTCCAAAGCCTGTTTATCTGGAAGGTACAAGTCAGGAGTGTTATAGAATCTCCACACTTGTCTGGATGAGTTCAGATCTAACAACACTGAAGCAGTTTGCTATCATCCACAGCAAAGCTGCCCACCTCATTGGGATCGTATCCACAAGCATTCAGTTACACCACCACTGATGCTCAGTCCAGACTCCTATGGCGCAGTGATAGTGTCCCTAATTCTGGATCAGGAGGCCTTGGTTCAAGACTCACCTGCTCCAGAAATGTGTAGTAACATCTCTGAACAGGCTGATGAGAAAATATCTGTACCATCTACGAGATGCACTGCTGAAATTTACCAATTTTCCTGAGACAGCACCTTCCAAGCTGATGACCACTACCATCTAGAAAGACAACAGCAGCAGATACATGAGAATACCACAACCTGCATATTCCCCTCCAAGCTACTTACTTTCCTGACTGGGAAATTTACTGCATTTCTTCATTATCGCTTAATCAAAATTCAGGACTCCCTCCACAGCAGAATTGTGCAGATATCTGCACCAAATAGGGTGCAGCAGTTCACCATCATCTTCTGAAAGGCAACTAATGATAGGTAATAAACGTTAGCCTATCCAGCGAAACCTATGTCCCATGAATGATTAAAATCTAAACAGCATTTTGAGTCACAGTAAAGATGAAAAAGGTCTCTGTTGTGTGACATGTCCACCCACATTACTGACCAGACACCAATTGAGGCTCTTTAGATACCAGTGAACAACCACTTAATGGTCTCATCCCACGAATGTTGATGGTCTACCAGTGGTAAGGCTGATGGGAGTACGGGAAAGTCTATGTCATGCAGAGCTCCATCAGTTATAAGCTGGCGGAAATCCTTTCGGCTCAGATGTGGGGTCCTCCTGTCTTGTCAAATGCTGTCCCCACTGGAAGTGCACACTCGCTAGAAATACACTCTGTGCTCCATAGTAACACGTTTACCCACCTGTGAATCTTCCCTCATCGCAATTTGCTGATAGCCCTAGTGAGTATCCCCCATTCACCCATATTTTAGGACTTTTATCATGTAGGCTGCTCTATGACCAATAGCATTCCCAAGGAGTGATCACCATTCCCGGTGGTACTATCAGAATTGAAGAGCTGCTGACCCTCCATTTGAAGGCATTCTTAGAGACGAGATCCTCACCTTTAAAGACACAGGAACTAAATAGCAGCCAGTTAACTGCTTAATTGACATTTAATCTTATCAGGCTCCCAGAAATGTCCACCGTGAGAGTGTCATGCTTATTTATCTTATATCTTCCCTCATTTTTGCTCACCATCCCTCTTTCTTCCCCAGCCTCCTCACTCGAGATGATGTTCCTGATAATTTACTCATCTGTAATATCTTTTGATTCTGAGGAAGAGTGATGATACAAAACATTTGCAATGATTTGCAGTCCCTCCTTTCCCTGTCTTACCACCTGATGGAACCTAGGATGCAGAATTGGAGGATTGAGTTGAACTAAAGGGACTGCTTCTGGATTGACCCTGCAGATCCTGCAGTCTTGCATACTCACCCTTCCAGTCTAGTCAGGTACCTGGTCAGTCTCAGGTCAGACTATAATGGAAGTTGTAGTAATGAGGCCAAACCATTAAATTCAGTATACATATTCCTGGAAGAAGCTACTTTCAGGCCTAACTGCACCATACCTGCACGTCTTTAAACTGGTCAATTGGTTCTATATACTTGTATTCATTATCTGACTTGCTGTCTGTTTCCAGTATTTTTTTTATTTGATGTTGCTCTTGAGAAATTTGTGATTTTTTTATTATGTACAGATTTTTTTTCAGCAGTTGAATAAATGTGCCAGCAGCTTTATGCAGTAAGTCACTGGTCTGTGTGGAAATGTGGGACATTTCAAAGCCCTCTGCACCGTAACACTTCTGTAATTTCATGATACTTGATAATATGGTGCAAAACTACATTAAACCCAGTAAGAAGGTTTCTATAAGTGGTGTAATTGCACATCCATACAATGGTTGAGAAAAAAAAGTGTATTCTTTCTGGATAGATAGAGGCCCATTTGCCATAATCTCTGTTTGACCCTTCAGAGAGAAGATGACACTAAAAGCCCGGAAATTATAACACCTACAAGGGCTAATTTTCGGACCAATTCTGCCCCACTTGTCAGTTCAATGGGTATAGCAGTCTCCAAATAACCTACCATCTCGTAAAGCCAAGTGGTTCTATAAAATACTTCAATCTCCCGCAGAGGAGCTCAACTCTTGAGTGAATTGCGAAGAGTTGCTGATGGGTCCATGTATAGTTACAGTGACAGCAGTTGATCCATAAAACCTAAGTTTCTCACAGATGCAGCAGCCAACTATGTAACATTCTAGTATTGAGAAACTGGTCAATGTAACTGTGCTGTAGTCATTAGTAGTTTCATTGTAAATTCTTGAAACTAATGAGTAAAAGATTCATGTGGCTGTTGTGAATTTGTTTCTCATTTTTAGTAAAATAAATATTAAATTTATTGGATGGAATGGCTGTCATGACGACAATAAAACAATAAAGAACATAGAACATAGAACGTTACAGCACAGTACAGGCCTTTCGGCCCTTGATGTTGCACCGACCTGTGAAATTAATCTGATGCCCAAGTAACCTACACCATTCCATTATTATCCATATGTATGTCCACTGCCCATTTAAATGCCCTAAATGTCAGCGAGTCTACTACTGTTGCAGGCAGGCCGTTCCACGCCCCTACTACTCTCTGAGTAAAGAAACTACCTCTGACATCTGTCCTAAATCTATCACCCCTCAATTAAAACTATGTCTCCTCGTGTTAGCCTTCACCATCCGCGGAAAAAGGCTGTCACTGTACACCCTATCTAACCCTCTGATTTTCTTAAACGTTTTGACTAAGTCACCACTCAACCTTCTTCTCTCCAATGAAAATAGCCTCAGTTCCCTCAACCTTTCCTCACAAAACCTTCCTTCCATGTAAGGCAACATCCGAGCAAATCTCCTCTGAACCCTTTCCAAAACTTCCACATCCTTCCTATAATGCAGTGACCATAACTCTAGGTGGCGCCTTACAGTCTTGTACAGCTGAAGCATGACCATGTGGCACCAAAACTCAATTCCGCTACCAATAAACACCAACACACCGTATGCCTTCTTAACAACCCGATCAACCTGAATGGCAACTTTCAGGGATTTATGCACCTGGACACCGAGATCTCTCTGTTCATCTACATTACCATTAATTTCACCATTAGTTGGCCCAGCACTCTGCATTCCTGTTACCTCTTCCATAGTGAATTACCTCACACTTTTCCACATTAAACTCCATTTGCCACTTCTCAGCCCAGCTCTGCATCTTCTCTATGTGCCTCTGTAACTCACAACATCCTTCGGCACTATCCACAACTCTGCCTATCTTAGCATCATCCGCAAATTTACCAACTCATCCTTCTATGCGCATATCCAAATCATTTAGAAAAATGACAAACAGCAGTAGTCCCAAAATAAATCCTTGCAGCACACCACTAATAAATGAGCTCTAAGATGAACATTTCCCAGCAACCACCACCCTCTGTCTTCTTTCAGCGAGCCAATTTCTGATCCAAACAGATAAATCAACTTTAATCCCAAAACTCTTGATTTTGTGCAATAGCCTACTTATCAAACGCTTTACTGAAGTCCATAAACACCACACCAACCATTTTACCTTCATCTGCCTGTTTTGTCACCTTCCCAAAGAACTCAATAAGGTTAGTGAGGAACGACCTACCCTTCACAAAACTATGTTGACTATCCCTAATCAACTTTTTCTTTTCTCGATGATTATAAATCCTGTCTCTTATAACCTTTTCCAAAACTTTACCCACAACCAAACCAAGGCTCACTGGCCTACAATTAGTAGGGTTGTCCCGACTCCCCTTCTTAAACAAGGGGACAATGTTTCCTGTCCTCCAGTCTTCTGGCACTATTCCTGTCGACAATGATAACATAAAGATCAAAGCCAGAGACTCTGCAATCTCCTCCCTGGCTTCCCAAAGAATCCGAGGATAAATCCCATCTGGCCCTGGGGTCTTATCTATTTTCAGATCTTCCAAAATTGCTAAAACCTCTTCTTTGTCAACCTCAATCCCATTTAATCTAATAGCCTGTATCTCTGTATTCTCACTAACATTGCATTTTTCCAATATAAATACTGATGAAAAGTATTCATTAAGCACTTCCCCATGTCCTTAGGTTCCATACACAACTTCCCACTACTATCTTTGACAGGCCCTAATCTTACTCTGGCCATTCTTTTATTCTTGATTTACCTGTAGAAGGCCTTAGGGTTTTCCTTGATCCTATCTGCCAACAATTTCTCATGTCCTCTCCTGGTTCTTCTTAGCCCTCTCTTTAGATCTTTTCTGGCTAACTTATAACTCTCAAGCCCCCTAACTGACTCTCAAGCCCCCTCACGCCTCATTTTCACGTAAGCCTTGTTCTTCCTATTGACAAAAGCTTTAACTTCTTTATTAAACCATGGCTCCCTCTCTTGATAACTACCTCCCTGCCTGATTGGTATATACTTATCAAGAACCCGCAGTCGGTGTTCCTTGACTACGCTCCACATTTCAAGTGTGTCCATCCCCTGCAGTTTCCTTCCCCATCCTATGCATCCTAAATCTTGCCTAATCACATTATAATTGCCTTTCCCCCCATTATACCTCTTTCCCTGCAGTATATACCTATTCCTACCCACTGCTATTGTAAACATAACCAAATTGTGGTCACTATCACCAGTGTTCACCTACCTCCAAATCTTAACACCCAGTTCATTCCCCAGTACTAAATCCAATATGGCATTGCCCCTTGTTGGCCTGTATACATACTGTATCAGAATACTCTCCAACACACATTGAACAAAAACTGACCCATCTAAACTACTTGAACTAAAGTATCCCGAGTCAATGTTAAAGTCCCCATAACAACTACCTTGTGACTCTCGTTCCTATCGAGAATCATCTTTGCTATCCTTTCCTTTACATCCCTGGAACAATTCAAAGCCCTATAGAAAACTCCCAACAGGGTGACCTCTCCTTTCCTGTTTCTAACCTCAGCCCAAACTACCTCAGTGGATGAGTCCTCAAACGTTATCTCAGTTGCTGTAATACTACCCTTGATTACCAATGTCACCCCCTCTCCCTACCTTTTACCATCTTCTCTGTTCTTACTGAAACACCTAAATTCTGGAATCTGCAACAACCATTCCTGACCCTCCTGTAGCCATGTCTCTGAAATGGCCACAACATCAAAATCAACACATGCTGCAAGTTCACCCACCTTATTCCAGATGCTCCTGGAACTGAAGTATACATTTTTCAAACCAACATCCTGATTGCCAGTGCCCTCTCATGAACTTGTAAACTTGACCCTGACCTCACTACCCTCAACCTCCAGTACACTGGAACTACAATTCAGGTTCCCATCCCCCGCTGCATTAGTTTAAACATCACTCCCCCCACCCCCCCCCCCACCAGAGCATTAGCAAATCTCCCCCTGAGGATATTGGTACCCCTCTTGTTGAGGTGAAAACCATCCTGTTTTAGAGGTCCCACCTTCCACAGAAAGAGCTCCAATTAATCAAGAATCCAAAACCTTCCCTCCTGCACCATCCCTGCAGCTCTACTCTGCTCGCTTCCTGTTCTTGTTTCACTAATATGTGGCATGGGCAACACACTAGAGATAACAACTCTGTTTGTTCTAGCTCTAAGCCTCCATCCTAGCTCCCTGCATTTCTGCCTTAGATCCCCACCTTTCTTCCTATCTATGTCGTTTGTGCCTATGTGGGCCATGACTTGGGGCTGCTCTCCCTCCCCCTCAAGGATCCCAAAAACACGATCAGAGACATCACGAACCCTGGCACTTGGGAGGCAACACACCAACCGTGAGTCTCTCTCGTTCCCACAAAACCTCTTATCTGTCCCCCTAACTATGACTCCCCAATGACTAAAGCTCTGCTCCTCTTTCCCTTTTCCTCTGAGCAACAAGGACAGAGTCTGTGCCAGAGATCTGTGCCCTATTGCTTACCCCTGGTAGGTCATCCCTCCCAACAGTATCCAAAAAGGTATACTTGTTGTTGAGGGGAACCACCATAGGAGATCCCTGCATGACCTGTCAGTTCCCTTCCCTACCATCTACCTTCTTCACATAGAGTCAGAGAGATGTACAGCATGGAAACTGATCCTTCAGTCCAACTCGTCCATGCTGACCAGAAATCCCAACCCAATCTAGTCCCATTTGCCAGCACCTGGCCCATATCCCCCCAAAACCTTCCTATTCATATACCCATCCAGATGCCTTTTAAAAGCTGCAATTGTACCAACATCCACCACTTCCTCTGGCAGCTCATTCCATACATGTTCCATCCTTTGAATGAAAAGGTTGTCTCTTAGGTCTCTTTTATATCTTTCCCCTCTCACTCTAAACCTATGCCCTCTAGTTCTGAATTCCCCAGCCCAGGGAAAAGACTTTGTCTCTTTATCCATGGCTCTCATGATTTTACAAACTCTATAAGGTCACAACTCAGCCTCCGACGCTCCAGGGAAAACAGCCCTGGCCTACTCAACCTTTCCCTATAGCTCAAATCCTCCAACCTTGGCAACATCCTTGTAAATCTTTTCTGAACTCTTTCAAGTTTCACAATATCTTTCCGATAGGAAGGAGACCAGAATTACACACAATATTTCAACAGTGGCCTAACCAATGTCCTGTACACCCGCAATATGACCTCCCAACTCGTGTACTCAATACTCTGACCAATGAAGGAAAGTATACGAAATGGCTTCTTCACTATTCTATCTACCTGTGACTCCACCCTCAAGGAGCCATAAACCTGCACGCCAAGGTCTCTTTGTTCAGCAACACTCCATAGGACCTTACCATTAAGTATATAAGTCCTGCTAAGATTTGCTTTCCCAAAATGCAGACCTCCCATATCTGAATTTAACTCCATCTGCCACTTCTGAGCTGTTGGCCTATCCAATTGAGACTCCATTGTAATCTAAGGTAACCTTCTTTGCTGTCCACCTCACCTCCAATTTTGGTGTCATCGGCAAACTTACTGACTATACCTCTTATGCTCACATCCAAATGATTTATATAAATGACAAAAAGTAGTGAACCCAGCACTGATCTTTGTGGCACTTTACTGGTTGCAGTCCTCCAGTCTGAAAAACAATCCTCAACCACTACCCCCTGTCTTTTACCTTTGAGCCAGTTTTGTATCCAAATGGCGAGTTCTTCCTGTATTCCATGAAATCTAAGCTTGCTAATCAGTCTCCCATGGGGAACCTTGTCGAACACCTTACTGAAGTCCATATAGATCACATCTACCACTCTGCCCTCATCAATTCTCTTTGTTACTTCTTCAAAAAAATTCAATCACATGGCTGTGGAGTAACTACCTCCCAGTAACTCCTCTCATTTTTAAAATTCTAGGCAGAAAGAAGATTGTCTGAAATGTATTATATAATTTTTACACAATAGAAATTGCTGGAAAATCTCAGCAGATCTGGCAGCAACTGTGGCGAGAAATCAGAGTTAATGTGTCTGATCAAGTGACTCTTTCTCAGAACGATTCTGAGAAAGGATCTCTTGACTTAAAACATTAACTCTGATTTCTCTGCACTGACATGTCAGACCTGCTCAGCTTTTCCAGCAATTTCTGAATTTGTTTCTATTTACAGCATCAGTTCATTCAGTTTTTATAATATAATTTTACTCCTTCTGGCATGGGTATGCCAAAATGTATGCATTGTGTTTCTAAAATTGTAAAATCCCATCATCTAAGTGTAGCTACCAATACATAAGTTTCTAACACCTTCAGTGCTGGTCTAGCTAATATTATCGAAAGCACATTGGGTGTTGGGTGGAAACTACAGCACAAAGGAAATATTTCCTCTGATTTCCACTGTTGCCACCTTGTGGTAGCTGTCACCTCATCAAGTATGTGTCAAAGTGCAAGGATTGTTTGAAATGGTTCATTGCCAATAAGTATCTTTTGTGTACATAGTATCTGGAGCCCATCCAATAGTTAATGGTGGAGGATAGGTCACTGAAGAGGCAACTTTCTAAGTTAACAAGATGGTTTATTGTATGATAGCAATAAATACAACTACATTATTGATCAGTCATTGTTTTTAACCTAAATTATTGATCAGACATAATTACTAGGACTCTTGGGAACTGTATAGAACACAGCAAGTACAAAAACTAATGCAGAACACACCAGTCTCTGACTAATCTGACATTGCTAGACTGGGTGGAGCTAATGTAACTTCAGCGTATTTTATTTGAGGAATTAATATCTGATATAGCACTGGGATGTTGCCATGATCATGGATCATAACCCTAGATAATCGATGGGAATATCAAACTTTCATTCTAATACATTTTTTTTAACCAATGTACTGATGTAGCCAAGGTAAGTGTGGATATAAATACAGTGGCTGGCTGGAGAGAAATTCTGACTCCACAAGACGCTGCATTGATTACAGAAAAGTTAAGAGCTGAAAATGTGTTGCTGGTTAAAGCACAGCAGGTTAGGCAGCATCCAAGGAACAGGAAATTCGACGTTTCGGGCCAGAGCCCTTCATCAGGAATGAGGAGAGGGTGCCAGGCAGGCTAAGATAGAGACTCACTGAAATCCTTGTAGAGGGAGGAAGAGAGCTTCTTCAAGGAAGGCATCCTTGCAAGAGGATTCGCAGTAGGTTAAAATCTTCAAGTAAAAAGTGAGGTCTGCAGATGCTGGAGATCAGAGCTGAGCTCTGATCTCCAGCATCTGCAGACCTCACTTTTTACTCTACAGAAAAGTTAATACAGTATCTCAGTGAGTTCTACTTGATACCGCAGCTGGGAGTTGGCTAAAGCAGTCTGCATTACCAAGATAGATTGACTCAAGCGATACTAGCAGTTTCCCTTGAATATCCATGCAAAGGAAATCTTCATCTTTGTAATCCAGATAAGCTAGTCCAATGTTGGGTCATGCTATTTAGACACTGAAATGCTCCAGATAATGATCGGCTTATGTGAGTGTGCAGTGTACATAGAACATTCCCTAGTTCACACCAACACCTGGGACATGTGCTTAGAGCAACTGAAAGCCCTTTTCATAAAATACAGGCAACTGATCTATTGGTCAATCTCATAATATTCGCCAAGGTACAAGCGACCTATTTAAGAAACATAATGGGTTAAGAACAAGTACTATCCAGCTCTGCAAAGTGCAAACAGTCATGCAGTTCCTCCTTCTCACAACAAAATAGGTAATCATGACATTCTTGGGAATATGTGAGTTTTACAGAAAGTTTGTCCCAAATTTTGGCAAAGTAACCACTCACTTTCAGAAAAAGGAACAAGTTGTATGAATGGACATATGCCAAACTGCTTTTGAAATGCTGAAGGCTATTTTACAGATTCCAATGCATGCACAATGGCCTTCTTTTGTGCTGTAACAATTCAGTGACCATGTGATTTTGATAAAGAAGCCTGTGTTTGCAGCTCCGAACTTTCATCGAGCATTTAGAGCAGCCATTAATATGAGTGACAATGGGATGGGGGCTGTCCTCCTTCATAAAGATGAATCTGAGTGGAAAGAGCAATTGGCTACCTCTCCAAAAATGAAACAAACATCAGAAACAAACAAATGCTACACCTTTGAAGGAAACCTTTGGGTTATTCCTGATTATCAAACATTCAAACCTATTGTAGTGGTTCTGTTCGCCGAGCTGGAAGTTTTAGTTGCAAACGTTTCATCCCCTGGCTAGGAGACATCATCAGTGCTGTGGAGCCTCCTGCGAAGCGCTTCTTTGATGTTTCTTCCGGTATTTACAGTGGTCTGTCCTTGCCGCTTCCGGGTGTCAGTTTCAGCTGTCCGCTGTAGTGGTTGGTATATTGGATCCAGGTCGATGTGTTTGTTGATGGAGTTTGTGGATGAATGCCATGCCTCTAGGAATTCCCTGGCTGTTCTCTGTCTGGCTTGCCCTATGATAGTAGTGTTTTCCCAGTCGAATTCATGTTGCTTGTTGTCTGAGTGTGTGGCTACTAGGGATAGCTGGTCGTGTCGTTTCGTGGCTAGTTGGTGTTCATGTATGCGGATTGTTAGCTGTCTTCCTGTTTGTCCTATATAGTGTTTTGTGCAGTCAAAGAAGCGCTTCGCAGGAGGCTCCACAGCACTGATGATATCTCCTAGCCAGGGGACGAAACGTTTGCAACTAAAACTTCCAGCTCGTCGAACAGAATCACAACAACAAGCACCCGAGCTACAAATCTTCGCACAAACTTTGAATTCAGACCTATGCCCAGGATGGATGCAGCGAGGCCACAGCCAATACTGACTATAACCCATTCACTTCTGTGGATGTTTTTAAAAGATACAGAATGTTAACTTATTCTGTTAGAGGTTATTGCCTCAACTATACCAGCTAAAATTACACAAAACTTGAAGAGATAGAAGTGACTAAGACATTAACATGTGTGTACGTCTGCTGCTTTTTTTTTGTGTTTCTCCTTTTTGTAATGGAATGAAAATGAATTTCTTTAATTTATTGTGTGTGGAAAGTGTAATGACCACGGATCATTATCTGAGCTCACCCTGGGATCATATTATACTTTAAATCCAACAGTCTTTTTAGTACAGAATGGATAGAACCAAAATGACTGCATTCTAAAAGGAATAACTACTTTATTCCTTTAGCAATAAATTGGACATTGGTTTGGCCCCTTCTGGATTACTGCCTTTAACTCTGTTCTCCTTGCAATAGGAAAGATGAAGTTAAACTTGAAAATGTTCAGAAAAGATTTACAAGGCAATTGCCAGTGTTGAGAGTTTGAATTATATGGCGAGGCTGGGGCTATTTACTCTAGAATGTTGGAGGCTGAGGGGGTGACCTTATAATGGTTTATAAAATCATGACAGGCATGGATAGGGTGAACAGTCAAGGTCTTTTCCCCAGGGCAGGGGAGTCCAAAACTAGAGGGTATAGGTTTAAAGTGAGAGGAAAAAGATTTAAAAAGGACCAAAGGGGCAACTTTTTCACGCAGAGTGTAGTGCGTGTATAGAATGAACTGCCAGTGGAAGTGGTGGCAGCATTTAAAAGGCATCTGAATAGGTTTATGAATTGGAAGGTTTAGAGGGATGGACCAAATGCTGGCAAATGGGACTAGATTAATTTAGGATATCTGATTGACATGGACGAGTTGAACTGAAAGGTCTATTTCCTTGCTGTACATCTCTAACCTGTGCTATCCATTAGTTGCCAACCAGGAAAAGACCCATTTATCCTGAGTTTCTGCTCTCTGTTAGTTAGCCAATATTCTATACAAGCTAGTATATTACCTTAATGACATTTAATCTTATCTGTGATATAACCTTTTGTGTGGTATTTATCAAATGCCTTCTGGGAGTCCAGGAAGACTACATCAATAGAACTTCCATTCACTTTGATTGATATACCTTTGAAGAACTTTAGCAAATTAGTTAAATATGATTTACTCTTCATGCTGATTCTAAGGGATTGTGCTTTGATTTTCTAAATGTCCTGTTACTACTTCCTTAGTAATGAAGCCAACGTAACATCCAAATAATTTCTGGATAAAAGCAAATTATTGCAGATGCTGGAATTTGAAACCAAAAGAGAAATGCTGGAAAATCTCAGCAGGTCTTGCAGCATCTGTAAGGAGAGAAAAGAGCTGATGTTTTGAGTCTAACTGAACCATTGTCAGAGCTTTGACAAAGGGTCAGTTAGACTCGAAATGTCAGCTCTTTTCTCTCCTTACAGATGCTGTCAGACTTGCTGAGATTTTTCAGCATTTCTGTTTTGGATCTAAATAATTTCAATTAACTTGCAAAACCAAGTATCTTAAAATCAACTGCTCAGCTATTGATGTCAACACGAGTAGTAGCATCTACTGTGATGGTTACAATGTTCTATTATCCAGTCTTTGTAAACAGTTCAAAGATTGACCCCTTTTTAAGCTTTTAACTTCTTTTTGGACTCACTCCTTATTACTAATCTGTCTGTGTGTTGCATTATTATTTATTCTATGTTTGTAACTCAATAGACAATAGACAATAGATGCAGGAGTAGGCCATTCTGACCTTCGAATCAGCACCACCATTCATTATGATCATAGCTGATCATCCTCAATCAGAATCCTGTTCCTGCCTTATCCCCATAACCCTTGATTCCACTAACCTTAAGAGCTCTATCCATCTCTTTCTTGCAAATATCCAGAGACTTGGCCTCCACAGCCTTCTGGGGCAGAGCATTCCATACACTCACCACTCTCTGGGTGAAGAAGTTTCTCCTCAACTCTGTTCTAAATGGCCTGCCCCTTATTTTTAAACTGTGTCCTCTGGTTCTGGACTCACCCATCAGCGGAAACATGCTTCCTGCCTCCAGAGTGTCCAATCTTTAGTAATCTTATACATCTCAATCAGATCCCCTCTCAGCCTTCTAAACTTAAGCATATACAAGTCCCGTCGCTCCAATCTTTCAGCGTAAGATAGTCCTGCCATTCCAGGAATTGACCTCGTGAACCTACGCTGCACTCCCTCAATAGCCAAAATGTCTTTCCTCAAATTTGGACACCAAAACTGCACATAATATTCCATGTGTGATCTCACCAGGGTCCTGTACAGCTTCAGAAGGACCTCTTTGCTTCTATACTCAATTCCTCTTATTATAAAGACCAGCATGCTATTAGCTTTCTTCACTGCCTGTTGTACCTGCATGCTTGCTTTCATTGACTGATGTACAAGAACACCTAGATTTCGTTGTACTGCCCCTTTACCTAAATTGATTCCATTTAGGTAGTAATCTGCCTTCCTGTTCTTGCCACTAAAGTGGATAACCATACATTTATCCACAACAAACTGCATCTGCCATGCATCTGTCCACTCACCTAACCTGTCCAGGTCACCCTGTAATCTCCTAACATCCTCCTCACATTTCACCCTGCCACCCAGCTTTGTATCATCAGCAAATTTGCTAATATTACTTTTAATACCATCATCTATATAATTAATGTATATTGTAAAATGTTGCGGTCCCAGCACTGATCCCTGTGGTACCCCACTAGTCACCGTCTCCCATTCCGAAATGGAGCCGTTTATCACTACTCTTTGTTTCCTGTCAGCCAAACAATTTTCAATCCAAGTCAGTATTTTGCCCCCAATACCATGTGCCCTAATTTTGCTCACTGACCTCCTATGTGGGACTTTATCAAAGGCTTTCTGAAAGTCCAGGTACACTATATTCACTGGATCTCCCATGTTCATCCTCAGAGCTACATCCTCAAAAAATTCCAGAAGATTAGTCAAGCATGATTTCCCCTTCATAAATCCATGCTGACTCTGACCTATCCTGTTACTGCTATCCAGATGTGTCGTAATTTCATCCTTTATAATCGACTCCAGCATCTTTCCCACCACTGAGGTCAGACTAACTGGTCTATAATTTTTTGCTTTCTCTCTCCCTCCTTTCTTAAAAAAGTGGTACAACATTAGCCACCCTCCAATCCGCAGGAACTGATCCTGAATCTATAGAACATTGGAAAATGATCACCAATGCATCCATGATTTCTACAGCCACCTCCTTCAGTACCCTGGGATATAGACCATCAGGTCTCGGGGACTTATCAGCCTTCAGACCTAACAGTCTCTCCAACAATATTTCCTGGCAAATACAGATTCCCTTCAGCTCAGGTCCTTCAGCCACTGTTACCTCTCAGAGATTGCTTGTGTCTTCCCCAGTAAACAAAGATCTGAAGTACCAATTCAACTCTTCTGCCATTTCTTTGTTCCCCGTAATCTTTTCACCCGTTTCTATCTTCGAGGGCCCAGTTTTAGTCTTAACCTTTCCTTTTTTCCTTTCACATACATAAAAAAGCTTTTACTATCCTCCTTTATATTTTTGGCCAGTTTACCTTTGTACTTCATTTTTTTCTCTGTGTATTTCCTTCTTAGTAATCCTCTGTTGTTCTTTAAAAGCTTCCCAGTCCTCCATTTTCCCACTCATCTTTGCTATGTTATACTTCTTCTGTTTTGACTTTATATGTTTCTTAACTTTCCTCGTCAGCCACGGCCACCCCATTCCTCCTCTTAGGGTCTTTCTTCCTTTTTGGAATGAACTGATCCTGCATCTTCTGCATTATACCCAGAAATACCTGCCATTGTTACTCCATTGCCATCCCTGCTAGGGTATTGCACCATTGAACTTTGGCCAGCTCCTCCTCATAGCTCCATAGTTCCCTTTATTCAACTGAAATATTGTCAATTCTGACTGTACCCTCTCCCTTTAAAATTGCAGATTAAAGCATATTGTATTATGGTCACTACCTCCTAATGGCTCCTTTACTTTGAGGTCCCTGATCAAATCTGGTTCATTGCACAACACCAGATCCAGAATTGCCTTCTCCCTGGTAGGCTCCAGCACTGACTCTTCTAAGAATCCATCTCTGAGGCACTCCACAAACTCCCTTTCTTGAGGTCCAGTACCATCCTGATTCTCCCAGTCTACCTGCATGTTGAAATCCCCCATAACAACAGTCGTAATATCCTTGCAACAGGCCAATTTCAGTTCCTTATTCAACTTACACCCGACATCCAGACTACTGTTTTGGGGGCCTGTAGATAACTCCCAAGAGGGTCTTTCTATCCTTAGAATTTCTCAGCTCTATCCACACTGACTCGACGTCCCCTGATTCTAGGTCCTCCCGTGCAAGGGACTGAATATCATTCCTTACCAGCAGGGCCACCCCATCCCCTCTGCCCATCAGTCTGTCCTTATGATAGCCTTGAATATTCATTTTCCAGACCCTGTCCACTTGAAGCCACGTCTCTGTGGCACAACATTGTAACTGCCAATTTCCAAATGAGCCTCAAGCTCATCCATCTTATTTCTAAAGCTTCGTGCATTCATATTTCATATTTTTAATTTGTTACTGCCCTCACCCTTCCTATCAATCCCTATTTCACGCAACCTTACAGCATGACCCTTTTTTGAGTTTTCTGTTCCATTGATACCGTTGTCTTTCTTGACTTCTCTTGTTCTAAGTTTCCCTTCAATTTCCTTCTTAAACTTCCAGTTTGTCCCCTTCCCCCTGCTATTTAGTTTAAATGCAGCTGTATTGCAGTGGCAAACCTGCCTGCCAGAATGCTGGTCCTCCACCTATTAAGGTGCAACCTGTCCCTCTTGTATAATTTATCCTTACCGCAAAACATACCCCAGTGATCCAAAAATTTAAATCCTTGTTTCCTGCACCAGATCCCCAGCCACACATTCAAGTCCATTATCTCCCTGTTACTGGCCTCTCCAGCCCGTATGGAGGAATGGAAGCAAACCAGAGATAACCAGCCTGGATGCTCTGCTTTTCAGCTTTCGTCCGAGTTCTCTGAAGTCCCGCTGTAGAATGTCCCTCCTCTTCTTACCAACAACATTTGTGCCAACATGTACCACCACTTCTGGCTCTTCACCTTCGCCCTAGAGGATTTCCTGCACTCTGTCAAGGAAACTGCCTAATTATATTGGTTCCTTTCAAAACATTTGGTCTGGGAGAAAGGTATTCACCAAGGAAGGGATTTTGTTTTTCAACTAACCTTGTTGTGACCAACTAAAGAGAGGGTGAATAAAGAAGCGAAGTCACTTCATCCCTGCTTATCCAAGGGCTTAATTATTTGGGGTATCTTGTTTGGAACTGTAACGGATTGAGGTACCTCAACCAGGGATGTTTGAAGGTTGACGGCTTGCTTTTCTGAAAAGGCTAGAAGGAGCAAATTGTCAGATCCAGGTAAATACAACTGTTTCTCCATCTCCATCTCCATCTCCCCATCTAAAGCTACAGGACAATCACCATGCCCATTGGTCTTCTATGTAAAGTGGCCAAAATGACCCCTCGACACAATTCTCTTAAACCGCTCTCCTTATTTCAAAAAAGGACAGGGTTTAATTTTAAAAACACAAATTTGGAAAATGGTAAGAAAGTTATGAACATGGAACATTTAAACCCTGATCTAAGTTAAACTCTACCAACTCCTGACTGTTGTGTATTGGGAAAACTTATGGATTTTAGCCCATAATTTTTATCAAAATAACCTTCGATCAGAATTTACACACAGAACTAAAAATTTGCTTTTACATAACATATGGTGAGATATGTATATAATGCTGATATAATTATTTCATCATTGTGTAGAAAACAGAACATACTAGTTTTGCAATCGTACAAATACCTATTTTGCACATGAAGCTCTGCTTTCAATTGCCAAATTTTACAGTAAAATAATAGAAAGTACAAATGGATATGAACATATTAGTCACTCAAATAATCACAACTTAGTATAATTTTGAAACATCCCATATTTGCAGAATAGATTAGATTTTGTGATCAGCAAAAAAAGCAATAGGGCTTGCTGTTGATCTTGAACAAAACTTGTCCATGATGTTCCAGTAGTCTCTGTGGTATGCATTTCCCCTTTCCCAATGCTAATCAGCTATCAAGTCGAGGGGATTGGCAGGCATGCAGCAGCATTAATGTCATCAAGCAGGGTAAACAATGTATCACTTTGGGGTATTCTCATAGGCAGCAAACCAGCAAGTAAAAGCCCGAAAGACTTCAGTTTTTGATTTAAATTTACAAGGAGTGTTGTAAATGGTTAGAACATGCATATGAGATTGAGATGGGATCTATGTCACCTCAAGCAAATTCAAAACTATCTTAATTTTAAAATGTGTGGAATTTCTTACCCCATAATGGAGAAATTTGACATTAAACAAACCAAAAATCATTCTTTCAGAGCCAATGAGTTTGTTTTGCAATAATCATGAACTTAATACACCATTAAACACCCAGTTACTCCTCAGTCAACAGGTATAACATTTTCAAGGCTTTTTTTTTACAGCAAACAGATAGTATGAATGTACAATTTCTCGTCTGTTCTGTGATTTCTAATTGATTGCATTCAGGGCAGACTTCAGCAGCACACCCCATGGAAAAATAGGGAAACACTGAGAGCCACATCTGGATTCCTAATTTAACTGTGGATTCCAGAAGTCGATGCCAGTTTCTGAAGAGGAATGTTAGCAAGCATTGGCAGTTGCATTATCATTACTAATGTAAAATTTAGGTTTGTGCTATAATGGTGAGGCGTCTTTGGGAGTACTGTGTGCATATCTGGCTGCCGTGTTAGAGGAAAGATATTATTAAGCTGGAGAGGGATCAGAAAAGATTTACCAGAATGTTGCCAGGAATGAAGGATTTGAGTTATAAGGAGATGCTGGATAGGCTGGGATTTGTTTTTCACTGGAGAGTAGGAGGTTGAGGGGTGACCTTATAAGAGGTATATAAAATCATGAGGGTCATAGATAAGATGAATGGCAAAGGCCTTTTTCCCACAGTGGGGGAATTCAAAACTAGAGAACATTTTTTAAGGAGAGAAGAGAAAGATTTTAAAAGAAAGAGGGCAACCTTTTTACACAGAGAGTGTTTCACATGTGGAATGAACTACAAGAGAAAGTGATGGATGCTGGTACAATTACAGCATTGAAAAGACATTTGGATAAGATCAAGAATTGGAAAGGTATCGAGGGATGTGGGCTAAACGGAGGTAGGTGGGATGAGTTCAGCTTGGGAATAGGTCAGCATGGACCAGTTGCATTGAAGGGTCTGTTTCTAAGCTGTACGAATCTATGACTCTGTAAGTAGCACAATCATTTTATGCATTGCTGTCTTTCTGGCCCTTTACATGGCAAATGTCTTACCCTTTTGTAGGTTGAACTAAGTTTGCAACATAATGCAATAGAAACCTATTTGAATGCTATTGTTAAAATGTATGTTTCTTACTCTACATTATAAAAACTGCACAGTGGATCTGTATGCTTCTTAACTGGTAAATAGAAATGCAGAAGATAAGGCTTTATGAGGGTGTTTGCCATGTATTAGGATGGATTGGTCACTGTTTAAAGGACAGATAGTATACAATAGAGATAAATCGGCTATTTTCAGGTAGGCAGACTTACTCTGCCACAAGGCTTAGTACTGAGGTCTCAGTACTTAGAATTACTATTAACTACTTAAGTGAAAGGACTGAGTGTAATAAAACAAAGAACAGTGGATGCTGGAAATCTGAAACAAACAAAACAGAAATTGCTGGAGAAACTCAGGTCTGGCAGCATCTGTGGAGAGAAGACATGGTTAATGTTTTGGGCCCGATAACCCAACTTCAGAACTGAGTTCTTCAGCATTGAGTGTAATGTATCTGTTTGAGATCTGAGGGGTATTAGATTTTTATGTTTTAGAAATGTATCTTTTGATTGTAGCTCCAATTTAGATCCCTGGGTAAAGTACACAGAGGCTGGAGAATTCCCAGCTCTGCAAATTGAACAGTTAAGAATGGCTACCTACACTCAGCTGGTGAAAAGTGGGGTTTGGGAATGGGGTGGAAGCTGGGTCAGGTGAGCTGGGAAGAGCTGAGGTGGCTGTCAGTTGCTGAGGTGGGCTGCACAGAAAGCCTGTCTCATGGTTCATTGATGTGTCCAAAACCTAAAACAAAAAAAGTAAAATATGAAACAATTCTTCAGTCATTACTCATACTACATAATTTTCCAAAAGATCCATTGCATCTCATGCCCTATTCATAACAACCCATGGTACCTAACACCCTTATCATACCTCCATGACTCTCACTCCTTCATAACTCCTTTCCATCCTATGCCATTCTATCTGTACTGCTGACCCTTCATACCTCTACCCATACTTCCTATAACAACTTAGTGACTACTTCCACCCATGCCCCTTTTCCTTTTTACTTAACATGCTGACTCACTGAGTATCCATAAGTATCTATACACAGGAAAAGTATAATAACTTCACATTCTATATTGCACTCTAAAGCTCTCATTAATAACAAGACATCTTGAGAGGCGTTGATACTTTCTTGACACTTTCTTGACAGGTCTTTTCCAGGTTTGATTGTTTAAAGGATTTATATATGTTTTATGCACCATTTTCTCTACAGTTTACAATTTCAAAGAGTGCCTGACTCCCTCTCCCAAAATGTACCTTCACCCTAAGCAAAAGGTAAATGACCAGCATACCTAACCTGTTCTGAGACCATATCCACAAGGGTACTTCAGGTCTCCAAAGGAATGTTCTGGTCATGCGAACAAAATGCAGGGGGAGCTGGACCCTTACAGAACCTTAGAGAAGAAACCATCATGGCAATATTCAATCAGGAAGAATCTTCCCTAGACTGATTTGAATTCCAATATATGATTCCTTCGGTCAGGGGACCAAATCTGTTCACAGCATTCTAGCTATGGTCTAACATGTGCTTCGTATTGTTTTGGCAAGACCTCCCATTCTCTATGAGATTATGGTGGGTCTAATGATGTTGCCTCATTTGTTGGTCTGCAGAATAGAGGATAGCCCTCTTCTCCAACATCCCTTTGACAAGCACCTGCAGGTCCCTGATTAGGGAACATCATACTGTGAGGATTCTGGATTAGTGGTGCTGGAAGAGCACAGCAGTTTAGGCAGCATCCAAGGAGCAGTGAAATCGACTTTTCGGGCAAAAGCCCTTCATCAGGAATAAAGGCAGAGAGCCTGAAGCATGGAGAGATAAGCTAGAGGAGGGTGGGGGTGGGGAGAAAGTAGCATAGAGTACAATGGGTGAGTGGGGGAGGGGATGAAGGTGATAGGTCAGGGAGGAGAGGGTGGAGTAGATAGGTGGAAAAGGAGAAAGGCAGGTAGGACAAGTCCGGACAAATCATGGGGACAGTGCTGAGCTGGAAGTTAGGAACTAGGGTGAGGTGGGGGAAGGGGAAATGAGGAAACTGTTGAAGTCCACATTGATGCCCTGGGGTTGAAGTTTTCCAAGGCAAAGATGAGCTTCAGAGCAGAGGAAATGACCTGGAAGTTGCAGTGGGAGAGAGACTCCCTGAGATTCTTGTAGAGAGAGAGGAGGAAAACTTCTTCAAGGCAGGCATCCTTGTAAGATGATTCACAGTAGGGTTAAAATCAACGAGGTAAAAACAATGACTGCAGATGCTGGAAACCAGATTCTGGATTAGTGGTGCTGGAAGAGCACAGCAGTTCAGGCAGCATCCAAGGTGCAGTGAAGTCGACATTTCGGGTAAAAGCCCTTCATCAGGAATAAAGGCAGAGAGCCTAAAGCGTGGAGAGATAAGCTAGAGGAGGGTGGGGGAGGAGAGAAAGTAGCATAGAGTACAATAGGTGAATGGGGGAGGGGATGAAGGTGATAGGTCAGGGAGGAGAGGGTGGAGTGGATAGGTGGAAAAGGAGTAGGCAGGTAGGACAAGTCTGGACAAGTTATGGGGACAGTTTTTACCTATCATACTGTGAGGGGCAGCTCATAGGCTGCAGCTTTGGAAGCGCTGAGGAGCTCGGCTCCAGCAGCATGAAAGTTACAAAGTCCTAGCAGCAGTGAGGACTTCTGCCACTTCTATGAGCCCAGTGTGACAGAGACTGGCTACATCATGAATGAGCTGAAGAATGGGTGATCGTCTGAGAAATTTGACGTGGGTCATAGCCGGACACCCCACAGAAAGAAACAATGAATAAAACACAATGTCAAAAATGAAGAAGTTCAGTCCAATTTTTATTTTCATTTTTCTTAGAAACCTGTTTTATATTCAGTTGCAGGGGCCAGTGCTGCCGGTTTGGTGTTTTATTATCTGTAATGTTTGGCTTATTTAAAAACTACGAGTAAAACTAATAAATAGCCACCTAGGATGATGATTTTAATTACATTGTGCTGAGCTGGCAAAGTATGTGTATCCCAGCTGTTCGTAAAGTTATAGGGAGATAAATGCCAGGATGTAAGTAACAGTTTGTTTCTAAAAAGTAACACAGTAAACATGCGAATACTATTTTAAAGTGTTAACCAGTTCTCAACCTGATCGATTTGGAAAACTGGGATCGTGACAATATTGTTTGTGATGAAATCTTGAGTTATTTCTATTTGTTTCATACACAGACATTATCTTAAGTGCTTCGATGTTATTGTTCATGATACAGCACTCCCAATTTTGTTCCTCTTTATTTGTGTGTTACACACTCTTTTCTGATCCAATTATATGTTCTAATTCAAGAATGTAAGTGAAAAAGCTTCCAAACAGTATCAAACCATATGAGGGAAGTTTAGTTGCAAAATTAGGTCCACAAATGCATTTAGATAAGCTTTGTAAATTGGTGGCACAATGGCAGATTATATAAGCTTAAGATGCAGTATATTAGCAGAAATGAATAGTGACACACTTTCATCATGAGGCAGCTAAGGATTATGTGAACCATGTCATTAGATGCAGCTCTCTTGAACAGAAACCAAAAACAAACTAAAATGCTGTAAGACGGTAGATACACATTAATTGATGCTCTGGTCAAATTCTATATTGCCCACTGAATCCAGATATGCCGCAGAAGTAAAAATAGCTCCATAAAAAGTTCAAAGATAAGCCACAAGCCATAAATCAGAGCACAGTGAGTTAAAAGAAGCTGGAGTCTTTCAGCATTGAAAGACAGCAACTGAGAGGACCTTCGCAAAGTATGTGATATTAACTAATGCAGAAAAGATGAGCGTCATATATTACTTCAAGGCAAACCAAAACAGTAGGACAAAGGGCATAAGCTTAAACTAGTGAAGGGGAAATACAGAACTGATGTCAAGAAGCATTTCCTCACGCAAAGCATAATCAAAACTGGAATAAGCTTCATGAAACAGAAATGTAGGCAGAAACATTAATGTCTTTCAAAGGATTCTTGCTCAGCATGATAATAGAAGAACAAGCTGCATTTACCTTGAGCTTTTCATTACCTCAGGGCATTCCAAAGTACTCTACAGCCAATTAATTACTTTTGAGATAGTCACTGTTGTGAAGAAGGAAACAAGCTTGATAATTTGTGCACAGGTAGGTCCCACAGCAGCAATGAAATAAATAATTAGAGCTTCTGTTTCAAGTCTTGATTCAGTGATAAATAGGTGATTTCTCCCCAGCTACATAAGTAGTGCCTTGTCATTATTTACATATATCGAACAGCGAAGGTGGGGTAAAAAGAACCGTGGCTACTGAAACAAAACAGGAATTGCTGGAAAACCTCAGCTGGTCTGGCAGCATCTGTGGAGAGGAATCAGAGTTAAACTTTTGGGTCCAATGACCCTCCTTCAGAACAGTAAATATTGGGTCTCAGTTTACGATTTTATTCAAAGGATGACATCTATGACATGTTGCGTTCACTCAGTAAAATGAATATGTTAACTTAGGTTTGACTATATGTGTTTTAATGTTGTCGAAGATTGTAGGTTTTCTTTTTATGAGCAGCCTTTATCAATGTCAATCTACTTCAGAAAAGAATCAGGATTATATCATAATATTTTCTGGTTTCTAATTAATGACAATTCATGTAAAAATTATACTTATGCACAAATTTCATTTTCAGTTAAGTTAAGGAAGGGAAGAGAAAACGTAGAAAGATAAATTTTATGAATCTGCCTTTTATCTGTTAGAGTCATAGAAATGTACAGCAGGGAAATGGACCCTTCAGTCCAACTCATCCATGCCAACTAGACATCCTATATAAGTATAGTCCCATTTGCCAGTTTTTGACATATATCTCTCTAACCCTTCCTATTCATGTACCCAGCCAGTTGCATTTTAAATGTTGTAATTGTACCAGCCTCCACCACTTCTTCTGGAAGCTCATTCCATACACGCACCACCATTTGTGTGAAAAAGTTGCCCATTAGGTCCCTTTTAAATATTTCCCCCTCACCTTAAACCTATGCTCTCTATTTTTGACTCCCCCACTCTAGGGAGAAGACCTTGATTATTTACCCTATCCATGTCCCTCATGATTTTACAAAACATTTTAAGGTCACCCTTAACCTCTGACACTCCAGGAAAAATAGCCCCAGTCTATTTAGCCTCTTCCTATAGCTCAAACCCTCAAACTCTGGAAACATCCTTGCAAATCCTTTCTGAATCCTTTCAAGTTTCACACCATCCTTCCACCGGGAGGGAGACCAGAATTGCACAGGCTATTCCAAAAGGGGCCTAACCAATGTCCTGTACAATCGCCATTTGACCTCCCAGCTCCTGACCAATAAAGACAAGCATACCAAGCACCTTCTTTACAATTCTATCTACCTACACCTTCACTTTCAAGGACCTATGAGCCTGCACTCCAAGGATCCTTTGTTCAACAACATTCCCCAGGACCTGACCATTAAGCGTATAAGTCCTGCCCTGATTTGCCTTTCCAAAATGCAGCAACTCTCATTTATCTAAATTCCATCTGTCACTCTTCAGCCCATTGATCTATTTGATCAAGACCTTGTTATACTCTGATGTAACCTTCTTTATTGTCCACAATATCTCCAATTTTGCTATCACCTGCAAACTTACTAACCATACCTCCTATGTTCACATGCAAATTATTTAGATAAATTAGGAAAAACAGTAGACCCAGCACTGATCCTTGTTGCACACCACTGGTCACAGGCCTCCAGTCGGAAAAGCAATCCTCCACCACCACCCTCTGTCTTCTATCTTCAAGTCATTTCTGTAATCAAATAGCTAGTTCTCCCTGTATTCCGTTGATCTAACCTTGCTAACAAAATTTATCATCAGAACTTTGTCGAAAGCCATACTAAAGTCCATATGGATCACGTCTATCATACTGCCCTCATCAATACTCTTTGTTACTTCTTCAAAAAACTCAAACTAGTTTGTGAGACACAATTTCCCACGCACAAAGCCACTTTGACTATCCCTAATCTGTTCTCGCCTTTCCAAATTTGATAGGAACTTGTATTGAAGAAATGAAGTACTTAGTCTCACAAAATGTAGACATCATCATAGACCTTTCAATTAAATTTCCTGAGTACAGCTACAAGAAAGATCCTCACTTACTGCCTTGACAGGCTGCATTTTCAGAAACTTTCTAGTTACAGGCAAGATTATCCTTTGATAGTATATACTCAGAGAACCTTGGGCACAAAACTCACATCTGTAATGCTACTAGAAACTGGGTCAAAGAAGCTGAAGACCTTCTCAGAGACAGTGTGCTCTGCTCGCAGCCACATTGAGAATGTCAAGTGTGTGTGTGTGTGTGTGTGTGTGTGTGTGTGTGTGTGTGTGTGTCTGTGTGTGTGTGTGTGTGTCTGTGTGTGTGTGTGGTCCAGAAACAAGTGAACTCTCATATCATGATATTAACATAGCGTCATCTGCTAGTCTTAGCCCAGCTGCCAATTGTGGGCCACGCAGACCCATCAAGTGGTTTTGGCTCAGAATTTCTAATCCTCGTCAGATTAAAAAAGACAGAGATATGTTTTGATGACTTCTGTACTGGAGATCGCTGGACTGAGGCCTCCTGTTATGAACCTACCCAGGGATCCTTAAATCCAATCACAGAGAAGATTGTTGTTGAGACCACATTTCCTTTTTCAACATTGATTGGTGTGTTCTAATGTTTAAGGTGTACAGCAGATACTGAAAGTCCATGTGAAAGGTTAATTTTGTAATATAAATAAAGAGGTAGCATGACGAGGGGTAGGGCATGGAGGAGATGTTGGTCCTGGGAGGAGAGGGAATTTTTAAAATGTATTCATTTGTGGATGTGGACATTGCTAGCTGGACAGCATTTTATTGCCCATCCCTAGTTGTCTTTGAGAAGGTAGTGATGAGCTCCCTTCTTGAATCATTGCAGTCCGCCTGGTGTGGGTTGCCCTATAATGCCATTATGGAAGGAATTCCAAGATGTGGACCCAGCGACAGTGAAGGTACTGCGTTACATTTTGAAGTCAGGATGGTGAGCAGTTTGAAGGAAACTTGAAGGTAGCGGAGTTCCATATTTCTGCTGCCCTTGTCCTTCTAGATGGAAGTGGTTATTGGTTTGAAAGCTGTTGTCTGAGGATATTTGGTGAATATCTACAGTGCATTTTGTAGATAGTATGCACTGCTGCTACTGAGTATCGGTGCATGTAAATGCAGTGCCAATCATGTGGGTTGCTTTATCCTGTATTGCGTCAAGTTTCTTGAGTGTTGTTTGATCTGCACTCATCCAGCTAAGTGAGTCTTATTCCATCACAATCTTGACTTGAGCCTTGTAGATGGTGGACGGTCTTTGGGGAGTCAGGGGGTGAGTTACTGACTGCAGTATTCCTAGCCTCAAATTGCTGTTTATGTGGCAAGTCTAGTTGAGTTTCTGATCAATGATAATCCCAGGATGTTGCTCGTGGGGGATTCAGTAATGGTAACATGATTGAATATCAAGGGGCATTGGTTAGAATGTCTCTTATTGGTGTTGGTCATTGCCTGGCATTTATGTAATGCGAATGTTACATGCCACTTGTCAGCCCAAACCAGGATACTGTCCAGCTCTTGTTGCATTTGAACATGGACTGCTTCAATATCTGAGGTATTAGAATGGTGCTAAACACTGTGCAGCCATTGGTGAACATTCCCACTCTTAACCCTATGATGAAGGGAAGGTCATTAATGAAGTAGCTGAGGACGGTTTGGCCTAGAATGCTAACCCTGAGGCAGAGATTTGGTTTCATGGGGCATAGAGGGTTGGGGATTGTCAGGGAATGCAATGTCGGGTCAGGGTGGCTCCCTTAAAGAGTTTCAAACACAACAGCATTGTTCATCAGAATTCTCAATTACTAGCTGTCAGATGTGTCAGGGTTTCCACATGGTCTTGATGCACAACTCCAGTCTGCTGCTGCAAATACTCTCTAATGATCAGAACATCTAGACCATTATATTACAATAACAATGAAACAACTGTTAAACTGTAGGAGGTGATCAGCAGCACCATTATTTAAAGTGCCAGGAATCTAGCAGAAAAGGGAACTTTGAAGAAGCTCTGCTGTTGAAAAATTTCTGGAAGTACTTTTGTGTGTTTACGATAATCATTTAACAGGACTAATGTTACATTCTCACAGGGAGGATGGAGGGGAAAGTGACCTATCCTCACAAAGACCACAACACAACTGACACAGTCCAATAATTAGTCCCCTCAGTTTCTGATTATATTGAACACTTATTTTTTTCTGCAAACTCAAAATGTACCACTAGATGGAGCCTGAGTATTACCTTTCTTTTAACACCAAGCACTGTCGTTCTAGTTCAGCACAATATACATAACCTGCAATACAATCATCTTTTGTTGTGTCTTGAGTTTGAAGCTACAACTGAAAAGCTATTCCAATCCTCCTGTATGTTTTTTTCTGGATATTTATCATATGTAAAAGGGCAATTAAAATATTTTTTCAGCAATATAAATAAACATAAACATATTCTCATAAAATCAAAATAAGCTCTTCATCAAGTAACTGTAAATCAGATTAATGGTTAGTTCTTTTTAACCAGATTTACCTTTGGAATTCTTAAACAAATTACAAATGAAAAAAATAATCTTCTTATTTTAAATTTTAATCATTTGAGTCCTGATGAAAATTAACTGATTCAGCTTGGTCATCAAGTGTATTTTTTTCATTTAATCTACTGACGTTAACAGCACTATTGAGCTCACAATAAGGTAGCTCTGGTGTTCTCCTGGCACAATCACTGGCCTTATGGTGAGAGTGTACCCATAATGAGATAGGTGGAAGTCAGGCTTTACTCCAGCAATACCGAAAGGATGATGACATGTCTCCAAATCAGGAGAATATGTGACTCAGGGAGAACATGAAGGTGATGGTGTTCTTAATGACTTACTGTTCTTGTCCTTTCAAATGGCACAGGTCACAGAAAAGCAAAGTGCTGTTCAAGTAGTTGGCGAGTATTGGTGAGTTGTTGCAGAGCATCCTGGACATTCTACATACTGTAGCCAGAGTGCACACAGGATGTAGAAATTGGATAGTGAGTTTAATTAACATCACTGTACTGATGACATTGAGTTTCCTGAGCGTAATTGCAGCTGTACCCATCCAGGCAAGTGGCGTGTGTTACATCATACTCTGGATCTGAACCTTTCCAAAAGGTCAGGAGGTGAACTACATATCACAGAAAATCCAACCTCCTCCCTCCTCTTGCAGCCTCAAGGTTATGTGGGTCAGTCATTGAAACTGCTGGACAGTGATAACTCACAGGATGTTGATGCTGGGGGATTTGCTGATGATGACACCACTGATGTCTAATATGAGTTGAATGGCATCATATAATGTCTAATATGAGGAATACCTGCAATGATGTTCTGTGACTGTGGTGATTGTGCTCCAACAACTTTGACACTATTTGAATTGTATTATTAAAAAGTATTGCTGTTAGCCCGGAGTCACATGTAGGATCATGGCACATTATAATCTTGCATAAGCCCTAAATCTATCTGCACCTCTGGCCAGGTGAGACAAGAGACAAGTAAATAGCAAACACAGTCTTTCTGCTGGCTAATGTAACCAGTGGTATCAACTGAAGATTATATTAAAAAAAAATTAATGGAGGTTTTTAAAAGTTTCACGTTTCCTAATGCAATCTATGATTAGGTGAGACAGCTTTTTAGAATTTATTCCTACCCTACATTGCATGGAAGGTGTAGGATAGCAGAAATGCACCAGCTCTTCTGCACCCAGCATTGTAAAATGATAAGCAACAGGAAATATATCATAAGACGTATTCCTCTCATTTATACCTAATTATAATATGTCCACCTACAGTTGGGCAGCAGTGCTATCCTTTCAATTTCACTTCTACTGCATTATTTTAGAAGTCGTGT
Source organism: Hemiscyllium ocellatum (assembly GCF_020745735.1). Lineage (NCBI taxonomy): Eukaryota > Metazoa > Chordata > Chondrichthyes > Orectolobiformes > Hemiscylliidae > Hemiscyllium > Hemiscyllium ocellatum. Next base: position 57,518,928 of record NC_083407.1, on the reverse strand, counting down.
CAGATAGTTGGAGCTGATGGAATATTCCCTGTCAGCTATTCTACTTCTCCAGTCTGAATTACATTGGTTTGCTAGCATAACTACAGAAGAAATGTAATGCCAGCATAGCAATATTACACTCAGCAATCACTGTCCACTTTGCATTCAGTCGTACTTATGTATGCTGCTACTACCAGGTATTCCCTAAATTTTCCTCATTCAGTTTACTGGAATGCAAATTTACCATGATCTAGAAAAGAATGTCAGAAATTTTGGGCAGCTGATCAATCTTCTCTTACATTAAATGTGGAGTAATCGTCTGCCAAGAGACAGGTCCCTCTAAACCTTTCTTCACATTCATGTTTTTGTTTACAACAGCTTTACATTTTCAATTTCAATTAACAATATAACTGTGGAAAAGAATGCATGAGATGGCTTCCCATTGTTGCAAAAAGTGCATGTTTTTAAAATGGATTACGGAATATTACAAAATTGGGCGGCACATATGGAGACCTAAAGTTAAATGACCTTGAAATTACACTATTAAATATTAGGATGCAATTTTAAGAAATTAACATAAAATTTCTTTATTAATTTATTGAGGGGCATTACTTCATTGAATTTAAATATTTTAAAGTGCTGATAAAATGGCAGACAAAGGAATTGCACTGAAACACATTAGGAGTTTGTAAACTAATGTTTGCATAATGCAATTTCATACCAACGAGCTTTGATATATTATTAGTGAGATTCCAGTAACAGCTCAAAGAACAATGCACTGAACAAAAATAGTCAGGCTGCCACACTTGAGCAGGGGTGATTCACTGTCTTACCCAGCACTATCCGTTCAATAATTGCACAGGTTCATTCTGCAAAATCATTTGCAATTGTTGGTCCAAGGTTTTTCAGGAATATAATAGATTGTTTCAAAGAATTCAATTTTTTTTGGACGAGGCAGAACTTACAGAATATTTCAGAAAGTGGACCTAGCAGAATCATTGATATAGAGCTGGGAAAATTCAATGACATTAAAAGTGAAAAAAAACTATTTTTGAATTGGAGTGTGAAATCCCAAATCAATGTGAAAACTAACTGGATGCTTTAAAAATCTGAATGAAAATATAACATGTAAAGGAATTACGATACATTTGGTTTTAATGCCATCTCAATGTTTCTTATTGTCTGTTTCATGTTTTTGTTCATTTTAAGCAAACAGCAATATTCATAACTGAGGGTAGATTTGAATGTGTAAACTACAAAGCTAGATTACTTATGACAAGTTTATTCTTTGTAGCCTGTGGATCCATCTCCTCAATCTATAGAGGCCGCTGATGTAGTGCAATTCTCATTTATCACATATTGTGCCAACATATCTTGACATTCTAATGAAGATTGATCCAGCAAAGAGGCAACAATGATAAGAAAAGTACTTTCCAAACCTCTTCTTGCATAAAATTCAAACAGGACAAACTTCCATTAAGAAATGCAGGTTCCTAATCTCCTTGGAGATCAGGACAATCTGCTAACACCACACACTGGGCAAGTTTCCACTCTAGAATTGTCTGTGGGATTTGACTTAAGATAGTTGCACCTGCCTATTTACAGCCTAATGGAGCTAAAGAAGCTGGAAGAGGACAGTCACCAGAATTCCCACTAGTTCTACATCCTATAATCCCAGTATGCTTGTAAGATACCTTTCTTGGGTGGAAGTGAAATACAATCAGAGATTCAGGCTGTCAAATGCAGCTGAACTTTACAAAGCTGTGTTGCTGTAGGGTATAATACAATTGAGTACATATGAACATAGTGGACTCACCAAGATATTCCTTGTAAAATGCAGCTAATTTGTAATAGAATTCTCTTTTTCTATCAATATTATCGTCAGCCAATTTTATCATCAATGGTGCAGCTAAATCAGATTAAGACAGTGCACTTAATAAAATCGAGTTTGCAAGATTATGTTACGGTATTAAGTAGCCAGCATCTACCAGATTGACAATATTTACTGTATGTAGCAAGAATACATATTAGAAAAAAGTTTATTCTTGTATAAAATTACATTAAATTTTAATTGCTTCAGTTAACACTTCAACAAAAGTAATAAGTTTGATGGCTAAACATGAAATACAATATAATATTTGATTACTTCCATGCATATAGATTCTGATGGTAACAAGTTAACTTCAACAATCCCTTCTGGATGCCTCAGCACAACTGAAAGTATTGGAATGAAACAGGCTGCTGCAGTTCACCCTGTATTCACCCCATGTGAGTGTATCTAATGCTGTTTTTGAGCAGGAAAGTATCTGGTCTCTGCATCAAAGGAATAATGGTCGACATTTTCTTAAGGTTTTAAAAAAAGCTAGAGTAAATACTATTAATGATGTACAACATTCACTGATTAATACGATTTATGTTGAAGTGTGCCAAATTGCATTGCAAATGAATTATTTCTCAGTGTAGTGATTGACATGTCGAAATGACACAGGCAAGACCTTATAAATTGACAGAAGGTTTAAAAGTGGGTAAAAACAACGACTGCAGATGTTGGAAACCAGATTTTGGATCAGTGATACTGGAAGAGCACAGCAGTTCAGGCAGCATCCGAGGAGCAGTAAAATCGACGTTTCGGGCAAAAGCCCTTCATCAAGAAGACAGGCAGAGAGCCGAAAGCGTGGAGAAATAAGCTAGAGGAGGGTGGGATGGGGAGAAAGTAGCATAGAGTACAATAGGTGAGTGGGGCAGGGGATGAAGGCGATAGGTCAGAGAGGAGGGTGGAGTGGATAGGTGGAAAAGAAGGTAGGCAGGTAGGACAAGTCATGGGGACAGTGCTGAGCTGGAAGTTAGTAGATTTAAAAGGTTTATTTGTAAAGCTACCCTTTGCCTTTTTCCCATCCTAAAAAATTGACTAATGAATGACCAACAAGAAAATTAATGCTACAGATTATTAAGAATGTAAAGACTTTACTAGTCAAATAAAAATATCAAGAAGTGAACAGAGTTAAAACAAAATTCAAGATACATTCTAAAAGACATGACATGTGCCTTCAATTCAGTAGATATTTTATTCAAATATTCCAAGGTGTAGAACTTCATAACATTTCATACAGGTCCACCTTTCTATATGAAGGTAACAGACTTGTCAATTCTAAGTTAATGTATTTAAATGTGTGTGACCAGCGGAAGCTGATTTAAGGCATAACTATCAAAAAGAAAGTCAGGTCAGGTTGGTAATGTGAAGAGGGAAACATTTTGATCAACTTTTGCCCGAAACGTCGATTTCGCTGCTCCTTGGATGCTGCCTGAACTGCTGTGCTCTTCCAGCACCATTAATCCAGAATCTGGTTTCCAGCATCTGCAATCATTGTTTTTACCTAACTAATTGGATGTCTATATAGTGGCTTGCAAAGCTTTCATTGGTTCATTTTAACTAGGCTTTGCATACTCCACAGCTGGGTGAACAAAATATTTACCATTTACTCTGCGTAAATGACAATTTAGCTGCTTGAATGGTATGGAATGAGTATTATTACACACGTAGCAGGATTGCGTGCTTTTGTGTTGTTCCTTTTCAAGTATGTGTTAAATGAAATTGCTTGAAGTAAACATGAGAGCACCACCTCATCAACATAACTAAATTTATAGTAGTTAACTCTTGGTCAAAGAAGAAAATGAAACCAGACTTTCTTGCTTTCTTAGAGGAGACAGTAAGATAGGAATAATCCACTCAAACATGTGCTTTTGTGATTAGTTGAGAGTGAGATGATCAATGGCAGAAAGCAACCCATATCTGTGTCTTGCCAACTGGCTGTCGCTAATTTCCTGTGTTATTGAGTGCAATCTTATCGTTCAATTCCACTTTCTTAATCACACAAGAGTACATTGTAGCACTTTTACTGATCAGTAGGTGGCAGCATTGTCCATGAACAGGTATTATTTTCAATGTTTTCCCAACACAAAAAAAATTCCGAAATACTTGACTATTTCCAATCCAATCCTTTACATATTGGGAAAATCGTTCCTTGTAGCCTGCAGGAAAATTTCCACAGGGTGCTTGATCCAGACAAGACAGTTTCTTCATGCAGGCTTCATTCCCATCTTTCACCTCAATCTGTCGCACAGATTTGACACTGCATTATTCCTACTGCTCTCTGAAATGACATGTATATAATGTGGAATATTGTGCACATGTAAAACCAGGATTTTCCTTTGAGCACAAATGGTCTTTTAAAAATGTTTAGCATAAAGCAGTAAACAGAAGGTTCACTTCCATTCTCTGATCTATAAAGATGTCTTTAAATTGCCAAACCCTAAGGCATACATGCATTGCACATTGAGAAAAAAAACAACTGTATTTGAAAAAGCACTTTGAAACAGAAGAAAATATTTCTGTTTTGAAGAATGGTAGCCAGATTCAGCCAATGCTTTCATAATAAGCTGAGGGTTTATTTAATCAGTGTTAAAATCTAACATAGTTTGCTGAATCAAATTACTGCATCTCAAATCCTGTTAAATAAAGGAGACAACCAATTGACAGCATCTATAAAGTGTAGTTGACTGCAAAATATATAGAGAGACTGTTAGAGGACACATAAGTATTCAAATCGTTCTATTCTATTCTATATTGAAGTAGTGGAATATTGTGTGACTGTAAAGAACTGAACTGGAAATGCATTAAAAAAATTAAAAGCCTTGCTTATTTGGATTTGTTCTAAGTGAGAATTGAACACAATCTATTCATATAGTGCCTGGTCTGCCCTGAGGGAGCAGGGTGTATTAACTTTGAAATGTACTAGGAATGAAATGGTCTATGGAGAAAAGCTTTTTAAAATAGAGCATGGGTGCCTTTTTAATGCTTCAATTCACCTGCAGCAACTTTCAACTGTTCATATTTAAGCATCTTACAGGGAAAAATAAAATAATCAGTTGACACAAGTAAAGTCATCCGTCATGGAAAAAGGCATTGCTGTGAAATTGCTTACAAACCAGTGTATCCACTTATGATTCCAGAGCACATCTGTTCTGTCAGATCTTTCCCATGAATAGTTTGAATACAGAGTCTTCCATGCCATCTACCATTTGTAAGAATTCCTCAGAAAAAGAGCTTCCTTTACTAAGCTCCCACCCCCCTTTGAATTCTATCTCCCACTGGTGACTGATAAGTAGAAGAACTTTGGTTTATTCAAAGCATTTAAAATGATTTATCTCAGTCTCATGCATAAATATAAAATGTGGTTTCATGGAAACAGAATTCGGTTGTCAAAACTACAATTTATTTCAAAAGTAAAAGGTACTGTCAAAATACACAATTTAACTGTGAGGAATTTCATCTTGTTTTATGATTTTTTAAAAAATTACTAAAAATAAATTACATGCACATTAAAATAGTTGTAATTTTTCTATCAGTTGGTCACTTAAAGTGAAAATGCACATATCTATGGTGTGCTGCCTGCACATTATAGAGACATCGGCACCTACATCACACAAAGCAAACAATAGAGTGCAATTATTGTCCAATATGTGTGTATTAAATATTATTAATAAAGATGTTTATCTGTAACCTTACATTTCCTATCACAGATATGATTTAATTTGATTGGGTTTTAATTTGAATAAAGAACATTCAAACGATTTTCACCTGAAGCCATTTTATACAATGAAGCCATAAAATACTTGGAACTTTAAACTTAGCGTCTTTCACAAAGGAGTACTTACACAAAGACGGGAGTAGAAAAACCTTTTGGTTTCAAATTAACAAAATATGAGATAACTTTGACTCTGGTTCCCAGTGTTAAAATAAGTTAAACTGGATGTTACATTGTAATCATATTCCTTACTGCTTTGCTGTGTTTTTCTTAAACTGTTACGAAGCAATTACATAGAAACAGCACTGAAGGAGGCCATTTGGCCCATTATTTTTATAGCAGTTTGTTGAAAATGCTATTTCACACAATGCCACCTCTATTTCCTTGTAACTCTCCAAACATTTTCCCCTGAATTATTTATGTAGTTTGTTTTCGTAATTACTGTGTGTTTCTCCATCTAACACCATTCCAGGGAGCACATTCCAAAATAAATAATCAGCTATGTTAAAATGTTTTGCATCACTTCTGTTTTTATTTATTCATTCATGGGATGTGGCATCGCTGGCTGGAGCCAAATTCATTGCCCATCACGAAATGCTACGAAGCAGGTGGTGGCGAGGTTTCTGAACCTCTGAAGAATAATGGATGTAGGGAATCCAAATGTAGGGAGTTCCAGGATTTTGATACATTGACATTGAAGGAACAGTAACGTATTTCCAGTCAGACTGGTGAGTGGCTTGGAGGGGAACTTGCAGGTGGTGATGTTCACATATATCTGCTGTCTTTGACCTTCTAGATGCTATTGGTCATGGGTTTGGAAGGTGCTATCTAAGGAGCCTTGGTGAATTTCTGCTCTGCATGTTGTAGATAGTACACATTTCTGCTCCTGAGCGTTGAGAATGTGGCGCTGGAAAAGCACAGTCGGTCAGGCAGCCTCCGAGGAGCAGGAGAATCAACGTTTCGGGCATAAGCCCTTCATCAGGAATGAGGCTTGTGGGTCGGGGCTGAGAGATAAATGGTGGGGGGGGGTGGGATTGGGGGGAGGTAGCTGGGAAAGCGATAGGTGGATGAAGGTGAGGGGGAAAGTGATAAATCAGAGGGGGCAGTGATGGACGGGTCTCGAGGGTGGGGCTGAGTTGGAGGCTTGGGACTGGGATAAAGTGGGAGGAGGGGAAATGGGGAAGCTGGTGAAATTGCTACTGAATGTAAGTGATGGAGGGATTGAATGTTTTTGGATGTGGTGCCAATCAAGTAGGCTGTTTTTTTCCTGAATGATGTCAAGCTTCTTGAATGTTGTTTGAGCTGCATCCATCCAGGCAAGTGGGGAATATTCTATCGCACTCCTGACTTGTACCTTGTAGACAGTAGGCAGGAAGAAGATCAGGAGTTGAGTTATTTGATGCAGCAGTCCCAGTCTCTGACCTGCCCTTATAGCTATAGTATTTATATGAATACTGTCCTGTTTAATTTATAGTTTATGGTAAAGCACTCCTAACCCTGCCAGTTGATAGCGTGAGATTCAGTGATGGTAATGTCATTGAATGCCAGTGTTGAATTCAAGACTGACTAGGGTTAGGGTCAGCTCTGCCATTGTGAATGCATTTTTTAAAGGCTTGCGTTTTGTGCCAATTGCAGTATTAAATGTTACTCTTCGCCAATGCAGACACCATTGGCATCCAAGAAACATCTGCCCACAAGAAACAAGTCTTTCTGGGCCTCATTTCCTCCTTCACCTCTGAGGAAGAAGACATAGATACCACAAGATGCACTAACAAGCTTTCTACTGCACCCTCTACTAGCTTAGAGACGGTCACCACAGTGAGTACATTAGTTAAATTAGACTCAGAAGCTTAACTTTTTTATTATTATTCATTTTGTGGGATGTAGGCATCGCTGGTTGGCCAGCATTTATTGTCCATCCCTAGTTGCCCTTGAGAAGTTGATGGTGAGCTGCCTTCTTGAAATGCTGCAGTCCATTTGCTCTGGTTTGACCCACAATGCCATCAAAGTGGGAATTCCAGGATTTTGTCCCAGCAACAGTGAAGGAACAGTGACCTATTTCCAAGTCAGGATGGTGAGTTGTATGGAGGGGAATTTGCAAATGGTTGTGTTTCTATGTATATTTGCCCTTGTATTTCTAGATGACAGTGGTCATGGGTTTGGAAGATGCAGTGTAAGGATCTTTGGTGAATCTCTGCGATGCATCTTGTAACTGGTGCACACTGCTGCTCTTGAGCATTGGTGTTGCAATAAGTGGTTGCTAATGGATGTGTTGCTAATCAACCAGGATGTTTTGTCCTGGATAACATCAAGTTTCTTGAATGTTGTTGGAGCTGCAGTCATCCAGACAAGTGGGGAGTATTCCATCACACACCTGAGTTGTGCCTTGTAAATGGTGGACTGGCTTTGGGGAGACAGAAGGTGAATTTCTCTTCACGGTGTTCTTAGCCTCTGACCTGCTCCTGTAGCCATTGAGTTTATGTGGTGAGTCAAGGGTGGTAGTTTGGTTGATTCTTATTGATGATGGTCACTGCTTGGCATTTGAATGGTGTGAAAACTACTTGCCACATGTCAGTCCAAATGTGTCCAGATCTTATTGAATTTTAACATGGACTGCTTCCAAATCTGAGTAGCTGTGAATGGTGCTGATTATTGTGCAATCATTGGCAAACATTCCCAGTTCTGACTTTATGATGGAGGGAAGGTCATTGATGAAGCAGTTGAAGATGGTTGGACCTAGGACACTGCTGTAAGGAACTCCTGCAGGGCTGTCCTGGAACTGAGGTGACTGACCTCCAACAGCATTGGTCATAGAATCAGTGCAGTGCAGAAAGAGGCCATTCAGCTCCTCAACCCTCCAAAGAGCATCCTGCCCAGACCAACCCATGCCCAATCTTCATTATACTGCATGGGATTTTTACCAATGGCTTAACCCACCAGCCTGCACAACCCTGGACACTACAGGTTCCATACATGGTCAACCACATGGATGATACCTCAAACATTGGTTAACATGGAACACGTGAGCAAAAACATACACCGTGTTACTACAAATTGAAAATATTAATTCAAAGTTCTCCAAGAAAGCTGCAAGAAACATGCTAGTATGAGGTTATTGAAGTTAAAGTACTGAAGTACATAAAATTGGAAATCTATGAGTGCATGGGACCTTTTAAGTTTAAGTGTCAAGAGGTGACAGTCTCCCACACCTCCACTAAGTGCATCACAGCTGGTTGAGGAAGAAGTGCCCCACATTACTGGCACTCTCTAGAGGGTTGTCAGAGACTAGACACTTGCTCAGCACAAGGCAGGAGATGACCTACGGTGTTGGCCATTAACAATTTTGTGAAAATGCGCAAACAACAGCAGGCATGTTGTTTAGAGACCATTGGCAAATGGATCAAACATTTGAAGCAGCCAGTCACATAAAAATTGAGTACTGCTGTCACCTTGACAGTCAGCAGGATAGAATCACCATCATCCTTTCAGATGGCATGCCCTGTTCCAGGAGATAACACAACTATGTAACAGAACATTCTCATTCTTCTGCAGCACTGTGCTTCATTCATCTGGAAGAAACGGCAGCTGTGTCTGTACACTCTTTGTGTCCTGTACCTATTCCACAGGCTGAGGGGCATTTTTGCTGTGACCTTTCCATATGGGACATGATCAGCAGCTGCTGATGGTTACTGATGTTTTGTGTCTCCAGTTTCTTTATTCCTTATTTGCATGGAAGCCACATGACAAAAGGACCTGCTGTTGCTAGATCCACAATACGAATGTGGGGAATATCAGAGACACAGCAGCCTCTGACTGATGTGACATAAACCTTGATACAGTAGGAAATGGAGGTCTCCATGGAGAGCCATGAGGTGTCCCAATATGTGCCTCTGGCCTATTAGACTGTACTTAGATGAATGCAGCAGGAGTCATGTAGCACAAATACACCAGTTTACAAGTGCCTCAGGATTACTGAAACCTTGCCTCTCCCTCCAAAGTAACCCACTAAATTCATAATTTTATCCAAGAGCTTGTATTAACAGACTTCTAATTCAATGTTAGAAGAAAGCAGCTCCACAAACATCTTCAATTTTTTGAAAACTCTGGAATGCATTTGGAAATTGTTAACCACAGATGACACTTTAGAGGTGACCTGTGATCATTTCAGCTTCACAGACATGACTGGGGTTAATTTGTAAAGATCATTGATAGGATCTTCATTGCTTGTAACCAGGATTTCTAATCTAACCTTGTTGGTCGATAAATAAGCCATACATGCAGATTATTATAGTGGCAGATACACCACATACACTCATGTGTAGGTTGATCTCATATTTAAGTCAACCCCTTATTTTTGGCTAAAATCTGTATTTTCATATATTTCATGTATAAGTTGACCCTAGTTTTTCAGGGTCTCTTCCTGACCATATATGCAGCCTTAAAGGGCATGATTTGCACATTTTTGATTCAAATGCAATACCTGCATCATCACATACTACATGCACCAGTATATATTTGCACAACGCGATTTTCAAATTGTTAAATTGAACGTTGATAACAATTTATATACTGTATATATGTAATATTTACATACATATATTTGACCTGCGCATGCAAATATCTATGGTACCTTATGACAGCCCTTGACCTTCTCTTTCCGTTACTGCCTTAGTTTCTTAGAAGTTAGGTGTCATGGACAGCTGTGCTTTGAACTTATTGTAATACTCCCTCCAAATTCAATAATGGCCATAATTCTTTTTCCTTTTGTTGTTTATAATTTTACATAGAGATCTTGCTCTTGTTTGTCCATTTTTTGATGAATTTCATCCCCTTGAAAACAATAACTCGTGTATAAGTCGACCCCCTAATTTCAGTTTAAAAAAAAGTCTTCAAAACCTGACCTGTTCACAAATATATACAGTATTTCATTTCAAGTCTATGAGTGCCTGATTAATGCAATGCCCCTTTAAGAGTCCCACACCACCCATTCTCCTATCCTATGTTTAGGATTATATTATAATATTCTATAATCATTGCCCCTCCCCCAAGTCCCTCCTCCCTACCTTTTATCTTAGCCTGCTTGGCATACTTTCCTCATTCCTGAAGAAGTACTCATGCCCGAAACGTCGATTCTCCTGCTCCTTGGATGCTGCCTGACCTGTTGCGCTTTTCCAGCAACACATTTCCAGCTCTGATCTCCAGCATCTGCAGTCCTCACTTTCTCCTATCCTATATTTACCCCTGACACTATGAGCAATGCACTTGACCTGCACATCTTTGGATTGTGGGAGAAAACCAGAGCAAACCCACACAGACAGTCACCCAAGGCAGGAATCAAACCTAGGTCCCTGGCACTGTGAGGCAGCAGTGTTAACCACTGAGCTACCCTGCTGCTGACATACCAGCAATCTTTGGATTGATTGGACTTGACGTGCAGGACTGAATGTGGTCAAACCCCCACACTGCAAGGACATGTATCCTCAGACCTTGATCATACCAAGCACAGATTGACTGACCATAAATCTCCTTGACTGGACTCAGGACTATGTTCATCAAGCATTTCTTCAGTTAATTGTGCAATTAAGCACCCCTATTGAGGATGTAGCTAGATTGCATGGCTTTGATCTAATCTGTTGGTAGGACTATTTGCCTCTGTCTGTTGCATTCTGTTTTTGGTGTGCATCGTGGATATCATTCAATGATTGGCATCTTATTGATAGATACATTTGATGTTGCCCTTGCCATGTTCTTCAACCAGGTTTGACACCATAATATCGATAGGTTGGGAAATGTGCCAGGCCACAAGATTACAAATTGTCATTGAAGAACAATCTGCTGCTGTTGAATCCTCCTCTCATAGGCATGATGGCTGGTGTGCTCAATGTAAAGATGGGACTTTGTTTCCACAATGACTGTGCTGGATCATCCCTTCCAACCTTGATATGGAATGGTGAAGGTAAGGTCAAATAGGTTTTTCTCTCTTGTTGGTTCTCTCATCATCTGCCACAGTCCCAGGCTTGCAGCTTGGTCCTTCAGGGCTTCATCAGCCATGGTCTACAATGGTTAGGCTGAGCTAGTCTTGGTGATGGACATTGAAATGCCTCACCCAAAGTTCATTTTGTGCCATAAACATTATAATCATCTCTTTACAGAGATATAACAGATATAGCCATGTTAGTTTATACATTATTTTCTCACATTATCTGTCACAGATTTTATGACATATCTGGAAGCTTATATTGGATTTATTTAAATCAAATTGGGTAGTCTGCAACGTCATTTTTCCATCAATTGCACTAAGAATAAAGGTTTAGTTCTGGTCTAAATTAAATGACTAATCTGCTACTTAGAATGGCATAATTACCTGTTTTTCATTTAAAAATTGTTTCTAATTTAACATGGTAATTGAGGCCAATTTGAGTTCTCAAGGAAGCAAAAGTCTGAGACAAGTGACCAAAAAAGCAAACCAGAACGTGATTGTAAAAAACAAGTCATGAGGCGGATGGTCTAAAACAGCGGAGTTATAAATTTAACATTTTTTACTGTGGTTCAAACCTGACAATGTTGAAAAGAGTTATATAAAAGCAAGATAAGAATTGAGGCTAATCTTTGATCAAATCTGTAGCAGGAAGAAAGAAAACTTCACTTTGAAACAAATTAGCAGAAGGCAAACCAACTTGAGCTAACTGGATCCAACTAAAAGACCTTGGAGAAGAATCAGGACAATTCTGTTTTTGGGCACAAGGATCATGATTTGCTTACTTCTCATGTGCCCAATGCTATTGAGACAAGCAGCACATAAGCTTCATGCTAAGTCTTTATTTCAACGATTTAACATGCAGCCCGTTGCAGAGTGTTAGCTGCATGTACACCAGGAAACTCAATCGCAAGTGTGGCTAGTATAATACATGGCCTGCAGATCTCAGATTCAAGCTTGCTCCCCTAATGATGGAATTGCGATGATTTATGCAGAAATGGCTGTGGATCAGTTCTGCAACAATTGGATAGAAGAGAAACTCAACAGAAGGAGCAGCAAGGAAGAGACAGAGAGAGAGCTTCCAACTATTTGAATGCCGCACTTTTGTTATGAGTACAAATGGTGAAAAGGAGGACAGAAGATATATTTCTGTGGGAATACAAGAAACAAAAAATCCAAACCTGAGTAGGAGTGGGACAGGCTGAAAGCAGAGGTCCACCCTCAAAACTGCCTGGAGACTAGTTGAAATGTCAGAAGGTTCAATAGCTCCACATAGTTTCTCAAGGTCATTGAATATATCTTCATATAACATCTGCTGTATATTGGAGGACCAATGCAGCAGCTTTTGCTGGGGTTGAATGCTAGTACCAATCTTCCTTTCTACTTCATTAATTAAACCAATTAAGTAAATTAAGTCAGAGTTAAAGCTGAGAGTTCCTCAGGAGTAATATAACAATGTCTCAGAAAATGGTCAAAATTTAAATGGAATGTTGTTTTGGGGTGATAACACTTCCCAGACATTGAAATCCTCATTTTCACTATTTCAATTAAAATACTTAAGCAAAGGAAATCACAATTGAAGTTATCAGCTGATCCTGCCATTGAATATTTTAAAATAATCAAATTTAACACAATTGTTGTCAACTGTTGTTAATGGACACGTAATGAAAATTAAATTTCCAAGAGAAACTCAATAACTTGAATTTAAAAATAATGGGGTGGAATGGGTAGGCAGACGGGAGGCCGTGATGCCCAGCATCATGGAAACCCACGACATACTGAGCTGCCTCATATCTATGAGTGCACTTGGATCTGGGTGCCACTGTTTTCAAGTTCTGGATGCCCATGTCCATGTACTGGGCATTAACAGATGTGTGCCTGGCAAGTTCTTGTGGCAACATCCAGCCTTCTCCTCTACCATCCAAACATCCCCAAATCTTGCATCCCAGTAATTCGAGCCCTTGCCTCTGCCATCTCTGAAAACCTGTACTGGGGGGAAGATTGGTTTGCAGAGTACCCGCTCCTGAATGACAACCACTATTTCTGATGGGGAGCATGCCGCAGTGAGCTGACCATGTCCTAAACCTTGATCAGGGTAAAAATACAGGCAACTCCTATAAAAGGTTATGAAGACCAGAGTAATTCACTAATATGAGCTGCATGTCATAATTAAAGCCATGTACTTGGTGGAAGCAATGTGTCGACAGGGCACAGTGTCTAGAAGGAGATCAACATAAATGTGTTGCTGAAGGGTCTGAAGGCAAAATGTCATTACTTGTGTGTGAAGGCAGGATAATGCCTGACTGCGTCCATATGTGGGAGACTCAGAACTTCAGCAGTGACCCAGAAGGAGCATCGTCTGTATATTTATAACAAGCCCCAGGACAGGGATCAGAGTAATAAAGTAGTACTGCAACATGGCATTAATCAATTGAGTAATGACTCACATTTGCCCAGTGCCTCCAGCTGTTGTCAGTTTGCTGGACAAGAATTCCTTTAGCAAAAGCTAAGCTATACTCCCAAATAGAAAAGGTGGGTGGGTCTCCAGATGATGTACCTGAGCTCCTCTGGCAGGGAACCCTCCACTGTCTATCTGGGAGCTTTCCCCATTTGATCCCTGCTCAGGGCACAAGCCACCTCTCAGGGTCAGCTGCATCTATGAATGTGAGAGACATGTCAGCGGTTTAAGTTAAAAGGCCTATCTCCACACCCAGCCTGTGCATAACCAACACCAAAGATCCCCTCTACAAAAGGCTCAGAAAATGGTACCATTAAAACTGAATGTAACTGCTCAGACTGAGGGCGGCTGTGGTAGCATCCTCTCTTGAAGTGAACAGGATGAGGACTGAATATCCTGATTTCGACACACTGTGGCAGCAGAGAGATGGTCATAAAACTGTGTCCCAAACCCTCAGTGTCCACAGAGTCCTGAATAAATATTCATGACCCATCCCATTGAAAACCTTGAGTGGATGTAGAGACAGGAAAGCTGCTGACAGCCCAGGGGAAGATGGATCATGCTCTGGTGGTTCAGCCCAGGACTGTATATGATTTGCCTAGATTAACTGTGTGGTCTAGCATGATACCAAGGAGGAAGGCATTGCAAAGATTTATAGTTCACACTGAGGACTGAGACCAGGTACCATGAAGTGAAAAGGTAGAGATTTCCCCTCTTGGCAGAAGAACAATTATGGTCCTTCACCATGAGAGGGCCAGCTCACTGATCACTAAATATTCCTCCAGAACTATGTGAATTTGTTCCTCAGGAGGTTCCAGGATGCCCTGGGGAACTCCATGGTCAGTACAAACTGCCCTATGGATTTGCCCCTGGGCAGCTGGTCAAGGGGTGCCTAAAGGATCCTTTTGTCTATTAGGAGGGTCTAGTTTTCTGGCCCGTTTTGGGCAGGACTATGCTCCCATGAAGCTATGTAAGAATCCTCACTGGATGCATTCAGAGGGTATGGAACAGTGTCATAGATTTGGTTTGGAGCCCTAATGCTCCCCACATCTAGGATGAGGGATCTGTCATTGGCCAGCAGGATAAGGAGTTGGCTAATGAACCCCATGCCTTCTTTCCAGCAAGTAGAAGAATGTGGAACCATGGTCCTGATCTTGCAGAAACCAGGCTGAAGGTTTCAGGCCTCAATAAGTTGAAGGTCTTTCAGCATGCCTTGATTCTTACTGTCCATCCTCAGCAGACTGACTGAGACATGACTTCGGGTCAAGCACTTCGTTCTGCAACTTCTCGATCCTGATTTCTCCCTCTTTGTCAACACTTAGCAAGCACCAGGAATTTAGGAATGCTTGATTTCTTGCATATTATGGGAAATTCAACCACACAGACCCACTAAATGCCTGTGCAAAGCACTCTTGGGTAAGGAGGAGTTCATTTGCATGCGAACGTTGCCTGCCAACTTCCGACCACCTTATTTAATGGATGAGGAATGCAAATTCCATGTGGTGCTTTTCAGTTACCACCACTGGCAAGAAGTGTGGAAGTACAATTAAGTATTTTTGAAGTCTGTTGCTCAGCTGGTACATATATTCAGGGAGGATAAAGGATTTAGTCAAACCATTCTGTAAGAAGAAAAGGTCTATAGCTGTTGTGTTTCTGATATTGTAATATTATCAACAGTGATTCAGTTCAGGAAAGTTCCATGAAGAAGAAAGAGATGCCACAAGACTTGGATGTCCTTCTACACCAGTTGCTGAGAGCAAGCAATGTGGGTGAAGCAGACAGTGAAGAAGGCAAATAGTACATGGCCTTGATTACATGAGGATTTGACTACAGGAGTAGGAATGCTTTGTTGCAATTGTACAGGGTATTAGTAAGATCACGCCTAGAGTATTGTGTGCAGTTTTGGTCTCTTTATCTGAGGAAAGATGTTCTTACTGTAGAGGGAACACAATGAGACTGATTTACCAGGCTGATTCCTGATGGCAGCACTGACATGAAAAGAGAAACTTGATACATTCAGATTAGATTCACTGGAATTTAGAAGGATGAGTCTGGATCTCAGAGAAACCTGTAAAATTCTTATAAGACTAGGCAGGGTACTTCCAACAAAGATGTTCCTAATGACTGGGGAGTCCAGGACCTTGGGTTATCGTTGAAGCATACAGGGTAGGTCATTTAGGGCTCAGATGAGGAGAACTTTCTTCGCCCAGAGAGTCGTGTGTCAGCGGAACTCTCTGGCACAGAAAGGGCTGGGTCCAAAATATTGAATAAGGAGTTAGACATAATTCCTAGGGCTAAAGGGAATCCAAGAGTATGGGGAGAAAGCAGGAGTAAGATAATGATTAGGATTCTCAGCCATAATCACGTTGAATGGCACAGCAGGCTTGAGGGGCTGAATGGCTGTTAAAGTTTTTATGCTTCTATGTTACACTGGATGTCCATAAGTGCAGGGAGTCATCAGCTGTGTGTGCATGACTCTGCAGAAACTCAGGCCAACAGGAAAAGATATGGGTATTGTCAGGGCTACTGTTCTATTAACGCACAGTTGTGTGTGACCATAATGATGGTGAATGCATGTTATCCAGGCAGCAGACTCAGTATGTTTACTCTGAGACAGTGTGCCATTCTGGTTATTTTCATGCTTCTAAGATGAAATAGAAAGTGGGTGATCACAGTGGCATCCCCCCTCCGTCCCTCACCACCATCACACCACCACCACCATCATCAACCTAACTTTTCCATCTAATTAAGCGAAGACAAAAGGCATATTTTAAGTGCTATGGGACCATCAGTGATATTGAAAACTAAAACATCTTCAGCTAGAGCTTTGATTTGAGACAATGGATCCTGGAGGTGCAACTTACCTGTACTCAACAGAATGGGAGTCCCACTTTGTGGTGACCTACTGCTTCTACCACAACATTTCCATCGTAAATGACCTGGAGGAAGATATAGGTGGTCTGATTAGCAAGTTTTCAGATGACACTAAGTTTGGTGGAGTAGCAGACAGTAAAAGGGACTGTCAGAGAATGCAGCAGAATATAGATAGATTGGACAGTTGGGCAGAGAAATGGCAGATGGAGTTCAATCTGGGCAGGTGTGAAGTGATGCATTTTGGAAGATCTAATTCAAGAGCGAATAATAAAGTAAATGGAAAAGCCCTGGGGAAAATTGATGTACAGAGAGATCTGGGTATTCAGGTCCATTGTGCCCTGAAGGTGGCAATGCAGTTCGATAGAGTTGTCAAGAAGGCATAAGGCATGCTTTCCTTCATCGGGCAGGATATTGAGTACAAGAGTTGGCAGGTCATGTTACAGTTGTGTAGGACTTTGGTTCCGCCACATTTGGAATACTGCGTACAGTTATGGTCGTCACATTACCAAAAAGATGTGGATGCTTTGGAGAGGATGCAGAAGTGGTTCACTAGGATATTGCCTGGTATGGAGGGCACCAGCTATGAAGACAGGTTGAGTAGATTAGGATTACTTTCATTAAAAACACAGAGGTTAAGAGGGGACATGACTGAGGTCTACAAAATCATGAGAGGTATAGATAAGGTGGAAAGCAAGAAGCTTTTTCTCATACTCAATTACTAGGAGTCACAAGTTCAAAGTGAGAGGGGATAAGTTTTAAGATATGCATGGTAAGTTCTTTATGCAGAGGGTGGGTGGGCGCCTGGAATGCGTTGCCAGCGGCTGGCACCCTAGTGTCATTTAAGATGTATCCAGACAAATACATGATTGGGGAGGGAGTAGTGGGATACAGATCCTTAGAAAATAGGTGACAGGTTTAGATAGAGGATCTGGATCGGTGTAGGCATGGAGGGCCAAAGGGCCTGTTCCTGAGCTGTAATTTTCTTTGTTCTTTGTTCTTTCTTTGAGAGGGTGCAGCATGTTCTGAAGGCACCAGAAAGCCACCTCAGGAGATGAGAGATGGTATAGAGGCTGCATCTTGAAACCCCTTGCCTATGTATCCCTGCTTAGACTTGGCTTCCCTCCACCACTACACAATTCCCTGTTTTAACATCCATACGGGAAGCCCCATCACACCATTCCACTGGTGGATTCCACTGAACAAGATCCTGTTTGATCTAAAAAAAAGCATCAACAACAACATTTCTGTTACACTTTTAGGCAGAAGCATATTAAATTTACAAATCAGAAATTGAAAATAAAAACTCACCTTAGTTATTTCCTCAATGCTAGCCTCATGATTCCCTTGGTATATGTTCCTTCACAGCTCTCCCCCAGTGACTGCAGGACAGGTGGTGGAAGGATGCTGTGAAAAGCTTCTGGAGCAGCTCGGGTCTTTGAGGCCAGGTTTTGGGCTGCATCATCTCAGTATGAACAGCACAAGTCAGGGCTGGCTGGCAGACTGACTGACTCTTCAGCAGGTCAATGATGGCACTGTACTGGTGTAAGGATGAATGTCTTTCAACATGAGAGAGGTGGCAGGTCTGTGCTCCATGGAATCACTGTCACTTCCCTGCCTCAGCAATCCTAGTCACCTGATATCGAACACATATGGGCTGCTGGGAGATCTTGCAAGCCCCTTTGAGCACAGAGATCTACTCCCATGATGGCAGTGTCTGAGCCTGAATAGCAGCTTATATGTTTTCCAGACCTCAATTTGATCCTCCACTACAACGTTGTATTAAGAATAAGTGATCTCCCATTTAAGCTGGTGTCAAGAAGGGATTTCTTTTCTCAGAGTCATTAATATGTAGAATACTTTTTCTCCAGACAGCGGAGAGGGTGGGTAAATGAATGCATTCAATGCTGAATTAGAAGGAATTTTGATTTACAAGGCATTTGCAGATTCCCTTGTAGACAATTTCAGCAAAAGCTGAAATCATTGGAATGTATGTGAGCAAGAGGTAAAGGCTGAGGTGCTATATGAATGCTGGACACAAGTTCTCAGATTATACAAAGATAGATTAGATTCCCTACAGTGTGGAAACAGGCCCTTCGGCCCAACCAGTCCACACCAACCCTCCGAAGAGTAACCCACCCAGACCCATTTCCCTCTGACTAATGTCACTTAACATTATGGGCAATTTAGCATGGCCAATTCACCTGACCTGCACATATTTAGACTGTGGGAGGAAACCAGAGCAGCTGGAGAAAACCCACACAGACATGGGGAGAATATGCAAACTCCACAGACAGTCACCCGAGGCTGGAATTGAACCTGGGACTCTGGTGCTGTGAGGCAGTAGTGCTAATCACTGAGCCATCATGATGTGGAGGGACAGTTAGTATTGAAGAAGTGGGGAGACTGCAGAAGGATTTGGGCAGGTTTGATGAGTGAGCAAAGAAGTAGCAGCTGGAATGCAATGTGGGAATGTGTGAAGTCACGCACTTTGGTTGGAAGAATAGAGATACAGACTATTTGCTAAATCGGGAGAAAATTCAGAAATCTGAAGAACAAAGGAATTTGGGAGTCCTAGCTCAGGATTTTCTGAGGGTTTATAAGGCTCTGGTCAGACACATTTTGAGTATTGTGAGCAATTTTGGGCCCCCACCTCAGGAAGGATGTACTGGCCCTGAAGCGGGTCCTGATGACGTTCATAAGAATGATCCCAGGAATGAAAGGCTTAACATATGAGAATGTTTGAGGACTCTGGGGCTATACTAATTGGAGCTTTGAAGGATGAGGGCGGTATCTAATTGAAACTTACAGAATACTGAATGGCCTGGACAGAGTGGACATTGGGAAGATGTTTCTATTGGCAGGAGGGATGAGTACCTGAGGGCACAGACTTAGAGTAAAGGGAAGAACTTTTAGAATGGAGGTAAGGAGAAACCTCTTCAGCCAGAGCGTGGTGAATCCATGGAATTCACTGCCAAAGAAGGCTGTGGAGGCCAGTCCATTGACTGTACTTAAGACAGATTGTCAAGGGGGTCAAAGGTTACAGAAAAAAAGTGGGAGGATGGGTTTGAGAAACTTATCAGCCATGATTGAATGGCAGAACAGACTTGATAGGCCGAATGGCCTAATTTCTGCTCCTATGTCTAATGTCTCAGAGTTTATGGCGTCTGCTGGTTGAATGTCAGGTTTATTGATTGATCTAATAGGTTGTTTGTACAGTAGCCAGATGTCATCTTTAGTGACATATTAATTGTTCTTGACCTCCGACGTGAGGAAAGCACATCTTCAGGGCCAGAACTTTGGTCTACATCTCCTGAGTCATTAGCTTTCATGTACTTTCTTGAGTACCTCCCAATGTCCTGTAGAGACACAGCATTCTTCCTCATTCACAATTCCATGACTAGGGAACTTAGTGTCACCGCCATGAATCCTCTCCCTGCCCTGGCCCTCTATTTTCTTGGTTTTGAGTTGCATAGACTTGCAGCACTGACAGCAGCAGTCACCTCCTTTCAGTCAGTAGATTTACCCTTTAAAAGGGACAGGCAGCCTTTTTACAAACTGGAGATGAAGGGGAAGCTTACTGGCCTTGCACTCTGCAAAGGCCCCTCTTGAGGTTTCGGCCATCCTGCTCATTCAATGCTACAAATGACTGAGGAGGCATCAGGGAGTCTGTGGCCTCCCTGTCCCAATAAGACCATTCGCAGGCAGATTGTTAATCATAATACCTGCACCTGAATAAAAGGAGGAAACAAATTTTTTAGTCCTTAGGTCAGAAAATTTTGTGGCCATATCATACTTTCTGCTTAAGTGTGCGCTAGTGGCTTTTACTTGCAAAGTAAATAAAGTGATAGAAATCTTCAACTTCTTTAATGCATTTTTTTCATCTCTTCTCATTTGGATCAGAACACCAACCACCTGGTAAAAGTATTATATGAATTTACAGTAAATCTTTTTACTATGGATAAGCAAAGCATAATCTTCAAACAAACTAAAATCATTTCTGCAAAGGTACTTGATCCAAAATATTCTCATTTTCTTCAAAAGCCTCTTCCTCAGCATTTACTACTTAAAGGCAGGGAGTAGATGGGAAGAGCTGCAGAGAATGATTGAAATCTGCTACAAGTGGACTATTTCTGCCCAACTGAAAACTCACTGAGGTCTTTGAGAGGGTCTTACAGAGCTCTCATTAAAAGGTAAACTTTCCTTGGGCTGGGTGTCATGTCAATCAGAGGTGATGTTTTCTCACAGACCCAAAGCCATCCTTTTTCTCTGTCAGAAGCTGTTATCATCTTCAAAGCCATATCAAAACGTTGTTTGTTCTGTGCTTTGATTTCACCCACACAGTGAATTCAAAGAGTACAGGTCTATTTGAGGGAATGTGTATTTCTGTGTCTGTGTGTGCTTTTGTCTTTGCATGTTTGTGGGCCTATGTTTGAGTAGAAAGTTCATATTAAAAACCTCACAAAGGATCACTTTAATCTTTTCAAGAATTAATTTCTTTTGATTCAAAAGATGAATCAAATCTTCATTTCTTTAAATTACATCATAATTTGTTGGACATAAATTCACTTAGGTGAGCATAAGCTTGTAATTAATCTATCCAGTTACAAATCTGATCAGAACTGGGATCCTGACATGAGTCCAGGGGTTGGTTGACATTAAGCTAAAGCATTTTAAATGTTGCCCCTTCATTGGGAGATGCAAGAAAATATCATTTTACAGATGGGTGTCAGACATTATCAGCAAATTGCATCTTAGAAACAATATTCATGTCAACAGCATTAAGCACAGTACACAGTACAAAATGTGCAGTAAATACAGTATAAAACTGCACAAATCAGCAACTAATTTATCACTTATAAGTGAAAGGAGCAGGAGAATGGAAATGTCATGTGTGTTGAACAAAGGATGTTGTCCTGATTTATCATTGAAAGATTGTTCAGGGGCAATAAATATTCACCCTGGTTTGACTAGGCAAGGAGGGGAAAATTGACTACTCTTTCTTTAAGCCCTCCATTCAGACAAGTTTCATTAATTTTTTTTTCAGCATGCCACAAGACCACAATTAAAACATATGCAATAGATTAGAATTAAAGAGAGAATTTCAGGATTTTCTTGAGTGAAAAGAACAGGAGTTTTATTACTTACTAATCCAAAGCATAATAAACCATGACATTCAACACACATTCACAAACAGGTGTAAAGTTTTTTAAAAAAGGGATGAGAATATTTAGATTAATATTATTGAATGAGAAAATGACAGGTTTTTAAATTATTACATGAATTTGGAGAAAATAGTGCATTAAATGTTGACGGAAAATGCATTCCAAAAGTAAGAAAGCTGGGAAGTTGGTCTGATGAAATTGCTAAGCTGTACAAATAGAAAGATAGGAATTGTTTTAAACTGCAGTTCTTTATGTACTGAGTTGTTACGTGCAAATTTGGGATCACAGTTACTTAGTTGTTGTCTTTGATCCTCAGCATTAGCAGTAACCTGGAGCTCCCAATGAATGGACATTTCTCCTCCACTATATTACCCATGCCAGCTTTTGAGAGTCTGAGAGAAACAGGATTGGGGAAGACAGAAACTATTTTAGTTAAGAGGATTTTATTTATTCCACATCAAGGTAAGTTCAGAAATATTGATGTAGGAAGTTCTAGCTGATGTGTATTCCCTTTTTAAAACTATTTTAGTCCATGAAGTCTTAGGTATTACAATCAAATGTCAGAGATTGAAATTTGATAGTTTATATTTTACCACCATAACTCTGACATCTAAACACAGATATCTAAACATAGTCAAATAGGTGTCTCTCAGAATTTGGTATACTTGAGCTTCAATTTATAAATTCTGGAGTTCATTACATGTGGTCCCTAATTTGTGAACATTTGACTTATGATTACGATTCCATATAGGGATATAGCTTTAATTATCTGACTAATGAACATTTCCTGTACTTATGAATGTCTGCTTTACATTGTCCTATATTGTGTTCTTATTTGCATACAAATCAACCTATGAATGGATTTGGAAAAGGAACCCATTCGCAATCTGGGGACTGCCTGTACTAATGTTACTGAACTATTTTACATTGTAATTAAAGTCTACCTGAGTGATGGTAATCAACATCTGACTAATTTTTGCCTTAGAGAAGATGAATTACTTATGTGTAGAAATAGTGAAAATGGACAAGTGATGGCATGCACTAAATCACTTATTTAACCTGGAATACATAAGTAATATTGAATCTCTACTTCCACTGTCATGTCTTAACTTGATCAACACCCTGCATTGAAGTTCAGATATGAAATTGAAAGAATAACTTACAGGCTTTATATCTATCAAATGCAAACAGGAGTTTATTTATATCTGAATCAAAATGAACTGAATGAGAAGATTCAAAGATTTCTGAATTTGAATTTAATAGTGTATTACATTTTGATACAATATATTTCAGAAATAGGAAGGATGGTTGAGTAGTAGAGCTAATATAACAGTTAAACTATACTGCAAATGTGAAATCTGAAAACACTGGCAACAGCAGTGAGTGCAGGGAGCAATGGTTATGTCAATTACTTGCATTCCTGTGGATTGGGCACAGGCATAGCGCGCTGCAGCCGCACTTATACATAAGCACAGATATTCCTCCTGAGGTTACCAGTGGGATGTGTGATTATTGGAAAGAATCCAGCACAGAGACCAGCTCATTTCAGTCCTAAGAAAAAATGAATGAAGGTAAACTGTTCTTGAATGGGCTTTATGTCTCCTGATGTGGAGCACTAGTTGTGAGCACCTTCTCCCGTTCTGTGTATCAGTGCCAAAATTCACATTGCTTGCTTTATTGTTATGATTTACTTCAAATTTAACACTAGTCATCCTTTTATTGGGGGATTCTATTTTTAAGCTTTTGGGATTCATTTTAATCTATATGTTTGGACCTGTATCTCCAATACAGTTGACACTTGAACCCAGCCTTTCTGCCTCAGATGCGTTGATACTACCACTGTGCCGTAAGAGCCCTTATAATTATAGACTGAGTTGAGGAAGCCAATCTAAAAGCTTACTTGTCCTGATTAGTTGAAAGACCCATTCCAGGTACAAGTGTGTTTTCACAAGTTTCATAGAATTTATGAAGTTTATCAAAACAGGCATTAAAAAAAAGAGATAGTCAGAAATGATTTCAATTTCGTTTACTCCAGAGCACCAGCTCAGGTCTCTGGTTGATTGGCCACATGCTCCTTATTCTCTCTACTGACTAAAGCTTTCCTTCCATGTTCAGTTTTGCAAACTGCAGTTACATGAGCTGTCCAGAGGCCGGGGATTCCACAATAAGTTATTCATGCTGACTCCTCAAGACTCCTCCCTCCCCTTCCTAGACCTTTCCATTTCTATCTCGGGCGACCGAATCAACACGGACATTTAATATAAACCGACTGACTCCCACAGCTACCTAGACTATACCTCCTCCCACCCTGCCCCCTGTAAAAAACACCATCCCATATTCCCAATTCCATCGTCTCCGCCGCATCTGCTCCCATGAGGACCAGTTCCAATACCATACAACCCAGATGGCCTCCTTCTTCAAAGACTGCAATTTTCCCCCAGACGTGATCGATGATACCGTTCACCGCATCTCCTCCACTTCTCGCTCCTCCGCCCTTGTGCCCCGCCCCTCCAATTGCCACCAGGACAGAACCCCACTGGTTCTCACCTACCACCCCACCAACCTCCATATACAGCGTATCATCCGCCGTCATTTCCGCCACCTCCAAACGGACCCCACCACCAGGGATATATATCCCTCCCCTCCCCTCTCAGCGTTCTGAAAAGACCACTCCCTCCGTGACTCCCTCGTCAGTTCCACACCCCCCACCAACCCAAACTCCACTCCCGGCACCTTCCCCTGCAACCGCAAGAAATGCAAAACTTGCGCCCACACCTCCTCCCTTACTTCTCTCCAAGGCCCCAAGGGATCCTTCCATATCTGCCACAAATTCACCTGCACCTCCACACACATCATTTATTGCATCCGCTGCACCCGATGTGGCCTCTTCTATATTGGGGAGACAGGCCGCCTACTTGTGGAACGTTTCAGAGAACACCTCTGGGACACCCGGACCAACCAACCCAACCACCCCGTGGCTCAACACTTCAACTCCCCCTCCCACTCCACCAAGGACGTACAGGTCCTTGAACTCCTCCATCGCCAGACCATAGCAACACGACGGTTGGAGGAAGAGCGCCTCATCTTCTGCCTAGGAACCCTCCAACCACAAGGGATGAACTCAGATTTCTCCAGTTTCCTCATTTCCCCTCCTCCCACCTTGTCTCAGTCAAATCCCTCGAATTCAGCACCACCTTCCTAACCTGCAATCTTTTTCCTGACCTCTCCGCCCCTACCCCACTCCGGCCTATCACCCTCACCTTGACCTCCTTTCACCCATAGCATCTCCAACGCTCCTCTCCCAAGTCCCTCCTCCCTACCTTTTATATTAGCCTGCTGGACACACTTTCCTCATTCCTGAACAAGGGCTTATGCCCGAAACGTCGATTCTCCTGTTCCTTGAATGCTGCCTGACCTGCTGTGCTTTTCCAGCAACACATTTTCAGCTCTTATCTCCAGCATCTGCAGTCCTCACTTCCTCCTCCTCAAAACTATCCACAAGTCTCAAGTCAGGAGTGTGATGGAGTATTCTCCATTTGCTTGGATGAGTATACTCCAACAAATCTCAAGAAGTTTGAGATCATCCAAGATAAAGCACCTTGGCTTAATTGACACCATCTCCACCCCTTCAGAATTCACTCCTTTCACTACCAACACAGTGGCAGCAGTGTACACCATTACAAGATACATTGCAGTAACTCAGCAAAGTTCCTTTGGCAGCACCTTCCAAACCCACAATTTCTATTACCTATGAGGACAAGGACAAGAGTAGTATGGGAGCCGTGCTGCCTGCAATTTTCCCTCCAAACCACACACCATTCTTAATTGGATCTCTCTTTCCATTTCTTCACTGTGGTTGAGTCAAAATCCTTGAACTGACTCCCTGGCAGCCCAAGGGTTGTGTTCTGATGAAGGGCTTTTTGCCCAAAACATTGATTTACGTGCTCCTCGGATGTTGCCTGACCTGCTGTACTTTTCCAGCACCACACTTTTGACCCTAATCTTCAGCATCAGCAGACCTCACTTTCACCTTGTATCCAGATCACACTGACTGCAGCAGTTTGAGAAAGCAACTCACCACCACCTTGTCAGGGCCAATTAGGGATGCCCAATAAGTGCTGGCTTAGCCAGCAATGACCACATCCTGTAAATGAATAAAATATAACAAGGAGGCATATTGCAACTGTTTTAGGATACCAGTCAAGTTGTTATCAATATAAAAATCTGGCTGTGTGCAACCACTTTAGACATAGATATAATGCTGTGCCCATGTTTATATTAAAATTGAAAAACTCAAAAAATTAAAAATGCACAACAATTAAGTTTACACAAATATCAGTTTCCAGCTCACTCTGAAGCAATGTCTAGTTCAGTAGGAGAAACAAATTAAGCCTAGCCACCTCAGGTTAGAACTCTCCTAGTTCTAGTATTGTTTTTCTCTGATGTTTTGCAGCTCAAACTCTCTTTCAGCTTTCATCTCTTTTATACTCTTGAGCCTACTAACAAAATTTCAAGAAAACTCATTTTCTACTGTTTATTATATCCCAGTGCTTTACCAGAAGTCATATACTAGGGAAATCTAATTTTTAAAGGGCTCAACACCTCAAGACAAAAGTAGACTTTCCCTACCCCCTGCAAAATAACACAGTTGCAAGTTGTTGCATCTAATCTATGCTTCCCATTTTTTGAAATATTGTAAAACCATGGTGGTTGCTTATTTGACTTTTCCTTGGACCATAGACAAGAAACAAAAATGTTCAGCAATACCAGCAACACCAGTACCAGGAGAAAAACCAGCAGCAGCCAATGCCTCACTGATCTATTGCTCCACAGGAGTGGGGTATGCATACAGTATAACTCATAGGAGGAGATACACTCACTTTGGGATTTATGGATAGAAGTCATTTATAAACAATCCATATTCTCTCCTAGTTACTGGCTGTGCCTATTTCAATTTATGCCATTGATCATTTTTATATCTTAAACTGAAATAGGTGTTAAGTGCCTTAATTAAATTTCATATCTTGCCATTAATTTGCTAATCCCAAGTCAAACAACTGCATTAGCAAAGTTTCCAATGCATATGGAGGAATACCAACCTGGTCTTTATCAGGTTTGGAAGTCAGAGATGATATAGCATTGAGTAAACCATCAGCATTACCTTATCCACTGGGAGGTCTTCTGGCCAACTGCATGGTCTAAAGGCTCAGATAAGGATAAAGGTATATCTATCCTCAGTTAGCTCATTTGGCTGGACAATTAGTTTACAATGCTGAGTGACACCAACAGCATGGGCCAATTCCTGAATGGGCCAAGCTTACCATTAAGGTCCTCCCTCCTCAACCTCTCCCCCCATCTGATGTGTCATGAACTTCGGGTTAAATCACTACTGGTTGCCTCTATCTCGAATGAGAGAATAGCCCTATGACAAGACTATGGCAACTTTACACTCACAAGTTTTGATGTTTCAATGAAATCACAGCTCATTCTTTTAAATTCCAATAACTATAAGCCCAACCTCCTCAACCTTTCCTCATAAGGCAACCTTTCATTCTCAGAAATCAACTTAATAAACTTCTCTGAACTGGTCCCTCTTTAATTAGAGACAAAAATTATTCACAGTACAATGTACACAGCAAGTGTGGTCTCACCAATGCATTGTACTGTTGTGACAAGATGTCCTAATCTTTATAATCCATTCACCTTGTCAGAAAATATAATATTCTGATTCCCTTTCTAATTACTTAATGTACCTACGTGCTAACTTTTCGCAACTCATCTGTGAAGACACCAGCTTCTCTTTGATGAATTTTGATTTCTATCTCCACTTAGATAATATTTTTCTTTTCTGTTCTTCCTGTCAAAATGAACAACCTCAAGTTTTCCACAAAATGCATAACGTGTCAATTTTTTGTTTCCTTATTTGACCTATCAATACATCTTTGCAGACCCTTTGTGTCCTCATAATTTGCTTTCTGATGTATCTTTGTATCATCTGCAAATGTAATGAAAAATACTCAGTTCTTAGATCAAAGCCATTAATGTGGTTGTAAATGGATGAGGCTCCTGTACTGATCCTTGTGGCACTCCAGTTACAGTTTGCAAACCTGAAAATGACTCATTTATCCTGGGTTTGTTCCCTTTTGGTTAGTCCATTTTCTATTCATGTTAATATATCAACCCTAATGTCTCTTTTCTGTAACCCTTGTTGAATGCCTTTTATAAATCTGAATACATTATCTACAAAATCTATTTATTCCCCTTATCCACCTTACATATTACATCACCAAAAGCTTTTACATTTGGCAAACACAATTTCCCTTTTATAATAACATGGTGAC
This sequence comes from Hemiscyllium ocellatum, assembly GCF_020745735.1. Classification (NCBI taxonomy): domain Eukaryota; kingdom Metazoa; phylum Chordata; class Chondrichthyes; order Orectolobiformes; family Hemiscylliidae; genus Hemiscyllium; species Hemiscyllium ocellatum. The sequence continues at coordinate 57,490,552 of NC_083407.1, read as the reverse complement.
TGTCCTTGATTGTACTGATATTCTAGATGACTTGCTACAATCTCCCTAAAAGTGGATTCCAGTACTTTTTTAAAGACAGATATTAGGCTATTTCCCCTTCCTTCCACACTGTCCCAAATCCAACCTTCCAACTCAGCACCATCCTCTTGAACTGCCTTTCCTGTCCATCTTCCTACCTACCTATCTGGCCCACCCTCCTTTATAATCCAGGTGACCTTTCAGATTGTAGGGAAGATTACAACCAGTGGACCACCCACTAGCTAGTATGTAGATTGGTTATGAATCAGACCAGACTCACTCAATATACTTCAAGAAGGTAGCCTAGATCCTAACTTTTTCTTATTTTAAAAGCAAATGTAATATGCTGTGTTCTAGATCCAATTCGATTGGTCAAACTACTTGAGTTAAGCAAAACAATTTATTTAAACACTATATTTAATATACAACAAAAGAAAGAAGAACATAGTATAACTTAACTCTATTAGAAAACATAACAGAACAAAGATACAGTAACTAATACTAATTAACTGTTCCAATATACTAACATCCCATAAACACACCATTTGGCAAAAAGGTAAATTAAGAAAATAGATGTATCTCATCGGTAAGGCATCAGCAGAGAGGAATCCCAGCTTCTAGCTGTAACCGAGGGAAACGATAGCTTCTACTTTTTCAAGCCTACCACAGCAACTGCTTAAAGCTAAAACTAAAACTAAAATCAAACTTGGAATCCTTATCTGTGAGAGCTAGACACACTCATCCAGGGTACTTCTATTGTTCCGACTTTTTAAAACAGCACCACAAGGCCTCACAAGCTGTTTAGTGGTTTTGGTAGACTGTTGTCACCTCTGCCTTACAATCTCTCTTCAAAACAAAGGACAAAATCACCTCTTAAAGCCACGTCATCATCAAAATTGTTACATGTAGGAGATTTGTTATTCTTTAGTCCCATTAGTTTTCTGAATACTTTTTCTCCAGATGCTTTCTTTCTTTTACCCTTAGTTTTCTAGCATTATAATTGAGAATATTTTTATTTAGCAAGAAGATAGAGACAAAATTCTTGTTCAAAGCCTCTGACATCAACTTCATTTGATTATTCATTCCTTCATCTTATTCTCGAAGGAGCCAACATTCATAATAGTCACAACTTCCTTTTTACATATGTTGAGAAAGTCTTACTTTCAGATCTTATATTTATCACTTGATTAATCTCATATTCTAATTCCTCAGAGCAAATCTAACCTGGAAAATTACTGCTCTATCAGTCAATGCTTGATTGTCAGCAAAATGATGGAAAGTGTCCTCAACAATGCTAGCAGATGACACTTACACTACAACAAACTGCAGAACAACCCAGCCACAGTTTGTGTCCTACCAGGGCCAGCCAACTCTTGATTCATCAAAGGTCCACTCAGAGACATTCCATGGTCCTTCTATCAGCATCTTCCATGCCCCATTGTATTGAGGACTATGGTAAACCATCATTTATGAGAGATCCAATTGTTCACTCTTCACATTATTAAGGACCTGTTCTGTTTCTGATATTCCACAAAAAGATTTATTGAAACCATGACAAATGGATCCAGCCATAGCAAGGTTATCATCACTTTGGCCATCATGCAACAAAGGCACAGAGAAATTGAGGAGGAATAAATGCACCAGCAAACCCAGCACCACAACCTTCACTTGCAAAAGCCATAGCTTAAGGTTCCCTTAGGGTACAGAGGACATGCAGGAGACCAAGAGTGTATCATCCATGGTGCTATATCCTCCAATAAATGAGGCACATTTACAATCACAGCCTGAGGGTCTCCCAAGACACTGTCACCATAATGTGTTACCCTATGGAGCCAGACATGTGCCTTGAAGGGGGTAAGTGGCCATTGTTTCCCAATGGCTGTCAAGATGAGAGCTGCACCAAGTTTTTATACAACAGGCTGCTTCCAAAAATCCACACTGGGGACCAGTGTGGGATCTCTCCAGCCTCAACCCACAAATGCATCAAGTTGTTACCAATGAAATTTGTGACAGTAAGGGGTAAATGTAGGGGTATGGGTGGGTTGCGCTTCGGTGGGTTGGTGTGGACTTGTTAGGCCGAAGGGCCTGTTTCCACACTGTAAGTAATCTAATCTAAAACCAGCCACTCCAGAGGTATGTGACATCTATAAACATGTTGTTTATGAAATTGCTACAGAAGTAGAAAGTTATGCCATAGTTGTATAGTTTGCTGATAAGACTGCATCTAGTTTACTGTTCACAGCATTGGCCATAGAGTCATGGAGTAAAACAGCATGGAAACAGACCCTTCAGCCCAATTTGTAACTGTACTTGCCTCTACAACTTCCTCAGACAGACATACGTATTACCCTCGATGTGAAAAAGTTGCCCTTAGGTGCCTTTTAAATCTTTCCTTCTGCCTTAAATCTTTGCCCTCCAGTTTTGGACTCCCCTATCCTGGAAAAAATACCTTAGCCATTCATTTTATCTGTGCCCCTCATGATTTTTAAAAATGTCTGTAAGGTCACCCCTAAACTTCCTACACACTAGCGAAGAAAGTCCCAGCCTATTCAACTTCTACATATATTTCAAACCCTCGTCTCGGTAATATCATTTTAAATCTTCTTTGCATCCTTTCCAGTTTAATAACATCCTTCCTATAGCAAGACAACCAGAATTATATGCAGTATTCCAAATGTGGCCTTACCAATGTCTTTTACAGCCATAACATGATGTTTCAACTCCTGAACTTAATGCTCTGATTAATGAATGCAAGCGTGCCAAACACTTTCTTCCCACCCTGTCTACCTGTGACACCACTTTCAACTAACTATGCACCTGCACCCCTGGGCCTTTCTGTTCAGCCGTACTCCCCAGGAAGCATATAAATGCTTTGAAGGCACTTCCAAGAAGATTTATTAGAATAATACTTGGAATAGGAGCAAGATGTATTATGTGAAAAGGTTGGACAACCTAGGATTATATCCACTGAAGATTAAAAGACTAAGAACTAATTTGACTAAATGTATGAGACCTTAAGGGTTCTTAACAGGATAAATATGGAAAGAATGTTTTAAATATGGAATTATACAGACAGAGGGATCATTATTTCAAAATGAGGTGCTACCCATTTTAAAAAGAGATGAGGCAATTTTATTTTCTCCCAGTGGTTTGTGCCTTTGGAACTCTTGCTGAAAAGGCAGATTTGAGATTACAACTAGATCTTATTGAATGTTAGAAAAGGATAAAGGGGTGGAATAGCCTATTCCTTCTCCAAATACTCATGTTCATATGATTTTAATAACAGGAAATGAACTGGATTATGAAAAGTCTTCAAGCTCAACCTTGGGACAAGGGGTTTCTCCCATTTACTGTTCCTTTAAAAAACTTGCATCATCTCTGTAGAGCTGTATTGTCTGTTATGAATATGGGTCACTGGACCTGAAATATTAACTCTGATTTCTGTCCATTGATGCTGTAAAGGGACTTATTGATTCCAAAATTTGGTTGTTAAGTAGTTTTGCTATTTATTGTATGATTAAATTTGTCTACAATAAACAAATCATATTTGAGTTTATTGAAGAAACCTGATTGAAGACGCCTTTGCTCTATATAATAAAGAGAAATTAATTTTGTTGATTAAGTTAACCTCTTACACTTTTGAATCAGCCCATAAAGTATTGTGTCTTGATTACCAGCACATTGTTCCAAATAGAGTCTGAACATCGGTGAACAGGGCTTGGGAACAATTCCGCATTCAGGGGTTCAGGGAGTAGTCAGTCATTCTTCGTGGGTACAGGTACAGTGGCCAGGGGGGTAAACTGGGGTGTCAAGGCAGTAGTTGGGTTGGGTAGGGGGGCTTTCAGTAATTCTAGAAGATTGTTGCTGTTAAGTGTATCTTGGTCTTCTCGGGGTAGTCAGGTGGCTGGGGAGGGTAGTAAAGTCAGGAGCAGTAGAACGGTCAATGTGTACTCAGTGGAATAGTTGGGAGTCGTCAGAGGATTGGACTGGATGATGGTGGTGATGGTGGTGTGGTGTTACATAAGTGTTAAGCCAGGTTTTGATCTGTCTGACATTTCCCAGACAGTAAGTGCCAAGAAACTGTCCCAACTACCTGACTCCAGCTCAGAATCAGACACATTCATGCAGAAGTTCCCAGGTAGCTGAGGAATTGCCCATTGGAAAGTTTAATTTCCTGTGCAATTGCTGCATAAGTTTGTGTGTCAAAACTCCACAGGGTCCTGATGCACCTTTTTAGACATTCATCAGGAAAGGTTGGCCCATATTACTCAAAGACCAAAGCTGCAAATCTGTTTCCTTACAATATGTCCACCCCAAAGGCAAGTTCCAGCTCAAGTATTTTACAATCTGGTATCATTTATCATTTTGTTGGTTTCTCAATATTAGTAGTAACCATCAAAGTTACTTAATTTTTCAACCTTTACACAACTGGCTGATTCTGCACAGTTTCATGGGATTTTGCAAAAATAACAGAAGTGCGGAAGATTGACCATGAGCTGATAAAGCTGCTGCTGTTGTTTCTTTCTCTCTGAATGAAGATTGAGCTTTACCAGAGACTGAAACTTCCTTCCTCTTTTGAACATATAATATCTGAAGATCTGAAGACGAAAGTTTCAAAATCAACAGATGAAGAGCTTTTGCCTGAAACATCGACTCTCCTGCTCCTCGGATGCTGCCTGAGCTGCTGTGCTTTTCCAGCGACGTACTTTTCAACTCTGACTCTCCGGTGTCTGCAGTCCTCACTTTCACATCAATGTCTGGCAGTCACTCAATTCATTGGGACCGTACTATGATTCGACTATGATTCTGTGAGAAGGAGCAAAGGTTTTTTTTGGTTCATCAGTGGAACTGCATGAGAGACCCTACTGTTGCAACACACTGAGTGTGGACCCTGAAATAGTTATACAGCCTGGAAAGAGCAATTCACAGCAGGGAGGGGCTGTACACACATTTGTGTGCAGCTGAAACTTCAGTCATGGAGAAATCCAAGGAATCCTGACTCATGGAGAAACTGTGGAGGTATGGCAACTGTGGGAAGGACTTCTGACTCCCGTCTGCCCTGGAGGCTCATTGTCACAGTTGCACCAGAGAGAGGCTGTTCTCCTGCCTTGGGCGAGAGAGGGCTTTACTTGTTCCTTCGTCCTGCTGGTTCACCAGTGGGTACACACTGGGGAGAGGCCATTTTCCTGCTCCATGTACAGGAAAGGGTTCACTAGGATGGACAGCCTCCAGACCCACCGGCGATTCCACATAGGGGGGAGGCCCTTCAGCTGCTCCAAGTGTGGAAAGGCCTTCAGCAATTTCTCCAACCGGCTGACCCATCAGTGGGCCCAAATGGGGGAGAGGCCATTCGCCTGTCCCAAATGTGGGAAAGCCTTCAGCGATTCCTCCAACTTGCTGAAGCACCAGTGGATCCATATGGGAGAGAGGGCCTTCAACTGCCCTGGAAAGCCTTCAGCAATTCCTTCAACTTGTTGTCCCACTGGCAGGTCCACACCAGGGAAAGGCACTTAAACTGCCCCGAGTGCAGGAAAGGGTTCACCCGCTCCTCCACCGTTGGCCCACCAATGGGTCCACACCAAGGAGAGGCCGTTCACTTGTCCCAACTGCGGGGCAGAAGTTCATGTTGCCCTGCAACTTGCAGAGGCTCCAGCAGGGGCATGAGCGCTCCCAACAATTAGATTCTGCCGGTGATGCTGTTGTGGGTCATCCCCAGGACTGAACTTCCTGCCCGTTCTGACAATGAGTGCAGTGAGAGAGTCAGTGGGCTTTATTTTGTTTTGTGCTGCACTGCACATGCCTCCACCCCCATCCCACCCCACGGTGGCTCAGAGTGGCACGGTGACTCTGTGGTTAGCACTGCTGCCTCACGGTGCCAGGGACCCGGGTTCATTTCCACCCTCAGGATGACAGTCTGTGTGGAGTTTGTGCATTGTCCCCCCCACGTCTGTATGGGTTACCTTCGGGTGCTCCGGTTTCCTCCCATAGTCCAAAGGTGTGCAGGTGAGGATGGATTGGCCCATCTAAATTGTCCCGTAGTGTTCAGGGATGTGTAGGTGTGGTGCATTAATCAGGGGTAAATGTAGAGTAATAGGGGTAGGGGAATGACTCTGGGTGGGTTACTCTTTGGAAAGTCAGTGTGGACTTATTGGGCCGAAAGGCCTGTTTCCACACTGTAGGGAGTCTCTGAGTCTATGATACAATAGCTACATCTATATGTAACTGTTGCTTAAAATATCAGAAAGGATAAGATGAGTTGGAAGCTTATCTTATTTCTTATTGTTATCATCACCATTGAAAGAAAAGTGAAGAATTTTCATAGCACTTCTATTCTCAGAAAACACTAAAGTACTTCACAGTCAAGAAATAATTTTTAAACACAATGACTGTTGTTTTGTAAACAGTCACCAATCTCGGAGCAGCAAGATCCCAGGAATTAAATGAATACTTATATTCGAATAGCGTGTAGTGGTTGAAAGGGAACTGCTGATCAGAGACCAGAAAAATTCCCGTTTCAACTTCAAATAGTGCCATGGGATCTGAATAAGAGGAACAGATAGATGCTGCCTGGGTTTGAGATCTCTTATGAAAGGTAACACCTTCAATAACAGCTTTCTTTTACCAAAACATTGAAGTGTCTACCTGCATGTGTTTGACTACTTGATTTAAAACTAGCTGACACTTACAGAGGAAAGCCCTGAGGCAGTTATACTATGAGGTACTGAGCAGCTTTTCAAAGTGACAAGGAAATATCTTTAAACACACTTGACTGTGTTTGATTCAGACATCGTTGTGTCATGAAAATCATTAGAAATTATTAGCAATGGTTTTCTTGAATAAAAATCATTTCTGCTTGGGAAAGGAGATCAGTATAGAGTACTGCTTATCTGCATTCTTTTTTGTCCCGGTGACTGAATTGCAGACATTAAAAGAATTCGCACAAATTTACAGCACACAATAAGAACATTTGGCCTGTTGTGTCTCTGTGCGAGTGACTCATCTAGTGCCACTCCCCCATGTGCTCCCAATAGCCCTGTACATCCTTCCTTTTGAGATGACAATCTAATTCTCAATTGAAAGTTCCAATAGAATCTGCTTCCACCATTTCTACCATATTGTACTTGCAGAATTACATTTTATTTTGCTCAAAAACTGCATGTATCCATGTAAGATTCTGTAAATCCATTTTTTAGATTAGAATCAGTCTGAACATTGTGGCACAGACAGTGTCACACAGGGTACCTCACACCTTAAATATATTATCTGGGCCGACATGACACCAATTGTTAAAGTTCACTTGAGAATGTAACTTTTAAAAGTGAAGTTCTGCGATTTACAAATGAAATAACTGAAACCAACATGTTCATTCTAAAAGATGAGAGACTTAACAAACTATCAAGGTCTTTTTCAATGTATAATTTCAGTTACATCACACTGTAAACTTTTCCTATAAATTCTGTGTCTTACAATCATGTACTCCACAACCAACTGATGAAGGAGCAGCGCTCCGAAAGTTAGTGCTTCCAATTAAACCTGTTGGACTATAACCCTGGTGTTGTGTGATTTTTAACTGTTGGACTATAACCTGGTATTGTGTGATGTTTAACTTTGTACACTCCAGTCCAACACCAGCATTTCCAAATCATGACCACCATATTCTCAGTTATGTACTCTAGCTCCTATGCACGTGCTGCATGAAGAAAGTTTCTTTGATATATTTTCATTCTGTGATTTGTCAGTTATGTTAAATCTGTGCCCTCTTCTTCTTAATCATTCTACTAATGGGAACAATTTATTCCTACCTATTCTGTCTACACCCCTCATGATTTTACAGTCATAGAGTCATACAGCACAGAAACAGACCCTTTGTCGTTGCAGACCAGTTATTGACCTTGTCCAACTTGCCAGCTTTTGCTCTGAATCCCTAAACCTTCTAAACCATTCCTATTCATGTACCTTCCAGATACCTTTGAAATGTTAGAACTGTATCCTAGCTCCACTACTTCCTCTGGCAGCTTGTTCCATCCATGCACCACCCTGTGTGTGAAACGGTTACCCCTCAGGTCCTTTTTAAATTATTCCCCTGTCGCATTAAACTTATGCCCTCTAGTTTTGGACTCACCCACCCCAAGAAAAATATCTTGGTTATTCACTGTATCTATACCCCTCATGATTTTATAAATCTTGATTAAGTCACCCCTTAGCCTCCAATGTTTCTGGAAGAAAAGCCCTGGCCTATTCAGTCTCTCTCTATAGCTCAAACCTGTCAATTCATTTAGTGATCAAAGAAAATATAGGTGCTGATGTTTGGTCATAGTCGTACAAATGCAGTAAAGTTGTTAGTTGATTCGAGAATTGATAAATTAATCAAGAAATTGAACTGTAAAATCAACTGTGCGAATCAAGATTCTAAATATTTATATATATATATATATATTTAGATTACTTACAGTGTGGAAACAGGCCCTTCAGCCCAACAAGTCCACACCAACCCACCACCCACCCATATCCCTACATATACCCCTTACCTAACACTACGGGCAATTTAGCATGGCCAATTCACCTGGCCCGCACATCTTTGGACTGTGGGAGAAAACCGGAGCACCCGGAGGAAACCCACGCAGACACGGGGAGAATGTGCAAACTCCACACAGTCAGTCGCTTGAGGCGGGAATTGAACCCAGGTCCCTGGCGCTGTGAGGCAGCAGTGCTAGCCACTGTGCCACCGTGCCGCCCCTAATATATATATAAATTGGTAAGAATTATGACAGGCATGCAGTCTCTGACAATCTTCTTAAGGGTAGGATTTAGATCTCACTGTGCCATTTTCAGGAACAACTTCATACACTCACCCTTAGTAACAGGAAATTGTCAAAAAGGCATGTGTTAATGACCGAGGAATTTTATCTATGAATAGACCGCAAAATCAGATGGACAAAAATAGCCTAGATGGTGAATTTACAGAATGTTTTCAGCTTGGTTCCTCAGAACAGCATGTTCTCAAGTCAGCCAGAGAGTATGCAGTAAGAGATCTGGTATTCTGCAATGAAATAGCACTAATTAATGACTTCATAATGAAGGTGCCTCTAGGTTGCAGTGATCAGAGTATGATTGAAATTTATATTAAGCTTGAGGGACAGATGAGTAGGACCAAGATTAATATTTTAAGCTTAAACAAAGACAGTTAGGCGGACATGAGTGATTGGCTAAAATGAACTGGGCAAATTAGGTTAAGTAGTAGGTCAATAGAAAAGCATTGGCAAACATTTATGGGATATTTCAGAATAAGCTGAAAAATTACATTCCAATGAGAAAGAAAAATTTCCAGGAGAGTACCTTTCATCCCCAGTTAACTAAAGAAGTTAAAGAACCAATCAAACTTAAAATAAGAACTTTATAGCTAAGCAAAGATAAGTAGCAGATCAGAAGATCGGATAATTTATATGAATAAGCAAAGACTGACAAAATGATTAATAAAGAGTCGAAAATCAAGTGTACAAGAGAAAGCTAGCTAGGAATAATAAAGCAAATAGTCTAAGCTTCTATAACATTTTAGAAAAGCAAACAGTTAACAAAGACTGCATTGGTCCTACAGAAACAGTCTGGGGGATTATTAATGGGAAATAAAGAGGTGGGAGATGAATTGAGCAGATAGTTTACATTAGTATGTTCATGATAGATTATACAAGTAAACTAACAGAAATAGCTGTAAGTCAGAAGTTGGAAGTGAAGGAGAAATGTAGAAAATTAGAATCCACCAGAGAAGTAATACTGATCAAATTATGAGGACAGTGGACTTATCCTAGGGGTTTAAAAGAAATGGCTAGTCAGATAGCTGATGCATTGAATCTGATTTTCCCAACTTCTCTAGTTTCTGGGACGGGTTCTTTAGATTGGAAATAATAAACATGCCTCTGTTGTTCAAAAAGGGATGGAGATTGAAAACAAGCAACTATAAACTTGTCAGTCTGTGTCTGTCATAGGGAAAATGAAGTAGCTATTCTTAAAGATGTTAATGCAGGGCCTTTTGAAAAAATTAGGATGGTCAGGTAGAATCAATATGACTTTGTGAAAGAAATGTCACGTTTAATGAATTTATTTGAGTTTTTGGTGACGTAATGTGGAATATTGAAAACTAGTGGATGTACCATATTGAGATTTCCAGAAGACATTTCATCAATCATTATTGCGGAAAATAAAATCTCATGGAGTTGGCGGTATTGGTGGGATGGACAGAAAAGTGGCTGGCTAATAGGAAACATTGAGCTATTTTCTTGTTGGAAAGGAATCTGAGTAATGTGGCTATAAGAACCAGACTTGAAGCCTTGAATTTTTATAATTCCGGTAAATGACTTTGAGGAAGATCCTGAAGATGTCATTGTTAACTTTTCCGACAAAGTAGATAGGAAAGTAAGTTGTGAAGAGCACAAAGGGAGTGTACAAAGGAATAAAGATTGGTAAAGTTAGTTGGTAAATGGAGTATAATGTGTGAACATGTGAAATTGTCCAAATGAGTGAGATGAATAAAAAGTAGTTTATCATTTAGATGGTAAGAGATTATGGAGCCCTGGGATGCAGACAGATCTAGATGTCATCATGCATGAATTACAAAATGTTAGAATGGAAATACAGTGACTAATTAGGAAAGCAAATGGAATGTTATAACTTATTGCAAAGGACACTGAATTTAAAAACAGGGATGTTTTGCTTCGGTTGTTCAAAGTGTTGGTGAGACTACACCTAGGGCACTGTGTATAGTACTGGTCTCCTTATTTAAGGATGAGCGTAAATGGGTGGTAAGCAGTTCAGACTCAGTTGCACTAAGCCTGGAATAGGCTAGTTTTCTTATGATTAAACACAGGGCAGGTTAAGCTTGATTCTGCGAGAGGTTAGAAGAGTAAAAGGTAATTTGATTGAAATCTACAAGATTGTGAGGGTCTTTACATGGTGGATGTGAAAAGGATGGCTCCTCTTGCTTAACTGTTCAAAAACAGGGGGTTGCCCATTTAAGACAGAGGGTGGAATATTATAGGAGTCTGATTGATGTAAATTATGGTGGGAATTCAGCAGAAACACATGTTCTTAATGCCTGTCTTGATGTCATGAACAAGTCTTTACATCTTTTAAATATTTTTTGAGCAGGGAGGTGAATTTCTCTTTCAGCAGCAGTGAGTTGCCATTTGGAGGATTTATAGCTTGTTAAATGCCTTAAAAGTACTACTCATCTCATTAATATGCTATTCAGCTTCCTATTTTACCAAATACATTGAAGAAACTAGGTATCAAAAATCCTTGATGTGGAAGCCAGAGCAGTTAGATACCTGGCAAATTCAACTTGCCATTGCTCCAAAGGAACTCCAACATCTCAGGGCATGCTCCATGGGCTGCTGCCTTATGTACCCTACATCCATGAATATTGGCGTACAACATGCTCTAGCCTCTAAGACCCCTCATGGAACATCTCCAAAGGACTTACAGAACACTTCTGTACTTCAATGCTGTGTCAACAGCTATCATTGCTATGCTGCTACAAGGACACTGTATGCTGAGGGATTACAGAGCTCATGGACAGGACCAAACTGCGTCTCCCTCTTGTTTGTTTGTTGTCATAGTACTCAGTTACTTTGAGCCTACCTGGATGCTCACAACATCCCTGCTTGCATTGCCAAGTCTTTTGCACTTTTCTGTCTCGACCAGAGGTACCAAGCTCACAGTGCTAGTCTATTACTGTGCCATTTAGTGCAGATACAAAGCATATGAGGATTGTTAACACTCAATAGTCAGGTCAAGTGAAAAAGCCTTCAGTCAGGGATTTCCAGCATAGTAGATCAAGAGCAGCTTCTGATACCAATCCAGAGGCTTGGACGTGATCAGTCAACTGCTCAAGGTGGTCAGAATCTGGCTCCTATCTGCATAATCTATGAAGAGCCAAATGGTAGACAGTCCATCACTTGTTTTGACATTTTCCAACCAATTCGAACTGTTTCCATTCTGGAATGAGTGAGAGGCGGGTAACATAATACATAAAAATGGCTGGTACAGCTGTTATTTTTGGTGTAGTTAGTGAAACGTCACAAGTGAATGATTAAATGTCATGGACGGCATGCAGGGTTAATGGTTTATGAGGCTGGGGGCTTACAACAGAACAGATGGAGTCAATGGAGGAGAAGAAAATGAAAGAGATGGAGAGTGGATATTGGTGAGAAAACAACCACAAAAGGAAAACATGTCTGGGTCCCTCACCCACCACGGTTCAATAGCAAAATAGAAAGAGGCAGCTGCATGATGAACATACCAGTAGCTCCTCTGACTAAAAAGATGCTCAGCACTACGGAGGAGAAGGAGAGGAGCATCCTGCAACCGGGAAATTCCAGCTGTTGTGAGGGGACCGATGAAGCCCAACCTGAGTCAGGAACCAAGGGGCACCCATCACACCACAACTCCAAGCAGCCGGGAGCAGCGAAGCTCCGAATCAGGAGCAGAGCACAATAGTCCCCCTGTCGGACTCTGAGCCAGACCTTCCTGGCTTTGTTCTCACCCTGAAAGCACCAGATCTGGGCAATCCCCTCAGGGAGAAAGAGGATGGCTACCTCAGTGCAGTTAGTGTCCAACAGTTTACCCACACCACGGGGATACAGGGAATTGCCCAATGACAAGACCTTAGGTGAACAGATATTAGATCTATGAGTAATTATATAAACTCTCAAAATGAGTTTTAAAATTGCCAGTATTAACATGCATAGCAATAAATCTACCATTCAATCTATTTCCACACTGGCTTACCTCGCTAACATCAAAGCGGGCATCCTGTTTCTGCAGGAGTGTGGGATTTTTCTGCAGTTACAGAAAAAGTTCGAGTTTGTGCACCCTTCAATTTGGTCGGGGGCAAATGATTGCCGATCCTCCGGCCTGGGTATTCTGTTGCGAGGAGGCAACTTCACCATGTCCCAGGTCAACGGGATGATGCCTTATGTACAAAAGTGCTCTTCTGAGGCTAGTTAACATATATACTCCAGTGGTAATGAATGAGAGCTGGCCATGGTGCAGATGCTCCCACTGCTGCTGACCTTGTACAGGCCGATCATTCTGGGTGGAGTCTTCAGCTACATCATTGATGGGGATGGACAACCCAGAGAGGCAGACGGCAAACAGGGCACCTAATGGAAACTGCGGTCCTGCAGACCAAGTGCAGTGTAGATACATCTGATTGTGGGTCTATCCACTCAAGGAAAGACTTTCTATTTGTGTCCCACATGATCTTAGTCAGATCCATCAATGTCAAGCTGGTGTTCTCCAACCATTGTCTCCTGCTGGCCGACCGTCATATACAGGTTGGCCAGGGGGCTGGCAAAAGGAATGTGGAAGCTGGACATGAAACTGTTGACCCCAGAAAACATTGAGGAGCTCAAAAGGGATTACTGATTGGAGAAAGGCCAATTTTGACGGTATAAAGCCAGAACTTTTAAAAGCTGATTGGAGGCAGATGTTCACAGGTAAAGGGATGGCTAGAAAATGGGAAGCCTTCAGAAATGAGATGACAAGAATCCAGAGAAATTATATTCCTGTCAGGGTGAAAGGGAAGTCTGGTAGGTATAGGGAAAGCTGGATGACTAAAGAAATTGAGGGTTTGGTTAAGAAAAAGAAGGAAGCATATGTCAGGTATAGACAGGATAGATTGAGTGAATCCTTAGAAGAGTATGAAGGAAGTAGGAGTATATTTAAGAGGGAAATCTGGAGTGCAAAACTAGGACATGAGATAGCTTTGGCAAATAGAATTAAGGAGAATCCAAAGGGTTTTTACAAATATATTAAGGACAAAAGGGTAACTAGGGAGAGAATAGGACCCCTCAAAGATCAGCAAGGTGGCCTTTGTGTGGAGCCACAAAAAATGGGGGAGATACTAAATGAATATTTTGTATCAGTATTTACTATGGAAAAGGACATGGAAGATATAGACGGTAAGGAAATAGATGGTGACATCTTAAAAAATGTCCAGATTACAGAGGAGGAAGTGCTGAAGTCTTGAAATGGTTAAAGGTGGATAAATCCCCAGGACCTGATCAGGTGTATCCGTGAACTCTGTGGGAAGCTAGAGAAGTAATTGCAGGGCCTCTTGCTGAGATATTTATGTCATTGATAGTCATAGTGAGATGCCAGAAGACTGGAGGTTGGCAAACGTGATGCCACTGTTTAAGAAGGGTGGTAAAGACAAGCCAGGGAATGATAGACTGGTGAGCCTGACCTCAGTGGTGGGCATTTCCCCTTCCCCCACCTCACCCCAGTTCCAAATTTCCAGCTCAGCACTGTCCCCATGACTTGTCCTACATGCCTATCTTCTTTTCCACCTATCCATCCCACCCTCCTCCCTGACCTATCATCTTCGTCCCCTCCCCCACTCACCTATTGTACTCTATGCTACTTTCTCCCCACCCCCACCCCCCTCTCATTTATCTCTCCAACCTTCAAGCACTCTGCCTGTATTCCTAATGAAGGGCTTTTGCCCGAAACGTCAATTTTACTGCTCCTCGGATGCTGCCTGAACTGCTGTGCTTTTCCAGCACCATGAATCCAGAATCTGGTTTCCAGCATCTGCAGTCATTGTTTTTACCAAGTTGTTGGAGGGAATCCTGAGGGACAGGATGTACATGTATTTGGAAAGGCAAGGACTGATTAGGGATAGTCAACATGGCTTTGTGCATGGGAAATCATGTCTCACAAACTTGATTGAGTTTTTTGAGGAAGTAATAAACATGATTGATGAGGGCAGAGCAGTAGATGTGATCTATATGGACTTCAGTAAGGCATTCGACAAGGTTCCCCATGAGAGACTGATTAGCAAGGTTAGATCTCATGAAATACAGGGAGAACTAGCTATTTGGATACAGAACTGGCTCAAAGGTAGAAGATAGAGGGTGGTGGTGGAGGGTTGTTTTTCAGACTGTAGGCTTTGTGATCAGTGGAGTGCCACAAGGATCTTTGTCATTTACATAAATGATTTGGATGCAAGCATAAGAAGTACAGTTAGTAAGTTTGCAGATGACACCAAAATTGGAGATGTAGTGGGCAGCGAAGAGGGTTACCTCAGATTACAACAGGATCTGGACAAGATGGGCCAATGGACTGAGAAATGGCAGATGAAGTTTAATTCAGATAATTGTGAGGTACTGCATTTTGGGAAAGCAAATCTTAGCAGGACTTATACACTTAGTGGTAAGGTCTCAGGAATGTTGCTGAACAAAGAGACCTTGGAATGCAGGTTCATAGTTCCTTGAAAGTGGAGTCACAGGTAGATAGGATAGTGAAGAAGGCGTTTGGTGTGCTTTCCTTTATTGGTCAGAGTATTGAGTACAGGAGTTGGGAGGTCATGTTGCGGCTGTACAGGACATTGGTTAGGCCACTGTTGGAATATTGCGTGCAATTCTGTTTTGCTTCCTATCGGAAAGATGTTGTGAAACTTGAAAGGGTTCAGAGAAGATTTACAAGGATGTTGCGAGGTTGGAGGATTTGAGCTATAGGGAGAGGCTGAACAGGCTGGGGCTGTTTTCCTTGGAGCATCGGAGGCTGAGGGGTGACCTTATAGATGTTTACAAAATTATGAGGGGCATGGATAGGATAAATAGACAAAGTCTTTTCCCTGTGGTCGGGGAGTCTAGAACTAGAGGGCATAGGTTTAGAGTGAGAGGGAAAAGATATAAAAGAGACCTAAGGGCAACCTTTTCACACAGAGGGTGGTACATGTCTGGAATGAGCTGCCAGAGGATGTGGAGGAGGCTGGTACAATTGCAGTCTTTAAGAGGCGTTTGGATGGGTATATGAATAGGAAGGTTTGGAGAGATATGGGCCGGATGCTAGGAGGTGGGACTAGATTGGGTTGGGATATCTGGTCGGCATGGACGGGTTGGACCGAAGTGTCTGTTTCCATGCTGCACATCTCTATGACTCTATGATGGAGAACCTTGAGTCTACAGCGGACTGATTGTAAACAGTGTTGGAGAAGATCAAGAGGTTCTTTATCCTCAAAGGTGTTCAGAACGTACGAGAGAGATGGAGAAAACTGTCCAAACTCCAGAAAAGCATGCAGAACCTACTCTTGCTGCAGACAATGTGGGTAGATGTTATGGAGGACCTCCAGGAGGTGAAGAGCCAACAAGCCTCGCTCTTTGCCTCAGAAGTCTCCCAGATAATCTTCCAATCAAGGGTCCAAACCATTGAGCAGGATGAGACATGCTCATTTCTTCTTCCAGAAGGGGCGCAGGGCAAGCTCTGTGAATAGTCAGCCAGGAAGATGGCTCAGTAATGTCATCTAAGTCTGACATTCTGAGGATCAGTAAATCCTTTTATGCCAGGCTGTATCACACAAAGGTCACAGACAATGCGTGGAAGAGGCTGGATGAGCTGACCAAGGCCCTTGAGTCTTTCGAAAAGAATAAGGCTCCTAACAGTGATGGCCTGGTGGCCAATTTTCCATTCAGCTCTATGAGACTTGATTGGCCAGGATCTGCTGGAGATGTACGACAGTTTGCTTCTGACAGGTACCACGTGCAAATGTCTCACTTACAAGTGGAATAGGGGAGGGAGGCAATTAGAAATTGGTGACCAATTTCACTGCTGAATGCAGACTACAAAATCCTGTCTAAGATCATGGCCAAATGGGTCAGATCTGCTCTGAGATTGATGATTCACTCCAACCAAACCTGTACTGCACTGGGTTGGGTGTTGTCTGAGAGCCTCGTGCTCCTCAGGGATACGATTGCATTCCTTATAGGACAGGAGGGTGGATGCCTGACCCATCAGCCTGGACAGGATATCACACCTCTGTGACAAAGAGTGAGGCTTGCTGGGTCTTCACCTCCTGGATGTCCTCCATGACCGACCCTCATTGTCTGCAGCAGGAGTAGGTTCTGCATGCTTTTCTGGAGTTTGGACAGTTTTCCCCATCTCTTTCAGCCTTTGACAGAATATCACAACCTACACACTCTCTAAAATGAGCTTGAGGGAGGGAGTCTGCAATTGGATCCAACCGCTCTACCCTAACATGGTTAGTGCAATCTCAGAACAGAAAGTTTTCTGATCAGATCTGAAGTAAGACAGAGCTGCCCACTCTCCCCTGTCTTGTTTGCATGTTGCATAGACCCTTTTGTTGAGTCCATTGGGAACAATGTGAGCCTGAGAGGGGTGACTATTCCAGGCAGCAGAGGCCTGTAGGTTAAAGCCTCCCTGTACCTGGGTAACCACCATTTTCTGATCTGATCTGCTGTCAGTGCGCAGACTCATGACCATCTGAGACCAGTTCAAACTGGCCTCGGGAACCAAAGTAAATCGAGGCAAGAGTGATGCTATTTTCTTTTGGAGCTGGGCCGATCAATCTTTTATCCCCTTGTTGGTCTTCAAGGAGCTGACCTCAACTGAGTGTTGCAGACTGGCACATTCCAATGTTCAGGACTTTGTGCTGTGGCTTGTACTAAACTTGGAGCAGCTGCAGCCAAGATGCAATGGGGTAAGGCTATTGTCTTAGTTCTTTCTGCTAAAGTTAAATGGGATCTGTTCAGTTACTGAACTGCCCCAATTCCATACACATCTGTAAATATAATCTTATACAAGTAAAAAATGCCTTTGGTTTTTTTTTACTGGATAGAATCAAACTCCAAAGTTGTACGGTTTAATTGCTGGGGTGGCATGGTGGCTCAGTGGCTAGCACTGTTGCCTTACAGCATCAGGGTCCCAGGTTCTATTCCAGCCTTGGGCGACTGTCTGTGGGGAGTTTGTATATTCTCCCCATGTCTGCTTGGTTTCCTCCCACAATCCAAAGATATGCAGGCCAGATGAATTGGCCATACTAATGTACCTAACTAGTGTTAGGTACATTAGTCAGAGCAAAATAGGTCTGGGTGGGTTACTCTTCTGATGGTCGGTGTAGACTTGTTGGGCTGAATGGCCTATTTCCACACTGTGGAGAATCTAATCTAATCAACTGAACTGCTACAGTGACAATGTATATAAATGTTTCTTTATGACTAAAGTTTATTTTTGAAATTTAAAAAAATAGCAGTCGTATTCCATCTAAACTTCCCCAGAAATGTCAACACCTAAAAGACACATATCTACGAACTCTCTCACTCGGGGCATTGCAGTCCTGATAACAAAGCTTTCAAAGAATACTCGTTGAGCCAATCGACCAATGCATCAGTTCACTGAAAGACCCAGGTGAGCTGCAAAGTAAAGCTAGGTGCTTTGGAACTGATTGGAATTGGATTTTGCTCTGACATAGAAAAATAAGCTAGTTGTTTGTTGAGCCTGTAGTAAGTCTTAAATTCTAATAAGGTATACAAATTGCTGCTAAAATTGTTATAATATATTGAAAGTAACATAATATAATTAAATAATTAAAACTGATTAAGGATTGCAGCTCAAATGATGTATCGGCTTTGAATACCATTGTGATACAGAACACCATGTCTGGAGTAAGTGTTTGACATTTGAGCAACTTTGGCTCAGAGTTAATAATCTGGAGTTGGCACTGTAATGCATTAGGAATGAAAAAAGTTACCTGGATTCTTTGTACCAGGAAGCAGTCACACCATTTATGTTAGGGTCTTCTGATTTGGTCAGTGGTCAGGGAAAGGAGGCTGAGATTGCAAATGAAGCAGGTTTGGATATCCAGAGGGCAGAAATGTCAGCCTTTGCAATTGTTCGATGGGTTTCAAGTTCTCTCAGTCTGTTTGAATGACATGGGGTGAGCATCAGGCTGGTTGAGCTAACTGATCACCGCACCACGATTCAGAAAAGCATGCAACTGGGGGCATCTAAAGGGAATGTAGTCATAGTAGGTGATTGTACAGAGCCATTGAATAATTTTAAGGCAGAGGTGGATAGATTCTTGTTTGGCAGAGAATCATGAGTTGTCAGGGAAAGATGGGAATGTGCAAATTGTAATGCAAATAGATCAAATAGATCAGCCAGGATTTTAGTGAGTTGCAGAGCAGAGTCATGGTGTTAACTGCTCCTATTTCATACATTTACAAGTTCACATATATGTTCCTTATAGCTGCAGTAGATCCATCTTTGGGAATGCCATGGAGGTACATAATCCAAAACAGCATTCAGTACCTTTATTCTGTTAAAATTCAAATCCTGGCTTGCCACTA
Source organism: Hemiscyllium ocellatum (assembly GCF_020745735.1). Lineage (NCBI taxonomy): Eukaryota > Metazoa > Chordata > Chondrichthyes > Orectolobiformes > Hemiscylliidae > Hemiscyllium > Hemiscyllium ocellatum. Next base: position 57,471,389 of record NC_083407.1, on the reverse strand, counting down.
ATCAACAATTAATTGTGGACTGAGATGGAATGAAGATAACAGTGTGGGAATTGAGCTTAGATGTGTCAAATCAGTTTCAGGTTGAGCAATAAAGCTCAAAAGCTGAGCAATAAAGGAGTGAAAGCCTTTATAAAGACTTATGTCTCTCTACAAGTTGTTAAAATGTAGTAGATATTAATAATGTCCCAATTTAAAGGGAATTCATTAATAGAAATATTGGGGTGCAAATCCTGCTTAGCATCCACAAAGAAAATAGTGCCCTTGTTTGCCGTACCAAACAGTAGTTCTTTGTGTGATGCATTACAGACTGATTAATGCTGCTGATACCTAACAATGTAAACAAGATACTGTCTGTCTGGAACCTGAACTGTGGATACTGGTCTCAGGCCAGTAGCTGCAGTGCAATGCAGCTTGACATTACAAATTACCCATTCCAATGAAAAATAATTAAATCTTAAAGCACTCGGGTGTAATAACCCAACAGTTTCCAAACTAATTACATCCAATTTAAGAACCCTATATGGTTATTTTTTATTAAAATAAACTGTAAACAGCCAGGTAGAAAGCAAGACAAGCATGAAAATAAAAACAGTTTTGTTTTTAAGTGGCACTTCTGTTTCATGTCACTAATTGAAGCAGCAAGTAATTCACACACCAACCTCTATGATTTACAGCTGAAGGGAACTTCAAATTATTACGCCCCAAATTTAAAGATTTACACAAAATCTCACAGGAATGCATTCATTTTTGTTGTCACGGTAAAGGGAGAAATGGAGAAAAATTGAGTTGGTCTAATTCACTTGTCTCTTGTTACCAAATCCTGTTTCTACAATATTGTAACAGAACATCCAGCAGTAGATGAATAAGGTGAGGGAAGGTACTGACTCAGGGAGCAGTTGTGCCAGGATCTCCATGAACACTTGGTCAGTGTGGGAGAGCAGCTGGAGCAATGGAATGGACCCTCTGTAAAACAAAATGGTGTCTATGGTGGAATGAGGGCTCGAGGAAGGATGGAGCAGAAAGACAAACAATTCCTCAAACCAATATAAACTACAACTTCATTCCAGGAAAATACTTCCTCATTTAGCCTTAATTTCCATTCATGTTTGTAATGACCTGATGCCATTGGAATAAAGAATCCTTACTTTGTGATCTTTGGGCTTTCCATTTGTTCCAATCACCTGTTATGGAATATCATCAGGCCATATTAGACTGGCCAAATTATAGCTTGTTTCATTGTAATGGTACACAAACAAGATAGGCAAAGTTTCTTAAAGTTTTAACTGCTTGGTCTTCTGCCAAGCAGGCAGTATAGCATTATGACAGTGGCAGATGATACAGCCAGTTTCCTCCCTCACCTAAAACAGCCATCCCAATAATGAAACGCTCTCTGCCATTGAATTGTTAATATTAAGACCCTCACCTCAGAAAATTAACTTAGATTAGAAAATTAGGTAGGGGAATTGTACAAATTGCGTCCTACCAAATATCAGCTATGATGCAGAAAAAAAATCTTTCCCACGAATTCTTGGAAAAATATTTACAATTCCAAAAGATTATTCTATAAGAGGTCTGCCACAGTGAAATATTTTATATGAAATATTAATTTCAGTTACACCAGTAGAAAATAATAAACTTTAATGCTCATTTATTAATTACATGATTGCAGAAAAATGTTTATTCAAACATGATTAGTGTTCAGTGTGATGTGAATACGATTAAATTTTTCACATAGTGAAATTTTTCTTATGAAATTTAATTCTGAATCTTGTTTTGCCTTTTCATTCATTCAGATTTTGGATGGATTTAATATTGTATTTCACTCAATTTTTGTTCACTTAATTTTATACATATGCTTGGTGTGTAAATCTGAAATCAAAACATGTGAAAGCAAAACGCATGAGAGGTAGTTGATTAATTGATAAAGTCAAATTTTCTCCATGGATGGCTATGTCCTTGGCAGACATCTGCAATATACTAATTAAGTATAGACTACAACCTGCACTTATGGGACCCTTTTCTGCTTTTACATACTTGTGCTGTTTGAAGATACCTCATCAAAAAGCATCATGTTGTTGATTTCTTTGTGCATTTTTTTGCTTGCAATTCATCATCCATACTCAAACATCGCATCATGTAATCCCTGCTCATCTCACAGTTAGAGTTTCTTAGTTTACGTGTTGAGGCTTAAACGCATTCAGCCTGTTTTTTAAAAAATCTCCTGTCTCCGATAGTCACATGGGTTAGCAGAGTTCTGGCACCCAGTAACATTCAGTTGGTTCATGGGAGGTGACTCTTGTCTAGTCTGGTTTAGCCCAGCAGGGAAGCCCTCTTATTACAGTGCAGTGGTCTTTCTAAGAAGAAAATAGCAGTTGACGGAAGCGTTACTGTTTTGCCTCTAAGCTCACATGTCAACTTGGTTGACATAGTTTAAACAAATGATGCACAAAATTTGCATTTGGATTATATATAAACATTTGATATCAAGAGGTTCAGACATTTCATGAGAAATGATGCAGCCTGATTATCAGCAGTATAGGATATATATTTCCCATTCTAACTGGAGACCACATGTACAAAAAAAGTCCACTTCTAAATAACACTCCTACTGGGAATCACTAACCATCCTGTAGTATATCACTTTGGTTTTCTTGCGTTTTTAAAACTGAAATCTCTAATATAAAAAGTTTTTAAAAATATTGTAGTGGTGTTTCAATGTCATTGATTATCTTATTATCCCTTGTGGATTTATTATTTCAATATCTGAAATTCCACTTCTTTTTTTACAAGAACAGTCTCCAAATGGTAATAAAAGTTTCAAAGTGCAATATATTTATTTCTCCATTTAGTCAACAGTCCACAAATCACTTGGGAAATTAACACAACAGTTTTTAAAATTTTAAAAGGCAAATCCTTGAACATAGGACTGCTAATCTATTGTATCTCTATCCAAATTAAATATTCACATTATTATTAGTGCAGTTTTCCTTTACAGGCTGAAAAACTTGCTTTTTGATTGAATATTTTGATTGAATGTGTCGCCATTGGAAGCTATAGTGAAGAAAATGATGATGGTCTGTGGAAAGATGGGAAGTGAAACACGTTTGCACAGAATGGACAGTAGCAGATTGATGGCCTATTTTACACTTTCCCACATTTTCCTCTAATTCTTTATCCTTTTTGCCATGTCCTTCTTTCGTGCAATATAAAATGTTCATATTTTTAGAGTTCGTAATTTTCAATCAGTGGTTGGTTTTTGCAACTAATATTGAGGGAATAAAATAAATCAACATTAATATGCTTGGATGTGATAAACAGGAAAATCTGATTGAGAATGCCATGCCTGGAACTGCCATAAATATCCTGATTTAGTTCTTTATGCACAAATGTATTGAATGAGAAAAAAAATCAAGACCAGCATTCCTTCCATGTCACAACTGTTAGCAACTTTTCAGGGCATTCTAATTTTGTCGGTTTATTTGGAATCATGAAACTAAATGTTCCTATTATATTTACGTAGGTCAAAAGTCGTGAATAAACTGAACCGTATGCAATATCATCAGCACCTTGATTAAGAAGCATTCAAGAGTTGGAGAATGTACACAGAAAAATCCTAACCTAATACAAAATCTCTGAGATATAAAGAAAGCCTGGAGAACCTGATCTTCTCAGCATATAAAGGGGATGTCTGGGAAGTGTTTAAATGGTTATGTGCTATAACCAGATCTTGGGTGAAGTTCCCCAGTTTTGATGTTTCCAGGTGAAATACTCCAAATTGTTAAGCTCCCAGGTGAGGTAGGATGAACAGGTTCTCTTTATTCAACCCGTCCCCTTTACTGGTTGAAACAAAGTTACTATTTTCACTCAGACATCAATGAACTTGTTTTAAAACCAACCCATTTAACCAGGTTTTCTCAAACTAACAAGAAGAGTGAGTTTATTAAGTAGTAACCACAAGAAATACTAACACACACATGCATGCGCACGCACACACACTCTCTCTCACACACACACACACACACACACACTATAAATAAGACATGAGGCTTAAAAGATAAACGTTTTTAAAATACATAGATCAGGCCTTGAATTGTGAAGAGTGCATAGTCGAGTTTTGTAGTTGTTGCAGTGAAGAGTGACACTGGTGGTTGAACAGTCAAATCAGTCTAACCTATTTTGAGATTCTTGCTTTTGTAGATTAGCTGAAGCTTCTTTGTTCCAATTCAATTTTATGAATTGTTTCTCAGCACACAGAGTGCAGCAATACAGGAGTAACTAGAGGGTGGTTCTTCAGTCGTGAGGTACTCAGCATAACAACATTGGAACACAGGCTGTTTTACATGAGTCTTCAGTCCCACTAGTCCAATCCAACTGATTTTTACCCCTCATCTTTGTAATAGAATCCCTACAGTGTGGAAGCAGGCCATTCAGCCCATTGAGTCCACACTTACCCTCTGAAGAGCACCCCCTTACCCTGTCCCTGTAACCCTGCATTCCCCATGGCTAATCCACCTACCCTACAGATCTCTGGACATGAGGCAATTTAGCACAACCAATCCACCTAAGCTACACATTTTTGGACTGTAGGAGGAAACCGGAGCATCCAACGGAAACCCACACAGACACAGGGAGAATGTGCAAATTTGCCCAAAGCTGGAATTGAACCCAGCTCTCTGGTGCTGTGAGGCACCAGTGTGAACCACTGAGCCACAATGGGGAAAAAGAAGATGTCTCTGTAGTTTGGAACATTATTTATAGAGTGATGGTTGGCTGTTTGGCAGGGAAACATCAACCCATTGTAATCTTCATAACCACAAGAAATCACAGTCAAGCCTGTTAGCAGTTTTTTTTTGACACTTTGGATATTACTTTCCATCATTCTTTCTCCCTTCACATCCACTTATTTTATGTCCAAAGTGATTTCTTGCCTAGTTCAGCCTTCTTTTTGAAAACACATTTTGGAATTACAAGTTTAAAATAACCACAGTACGTAGGTGTTCTGACTCATCATCACAACTGTAGTATAGAAAAGATAAGTTTATCATTTGTGGTACTGCCTTTCACTATGTCTAAGATTCCTGTAGAACGTTATGATCCCAGGTGATAATACCACTGGGCAAATCAGGTCCCAGAATGAAAAATGGCTTGACAGATCCTTTTTTTTTCCATTTTAGTTAATGTTGTGGTCAATTACTGAAGCATAGTCATAGAACAATGCACAAGTTATTAACATGAAAACTGAGATTTATTACACAAACGAAAACAAAGTTTTCAAATATATAGCAGTTTTTAAGATATTAAAACATAGGCCAAAACAAAATCTTATCCAGTTTCCCCTATTACTTCTCCATATCAGATCTTTACGTTCAATGCAACTGATTTGCTGAGTTCTTAGACAAGAATTATGAAGTTTTCTTACATGAATACTGGCAAAACAGAGCTTTGAATATTTCAGATCCTAATAATCTCCAGATTTCTAATCCAAACCTCCTGGTCTAGAAGTTTTACAAACTGAAATTTTACACTGAGGTAACTGTGTTTTCCATAAACTGTTCTATATTTGTTTGGGACCAAATGAGGAGTTCTTCAAATTGCTCTAAATTCTCTTAATCTATGGAATTCCATAGATAAAATCAATCCTAAATGATCCTGATCTCAAGACAAGCTAATGATCTCAATGTTTTCCCAGTGTGTCATAAACCACCAAGTAAAACAATTTTCCACTAATATTTCCTATATTCTGCAGCACTTGTGTACCTGCTACATTGGAAGGGTCCAGGTGCCTTACAAAGCTAGTTATTGGAGGACATTGACTTAGCATTTTGACCAAAGCTAACACATTCTCTATTACATCACTGTTCCAGAAGAGTTTTTGATTTTTTTCTTTACCTGAAGAAAGGTATTCATCCTCACATGCCATTATTTTAAAACTCAAACACTGAATATTGTTTATGTATATCAGGCTCCTTTCATTGCAAGAAGCCAATAACTTTTTAAGGTATTTGAATTCCATGACAAATTGAAAAGATCACAAATAAAGATGTCAAGTTTAAGACTTGTCCTATAATAAACAAGATGGGAGCAATATTAATGAAACAGTCTTATATAGGTAATTTATATTTTAAACTATAGAAAAAACACACATTCAACTGTTTAAGAAACAAACCAACACCCTGGTGGATGATTACATTTTACTGTATCTCATAAAACAATAGACAATAGGTGCAGGAGTAGGCCATTCTGCCCTTCAAGCCTGCACCACCATTCAATATGATCATGGTTGATCATCCTTAATCAGTATCCTGTTCCTGCCTTATCTCCATAACCCTTGATTCCACTATCCTTGAGAGCTCTATCCAACTCTTTCTTAAATGAATCAGAGATTGGGCCACCACTGCCCTCTGGGGCAGAGCATTCCACACAGCCACCACTCTCTGGGTGAAGAAGTTTCTCCTCATCTCTGTCCTAAATGGTCTACCCTGTATTTTTAAGCTGTGTCCTCTGGTTCGGCACTCACCCATCAGCAGAAACATGTTTCCTGCCTCCAGAGTGTCCAATCCTTTAATAATCTTATATGTCTCAATTAGATCCCCTCTCAGTCTTCTAAACTCAAGGGTATACAAGCCCAGTCGCTCCAGTCTTTCAGCGTAAGGTAGTCTCACCATTCCAGGAATTGACCTCATGAAACTACGCTGCACTCCCTCAATAGCCAGAATGTCTTTCCTCAAATTTGGAGACCAGAATTGCACACAATACTCCAGGTGTGGTCTCACCAGGGCCCTGTACAGCTGCAGAAGAACCTCTTTGCTTCTAAGTGGGCATTTCACTCTCCAGGAACAAGCCAAAAGCTATCTTCAGGTTTCCCCTTTGCCAGCCAGATAACTTCTCATCCCCAAACTGACTTACACAGTAAATGTTACCATAGAGATTGCTCCCTCTAGCCAAAACTAGATAAATTGCACAGCCTTGTTTAAATCCTTGCATACTTTGTCTCTTCAATCTTAACATGAACATTCAACCAGATTCTGTGTGGTGAATAAAAAGGAACGGTTGCCCCTACCTCTCTGCCTTTTCTCTCTCAGAATTTCGCAGACTGACCTGCTTAAAGGGCTCAGGGATAGTTGATGAAAAATGCTGTAAGATTGGACTAAATTGGCTTGCAATTGTTTTTCCCAGTCAAAGCCCATCTCAATTTCAATGTAAAGATTTGCATGTAGTAAAAAATAATCATATCGTTCAGACAACTCATACTGCCCCAGCCTCAGCAAAATAGTTCAATGTTCAGAAACATAACTGGCTCCCCACAAATGCAGGGTACACATGTGACAGTGAGAGGGCCACATCACAATGCTGTGAATCAATAGGAAGCAGCTCAATTCTATTCCATTAATATCCAGATGATCCCTGATCACTGATACAACTTTTTGGAGGTATGTACCTGTATGAGTTCTAAATATGTAAAGGTTGATGTGTTGAGGGTTCAGGTGCATTACCGGCAACATGGCTGATGACACCTAGCTTATGCAGTGCCCAGATACAATGCTGTCCATGCTGCAAGCTAGGAATACTACAGCGAGTATCTCATCTCTTGACTCCCCAAAGCCTATCCACCATCTGCATGGCACAAGTCAGAAGTATGATGGAATACTCCCCACTTGCCTGGATGAGCGCAGCTCCAACAACACTCAAGTAGCTTTATACCATCCAGGACAAAGAAGCTTGCTTGATTGGCACTACATCCACAAGCACCACTCTGTCTATCACCAATGCTCAGTAGCAATGGTGTGTACTGTCTACAAGGTGCACTGCAGAAATTCACCAAAGATATTCAGACAATATCTTCCAAACCCATCATTACTTCCATCTATAAGGACAAGGGCAGCAGATATATGGGAACACCACCTTCAAGATCCCCTCCAAGCCACTTACCATCCTGATTTGGAAATATATCACCAGTCCTTCACTGTCACTGGGTCAAATCCTAGAAATGCTTCCATAATGGCATTGTGGGTCAACCCACAGTAGGTGGTTTGCAATGGTTCAAGAAGGTAGCTCACCATTACCTTCTCAAGGGCAACTAGGGATGGGCAATAAAATGCTGACCAGCCAGGGACACCCACATCCCACAAATGAATAAAAGAAACCCATGATTGAGCAAAGAACAGAATTGGTAAGTATATAATTCTGTTACTTGGATGCTCTAGTATAGTCCAAACAGGATGTGCTGCATCATCCGGGTGTGCTGTGCTATTCCAGTACAATTGGAACACACAACATGCTGACGTGATAAATGCTGAGGAACCAGGGGAGTGGGAGCAGCCTTCCAAGGTAAATGATTTGGACATTTGTGCATGTCAGAGCTCAGCTGCATTGGCACTACAAGCCAAACAGGATGGCTAGTTCTAATGCATGAGAACTGGGTACAGCAGACCATCATGGAATGTTAAGTAGTTATATGGTTAGGATGTCAGACTTTTATGTGCATGACAGGGATCAATTGCAAACTCTACTTCATTTTGTTTATGTTCGCTTTTGCTGGGTGCACATAAATGGTCAATTTGAAATTGCCCAACTGTTTGACTGCAGGTAATGTTCCCCTACTGGATAAGACAATGTGACAGTTTCGGTGAGCATTGGGTACTGAGTAATGGTAACTTTGTAAAGATGTTTACATCGGATTTGCTACCAATAGGTAACCTGTGTGGCGTTGTGGGTAAATAGCAACAAGAGTGAGAGAATAGCTTGTATGCACAAGGGAGTGTCAGCCACAAGCAACGAGGGTTTTGTGGCTGCTGTGCCATTATGTTTCTGGTGACGGGACATACTGGATTGCCAATCTTTGTCCTATTGTAAAGATGGCATGCACACAAGGATGGTGGTCTTTTAAAGGATATCTACTGAGCGACAGGTTGTTCTAGGAACACCAAGTGGTAAGATGGTGATGGAAATGGGTATGAGGCATGCCACAGGGGTGGAGTAGGCAGTTAATGACATGAGTTTGTGACATACGACAGTAAAACCTGCCAAAAAAACTCAACTTCACTTAGCCAAGAAAAAGATTCAGACTGCGACTCTCCACTCAAAAGATTATGGATGCTATTAATTTCAGCTTTAAAGACTGATATCAATAGATTTGTTTTAGGTAAGGATATCAAAAATATGGAGATAAACTGGATCACAGAACATAGTACAGGCCCTTCAGCCCTCGATGATGCGCCAACCTGTGAAATCAATCTGAAGTCCATCTAATCTACATTATTCCATTCTCGTCCATATGCCTATCCAATGACCATTTAAATGCCCTTAAAGTTGGCAAGCCTATGACTGTTGCAGGCAGTGTGTTCCATGCCTCTACTCTTTGAAGAAAGAAACCATCTCTGTCCTATATCATTCACCCCTCAATTTAAAGCTACATCCCTTCGTGCTAGCCCTTGCCGTCTAAGGAAAAAAGCTTTCACTATCCACCCTATCTAACCCTCTTATATATCTCAATTAAGTCACCTCCCAACTTTCCTCTCTCTAACGAAAACAGCCTCAGGTCCCTCAGCCTTTCCTAATAAGACTTCCCCTCTATACCAGGCAACATCCTAATAAATCTCCTCTGAACTCTTTCCAAAGCTTCCATATCCTTCCTAGAATGCAGTGACCAGACCTGTACGCAATACACCAAGTGCAGCTGCACCAGAGTTTTGTACAGCTGCAGCATGGCCTCATAGCTCCAAAACTCAATCTCTCTACCAATAAAAGCTAACACGCCATATGTCTTCTAACAACTCGATCAACCTGGGTGGCAACTTTCAAGGATCTATGTACCTCGACACTAAGATCTCTCTGCTCATCTACACTACCAATGGAGTTGAAGGGCAGATCAACCCTGAGTTAATTTACTAGTGGTGGGAAAGAGACCTGAATGGCCTACTCTTGTTAGGATGTCCTAAAAGATTAAGATAGTCTCAGACTTGATCCTTGATAACAAAATAATAATGTTCATCATTGTATGATGAATTCTGAGTGGTGATAAAATGCCAAAATTGGAGAGGAGAACCAACTTGGAATCTTCTTCATAATAATGGAACATTGACCGCTGCATATGTGGACATTTGAAAGAACAAAACTTTAAATAACTACTAACATTTATTGTGACAGCATACATCACAACAATTGTCTTTAATATAGAAAATATCCTCAGGCACTCACAAAGAAAGAAGAAAACATGGATAATTGTGCTGTTCCATTTAAAGACTTTTTTTTGACCCCGCAAATCAAAATTGCCTCTATAATGTTTCATAATTGTTATGTATGTGTATGGCTTACTATACAATCAACCAGGTACTACTAATGTTTCAAATTTAAGATGATGAATTTTGTTTTATGTAAGTCATTTGCCTCATCCACTGGGATTTGAGGAAATAGAGGTTTAACAACATTGACAGGAGGCAAATTGGACTAAGTTGAAGCAATCAATGCAGTCTATTCTATCCAGGATCAACCATACAGCTTAAAACAAAATGTTAAATCTTTTTAATTGGAACGAAAGAATGTGAAATGATTGGACATTTTATCATCACCTTTTAGTCCATTCTGGGACTTAAGATACAAGCATTTCTCAATTTTAGACCTTAAAATGTCAGCAAATCTCTTATTGCATTCTCTCTTTACTGAAAATTGGATTATCCCTGAATCAATGTATAATCGGGGTCTAGAGAAGTCAGCAGCAGAACTGTGGAAAATTGGTCAAGAAGTCTCATTTGTTGCATTTAAATTCTCCAAATACTTCTTTCATTCTTTATTTTGTACAAGAGCAATGGAATGTGAGGAACAGCTGAAGGCAATCTTATGATTCAATGATGCCTCCCTGCAGGTTGTCTTCCCATCTGCCCAGGCAAAGAGGGAGATCCTATTTCTCTAAATGCAGAGGGAGAGAGCAGCCTCACAGACAAAATGTGGATAGAGATCACAAAAGATGGAAATGACTGCAGAGTCATCCATCGAATCGGACTTCAATGTTTCAATGACTTGCCATGATCTCATAATGTTTACCTTAAAGGTCTGTGACTGAGTGGGGTGGATGTGAGATTGGTGGAAAGGACGAGCCAATGCAATCAGTAGCAATGGCTGCGAGAGTATTATTTGTCAGATGGTAGGTTCTCAATGAGTTTCTCTGTCCAAGTTATTTTCTCTGAGTTGTTGTTATGGAGGAAAATACCTTTGGCCATATCATAGATTATGAAGCTAGTATCAGCATACACAAGCATGCTTTTTGGCAGACAAGAAAAAATGAATAGTTCTGTGCTTGCAGAAAAAGTATGCAGCACCTGAAGAAAAGGGTCAAAGTGGCATTTCTTACTTTTCTGCCAACCCCGCTGCCTATTTAAAAATATTCTGTAGAAATTGGAGGCCTGTAAGTGGACTGGTCCATTGCTGATAATGACACAGAAACAAAAGTGTCATAGAGTCATAGAGATGTACAGCATGGAAACAAACTCTTTGGTCCAATTTGTCCATGCCGTCCAGATATCCTAAACTAATCTAGTCCCATTTGCCAGCATTTGGCCAATGTCCCTCGAAACTCTTTCTATTCATATACCCATCCTGATGCCTTTTAAATATTGGACTTGTATCAGCCTCCACCACTTCCTCCGACAGCTCATTCCATATGCGTACCACTCTTTGCGTGAAAACGTTGCTCCTTAGATCCCTTTTAAATTTTTCCCCTCTCACACTAAACCTATGCCCTCTAGTTCTGGAGTCCCCCACCCCAAGGAAATGAGCTTGTCTATTTACCCTATCCATGCCCCTCATGATTTTATAAACCTCTACAAGTTTACCCCTCAGCCTCCTTTGCTCCAGGGAAAACAGCCTCAGCCTATTCAGTCCCTTCCTATAACTCAAACTCTCCAATCCTGGCACTATGATGAATGAAAGATACAGTATTCATTCATTCCAACATGGATTACCTGGAGGTTCGTATGAAGTTGATCTGAAATATGTGGTGGAATGTATATTATCCTCTAATTAATCTTCCCTTTCATACAAATCAGTGCCATGAGCAATCAGCTACAGTGACCTTAGGATAGACATCAACTCCTCAGATGGTGGGAGAAGTTCAGACTATGCACCATCATATCATTCCTTCACAGCCTCCACCAAGACAGATAGTTTTAAGTTGGTTTGTAACCTTTGGTTTAGATCAGAGTGGTGCTGGAAAAGCACAGCAGGTCAGGTAGCATCCGGATGCTGCCTGACCTGCTGTGATTTTCCAGCACCACTCTGATCTAAACTCTGGTTTCCAGCATCTGCAGTCCTCACTTTTGCCTCATTGTAAGCTTTGGTGTTTGGCTAGGGGGTTCACAAGCTGTTACATACAGCACTGGTAGAGGCTGGTACAGCCAAGCTAAGTCATACTAGGAGTGTGGAATGGGCTAGTGGTACTGGGCTTCAGGCAACTCTGAAGTCATCAACAAAGCAGCAGGTACAGGAGTTTGTTTAAACTTTGGGGATATCTGGTAGTGGTGGTACATCCAAGCATATAGGATGGAGGAGTCCACCAATGCCATCGTAGAAGCATGTATCTAGCATGCTTACAATCATTTAATACACCAACACTCTCCCACATCCCTTGAACCATTTGTCAATGAAAAATCTCTATAACTTAGACTTGAATAAATTCAATATCCTAGATTTCCACATCACATGATGTAGAGAATTCCGAAGGAAAGTAACTGCTGAAGAGAAGAAGTTACTCCTTATTTCTATCTTAAATAGGAGACACTTTTACTTTGAAACTATATGCCCTTAGTCAAGAGATGTTCCCACAAGGAAAAACATTCTGTCAGGCCCTTTGATTCTATTTAAATGATATGGTTTAATGATGTCTCATATTCTATTAAACTCCAATGACTACAGATGTAACCTTCGCAGCCAGTTTTTTTATTTACAATGGTCACAGTCCAATTCTGCAGTTAGCAAGTGGTAGTCTTTCCTTTAAAGTCTATTGCCATTTGTATACAGCTGATGAAACTATGTCTCTGAGAACTCCAGCATTGACCGTCTTAAAAATTTCATGAATGATTATTTTATGTGGAGAGGAGTTGAAGAGTGTGCGAAATCCCACACATGTTGGGAAGAAATTTGGTCAAGCTTTTCAAAACCATAAGAGGTCTAAGACAGGGGAGATAGAGAGGACTGTTATTATTTTTGAAAAGATCAGGAACCAGAGGACATTGGTTAAACATGCTTGGAAAAAAGATAATGACAACATGAGGTAAAACATATTTTACACCACAAACAGTTAGAATCTGGATAATGATATTGGACAGAGCGGTGCAGATAGATTCAGTAATGTCTTTCTGTAGTGATTGGAATGAGGGCCAGGTGGATCTCATTGACTATAAGTGCCTTGACTGGCATTATTATCCTGGCTGAAAATGTGTTGCTGGAAAAGCGCAGCAGGTCAGGCAGCATCCAAGGAACAGGAAATTCGACGTTTCGGGCATAAGCCCTTCATCAGGATCCCTGATTGGGCCCAGGATAATAACTTTGGCTGACAGAGACAAACAGGAGATTCTTTGATTTAATCCCTTCCCTTCCCTTCACTGTTTGATCACACAGCTTTGCCCTTTGATGTGAAGGACACTACTTGCCACTGGCCACCTGGGTGTTTTCCTATCTTCCTGGTGGTGGAAATTGAATAAAGATTTGTGCACTTTGTGTCTCTCACTGTGTCTCACACCTGCACACACACACCATGGGTGCTGGGGAAAAAGAAAAAAAAAACAAACAGGAGATTCTTTGATTTAATCCCTGCCCTCCCCTTCACTGTTTGAGCACACAGCATTGCCCTCTTGTGAAGGACATTGCTTGTCACTGGCCACTTGGGTGTTTTCCTATCTTCCTGGTGGTGGAAATTGAATAAAGATTTGTGCACCTTGTGTCTCTCACTGTGACTCACACCTGCACACACACACCATAGGTGCTGGGGAAAAAAATAAGCACTACCGCAGTTAGGCGGTAGTGTGGGGGTTAGAGAAAAAAATAAACAGGAGTGTCAGAGGATAAAAAGAAAAAAAAGAAAAAAAAACAAAAAAACAAACAGGAGATTCTTTGATTTAATCCCTGCCCTCCCCTTCACTGTTTGATCACACAACATTGCCCTCTTGTGAAGGGCACTGCTTGTCACTGGCCACTTGAGTGTTTCCTTTCTTCCTGGTGGTGGAAATTGAATAAAGATTCATACACCTTACGTCTCTCACTGTGTCTCACACCTGCACACACACATCATGGGTGCTCGGGAAAAAATAAGCACAACTGCAGTTAGGCGGTAGTGTGGGGGTTAATTAAAAAAAGAAAGAAAAAAAAAGAAAAATAAAAGAACAAAAAGTCCAGCCACCCAGGTGTTTCTTTTCTTCCTGAAAAAAGAAAAAAAGAAGAAGAAAAAGAAAAAAACAAACAAAAAGGAGATTCTTTGATTTAATCTCTGCCCTCTCTTTCACTGTTTGATCATTCAGCATTGCCCTTTGATGTGAAGGGCACTGCTTGTCACTGGCCACTCGGGTATTTCCTTTCTTCCTGGTGGTGGAAATTTGAATAAAGATTCGTGCACCTTGTGTCTTTCACTGTGTCTCACACCTGCATACACAAGGGTGCTGGGGGAAAAAATAAGCACTATCACAGTTATGCGGTAGTGTGGGGGTCAGAAAAAAAAGAGAAAGCAAAACAGTAAAGAAAACCAGAAGTTTTTTTTTAATTTAACCCCTGCCCTCTCCTTCACTGTTTGATCACACAGCATTGCCCTTTGATGTGAGGGGCACTGCTTGTCACTGGCCACTCGGGTATTTCCTTTCTTCCTGGTGGGGCAAACTGAATAAAGATTCGTGCACCTCGTGTCTCTCACTGTGTCTCACGCCAAAAAAAAACAAACAAGTAGTAGATTCAGCGAGTCTCCTCATTCTCGGGATTGGCTCTGAGCTGGCTGGTCAGCTCCCATGTACTATCCACATGTAAATTAAGGGTGACTTGGTGATGGGATACTCGTCTCTGTACAGTTATTTCATTTTCAAAGGAGAAATGAGTAATGTTCTTATGAAATAATTCTTGCAGGTTAGTGAGAAAAAGATGGAGGGGTATCAAAAGGTGAGTTTACAGTTATTATTATTATTATTATTATTATTATTATTATGATGATGCTGGCTGAGTAAACCTATACCATTTGATATCGTGTAGAGGCTCATATGCATAGCAAGAGTTATTAAAAGACAATAAGGTTTTCTGCTTTGACCATTCTGATGAAAGGATTATTCCCAAAAAGTCAATTCCCCTGCAGCTCGGATGCTGCCTGATCTGCTGTGCTTTTCCAGCACCACACTCTCCACTACAAATCCCCACCATCCTCAGGATTAAACGGTTACTCAAGATCCATAATCCTTCCACTAGCTCCTTTCAATCTATGCCTCTGAGATATTGACCTCTTTGCAAATGGAAATAAATCCTTCTTATCTGTTGAAAGGTCCACTCACTAAGGATTTGGTGTTCTAAGGAGTTCACACTGATCATTTGGTTCTTCACCAGTCTTTTTAAATAGTGTTCGATTTTTACATAGCGGTATTGATGTATTAAACTAAATTTTGCTTAAGACAAGAGCTTGTTCTCATTAGACTATCAGGTGGCTTTCCTCAGCATCACAAAACCAAGTCGACCCTATAGTTTCCTACCCTGAAAGAGAATGGTGCAGCAAATCCACCTCCTAAAGAGCAATAGCATAGAGTTTGTATCATAGAGAAGTACTGAATGCTCAGACAACACTATCTACTTTATTTAGGCCCTTTACACCTCATTTTGTCTTAAGGAGGTCCACACCCCCCACCAACCCAACCTCCACTCCCAGCACCTTCCCCTGCAACTGCAAGAAATGCAAAACTTGTGCCCACACCTCCCCCCTCACTTCTGTCCAAGGCCCCAAGGGATCCTTCCATATCCATCACAAATTCACCTGCACCTCTACACACATCATTTACTGCATCCGCTGCACTCAATGTGGCTTCCTCTATATTGGGGAGACAGGCCACCTACTTGCGGAACGTTTCAGAGAACACCTCTGGGCCACCCGGACCAACCAACTCAATCACCCCGTGGCTGAACTTTAACTCCCCCTCCCACTCCGCCAAGGACATGCAGGTCCTTGGCCTCCTCCATCAGCAGACCATGGCAACACGATGCCTGGAGGAAGAGCGCCTCATCTTCCGCCTAGGAACCCTCCAACCACAAGGGATGAACTCAGATTTCTCCAGCTTTCTCATTTCCCCTCCCCCCACCTTATCTCAGTTCCAACCCTCAGACTCAGCACCGCCTTTTTGATCTGCAATCTTCTTCCCGACCTCTCCGCCCCACTCCCTCTCCAGCCTATCACCCTCACCTTAACCTCCTTCCACCTATCGCATTCCCAGTGCCCCTCCCCCAAGTCCGTCCTCCCTACCTTTTATCTTAGCCTGCTTGGAACACCCTCCTCATTCCTGAAGAAGGGCTTATGCCCGAAACGTCGATTCTCCTGCTCCTTGGATGCTGCCTGACCTGCTGTGCTTTTCCAGCAACACATTTTTCAGCTCATTTAGTCTTAGGCCAACAGCTCTATCTTCAAAATAACTCATTTATAAGAACAAAGCTGTTTCTGTTCCATTAATGTAATTGTATAAAAACGAATACATATTGAGGAGCAGTTAAACTGCTCGAATCGATTCAACAATTTGCATAGAGTGACAATCTACTTAAAATCATAAATTTACTTTCAGGTCAATGGGTGAACTCTATAGGGGTCTGAGCAATGTAGGCTATGTTGAAATTTGTGGCAGACTCGAGTGAAAAATCCAGCAAGACCTATTCCAATATCAAGAACATTTTGCTCCATCTTTTATGCTTTAGACCAACAGAATGGTGAGCTTCTCATTAGGTAATGTTAGGTTGCCAGTTAAGGGGGCTTATTGTTTGTTACTCGACTTGTTCGCAGCCCAATTTGCCTTACTAATATTTAGATTTCTATTTATCATTGTTGATCAAACTTGCCCATGCACTGTTCAAAACATAGCCTTGCAGGGCTCCTAATCACTGATCACTCAAATGTGTTGGCATCCTGTTTGTTGTGCAATTCCCTGCCACAGAGATCACTGACCAATTCACTCACACTTTTAGAGACAGAGGCCAGAGGAAGGTGAAGTCCAATGTTATTTGTGGGACCCATTGCTCCTCATGCTTCCAGATGCTGCAACAAGCCTTCAACACAGACTTCAATCAATACTACATCCTATGTGGCCCTGGCTCCTAGTGAGAAAGTGGTGCCTGGAGTGCTTGCCACATTTCCCATCGGCTGTTGCTGTGCCTTTGGCCAATATCTGGGCAATGAAGTGTAGGGGTGTGTGCCTTTCTGACAGACCCGGGGGGGGGGGTGCTGTAAAATTCTCTCCATGGCAGCTGCCAATCTGTCCATGGAGGCAGCCAACTGGTTGCATCTTGTTTCAACTGTTGCATCTTCGGGGCTTTGAGAATCATTGCATCTCATTGGGCTGTCTGCTGCTCCTGTTCCTCCCTGTGCAGATGGACAAAGTCCCTGGTTGCTGACACTACAACAGGATTCACTGCTACCTGGGACTGAGCAGTTGCTTGGTCTTTGGCAGTTCTCTGAGAGCCAATGGCTTGGGGTGCTTCTCCCTTGACCAGCTATGGAGCTATATCACAGTGAGGGAATCACAGGATTATGGTCCTCACTTTCTAATCCTAACATTTTTGCTAAGATTATAAATGTGAGCAGGTCTGTGTGCTGGAGACAGTCTTGCCAATGTTTACTGACACACACCCAACACTGTAGTCACAGATGTCAAGGAGGTTACTCCTAGAGGAGACAGTCACCATGGAGATGGTGGTGATGCCAGTGATCCTGCAAAACAAAAGAAAGAAGGCATCATGGTTAGTGTTAAAAAAGTATTATGATGATAGGAGCGACACGTGAGGTATTGCTTGAGGGTTGCTATGCAATGAAGAGTGATACAAAATTAGCAGCACATGGATGTTTCAGCATCCCCTGCAGCAGTAAACGTCGTCTCCTCCTGTGAGGGATAGGATCCTCTCCTTATAAAGCTGAACATTGGGCACATCTCCATGTGGTGCGATTTTTCCCTTTTCTGACACCTTCTGGAACCGTCCTTGACCGAGCAGAGCAGTTTTGGAATGCCAGTGTTCACATCCAAGTGCACAGTGGTCTATTAAAGATCATGTGGATCTAGTTTTTCAGTGGATTCCTCCTGAATGGTAACTGTTTTGGGAATGACACATAGAAAGCTGGCTGGAAATGGATATAAGGAGTAGGATTGGTTGGTCATGAGTGTGTTTGATAAGACAATGAGAAATCATACTCGGGCTCATGCCAGAGATCACTTCAAAAACATTTTGCGCAACTTGCAGGAAGCGAAAAGATTCAGCTCAATGTTTGGATTGAAAGTAAAACCAAAATGCTGAAAATTCTCAACAAGCCTGGTAATACCTGTGGAAAGTGAAACAAAATTAATGGATTGATTCTTACCTGAAACCTGATAAAGTGTTATTTTTTGCAATTTTCATGGAGGCAGTCTCTCCTCAGACCCTAAAAGGTTTGCACGTGCCATTTTCCCAAACATACCTCTTATCTGTTTGTCATGTCCCATTGTGTTCTCCCATTGACCACAGCTGGAAGTTCTGAACACTGTTGGGACTCCCTGGGATTCCTGGTACCCATGTCATAATTGAAGCTCTGTATGGCACCTAGTGCTGTCAGTCTGCAACAGCTCTGCATAGTTCATTGGATAGAGGGTAATTGCCATTCCACTTTGCAGACAGGCCCTGCTCAATGAGGGTGTGCTCATACTCAGATTCTGGTGACTGTTGGAAGTCCAGAAGAACAAATGGCGAGTTTCATGTCAGAAATTGCCTCCATCTTGTTTCTGTGCATCAGGTGGGAGAATGGGCCACTGCATATCAATGATTTGGCATAATAATGAGTTTCATATATGCCAATACATGCAAATAGGCTTTTTACCGCTCACTAGCAGAATTGCATCTCACCAATAAACACGTGGCTAGAAAACTGAACATTTTGCTCTTGAAAGTTTCAAGCAATTCTTCAAACTGTCTTGGCATTGCTAACATTGGTCAGGGATAGAATGATTCTGCTCAAAGTTTCAGATCAATCACCTTTCATTAGAAATGGACTGTTTGAACTGATAATAAAACTAAAGGCAACATAAAAAAAATCTTGGCTGCCAGTAATAAATGTCAAATACTTACAGGGAAAGTAAAGATGTATCCTTAGTAATGTAAAGCTCAGTGTTTCATTACTGGTTAGCAAATTCTCAGAAAGGCTATCCTAATTCTTGCACAATGTAAATATTAAGCACTGGACTGTAAAAGTACATTGCTCATTTTGCGCAGCATTTGTATCAAAATTCTTAACTTTGTCTGAAGTTTGGCTTTAAATTCATCCTCAGAATTTTGTACGACTGTGAAGAAGCACAACATGAAAGCACTTGAAATTTTTGGAAATGCTTGCAGTGCTTTATATTTTTTAATTAAGTACATAGTAATTTAAACCATTGAACCATAACACCCTAGCTTTTAGTGTTTTATCCCTGAGAGAATTTTAAAATATGCATAATTCTGCCCAAGAGGTAATTGAGAGATATTTTGGGGCTGTGAATTAAAGGTTATAAAGGACAGTTACAGGGATTCTTGTAGGAAAAATGGCAGTGTTACTGACAGTGTTAAAACCTCCTGAGGTACTGTCTCATTCCCTGAACATGATTTTATTTTAGATTCTTTCTGAAGGCAGGAAATGTTCTGCTTGAGCTCTGTCAGCTTTTGTATCAAATAGAGCTGTTGAAAGGCAAATCTTCGCAGCTTGAGTCACCGACCCTGGCCAAAATAGTATGGTGCTGAAGGAGTGATATGAGAAATTAATTGATTTTCCCACATCAGCAGGCAACGAAAATGTTTATTTTGTAGAATGCAGACAAAGTGATGATGCTGATTGCTGACAGAGCAATGGCTCTATCTGTCTTTCATATATTTGTTCGTTTCTTGACCCCTTCTGGAGTAATGAGCAAGGATTTCACAGTACTGCACAAGACAGTAATCTGGATTCAATTGCAAGTTTCTTTCGCTGTGAACATATGCCCAAGGAAACAGAACTTTTGACTTCTGTGCAGCAGAAAAACTGCTGATGGCATCCATCCACCAAACGTGAACTAAGAACATTCACAAATTATAACAGGATATTATCAGCTTTTGTTTGAAAGATGATGGTCAAATGTCTGTAAAAGCTGAGCAGCTTTATAGGGAACAGCTGCCACACAATGTACAGCAAGATTCAGTGTGAAAAGTGGAAGATAATGTGCTCACACACTAATGGGCACTGAACTAGACACAGGCTCGTTTTTCAAATCGTGTCATTTCCAAGGTTTGAATAAGAAGCACTACGTAAAATGAGCCTGGATCTCTCTCAGACATTATTATTTGCCTCCTCGGTTTTATTTGTGTTGACTTGTACAGTCTTAGAAGATGACAGTCTCTGGGCCTTTGGATCAGTCAGCGTGATAATACACAGCACATTACACCATCAGTGACAGCTTTTGTTCTCCTAGCTGACATATAAAGGGAAGGCTTCCCTCCCTGTCATATCATGAGTCCTAATCTGACAGGATAAAGAATCTTGCATTGAGGACAATGCAAACTCTCTGTGTTAGTAATTTCTTATGGCACACTTCAGTTTCAGTGTGTCTTGTAGTAAAAATGGTAGTGGAAGAATGAGTCTGTCAAAACCAGGTTGTGTAGTGTTATTTTAAAATCAACAAACAAGATAAAAGGAGCAGCTTGTCAACTCCTTTCATTCCATTCTGACATTTCTGGCTGCAATGAATTTTCAAGTTTTGGTTATGTAAGTTAGGTGGTTGCTTAAATTTAAAAAAATTATTGCATGTAAAAAATATGTCTGATATTTAAAATGCAGGAAAGAATTTGTTTTAAATAATGGCATCTTTCAACAAACTTACTTGGGAAATACACAAAATCAAAAGAATTTATTGAATAATACAACGTGATAGCAAAAAAGTTTGCTGAAGAATTTCAATATTTAACAAATGACTTTGTTATCTCAACTGATTTATTTTCTAGAAACCCCAAAGGTCTGTCCAGAATGTTGTACGTTTACCTTTCTTCATGAAGGTTCACCTGAATGGATTGAGTATATACACTCTTGTGATTCTGCCTGGCAATTAGTCTACTGTTGGTCTGCCAGGTGCACCCACAGCTATCAGTTGGAGTACTGTAATGTCTGTTTAATAACTTATAATGTGCTTGACTGTTTAAAATAAACTAAACAGAGTTAGGCAATCCCTGATGAGAGATTGATTATTATATCATTAGCATCAATATGTTGAACAGCTAGCAAATAAAGTTAATCGACAGATAGAGGACATGGTAAACAGACTTAAATCATGCCAAGGTGCATGAGACAACCTCAATGTCATAGGATATTGCATCTACAGCTTGGTCGTGAGCAAACAAATCTATGTTAAGAGACAAGTTTAATTCACTTGAAAGAGACCAGCGATCAGGGTGTGTGCCATTTCAATAGCAAGGAAGGTAAGGTCAAAGCTATGTTGTCAGAATGTCCAAAATATCCCTAATTGGGATACAACAGTTCTCTTATCAGAAATTAAAACATTTTAACATTCAGAACTATTATTTCTGGATTTCAATATTTTTGACCGAGAAAAAATAAGCCATTAAGTTTTGCTTAGAATCTGGGAATGAAAGGCTACATAGTTTATATATCAAGTAACAGCTAATGAGCCAAGATACAGACTAGATCAGAAGATCAATTCAGACTCAATTTAAACTTTCATACCATCGGCTACAATTTATGTCATTTTGACAGAAACCTATGGAATCTGTAGATCACTTAGTGAACAGATGCAGAGAAAAGGGATTATCATGTGAGTTCTCAGATGGGAAGCTAGCAAACAGAGTTGTTGAGCAGGTGATCATATCCATTCCCATGAAAGCTCTACTGAGGGATTTGTTAAGCAAACAGGCAATTTAAACACTCAGAGAGAAACTGAGGATCGATGTAAGATTGAAGTGATCCTTGCAGGTCAATTAGTCTTACAGGTCCTGAGTACAGACTCTGTGGCTGATGCAATCATTAGAGCACTAAAATATTGCCTTCTCCCTACACCAATGAAATGCGCAGCTTTCATTTATTTCTGCAAGGCACTTGGAAGAAAAGTTCATTGGTAGAGACAGGACACTAAGAGAAAGATTAGTGCAGCTAGAAAGATCCACACACCAACTCAAAAGAACTGTACACCAGGAGTATCTTCTAGCTCCAATCACATGGTATTCCACCAGATATGTATAAAATGATTGACAAATTCTGGTTTGTCAATGTATTCAAAAAGACAAAAAGTGTGGTGAGCACATGTATTACATTACCAGAACATTGTGGAAAATATCAAATTCATCACACTCTCTGGGATGTTAGCAAAAATTTGAATTACCCATCCTCTGAAAATTGTGATTGTTCATTATTAGCTCAGATTGGTATGGGACAAGTGCATTGTGAAAAGACCATGCATCCGCAACATGGGAACATTGATAGAATCTATAAATATCAAATTTTCAGCATAAAATGGTACACTAATTCTACTTGTAAGATTAATTGTGCCGGAACTAAAATATTTATGATTTATATATCATGGATGGGCCAGCAATTGTAGGTATATCAGCAGAATATGACCTCACTAGTCAAAATCCATAGAACTTGTCTCTGAAACTTGACACACCAGAAATCACAGAAGGCTATTCTAAAAACCTTGCATGACTGAATATGAAGGAAGTATGACTATTCACTCTTTTGAATTGATGGAGCTAAAATCAGTTGTTTGTTTTGGAGAGGAAAATCTTTAAGATCTAGTTCTGAATAAATCCAGAAGTAATCATAAAATCTCCAAGATGAAAATGTTAGGGAGTACCTTCATTTAACCTGAAGCTGAATAAGAGTTGAAATCAAAGCAGGATCAATGACAAGCTCTGTATCATCAATTCAATTAAAACATGTTGGCAGCTTATAAGAACATCTGGACTAAGCTGTACATAAAACAGATCAGACTCAACAGGATCAGCTACAGAAACATTGGCTTGAGCTAAAAAGCATTGATGGAGAATAGATAAACCTGCAAGAACAGTTGGAGATGCATAAGGCTTTCAAGGAGCAGCAAATTACCTATGAGGCACTCATTTCAGAAAGAAATTTTGGAAAAAATTGCAAGCAATGAAGCTAGACATTCTGAAGGAACAAAACATGGCTGTAGCATGTCATGGGAGGCAACTTCTTGAATAGAATTACAGCTCATGAAAAGAGACTTTACAACAGAAACATGAATGATTGACCATTTTGATGATCGTGGTGATCAAGTGCACCTCCAAACAACATCACCATCAAATGATCTGGACAAATCAACAAATTTACTTTAGAGACTTGTGGGCTCACTTGTTATTATGAACAGTTGAGCTCTTTTGGAAAGCAGGGGTATGTTGTAACTTCACATTGCCTTAAAGAGAGCTCGCCATCTATGTGTAAACAATGCTATGATTCTACCTGGCATTGGATCCTGGCAGCTGTGAATCCACAAGCTGCATACACAATACTCAATAGGCTGGATCTAATTTCTACTTCACAATGCATAGTTTGGGTTACGATATTAAATAAAATAATGTATGGATCCCTGATGAGGAAACGACTATTCGATTATTATTATTAACACGAAGGGTAAGCAATGTGCCTGTAAATTGGTATTACATTAATGTAATGTATTACATTACATTATCTCATTTCCAGACAAGAATATGCAATGGAAGATATTGCCAATGGTGTGGTTGCAATGCACAACTTCTTGATCTATCCTCATATCATAGTAATGCTACTTTATTAAGAGTATTTATTTTCTATTAGAAGACCATTGGTTAATGTAGGTAAAAACAATGACTGCAGATGCTGGAAACCAGATTCCGGATAAGTGGTGCTGGAAGAGCACAGCAGTTCAGGCAGCATCCAAGGAGCAGCAAAATCAACGTTTCAGGCAAAAGCCCTTCATATTCTTGATGAAGGGCTTTTGCCCGAAACGTCGATTTCGCTGCTCCTTGGATGCTACCTGAACTGCAGTGCTCTTCCAGCACCTCTAATCCATTGGTTAATGTAACCTACTAAGCCAAGAATTCATCTACTTCTATGTTAACACCTTCAAATGTTCCTGTACAATTTCCCCCTGCTGATAATCTCTTTGGCAACCCTATTGTACCCATACCAGTAAAAAAGACTTTTTTTTTCTGCTGCATTAATAAGACAACAGAGAAGAATTGAAAAACATAACAAATGAAATATTAAAATAGGCTAGAACATTTAAAGCACAACATGCAACTGGATTATGATCCTCAATACTGCTGTCTTGTAATCTAATGTTTGTGCATAATAGTTAAGGGTAGCATATGCCCATTGCATTCATGAAGACAATGATAAATGCATGGGGTGAGGGATGGCACAGATTCCCAAGAATCTTTCTTCACTGATCCTTTTACATGGTGTGGCAGTCCCTGGCAATATGGAGACATTCTACTCAATCCATAATCCTTATGCTCTCTGCCTTTCAACCGTACAGCAGACAGGAGCATAATTCGTGCTCTATTTTCAGAGACCTGGTTCAACGCTGTGACCCATTTGAAACCTGCCAAGCAGAAACTGTTCCATCAGAGGCAACCTTGCTGGTTTCCTGTTTACATAAACTCTCGGTGTAATCTCAACAGCTCAGCAAAAAACAACTAGCTGATCCAAACTCACTGCAATTAGTTTTTTATTTACTTCTTGCGTTTTAGCTGTTCATCCTCATGACAAACCCAGGTCAATCCCATCAGTTAAACAGATGACACGCTACTCAAGAAACAGAATTAATGCCAACCTGACCACAAGATTTTTAATAGGGTCAGGAGGAGGAATTTTATTGTTGTATTTTTTTAAATGCTTGGGCTTGCTGAGCTCCAAGGAAAAAAAAGAAAAACTCTTTGTTCTTCTGCCACCTAACAACCAATTTATGAGGAAGAAAACTGGTCTGTCTTTTTCCATTCTTATTATTCACCACAGCCTTAGCACTGTGTGATTTCATTGTGACCAAATGCTTAAATTAGGAAAATACATAATATGAAGTATTTTCCTCACATGTTTGACATTATTATATAATAGTAACCAGTTATTTTACAGGCCCATTGCCAAAAGTATTGGTGTTTGAAGAATTAGATCTGACACCATCTCATCACCTCTTCATGGCTAGAGGATTCTTAAATTTACTGGAGTGGTAGAAATTCCAAACTACTCCAGGTCTTTATCCACAAATAATTCAGACCCACTATCGTAATGTGTGTATTAGGCATTTTTAAAATTATCTTTATGTTTGGACAAAGGAAACTGAAGCTCTGACTATAGGAGACAGGACTTCCTAGAAGGTCCTATTAAGATTCAACAGGTCAGGAGGCAGCCAATCAATGTCAGTGGGTGGTGTTTCCCTTCTATCAGACTAATCATAGGGTCATCAAGAAAAATGACAGTTACGTATGCAACGAGGAAAACATAAGGGCATCTCCATTTTGATGGAACTTTGGAGGGCTAAGTATTACATTTTTCTGTGTACCAAGGTATATGAAAGGACAGAATCTCTTCCAGTCATGGTGTTGTGACCACAAGGGAATCATCTGTTGTTGACAGCCCTTCTTTGTGTCACAGAGCCTCTGACTCCAATAAACTGAAAAGCTGCCACCATGTGTATAGTAGCTTCCTCATCTAATATGAAGGTAGTGTGGGGTGATGCTCTTTCACAACTGACAAAATGACAGCTGCATCAGAGAATTACACTTAATTGACCATTAATTAACAAAATAGGCTGTCTACCTCCATTCAGTGGCCAGTCCAGCAACTATCAAATTGCTGCTCTGAAGCTTCCCCAACAGGAAACTTTGGTGTCTCCATCCCTATTCCTGTCAATTTGATCTCGTAAAATGGAAAATTCTATCCATTGTTTTAGAAAAGATGCACTTGCTCTATGTTGCAGAACCCTTTTAAGTTTTCTTGTGGTATCAGTAGAACTCAGAGATTGAGTAATGAGAATTCAGCTTAGTGAAAATGTTCAAATTAACAGCTGTCGCATATACAGTTACACGTAACGCATTTTGTTGCTTCACATGGCAGCTATTCATATGGTTTACATCCTGGTCTTTGGTTCAATAGCATATCAAGCTCTTCAACCAATACATCTCTTCGAGCACTTAACACAACAAACACTATTCATCATCTCAAATATTGGCAAATTCTTAGCCATGAGCCCACCACTTCTCAATATGTGAAGCCAGTAGTCATTCTAAAAAAAATTGTCATATAAATATATATAAAAGTTTATCACACTTATTTGCTTTAAAGACAGAAAGTTTCAGATTCCAGCAAAGTATCTATAGTAAACTACAAGTCACCTTTCTCATCCCAAAAATAACATTGACTTATATATTGTGAAACTTGCAACAGAGACGACTAAACAGTTACTGTGCCATCCTGCAAATAAACGTTTCTATGCTTGTTTCATTATAACAGCATGTTTTTAAAATTGAAAGTGTAGGCTTCTATTTCAGAGATCATGTAGCTATGAAGCAATATAACCATTAACCCTCTGGTGACTGATGGCATTTTGCATTAGAATGAAAATCAGACAATGTTACAATGCTTTGTTGGAGGAACACCTCTGAGAATATATGCTTTCTTTCCATTCTTAGAGTTCAACATTAAAATTTTGGAACTATAATTACATATGTGTTAAATTATGAAATAAAGATTTTAATGTAAAAAAGAGTCAGTGCTCAAAGGGTTATTGACTTTAATGTTAAATGATTTTCTTCAAAAAACCTGTAGTTCTCCCTGAATTGGAACTTATGTTAACATGTCCCAAAGCATAAGGTACAATTTACAATACCTTGGTTTGCAGCTTTTGTTGAGGCAGACAAAGATCAGTGACAGGTATTTTCATTTACTGATTCATAGAGGTCAAAAACAGTATATCTTGTTCTGCTTCAAAACAAAATCAACAGATTGATCACTTATGCTGTTCCAAAGCACTGTTTTCTTACAGATAGTGACTGCTTCTATATTAAAAGGCAACAAGAGAGTAATGGAAAACCATTCTTCTCTCTAAAGTACAGTAAACTTGTAATACTACTATTAATATTTAATTTTGGTTGATAACCATTGATTATGTTTGAAATGTTTATTATTTACAAAGATGCAATGAATTTTAGAAGTTGCATATTGAGCTGAGATTGCTTCCAATCTCACTCAAGGGTGACCAGGAAGGTCAGTGACTAGGGACTTACAACACTCTGTAGAGCTGTGATAAAACCAGAAAGTGGTGTTGCATGTTTAGGTAAGATATTATATTTAATTCTACCTTTTAAGAATGTGCATTTCCACTTAGTGATAGACATATGCATCAATTTTGTACCTGAAACTAGAATCTCTACAGCATTGAATGGTGTATGATCTGCCAGTGTGATTTGTGCTCTGCCTCCAGCAGGATATAGGTACCTGATGTAGCAATGCTCATGTTAGTTCTCATAACATAATTAGGCAATATGGTACTATAAGATTCAGCATATGTTTAATACCGCTTCAGCAATCGCTTTCCCTTATTGAATCCAAATAACCCAATGGCCTGTTGGTCAGTGACCAAGCCAAGAGAAAAGATGTTACTGAAGGTGTGAAGATTTTTGTGCCAAGAGAAATGGATGTCCCTATTGCCACCATTCATTCCTTGTCTGCTGTTTTGTGTTAAATCCTTTCTTGGAAGGCATTGCACTACTCTGTGGCTGCGCCATCCAATTATCTGAAATGATCTTCAAAAACTTGTGTGTATGTTACTTGTTAAGCTTTATTTTTTTCTTTACAGAAGGACTGCAAACCCTTCAGTTGTGGAGTGAGCGAAGACACTTGGTGTCAGTTAATTAGGTTGAGCTCTCAGTGGGATTAGGATTTGCTCTTGGTTGATGTGCACCCTCCACACCAACTCCAGTAGCTAGAAATTCATTGTCTGAGATTTAGGCTACATTTTTCAATGTGTGGGGAGCTGGTTAGCTCAATTGGCTAAAAACTTGGTATGTGGATCAGAGTAATACCAACACTATTGTTCTAGCTAAGATAGATTCAGACCTGCCACCATAGCCTGCCAATAGTGCAAAATGATGAATTGAATTTTCCAGGCTTGCCCAGACAAGAATAAGCTAGAACACCCTAGTCCATTGGAATTACACTCATGTGCACACTCTTGTTAGCCAAAAGTAGGAAACACATGTGCACAGTACTGACCAGATATAATTGAGGTGTGTACTTGGCAGCGTAGACCACGAGGTTAGACTGCTATTACAAATGGGCATGGGGTCAAAGTTCTTCTCATTTTCTGAGTCCTGGTTTGGGAGTGAAATCCAGAGACTTGAGAGAAAGGCAACACAACATGTTAGTGTTACCTTTACCCCAAGTTGTATTGAGCAGATTCGAAGCTTTCTCCCTTGATGGATGTAGATATCCTTCAGCGATGGCACATTCCCCTTTCTTGCCAGCCAGCTTGGCTGAGTGCTGCTCAGAAATGGTGAGGAGCCTTATGTCAGGGATTCCCTAACCTACTATGCTAATTGAGCACATTCTTCCTCTGCAAAAGGAATGAAGCATTAAGCTATTAACATTGGTACACGAGCACTTTGCCTTTGCTGCTAAGTAGAGATGTAAACCTCCAAAACTGTGATTGTGTGTATGCATTAGTTATAGGCATAATTGGTTGTGAAGGACAATGAGAGTTAACAGGCCTATTAATAAATGGTGACCAGTGTTGTCAAAAAGATAGAGTTGATTGAAAATGAAAAAAATCCTTCACATGATGCTTGTGCCTGATATTCATGTGAGTTGTTCATTCTGAAGATATCTTTTGTGGTTGTGATATGGTCCCAAGAAAGGCAAAAAGCTATCTGATGTGTAGGTTTTTCAAGTTGTGATGAAAGGTCAGTGATGATGTGTCAGCTGTCATATGTTTTAGCTCCCTTTAGTGATAGGGGCATGTCACATTGAAGAGACAGCATTACATACTTTGCTGAAGTGCAGCAGATCATTCATCCTAAAAGAGAATTGAATCCAGTCTGTTTTAACACTGCCACAAGCACTGATGTCCACAGCCATCTCAGCTCAGTCTATTGTGATCACTAGGGATTGACTTTTGTTGCTGTCTGTTGAAAACAGTGCATTCCTCCTTTCCTGGTGGCAAACTCCTGGTGAGGCGTTTCTAAAGCATAGAGCTCTCTTTTGGTGGGTCACTGATATCTCCAGGGGCTATGAAGAGAGGTTGAGTGATACTCTTGGAATGTAGAGAATGAATTGGTGTCCGGGGTGCCTTTTAAATATGGCACCCAGATGTTGAAATCGAGAGAATACCAGCAGGTGCTAGAATTTCCTTTTACCTGTCTACCCATAAAATTCATTATTTTCTTGCACAAGAATATGTAATGAGCTGAGAAGAACATAATTGTGCAGGAAAACTCCAGATCCCCCCACCGCCACATTGTGGTCTCTCCCACTTTTACATTTGTTTTCGTAATACGTCTACAAACGTGTTCTGCCCCATGGCACTTTGTGATAGTTTGGTAAGTATTTGTCAAGGACCTGCATTTTGGAAGAGAGCAATCTAATATTTTGCATATTTCTCAGCTAATCAAACCTTAGAGCAGTACAATTGAAGTCTTTGAAAGCTTTTCTCTGTTGACGTTGTTTCACATCTGTCTTATCATGTTATTTGCTGCATAATATAAGCAACATTTCAAATGAACATTGGCGGAGCTATCCAATATATCTCACAAAGAACAACAAATTACTGGAATGAATTAAAGGTGTTAATTTAGCTTCAGGCCTCTACTGACGCTCATGAACACTGATGATGTCATCAGAATTGCTCAATTGAATTACCTGCTGTCCAATTACCTGTCAACCATTTATTAACCTGTAGATTATAAATATTGATTAGGAATCATTTATTAATGTCTTCCAATTCTTTTTGTGCCCAATGCATTATTCTATGTATTTATATGTTGTACATCAAGATTTAACAAATTATAATGATTATCATTGTATGTTCAATATTTAAAATGTAGCATTGTCCTTTTGCAATGATTGAAAGTCACATAATCATTTATATTGCTAAGAGTTTAGTAACTCATCCTTTGGATGTTTCATTTTTTCAAACATATGCATCTCTTTTAATGATAAATGACTCACGATAAACAAACAGCATTCATCTTCATACATAGCCTGAATCAGTTGAAAGGTGAATTGAGCAAACACACTGCTTACCCAATGTTGCAAGCATGTGGCTAGTACTAATGTAACTTTATATAACAAGCTGTTTGTGTGTAATCATTGCTGACAAGTAACTCAACAACTAGGAGAGGGAAGACCAATGGCTCTTTTATGGAGCTGAACAGAAGTTATCACTTTACCAAGGGAGTAATCCTGTGGTAGGTCATGGAGAGGCACCTGAAGTGTTGTTCAGACCACCAATCCCACTGTGTTCATTAACCTGGCCCTGCCTGTTCTTCCTATTCAACTTACATGTTCTAAGTGTATATTATGAATAAACTACAATGAATTTATGTTTGTTAGATAATTTATAATAATTACTGGTTTTGAAATGTTTAACAAATTGCTTATTGCAGTTTTGATTCCATGCTCAAAACTCAGATGGAATTATTTGTCTGCCATTTGGCCATTTTAATTGGAAATTAGGACAATTGGATTTAAAAAAGAAACAAGTCCTTAATGGCTGCTCAACACCGTTTGAACAGACTTCAGAATTTGACATCTGAATCAATAGGAGAAACATGATGCCTAAGTCATTTCAATACAGCTTCCTCCCAGATGCCCACTTGTCAGTCCTCAGTATGATGTAATGCTCCAGTGAATCGCAGAGTAAACTGGAGGACCAGTATCTCATTTTCATGATGTGGAGGTTACGGGGTGTTGGATTTGGGTGGACAAAGTTAAAAATCACATAACACCAGGTTATATTCCGAAGGTTTATTTGGAAGTACAAGCTTTCAGAGCACTGCTCCTTCATCAGGTAGCTAGTGGAGTAGGATTATAGAACACAGAATCTTATAGCAAAAAGATCATAGTGTCATACACTGATACAGTGAATTGAACAAACCTAGATTGCTGTTAAGTCTTTCATCTTTTAGAATGGGCTGCAGGTTTCAATTCATTAATGACGAGCTACCTAACAAAGGAGCAGTGCTCAGAAAGCTTGTATTTCCAAATAAACCTGTTGGACTATAGCCTGGTGTTGTTTGATTTTTAACTTTATCTCATCTTCAGACTAGTCACTTTATAACCTTCTAGATTTAATATTGAGTTCAACACCTTCAGATTGTGAAATCATTCCCTTTCCTTCTCTTTCTTTTAGCTCTACTTGTTGCATTCTTTGTCTCCTCTCTCCCTTCCCCTCACTTTAGTAGGACTGTTTTACTTTTCAGTCTGGTAGTTAGACACACCAATGTTCTGCCAGTCTCACTTTCCGATCACTTAATCTGCACAATCAACATCCTTTTGCCCCAGCAATACACCATCCCCACCTCCTCCCCGCAATCATTGCATAAATGCTATCCCATTTGCACTTCACTTCAACTCTGATGAACAGGCATCTAGACTCAAAATATTAGCTTGCTGTCTTTCCATGGATGCTGCCTGACCTGTTATGGTTTCCAGCATTTGTTTTGTTTTCAGTCAAAGAGACCTTGGAGTGCAGGTTCATAGCTCCTTGATAGTGGAGTCGCAGGTAGACAGGGTAGTGAAGAAGGCATTTGGTATGCTTTCTTTTATTGGTCAGAGTATTGAGTACATGAGTTGGGAGGTCATGTTACAGCTGTACAGGACGTTGGTTAGGTCACTGTTGGAATATTGCATGCAATTCTGGTCTCCTACCTATTGGAAAGATGTTGTGAAACTTGAAAGGGTTCAAAAAAGACTTACAAGGATGTGGCCAGGGTTGGAGGATTTGAGCTAAGGAGAGAGGCTGAACAGGCTGGGGCTGTTTTCCCTGGAGCATCGGAGGTTGAGGGGTGATCTTATAGAGGTTTACAAAATCATGAGGGGTATGGATAGGATAAGTAGACAAAGTCTTTTCCCTTGGGTTGGAGAGTCCAGAACTAGAGGGCATAGGTTTAGGGTGAGAGGGAAAAGATATAAAAGAGACCTACGGGGCAACTTTTTCACGCAGAGGGTGGTATGTGTATGGAATGAGCTGCCAGAGGAAGTGGTGGAGGCTGGTATAGTTGCAACATTTAAAAGGCATTTGGATGGGTCTATGAATAGGAAGGATTTGGAGGGACATGGGCTGGGTGCTGGTAGTGGGACTAGATTGGGTTGGGATATCTGGTCAGCATGGATGGATAGGACCAAAGGGTCTGTTTCCATGCTGTACCTCTCTATGACTCTATCACTCCATAACCTACCCACCGCAGTGCTGAATTAAGCACCAGCTAATAAATTAGTGGTTGGCTGGTGGATGTGCCAGCCTATTAATGGTCATCTGGTGGAACACTTGATGAATTAATGGCCTAGGGTGATAACGTTGTGCAGTACCAGTGTCCGGCTGTGAAGTTCTTGCATTAGGTTTAAAGGTCCACCAGTAATGCAGCTGACAATACGATGTCAGGACCTGGCACATGGCAGGGCATCAGCTACAAGTAAAGGAACACTGAAGAAAGCGCTGAGGAAGAGTTGAAGGTCTGGGCCACAACATCTGGTATGGGTTTGGTAAACTCTGTAGTAGCTGCAAACTCTGCCACCTCATTTAACAGAGATGGTGCCAACAACAGTTCTTCACTGGCAAAATAGTTATCAGATCAGAGTGATAAACTTCCATAGCATTGTTAGCCTGGAACAATGGAAGATGCAGAAAGCCAGGCAGTCCTGTGATTTAATGAGTCTTCCCTGCATGCCCTTTTCCAGTCTGTGCATGAATAATGGGAGGTTTTTATGCCACAGGATAGCATGTGATAGGAAGACCTCCCTGCAAACAAGTCAAGCGTGAATGGAGGTGCCAGAGGAACTCAGTAGCAGTGGAGTAATTCCAGGAAATTGCAAGTATAGTGCTGCTCCTAGCCCAGGCCATTGCACTTGCTCCCGATCCAAGCACAGCAGCCTGACCCCTTATCCAAGTACAGCGGAACCCCTAAAGACTTGTGTCCCAGTTTTTGGTCCATAATGCACTATCCTGTCCTGAGCACAACAACTCAGATACACTCTCTTCAATGGATACATGCAGTTGGGCAAAAAAGAACAAAGAACAAACCAGATCAGCTGTCAGAAGTTGTGGCAGTCCAGGCCTCTGACTGAACAGTGTGGGAGGCCTGGTCGAAGCTAAGCCCAGACTGATGCTGAGTCTCTGAAGTCAATGAGGTAACTGATGTGGGGCATACTGCAGGAGCTGTATGAGGATGTAGCAGAGCTTTCAGAGGGTGTGTGACTCGGACAGTAGAGGAACCAATCCAGGTCAAGAGCTCTGCAATCTCCCCCTCCTCCACACATGTGTCTTCATCTGATGAATCGGCGTCCACTGCGTTTCCATGCAATGCACTCTAGACTCTAACATCACATTGTATGAACAAGTTTTTGTTACTTACATTGCATGCACTATTTTTGCAAATTATTTTCAATCTGATTCAAATTTTAAATTTAATAGTAATGAACCTTCTTTTACACCATTTCGTCTATTCTTTGTCACTATTTTCATACACTTCCTCTTCAGTTATGTTGTTTCAAATTTCTTCCAGATCCAATATTGCATGATCTCAGCTCTCTGAAGGAAGCAGAAGAGAATGGTAGATGCTAAACAAATCCTGTAACATGGAAGGTAACATTTAGTACACAGAGTAGATCATAGGTATTCACATCTCCAGCAAGAGGACACTATATGTCACTTTGACAGATAGTCAATGAACGTTTCTGTTCCCAAAGGAACTGGGGACATCAGATCCAATTAATTAAAAAGGACTTATGAACAGCTGAATAATCTTTCTGTTGGATGGTTCTTCCAAAGTACTGAAATCACAGTAGCAGTCGCTGTAAGAAAGAAGGTACATGACATACTGATCAATAGCTATCGGTGCCAACTGTTAAGGGGTCACCAAATACATTTGTTGCCAATATCGCATTTATCTAACAGTGATTGGAGTAAACCATCTTCCCAGGACCTGACTCAGTAAAGATCCAGTTGCAAAGTTGCTACAAAGGCAGCTGCCACTAGCATTAAATGACAACACCAGTCAGTTGCAGCTTCAAATCTGCTTCAGCACCTTCAGACATGCTACATGATGACCTTTTGGGATGGTGTTATAGAGTGACAATGAGGACCACCCCTTTTGCAATTATCTCATTTGTCAGGCAGCACTTTAGTAGCCATGAAGTCAGGCTTTGGCAGCAGTGCTGTTCTGCCATTTGCCTGCATTTTGGATTTCCTGCCCCCCAAACCCCTCCCACCCCCCTTTTTGTTTGCCTGTCACTTCTTTGCCCTTTCAAATTTAGCAAATGGCTCCAATATGTGGAGTTGCTTTTTGAGCCTTTCAAAAGATTTTAAGCTTTTCTTTTGTCCTTTTTGTCTGTAAATTTCCTTCAGTTATCTACAGTTTTGAATATCTACCTTCAATGAGATTTTCTGCTCCAGCTACCATTATTTATTTCAGCAACACAGGGTGTAAAAAATTGTGAAAATGTTTGAAAATAATTGTAGCAAGGTCAGCCAGGTGGACCTCATAGAGAATGAGTTTCCTGATTGGGACTGTTAACCTTGTCCAATCAGGGAGCCCTGGCTGACAGATATAAATAGGAATGTTTCCCCCTCCAACTCTATTTTGATTTAGTCCCTGCCCTCCCCTTCACTGTTTGTTCACACAGCATTGCCCTTTGATGTGAAGGGCACTGCTTGTCACAGGCCACTCGGGTGTTTCCCCAGTTAGGAGTTGGACCAGTGGCAGTGTTGTGCCTGAAGAGAGAAGAGAGAAGAAGGTGGAAGAACAAGGAGGAGGTGGAGGAAGGAGGTGAGAGCTTTGTGTTCTGGGCCCTGTGTTTGAGCTGACCTGGGGCCCACTCCCACTGCTGGTCTCTGGGACCCCGCCTGGGCCTGCCCTCCACCACCGCAGCCTGGGACTCGCCTGAGGCCCCTTCCCACAACCTCCTCCACTGGTGTGACCTGAGGCCTACCTCCACTGCTGGGACCAAGGGCCAGCCTGGGACTCACCAGAGGCCTGCCTCAACTTCTGCTGCAGCCAGAGGCCTGCCTCCACCACTGCTGACTGGAACTCGCCTGGGGGTGCCTCCCCAACAGGTCTGCCTCCACTGCTGGGACAAAGGGCCAGCCTGGGATTTGCCAGAGGCCTGCCTCAACTGCTGCTGCTGCTGCCAGAGGCCTGACTCCACCACCACTGCCTGGGACTTGCCTGGGAGTCCCTCCCCAACTGAGGGCCTGCCTGGGACTCGCCAGAGGCCTGCCTCCACCACTGCAGCCTGGGACTTGCCTGAGGCCACTCCCCACAGCCTCCACCACTGCTGCGACCCGTGGCCCACCTCCACCGCTGCTGCCCAGGACTTAATTTTGGGGCTGCCTGAGACTTGTCTTGGGGACCCCCCCCCAACAGGCCTGCCCCCAACACTGCAATTGAGGGCCTGCTGAGGACTTGCCTGAGGCCTGCCTCCTCCACCGCTGCC
This sequence comes from Hemiscyllium ocellatum, assembly GCF_020745735.1. Taxonomy (NCBI): domain Eukaryota; kingdom Metazoa; phylum Chordata; class Chondrichthyes; order Orectolobiformes; family Hemiscylliidae; genus Hemiscyllium; species Hemiscyllium ocellatum. Next base: position 57,435,490 of record NC_083407.1, on the reverse strand, counting down.
TAGGACTCGCCTCGGGTGACTGGCCTCGGGCACCTCCCCAAGGACTTCATTACTACTACTGCCAGAGGCCCACCTCCACCGCTGCTGCCAGGGGCCGACGGAGTATGGCGAGCCCGAAGGTCGCAGGGCCCAGCCGGACCTACGCCGGGGTAGCCGCTGCCTTGGGCTCGGCTGGCCCAACCCCGGCCGCAACCGCATCCCCCTTCAGGCACCTGACCAAACGCCTGGGGGTCAAGGCCTATCCCCATCCCAACATGACCATCGAGGCCTGCAGTAAGGCCATGGCTGGTGTGGTCGGCCCACTGGCCATCGTCGCTGCGGCCCGCATGTACGGGAAGGCCGTCTTCTTCCTTAAGACCGAGCAGGCGGTCCACCTGGCCGTGGAGAGGGGGCTCACTGTGGGCGGGACATATTTGCCAGTCGACCCCTTGGAGGTCACGGCCCAGAGAGTCGTGATCTCCAACGTCCCGCCCTTCATTGCCAGCGAGCTCCTTCTTCCCCACCTCAACACCTTGGGGGAGATCCGGTCAGGTGTTCAACCGCTCCTGCTCGGTCTTAAGGACCCCACCCTCCGCCATGTATACTCCTTCCGACGCCAGGTGTTTATTTGCCTGGCCCGGGAGGAGGTCACGGAGGGCTCATTCACCATCCTCCACGAGGGCGCGGCATACCGCGCCTTCTGGACGGCGGACGGCGTGCGGTGCCACCTGTGCCGCGAGGTGGGGCATGTTAGAAAAAACTGCCCCACCCAGAAAGCTGCCCAGCCCACACCAACGGCTGCGGGTGGTGCCGCCGCACCCATTCCCCCTCCCCCAAAGCCAACACCACAAGCCCCGGCTCCGGGGGCTAAGCCGGAGGCTCCTAATACCTCAGCCTCTGGCAGGGAGGGGGGTGAGCGTCCGACCGGACAGAAGGTGCCCAGAAAGACGCTACGCGTCAAGCCCGCCCACGGGGAGACCACCCTATCCCCATCCCCTTCCCCTTCCCCTCCACATAACCCACGACCTGCCCCGCCCCGGCACGACAATGCCCCTGCGGCCGTGCCAGCGTCACCCCGGCGCGGGAACCCTGACCCCCGAACCCCCAAACACGTACCTGATCCCGGCCCCACTGACCCCGACCCCAACCCCAACCCCAACCCCAACCCCCACCTCGCTACGGAAACTCCTGGGGCTTCAACCCCTCGTCCGGAAACTGAGCCCCGCCCCACCCAGCCACCCCCTGACACTAACCTGGGGGGAACCATTGCTGCTCCACTTCCTGCAGCGACCGTGTCTCTGGGCCCCGGAGAGGGAACTGGGCCCCTGCCCCGCCCGCCATCACCTGATATACCAGGGGCGGGGCAGGAAGTGACACGGCTGACCCTCCCCACCCTGGCCACGACCCCTGCATTCCCCCAGCCAATCATATTCCGGGAAAGGCGGGGGGGAGGGACCTCGGGCCCCACGACCACCAAGGCGGGCGGGGAGGGGAAGACCCATAAATCCCCCCCTGTCTCTCTGGGGAAGAGGCGCCGGCCCTTGGAGGGGGGAGAAATCCCATCAGTGCGCCGGCGGCGCTGCCCCTCTCCAGGGGATGAGCCGACGGTGTCTCCCCACTGTCCCGCACCATGGCCTGACCTGCCCAAACCCCCAGGGGCGACAGCCGGGCCTTCCACCGCCATAACTCCCCCAGCCCCTGGGGAGGATTTTAATACCGTCACGGGCCATGGTGCAGGCGGCCGTGTTCTTTTTACCATTGGGTCGTCGAGCGGTGGAGGCGAGGAAGGTGTTATCCTCGCTCCTCCCTCCCAGACTGTTTTTCCGGGGGCCTTGGCCCTGGGGGAGGACCTTTTCCCCGAGGAGCCGGGCGTCCCGGTGTCGGGAGAGGAGCGGGGCCCCGAGCCTCTGCCGCCCGGCGACCCGAACTCGGGGCGTTCCGGGAAGGGGTGCGCCGAGGAAGATACGGAAGGTGACCCTGGGGGTGGGGTCACTGGAGGTTTGAGGCCAGTTGGCGGTGCCGGACCAGCCCCCATCCTCTCGGTGGGGGAGGGGTCGGTGACCGAAGGCGACCTCCCGGAGGAGGGTTCTGGATCGGTGGCGGACACCGGGGACGACGCGGAGTCCGTCTCCAGCGACATTTTCGAGTCCCAGGTGCCCCCCACCGATCTCCCCCTCATCCCCCTCGAGGAACTCCGGGAATTTGTCGAGGAAACTCGGAGTCGCCGGGATAGAGCCCAACTGGCGCTCGACCGCTGGAGCTCCTTCGAAAGAGTCTACTGGTCGGCCCACGCTGCGCGCCAGGCGCCCGGGCTTGACGTTAACGAGCGAAAGCGAGTCAGGAACTTCCTGGGAGCACTCCTGGTGAGGGCGAGGGACTTCTGTGCCCCTCTCTCGTCCTCCCAGTAAATATGTACATAGTTTAACTGTGTGTACTGGTGGTGGTTGCACTATACTTCCGACATGGAGACAACTATAGCCAGCCTCAACATCAACGGCAGCAGGGAGTCACAGCGCAGATTCCAGACCCTCTCGGTCCTTCGGGACGGGAGGTATGCGGTGTGCTTCCTGCAAGAAACCCACACTACCCCGGGAGACGAAGCCACCTGGCTCCTGGAGTGGCGAGGGGGGGTCTACATGAGTCACCTCACCCGCAGATCTGGCGGGGTGGCTATCTTGTTGGCCCCGCATTTTCAGCCGGAGATCTTGGGGGTCAGGGAGCCAGTGCCAGGCCGTTTGCTTCACCTGACGGTTCGGCTGGGGGGCGCGGTGCTTCACTTGGTGAACGTCTACGCTCCCCTGGCCGGGCCGAGGCAAGCGAGCTTCTTCGAAGAAGTGTCCGCTCATCTCGCTTCCATCGACGAGAACCAGTGCGTCGTCCTCGGGGGAGATTTTAACTGCGTCCTCGAGGACAGGGACCACGGCGGTGCCCGCACGGGTTCGACGTCGGGGAGGAGGTTGGGGGACTTGGTCAAGTCCTTGGACCTGGTGGACGTCTGGCGGAATCTCCATCCTGACTCCATCGCCTTCACCTTCGTGAGGCCTGGGGTCGGAGCGTCCAGAATCGACCGCCTGTACGTTTCGCGGGCGTACGCCTCCTGTTTTCCGAAGGCCTCCACGCGGCAGGTGTCGTGCACGGACCATCACCTGGTGTGGGCGGAACTCCTTCCGTTCGGCGCCAGGTTGGGCTCCGCGTACTGGCACTTTAACAACCTGCTGCTGGAGGACGAGCGGTTCCGGGACTCGTTTCGTCGTTTCTGGGCCGGCTGGAGAAGGAAGCGGGGAAGCTTCCCCTCCCTGAGGCTATGGTGGGACGTGGGCAAGGCTCACGTCCGCGTCTTCTGTCAGGAGTATGCGAGGGGGTCGACGAAGAGGCGGAAATCCAGGATCGGGGAGTTGGAGAGGGAGATGCTCGACCTGGAGTCACGCCTCGGTCAGCCCGACGCGGACCCGGCCCTGCGCGGGGTGTACGAAGAGAAGAAGGCCGCGCTCCGGGACCTGCAGCTCGTCGGGGCTCGGGGCGCGTACGTGAGGTCGCGGCTCCAGCTCCTCCAGGACCTGGACCGCGGCTCCCCCTTCTTCTACTCGCTGGAAAAAAGGCGTGGCACCCGTCAGCAGCTCCTTGTGCTGCTGGCCGACGACGGGTCCCTCGTCTCGGATCCGGAGGGTATCAGGGCCCACGTCCGATCCTATTACACGGCCCTGTTCTCCCCGGATCCGTCCAGCGAGGACGCTCGCAGAGTTCTGTGGGAGGACCTGCCGCAGCTCAGCCCGGAGGACGCCGGAAGGCTCGACGCTCCCGTCACCTTAGAGGAGCTGACCGGCGCCCTCGACCGGCTCTCGCGGGGCAAATCCCCGGGGCTGGACGGGCTGACTGTGGAGTTCTTCAGGGCGTTCTGGGACGTCCTGGGGAGCGACTACGCACAGGTCCTGGGGGAGTGTCTAAATGCCGGAGAGCTGCCCCTTTCTTGGCGCAGGGCGGTCATCGTCCTGCTGCCAAAGAAGGGGGACCTTCGTTCTTTGAAGAACTGGCGTCCGGTCTCCCTCCTCAGCACGGACTACAAAATCTTTGCCAGGGTGTTGTCTTCTCGCCTGGCTTCCGTGCTGGCCCACATGATTCACCCGGACCAGTCCTACACGGTCCCGGGCCGGAGGATACAAGACAACGTCCATCTGGTCCGGGACCTGATCCATTTCTGTCGACGGGCTGGTCTGCCGAGCGCCTTCCTGTCTCTCGACCAGGAGAAGGCGTTCGACAGGGTCGATCACGAGTACCTGCTCGGGACTCTGCGGGCGTTCGGGTTCGGGACGCAGTTCGTCGCCCGGATCCGACTTTTGTACGCCGCCGCAGAGTGTCTGGTTAAAGTTAACGGGTCCCTGACGGCGCCCCTTCGCTTCGGGAGAGGAGTGCGTCAAGGCTGCCCCCTGTCCGGCCAGCTGTATTCCCTGTGCGTGGAGCCTTTCCTGCGCCTCTTGCGGAGGAGGTTGTCGGGGCTGGTTCTGCGCGGCGCGGGCGCGGGGGTGGTCCTCTCGGCCTACGCCGACGACGTGCTCCTCACTTTCACCGACCCGGCTGACCTGGGGAGGATGCGCGAGTGCCAGGCCGTGTACTCGGCGGCGTCTTCCGCCAGGATCAACTGGGCCAAATGTTCCGGGCTACTGGTGGGTCCGTGGCGGGTGGACTCCCTGCCGGAGGAGTTTCGGGGGTTCAGCTGGAGTACCACCCATCTCCTCTACCTGGGGGTCTACCTCAGCCCGACCGAGGAATCCTGGCCGGCCAACTGGCAGGAGCTGGAGGCCAAAGTCTCGGCTCGCCTAGGCCGCTGGACAGGACTGCTCCGAGTGCTATCTTACAGGAGCCGAGTGCTGGTCATAAACCAGCTGGTGGCCGCCATGCTGTGGTACCGGCTGGTCACTTTGGTCCCTCCTCCTGGCTTTGTCGCTGACATCCAGAGAACGTTGGTCGACTTCTTCTGGGACAAAAAGATGCACTGGGTCGCTGCGCAGGTTCTGAGTCTCCCCATTGAGGAGGGCGGTCAGTCGCTGGTGTGCGTCCGCACCCAGGTCGCGACCTTCCGCCTTCAGACCTTGCAGCGATACCTTTACGTCGAGCCTCCTCCTAGGTGGTGCGCCCTGGCGACGTATTTTTTCCGCCAGGTGCGTAACCTCAACTACGACACGCAGCTCCTGTTCGTCGACCGTGACGGTTTGGAGGTCGCCCTCAAGGTGCTGCCTGTCTTTTACCAGGACCTGATCACTGTCTGGAACATGGTCGAATCGCGTCGCGCCTACCCTCCGGCAGGAGTAGCGGCTGTCGTCAGGGAGCCGTTGCTCAGGAATCCGCACCTCCGTGCTCGCGGGTTCGAGTGGCTGTCGGAGGGGAGGGCCGTGGCGGCGAGGGTGACCAGGGTCGGGGACGTGCTGGGTGCCGGGGGCCTGGGCTGGACGTTGCCGCAAGACATAGCGAGCAGGGCAGCGGTAGACGTCCGGTACGTGGCCACCGGCATCCGACGCCTTAAAACGGCGGTGCTCGGACCCGACGTAGTGCACCAGTTGGAGGACGCTCAGGTGTGCGGTGGGATCCCGTCCGCGCTCACCCCTGCCCGGACGGAATTTCACATCGGCCCCAAGGTCCCGTACTTCCCGCGGGAGCCTGTGCCCCACAACCTGAGCCGCCTCCGTAATTTTAGGTTTGTCCCGTTCAAGGACGTTAAAAGGCGGGTCCTGTACAGACTGCTGCTGCACACCGTCCACCTCTTCTCCCTCATCCACCGCCCGGACACGCCCTGGCGTGCCCATTTGCCACTGGGCGGTGGGGGTCCCCAGTGGAGGGCCCTCTACGCAGGAGTCCTCCCCCTTTCTCTCGGGGATCTGGGGTGGAGGGTGTTGCACGCAGCAGTCCCCTGCAACCGCAGATTGCGGTGGTTCACGGACTCCCAGCCCAACTGCTTGTTCTGTGGCGCTGTGGAGTCCGTGGACCATGTGTATATTGGGTGTGGGCGTTTGCACTCCCTTTTTGATTTTCTTAAAAACCTCCTCCTCTGCTTTTGTTTGCACTTCAGTCCCACGCTCCTGATCTTCGGGCACCCGGTGCGGAGGAGGGAGGGCAGGTCTGAAGACCTCCTCGTGGGTCTGCTCCTGGGCCTGGCCAAACTGGCCATAAACAGGTCCAGGCAGCGGGCCGTGGAGGGGGTCGTTAGGGCCGACTGCCTGCCCCTCTTCCGCGGTTACGTTAGGGCCCGGGTGTCTTTGGAGAAGGAGCACGCGGTGTCCACCAACACCCTGGAGTTGTTCAGGGAGAGGTGGGCGCCGCAGGGAGTGGAGTGCATCTTTTCCCCCTCCAACTCTATTTTGATTTAGTCCCTGCCCTCCCCTTCACTGTTTTGATCACACAGCATTGCCCTTTGATGTGAAGGGCACTGCTCATCACTGGCCACTCGGGTGTTTTCCTACTTTTCCTGGTGGTGGAAATTGAATAAAGATTTGTACACCTTGTCTCTCACTGTGTCTCACACCTGCACACACACACCATGGGTGCTGGGGATAAAAATAATAAGCACTACCGCAGAAGAGAAAAGAAAAAAGAAAAAAAAAAAAGAAAAAAAAAAAAAATAAACTCGGGATTCCCCCTCCAACTCTATTTTGATTTAGTCCCTGCCCTCCCCTTCACTGTTTTGATCACACAGCATTGCCCTTTGATGTGAAGGGCACTGCTCGTCACAGGCCACTCGGGTGTTTTCCTACTTTTCCTGGTGGTGGAAATTAAATAAAGATTTGTGCACTTTATGTCTCTCACTGTGTCTCACAGCTGCACACACAAAAAAACAAACAGGAGATCATGCAGCATTGCCCTTTGATAAGAAGGGCACTGCTTGTCACTTGCCACTGGTGAAGAGAAAAAAAGAAAATAAACAGGAGATCACATACCACACCATCGGTGCAAAAAAAAAAAATAAACTCGGGATTCCCCCTCCAACTCTATTTTGATTTAGTCCCTGCCCTCCCCTTCACAAAAGAAAAAAAGAAAAAAAAAAAAAATAAATAGGAATGTTTCCCCCTCCAACTCTATTTTGATTTAGTCCCTGCCCTCCCCTTCACTGTTTGTTCACACAGCATTGCCCTTTGATGTGAAGGGCACTGCTTGTCACAGGCCACTCGGGTGTTTATCTATCACTTGGGCTGGACCAGTGGCAGTGTGTAGCTGTGCAAGAAGAGGAAGACAGAGAAAAGAAGAGAGAAGAAGGAGGTGGAAGGAGGCGAGAGCTTGGAGTCCTGGGCCTAGTTTTGGAGCTGCAGCCTGGGCCTTGCCCAGGTCAAGTCAGTGTTGCAGCTGACCTGGGGCCCACACCCACTGCTGGTCTCTGAGACCCCACACGGGCCTGCCCCCACCACCGCTGCCTGGGACTTGCCTGAGGCCCCTTCCCACAACCTCCACCACTGGTACGACCTGAGGCCCACCTCCACCGCTGCTGCCTGGGACTTGCCTGGGAATCCCTCCCCAACAGGTCTGCCTCCACTGCTGGGACCGAGGGCCAGCCTGGGACTTGCCAGAGCCTGCCTCAACTGCTGCTGTCGCCTGAGGCCTGCCTCCACCACCACTGCCTGAGGCCACTCCCCAACCAAGGGCCTGCCTGGGACTCGACAGAGGCCTGCCTCAACTGCTGTCGCCTGAGGCCTGCCTCCACCACTGCAGCCTGGGACTCGCCTGAGGCCACTCCCCACAACCTCCACCACTGCTGCGACCCGAGGCCCACCTCCACCGCTGCTGCCCAGGACTCAATTTTGGGGCTGCCTGGGACTTGTCTTGGGGCCCCCCCAACAGGCCTGCCCCCAACACTGCAATTGAGGGCCTGCCGAGGACTTGCCTGAGGCCTGCCTCCACCACCGCTGCCTAGGACTCGCCTCGGGTGACTGGCCTCGGGCACCTCCCCAAGGACTTCATCGCTAATACTGCCAGAGGCCCACCTCCACCGCTGCTGCCGGGGGCCGACGGAGTATGGCGAGCCCGAAGGTCGCAGGGCCCAGCCGGACCTACGCCGGGGTAGCCGCTGCCTTGGGCTCGGCTGGCCCAACCCCGGCCGCAACTGCATCCCCCTTCAGGCACCTGACCAAACGCCTGGGGGTCAAGGCCTATCCCCATCCCAACATGACCATCGAGGCCTGCAGTAAGGCCATGGCTGGTGTGGTCGGCCCACTGGCCATCGTCGCTGCGGCCCGCATGTACGGGAAGGCCGTCTTCTTCCTTAAGACCGAGCAGGCGGTCCACCTGGCCGTGGAGAGGGGGCTCACTGTGGGCGGGACATATTTGCCAGTCGACCCCTTGGAGGTCACGGCCCAGAGAGTCGTGATCTCCAACGTCCCGCCCTTCATTGCCAGCGAGCTCCTTCTTCCCCACCTCAACACCTTGGGGGAGATCCGGTCAGGTGTTCAACCGCTCCTGCTCGGTCTTAAGGACCCCACCCTCCGCCATGTATACTCCTTCCGACGCCAGGTGTTTATTTGCCTGGCCCGGGAGGAGGTCACGGAGGGATCCTTCACCATCCTCCACGAGGGCGCGGCCTACCGCGCCTTCTGGACGGCGGACGGCGTGCGGTGCCACCTGTGCCGCGAGGTGGGGCATATTAGAAAAAACTGCCCCACCCAGAAGGCTGCCCAGCCCACACCAACGGCTGCGGGTGGTGCCGCCGCACCCACTCCCCCTCCCCCTCCCCCAAAGTCAACACCACAAGCCCCGGCACCGGGGGCTAAGCCAGAGGCTCCCAATGCCTCAGCCTCTGGCAGGGAGGGGGGTGAGCGTCCGACCGAACGGAAGGCGCTCAGGAAGACGCAACGCGTCAAGCCCGCCCACGGGGAGACCACCCTATCCCCATCCCCTTCCCCTTCCCCTCCACGTAGCCCACGACCTGCCCCGCCCCGGCACGACAATGCCCCTGCGGCCGTGCCAGCGTCGCCCCGGCGCGGGAACCCTGACCCCCGAACCCCCAAACCCGTACCTGATCCCGGTCCCACTGACCCCGACCCCAACACCGACCCCCACCTCGTTAAGGAAACTCCTGGGGCTTCAATCCCCCCTCCAGAAACTGAGCCCCGCCCCACCCAGCCACCCCCTGGCACTAACCTGGGGGGAACCATCGCTGCTCCACTTCCTGCAGCGACCGTGTCTCTGGGCCCCGGAGAGGGAACTGGGCCCCTGCCCCGCCCGCCATCACCTGATATACCAGGGGCGGGGCAGGAAGTGACACGGCTGACCCTCCCCACCCTGGCCACGCCCCCTGCCTTCCCCCAGCCAATCGTATTCCGGGAAAGGTGGGGGGGAGGGACCTCGGGCCCCATGACCACCAAGGCGGGCGGGGAGGAGAAGGCTCATAAATCCCCCCCTGTCTCTCTGGGGAAGAGGCGCCGGCCCTTGGAGGGGGGAGAAATCCCATCAGCGCGCCGGCGGCGCTGCCCCTCTCCAGGGGATGAGCCGACGGTGCCCCCCCACTGTCCTGCACCATGGCCCGACCTGCCCAAACCCCCAGGGGCGACAGCTGGGCCTTCCACCGCCATAACTCCTCCAGCCCCTGGGGAGGATTTTATTAACAACACGGGCCATGGTGCAGTCGACAGACTTTTATTCACTGCTGGGTCGTCGAGCGGTGGAGGGGAGGAAGGTGTTATCCTCGTTCCTCCCTCCCAGACTGTTTTTCCGGGGGCCTTGGCCCTGGGGGAGGACCTTTTCCCCGAGGAGCCGGGCGTCCCGGTGTCGGGAGAGGAGCGGGGCCCCGAGCCTCTGCCGCCCGGCGACCCGAACTCGGGGCGTTCCGGGAAGGGGTGCGCCGAGGAAGGGACTGAAGGTGACCCTGGGGGTGGGGTCACTGGAGGTTTGAGGCCAGTTGGCGGTGCCGGACCAGCCCCCATCCTCTCGGTGGGGGAGGGGTCGGTGACCGAAGGCGACCTCCCGGAGGAGGGTTCTGGATCGGTGGCGGACACCGGGGACGACGCGGAGTCCGTCTCCAGCGACATTTTCGAGTCCCAGGTGCCCCCCACCGATCTCCCCCTCATCCCCCTTGAGGAACTCCGGGAATTTGTCGAGGAAACTCGGAGTCGCCGGGATAGAGCCCAACTGGCGCTCGACCGCTGGAGCTCCTTCGAAAGAGTCTACTGGTCGGCCCACGCTGCGCGCCAGGCGCCCGGGCTTGACGTCAATGAGCGAAAGCGAGTCAGGAACTTCCTGGGAGCACTCCTGGTGAGGGCGAGGGACTTCTGTGCCCCTCTCTCGTCCTCCCAGTAAATATGTACATAGCTTTTGTTAACTGTTTACTGGTGGTGGTTGCACTATACTTTCGACATGGAGACAACTATAGCTAGCCTCAACATCAACGGCAGCAGGGAGTCACAGCGCAGATTCCAGACCCTCTCGGCCCTTCGGGACGGGAGGTATGCGGTGTGCTTCCTGCAAGAAACCCACACTACCCCGGGAGACGAAGCCACCTGGCTCCTGGAGTGGCGAGGGGGGGTCTACATGAGTCACCTCACCCGCAGATCTGGCGGGGTGGCTATCTTGTTGGCCCCGCATTTTCAGCCGGAGATCTTGGGGGTCAGGGAGCCAGTGCCAGGCCGTTTGCTTCACCTGACGGTTCGGCTGGGGGGCGCGGTGCTTCACTTGGTGAACGTCTACGCTCCCCTGGCCGGGCCGAGGCAAGCGAGCTTCTTCGAAGAAGTGTCCGCTCATCTCGCTTCCATCGACGAGAACCAGTGCGTCGTCCTCGGGGGAGATTTTAACTGCGTCCTCGAGGACAGGGACCACGGCGGTGCCCGCACGAGTTCGACGTCGGGGAGGAGGTTGGGGGACTTGGTCAAGTCCTTGGACCTGGTGGACGTCTGGCGGAATCTCCATCCTGACTCCATCGCCTTCACCTTCGTGAGGCCTGGGGTCGGAGCGTCCAGAATCGACCGCCTGTACGTTTCGCGGGCGTACGCCTCCTGCTTTCCGAAGGCCTCCACGCGGCAGGTGTCGTGCACGGACCATCACCTGGTGTGGGCGGAACTCCTTCCGTTCGGCGCCAGGTTGGGCTCCGCGTACTGGCACTTTAACAACCTGCTGCTGGAGGACGAGCGGTTCCGGGACTCGTTTCGTCGTTTCTGGGCCGGCTGGAGAAGGAAGCGGGGAAGCTTCCCCTCCCTGAGGCTATGGTGGGACGTGGGCAAGGCTCACGTCCGCGTCTTCTGTCAGGAGTACGCGAGGGGGTCGACGAAGAGGCGGAAATCCAGGATCGGGGAGTTGGAGAGGGAGATGCTCGACCTGGAGTCACGCCTCGGTCAGCCCGACGCGGACCCGGCCCTGCGCGGGGTGTACGAAGAGAAGAAGGCCGCGCTCCGGGACCTGCAGCTCGTCGGGGCTCGGGGCGCGTACGTGAGGTCGCGGCTCCAGCTCCTCCAGGACCTGGACCGCGGCTCCCCCTTCTTCTACTCGCTGGAAAAAAGGCGTGGCACCCGTCAGCAGCTCCTTGTGCTGCTGGCCGACGACGGGTCCCTCGTCTCGGATCCGGAGGGTATCAGGGCCCACGTCCGATCCTATTACACGGCCCTGTTCTCTCCGGATCCGTCCAGCGAGGACGCTCGCAGAGTTCTGTGGGAGGACCTGCCGCAGCTCAGCCCGGAGGACGCCGAAAGGCTCGACGCTCCCGTCACCTTAGAGGAGCTGACCGGCGCCCTCGACCGGCTCTCGAGGGGCAAATCCCCGGGGCTGGACGGGCTGACTGTGGAGTTCTTCAGGGCGTTCTGGGACGTCCTGGGGAGCGACTACGCACAGGTCCTGGGGGAGTGTCTAAATGCCGGAGAGCTGCCCCTTTCTTGGCGCAGGGCGGTCATCGTCCTGCTGCCAAAGAAGGGGGACCTTCGTTCTTTGAAGAACTGGCGTCCGGTCTCCCTCCTCAGCACGGACTACAAAATCTTTGCCAGGGTGTTGTCTTCTCGCCTGGCTTCCGTGCTGGCCCACATGATTCACCCGGACCAGTCCTACACGGTCCCGGGCCGGAGGATACAAGACAACGTCCATCTGGTCCGGGACCTGATCCATTTCTGTCGACGGGCTGGTCTGCCGAGCGCCTTCCTGTCTCTCGACCAGGAGAAGGCGTTCGACAGGGTCGATCACGAGTACCTGCTCGGGACTCTGCGGGCGTTCGGGTTCGGGACGCAGTTCGTCGCCCGGATCCGACTTTTGTACGCCGCCGCAGAGTGTCTGGTTAAAGTTAACGGGTCCCTGACGGCGCCCCTTCGCTTCGGGAGAGGAGTGCGTCAAGGCTGCCCCCTGTCCGGCCAGCTGTATTCCCTGTGCGTGGAGCCTTTCCTGCACCTCTTGCGGAGGAGGTTGTCGGGGCTGGTTCTGCGCGGCGCGGGCGCGGGGGTGGTCCTCTCGGCCTACGCCGACGACGTGCTCCTCACTTTCACCGACCCGGCTGACCTGGGGAGGATGCGCGAGTGCCAGGCCGTGTACTCGGCGGCGTCTTCCGCCAGGATCAACTGGGCCAAATGTTCCGGGCTACTGGTGGGTCCGTGGCGGGTGGACTCCCTGCCGGAGGAGTTTCGGGGGTTCAGCTGGAGTACCACCCATCTCCTCTACCTGGGGGTCTACCTCAGCCCGACCGAGGAATCCTGGCCGGCCAACTGGCAGGAGCTGGAGGCCAAAGTCTCGGCTCGCCTAGGCCGCTGGACAGGACTGCTCCGAGTGCTATCTTACAGGAGCCGAGTGCTGGTCATAAACCAGCTGGTGGCCGCCATGCTGTGGTACCGGCTGGTCACTTTGGTCCCTCCTCCTGGCTTTGTCGCTGACATCCAGAGAACGTTGGTCGACTTCTTCTGGGACAAAAAGATGCACTGGGTCGCTGCGCAGGTTCTGAGTCTCCCCATTGAGGAGGGCGGTCAGTCGCTGGTGTGCGTCCGCACCCAGGTCGCGACCTTCCGCCTTCAGACCTTGCAGCGATACCTTTACGTCGAGCCTCCTCCTAGGTGGTGCGCCCTGGCGACGTATTTTTTCCGCCAGGTGCGTAACCTCAACTACGACACGCAGCTCCTGTTCGTCGACCGTGACGGTTTGGAGGTCGCCCTCAAGGTGCTGCCTGTCTTTTACCAGGACCTGATCACTGTCTGGAACATGGTCGAATCGCGTCGCGCCTACCCTCCGGCAGGAGTAGCGGCTGTCGTCAGGGAGCCGTTGCTCAGGAATCCGCACCTCCGTGCTCGCGGGTTCGAGTGGCTGTCGGAGGGGAGGGCCGTGGCGGCGAGGGTGACCAGGGTCGGGGACGTGCTGGGTGCCGGGGGCCTGGGCTGGACGTTGCCGCAAGACATAGCGAGCAGGGCAGCGGTAGACGTCCGGTACGTGGCCACCGGCATCCGACGCCTTAAAACGGCGGTGCTCGGACCCGACGTAGTGCACCAGTTGGAGGACGCTCAGGTGTGCGGTGGGATCCCGTCCGCGCTCACCCCTGCCCGGACGGAATTTCACATCGGCCCCAGGGTCCCGTACTTCCCGCGGGAGCCTGTGCCCCACAACCTGAGCCGCCTCCGTAATTTTAGGTTTGTCCCGTTCAAGGACGTTAAAAGGCGGGTCCTGTACAGACTGCTGCTGCACACCGTCCACCTCTTCTCCCTCATCCACCGCCCGGACACGCCCTGGCGTGCCCATTTGCCACTGGGCGGTGGGGGTCCCCAGTGGAGGGCCCTCTACGCAGGAGTCCTCCCCCTTTCTCTCGGGGATCTGGGGTGGAGGGTGTTGCACGCAGCAGTCCCCTGCAACCGCAGATTGCGGTGGTTCACGGACTCCCAGCCCAACTGCTTGTTCTGTGGCGCTGTGGAGTCCGTGGACCATGTGTATATTGGGTGTGGGCGTTTGCACTCCCTTTTTGATTTTCTCAAAAACCTCCTCCTCTGCTTTTGTTTGCACTTCAGTCCCACGCTCCTGATCTTCGGGCACCCGGTGCGGAGGAGGGAGGGCAGGTCTGAAGACCTCCTCGTGGGTCTGCTCCTGGGCCTGGCCAAACTGGCCATAAACAGGTCCAGGCAGCGGGCCGTGGAGGGGGTCGTTAGGGCCGACTGCCTGCCCCTCTTCCGCGGTTACGTTAGGGCCCGGGTGTCCTTGGAGAAGGAGCACGCGGTGTCCACCAACACCCTGGAGTTGTTCAGGGAGAGGTGGGCGCCGCAGGGAGTGGAGTGCATCATTTCCCCCTCCAACTCTATTTTGATTTAGTCCCTGCCCTCCCCTTCACTGTTTTGATCACACAGCATTGCCCTTTGATGTGAAGGGCACTGCTCATCACTGGCCACTCGGGTGTTTTCCTACTTTTCCTGGTGGTGGAAATTGAATAAAGATTTGTACACCTTGTCTCTCACTGTGTCTCACACCTGCACACACACACCATGGGTGCTGGGGATAAAAATAATAAGCACTACCGCAGAAGAGAAAAGAAAAAAGAAAAAAAAAAAAGAAAAAAAAAAAAAATAAACTCGGGATTCCCCCTCCAACTCTATTTTGATTTAGTCCCTGCCCTCCCCTTCACTGTTTTGATCACACAGCATTGCCCTTTGATGTGAAGGGCACTGCTCGTCACAGGCCACTCGGGTGTTTTCCTACTTTTCCTGGTGGTGGAAATTAAATAAAGATTTGTGCACTTTATGTCTCTCACTGTGTCTCACAGCTGCACACACAAAAAAACAAACAGGAGATCATGCAGCATTGCCCTTTGATAAGAAGGGCACTGCTTGTCACTTGCCACTGGTGAAGAGAAAAAAAGAAAATAAACAGGAGATCACATACCACACCATCGGTGCAAAAAAAAAAATAAATAAACTCGGGATTCCCCCTCCAACTCTATTTTGATTTAGTCCCTGCCCTCCCCTTCACAAAAGAAAAAAAAGAAAAAAAAAAAAATAAATAGGAATGTTTCCCCCTCCAACTCTATTTTGATTTAGTCCCTGCCCTCCCCTTCACTGTTTGTTCACACAGCATTGCCCTTTGATGTGAAGGGCACTGCTTGTCACAGGCCACTCGGGTGTTTTCCTATTTTTCCTGGTGGTGGAAATTAAATAAAGATTTGTGCACTTTGTGTCTCTCACTATGTCTCTCACACCTGCACACACACACCATGGGTGCTGGGGAAAATAAGCACTACCGCAATTAGGCGGTAGTGTGGGGAAAAAAAATATACAGAAAAACAAAAAAAATAAATAAATAGGAATGTTTCTCACAACTACGCACACACACACCATGGGTGCTGGGGAAAAATAAGCACTACCGCAGTTCGGCGGTAGAAAGAAAAAAAATAAACAGGAGTGTCAACATGATGTTCTGGCTTAGTTGGTTAAAGTACTAGCTCGCTATCAGTGATCTTTGGGGTTCAAATCCTAGCTGTACCTACACATCACATGACCTATATTTGATCAGAAAAAAAAAATAAAATAAATAAATAGGAATGTCAGAGGTTCTGTTTACTCAAGGAACTGGCTCTGAGGAAGGTGGATCAGCGTCAAGGACTCTCTACATGTAAATAAAGGAAGACAGGATATCACCTCTAAGGACTTATTTCAGTGACAATGAGAGAAAAAAAAAATACATTCCTGAAGAAATTCACTCACAATAGTCATCTGCGAGTTGGGTAAGCATTTCTGGCATCATGCCGGTATTTGGGAAGCTTGACTCATTGGATCCTGCCATTGAAGATTGGACCCAGTGTGTGGAAAGAATGCATTATTTTTTCCAGGCAAATGACTTTGGGGTAGATGAAAAACAATGGTTAATTCTCCTGACAGCTTGTGGACCCTCAGTTTCTTTTAGTTATGAAGAATTTAACTTTCCATGAAGCACCACATCCTAAAACCTTTCAAGAGTTGATGGATTTAATTAAGAAACATTATGAACCCAACCATCCTCTAATTCTGTGATGCCATAAGATTTACTCAACAATTCGAGAACCAGCAATTCTATATTGAGATTTTTGATGAGGTTGAGATGACTGGCAGAGGCATATGACTTTGGATGTACCCTTAATGAGATGCTTAGAGACCATCTGATATGTGAGATTAATGAAGCACCTACTTGCTGAAGCCCAGTTGGACTTCAAACAGACATTACAACTGACTTTATCATGGGAAAACGTAGTAAGTGGAGCATATGAATTACAGGGTATTCCAATGGAAGTGGACACTCACCAGCCCAACTTAATGCCATTTGAGTAAAGGCAATTGCATGGCCTCGTTTAGGACATACCTGAATAGAGGGACTCTAGATCAGCCCACAGCAAAACAATACCAATCCTCAGCCACGTAATTTAAATTTTTTTCAGGATCTGGGCCGTTATAGCTGCTGCCCTTATGTGGATATGAGACAGCATTGGTTACTGCCAGATGTTGGCTGAACTCCACTGGGGTCATCCAGCGGTTTCCAAAATGAAGATGTTTGCAAGAAGTTATATCTGGTGACTAGGATTGGATAGAGACATAGCTGCATTGGTGGTGCAGTGCCCAGAGTGCCACCAAGGACATAAATTACAGCTAGAAACTCCACTACATTCATTGCAATGGCTTTGTTAACCCTGGACTCAGTTACACATCAACTATGCAGGTCCTTTCATGGGCTTAATGTTCTGAGTCATTGTGGATGCCTACTCGAATTGACTGGATCTGTATAGAATTCATTCATCAAACATGGGGATAATGATAGAAAAACTGTGCTCATCTTTTGCAATATATGGACTTTTGGAAACATTGGCTAGAGATAACAGGCCATCATTTACCAGCAGGGAATTTGAGTATTTCCTAAAGTCAAGTGATATTTGTCATATAAGGACAATCCATACCATCCATCATCCAATGGTCTGGCAGAACTTTTAAGACAGGCTTAAATAAACAGCCTATAGCTTCACTAGATATCAAACTGTCCCAGTTCTCATTTGATTATATGACCACCCCTCAAGGAACAACAGGCATAGCTCCAGCAGAATTGCTTGTTGGGGAGAAGACTCTGAGCCAGATTAAATCTGAATTTCCTAGTTTTGGTTGGAGGAGGTGGTGAAATGGTATCAGGAACGCCAAGGCTGGATATAGCACTTTGCTAAATGAGAGAGACTGTTTACTTCAATGGACAAACTTTGGAGTAGGAACCATGGGAAAAGATGCATGGACAAGAGGTATGGTCGACAAGAGGTCAGGTCCAGTGATGTATAAAGTTCAGGTACGTATGACAGTCTTAACAAGCACGTGGACCATATGAAAGCTACAAACTCACAAACAGGATGGGAGCAAAATGTGCCTGTTTCCTCAACTGCCTTTCTGACTGTTCCAGAACCCATGAGTTCTCCCTCTCCATTGAGCGTTGAAGGACCTTGGAATCTGCAATGCACAAGGCAGGTTTCGTCACCTCGACACCTTTGCCACCTGAGGAGGAGAATGAATTTCTTCCAAGATGGTCCAAACATAAAAGGCGTGCAACTGTGTGTTCCACACCGTCTGTATCAGAGGCAGAGTTGGAAGAGCCTGATCCAATGCTAAAATGCCCAAGGAGGAGCCACAAAAAAAATCACGGCTTATATCCTCAGACCCATGGGGAAGGAATGTAATGATTGCAACAAGGTCAGCCAGGTGGATCTTGTAGAATATGAGTTCCCTGATTAGGACTATTAACCTGGTCCAATCAGGGAGCCCTGGCTGAAAGATATAAACAGGAGTGTCAGAGGTTCTGTTCACTAAAGGAGCTGGCTCTGAGGAAGCTGGATCAGCGTCAAGGACTCTCCAAATGTAAATAAAGGGTGACAGCATACTGCCTCTGAGGACTTATTTCATGTTGATCTCATACAACTATAAAATATAATACAATTGATCGTAATAACTCCACCCAGTCAGCCTCTTGATGAGGTTACTGACCTTTATGTTGTAACAAATCTAATTTAATCAAGCAGTAGAAGTATGTAGAAAGAAAAGAAGAAACCATGCTAAAGTGGCTTTACAAGTGTTTGATTTGTAAAAGTGCTGTTGATAGTAGGACTCCCTATTTAATATGAAGTGTTACCAATACTACAAACTACATAGCATTTCATTTCCCTTTGTTATTGATGAGCATCTGGCAGAAACTTCTGTGAACAACAGACTGTTTACTAACAGCCCATTCATTCTTCAGGGGTGTAAACAACAATGAAGAATGTAATACAGAGTTTAGCAATTGTCCCTTATGTCAGGTATGCCACTTGAGTGCTGTGAATTGATCTCTTATTATTCCATTGTGTTTTCCAAAATCTAATGATGTGAAAGGATTTACAGCAAAAATTTGTGACCATTACTCCATTAAACAACAGTGAAATACATATATTATACACTTAATCAAACAAACAAGGATAATGTTGTTTGTTGGTTAACCTAGCACTGGGGAAATGATCAAAACTGGGACTATACGACACGTCCCATAATGATGATGTCAAAGGACAAATGATTGAGAGACAAGGAGGGAGAATGCCTTCAGCAGAGTTATACATAGTTAGATAGAGCTGTATGTAGTTCCTTAATAAATAATAGTCTCCTTGTTGATTGACGATACCAAGACCTACAGTCACAGAGTCATACAGCTGTACAGCATGGAAACAGGCCCTTCGGTCCAACTTGTCCATGCCAACCAGGTCTCCTAAATTAATCTTGCCCTAATTGCCAACATTTGGTCCACATTCCTCTAAACCCTTCTTATTCATATACCCGTCCAGATGTAATTAGGAAGGGGCTAGAAGAATATGGCCAAATACTGGCAAATGGGACTAAATTAATTTAAAATATCTGATCAGCATGGATTTTGGTATGGTCAAACAACGACTAGTTTATTATTTATTAAGGAACTATATACAGCTCTATCAAGCTATGTCTAACTCTGCTGAAGGCATTCTCCCTCCTGGTCGCTCTCTCATGAATTCTTTTCCATCATCATTATACGAGGTGCTCTCTAGTCCCAGGTATTAATCCTTACAACTCTGACATCATATTGGACCCCAAGTCTTTAATCATATTTCTATGTTTGTATTTATATCTCCTCCAAGTTTTGAACATCACAGATTCAATCTGGCAGGAGACTTCACAACTCTCCCTGATTGTGTCCTTGTCAGATCGGGAAGATCAATAGTCTCTTTCTGCATTCTTGTTTCTTGAATTGGATTACTTTATGAGAGATTTGAATTATCTGATTCATTACGCATTTCTGGCTCAATGTCCGTCTTTCTCAAATATATGATTGACTGTCATCTTTAATACCTTTCTTTGTAATTATATTATCTTTTGAAATATGTGCTAAATAAGATCTTTGTGATTATAAGACCATAAGACCAGAAGAAATAAGAGTGGAAGTAAAGCCATTCAGCCCATCGAGTCCACTCTGCCATTCAATCATGGCTGATGGGCATTTCAATGCCACTTACCCTCACTTTCCCTGTTTCCCTTAATTCCTTGCAGATTAAGAATTTATCAATCTCTGCCTTGAAGACATTTAACATCCCGGCCTCCACTGCGCTCTGTGGCAATGAAATCCATAGGCCCACCACTCTCTGGCTGAAGAAATGTCTCCTCATTTCCATTCTAAATTGACCCCCTCTAATTCTAAGGCTGTGCCCACGAATCATGGTATCCTCGCCTGACAGAAACAATTTCCAAACATCCACCCTTTCTAAGGCACACATTATCTTGTAAGTTTCCATTAGATCTCCCCTCAACTTTCTAAACTGTAATGAATACAATCCCAGGATCCTCAGCCATTCATCGTTTTTTAGGCCTACTATTCCAGGGGTCATCCATGTGAATCTCCGCTGGACATGTTCCAGTACCAGCGTGTCCTTCCTGAGGTGTGGGGCCCAAAACTGGATACAGTATTCTAAATGGAGCCTAACCAGAGCTTTATAAAGTCTCAGTAGCACATCAATGCTTTTACATTCCAACCCTCAATTATCATTTCACTGAACTATTATTCTTTCTATGCCTGCATTTCTAGCCCATTCCTCCCCTCCTTTCATTAAATTGTATAGGTTGAAGATATGGTATGACTGTTCTAAGTCTCAAATGTATTGATAATCCTGGTCTACTACTTAAAAGTACTGTTTTGAGTTGGATGGAAATCTGTGTTTGGATCTTTCTGTACATTAACAGTGTTGATGGTGCTATCTCATATTGTAATCTGTAGATCTGTAATTTAGAATGGAAGTAAAAAAAAACTTCTTTTTATTCAGCAGTACTTGGAGGTTCAAGATCCCTTTTTTGGTTTTACCATTAGATTGGGGATCTCCAGTGAAATTGTGAGGTGCACAAGTTCAGTTATTCATGAAGTGTGTGAAGACAAATTGTGCATTGACCATTGTCAGAGGCAAATGTTGTGAAGATTTATTTTAAAATCTGAAAAGTTTCTTTAATGGTCATAATGTATAGATGCTCAACCTTGACTCACCTGAATCTATTGTAAATGACAGGCAGCAAGGAGTTTCCATTGACCATAAATAGATCACAGCCCAGTTATTCCTGCATCTTGGATGGGAATTGATTTGAGAAAGTAGTCTCATTCTGGCCTATGCACTGCACACACCTCTCTCCTATAGATCTCCATTTTTTTTCCTGGCCACCAAACAAAAAAACTAAGATATTGCTTTGCATTTTGTGATAACAACGTGTCCCAAATATATTTTCTTCAAGATTTCTGACCTGGGCAAAATCAGACTCACTAGCCTGTCATCAAGTGCCAATGAATCATTCACAATAGTCAAGTGTTTTATTTCCTCAAAGAAGGCTTTTCATCGCTGTACATTAGGATGCTGCTTGACCAAACTTACATACAATATTGGCAGAAGCAAATGCATTCCTCATCCTGCAAATGCATCCTTCATTTGTACATGACAAATCTCTTAGTAATTTCTTTATTGAGCTTTCTGGCCATTGTGTTATAGCTAACTAAGAATATGACTGAATATCATTTATGCAGTTTATGTCCTGTTCTTTTTTATTTATTAGTGAAGTCTGGGCATCACTGACTGGTTAGCATTTATTGCACGTACCTAGTTGCCTTTGACAAGGTAGCAGTGAACTGCCTTGTTGGACTGCTGCTGTTCACCTGCTGTGGGTTGACCCACAATGCTATTAGGGAGGGAATTCCAGGATTTTGACTCAGCAACAGTGATATATTTCCAAGTCAGGATGGTGAACAGCTTGGAGGGGAATTTGAAGGTAATGGCGTGCCCATATGCCTGCTGCCCTTGTCCTTCTGGGTAGAATTGGCCATGGGTTTGGAAGAATAAGTGAGGACTGCAGATGCTGGAGATCAGAGCTGAAAATGTGTTGCTGGAAAAGCACAGCAGGTCAGGCAGCATCCAAAGAGCAGGAGAATCGACGTTTCGGGCATGGAAGGCACTGTCTGAGAATCTTTGGTAAATTCCTGCAGTGACTCCTATAGGTAGTACACGCTGCTGCTACTGAGCGTTGGTGGTGGAAAAAGTGGAGGCTTGTGGATATGGTGCCAAACAAGCATGGGTTGAACAAGATTGCTAGCTATGGTTCTGGCCAATTATCTGCTATCATTTGCAACTTAGTCTGGATTAATACCATTTTTTATGTGTTACACTTTATCCCCAACCTGAATCTCTAGATGCTAGTGAACTCCTATTCATCAAGAAACTGCCACTATAGGTTGGTGGTGAAGGAAGGGAATTTTCAAGGTGATGGATGAGTTGCCAATTATATCAATGCAGTTGAAAGTGTACCTCGCCATGCAAGTGGAGAGTGTTCCATCATATTTATGAGTTGCGCTTTGTAAATGGTGGACAGATTTTCAGTGAAAAGGTGAGGTATTCACTGCAAAGTTCCTGGCATCTGCTCTGCTCTTATAGCCACAGTATTTTTCTGGATGGTTCAATTCAGTTTCTGGTCAATGGTGATCACAGGACATTAATATTGTGAGGTTTAGCGATAGTAATGCCTCTGAAAATCAGGTGGAGAGGGTTAGGTTCTCCCGTGGTGGAGATGGTTATGGCTTGGCACTGAGCTGGTGTAAATGTTGCTTACTATTTATTAGCCAAAGTCTGTTAATCAGATCTTGCTGCATTTGGGCACAGACTTTTCAGTATCTGAGGAGTTAAAAATGCTGCAGAACATTGTGCAAACATTTGAGATCATTCCCTTTTATTAACTCATGGTAGAGGGAAGATCATTGGTGAAGCTGCTGAAGAATGATTGTCCATGGGACACTATCTTAATGGACTCCTGCAGTGATGCCCTGGGACTGAGGTGAATGAAATCATCAACAGTTTTTCATATGTTAAACATGGCTCCATCAAGTGGAGAGTGTTCCCCTGATTTCCATTGACTCCAGTTTTGCTGATGCTCCTTGATTCATACTGATTCAAAGCTGCCTTCAAATCAAGTGCAGATGCTCATCTCACCTCTGGAGTTCAACCCTTTAAACTATTTTTGACCAAGACTGTAAAATGGGCAGAAGCTGAGAGGGCTGAGAATTGCCACTTGATAACACTATTGATGTCACATTCAGTCAGGTTGTTGTTGATTGACAGCAGACTGGTGGGGCACAACACTACTGGACTTGATTTACTCTGCTCTGTGCAAGTTTCTACATTTGCCAGGTAAATGTTAATGTTGTAACTGGAATGGAGCAGCTTGGTGAGGGAAGGGCTAGTTTCGGATCACAAGGTTTAAGTATTATTGGCAGAATGTCTACAGCATTTGCCATATTCAGTAACTCCCAACATGTTATCTTGACATGCAGAGTGATTTGAAGAGGTTGAATGCTGGTATCCTTGATGCTGGTACTTCAGGAGGAGATCAAGGTTGATTGTCCATCAGCACACTAATGATGGTCATAATGCTTCAGCCTTGTTTTTTGCAGTGATGTGGTGAGCTCACCCATCATTGAGCATGTGAAAGCTTATGGGGGCTTCACCTCCTCCTGGTTATTTAATTATTCACCAGCATTTAGGACTGTAGAGCACAGATCTGATCTGTTGGTTGTGGGACCTCTTGGCCTGATGCTTCTGCTGCTGGCATGCAAATAGAACTATGTTGGAGATTCATCATGTTAACTTTTTTTATTTTGATGGGTACAACATGCTGCTCCTAGTATGCCCTCCTGCACTCTATGTTGAATCAGGGCTAATCTCCTTGCTTAATGCAAATGGTAGATTGGAGGATATAATCAAGCATGAGGTTACAGATTATGGTTGAATTTAATTCTGCCGCTCTTAGTAATACATAGTATCTGATAGTTTCCAGATTTTGATTTGCCAAATTTGTTCAAAGTCCGTCCTATTTCGCACAGTGTTAGTTCATGCAACATGATGGACGATATCTACATTTGAAAATAGGATCTCTTTCCCACAATGACAATGTAGTGGTTATTCCTGCCACTAATATCATGGACAAACTAGCTGCCTGAGGAAGGAGTGGGGTCTCTGAAAGCTTGCAGATTCAAATAAACCTGTTGGACTGTAGCCCATTGATGTGTGATTTTTGATTTTGTCCACCCCAGTCTAACACCACCATCTCCATATCATGGACAAATGCAACCATGGTGAGTAGATTGACAAGGATGAGCTCAAGTATGTTTTTTCTTCATGTTGGTTTACCTTCACCATGCGCCATAGACACAGTCTAGCCGTTATGTTCTTTAGCACTTGGCTAGTTCAGTTAGTAGTGGTGAGTCATTCAGTGACAGACATTGAAGTCCTCTAATCAAGATCACATTATTTGCCCTTGCCACCCTGAGTGTCTCATTTAAGTGGTATTCAGCATGAATGAGTACCGATTAATCAGCTTGGAGAGGGTCATTAGTAATCAGCAAGAAACAGTCCTTGCTTATGTTTAGCCTTGTAGAATAGGATCTCGTGTTAGCATTAACAAATTCCAGGAAAACCTCTTGCTGATTGTACACAACTATTTGCCACCACTGATCCGTCCATTCTGCCAATGAAATAGGACATGCCCAGAGATAGTTATGGTGAAGTCTGGGACATTGTCTGTAGGGTTTGATTCAGTGAGAATGACTATGTCAGGCTGTTACTTGACTAGCCTGAGGGTCACCTCTTTTAGTTTGGCACATGGCCCCCCAAATGTAGTCAGAGGAGTTTGCAGGATCGATAGGGCTGTGTGTGCCATTGCCATTTCCAATGCTGAGGTAAATGCTGGCTGGTCCCTCTTTAGGCTTTGTGGCAATTGCAGACTGAATTGTCTGATTTGATACATTGGAAGCTTGCTATATCAATAGACATTTAAGAATCAAACACGTTATAGTGGATCTGGTGCCACATGTAGGGCTGACGAAGGAAGAATGGCAGATTTCCTTCACTAAAGTGCATTACTGAAGGGTTTTTTGAAATGATTCACAATGATTAGTTATATGGTTTGTAAAAAGACATTGTTTTAATTCCAAGTCTCAGTTCTTTGAATTCAAATTTCACCATCTATCATGGTGGGATTTGAATTCATGTCCACAATCCACTAGTAAGGAGTGTGATCATATACTTTCCACTTGTCTGCATGAGTGCAATTCCTACAGCACTCAACAAGTTTGACACCATTTATGATATTTCAGCCCTTTTGACTGCTATCACATCTATCACCTTCAACATTCATTCCTTTAACAACTGACTCACATTAATAGCAGTGTGTACTATTTGCTAGATGCTTTGCAGTGATTTACCAAGGCTCCTCTGACATCATCCTCTAAAGATGTGACCACCTAGAAGGACAAATAGAACTATGTTCTGGCATAGAAAAACAGATGAATGGTGATATTATCAACTGTAAGTTCCTCTTCAATTCACATACCACTATGACATGGGACCATATAAAGGGTACGAAGAAAGTAAGGACTGCAGATGCTGGAGATCAGAGTTAAAAGTGTGGCCCCGGAAAAACACAGCAGGTCAGGCAGCATCCGAGGAGCACGAGAGCTGACATTTCAAGCACATGTCCTTCGTCAGGAATGTGAGGTTGTGGGCAGATGGTGTTACAATGGGGCTGAGAGATGAATGGGAAGAGGGGAGCCTGGGGGGAAGGTAGCTAGGAATGTGATAGGTAGGTGAAGGTGGGGATGATGGTGATAGGTCAGGGCAGAGGGCGGAGCAGATAGGTGGGAAGGAAGATGGAAAGGTAGAACAGTTTAAGAGGGTAGTGCTGAGTTGGAGTGTTGGATCTGGGATAAGGTGCGGTTAGGGGAGATGAGGAAATTGGTAAATTTGACATTGATTCCATGTGGTTGGAGGGTGGAGGAGGCCCAGTACTTGCATATCATTGGCGGATTGGGAGGGGGAGTTGAAGTGGTAGGCCACAGGATGATGGGATTGTTTAGTATGTGTGTTCTGAAGATGTTCTCTGAAACTTTCCGCGAGTTTGCGTCCTGGCAAGGGAATGGCAGATGTGATGATGGGGCCCGTAGACCTAATGAGGGAATCACAGAATGCTGAAAAGGGTGGGGAGGGAAATATATCCCTGGTGATAAGGTCTGACTCGAGGTGACTGAAATGGCGATAGATGGTGCATTGTGTCCAGAGGTTGGTGAAATGGAAGATGAGGTCCAGGAGGGGTTGTATCCTTATTGCAGTTGGGGGTGCGGGGTTCAAGGGCGGAAGTGGAGGAGATGCACTCCGGATACAACCCATCATTCTCTGCCATTTCTGCCACCTACAGTCAGACCCCACCACTTCAGATATATTTCCCTCCCCACCACTATTTTCATTCCACAGAGACCATTCCCTCCGTGACGTTCTCATTAGGTCCACGCATCCCACCAACCCACCTTCCACTCCTGACATCTCCCCTTGCCACTGCAAGAGGTGTAAAACCGGCACCCACCCCTCCCCCCTCACCACCACCAAGGCCCCAAAGGATCCTTCCACATCTGGCAGAGATTTATCTGCACATCCAAACACCATATTTATTGTATCCATTGCTCTTAATGTCTCCAATACATTGGGGAGACAAGAAGGCACCTTGCAGAACATTTCAGAGCACATCTCTGGGATGCATGCACCAAACAACCTCACCTCCCTGTGGCCAACCACTTCAACACCCCCTCCCACTCGACCAAAGACATACAGGTCTTGGGCCTCCTCTACCATGAAAATCTAGCCACCTGACGACTGGAGGAACAAAACCTCACCTTCTGTCTTGGGACCCTGAAACCACATGGAATCAATGTCAATTTCACCAGCTTCCTCATCTCCCCTCCCTCCACCTTATTGCAGATCGATAACCCTCCAGCTTGGCTCCAGCCTCTTGAACTGTCCTACCTGTCCACCTTCCTTCCCACCTATCCACTCCACACTTCTCTCATCCCCCACTTTCATCTACCTATTGCATTTCTAGCTACCTTCCCCCAGCCCCAAACCCCCCTCCCATTTATCTCTCAGCTCCCTTCTCCCCACTCCCCCACCTCCGACTTACTTGAATTTTTGAATGAGGGGACTCATTGTGATGAGGATAATGTGGTTGTTAGAGTACAGCAATGTGTCTTTGCTATAAGTTGCCCCACTTAACAGCTCTCTTTTATCAAAGTTATTCTTTGAGCCTGTTTTTGCTGTTTGGCATTGACATTTTTGTGTTAACATTGTTTGCTTATGTCGAGAAGTGATTTGCTGGAGGTGTTCAAAATTGTGAGCAGTCTGAGCAGCATGGATAAGGAGAAATGGATCCCATAGGCAGAAGGATGAGAAACAGAAAACATCAATTTAAGATGATTAGCATAAGAGGCAACAGTGACACGAGTATAGACTTCTTGTTTGAATCTTTAATGCAATGGCTATGACTGTGCGAGAGCCATATTCAAGTGAGATCTTCAAACGAAAACTGGATAATTATTTGAATACGCCTAGGATAAAAAGGAGGAGAGTAGGGCAAATGAGCCAGACTTAAAGGCAAGAGAAGGCTATGGAAGATAGAGAACATGGGGAAAAAATAGTGACATCTTGAAAAATGTCCATATTGCAGAGGCGGATGTTCTGAAGGTCTTAAATGCATAAAGATGGTTAAATTCCTGGGACCTGAACAGGTATAACCTAGAACTCTGTAGGAAGCTAGGGAAGTGATTGCTGGGCGTAAAAAGTGACGTCTGCAGATGCTGGAGATCAGAGCTGAAAATGTGTTGCTGGTTAAAGCACAGCAGGTCAGGCAGCATCCAAGGAACAGGAAATTCAACGTTTCGGGCCAGAGCCCTTCATCAGGAATCCTGATGAAGGGCTCTGGCCCGAAACGTCGAATTTCCTGTTCCTTGGATGCTGCCTGACCTGCTGTGCTTTAACCAGCAACACATTTTCAGCTCAAGTGATTGCTGGGCCCCTTGCTGAGACATTTGTATCATCCATAGTCATAACTGAGGTGCCAGAAGACTGGAGTTTGGCTAACATGGTGCCACTGTTTAGGAAAAGTGGTAAGAAACAGCCAGGGAACTATAGACCGGTGAGCCTGACATTGGTGGTGGGAAAGTTGTTGGAGGGAATCCTGAGGGACAGTATTTGGAAAGGTAAGGACTGATTAAAGTTAAAAATCACACAATACCAGGTTATAGTCCAACAGGTTTAATTGGAAGCACTAGCTTTCTGAGCGCTGCTCCTTCATCAGGTGATTGTGGAGTATGAGATTGTATGACACAGAATTTATAGCAAAAGTTTACAGTGTGATGTAACTGAAATTATACATTGAAAAATACCTTGATTGTTTGTTAAGTCTCTCATTTATTAGAATGACCATGTTAGTTTCACTTCTTTCATGTGTAAATTGCAGAACTTTTATTTAAAAATTACATTCTCAAGTGAAGTTTAACAATTGGTGTCAGCCCAGACAATATATTGGGTATTAGCACCCCTATGTGCTGCTGTCTGTGCCATAATGTTTAGCCTAATTCTAATCTTAAAAATGAATTAACAGAATCTTACATGGATTCATGCAGTTTTTGAGCAAAGTATAATGTAACTGTGCAAATAAAAATTCACCCCACAAATGTTTGTGTGTGTGTGTGTGAGTGAGAGAGAGAGAGAGAGAGAGAGAGAGAGAGAGAGAGAGAGAGAGAGAGGTTGTCAGTGCCTGTGAGACAAACTGTATCTGTGTGTGTGAGTGTGTGTATAGTGCAATAGGATTACCTATAGTGTGACATGAACCCAAGGACCTGGTTGAGGCCATCCCGATGGGTACCGAACGTAGCTATCAGTCTCTGTTTGGCCACTTTTCGCTGCTGCCTGTCCTGAAGTCCGCCTTGGAGGATGGTTACTCGAAGGTCCAAGGTCGAATGTCGCGGACCACTGAAGTGTTCCCCAACTAGGAGGGAACGCTCCTGTCTGTTGATTGTTGTGTAGTGCCCATTCATCCATTGCTGAAGCCTCTGCTCAGTTTCCCTAATGTACCAGGCCTCAGGGCATCCTTGCCTGCAACATTTGAGATAGACGACGTTCGCAGAGTCATTGGCTGAGGACTGATTAAGGATAGTCAATAAGGCTTTATATATGGGAAATCATGTCTCATGAACTTGATTGTTTTTTGAAGAAGTAACGAAGAAAATTGAGGGCAGAGCAGTGGACCTGATCTATATGGATTTCAGTAAGGCATTTGACAAGGTTTCTCATGGTAGACTGTTTAACATGGTTAGATCACACGGAATAAAGGGAAAACCAGCTACTTGGATACAAAACTGGCTTGAACGAAGAAGACAGAGGGTTCCCTTTCAAGCTGGAGGCCTGTGACCAGCAGTGTGCCACAAGGATCGGTACTGGGTCCACTATTTTTTGTCATTTTATATCAATGATTTGGATGTGAACATAGGAGATATAGTTAGTAAATTTGCAGATGACACCAAAATTGGAGGTGTAGTGGACAGTGAAGAAGGTTACCTCAGAATACAAGAGGGTCTTGATCAGATGGGCTAATGGGTTGAGGAGTGGCAGACGGAGTTTAATTTAGATAAATGTGAGATGCTGCATTTTGAAAACGTAAATCAGGACAGGACTGACATATTTCATGGTAAGGTCCTGGGGAGTGTTACTTAACAAAGAGACTCTGGAGTGCAGGTTCAGTTTCTTGAAAGTGGAGTCGCAGGTAGATAGAATAGTAAAGAAGCATTTGGTATGCTTTCCTTTATTGGTCAAAGCATTGAATATAGGAATTGGGAGGTCATGTGGTAGCTGTACAAGACATTAATTAGGCCACCTTTGGAATATTATGAAAAATGTTGTGAAACTTGAAAGGGTTCAGAAAAGATTTACAAGGATGTTGCCAAGGTTGGAGGATTAGAGCTATAGGGCGAGGCTGAATATGGTGGGGCTCATTTCCCTGGAGCATCAGAGGCTAAGGGGTGATCTTATGGAGGTTTATAAAATCATGAGAGGCATGGATAGACTAAATGCCCACGGTCTTTCCTTGGGGTGGGCGAGTCCAAAATTGGAAAACATAGGTTTAATGTAAAAGGGCAATGATTTAAAAGTGACCTCAGAGGTAATTTTTTTTCAGGCAGAGGATGGTGTGTGTATAAAATGACTTATGAGCAGAAATTGTGGAGGCTAGTACAATTATAATATTTAAAAGGCATCTGGATGGATATATGAGTAGGAAGGGTTTAGATTGATATGGGCAAGTGCTGGCAAATGGGACTAGGTTAATTTTGGATATCTGGTCGGCGTGGACAAATTGGACTGAAGGGTCTGTTTCCATACCGTATACATGAATGACTCTATGTTTCTATGACACTACAATCAACCTCTTCCAAGCTGCAATCAATCCATGATTTTACATTAAACACAGTGTATTGTACCACTTGTCCACACATTTTAAAGACATATTAGACAGAAAATAAGTTCTCAGAGAGAAGCATGAAACAATGTCACATTGACTTAATACAATGTCTTCTTGGAGTTATTCTGAGTTGAATTGCCAGATTAGTATTTTCTAAGTTTAGTATTGTTGTTTATTATAATTAATATTAATGTGCAGTGTCTGCTGAAGACTTAGTTGAGATTCATAACACAATCTTATAGTTAGAGTACTTCCACAATACCAAAATGTCCCAAGGTATATCAAAGAAACATTATCAGGTGAAATCTGTCTCTAGATGAAATAAAGAAATTTTAGGCCAGTTGCTCTACTATTTGAACAAAGAGGTAAGTGTTCAGAGGTGGTTTAGTGAACAGAAAAGTGGAAGCATTGTGAGCAGCTTTAAAGGAGAGAATTAAAAATCTAAGAATCTAGGCAGCTGAAAGTATAGCTGCCAAAAGAAATTCGGGTTATAAGAGAGGTTAGAATTTCAGATAAGATGATTGCAGCCAAAAGACTAAAGATGTTATGATCCCAGTAGTCTGGGATAAATTCTAATACTGTTTCCACAGTTGAAGTTTCCAGTGCTTTTGCCCAGAATGAGTGATTCATACATGGAAAATAATAAATAATGATTTGTTTACCAATGATAGCTGAAGAAAAGGAATCTTTTAATACAATCATTTGTAATCAATGTAATTTTTCCAAAACATATATTTTATTCAGAATATTTGTAAAAGAGCATTTGATATTACTTAAAGCTCCATATCAATCTGCTATTTTCCATACAGTACAGTGAGGTGTACATGTCTGGTACCTACATTTTGAGGAGTTTTACACAATTCCTAGACCCCTGGCATAAATTGTTAGAAGGGCTTTAGACGTTGGCTTTACTCCATTGAGCCATTGCAAGGTTTACTCCAAACTTTAGTGTGCCATCAACATATCGTCCTGGATCTTGGAATGTGCCAATCTGCAACACTCAATTACAACTTTGATAGTTTTCCTTGAGGTTTTCGGCATCAGCTTAAGGAGGAGCAGTTTCTGCACGCTTTGTGGAGTTGGGACATTTCCCTCTTGGTGTCTATCAACTCAACTTCTGAACACCTTTGATGATGGAGAACCTCTTCACCTTGTTTGGCTCCTCTCAATGCATTAAAAACTCAGAGTCCTTCCACTGTTCTCCAATCTCCATAATACTTTTTGAATTCCTCAAATTTCTCAGGACAGCAATTCCACATTCAGCCTCCATGTCCTGCTGCTAACCCTCTGGTTTCTGCTGAGGTGACAGTCAGTCAGTCTGTAGGAGGCAGTGGTCAGAGAAGGACATATACTTGAGCTGATCGATCTAATTTGTGAAGCCTCAGAGGACAAGCAACAAACATATCTTGGGACTGTCTGTTCTCAACAACTGTCTATGTGTCGCCCTCTGTCCTTCAGAATTGCTGAAGACTTTATGCTACATAGTGTCTTTTACACTTTCCTGTTAGAAGTCAGGATATGGCTAGTTTGCTGTTAGCTGAAGTAGATTATCCAGCCCTGCTCACGATGTCATTAAAGAGTCAAAAAGTCTGGTACTGGAAAAGCACAGGTCAGGCAGCATCCAAGGAGCAGGCGAGTCAACATTTTGACCATGGGCTCTTCATCAGGAATGAGAGGGAAGCCCAAGGGGGCTGAGAGATAAATGGGAGAGGGATGTGGCTGGGGGGAGGTAGTTGGGAATGTGATAGGTAAATGGAGGTGGGAGATTATGGTGATAGATCAGAAAGTTGGGTGGAACGGATAGGTGGGAAGGAAGATGGACAGGTAGTACTGTTCAAGAGGCCGGTGCTGAGTTGGAAGGTTGGCTCTGGGATAAGGTTGGGGAAGGGACATGAAAGAACTGGCGAAAGCTACATTGATCCTGTGTGGTTGGAGGTTTCCAAGGCGGAAGATGAGGTGTTCTTCCTCCAGGCGTTAGGTGTTTCACTTAATGACAAATAATTGTTTCCCTGATCAGATTGATAGTCCATGTGACAACTATTGTGATGATTGGATGTGGATGATGCGATGCAGTGTTCCATGTTCCTACAAAATCCTCAGATCAGTGAAGTGCACCTAATTCAAAAGACATGGAGTGGTCAGTTTAGCATATTGCCAAACACATTGAGAGAGACGCTCTATAGACGTTGAAAGTGTCTGGAGCATACCAGTCCAGTTGTCTGTGGTATTACCACCCTTATGTTCACAAACGTTTTCACTGTTGTTGGGTGTGACAACCATCCTGGTCTCCAGGACAGTGTTGTCCTTGCAGCATGGTGCTCCAAGTTGCACAATCAGGGATGTTTGGGATGTTGCTGTTCCCAATGTTCTGGAGCTCAGGTCCTTTGGAGACTTCACTATACTCGGCTCCCTGGAGCTGGGATAGACATGTTGAACTTTGGTTTTAAGATGTGCTAGACATTTCACTGATTACTTTGATTCAGAGTTGGGGAATCTTCTCCTTCAGCTCCTTTGCCAATACTTTTGTTGTTGTCATTTTTCTTGCCCTTCATGATCTGATGAGGAGTAGTTGTTATCTTCCACTTTAGACATGAGCCATCTTTAGCCATTGATTTCAGTTAAGATTCGATCCTTATTTTGGGTTTCTTTCACTGAGAATTTTCTTTTAAGCACTTGTCAATCTCCTTGTTATCTCTCCACTAGCTCCTCTTCCATTGTTTCTTTTTTAGGAGAAGGCTCAGTGGACACTGTTGGTGCACTGACAGTGGGCTGCAGCATCCTTTCTCTGTTTTGTCTCACCCAATGCCCTATATTTTTTCTCACTGAGAGATTGTGGATGGAGCCTTGCTGGCCTTCCTTGTAGCCTCCATGTTCACTTTCCTTCCCTATGTCCATCCTTGATTCCAGTTTTTGGGTGGGGGATTAGCTGAGGGATGTTTATGGAGGCAATCTGCCCCACCATGTAGATTTCAACATATATTTTGGTAACAATCATTTGTCTGATGGCTTGCCAGACTGCACATGACTGAGCTGCAGTTGGCCATGACACCACACCAGGTTTGTTGCAGGTGGGAACAAAGTCTGTATTGTGAAGAAACCCTGTCTTCCCAGAGCTAGAAGGAGGGAAAAGGAAACAAGCTGCATTGACTTTGCTTTAAAAGTCACGTTGACTTGACATTTGCTGGGTCAAATCCCAAATGGATCCTTGACCATCGTACTATTGTCAGCCACCTCAACATATCTGGTGAAGGAAGTACACACACCCTGATGGAAAGATGGGGCTGTACAAATAGATGGTCACGAAGCAGTTGCAACACCAGTCCAAAACATTGCTGTACCATGAACATCAACAGTAGTTGTTGATTTCCTCTCTCTTTGAACCCCTCCAGAAATTTCCATGAAATTTTCAAATGTTACATCAAAATATCTACTGCTGAGGAAACCTGCTATCAGTCGATACCTGCAGCAGCAAATCTTCAGGATACAAAGAGGGCTGACCCACGGGTGCACATTCTTGACTTCTTTTCACTGCTACCCTAATAGACTTATACACCCCTTACCTCGATGTTCAGGTGTTAAGTGCAACCATCATTTAATATCCTCAGAGGACAGATGCCAAGCCTGAACCAACACATAAACAACAACCATGGAAGAATTCCAGCAGCGAGAGTGTAAATGACCAATTCCAGCATTCAGAAGCCCTCAAAAATAAAAATAAAACATAAAGAGTCACAACTCATGTGTTCAGGCAGAACCATCCTGGCCTCCACTTGGCAAGCAGAACAATGTGTTCATTACATAATTGAAAAGACAGTGGCTCTAGTCATCCTTTCTCTCTCCATGGTCAGAGTTTGTCATCAACCAGTAAAGGCAACCAATTGAAAATAGTTCTTCTGTGGAATTTATTTCAGAATAGTTCTAAAGTTTATGCTTCAGCTTGTTTGAAATGATTTGGAACATGAAGTGCATAATGGAGTTACAGCTACATAGTTCACTAAAAGTAGTGATACAGTTTAAGAAGGCAATAAAAAAAGCAAACAGAGACCTGAGTTTCATTTCTAGAGAGATACACTTGAAAAACAGGGAAGTGATATTACATTTGTATGCAAGATTGGCTGTCACATTTCAAGTAGTGTGAACAATCTGATCTTGGTATCATAAAATAGATATAGAGATAGTGCAGAGGGTGTAGTAAGGATTGCATAGAATGATACCAGAGCTGAGAGACATACTTCTAAAATTATATGGAGCCAGGCTGCTCTTTCTGTAGAAATGGAAAGATCGCAGGGTGGTCTTCAAGATGATGAAATGGTCTGATAGGTTAGATGTGGAGCAGATGTATCCACTTGTGGGCAGTTGAGACGTAAGGACTGATAAAAGAAATTCACAAATGAAATGTTACCTAGATAGTCTTTTGAATGTGGAATTCACTACAACAGAAAGTGGTTAAGAGGAACAGAATAGATTAGCTTGAAAGAGAAACTACAGAAGCACATGAGGGAGAAATGAATAGAAAGAATGAATATATAAAATACTGAACATAGCCAGATGAATGGGACAGGTTGATCATCAACAGAACCAGGAACTAGAGCTGTTGTAAAGAGCTTAACTAAATTAATAGAGGGATAGAAACCAGCATTTATATTCAAAAAGCATTAGGAGAGGCTGGTAACACTACAGCAAGAAGCAATGAGGTGGGGGTTAAACTAAGGGAAATTTGGAATAAAATTGATATTTAGGTTTACAATTCACCTACATAACAGACAAAGAGTGACAAATAGAATTGGTGAGCTGCAGAAAAGCCACTTGGAAAGATGGCATTGTGGTAAAAACAGAAACATGGTTCATAAAGGACAGGACTGGAGATTAAGTATTTCTGAATATAAGGTATTGAGGAAAGAGGGTACAGGAAAGTATAAAGTTCCTCACTGAGAATGTACAATATAAATAGGAGGGGCCTGAGGTCAGTTTGCAGATGATAGAAAGGCAGCAAAGACAAGAGAAAGAAAGATGGGACAGTAATGATTAAGAAGAATGTTACAGTACTGGAGAGAGAGGTGTTTGGAGAAGTGAAAAGCAGAATCAATTTGATTGGCGAGAAGGAACAATAATGGTGATGTTACATTCCTGAGTTTACTCTGTAGAGAAGGATATAGAGTAAGAGATCTCATGGTACAATGGTAGCATTGCTTCCACTGAGCCTGGAGCCCCCTCTTCAAATATCTCTCCAGTTCTTTATGGCCAAGGAAGTACATTCCAAATGTAGCCAAACGGATTTTGTGTCATAAAATTTTCCAACAAGTGCTAAAGAATACAGCTGCTTGTACTTAAAATGGATAAATCACTAGCACTGATGGGAAAAGTCCAGCAATAAAAAGCAAGGATAGAAATTGCAGAGGCACTAGCCTTTATCTTCCCATCCTCCTTAGATTTGGGAATGATGCTGGTAATTTGGAGAATTGCAAATATTTCACTCTTGTTCAAAAAACAGTGTGAGGATAACCCTAAACACTACAGAGCTAGTTAAACCTCGGTGATGGGAAAGCTTTTACAATTACTTATCAAATAGGAACATGAACAAATGCTGCTTGGAAAATGATACCAGCACAAATTTGTTAAAGATGTGTTTAACTAATATTATTAAGTTTTCTGAGGAGTTAACAGAAAGTCAAAATAAAAGTTACACAACACAAAAGGGACTCAATGGAAAAGTGGCACAATTGAAAAGTTAAAGGTAAAGAAAGGAAGCTACATTAACGAGTGAAACTTGAAAATCAGGGTTCCAGAAAGATCATGAATGAAGGAGGTAGTCAATTCAGAGGCAGAGGGAAGAATTAAAGTGATGTAGGGACAAGAGTGACATGGGAGTGTGAGAGCTGAATATTGAGAATGAGGAACACAATGAGTTTGTGAGGTGTGCTGTGAGATTGAAGGAGCAGGAATGATGCAAATTTAATGGGGAAATGGATGGGTGTAAGCTCAGATTGGTCAGGGAAAACTGCGAATAGAGCCACAGTTACAGGGGAGACTGAAGGATTGTCAAAGGAAAAGAAAAGCCCATTGACAGTGGTGGTGGGGAAAGCGGTGAGTGTTGCTGCAGAGGGTGTGGGTGCAGTGAGAAGAACTTAGATTTGGGCATCGAGGATGCAGAAATCAAAATCAAAATTAATGCACACAATCTTTTCTCCAGTCAGATCAGTGTAGAGTTCCTCACTGAGAATGCTGAATATAAATAAGAGAGACCTGTGGTCTGTTTACAAGTATACCAGCAAGCTCAAAACACTTGATCATGTATGAAACATAATAGGTACCAAAAAAGCTGATAATGTGAGTACTCATTTAAGGACTGTACACTAAACTGATGCACTCACTGCAGTATATTGATTAGCAGTCTTAAGTCATAAATAACACTGACGGCCCAAACAGATCATGGAATTCTTTTAAATCTGAGCTCAAAGACAACTCATTCTTAATATCACCATTAGTTGTCAGAGGTTAGGGGAATTGGTCTTTGCAAAGATGTACTGGATCTTTCACTGACCTGGGCATCTGAATCACATGAACATGAGAATGAAGCCATGAAACACGATGTCAATTCCAAAATTGCAAGCTGTGTCACATAGATTGATAAAGGCCACCAGAAATCACGTATGTTATGTAGCACATGCAGCAAATGTACTAAGTGCTCAAGGCTACAAATTCCTTGCACACAGCTGAATGAGGAAGTAGGTGAACATTTGTTGGTCATGCAAAATGTACCTTATTTTGTTGAGGGATTTGCAAGTTAGAACTTTACTTAAGGTCGTAGTACTAGACAAGTGCCCAAAGATTTGGGTGATTTGGAAAAGTGGTGAAAAGGAAACTAAACATCATTTTCCTCCTTTTTGTTCACAGATTCATAATTCAATGCAAAATGTTTGACCAGTTAAACCCAGCACCTGTACTGGGCTTGAGACATCAAATGAGATGGAGAAGAACATGAAGGAATGTCCAAAAACAAAAGCAGCAGAGATCCAAGGATTAGGGATCTCCACCTATGGAGGAATAGGAAGAGGGAGACCAAAGTCCACTCATGGCATTGCCACCATCTAAGGTGAGGAATGTCAAAGCCACATATCTTCACATTAGTAGAGATAGCATCATCTACATATGCCATCTTTTGCAGGCAAATTGGCAGCTGCATTGTTTCTGAGGAAACACCGTGCCTGTGTTGCTGAAGAACACAGCAGCATTGAACTTTCTCATCACTGGGTCAGAGTCATACAGCATGAAAACAAACACTTCGACCCAATTCGTCCATGCCAATCAGGTTTTCCAAACTGAACTAGTCCCACTTGCCTGCATGTGGCCCAAAACTCTCTAAATCTTTCCTATTCATGTCTCTATCCAAATGTCTTTTCAATGTTGTAACAGTATCTGAATCTATCACTTCCTCTGGCAGTTCATTCCACATATGAACCAAATGCTGTGTGAAAAAGTTGCCCCTCAGGTTCCTTTTAAATCTTTCTCCTCTCACCTTAAATACATGGCCCCTAGTTTTGAACTCCTCCACCCTAGGGAAGTGACCTTTGTTATTCAACTTATCTATGCTCCTCATCAGTTATAAACTTAATAAAGTCACCACTCAATCTCCTACACTCATCAGTTATAAACTTAATAAAGTCACCACTCAACCTCCTACAGTCCAGTGAAAATTGTCCCAGCCTATATCCAGCCTCTCCTTATAATTCAAATGCTTTAACCCCAGCAACACTCTGGCAAATCTTTTCTGAACCTTCTCCAATTTAACATCAACCTTCCTGTAGCAGGGTGACCAGAACTGAACATAGTACTCAAAAAGTGACTTCACCAATGTCCGTTACAACCTCAACATGATGGCCCAACTCCCATTGGGTGTATGAGCAATGGAAGCAAGCATGCTAAATGCTTCTTAACGATCCTGTCTACCTATGATGCAACATTCAAAGAACTATGTGGCTGAAACCATCTCCTATTCAGCTACCTTTCAGTGACTTTGACTTTCCACTTGCTCTTTTCAGGAAAGAACATCAATTTGTGCAGATTACCACAGATCCATGGAATTACCAGAACTTTGGCTTTGAATCCATAATTGGGTTCCCAAGAGCAATCAACTACATATGTGGCATTCAGAGCTCCATGGCATTACTTAATCAGACTCCTGAACAGGAAGACATTTCACTCCCCCATGTCCAGCTCATTTGTGACCACAGGCATTAACTTCTGCAAGTATGTTCCAACTAAACATGGAGAAGGCCTAATGCTCTACTCCACACAACTCCCAGGTTCCTCAAATGTTCACTCAACTGCATCATCTCAAGGATTGGTTTGTCACTGATAAGGGTTGCTGCCAGAAAGTATAGCTAAGATTCCAGTGCATAACCAGCATACTGATGATGGTTGACTCCAATTCGTCCACTTGAACCACTCAAGAAAAGCACTCCAGTATTCACCACACAGGATCACTAGTATAGTGATTGTTTGCTGACTTTTGTACAAACTAACTCTACAACCGAGAAGCTAAGATGGACCAGACATGCTTCTTTTCAGGTAAGGAAGGAGTCAGATGGAGTTTCTGAGGGTGGCAAAAGTTTAATGCTGTTGCTGAAGAAGTCAGGATGGTCATGAGATGTGACAGGGAAGTCCAACATAACATAATGGCAACTAGATCTAAGACTGAATTACCTTGGAATAACTTGTAGATATTAAGAGCTAAGAGCCAGCTATTGCATAGAAATGTTCTACACTGAAGAGAAAGTTTAATTTCAAACACTTGGACTTTGTTTGAATTCAATTAAAGGGTTTTTTCAACTTGACTGCAATGAACATCAAAGTCATGGTGATTCTATTGAAACCAGTCCCCAGTGGAAGCTGCCTAAAATTGACTGGGATTGCTACAACAACACCATTGAAAGAGCGGTAGGCAGAATCCCGGCAATGCCAAAAAATTATAATTGGTTCACTGATTCCTTTAATGCCAACCACAAAAAAGATTAATTCCTCCAGGAAGAATAAAATGCCTTCTCTACATAGGATTCTTTAGATTTGGTCTTCTCATGCAATCTGTCAGACAACCCACAGATTGCAAAAACCATGCTAGAGCTGCTGGAACCAGCCGCTACAAAGTGGATAGACTTTGTTGAAGATTGAATTTAATATATTCTAGTCAGTATGCCTGGACTTTACTTTGATGTCTTGAAGTTTCTAATCTGATGGATTATTTGACCTCAAAAGTCTAACACAAGTCTATAGCTTTGAAATGATGGTGAGTACAAAAGGCTAGTTGACAAAAACATCAAGCAAAAGATCCATTTTCAACTGCAATGGGCAATTACTTCAATCAGTCGACAAGTCATCAACACAGAAGTAGTAAAGAATAAGGGAAGGCAGCTGGTGCAATGTATTTTTCACTGCATATCTTCATGAACAAAGCCCTAAACTACAATTGATGAAACTGTACACCAATATTATGGAATCTAAATGTAAGCCAAAAGTATGGCAGGACAATATTGCAGTAAAAAACATGAACAAGTCAGCTGCCAACAGAGGAAGGCATATCTATGAACTCCTTGATTATAATTTACCCCAGATAATATTTATTGATTCCTAAAAATAAGGAGACATCTGATTTAATCCTGTCTGCTACAATTAGGTGCCTTCATAATATACCTCAAGATCAGTTCTGAATCAAAGAATCATAAAACCATACATGACATAAAAGGTCCTTCAGCCCATCAGGTTTGTACCAGCAGAACTACTCTAAGACTACATTCGTCCCACTTTCCAGCACACTTGGCCCATAGCCTTAAATGTAATGACATTTCAAGTGCTCCTTCAAGTAAGTTTAAAAGCTGTGAGGTTTCTTGCCTCAGCTAACCTTTCAGGCAACACGTTTCAGATTTCCACCACTCGCTGGGTAAAAAGAATTCTTCAAATCCCCGCTAAACCTTTCACCTTACAATTATGTCCCTTCTTGGTGACCATTCAACTAAGGGGGACAGCCATCACCATGTCCATGCCCTCATAATCTTATGCAACTCAACATTTCCCCTCTCAGCCTTCTATGCTTTGAAGAAAATATTTTGAGTTTATCTAACCGCTCTTCATAGTTAAAATGCTGAAATGCTCCATTCTGAACAACATCCTGTTGAATGTTGTACTCCAAAATTTGTGCGAAGATTTGTAGCTCGGGTGCTTGTTGTAGTGGTTCTGTTTGCCGAGCTGGAAGTTTTTGTTGCAAACGTTTCGTCCCCTGGCTAGGAGACATCATCAGTGCTCTGGAGCCTCCTGCGAAGCGCTTCTTTGATGTTTCTTCCGGTATTTATAGTGGTCTGTCCTTGCCGCTTCCGGGTGTCAGTTTCAGCTGTCCGCTGTAGTGGTTGGTATATTGGGTCCAGATCGATGTGTTTGTTGATGGAGTTTGTGGATGAATGCCATGCCTCTAGGAATTCCCTGGCTGTTCTCTGTCTGGCTTGCCCTATGATAGTAGTGTTTTCCCAGTCGAATTCATGTTGCTTGTTGTCTGAGTGTGTGGCTACTAGGGATAGCTGGTCGTGTCGTTTCGTGGCTAGTTGGTGTTCATGTATGCGGATTGTTAGCTGTCTTCCTGTTTGTCCTATATAGTGTTTTGTGCAGTCCTTGCATGGTATTTTATAAACTACATTAGTTTTGCTCATGTTGGGTATTGGCTCCTTTGTTCTAGTAAGTTGTTGTCTGAGCGTGGCTGTTGGTTTGTGTGCCGTTATGAGTCCTAAGGGTCGCAGTAGTCTGGCTGTCAGTTCTGAAACGCTCCTGATGTATGGTAGTGTGGCTAGTCCTTTTGGTTGTGGCATGTCCTCGTTCCGTGGTCTATCTCTTAGGCATCTGTTGATAAAGTTGCGCGGGTATCCGTTTTTGGCGAATACCTTGTATAGGTGTTCCTCTTCCTCTTTTCGCAGTTCTGGTGTACTGCAGTGTGTTGTAGCTCTTTTGAATAGTGTCCTGATGCAGCTTCGTTTGTGTGTGTTGGGGTGGTTACTTTCATAGTTTAGGACTTGGTCTGTGTGTGTTGTTTTCCTGTGTACCCTTGTGGTGAATTCTCTGTTCAGTGTTCTCTGTACTATCATGTCTAGGAATGGGAGTTGGCTATCCTTTTCTACTTCTCTCATGAATCGGATTCCTGTGAGTGTGGCGTTGATGATCCGGTGTGTTTTTTCTATTTCCGTGTTTTTGATGATTATGAACGTGTCATCGACATATCTGACCCAGAGTTTGGGTTGAATTTGTGGTAGGGCTGTTTGTTCTAACCTTTGCATAACTGCCTCTGCTATGAGTCCCGAGTTTGGTGATCCCATGGGTGTTCCGTTGATTTGTTCGTATATCTGATTGTTGAATGTAAAGTGTGTAGTGAGGCACAAGTCCAGTAGTTTAAGTATGCCGTCTTTGTTGATAGGTTCCGCCTCCTGTTTTCTGTTCTGTATGTCCAGTAGGTTGGCTATTGTTTCTCTGGCTAGGGTTTTGTCAATCGAAGTGAACAGTGCCGTCACGTCGAATGAGATCATGGTTTCTTCTTTGTCTATGTGTGTATTCCTGATGGCGTCCAAGAATTCCTGTGTTGATTGTATGGAGTGTTTGGATCCGCTGACCAGGTGTTTCAGTTTCTGTTGTAGTTCTTTGGCCAGTTTGTATGCTGGTGTCCCTGGTAGTGATACTATGGGTCTGAGTGGGATGTCTGGCTTGTGTACTTTGGGTAGTCCATAGAATCTGGGGGTGTTGTTGCTTTCCGGTTTCATTCTTCATAGGTCAGCTTTGGTTATCTGTCCGTTTTTTTGTAGATTCCTTAGTGTGTTATTTATTCTATTAGTGAGTTGTGGTGTGGGGTCAGAATCCTTCATTTGGTAGGTATTGGTGTCTGCTAGTAGGTGTTGTGCTTTTATGATGTAATCAAAGACCGCTAATCATGAATGGACCCGGACCATAGAACAGGCTGTCACTATAGGACAGAACAGGACAACACATCGCAAAAAAAACGGCACTAAAAGAAAAACTGGCCAAACTAACACACAAAAAAGAGGACACTACAACACACACCTGGGTTAAAAACCTCTCCCACAGACAGCTCACAGACATGGAAAGAACTACACTGACCAAGGGACTCAACTACAACCACAGGGACGCCAAGACAGCAGACTTCCTAGCAGCACTGGAATGTACACTCAGGAACAATGGACTGACTGAAGAGACACAACAAACAGTGAGACAAACGGTCGTACCTATGATGATAAGAAGAAGACAAACACATAACCTCAACACCAAGGAGAGGGAAGCACTGAAAGCACTAAGAAATGATAAGAACATAATCATACTACCAGCAGATAAAGGCAGAATGACTGTCATCCTAGATAAATCAGATTACAGATTTACGGAAATAGAAAAAACACACCGGATCATCAACGTCACACTCACAGGAATCCGATTCATGAGAGAAGTAGAAAAGGATAGCCAACTCCCATTCCTAGACGTGATAGTACAGAGAACACTGAACAGAGAATTCACCACAAGGGTACACAGGAAAACAACACACACAGACCAAGTCTTAAACTATGAAAGTAACCACCCCAACACACACAAACGAAGCTGCATCAGGACACTATTCAAAAGAGCTACAACACACTGCAGTACACCAGAACTGCGAAAAGAGGAAGAGGAACACCTATACAAGGTATTCGCCAAAAACGGATACCCGCGCAACTTTATCAACAGATGCCTAAGAGATAGACCACGGAACGAGGACATGCCACAACCAAAAGGACTAGCCACACTACCATACATCAGGAGCGTTTCAGAACTGACAGCCAGACTACTGCGACCCTTAGGACTCATAACGGCACACAAATCAACAGCCACGCTCAGACAACAACTTACTAGAACAAAGGAGCCAATACCCAACATGAGCAAAACTAATGTAGTTTATAAAATACCATGCAAGGACTGCACAAAACACTATATAGGACAAACAGGAAGACAGCTAACAATCCGCATACATGAACACCAACTAGCCACGAAACGACACGACCAGCTATCCCTAGTAGCCACACACTCAGACAACAAGCAACATGAATTCGACTGGGAAAACACTACTATCATAGGGCAAGCCAGACAGAGAACAGCCAGGG
The DNA here is from genome assembly GCF_020745735.1 of Hemiscyllium ocellatum. Classification (NCBI taxonomy): domain Eukaryota; kingdom Metazoa; phylum Chordata; class Chondrichthyes; order Orectolobiformes; family Hemiscylliidae; genus Hemiscyllium; species Hemiscyllium ocellatum. The sequence goes on along the minus strand of NC_083407.1, from coordinate 57,392,571 downwards.
AATTCCTAGAGGCATGGCATTCATCCACAAACTCCATCAACAAACACATCGACCTGGACCCAATATACCAACTACTACAGCGGACAGCTGAAACTGACACCCGGAAGCGGCAAGGACAGACCACTATAAATATCGGAAGAAACATCAAAGAAGCGCTTCGCAGGAGGCTCCAGAGCACTGATGACGTCTCCTAGCCAGGGGACGAAACGTTTGCAACAAAAACTTCCAGCTCGGCGAACAGAACCACTGTTGTACACTCCCTTCAATACAAATCCAGAGCCTGCTGGATGACAAAGGCTGTTGAAATTATGGTAAAGAAGAAAAAAAAATCATGCTTATAACAACTGCCAGGTAGAAAATATCATTGAGTATCAAGTTGAAAATAGAATTATTAATCACCTAAATGAATAGGGCTTAATTAAGAAGAGTCTGCATTGATTTCTTCAGGGGAGGCCATATTAGGAGTGACACAGTGTCTCAGTGGTTAGCACTGCTGCCTCACAGCACCAGGGTCCCAGGTTCTATTCCAGCCTTGGGCGACTGTCTGTGTGGAGGTTGCATATTCTCCCTGTGTCTGCTTGGTTTCCTCCCACAATCCAACGATGTGTAGGTCTGGTGAATTGACCATACTAAATTGCCCATAGTGTTAGGTGCCTTAGTCAGACAAAAATGGGGGAGAAAGTGAGGTCTGCAGATGCTGGAGATCAGAGCTGAAAATGTGTTGCTGGAAAAGTGCAGCAGGTCAGGCAGCATCTAAAGAGCAGGAGAATCGACGTTTTGGGCATGGAAGGCACTGTCTGAGAATCTTTGGTAAATTCCTGCAGTGACTCCTATAGGTAGTACACACTGCTGCTACTGAGTGTTGGTGGTGGAGAAAGCGGAGGCTTGTGGATATGGTGCCAAACAAGCATGGGTTGAACAAGATTGCTAGCTATGGTTCTGGCCAATTATCTGCTATCATTTGCAACTTAGTCTGGATTAATACCATTTTTTATGTGTTACACTTTATTCCCAACCTGAATCTCTAGATTCTGGTGAACTCCTAAATTGCCCATACAAGCCTTAGTCAGAGAAAAATGGAGGAGAAAGTGAAGTCTGCAGATGCTGGAGATCAGAGCTGAAAATGTGTTGCTGGAAAAGCGCAGCAAGTCAGGCAGCATCCAAGGAACAGGAAATTCGACGTTTCGGGCAAAAGCCCTTCATCAGGAATGTGAATGTGTATCCTGATGAAGGGCTTATGCCCGAAATGTCAAATTTCCTGTTCCTTGGATGCTGCCTGACCTGCTGCGCTTTTCCAGTAACACATTTTCAGCTCAGAGAAAAATGGGTCTGGGTGGGTTACTCTTCGGAGGGTTGAATGGACTTGTTGGGCTGAAGGGCCTGTTTCCATACTGTAGGGAATCTAATCTAGTGAACCCCAAATATAAACATCACTTTCCTGGTTGCTGCCCCTCCGATCCTACAGACTTTGCATTTCAGCAAGTCGCCACCCAACTTTTCAATTAAAGTTTGCACATGTCCACTTTACCTCGCTCCAGACCAGGCTTATCAGATAAACATGATAGATTTGTTGGAACTATGGAGTCACAGCATTTTTAAAGCACAGAAAGAAGCCTTTCGTCCATAGTGTCCATACTGTTCATCAAAAATCTATTTTAACCCCATTTCCCAATCCCACAAGTCAGTTCCTCCAGATTCCCATCTGCAGTTTTGACCTCTCATAACACCCACTTGCCTTTTAGTTGACAGTCATCCCAATGACCATGGCCCACCCATTGAGTGACTGAATATGAAAACCCCAAACAATAAGTGACCAGAGCCCTGATTCTTGTACAGCTCACTGGCTACGTTCCAAAGCTTCTCAACCTGATTGTACTGGGCACATAAGATGGACCATGATCCCCTCCTGGACTAAAGACATACAGACCATAGCTTCTCTGACTGGATGCCTGGCCCTGTCCATGCACCTGAGCTTGTATTAAAATCTGCCTTGTTTTACTGCTGAGAGTGTGGTGCTGGAAAAGCACAGCAGATCAGGCAGCATCCGAGGAGCATGACAATCGATGTTTCAGGCAAAAGTCCTTCATCAGGAATGAGGTTTGTGGATGAGATGGTTGAGAGATAAATGGGAGAGAGGCAGAACTGGGGTGAAGCTAGCTGAGAATGTGATAGGTAGATGAAGGTGGTGGAGAAGATGATAGGTTGGAGACGAGGGTCGAGCGGATAGATGGGAAAGACCTTGGACAAATCAAGAGGGTGTTGCTGAATTGGAGGTTTGGGATGGGGATAAGGTCAGGGATGGGGAAATGTGGAAACTGGTGAAATCCACATTAATCCCGTGCGATTTCAGGATCCCAAGACAGAACATGAGGCATTCTTCCTCCAGGAGTTGAGTGGTAAGGGTTTGGCGATGAAGGACACCCAAGACATGCATGTCTTTGGTGGAATCAGAGGGGGAATTGAAGTGTTCAGCCACTGGGTGGTGGGGTTGGTTGGTACGGGTGTCCCAGAGATGTTCTGTGAAATGATCCACAAGTTAGCATTCTGTCTACCTAATGTAGAGGAGACCATATTGGGTGCATCAGATATGGTAGATGATATGTGTGAAAGTACAGGTAAATTTCTGTTGGATGTGGAAGGATCCTTTAGGGCGGAGGTGAGGGGAATGGTGTGGGCCCAGGTTTTGCACTTCCTGCAGTGGCAGGGGAAGGTGCTGGAAGTGTGGTGAGGGCTGCTGAGTGGTGTGGATCTCACAAGGAAGTCGAGGAGGGAATGGTCTCTCCGGAACGCTGACAGGGGTGAGAAGGAAAATATATCCCGAATGGTGCGGTCTGTCTGCAGGTGACAGAAGTGGAGGAGGATGATGTGATGTATGCGGAGGTTGGTGGGGTAGAGTGTAAGGATCGGGGGGTGGGGTCCTTGTTGTGCTGGGACAGGTGGAGTTCAATGGCAGAGGTGCAGGACGTGGAGGAGATGCGCCGGAGGGTATCTTCAACCACGTAGCAAGGGGATGGGTGGGGGGGGGGGGGGGCGCAGTCCTCACTTTCTTCTACTTGATTTACTGTGCCATGTCAGGACACCTAGCCTAAAGGATGTGTCCTTTGACTTGACTGAGGACTACTACTACACTCAGGCTTTGGGACATGGCCATTTGCTTGCAGCACATGCAAAGCTTTTACAGCAGAAGCTGCTGGCGTTTGGGCACATGGAAAATTGACGTAGAAGGATGCCATGACATTCACCTGCTTGATTGATCATTGTTGACAAGCAGACTGGCCTTGTGTGCTTAGTAATCAGCAAGACGATACAGCAGAACTGTGCGCATGGATTCTCAGAGCATTCAGATAGATGCTAGATGCTAGGTGAACAAGTGAGCAGTACTGAAATGCACTCTGCTTTTTCTGTGAGCTGAGAACCTATCCCTGCACACAGTGTCCATGCAATGCCATTCCAAAGATCGCTGCTGGTGCACCCTACAGTGTAGCATGACAGCGTGGAAATATAGCAGTGCTGTAAGTGGACCAGAGATGTGCCATGAAGATAGATGGAGGCTTGTGCTTGTTGAATGCCGATGCCTGTGGATGAGGGGTGAATGCAGCTACTGGAGTGTGCCCTGAGATATTGATGTCGAATGTCCAAGGGAAGAAGAAGAGGTGAACTGGAGTCACAGGTACCCACTCTGACTTTCCTGTCAGGAATGCTTGGCATCCAGTTTCAATCTAGCATGTGGTAGAATGGGAGAATACACATTAATTAAAGAGATTTAGTAATAATGAGGGTGTTACTGAGTCATAAACCCCGTTAATAGATTTCTCACCACTCACCAGACAGAACTTCACCTTGAAGTCCAGAGCTTAGTTGGGAAAAGCGATTTGTTCACCCTGACATTGAGAAATAACACACTCAATTTCTCAGGGAACTCTTCTGGATTTGTCATAAAAGCCTACATTTTTCAGACCCTGAGAAGATTGCACCCATACAGTTAATTCTATTATTTATGTTCTGCTGCACTACAATTAGGGCGGCACGGTGGCACAGTGGTTAGCACTGCTGCCTCACAGCGCCTGTAGACCCGGGTTCAATTCCCGACTCAGGCGACTGACTGTGTGGAGTTTGCACATTCTCCCCGTGTCTGCGTGGGTTTCCTCCGGGTGCTCCGGTTTCCTCCCACAGTCCAAAGATGTGCGGGTCAGGTGAATTGGACAAGCTAAATTGCCCGTAGTGTTAGGTAAGGGGTAAATGTATGGGTGGGTTGCGCTTCGGCGGGTCGGTGTGGACTTGTTGGGCCGAAGGGCCTGTTTCCACACTGTAAGTCTAATCTAATTCACCAACTGAATTGAGAACTACATTAATGGCTACTGAACAAATTGAGTCACTATAAGTCAAGACCTTGGTTTGCCCTTTAGTTTGCCACAGTGATCTGTATTGGACAGTGAAGATCTGCAGCTTCGGTACTGAGGCTAAGGGAGTGGGAAAGCTCAAAATAAATTGACATTCCAGATTGAGGCTGGGAGAGTAAAGATTTGGCACAGTGACACTGACAGCAGGAGGCCGGTTGTTGCATTGAACCCCGGAAGAAAAATGGGAGGCCTCGTTCCAAGACTCAGAAGTTAGCACTGAAGCACTGAAACTAACAGGAAGCCTGACACAGAGGTCCGGTGAAAGCAAGAGGCCCTGTGACAAGGCCTGAATAATGGCAAACCGTGCCAAGTTTGGAACAGCAAGAGGCTTGGCATGAGGACTCAGAAGTTAGCAGGGAGTCTGGCACTTGGCCCTGAAAGTGAGTGGGAGGTCTGGCACCAAAACTGAAAGTGAGCAGGAGTTTGGGGCCGTGCATAGAGACAGTGTGACAGAGACGGTAGTGTATATTAAGCAGCAGGAAGGCTGCTGAGGGCATTAATGGTCCCAAGGACAGAGAGATCCAGGTGACCACAGACTAGAGACAGACTCAGGAAAGAGGGAGCAATGAGACAAATTTTCTGAAAAGTGTCAATCATTGTCAGATTACCAAACCATTCTTATTATGATAAAAAAAAAGCTTTGCAACACTGGCAGGAGATTTCGACCATAGATCCTGCAGAAATTTGAAGTATACCTTAAATGCAACTGTATCCTCATAATGCAGGAGTGTCGAGGAAGGCAAACCCTGCCCTTTTTTAAGGGCAGCAGCTGCAGTTTTCAGTGATGTAAATGTCCAGCAGCATGTACAGCTACATTGACAGCTACTGTGAAATGCTAAGTATGTGGGAGGTATGAAGAGGCAGTGGTGTCATGATACTCTTACTGGAATCAAGGCAATTGTAGGTTCAAGTACCACCATAGATGGTGAAATTTAAATTCAATAAAAATCAGAAACAAGACACTAAGCTAATACCATCCATATAACCACAGTTGATTGTCCTAAAAATTCATCTGGTTCACTAATGTCCTTTAGGGAAGGAAGCTTGCTGTCCAAACCCAGTTTGGCCTACATGTGACTCCAGACCCCAGCAATGTGGTTGGTGAAGGGACTCATGGCTGGCTAACTGTTTTGTGTTGATGTTGGTCCCATCTCTGGGTTGGATGAGCCTGGATCCGGGCTAAGCACTTCAGAACAATTGTACTGTTGCACTTTTAACATTATTTCTTTGTTTTACTACCTTTATACTCTTATGTCTGGTTTATTTCTGTGTTTTAAGATGGCACTGGAGAGCAGCAACATTATGCAACATTTCTCACTGTGTTTATAACAAATTCATGTAGCAAATACATGTGACAATTAATCAATCAATCAATCAATCAATCAATCAAGAAATCCCATGAATGAATGAAACAAAAGAAGGAAGATGTGTCTGGACAGGATGCCAGGTCAGTATGTGCCATATGGTTGGGGGTGCCTGGGCCCAAGGTGGAAAGACTGCCAGTTAAGTTCAAGAAAAATTCAGAGAGTGCAAGTATTCTCCAAACATGGTCTTTTAACTCATGAAGGCTTGTGGTCCAGTCAACCAGGAGGGATTATGGAGCATCTTCCTCAAATTTGGTTGTCCACAGAAATTAGTCACCATCCTCTACTACTTCACAATGATATACAAGCTGTGATCCTCAGTAATCATCTGCCACAGATCCAGTATGAATCAAACTTGGGCCAAGCAAGACTGTGTCATTGCACAAATGCTCTTTTTCACTTTCCTAATTGTAACACTCTAAATCATTTCCAAGAAATTCCCTTTCAGAATAGAGCTACGCTACATGATATACAGGAAATAATTACTCCTGTATCATATTCAGTCCAGAAGCAACATTGCTCCAACCTTTGTCATTGAGTTTCAGTATGTAGACAATGTTTGCATGTGCACAGACATAGGGACTGAGATGCAAGCTATCACCAATGCAGTCTAGTAGTTGAAAGAATCAACCTTTTGAGAGTGCCAGCACAGCCCTCAGCCATCTGAGGTAAAAAGTATTTTATGACAGAAGTCTCAAACATTTCACTGCTATCTGCTGGGTCACAGTGTAACTTGCTCTCCTGTGTGCACCAAGGACATGACAATTTCTGGAAAATCACTTAATTCCTAAAGAAATAACATCAGTGATGCTCCTGCAAAATCTGCTAAATACAATTACAGAGTAGGCAGTCTCATATTGGCAGCCTCTCTCAGGCCAACATCCCCAACATTGAGCCATTCATGGTGTGTTTGGTAATGGGGGAGTTGGGGTGGGATACATCAACTCCAGACCTTCCCATTCCCAAAAGAGCACTCTTACTCCAAGCTTCATCACAGCATACAGTTGCCAGGAGGGTAGAGTAAAAAGTGCAAGACCATCCTCAAAATCTCGCTGAAAAATAGAATATCCTTAGTGATTCGAGGGAATTTCTCATCCAAGATTGCAAAACTGGAGAAAAAGCATCCAAAAAGGTGTCAATCACTCTGTGCATACCTGACAAACTTTGGTGGAAGGCAAGCAGTAATAGCAGAAGGAGTGAGTAAAAATCCAATGTATCCACCTACCTGATCTAATACCATTGCTCCATCAGTGGCAGAGTTTACACATCTAACATTAATCTATTTAGTCACCTACCACAATTCAAGATTGGAAGGAACCCATTCTCAATCCCAATGAACTACCTGAGAAAGGGAAACTTTCAAGCCATCGAATTTAGGTAAACCCCTGTTGACAACAATAGACACCTATCTAAAGATAAATCAAAGAAAACTTTCCCAAAGAAAACAGACAATTTTTGACAGGGCATAAACATTTTGTAGGTGATATGATTTCAGAGACTGGAGAGTATTATATCCAACTAACTCTCTGTACCTTTCCTACAGCTTCCCTTGCTTTAATGTTCAGGTAGCGCGAAGCAAAGTGAACCTTGTTATTTGAGTTAAAAGCAACATCCTGGAAAAATACATGCTTTCATTTTAAAACATCCCTTTTCTTCATAATTATTGGAAGGAATGGGAAGACTGCATGGGTCCTCTCTATGAGCTCAGTGAGTATGGAACGTATCTGAACAATACGTGAATGCAAAGTGGCCCCAGTGAAAACGGGATGCTAGATCAGTTTTTGTTTGCAGCCAACTAAACATCATGCAACCCTTCAAAGAATATATGAAACCTGACTTCCAAAAGATACATTACTTGGTGCAATTGCAGCTGATTCTCTGTGCAACCCAACTCCCATATTCCAGTGGAGAACAGATAAAAGAAGATGCACGGTGAAAGAAGTGCCTTATTAAACAGACATTTGAACTGGTGAGATAAGACTTCAGAGGCTTGTGTCATAAAATGCTACGTTTACAGATTCATTTCCATCCTATTGGATTTGCCAGCAGCTGCCAGGTAAAACCATTCATTATCAGTTACTCAAGTGCCTGACTGAAGAACCCGACATAGGTAAGGATAGGGGGCTGAAAGCCTGATCTGGGTTTTTGACTCCATCCCCTCTCCTCTATCTGTGACCCCCTCCTCATAATCCTTATCTTGGCCTCACTTGTCTAAGGCTAATATCCAAAGGCCTGTATGAAAATGGCAAGTAGCACTATAGGCAGTGGCCACTGATGTTCGCATGGTGTACTGCCAGCCTCGATAACCTGGCTGTTCTCCACAGGCCATTCTAATCACTGAGATTCTAAATCTGAGAGAAGATCCGAAAAATGACCAGTTAGCTGCAGGGCCCAAGAGAGGGGCAACACTTGGCGCTAAATTGTATCCCATGCCTTCAGGGTAGCCAAGACTTGGACAGCACCACCCTCTCTGTGATCATTCAAAAGAAGCTCATCCATATACTTGAAGGAAATAGAATCTTTGAGGAGCTGCTATTCCAATGAAGTTTTGTTTTAATTTTAAAATTATGCTTTATTCTTAAAAAAATCTTAATATACACATACTGTAGTTACTGTAACAGTTTGATTCTGGACAGTAGCACATGAAGAAATAAACATTGGAGTTTGGCTGGATCCAACAAACAAACCAAAGGCATCTCTTATTTATACAAGACTATATTTATGCACAGCTGAGGTTCAGGGAGAGTCCAATAGCTGAATAGACTCCCATTTAACTTCAGCAGAAGGACCTCAGACAGCAGTCTTTCCCCACCTTGCCTTGTTGGCAGCTATCACAAGCTTTAGTGCATCCCTCAGCATGGAGTCCTGGACTTTGAAATATGCCAGACTGCAACATTCAGTTGGGGTCAACTCCTTGCACTGGAAGACCCAACAGATTTTGGTCAGACCAAAGAGCGTCTTTCACTGAGTTGATGGTCCTCCAGGCAATTCCTATCAAAATACTTGGTCACTTTAAGTCACAAACTTTCCCTGACCTGACCTGAGGAAAGAACCAGTAAATGGTTGCAGGAGCAGCTGAAAAAGTAAGTGGCGGTTGTGTTCAAGTCAGTTGGCATCATTCTCCACCGGAAACCAGGCCGTCAGTGATTCCTTGCTGGGAACCACAGCAAAGTCTCAGTGATTGTAACTAGGAGCCGGATCATGAGGGTTTACTGGCCTCAAGCTTTGGGAATTGTCAGGTCTGGGTGCTTAGGGATTACAATGAACCTGGTCCAAGGTTTGCTGTTGGTTAAATCTGGAGAATGTCACTGCTGAAAGTGTGGGTGGAAGGAGAAGGATGATTAAGAAGAGAGAGAAAAGAGGAGGCTGGAATAAATAGTTGGGAACAAGGTGGAGAGAAGTCTGCAAATGGAGTTGGAAAGGAGAAAGCTGCAAAGCTAATGGAATGGATGAGGCCACAAGGAGTTGGTAAAGAAGAAGCTGCAAACGATGGAAAGGATGAGGCTTCAAGGGGGTTGTAAAGAATAGGCTGCAAGGGGAGTACTGAGGACGGTGCAAGCGTGGAACTCAGGGAGTCATAGGTTAGAGGGGAGGAGCAAGATACAAGGTGACTGAAAGGAGGCTGCGGAGGTACAGTATGGCTACAAAGTGGAGGGAAAGGATGCTGCAAAGGGGAGAATTCAGTTTGAAAACTGTCAACAACTGAAACATTACTGTGATAATTCATTGCTTGTAAATGGATGTGGAATATTCAACTTATGCATTGATACTAAATAGGGAAAATGGAACGCATGCTATTATTAATGTGCATTCTGCAAATTGTTAAATTCAAATCTGCGACGCAGTATAAAGGTTAAAAACTGCTTGGTTAAAACTTCCAGCTTTCTGCACGTACAATATGAATGTGGTGTTCAGTAAATTAGTACCTTCCAAATGTGTTATGGCTTTAACTGTAATGAAGTCTTGATAAATTTCTCAGACAAACTTCAAAGAACATTATTGAGTCATTTCTGTACAAACCAAGGAAGCTACATGGCTGTTGGAGTGGCAGTCTCTTTGCAAATATTCCACTCAGCCCCACTTCAACCCCAGTTATAGAATCAGAGCCCAAATGCTGTGCTGCCCAATCACACATCTGAAAACTTATGCTTACTGTAAATCCTGCTTGTAGATTTTGTTCCCATTCATTCAGACCTGACATTTCTTTATCTGATACATCTCAACATGTTGGGTTGAGATACTGTTCAGGAGCTTTCTCAATTTGTTTCACCGTCCTTGTGATTCTCCTTGTTAGTCACTCCCATTGCTTTAAATTTGATTTTCATGATTTTCCTCTTGCACAGATCATGTTTTTTTGCTAAATCTAGCTGAAATTGCACCTGGCACTGTGTATATATACACAAATAATCCTGTACTAGAGAAGTAGCCTTTGAAATTCAATTGAGTTTAAAAGACAACAAAATCATCTTTATCTAAATCATGAAACAAAAAACTAAAATATTTGTCAGATTAAATCTAAATGAAATCTAATTCATTTAACTTTACCATGTTTTCCAGGAAATTCAGGGACAGGGTTGTACTGTTTATCAAAGTGCCCTGTTCCATACGCTCAGAATTAGAATTCAGTTTGCACCAGATTTACAAGAATGTTGCCAGGGTTGGAGGATTGGAACTATAGGGAGAGTTGAACAGGCTAGGGCTGTTTTCCCTGGACCGTTAGAGGCTGAGGGGTGACCTTATAGATGTTTATAAAATCATGAGAGGCATGGATTCGATAAATAGACAGATTTTTCCCTGGGATGGAGGACTCCAGAACTCAAGGATATAAGTTTAGGCTGAGAGGGGAAAGAGGCAAGTTTTTCACGTAGAGGGTTGTACATGTATGGAATGAGCTGTCAGAGGAAGTGGTGGAGGCTAGGACAACTTCAACATTTAAAAGGCATCTGGATGGGTATATGAATAGGGAGGGTTTAGGGGATATGGCCCAGGTGCTGACAGATAGGACTAGATTGGGTTAGGATGTCTGGTCAGCATAAACGAGTTGAACCGAAGGGTCTATTTCCGTGCTGTACATCTCTATGATAAAGTATTTCATCTTAAAAATAATCTCAAATAATTATATACACCCAGAATGTAATATCCTAATACAGTTACTTCCCTAGATGTGTTTTGAAACTTTATTAGCAAGTGCAAAGGTGACAGCATACAACAGAAGTCAATCCATGTGTTCCCCAACCAGAAATCTTGGATGAACTTGGAAATCCACTGCCAGCTAAAGACCATGTGTGTGGCATTCGGTTTGGACAACCCAGATCAATACAGAAAATGCAGATATGCCTCCACAAAGTCATTACAGATGCCAAGAGGCAGAATGGGGCAGGTTTGAGGCCCAAACCAACCACACAAACTTCTGCGGCTTGTTGCAAGGCCTACTCAACAGAACAGAATACAAAATGAAGCAGAACAAAATTGTGAACAAAGATACATTTTTCCCTGATGTGCTCAATGCTTTCTAAGCTCAATTCAAACAGAATGCCAGTGGCACAATAGTACCTGCCCCTACAACCCTGGACATACGTGTTCCCTCCATCACTGCTGAAGACGCCAGATCAGTCTTCCTGGAAGTCAACCCAAGGAAAGTGATGGGCCCTGGTGGTGTCCCCAACCAAACACTTAGATCCTGTACGGGCCAGCTGGCTGAGGTATTCACTAACATCTTCATCTCTCCTTGCTAAAGCTGAAGTTCCCATCTGCTTCAAGAAGACAACCATCAACCCAGTACCAAAGAAAATACATGTAACATGTCTCGACAACTACCACCCGGTGGGTCTGACTCAATAATAATGAAGTGTTTTGAGGAGCTGGTCATGGCCCACATCATCTCTAGCCTCCCAGCTGGCTATAATCCCCAGCAATTTGCCTACTGGTATAACAGGTCCATGGTGGACACCATTTCCTTTGCCCTGCACTCATTCCTGGAACACCCAGACGACTAAGACACCTGCATCAGGCTCCTAATTATTGACTCCAGCTCTGTCTTCAGCACCATAATCACTACCAGACTGATCTCAAAACTGCAAGACCTTGGTCTCAGCTCCACCCTCTGCAACTGGAGCCTCAGCTTCTTGACCCACAGACCACAATCATTCGAGATAAACAACAGTTAATCCTTCACGATAATGCCGGCCACCCACAAGGATGTGTTCTCGGCCCCTTACTTTACTCTCTGTAAATCCAAGACTGTGTTGCCAAATGCTATAAAAATGCCATGTACACTACCATGGTAGGCTGGATATCAAAACATAATGAGTCACAATACAGAAAGGCGATCGAGTGCTTGGTGACATGGTGTAATGACAAAAATCTCTCTCTCAATGTCAGCAAAACAAAACAAGTGATCATTGACTTCTTGGAGAAAGGAGGGGGTCAATGGAGCTGAGATGGAAAGGGTCAAAAGCATCAAGTTCCTAGGAGTGACGATAACCAACAATCTGTCCTGGACCTCCTTCATAGATAGGATGATCAAGAAGGCACAACAAAGCCTCCTCTTCCTCAGGTTGCTTCAGAAATTCAGCATGTCCATAAGGACCCATACCAACCTTTACAGATGCACCACAGAAAGCATTCTATCCGGGTGCATTACAGTCTGGTATGTCAAATACTCTACCTAGGATTGTAAGAACCTACAAAAAGTTGTATGCACAGCTCAGATCATCATGGAAGCCAACCTCCCATCCATTTACATTTCTCATTGGCCCTGAAAGGCTGCCACCATCATCAAAGACCCCTCCCACCCTGGTTATCCTCGTTTCCAAACTCTTCTTTCAGGCAGAAGGTACAGAATCTGCTACACATGCACTAAAGGCTCTTCCCTGCTGTTATGAGACCGTTGACTGGATGTCTCTGATTTCAAATAACGTCGATCTTTCTAATGTTGATTTTGCTTTGAGGACCTCTTGTGTACCGGTAATCTTGTATGCCTTACTCTGTCTCAGCACCCCATGATCTGTGTGTCCTCGTCTGCCTGTTTTCCTCATATCAAATCAAATTTAAGCAAGTTTCAGATGAATTCCTGGATCAGTGTTGCACAATCCATTTCTAGGCCTCCAAACCTCTTCTACAAATCTGAGTCTGCATTGACACCTTTTCAAGTTGAAAAGATTGACAGAATTATATCTATAGGTGATGTCTGCTGCTATCTGATATTTGCAGGGATGGTTAGCTTGGGTAGCTGGATCACATTAACACCAACAACACAGAGTTCAATCTATTGCAGCTGAGGTAGAAATGGGGCCCACCACCTCACTGTTCCCATGGTAACAAAATCCATAGGATTTTGCAGATATCACAGTCAGCTTCCTGAGACAGGTGAAGAAATCCTGTGTTGGTTGTGGTGACCTGAACAATTACTAGTAATGTCTGCTCTCTTGACCTTGTTGAAAGGAGGTCTTGTTTCAGGAGGCTGCAACTGTCAGCATTGACTACTGTGCAAACCTGTTGTTCAATTAAGGAAGTGATCCTTCTCCGCTGACATGATTAGTATCGCTCCCTTTGAGTTACACCTTTAAGTTCATCTCCTCTGTCTTGTGACATCATGCATGGCTAAGGAGAAGATAACGGCTGTTGATATTGTGGCTTCTGGTGCTGTTGGCGTTTATAGTTCTGCCCATCTTGTTCACTGTGAGGGTCCATGGTTTAGCTACAAAGCTGTTTCACTGCTGTAGTGAATCCTAACAAATTATCACAGAACATAGAACAGTACAGCACAGGAATCAGATCGTTTAGCCCACCATCTCTGTGCCAACATGCTGCCATTCTAAACTAATCCCATCTGCCTACACATGACTCATATATTCTCTATTCTCTGCTTTTCATGTGTCTGTCTGAATGCTTCTTAAACATTGCCATTGTATCTACCTCTACCACCTCCCCGGAAGCGTGTTCCAGGTACCAACAATCTTGTTGCATGTACCTGCTTTAAGCTTTTGGCCCATCACTTTAAACTTATGCCCCTTAGCATTTGATATTTCCATCCTGAGAAAATGACTCCAACTGTTTGCCCCTCAGCCTTCAACACTAAAGAGAAAACAGTCCAAGGTTTTCTAACCTCTCCTTACAGCAAATGCACTCCAATCCAGACAACATCCTGGTAAACCCCTTCTGTACCCTCTCCAAAGCCTCCACATCCTTGCTATAATGTGGTGACCAGAACTGCACACAATACTCCAAATGGGGTGAAACTAAATTACAGTAAAATGTTTAAAACCCAACATAGGTGAAATGCCTTCCAACAAGCTATAAATTACCCATGAAGCATGTAAATCAGCCTCTCAGATAAAATGCAGAGAGTAATAGTCAAGCTCATAGATAGGCCAAACAGCTATGCAGTCTGATAGTTTGAAGGCTTTGAAATCCATCAGTTTAATTGATCAATGGCTTCCCACTGAGCTATCACCTTAGTGACCCTGATGAGTTCCACACAGCTCAGGAAGCCCGCATGCTGACTGTTAAAGCCAGAATACAAGGTTAAAGCCACAGATTATTGAACACATAATTATTTAAATAATTGACCCCACAGCTCCACAGGATTTTCCCACTCACTGCTGGATGCAACCCGGTGGAAGCTGGAATTTGAGATCATCTTGGATTTTGACCCACTGACAATGTGCAAGGACTTAGCCCTGGCTCAGTCTTGCTTCTGCTCCCAGTGGCAGTTAAACAAATTAACTGTTCATGAGACTTTCCTCATATTTGTATATATCGATGAATTTGCTGAATAAGAACATTAAAATAATGGTTCATTACTTATGTGAAATAATGTGCATAACCACTGATATATTATTTTCTAATGAATCAGTTTAGAGATGTTATTGTACACCTCTGCAGCAAGTTGAATGAACCCAAACCTCCAGGCTCAGAGGTAGGGACATTACCACGGTGCTTCAAGAGTCAACACGGGCACCTTTTTTCAAATTTAACTATTTTCTAATCAACCGGTTCAGATATGTTAGTATATCTCTGGAGCAGGTGGGCCTTGAATCCAGGCCTTCCGGCTCAGAGGTAAGGACACTACCATTGCATCACACGCAACCACTTATGAAGTGGTATTTGTAATATGATCCAGATCCAGTGATCAGCAGATACTCAGTATTGAAGTTAAGACTGGAGTTGTCCATCAGGACCATTTGGAGGTCCAGAAGGTGCTGAGTCCATTACTTCTTTTATCATTTATATAAATTATTTGGAAATGAACATAGGAGGTATAGTCAGTAAGTTTGAAAATGACACCAAAATTGGAGATGTAGTGGACAGTGAAGAAGGTTACCTCAGAGTACAATGGGATCTTGATCAGATCGGCTCATGGACTGAGGTGTGGCAGATGGAGTTTAATTTAGCTAAATGCAAGGTGCTCCATTTTGGAAAGGCAAATCTTAGCAGGCCCAATACACTAAAT
This sequence comes from Hemiscyllium ocellatum, assembly GCF_020745735.1. Classification (NCBI taxonomy): domain Eukaryota; kingdom Metazoa; phylum Chordata; class Chondrichthyes; order Orectolobiformes; family Hemiscylliidae; genus Hemiscyllium; species Hemiscyllium ocellatum. The sequence goes on along the minus strand of NC_083407.1, from coordinate 57,377,353 downwards.
GGTAAGGTCCTAGGGAATGTTGCTGAACAAAGAGAACTTGGAGTGCAGGTTCATAGCTCCTTGAATGTAGAGTCGCAGGTAGATAGCATAGTGAAGGTGGCGATTGGTATGCTTTCCTTTATTGGTCAGAGTATTGAGTACAGGAGTTGGGAGGTCATGTTGCAGCTGTACAGGACATTGGTTAGGCCACTTTTGGAAAATTGCATGCAATTCTGGTCTCATTCCTATTGGAAGGATGTTGCAAAACTTGAAAGAGTTCAGAAAAGATTTACAAGGATGTTGCCAATGTTGGAGGATTTCAGCTATTTGGAGAGGTTGATTATCCCTGGAGTATCAGAGGTGGTGGGGTGACCTTATAGAGGTTTATAAAATCATGAGGGGCATGGATAGGATAAATAGTTAAATCTTTTCCCTGGGGTGGGGGAATCTAGAATTAGAGGGCATAATTTTAAGGTGAGAGGGGAAAGATATAAAAGAGACCTAAGGGGCAACTTTTTCATGCAGAGGGTGGTACATGTAGAGAATGAGTTGCCACAGGCAGTGGTGGAGGCTAGAACATATTTAAAAGGCATCTGGATGGGTATATGAATAGGAAGGATTTGGAGGGATATGGACCGGAGTGCTTACACAGGAATTGTTACACAGGAAAAGATAGAGGAATCAAAATCTGTTCTAATTCTTGGGTAACTATTAAACTGGAAAGCATGACCAATTTCCTCTAGCCTAGCTTCCCTGAGGTCTGCTGACTCCACCCTTTTGTAGGAAACTACCCTTTATTATTCTATAGACAAAGTGCGTTGTGTGTGTGTGTGTGAGAGAGAGAGAGAGAGAGAGACAGTTGACTACAAACTTGTGTTTGGACGCAACAGAGGAAAAGCTTCTAGCATGTAAAGAGAAAGCTTCTCTCTCTTTCTCTTTCTCTCTCTCTCTCTCTATGGAGAAGTAAGGGAAAATCTCCTGGTAGCCATTCTACTCATTCTTCTTCTGTCAATGGCTCTCCCACAAGCTGGGAAAAGCCACTAAATTAAACCGAAGGAAGTTAAAATAAATTGATGTAAGCCCAGAAAATAGAAGGAGAAGTAGGTCATCTAGCCCATCAAGTCTGATTTGTCATTCAATAAGACCATGGCTGCTTTGACATTTGTGATCTAAGCATATGCCAGCGCTATGCTTCCCTGACAATTTTTCCCTACCTCGCCCATAATATTTTTGTCTTGTCTCCTTGTGGGTCTGTTTGTATGTGTAGAGCATTTTTAAAAAAGATGTAAATAATAGACCACAAGTTAGCATTTCTTGTTTCTTTCTTGCTATTGTTAAAAATTTTGATTTGTATATATTCTTGTAACCTAAATTAGACAGTTAGGTAAAATTGGGCGATTCAGTGGTTAAATCAAATGTTCACATTTATGAAGCCTTTTGAAAATAATGGAGCTTGTATCAGTGAGTTGTGACAAAATTTGGGCACTGACTTTGGATTTTGGAACAAAGGAAATATATGATTGGGTGTGGAGTTAGAGTAAGTAGTCAAGTATAAAAGAACAGACACCAAGCTTTTCATTAAGAAAAAGATGGCACTAGAATCTGCTAATATCTTCCTGCATAGGTTGAGTTGCCCTGTACAAACTTAAAAGAGCTCACAAAGGTTAGGTTGATGAAATTGGCAAGTAAATTAGAATTGGAATTGCCTGTTTGAGTCAAGATAGCATAAATAAGCGAAAGACTACCACAGCATTTGAGTTTAATACAGGTATATAAGAGACCAAGTAAAAATTTGAATAAGAGTCTGAAACCTTTCATATTGAATTACAATTAAGGAAGCTTGCGACAATAAAGGAAGCAGTACTTTTAAAAATTGAACTTCAGACAGAAGAGAAGTTAAAGGAAGAGAGTTTGGGAAAGTAGAATTAAATTGCAAAGTGAAAGTGGGGGGGGGGGGGGGGGGGGGGGGGAGAGGTAGAGAACACCAGCTTAAAATGATACAGTTTAAAAAAGGTCATTAGATGCCAATGGAAGATCTGATAGGGAATACTGCAGTCATAATCTAAAGTCCAGTAAAGAAATGTTTACCTTTGTGCAGACTCTACCAAGATTTTAGGAGAATGATGTGGAAGTATTCTTTATCACATGTGAGAAAATAGTAAGAAAAATAAATTGACGGAAGGAAACCTAGACATTGCCCATGCAAAGCAAATAGAAACATACTTAAAACTTGTGCTTCACTGTCAGAGGGATTTCTATGGATTATGATGTTAAGAAGCAGACTATTTTTGGCCTATTGAGTTAGTTCCAGTAACATATAGGCAAAAGTTTTGAAATTTAAGACAATAGCGTGAACAAACTCCCCACAATGTATTTAAAAGGGTTCATTTTCACAGGTGCATATGAGCATTATGGGTTGGAAAAAGCTCTGAGAGAAATAATTCCCTTGGAAGAGTTAAAAAAAGCTCACTGTATGTTCTTATAAGAATCCATGTTGAGGATCAGAGGGTTGCAAATGTTAAGAAGGTAATAGTAATGGCTGACAACTGTATACTGATCCAGCAAACTAAAATTTATCTTATCACCCCCAGAAGCTTGAAAACGACAGAAAATGGGAATATGAAAAGAAGGCAAATAGCCAGGATTAAAAACAGGACACCTGGGAATGCCCTACAATCTGCCCTCAGATCAGAAAGGAAAGTGCTGAAAGTGGATATGAAAATCAAAGTCCTCAGAGATTCCATTGTAAAAGGTGCGATACCTTCATTCAGAATGTTAGAAGCTGCAAGGCGACCCCATAGGACTTATTGGGAATCTTACGAGTGAGTCTGAAAATAAACAGAAATATGTTCATAAGAAAATAAGCTAATATCAGAGGAAGTAGAAAGAGAGACTTTGAGATGAATATTGGCACTTCAATACTTTGAAGTCTATATCTGATAGAGTTGTAATGAAACCTTAATCTACATAGACCATAATGTGCTAACGTTCTTTGAAAAGTTTAAATGCAAGATTGTTGAGATAGATTTTATTAGTTCAACCATTCAATGTAAAGATTGTTCACATTACTGGTAAAGATAGTGCGATGGCAGATGCATTTTTCTAACTATAAAAATGTTAAAATATTTTAATAAGTAAGAGAAGGATGATTAAAAAAAAATAGTAGAAAACTTGTATTAGGAATGAGTAAGAATCAATGAATGTAAGACTCAGGTTTTATTGGCAATGTGTCATGTACCTCATGACGAAATACATATTTGGAATGGTGGAGGCATATAAAAACACTTTATTGAGGACTAAAAAGGGGGAAAAGATATTCCTTTAATCAAACAAAACCAAACAATAATATCTTTTCAATTTTCAAAACAAGTTACTGGAACTATTTTTGGGTTTTATCTCCAGTGGTGTTTCATTCATGCAATGGGGAGAGGCTGCTGGACACATTGGTATCATTTATCATGTTCAGGGCATTTTTGACCAGAGACAGTGTTTTGATTAATTAATAGGGACCAGCTGTGTGGGGTCAGGAGTGTTCAATACGGTAACAACTTTGTGACTGGCTCCTGAGTAGGTAATGACAGGCTTGAGTTTGCACTCTAGACAAGAAGCTTTGAACCTGTGAAGAGAAATCAGCTAATTCACTCTCTCTCTGTAGAGGATCAACAGAAAATTACCTCACTCTGCATTTTCTCCTAAATGGTTTTCTCTGCAATTTCATTGTTGAAAGTAAAATGGGGGAAAACCACCTTCAGAGGCATTGTAAGGTGAACTTTCAACCAATGAATGTAAGACTGAGGATCATCGTATCTACAACCTCACGTTATTTGCAAAGAATCTGAAAAGTTATGAAAGAAAGTTATTATTAATGTCTGGTGTCAGAGCTGCACATCTCTAAATTTATTCCCTCCCCATCGAAAATACTTGTGCCCTGCCCTGTCACTTTCTACGTCTGTTTGAATGTGCATGGAGATTTTAAAAAGGGATATTGTTTAATTTATAAAGTTATAAGTTATCAATTTACATTTCTTGCCATTCAATACAACCAGTTTGATTACAATAAGTAGTTATTTTGTTGTTAATGAAAACCTGGTTCGCTCAATTTTTCTACCTGAATTGGACAGATAAAATTGATGATTCAGTAGTTTAATCATATTATCACATTTATGAGAACTGCAGGAGTGCTGGGTACTGATTTCCAATGTACTACTCCAGTCAAATGTGACGTAGACTATATAATGCTCAAATATAATCATTTTACTTATACAGTTAAGTAAAAGTAACTAATATAAGAAATGTAAGTATTCAATGTATTGAATGAGAGCTACATAGCTAAAGATATTCTATTATCATGACTATTCTACATTAACTTTACATACAATGTTTCAACCCACTTTAAAGCCAATTAGTCATTCAATCAAATGTGACTCAAACAAAACTACACTCACAAACTAAACAATTTCTTTAGGTGGGCCAAATGACCACTCCATATTGTACAGATTCTATGATTCAATGAATATCTCATTTCAAAGGGGTGTTAGTGGTAAATGCAACCTGCTTGAGTTCAAATTGGCTGAGCATTTCCTTGTTATTGAGTATATTATGTTGCCTTTTAGAATTTATATTGTGGATTAGTGGTGCTGGAAGAGCACAGCAGTTCAGGCAGCACCTGAGGAGCAGTAAAATCGACGTTTCGAGCAAAAGCCCTTCATCAGGAATACAGGCAGAGAGCCTGAAGGGTGGAGAGATAAATGAGATGAGGGTGGGGATGGGAAGAAAGTAGCATAGAGTACAATAGGTGAGTGGGGGAGGGGATGAAGGTTGGGGGGGGAGGGTGGACTGGATAGGTGGAAAAGAAGATAGGCAGGTAGGACAAGTCATGGGGACAGTGCTGAGCTGGAAGTTTGGAACTGGGGTGAGGTGGGAGAAGGGGAAATGAGGAAACTGTTGAAGTCCACATTGACGCCCTAGAGTTGAAGTGTTCTGAGGCGGAAGATGAGGCGCTCTTCCTCCAAGCGTCAGGTGGTGAGGGAGCAGTGGTGAAGGAGGCCCAGGACCTCCATGTCCTCGGCAGAGTGGGAGGGGGAGTTGAAAATTTGAGCCACAGGGTGGTGTGATTGATTGGTGCAGGTATCCCGGAGATGTTCCCTAAAGCGCTCTGCTAGGAGGCGTCCAGTCTCCCCAATGTAGAGGAGACCGCATCAGGAGCAACAGATACCTTTTTACCTTTTAGAATTTATAGTCTGTGTCCACAAAACAGATTTTCATGATCCATTGTATGTCCACAGAAAACAACATATCACTTTGCTTACACTATCTCCTTTATGAACGGGAGCTATGTAGCCAAAGATAATTCATTTGTCTGGTGTTTATCTAACAAGGTTTGTCTATTTTCCAACAATAAGCCTCGAAGGCCCTTAGTTCTTCTGTATAATGTTTTATTTTAAGTTCTTGGCATATTTTCAAATACAGCACATTGTGCATTTATTTCCAATCATTCTGTTAACTTTATTAACATTTTTTTTATTAAATTGATAATTTACATTATTGCAACTCCTGCATTGAGATGTATTCAGTTAACAGGCTGATCACTAAAGCAATTTCCGTTATCAACACCTTAGATTGTCTTCAACAGTTCAATGCATTTATTGCAGAGGGTTGTCCACCTGGATGGTTCAGAAAAGATAATTTGCTGCATGCCAATAATTCCACCACAGTCCAGGGACTGCAGGCAGTTTATAGCAATATTTAATCTTCCTACAACTTCAAGTCATTCAGCAATTAGAAAACAAAGGAATAGATTTTCAGCTTGCTGAGTTGAGGATTAGCCTCCCATTGTGAAAACCAAGTTTCATTTCCATTGAAATCAGTGTTAGTTCTGATAAAATATTACTAGCCTGAAATGGTAACTCCAAGAGAAATCTGCCCAGCCTTTGAATTACTATAGCAATGCTGAGTCAGTTAGTAAGGTTTGGCAGAAAAGGAAAAATTCTGAGAACCTAGATAAAAATATCTGATTTTTTACCTCATAAGAACCTGATTAAGAACTGATAAGATCTGATAAGATCTTCATTAGTGAATGGTAAGAAACCTACTGTGTACATTAACATCTCATTATTACTCAATCTTGCCTCATTTATATGAAGCTTGCTATTTTCTAAGGCAGTGAAGAGAAATTATTCAGTGAAAAATCCTGACATGAAAATGTGAGTGAGTGACTGGTGGCTGCAACTCACTGGTGGCTTCTACAGGTAATCACCTTGGCCAGCATTCCCAAACACTTCAGGATATACTCCATGAGCAGTAACCGCCTGAACTCTCTATCTGAGAAGGTGTATATTGGATACATTCCAGCTTCATCATATCATCAGGACACATTTGGCACTGCCTTTTCATACAGTTCAGCTCTTCAATTCTACACTTCAGAGCTCACTGACACCTCACTTTGCAATCTGGCTGCCAGGTCATTTCGTATGCAGGAACAGGCACCCATCCCATGATTCTGAACTGGATGCACCTCAGGGATCATGCTTGCCTTCCTAGCACTCAATCCCTTTGCTCTTACTTGTATGCTTATTGTGTCTCTGCTGGCCTTTTCTTTTAGCACAAACAGAAAGCAGGCAGTTGCAATGTTTGACAACAATGAACAGGTCAAAGTAACTATGGTCAGTCAGTGGACTGGTACTTCATCGGTCAAGAAAGGTGGTGAAGTGTCCTGAATAAATGAGTAGGAAGAGGAGACAGCAGGAACGTTTACAAGTTTGGGCAGATGGGGTGGATGAGTGTGATTGAAGGTAGATGCTGAATACAATATTGAGATTTGTAGATCATGAGCTCTTGTGGGAGATGAATGAAATGGCAGAATTACAGTGAGCAGGAGATAGCAGAGAGAAGATGATGGCACTTACCTGTCAGGTGGATCACATAGGTCTATCAATCTTGTTGCAACATTGGCGTACATTCCTCAAGACTGACCTAGGTGGCTACTTCAGATTGGGTAGCAGTGTTTGACGTGGTGTGCAACTGAGATTTGAATATGGCACCTACGACCTAAAAGCTAGAAGGTCCTAACACTGAGTATCTTATCAGCTAAACATGCTACTGCTTTCACAAAACAGCAAGGGAGCATTGGCATGAGGTATGGTGCATGCTTAATCAGGTGAGCATTCAAAGGATGCACAGGATAATTTGCTAGAGCTCACAGAGGGAAACCCTCCATGAAACTCCCTGAAACTGGCACTTCAGTCATTTTAGATAAAATTCAACCATTTGTTTCTCTCCCCATAGATTCTGCCTGAATTACAAAATATTTCCAAGAATCTGATTTTATTTCACAATTCCAGAATCCACAGTAGTTTGCTTTTGATTTCTCTAGTTACTCATATAGCCTTATAATGTGAGCTGACTTTATTTAATTTAGAAAACACAGACATCGGGGAAGTAAATACAGGTGTTTAAGCTGATGAAAGAACTGGACTGTGCTGATATTGAGAAATTATTTCAATTAGATACGTTCAAAAAGACCAGGGTTAAACACATAAGTTTGCACGGGCAGAATTAGATTCAAAGTCAGAAGGTTCTTCCTTTCCCAGATGGCAGCAGATCAATGGAGCAAGTTGCTGGCTTGTGCAGTGATTGCAAATTTTCTACACACCTTCAAAAGAGTTCCTGGCTGGAGTCATGTACTGCTTTTCTCTTTGATAGGATTTCTGTTTGTCTCTTTTCCAGCATCCACAATATTTGATTTTTGTTTTAGGGTTTAATTCACTGTTATACCTCTCCCAAGAATACCCATCTCAAACCTCTTCCTTCTATGCAGCTTTTTTCTGCCATGCACAGTGTTGCATGAACCCACTTTTTTTTCTCATTCTGTCAAATAGGTGATATAGCATCTTTTATCTTCTTAAGGTGAGCATTTTTTTTTGTTTGGGTGGTCTTATCAGATGAAATTATGTAATGTAACTTTACGCTCAAAATGACACCACTCCCTTGGTTACATTGCAATTCAAGCAATGAACTTGTGCTATTCTGTCCTATGGCTGCTGCCAGAGTTTTATACCTACCCTGCCAGAGAGCTGTTAATTGGGAGGGGGGGGGGGTGCGGGTGGTGGCGGGTGGAGAGGAGGACAAGGATGCGGGGGTAGTGCAGAGGTGGCAGAAAGGTGGGGATGGACAAGAGTTCTAAAAAAACTGAATGGCATGGTATGGTGCCTACCCAAAAAGAAAAATGATAAACCTGACAAATGAGACACACTGACCGTAATCATCTATATTTCAAATGTAGGTCCAGTATGACCATTTTCCATTTCCTATTATAACTGGTATATATTGAAATTATTTGTTTCCTTTTACACCAGTATCAATCCTATACCTAATAGGCTGCTTCTTAAGAAAAAAAGAGAGAACTAAACCCGAACTAAAGACCGTGCTTTTAATTTAAAAACAAGAAATACTAACCAATCCAACTTATCAGTCAGCTGCTTCTTTTAGCAAAACACAAGCAATCCTCCGCATGAATCTTTGAAACACTTAACACCAACACTTTGTTGTAAGTCACAAGCACTAAGTCGTATTATGTTGGCGAAATATATACAGTCCCAACAAATAGGGTCTTTCGGAGTCACTGAATGAAGATCCAGTTTCAGCTGGATCTTAATTAATCTGCTCCTTCACTGCAAGTCTTGGGGGATTAAAAAAAAACCCTGCTTAAGGCTAGCCCTGCACTGTTTAAAATGTTGATTTCTGTTTATGCCAGCAACAAACTACAACCTAAATTAGGCTTAATTGTCATTGTACTAATTAAAGATTGAGACTTTCTTACCAATTAAATGCATACACTCTGACCAGTTCTTATTCTGGTTGAGCTTTTATGAAACTTCTCTAACTAATTCTTTCCCTTCTCTCATACAGATACAAGAAGCTCTACAAGGAAGACACCCTAGCCTGAACCACTCAGTGACAGCTCCACCTCTGACAAGAAGCTTGTAAGCCCACAATGAGGGATGCAAGAGCAGTGCGTTCCTCTGCACACTCCATCAGCTCAGAGACTTTCAACTCAGTGGGTTCTTAATGTGGGTTAGACTTGGAAGCACAATCCAGTGAACACATCACTGTAGTGTCTCCACAGCCAGTCAAAGATGAAACACTCAAGGTCTACTAGTGAAGACCAGGCACCTGCTCAGTTCCATTCAGCAGATAGGCCTGTTTTCAGCCTCAAGTAACATGCTCAATATGCAGAGATAAGAACAGAAATAGCAGACAGCTTTGCCAGACGCCCCATGAGGCAAGAATGAAAGTTAGAGGAGCCTTCAATGTTTTTGCTATTGTAGTGGCACCAGAAAGTGAGTGCCTGGCTGTCTCTATGGATAGAGTGATAGCTGCCTCTGAGACCTAGGTCTAACAGAATGCTCAGTGGCTACCAGTTATACGCACGAACCAGCAGTCGTGCCCAGCATGCATAGTAAGGCAAGAGGAGACTGAGGACACTCACCCAAATGTCAGGTGCCCCTTCCTGTCAGATGGAAAGATTAAATGGTTAGTGCAGCTTGTATCCGCAGAGAGGATGAGTGAAATGCATGCACCACAGAGTCTTCTTCTCAGGGCATTCCAGACCTCTATGTCTCTGTCCCCACCCCCCAACCCTACCTGATCCCAATCCTGCTGCAATACAAGCTGAGCTGGTTGAGCCTGCATCTGGGCAGGAGATGCTTAGCAGCCCTGGGCCCTCCAGAAGAAAAGACATCATGAGCATCAACAAGAAAGCAGGGTCCCTTTACCTCATCTGCAGAAGGTAAAGCTGCACTGAGTCTTATTAGGAGGAAAGGGAAGAAAAAAACAAAATGAGGGCACATAGGTGGCACCGTTTTACATCATAGTAAATAAATCTTAACTTTGTTCATATATTTTCACTTACACTGTTGCAATGTCTGGTTTAGTATTATTTTTTGATTTAGGAGCTCTTCGGGTCCCATCCATGATAGAGGTGAGGAATTTCTTCATACATCCCAATCCCAAGCATTATTCAGTCTTCACAAGCAGCTAAGGCTTTGACTGAAGATAGCCTCACATGCCAAGGACCTTTGAACCTTAACTTTGTGGACTTCAACCAAGGCACTACACATTAATATGGATGCCACTGAGGCTAAAGACAAGTTCCAGGACATGTCTCAGTACCTGATGTATATTTATCATTCGAAACTTACACCCATCTTACTGTGACAGTGAGAATATGGAATCAATGCTAACTCTGCACACATCAGAAGGGAACTTTGGTCTGTTGTATGACTTTCTTATCGAGGACAGTAATGTTCAAGGGTTGGAGGTGTTCAGTGAGCAGCTTACAAGTTCACTGTCCATCAGAATGCAACAGTCTGAACAGAAATTGCTGAATCTCACAACTTAAATGCTATCTGAGAACTTGTTTAACAAATCAAGAACTGTTACTATCTCTACACACTCTGAAACATTGAAGGAATAGAGGTGAAGGAAGGGAAAAAAGGAGCTTTCTCAAGGATTCGTCCCAAATTTGAAAGCTCTTATAAGGGACTGGATTACACATGACTCTAATTTCATATTCTCATGGATGGTTTCAAAACTACGTAACTTTAGCAAGTGATGTAAGTGCACTAAAGGTAAACATGCAGGTTGAGTCCGTGATTAAGAAGGCGAATGCAATGTTGTCATTTATCTCAAGAGGGTTGGAATATAAAAGCACCGTTGTGCTACTGAGACTTTATAAAGCTCTGGTTAGGCCCCATTTGGAGTAGTGTGTCCAGTTTTGGTCCCCACACCTCAGGAAGAACATACTGGCACTGGAGCAGAGATTCCATCAGAGATTCACACGGATGATCCCTGGAATGGTTGGTCTAACATACGAGGAACGGCTGAGGATCCTAGGATTGTATTCATTAGAGTTTAGAAGAGTAAGGGGAGATTTAATAGAAACTTTCAAGATAATACATGGCTTGGAAAGGGTGCATGCTAGGAAATTGTTTCTGTTTGGCGAGGAGACTAGGACCAGTGGACACAGCCTTAGAATTAGAGGGGGTCAATTCAGAACAGAAATGCAGAGACATTTCTTCAGCCAGAGAGTGGTGGGCCTGTGGAATTCATTACCACAGAGTGTAGCGGAGGCCGGGACGCTAAATGCCTTCAAGGCAGAGATTGATAAATTCTTGATGTCACAAGGAATTAAGGGCTACGGGGAGAATGCTGGTAAGTGGAGTTGAAATGCCCATCAGCCATGATTGAATGGTGGAGTGGACTCGATGGGCCAAATGGCCTTACTTCCACTCCTATGTCTTATAGTCTTATGGTCTTACTATCTCACTGCTGTTTTCTCCCTAGTGAGGATGTAGGAGAGGTCTGTGTGGCTACTTTAAATTTGGTTCAATTGAAGGAAACATTTGTGCATTATTTGGAATACGTATCATTTAATCTGTAAGAGACAAAGTGAAGAACAACAAGCCATAAGTTAGACATGTCCTTTGTGAATGACTTGGAGGCTCTGCCTGTGACATGTGAACATCCACAATCCTTCATGTTCCCTTTTGTGTTTCAGCCTCTGTGGCCCTGATGACCTTTCGCCTCTTCCATTTTGGCTGTGCCACTTTGCACCTCATTGTCCATTTTACAATGTGAACTCATAGATCAAAAGATTTCTATATGCTTTCTGGCCCTGTACACTCCTAAAGAGGATGCCCGAGTATCCATAATCTGCTTGAACCTCCCTTCCTACATCTCTCAATCCCTTCTTGTTAGCTATAAACTTCTACTTTAATATCTGCAATTGGCCCTATCACTAACACAATTCCTTCAGCGACCCAGCGTAATGAGGCTCATCGCCTGATGTGATCTGTCTGCTTTCTCCTGCTGTCCCTCATAAACTCCTCGATGATTAGTGATCAAACCACCAATGACTGAACCTTGCCCAACACCTGGTCCAATTTTTCAACAGAACTCTAACTGATCTCCAGATAATTTCCAAACATGTGACCTCAAGGACTGACCATGGCGAGTTACTAGACTTCAAGGGCACTGATCTCCATATTCACATAGGATTGAGCACCTGATTGCCTGTGGACAACTCCTGGACTAGAAACAGGCCAGCCCTTGAAGAGGGGCAAGTGTATTGAAATAAGGTTTTCACCATCTGAATTTGAGGAGATTCTTTGAAGAGATTCTAAATTCAACACCTGAGGCTTTAGGACTTAATCAGGTTAATTTTTTTTTATCTGAATTTTGGATTCGCATCCATTTGACTCCTCTTTCTCGCCATCGTTCTTGCCACTTCAAAGATAGGATAATTTGATGCAAATCTTTTTGTATCATTCAGATATTGCCAGAGATTGTGGGAATCCCTATTATTTTCAAGACAGTTTTAATCAGATAGTCTATTTCTGACTATTGTGCACTAGGCATTAGAATATCTTTTATTGGACAAAAAGATCAATTACTCCTAAACATAATTTGGATATTGACTTATTGCCATTATTTTCTGATTTTTTTCCCCATTACTTATATAATGCTTAGAGATAAGGATGTGAGATGGAATAGTTCTACTTAAACTTTCATATGATTGGTTAGCTAAATCTACAACCATGTTAAAGTTTATAACACAATAACTTTGCATATTTTGTTTATAACTATCATTAACTGCTTATATTACCCAGCAAGAAAATCTAGCCTTAGCTTTCAAAGTGTGCAGCATTTTCAAAAATGCACTCTTTATTTTGTGAGTGCACAGTGCTGTTCAACCAGAAAATCATGGAAATTTCATCTAGGAAATCATTCAATAATGAAATTGGCAGCCACAGGGGGCCAGAATGTACTCTATCCAATGTTCATGGCAATTCACTAAGTTTAATGTTTAGTATTGGAGCCATCTATTTAGACATTTGTCATTCATTTAAACACCTTAGGGGGTATTTTCCAGTTGCTGGGTAGAAAGGCATTGAGGATGGATCTGAATTACTTTCAGAGGGAAAATAATTCACCGGCATTTTCTACTTACCCCGCCAATAAAACCAGCTTGAATATTTTCTTGCCAGCAAGTAAACACATAACAATCAGAAAGTTTGACATTTATATATTCAAATTTCAACCACTAGAAAGATGTCTCCTGTCTCATTCAAATAATATTCCCGTTTCACTCTCTGCTTGTCGCAAAGAGATGAAGATGGTCAGACATACAGAGAAAATAAGGAATTTCATAGAAGCCATTGGTTCGTTTAAATATTTCAGCAAATTGCAACAAGATACACATCAGCCAAAAAGAAACTGTCACATACAAACAACTCACCAACTAAATGCCAGTAATTTGTCCATGAGAGAAAAAAAATGACTTCAGTTGATAGAAAAGATGACTATTCTAATTTCTGTAAAAGGCCCCAGTACTGCTCTTAATGCAAACAATATTCTGGCTGTTGAAATATTTCACATTATTTTCAAAACTGTGGTTTAGAAAATATTAAAGTTTACAGTGTGAACCAGTGAGTGTGTTGAATATAAGCAAGATGCCTGGGCTTGTTACTGGTTGAATAATCCAGAGATCTAAACTAATATTTCATGGACTGTTAATTCAAAACCTATCTTGGCACTTTGAGAAGTTGAATTTATTTTTCAAATGAATCTCAAAAGAATCAGTGAAGGGAGTCAAGAAACTTTTGGTTTAATTGGCTTAATTTCTCCAGTTCTAAAGAACTGACATTATCTGAATCTTAACTTTGGTTTTATTCTCCACGGATGCTGCTAGAACTGCTAAATGTTTTGAATATTTTCTGTTAATATTTCAGACTGGCAGAATCCTTGGTAATTTGCTTTTGGTACATTAAAGTCTCCCAGAGAAGCAAGTCCATTTGCTATACTTGATCTGTTTCCTATCTGATTCCAATCCCATGTTAACATGACTCTGAAATGCCTTTACAATGGCCAAACAAGTCACCGAGTTGTGTTAAAGCTACTTTCAAGAGAAAAGGGCTCTCATCACTTTCTCAAGGCATTGGAAATGGACAACAAATGCCAGCCTTGACAATAATATCCATATCCCAAGAATTAACAATAGCAGAATCAAATGCTTCAAATATTTTGAAAGTATATATAATTTACTGTCTAAATGACTTGGTCTATCATTGATTCAATAGTCTTGTCACTGTTTTAAATTTAAAATCTGTCCACAGCAAGAATCTGTACACATTTTATAACTTTATCATAATAAAAATCACAAATTGCTTACAGAAATATTATAAAGCAAAATTTGATACCGAGATGCATAAGAAGATTGATTAAAGTAGGTTTTAAGGACTGCCTTAAAGGAAGAGATAAGTAGAGATATTGACAGGTTTACAGTGGGAATTCCAGAGTTCATGGCTTAGGTAGCTGAAGGCATGGCTATCAATAGTGAAGCGATTAACATCAGGAATACTCAAGAGGTCAGAATTAGAGGATTGCAAATACCTTGTAGAGTCATGTGAATGGAAGAGATTACAGGAATAGGGAGACACAAGATCATGGAGGAACTTGAAAATAATAATTTTTTTTTGGTTGGTATATTTCATGTTGTTTAATTGGTGGCCAATACCAGATTGCATTGGAATATTCAAGTTGAGAGATAACAAATGCATGGATGATGGTTTCAGCAGGCAATAGCTGAGGCAAAGTCAGAGGTGGGCAATGTTAGGGAAGTGGAAATAGTGATGCTGTGAATTTTTGATCAGAGCTCATCTGGGGATGAAATATAACAACATGGTTGTGAACAGTCTGTTTCAACCTCAATCAGTTGGAAGAGGGAAGAGTGAAACCAGCGGCTAGGGAACAGAGTTTGAAATAGGTATCAAAAAGCAATCACTTCCATCTTCACATTAATTGGAAGAAATTTATGTTCATTCAGTGTTGGTTGTCAGGTAGCAATCTAATAATTTAGAGACTATGGAGAGCAATGGTTGAACAAGATGACAGTGAAGTAGAGCAGGGGCCACAAACCTGTATGTGGATATTGTGTTCTTGGATGGTGCAGAAAAGCTAAATGTCTTGTATTTTCACACTCTTAAGACTTTAAAAGAAACACCTCAAGTGGATAACTAATGGAATACTGTGTTTATTGAAAGAGGCAAAGGGATAAGAATGAGTCTCAGGCGATGGCACAAAATGGATAATATTGAATTGGTTGCCAGTTATGTACAAGACCTGATATTCAGTTATATTACAGTTATCAAAACTGAGGAACAGTTGTTGTGTATAATGGGTGGCAGATCCAATTTAGCAGCATTACGCAAGGTAAATTTCTGCCCCAAGGAATAAAAATAAATGAGGTGCAATGATGAATCTATATAAAATTATATTATATTTATATATTTGGACCACAGTAATGGTTGTACACTAGATGGTGTTGAAGAAATCAAAAGGGCACAGTACTGACTCAAGAATGCTGCTTAATATGAAGAATTACAATTACGAACAGACACTGCAACATTTTGCCTGTTTGAGTAGAACATAGGAGATAGCTGAGCGTTTGACACAATCATGTAAATTACAAGGGAATGGGACAGAATAGTTAAAGTAAAACAGGGCTTGAATTTTATTTTGGTCAATGATATAAAATGTGCACCAACAAAATATTATTTATTACACAATGTGCTTGTACATTGAAGTTAAGCTGAAAAACGTTTGGACAGGTTATCCAATGCATGGTGAAGTAAACAGTTCTGAATTTGTCAAATAACCAACATTTACAATTATCCTCATTAATCCCAGTAGCTTCTGCATCTGGAACAGGTAATATATATCTGTAGTACATATTACATTATTATATATGTAAGTGGTTTAACACTGACAACATTTCAAATATTACGTAAATATTTGAAATTATGAATGCCCCACAGGAGTTAGTAACTGAGGCAGAGACCAAAAAAGTTAAGCAAGTTATATAGTGGTGGAGCAAAAGGGGATTAAAGGGTTTTGGGAGTAGAACAGACACATTGGCTCAGCACTATTGCTCACATGGAGGATAAATGTCAGAATGGACTGGTTGGACCAAATGGTCTGTTCCATAATGTAATTCCTATTTCATTTGAGGTACTGATGGATGACAAAAGGCAATCTCTAATACAGGAATGATCCTCCACAAGGTTACTGCAGCATAGAGAAATCTATCATGGGAATGTATTGGTCCCAGCTTTTCACTTCTCCTGTCAGAATCCCGGAGCTTGAACATCAAAGGTCTGATGAACTTATGGAATTGTTAAATATGAAGGGATCAGTGTACGTTGCAAAATATTTTGCATAGAAAATGTTATAGTAGCCTCAGCAGTTGCCTTTCTGGTTAGTGTGCTGGATATACTTGTGTGAATCAGTAGACTGCATACCCACTATAAATAGAAAAGGCTATTCAGGCCTTGGTACAACATATGAAGGCCGTATTGAGGGATATTGCGCTGTGAATGATATACTAATCCATTCTGTATTAATGATTTTATCCAAAGCTTGACAGAGTTGGAGTTCATTTTTTATCTAAATAGGGATTAGTCAAAACGTAATCAAATTTTTGTTTTGTAACTCTTCATTTTAAAACATTTATTTTCTGCAGGGTTTGTTGCAAGATCAAAACAGTTTTATGTAACTGTTAATGAGTTTACAACACAGAATTTTTGCTATCATTCTCATGCTTCTTTTGAAAGTGCTAACTTCTGCTGTGATACTTTACCATATGAACCAGTTAGAATTTCTTGAGTTTCTGCAGGTTCCAATTTTGTCAATGCACGCTGGTCACCCATTAAGCTGTAGGGACATCACAGCTGAGAATAGTCCTAAGGTTTCCTTTCACTAGCTCACTGAGGCCAAGTGAGGCCTTACAGTCACAAACATCAGGTAATTCAACTGATTTCAGCAGTTCAGATTACATAACAGCACAGGTTAGGAATGGAATCTAATGTAGTGTTTATGTTGAGGCATTGAGGAGATGGATAACCGAATGTTTATTTAAATTACTTCTACTGTTTACTATAGAGATGAAGGAATGAATCTGAGATTATTTTTTGCCCATTGAGCCATTTTCTTCATCCTGATTTTTTTTACATTCCGAAGAAATGTGTTCGATCAGACCCACTTGGAGTGGAACGTGATGATTGCTACTTAAATATTTTCTGGAATCATCAGTCACAAATTCCCCATTTTATAGTTGGCTCTTGCCTTAATTAACATACTTTGTGGCAGGTGGCTTGGATTGTACCATTTCATGAATATAAATAATTTATCACATCTATCAAAATCTACATGTACATTTTTCAAAAATGACTGTTTACAGCAATGCAGTGATGTAATTGTACTGGCAAGATTTTCATTAAATGTTAGCTGCATGAAAAATATGAAAATTTTAAAAAGAGCCTTTGATTTATTTCTGTAATAATCTATAATGGAAAAAATAACATTGCAGTGTACATTATAACAAGAACCTCATGTACAATTTTGAATAATGTCCTGAGGTCTTCCTATACATTTACACCCAGTAAGATGAGTAATCATAGAAATAAGCTATCTCTCATTGAGTCAAGTTGGATGACATGGTATCTCAATCCCTAGCAATAGCAGAGATACAGCATGGATACTGTGGACAGGATATTATGATGTAATAACCCTCTGCTACCTTTGTAGGTGGGAAATGAGCTTGTCTGCTTGTTCTGTGAGACCTTCTAAGAAGTGAATCTTCAGAAAGATGTCTTTATTTCTCAATTTGTGTTGTAGGTTATAGTTACATTTTTGTCTCTAGCTAGACTGAAATATCTTAGAGAAGAAGATGTTATATATAAACAGTTTGCGGTGTTTTTAAAGCTCATATTTAATTACTAATGCTTGCCTTGATTCAACTAATTTGGAATGCAAGGCGAAACTGGTCCTAACTGTACCTCAGGCTGTCTCTGTCATAATAGTACAGTAGGCTGTACAAATATTTCATAAATTTATCTTTCAGTATTTAATTTAGACAATGATTCTTGTTAATTCAGTATTCCATTAATTAAAATATGGAAGTCATACTATCAAAAGCTAGCTTAGGTGCATCATTCTACTATTTCACGATCTGAAATGGTAACCTAACAGTAGATTTTACATGCTATTTCCTTCCTTCATTTGTTATCTTCCTAAAACCATGTAATATTGTATATGAAAGTTAGGCCCAGAGCTGTCTTCTCCCAGAGGAAGCCTATTGCTGATAAATTCATATGTTGCCTGCCACTACAATAAATTCAAAATCAGACTGGTGGCTCAAAGAAGTTAAACATCTTACTACCACAGGCAAATGCCAAAAGCAATTTGCCGGAACACTGCAACCAAAGTATGATGCTGCACAGATAAAGGTTTGAGTTAAAAGGGCAGAAAGCATAGGATAGCTGATAGCACTCGGTTAGCAGACAGCATATTCTGCTGTATTGAACAAGAGATTATCTCTCACTGCAAGAAGAACTCAGAGCAATTACAGAAACTTATAAAATTATTGCTGAAAGATTATCAAACCATTTTTCATTCTAAAAAATCATAATATACAGCAATTATCCATTACTATTTCTGTTCCACAAGTTTTTGAAACACACAAGAGTCCCTTGCGCTGAAAAGAGAGTTTGCAGCTATGGATAGCTGGATGAAAAAGAATAAAACTACAGGTAGTTGAGAATATTTGGAAATATGGTACATGTTTATTCAGATATGGGATGTGCCTTAAATATTTAATATTAATGAATCATTAACTTCTGCAAGAAAAATACATAACACCCAAAAGGTTCCAATTTATTTCAGTCATTCATGAATTCATTAACTGGTTATATCCCTTTTACTTCTGTGTATATAGTCATAAATATGCAGAAATTGAATTTTTTTTATTCACAACTTGATGTTAGTGTTCATGGTAAAGATTTTTAATCCAATTTTTAAATAACCACCCTGGTGTTCAACTTTCTTGTAAAAGAAAATTATATAACATACATGGTTTGTTGTGCTTTGCCAATTACACTGGAAATTGGGAATGTTTGTTTCAACCTCTCTAAAAATGAGACTAGGATGAGAAAACAACCTATTTCCTTATTAGGTCCAAGAGTCAAAGGACTCAGCCATGAGCCGCAGGCTTCAAGAGCATAGAAGATTAAGACATATATTGGATTCATGATGGAGGGCACAAAGTTCATTTTCAAAATAAAACAGAATATTATTCATAATCCTTTTAAAATTCAGATTGCCAGCTGACCTGTGACATGGCAGCAGTGTATTACATTTTCAATGAGGTGCCTGTCTGGAACTGGTAGAGGAGGAAACTGCTTCCTGGGCTTTTACAGAGCTACGGTTCTCAGATTCTTGGATGCGAATCCACTTACGGGAAGGGAAGTTTGTTTGTGCCTGTGAGTGTTTGTGTCTGTCTGTCTATATCTGTGCTTGCTTTGTAGCATGAGGCAGAAATTGGTGATGGAAGTTGGTCAGCATCTTCACCTATATAAAGTAAAACCAAACAAAGGAAATAATCAGTAAAGGTGAAATATGCTAGCAGGATAAATGACTGAATTCCCTAACATTGCAGTAAACAAATGCCACAAAGATTTATCTCTTAACACTATAAGTATAATTGCATATTTTGACAATTTTAATATTGTAATGTTTAAGCTAACAATCTGCATAGTCAGGAGACCTCTGCGTAGCTTTCCATCTGTCAGAATTACATCAAGCCAATATTTATGGATATAAGAAGATTGATTTTCATATATATTAAAAGCTACACCTTCAACATAATATGACATAATGCACAATGTGAAGTACAGGCTTATATTTGAAACTTGAATACGACTTTGAGTTTTACATGAGAAAGGCATTATGATAGAGAAACACTGCATCACAAATTATACACTCAAGATTTTTTTTCTCTGTCAGCAAAAGAAAATTGCTAAATGTATGTGATGATTTAATTGCTAATCACAATAGTGTTTCTTCATTTTCTAGGAAAAACATAAACAGAAGAGATGACTATATGAAGCCTTCTTGTTATGTTAATGAACAAAATAATCCAAACTTAATGTTGTGAATAACTTGTAAAACATATAATATCATCATTATTTTCATTCCATCATGAAAGTAGTTTATACTTTGGGGTAGAATTGAAAATCTGTCCTGAAATATTGCAGTCCTTCATAGTGAAACTTTCTTTATAAAAAATGAATCTAACGATCAATAAGAAACATCAGAATTTTAAAATGAATTTCGTATGTGTTGCTTGATAAGTTAATGATGGCACACAGTAACAAAATTCTACTCTTTCTACCTCTAAGAACAACCCTTATTCAAGGATCAAACATTCCATTAATTATTGAAGTAAAATTTATTAAATATTCAGATACAGTAAACCACCATAAAAATGCTCTAACTTCCTAGTTAAATGTGTGTTAAGCATGCAGTAGAATAGGAATGTGTACACCTCATGCTAAATGAACAGTTTACATTTCTCAGCCAATATAGACATCAGTTGTCCAACTGAGAATTAAAGACCAAAAATGCCTTGATGTATTTGTTTTACTGTCATGACAATATTGCAACTGAATCTTATTCTTTTACATAGAATCTAAATAGTCAAATTAAATGTGTATAAATATAAATATGTTGATTGACTTGGCATTCCTTAAAGTCATTTTGCACCTATTTATAATTAGGATTCATTGATAAGGAACATGTTTTAACTACTGGCATAGTCTTCTTTGTTTCTGACATTTCTCTATTAAAAAACAGGAGGATGCCTGTTTTGCCCTATAATTAATGACCGACTAACTGAATCATAGGAATGCAGTGCCTTGAAACATGCAGATTCTAAGGATGTAATTTTGTCTGTGGGTCATTAGTCAGAGATAAAATCCAGACATTCTCTCATTTTTCACTACAAGTAATTTTACTTTTTTTTACAAAAGTGGATGCACTAAGTGAAGTCTTAGTGCTGAGAATTTATTATTGCTTTAGGTTTATTATCGTCTCATTTTCCTTTCTATTTTTGTCTCCTTCAGATCTCGCTGTGTCATACATATTTGCAGGATGAAAGATTTCTGGCACAGCTACTTTTGAACAAGTCATTAGACAATGCACCTAAGAAAGGTCTGATCAGCATCTTCTGTCTAATTTTCTTCTCTTGTGGATGATGTCTTGGATCAGTTTGCCACCTTCTCACTATTGCATAGATGGGATTCCAAATTCAATTGAATGGAAATCTGAACAAACATTCCTCTGTTTGTTACCTTAGAAATTTCTGATGTGGTGCAGTTTATACTTGAACGGATAGAAATGGATTTTAGATATAGTCAACTGGAAGTGTACCGTTTGCACCCAATTTTCTGAGGTCAGTTCATTAACATAGCTCAAAATACAAATTCCTATATGATAGAACTGGTAGAAGAGATCAGGAAATATAGGTTACTGGGATTCTCAAACATGCTACTTCAAGGTCCACTGTTGCAATTTAAATTAGTACTGCAGACAAAATCAGCATGGTACAAAATTAAACAAATTTACACATCTATTCAATCTATCTAATGCATGATGTAATAAATATAGGATACCACTCCAGTGACAGTGCATTGCGGGAGTTCTTTCATAAGTAGCAAAGATACATAAGTCATAAACACCACAGGCATGAGTGTCTTGTGAAAATCTGTTGAATGAGTGAGAGAACTCCTTTATTATATCAGCTGTAGGCTAAGAATCTATTATATAGGATTCATTTGATTTGTGTTTCTATTAACCAGCAGCACATGAAGCAACAAAAGTTAGATATTTATTTTCACTACTATTTTCACACTTTTTGAAACTGTGAAAACATCCCTACGAGTGATATGATAAAAGTAACTTTCATGTTATGCTAAGTAGACTGAATGCTAGCTTGTTCAAAATGACTGACATTGGGTTTGTAATCACAATATTATCAAAAGAACTTACAGCTTTAAAGACAATACAAGCAGTGCAGAAGTCATTCTGCTGACTGAAAAAAATTGATCCTCAAGCCTGAGACGACTGATGTTTGTAACAATTTTAAATAATGTGAAAACGCAACCACGAAAAGGGCATGACCTACTGCATAACAGTGCTACCTGGGAATGTGTCTTCAATGAGTTGATTCAGTAGTCACCATAGCCTTCCTCATAGTTTCACAGAACATACAAAATCCTTAATTGGTCTGTGCTTTTGGCAACATGTTTTTTAATGAAAAAGCTGTACATAATTCTTAGTTTGTTGGCTGGCAGAGACCAATTTAAAAAAAGTGGAAGCATGAGATAAAGAAAGACAGAACATCTACAAGCAGGCAATGCAATGAATCACAAAGTGCCAGAGTTGAGCAGAATATAATTGAGTCCAACATCTCTGAGCACTTTCACCATAATTAATGATAATCTGTAACAGAGGAATCTGAGATTCCAGTTCAGAGAACTGTTTAATTAGGCCAAGTAATGAAAGCAGAAGCAGTACAAGAATATGGCCAGTCTCATGATTAATGATTCATGCTACTGAACACAAAAGTGCTGCACGGTTAACTCCACCGGATGCAGCATTTCCTTGGCATTTACAAAACAGTGAAGTACATGCATTTTTGTGTTCAAAGACCTAACATGTACAGTATCTAATCTCACTTTTGTAAGCGATAAATACAGTTCTCCAGGGAAGTGTCTTTTTTCCCTGTTACAATCTCCTCACTGTGATGTTGCGATAAATATAGAACAGCCAATGACAGATTTCAATATTAAAGACCATCAGTCAAGGGTGTCTATTTTTAACTATTTGTTAAAAAATAATCTGTTGCAATTTTATAGAAATTCTTTTGAAAAACTAATATGTCTTAAAGGGTTAAGGACCGATTTGTAAAATGCTACACATCACATTTATGCAAAAAGGACAAAATCTTATTTAAAGATTGATAGAAAGTTTTTTAGAATTATGATAAACATCAAATCTTTATAAGAATTAACCTTCATCTTGTTAAATAAACAGTAGTATTTTCTTTTGACAGAACACATATCGTTTTGACTTAAGAATCATGTGCAATGTAGAATCTATATTAAACAATAATAAGACAACTCTTTATGGACCTCTATTTTTTAACTTTATCACAATCCAGAATTCAGATGATAAAAATTAATTCTTGCATTCTCAGACATAAAAAGTAAGAGATTTTTAAAATATATTCAAAAAGATTTTGTTGCATTTCTAAAACGAGTAATTCCTCGTTTAGGCTTGAAAATTGACTATTGATGCACTGATGTGTGACTTCATAATGATACTGTAAGAGGAATTCCTGACTAACTTTATATATATGAGGACAAAAACCAATGATGTTAATCACTTATTTTTTAGATACTCTAGTTGAGGGTATACAAATATTTAATGCAACTGAGGGTGACAGAACAAGCGTAGTTAGGATATTGAAATAAAATTAAGTTTGTATTATAATATTCAGAAATTTGAGCTTTAATGAGTTCTTCAAGATGGAAACAACAGAAAGATTGCCATCCGTAAAAATCAATTCAACTTGCTACACTTCACTTTGCAAATAATTACAGGAAATAATCTGGTTATTGAGGATGATTCTAATCTTCTTACACTATTTTGAACTCAAAGGTAGCCATAATCACTGTCATGGATATGCTGCTAACTATCATTATAAGGGCAAATCCAATAATTTTAAAAATTCTTTACCATCCATTTACATGTGTAGCAGTCACAATTCACTTGTGCTTATCCCATTCAGAGAGGAAGTATTAAAACGTAATGCTTTTTCGTCATTTCTGTGATTTCCGTGTGTAGTCCAGCACAACTTGCACTGCTGGCTGGTTGCATGCTCAACAGAAAGCATTACATCGTGCGAGGCTCGCATTTTCTCCAGACAACCTTCAGCACATAAAAGATGCCTCTCTTATAGAGAAACTGGAATGAATCATATATGGCTGCAGTTGACTGTCAACGCTGCAGTTGGAGAGAATGAAACTGGAGCAGCATGGTAAAGAGAGGGTATAGCAGTTTATGAACATAGCACTAGAGGCCTTAGCCATAGTGGGGAAGAGGAGGTAGGTACCATTCTTCTACAAAAAGCAAGGAGGCACTCAAGGAACATGTAGCCAAGGAAGTCAACACTCAGAGTCTGATCTCAAGGATCTAATTGTGAGGCAGAAGTTTCATTACCACATATGCATGGTGAAGACAGAAAATGCATCTTCGTTTGATACCTGAAGCACAGCACATCAATCTTTCATGCGAATCAATACTCCATATATCCAGTAGTATTTCCATACACTCAGCATTAACCATAGAAGCTAATTTGAAGTCGGAATCTACATGGCACGGGCCCAAGTGGGGTGCAATTAGGCCAGGGGAAAAGATAATTCAGCTGCCAGTTCACTAAAAGCTGAAGTTACAAACAAGTGGTGCTGCAGGAATACAACTTTAATGGGCCAGTTCACAGGAAAACACTGTTAAGGGTACACACTGAATGATCGGGAAGCTACCAAACTTGCCAGACTGTTTTCTGCCGCTGTAGGAGTATTGAGGAATCAATTTCCAATATGGCAGATGGCATCAGCAGAGGTTAATAGCTATCCTTTCCACATTGACAAAAATTAACATAATGTATGATGCATGGTCACACCAAATGTTGACAGAATAGTAAATCTTGTAGTTCCTTTGGATTTCTCCATTGATATATGGGGCCTGCAGAGCCATGTGTTTGCAGTCAATACATACTGCAAATTACTTATTCTAACAAAACCACCTGAAAGCTCAGCCTATTGAAAGAGAAAACCATGGGTGGAATCCTGTGGCAATCATAGGGTTCAGACTACTCACTAGAAAACTAACAAGTCTGCCATGTCATCTCTTTTTTGCAAAAGCCAGCACCATCTTATGCCACTCAGAAATATAACAGGGCAGTGACTAAACCTCCTCTTTGATCAAGGACCTAGCCAATCAGAAGCCAGGAAGTCTTCTCTACTCAGAAGCTGTACAGGGAAGGTGGTGGCTGCAACCAGGACCACATCCACCTATAGTCTTGGACCAAGGAAGGATCTGTTTGTAGGTGAGCAGTGGTGGGAAAGGAGGTGGAGGTGCAGTGATAATATGTTGGTTATATGTTAAGATGTGTCAGATAAATAAAGTGAAATAAATGTTTTGAATAAATGTTTGCTTAAATAGATATATGTCATCATGATATCAGATATTCTAGTCAGTCTTGCGCACAGTCTGTAGCATGTGTAAGCAGAAGCAAAAATAAGTCTCTCAACAAATTTCTTCACTCAATCTTATTGTTTGCCTTTCAACTCCATTTATAACTTCAGATAATGCAATGTTGGCAATGATGGTGGATCAGAAGCATTGATTAGAAATGGAAATCAAAGGCATCATTGAACACATTGCCAGCAGTATCACAACCAAGCCACAGCTCTCTCAGTGGGATAATCAATGTGAATACTGAGATTTGGAGTAACTTGAGCAGACCTCAGTCTTGCCCAAACATGGCAAAGTAAGGTTAGTGAGGGTGATGCTGGAAAAGCACAGCAGGTCAGGCTGCATCCAAGGAGCAGGAGAATTGACATGTTGTGCTTTTCCAACAGCACACTCGCAACTGATCTCCAGCATCTGCAGTCTTCACTTTCTACAAAGCAAGGTCAGCTGCAGCCATAGCCAAAGACAGTAGGCAGTATTTTGTTTGACTGTGGATAGTTTTGTATGTGTCCCATTAGCCCATTCATTGGCAGCAGCACAGCTCAGAACATGGCCCCAGTACAGCTCTAATACTGAGACTAATACCTAAGCAGGAAAAGGACTAAAGGATGAAATCAAGGCAGCCAAATTCCCAAAGATGAACTGGAAAATGTCTGTGCTCAAGGGGAGTTCAAATTATTCAACAGCATTGGAGCTATGATTCATTAATTACATATTTGTGGATCATAGAATCATTGAATCCCTACAATGTGGAAGCAGGCCTTTTGGTCCACACTGACCCTCTGAAATGAATCCCTTAAGCCATGCATTCCCTATGGCCAATCCACCTAACCTGCACAGCCTTTGACTGTGGGAAGAAACCAGATCACCCAGAGGAAACTCACACAGACATGGGGAGTATGTGCAAATTTCACACAGACAGTCACCCGAGGGTGGATTTCAAGACACAAGCTATAAACGATCTGAATTCCAATAATGAAGTGCAACACAGTATATATGCTTCTCATTTGACCAATTCAAACAAGAAAGGTCCTGCAAATTTGTGGTCAACATTTGAAGATGAGACCAAAGAGCAAATTTTAAAATACTCTGTTTGAAGGTCATGCAATATAGGCAGAAAACCATATTTACTCATGGGATATGTGCGTCACTGGCTGGCTAGCATTTATTCACAAAAGTGGAGCTATCAGAAAACACAGATCTACTGGAGAAGCCAAAACAAAATGGCGGAGCCAATGCATGACAGGATCAAGTGAATATGAGGCCATTGGTGGACAGAGACAATGTTTACAAGCTTTAGGATCTGGAACAACCTTTGGTGTGACATACAAAGCGACCAAGAAAAGAAAGATATGCAGTAACTGTCAGCTCCCCTGAAAACCACAAGAGGTACCTGGCAAACTTGTGCAAGACTGATGGTCTAGGGGGTATTGGGCCAAGCTTGGCAAGATGCAGGAGCATGGCAAGAAGCACTGTGGGCATCGCGTGAAGGGAAATTACGCTTAATCAACTTATTGTTGTTTTTGTGAAAAAGTAAGATATACTGTGGATAAAGAGAATTTGGTATTTCCATAATACTTAGATTTTCAGAAGGCATTTCATAAAGTGCGACATCAAAATTCATTACAAGAAATAAAAGCTTAATGGTGTAAGAAGTTGCATATCGACATGGATAAGGGTTTGACTAGCTAACAGTAAGAAGCGAATAAAGATAAATAGGTCTTTTTTTTATGCTTGATGAGATGTAATGAATGATGTGCCTCAGGGATCAGCTCTTGGGCCTCATTTCTTTACAATTCAGGGCAAGGCATGCCACAGTGGTATTGCTACTTGACTATAATCCAGCCACCCAAGTAATTTTCTGGGACCTGGTTTTGAATCCCAATACAACAAATGATGGATTTTAAATTCAACGAAAATCTGAAATTCAAAGTCTAATCATGACCATTGCCCTTTAACATTTTCTTTTTTAAAAAATCAGGTTCCCTAATTTCCTTCAGGGAAGGAATCAGTTGTCCTTACCTGGTCTGAACTTCATGTGATATTGGACACACAACAAATGATGTAGCAGACAACTCAGTTGCATCAAAATGCTAAAACATCTCAAGGAAGGAATGAAACTGGAAAGACCACCAAGCATTGACTTAGGCACTAAGAAAACAACGACAAACTCAGCCCTGTCAACCTTGAAAACTCTTCCTGTCTAATGTCTTGGGTCTAGTGCCAAAATGACATGACATGTCACACAGACAAATCAATCAACAGCCTGAGATATTCACTTACACAGAATCAAACCTTTTATGCAATAGCTTGGCCTATTCCTGTGCTGTACTGTTCTATGTCTAAAGCACCATTACCATCTCTGAGTATGTCTGTCCATTGGAAATGCAGACACAGCATAAATGACGCAACAGAGTATACAGTCAGGAGGGAGTTGCCCCAGGAGTCCTCAGTAGATACATGGGAACACCATCACTTGCAAGTTTCCCTCTAAGCTACTCACTATCGTGACTTAGAAATATATTGCTGTTCCTTCAGTGTTGCTGGTTTAATATCCTCAAACTCCCTCCTTAGGATCTACTGACAACACATGGACTGCAGCAGTTCAAGAACATAGCTTACCTTCACCATCTCAAGGTAAGCTAGGAACAGGTAATAAATGCTTGCCTAGCCAATGATACCCAAAACCCATAAATTAATGAAAAAAACATATGTTTTGAATGAAGGGACTAAAGGAATGGTTGTTAATTGCACTAATGACAAAAAAAAGGAAAATAAGTAATGAAGAGGAAATAACAATCTGGAACTGGATATAGGTAGGCTAAGTGATTGAGTAAAGATTTGTTAAATAGAAGATAATATGGAACAACGTAAACTTGGAAGTGTGGTACTGGAAAAGCAGAGCAGGTCAGGCAGCATCCAAGGAGCAGGGAAATTGATGTTTTAGGCATAAGCCCTTCATTAGAGATTCATGATGAAGGACTTCTACCTGGAATGTCGATTCTCCTGCTTCTCAGATGCTGCTTGACCAGCTGTGCTTTTCCAGCACCACACTCTTGACTCTGCTCTCCAGCATCTAAAGTCCTCATTTTCTCCAACAACATAAAATTACTTATTTTTCAAAGAATAAAAAGTAACCAGATTATCTCAATGGTGAGTGATTGCATAGCTCTGAAATGCAGTGGGATCTGTGTGACCAAGTGCATGAATCCCAAAATATTAGTTCCCAAGTAATTAGGAAAGTTAAACTTGTATAGTTATTTTATTGGAGAATTTAATTCAATAATACTGAGGTAAAGCTTCAGTTACAAAGAACATTAGTGAGACAACATCTGGAAAACTGTATACAGTATTGGTCTCCCTATTTAAGGAAAGAAGGATGTAAGAGCATTGGAGGCAGTTCAGAGAAAGATTACAAAACTAATGCCTGGAAATGAGCTGTTTTTCCTATGAGGAAAGATTGGATAGTTTAGGTTTGTATCATTTGGAGTTTAGAAATGCAAAAAAGTTACTTACTCGAACCTCAAGCAACCAGATATGATGAATTTGAAATAGATGTTTCCTCTGTTGAGAAAATCTGGAACTATGGGTCACTGTTTAAAAATTAGGATCATCCATTTAAGACAATTATAAGGAGAGTATTTTTTTTTTCTGCTCAAAACATTATGGTTCTTTGGAACTCTCTTTCTCAAAAAGTGAAGTAGCAGAACCTTTGAATACTTTTAAGCAAGAGGTACATTCTTGATTTACAAATGGGTGAAAACTCTTCCATGGTCAGCAATAGTGTGGAGTTGAAGTTAAAATCAGATCAGCCATGATCTTAATAAATGGTGAAGAACACTCGAAGGACTGAGTAACAATTCCTGCTCAAAATTTGCATTTAGACTCTTAGAGTTATACAGCACAGTAACGACCCCTTCATGTCAAACAAATATTCAAAACTGATCGAGTCCCTTTTGCCAGCATTTGGCCAATATCTCTCTAAACCCTTCCTAATCATGTAACCAACCAGATGCCTTTTAAATTGTACTTGTACCAGCCTCCACTATTTCCTCTGGCAACTGATTTTGTACACGCACCACCCTCTGCATGAAAACATTGCCCCTCAGGTTCCTTTTAAATCTTTATATGCTGTTGCATTGTTTTGGAACTTTGAAAAAAAAAGTCAAAGTAACAGCATTTTAAAAGAGAGAAGAACAAACAAAAGAAACACATGGTGAGGTCATTGCAGGAGAGAAAGAGAGAGAGAGAGAGAACCTGCACAGTTACTGCCTTTGCTGTTTGAATTCATGTATCATTGGACATTGGAGTGCATCTGGGAAAATTAACAAACAGTGAAATTCACAACTGATCTTGGAGGAACTGTTGGACGAAGTTCACAGCACAGAATCAGATAAGTTAATTGTTGTTTTGAGTGTGGCCTACAGAGAATCTGCAATAGTGGGTAGAGTGGATTCTTTTCTGATTATGTTTTTGGAGATATGTCTCTTGATTAAACTTAAAATATAAGCTATAACTATTAAGTTAACCTGAGGCAGTGTTTGTAAAGGAATAAGACGGTGTTAATTTCTGAGTCTATAGATTGTGAAGGAGCAAAAATGGCCTTTAATAGAGCGATATGTACTTCTTGTCAGATGTGGGAGTTTAAACATAGTTTAAGGGTTACTGTGGATTATATCTGCCATAAATGCTGTTGGCTGCGATTCTTATCAGATCAAATGGATCGGTTGGAAAGGCAGTTAGAAGCAATGAGGAATTTACAACAGCAACAGTATGTGATGGATGGCAGTTATAGGAAGGGGGGAAAGTCTCAGATGCAGTCATACAGATTGGTTAACTCCAGGAAAGGTAAGAGAGGTAGGCAGCTAATGCAGGAGTCTCTTGTGGATATACCCGTTTCAAACAGGTATGCTATTTTGGAAAATGTAAAGGGTGATGGATTCTCAGGGGAACGTAGCACAAACAGCCACGTTTCTGGTATTGAGACTGGCCGTAATGCAACAAGGGGTACGTCGGGTTGCAAGAGATCGATTGTGTTAGGGGATTCTCTAGTCAGATGTATAGATAGACGTTTCTGTGGCCAGCAGCGAAAAAGCAGAATGGTGTGTTGCTTCCCTGGTGCCAGGATAAAGGATGTCTCAGAGAGGGTGCAGAGTGTTCTCACAGGGGAGAGGGGCCAGCAAGAGGTCATTGTCCACGTTTGAACCAACAACACAGGAAGGGAAAAGGTTGAGACTCTGAAGGGAGATTACAGGGCGTTAGGCAGAAATTTAAAAAGGAGATCCTCGAAAGTAGTAATATCTGTATTACTCCCAGTGCTATGAACTAGTGAGGGCAGGAATAGAAGGATAGAGCTGGTGCACGGGAGAAGGATTCACAATTTTGGATCATTGGAATCTTTTGGGGTAGAAGTTACCAGTACAAGCAGGACGGATTGCATCTAAATTGGAAGGAGACTAATATACTGGCAGGGAAATTTGCTGGAGCTGCTCAGGAGGATTAAAACTAGTAAAGTGAGTGGGTGGGAGCCAGGGAGATAGTGAGGAAAGAGAACAATCTGAGACTGGTACAATTGAGAACAGAAGGACAACCTTATTGGGATTGTATTATAGACACCCTAATACTCAGAGGGAAATTGAGAAACAAACTTGTAAGGAGATCTCAGCTATCTGTAAGAATAATAGAGTGGTTATGGTAGGGGATTTTAACTTTCAAAACATAGACCAGGACTGCCATAGTGTTAAGGGTTTAGATTGAGAGGAATTTGTTAAGTGTGCACAAGACAATTTTCTGATTCAGTATGTGGATATACCTACTAGAGAACGTGAAAAACTTGACCTACTCTTGGGAAATAAGGCAGGGCACATGACTGAGGTGTCAGTGGGGCAGCACTTTGGGGCCAGCGACCATAATTCTAATAAATTTAAAATAATGATGGAAAAGGATAGACCAGATCTAAAAGGTAAAGTTCTCAGTTGGAGAAAGGTCAATTTTGATGGTGTTAGACAAGAACTTTGGAAACCGATTGGAGGCAGATATTTGCAGGTAAAGGAATGACTGGAAAATGGGAAGCCTCCAGAAATGAGATAACGAGAATCCAGAGAAAGTATATTCCTGTTAGGATGAAAGGAAAGGCTGGTAGGTAAAGAGAATGCTGGATGACTAAAGATATTGAGGGTTTGGTTAAGAAAAAGAAGGAAGCATATGTAAGGTATAGACAGGATAGATCGAGTGAATCCTTAGAAGAGCATAAAGGAAGTAGGAGTATATCAGGAGGGCAAAACAGGAACATGAGATAGCTTTGGCATATAGAATTAAGGAGAATCCAAAGGATTTTTACAAATACATTAAGGACAAAAGGGTAACTAGGGAGAGAATAGGGCCCCTCAAAGACCAGCAAGGCGGCCATTGTGTGGAGCTGGAGAAAATGAGGGAGATACTAAATGAGTATTTTGCATCAGTATTTATTGTGGAAAAGGATATGGAAGATATAGACATCTTGCAAAATGTCCACATTACAGAGGAGGAAGTGCTGGGTGTCTTGAAATGGGTAAAGCTGGATAAATCGGACGCTCCAGGGAAAACAGCCCCAGCCTGTTCAGCCTCTCCCTATAGCTCAGATCCTCCAACCCTGGCAACATCCTTGTAAATCTTTTCTGAACCCTTTCAAGTTTCATAACATCTTTCCAATAGGAAGGAAACCAGAATTGCACGCAATATTCCAACAGTGACGTAACCAATGTCCTGTACAGCTGCAACATGACCACCCAACTCCTGTACTCAGTACTCTGACCAACAAAGGAAAGCATACCAAAAGCTTTCTTCACTATCCTATCTACCTGCGACTCCACTTTCAAGGAGCTATGAACCGGCACTGCACGGTCTCTTTGTTCAACAACACTCCCTAGGACCTTCCCATTAAGTGTATAAGTCCTGCTAAGATTAGATTAGATGACTTACAGTGTGGAGACAGGCCCTTCGGCCCAACAAGTCCACACCGACCCGCCGAAGCGCTACCGCTGTGCTACCGTGCCACCCACTAAGATTTTCTTTCCCAAAATGCAGCACCTTGCATTTATCTGAATTAAACTTCATCTGCCATTTCTCAGCCCACAATGAAAGAATGACTAGTTTTTCTTGGATGGACCTGATTTTCTCCACTGACATATTCAAAAATATAGCTATAACTTAAAATGAATTACATCACATTGAGAGATACCTCACAAGTGAACAGAAATAGAGAATAAAAGAAAAGTATCTGAAAATGGCCTGGAAACTTCAACTTCAAAAATGTTTAGGTTCCCAATTTCAGTAAATCGTCATACT
The DNA here is from genome assembly GCF_020745735.1 of Hemiscyllium ocellatum. NCBI lineage: Eukaryota > Metazoa > Chordata > Chondrichthyes > Orectolobiformes > Hemiscylliidae > Hemiscyllium > Hemiscyllium ocellatum. The sequence continues at coordinate 57,344,836 of NC_083407.1, read as the reverse complement.
GCTATCCTCCATAACAGTCTCAGTTTTCACCATGGGCCATTTGGAGTTAATTGATCCCAACATTTAGCATTTGAAGCACAACAACTGATCTCAAAGATTATTTGGGTGAGGTGGAGGAGGGTATGGGTATGAAGATATCAACTGGATTTGATGTTCCTGATTACTATCCATTGTTCTGGAATAGAAATGTTAACAGGATTGGATTTAACTATGGGCCCCTCCTTGGTAAAACAGCCTGCGAACTCCTAACGTCTCAATTCACATATAATTAATGGCCACTTATGACAGGATACCAGGAAATGACTGACATCTGTGAAATATTATCCCAGTGAAGCGTCACCATTCTTGCAACAAGAAAAAAGACAACTTTCAGAGACATTGTCAAAATAAGGAAATCTGTTACCTGATCAGGTCAGGTTCATGATCCCAAAAAGCTAGTCAATTTTGTTTTTACATCATCCTGTCTTAGAGTGTGGAAATTCTCTGCACAGTATGATGCAGATCAGGAAAATCTAACATTCAGATCCAAAGTCTAAGAATCCAACTGCAACTCTGCAGAATCCTTTTAATGTTTTTTTTTCATTGACTTGAAGAACAGAAGACCTCCAGTGCTTTAATCCTTGATCTCTACTGAAAATGCATGGTGTAACTAAGACCATATTCAACTGGTATGTGTCCATTGTCAAATTTCCTGTTAGCTTTCAAAGTTTGATGTTTCACTTTTTATGGTAAAATGATGGATGCAGTCAATTGTCTGTCAAATGTCTCACTCAGTTTTCCATTGAACCGAATTGAAGCAGGTTGAATGGCCCCCTTCTGCACTGCAACAATTCAGTGACTTCCTTGGAGAGAAACAAAACCAGCTGTAGCAAAAGGAAACATGCCAGACTACACAGGAGAAATGACCATATTTATGGAGGACAACCAGAAGGAGTCAATGGAACTGAAAAGGAAAAAAAAATTGAAACTGAGTAGCAAAACAAAGAAAGTCTTAACATCCATTTTGAGAGAACAACATTTCTTGCTTGGAAATGCAAGCACAATGATTGATTTTCTATTGTCTTTTGATGTCAATTAATAAAGTGAACATTTTTCCACACATGGAGGATCTCAATCCAACTGTACTTAATGTTTCAGTGCGAAGGTAAAGATAAATATCTCAATTTTTACTATGTCAGGCACAAATATATCTGTTTGACATCTTTAGTTGCTGCCAAATGTAAATAAAAAGCTTGTCTATAAAATGATGAATCAGTGATTATCATAAAACTGTTACTGTATTTCAGCTCGTCAGTGAAAAATATGAAGAGGAATGTCCTCAGAATGATTTGTGCAAGTAAAAACAATCTGCATTAATGTTCATTCCTAACTTTCTCTGTATCAATTTTTAGAAACTATAAATGTATCAAGGTTTACAGTATTAAATTGCATAGACTAAGTAAGATGCTGCAATATCAGTCCGAGATATTGTGATTCTTAGAAATTGTTTGGTCCTTTAATACTGATTTAAAATATTCAATCTTACAAATTTACAGATCAGTTTTGACGAGGTTAATTATTAGGAATCGTATGTAATCTGAAAAATGCAGAAGAATTTCTGTATTTCAGGTTAATGCATTTATTGTGACATTTTAGAATGAAGTCTGCTGCATATAAATTTAAACACTAGAAAGAATGGCACATATATAAACAATTTTACTATCTCTAAATAAATGACAATAAGAGTACAAAGTGACAGATGGAATTTTCTCTAACCTCATTCTTCATGGATCAACCATTTCATCTTTCATTCTACATGTGAATTTGTTCATGTTCTTTTGTATTATAGGCAGAATAAACACCCTGGCTACACGAAAAGCCACAGCATGGTTTTAAAAATCTATCCTCTTCTAGGTGTCATTTTCTGTTCAAAGCATCCTAGTAGACTTGACCAAAGACCTAATTGTAATTATTTGGTTTAATTTGATGTAACTATTTGGAGCTTAATATTTAATAAATTGAGTTAATATTCTTTTGCCTCCTCATAACTTTACTTAGTGAATTCCTTATAAAAGATCATTGACATTGACTTATTGATATCCAATCTGATCAAATGGAAGCAATTTTGGGTTAAGTTTCAAAGTCCTGACAACCTGAATTTAGGGGATTATTCGGTTGGTGCTAATAGGAGAAAACAGCAATAGTGCTAATGAATTAGTGGGGTAAAGCTTTTCATCCAGTTCTGCTTTGACTCTAACGTAATATTTAGAATATCATATCCTTATGGAAGCAAAGCCTGATTCACTCAGTTGACCCGGTTAGTATGCAAATAATCGTGCCAATGCTCAGTAGCAGTAGGTTGTACCATTGACAAGGGGCCTGCCGAAATTCACAGAAACTTTATAGACTTTCCAAACTCACAACTATTTCCATCTAGAAGGACAAACATAGAAGAAAAATGGGAACACCAGGCCACTGATCATCCTAACTTGGAAATGTATCATTTAGCGTCGCTGGATCACAATCCTAGCACTTGCTCTCTAATAGTGCAGTAGGTATGCCTATACTAAATAGACTGTAGTGGTTCAAGAAGGCAGCTCAATACCCCATCTTTAAGGTGAATGCAGGATGGGCAATAACTATTGGCCCAAAAACTGAGGGAAAATTAAAGAAAATTTTAAAATTGGGACACCATCACAATACATAGCAGCAAATTGTCATTTTAGGACAATGTGAACAGTGAACTGGTTTCACCTGATGGTTGAGCTGAAGGGTAGCCAAAGAAAAATTTTTTCCATTATGTTCATGGGAGCAGACAAGGCAGGAATGCTTCTTGAGACTTCAGAAAATTAGTGTGGGTGACCAACTACATGGCAATGCAGGCCAACTCTCTTAATAGACCGGCCTTCAATGGCACTATTGGATGGATGATAACCATCTGCTTTGATTTAGCAAATTCTGATGATTAAATGAGCCCTATCTAGAGAGATTCACCATTTTTTAAAATCCAATTATATTACATAAGAGCTATTAAGTCATCTTTTATAATTCAGGACATTCCATGGTCATTCAGAAATGGTGAAGTACAGCCAATGGCATAACAAAACACAACACCAAACTTGCATGCAAAATCAATCAATAAACAAAAATGACATCACTCAAAGATCACATGGTCAGTCTCCCTTACCTTGCTTCTGACAGAATGCTGAATTTCCCAGGTATCAACTAACATATGCACATTTTCCCTAGCTTGGCCAATTGTTATAGAAGGCAGATCTATCAGAATCTACTGGCATCTCCAAATCATTGAATGAGGCAGGATCACTTGTTGATTGGATGATGAAATCCTCTGCTTCTGAGATCTCACTGACTGGAAGTCCCAAAGGGCTCTTTAAGCAATCTAAAGAAAGGAACATAAGTTGTATATTAGTTTAATGCATTAAGTTTTCAAGACCTTTGACAAGGAACCTAATGGCCATAAGGATCAAAAGTCAGAAATTCAAAATACATCTCAAACTGCTTACATTCCCTGACTATTCTGTGCTTCATTTGTTCATGGCTATCTTGCAGTGGGAACATCCCTGACCATGTTAAAGGGAGAAATTATCCCCATGAGCCTGGGTTTGCTCACACTCCGAGAAATCTATTAAAAACATAAATCACTATTTGGAAGGAGACAATCATATTGTGATGTCTCATATTGTACTTTCAGATACCACTACTGACAGCTTATCATATTCTGATTTAGATAATTAGCTATGGCTAATCCTCTTTTCTTTATACTGAGTCTAGGCCCATTCTAATTATTTGTGATAGACCACTGATGAGTGCAAACAGCGAAGTACTTGCTTAGTTAACAAGGTAGTTTATTGCATAATGGCAGTAGGTAATGTTTACATTGTTAATCTGGGATAATTACAGAGAAGTCTAGAGAGTAATATAGAAAATATCTAATCCATTTGGGGATTTAAGGAGAACTCATTTGCCTCCACTTAAAGACTATGATCATTTCTCCACTCATTTCTTGGATATCTTGGAGGATGTCATTCCTGCTGGACCTTTTCCTTGATTCATTATCTTATTTGGAGGCATTTAATCTTCTGAATTTTGCATACACTAAAACCTTCTTCCTCTTACATCGTTCAGTGATTTGCCTACACATCTCTCTCTGACTGTTAGCAGACATATCATCCTAAAAAAGTGATCATCCCTTTTTAACTTCTAATCTCTACCCAGATGGCTTCACTTAGAGTCATAGTCATAAAATCATAGAAATGTACAGACCCTTCAGTCCAACTCGTCCATGATGACCAGATATCCCAATCCAATCTAGTCCTACCTGCCAGCTCCCAGCCCATATCCCTCCAAACCTTTCTTGTTCATATATCCATCCAGATGCCTTTTAAATGTGCAATTGTACTCACGTCCACTTCTTCCTCTCGCAGCTCATCCCATATACGTAGCACCCTCGGTGTGAAAATGTTGCCCCTTAGGTCTCTTTCATATCTTTCCTCTCTCGCCCTAAACCTACCACGTCTAGTTCTGGACTCCCCCAGTCCAGGGAAAAATCTTTGTCTATTTATCCTATCCATGCCCCTCATGATTTTATTAACCTCTATAAGGTCACCCCTCAGCCTCCGACACTCCAGGGAAATAGCTCTAGTCTATTCAACCTCTCCCTATAGCTCAAATTCTCCAATACTGACAACATGCTTGTAAATCTTTTCTGAATCCTTTCAAGTTTCACAACATCCTTCCGATGGAAAGGAGACTAGAATTGGATGCAATACTCCAAAAGTGGCCTAACCAATGTCTTGTGCAGCCACAACATGACCTCTCATTTCCTATACTCAATACTCTGACCAGTAAAGGAAAACATTCCAAAAGCCTTCTTCACTATCCTATTTATCAGTGACTCTACTTTCAAGGACTATGAACCTGGATGTAGGTTTGCTCGCTGAGCTGGAAGGTTCGTTTTCATACATTTCGTCACAATATTAGGTAACATCATCAGTGAGCCTCCAGATGAATCACTGGTGGTAATGCCCACTTTTCATTTATGTTTTTGGGTTTCCTTGGGTCGGTGATGTCATTTCCTGAAGCTATAAATCTGCAATCCAAGGTCTCTTTGTTCCGTAACACTCCCTAGGACCTTACCATTAAGTGTATAAGTCCTGCTAAGATTTGCTTTCCCAAAAATGCAGCACCTCATATTTATTTAAATTAAACTCCATCAGACCATTGGCCCAACTGATCAAGATCTCGTTGCAATCTGAGGTAACCTTCTTTGCTGTCCACTACACCAATTTTGTTTACAATAGACTCCCTCTCACTAAAGCTCTCCTAATCTTTTTCATCCTCTGTTGTATAGCAAAGCTAACCACGTGCCACAAATTTGGCTGCTGCTGTGAGGTCTCCTCCCAATTTCCTCCAAAACTGTCTGTCTGTTTGAGAGGGGAATGGCCACAGGCATTTCTGCACTACCTTCCCTTGCTTACTAGCCTTCCTGGTTGCCACCCATTGCTTTTCCACCTGTGTATCCCTCATTTGTGGTGTGATCAACTCACTAAAGATATTAGGTAAAACAGGTAAAAATTCCTGATAAAGGGCTTTTGCCTGAAACGTCGATTTTCCTCATCCTTGGATGCTACCTGAACTGCTGTGCTTTTCCGGCACCACTTTAATCCATCACTAAAGGTATTATCCATGCCAACCTTAGCATCATGAATGTTCTATCATAAGTCCATTTGTAGATCCAGACACTCCATGAGGTCTCTCCACTCTGCAGGCACCCTGCCTCTATTCCTGATGAAGGACTTTTGCCTGAAACATTGGTTTTCCTGCTCCTTCGATGCTGCTTGACCTGCTGTGCTTTCCAGCACCACTCTAATCTAGACTCTGGTTTCCAGCATCTGCAGTCCTTGTTTTTACCTATTTTACTCCATGCGGTCAGTCAGGAGCTGATGCCGAACACACTTCTTGCATTCTTGATCCTTATAGACACTGGAAGCATCCCTGATTTCCTACATATTGCAGGAACAACATTCCACGGGGTCTGGTTCTCCTGTCATTGTGAACCTTAACAACTAAAAACAATGAACTAGGAGCAAGTTAGTCAACCGTACCCTTTACTCACCTAATCAGATTTCTTGTTCTTTCTCTTTCACTCTATTCCTAACAAAAATAAGGACTTTACACTCTGTCTTCCTGCCAGTATTACTCTCTCAATCCCTAAAGCTGGGTTCCTAAGCAGTCAATCCCTTGCCCGGTGTCATTTTGCCCTGACATCACCTCAGGATCTCTATATCTGGATTCAGTGAATATTCACTCTGGTCCACTCTCACTGCTGCTCTGACTGAGCTTTGTTTTTGTATTCTTGCATTTGATGTTGTTTTAAGCCATGGTGATGCTGGCTAAGCTGGAGTTATATTTGGTGGTAAGCTGCCTTCTTGAACTATTTAACTTCTTAGTGTGTAGGTACATCTATAGTGCTGTTAGGGAGCAGATTCCAGGAGTTTTACTAAATGACAATGGAGCAGCAGTGATAAAGTTCTAAGTCATGATGGCATGTGGTTTGAGACGAACTTTCAGATTGTGGTGTTTCCATGTGTCTGTTAGCCCCGTGCTTTTAGGTTATAGAGATTGGGGCTCTATTAGCTCAGTTAAGAAAGTGAGGTCTGCAGATGCTGGAGATCAGAGCTGAAAATGTGTTGCTGGAAAAGCGCAGCAGGTCAGGCAGCATCCAAGGAAAGGAAATTCGACGTTTCGGGCATAAGCCTTGGATGATGCCTGACTTGCTGCGCTTTTCCAGCAACACATTTTCAGCTCTATTAGCTCAGTTGGTTGGAAGGCTGATTTATGATTCAGAGTTATACCAAAAATGTGGGTTCAATTACCATACTAGTTAAGGTTACCCTAAAGAACTTTCCTTCTCACTCCTTTACTGGTGACATAGTGCCCCTCAGATTAAACCCACCACCAGTTGCTTCTCTCTAAAGACAGACCAGCACTATGGTCCAGTAAGGCAACAATGACTTTACCTTTAGAGGTCATGGTTTTCGCAGGTGCTGTCAGAAGAGCTTGGATAAGTTATTGCAAAGCATCTTGTCGATGGTACAAAGTGTGTTGGTGGTGAAGAGAGTGAATGTGGAGAATGATGGCTTGGTTGCCAATCAAATAGGCTGTTTTGGCCCAGATAGTGTCAAGCTTCATCTACATAGTTGGGGCAGCACTCATCCAAATAAATGGAGAATATTCCATTGTCATCCTGACATATGTTTTGCAGATTGGGAACAGGCACTAGAGAGTCAGGAGATGAGGTGCCTAATTTGGAGCCTCTGCAATAGCAATAGCATTGATATGATGATTTGAGTTCAGTTACTGACCAATGGTTACCACCAAGGATATCAGTTCTGGGGGATTGAATATCATTGGTACTGGAGCGATTCCCTCTTGTTTGAGATGGTTGTTGCCTGGCACTGCTGTCTGAAATGATATGACATGATAGTTTCATTCCTGTGCAATCCTGCGTTATGAGAAAATCACATTATAGCAGCATCATTTAAACCAATGGGATCAGAATCACATATTGGCCAATATGGGTAAGGAAAGTTTGTGCTTTACAAAGAATGGTCTAAATCCTTCAAATGCATTGCAGGCAATTCAATTTGAAGAAACGCACGTTATAACGTTATAATAGAACCGACTTAATGAACCATTGCTATTTTAGTTTGCTGTAGGTTTGCTAGACTCTGCACAACAGCAATGTTGCTGTAATTTAATTGTCTGCAAGTCACTCCACGTAACAGTATGATTGCATGAAAAAGTTTTAAATTCTGGTAAATGGCAATGCTGTAGTGATTTACTGCTTTCAACCTTTTATATTATGTTTGAGTGTAATACCATCCCTCCGTACTGTTTAGCGGGTTTTTCTGCCTTTTAGATATGTGAGTTTCACACTATTCTCAAGATTTCTATCTGAAGTGAAGGTAGCATTTTCCTGCTTGTTCCCAAGCAAAATGGACACCTTCCCATCTTTGATGTCCAAAGTACAACATGCTTTCTTGTGACCAATTTTAAAACAAAGACCTTTGATTGAGATCTTTATACACCTTAATGCAAAATCTTGCAAGGATCTGAGCGACATGGCAAGCTAGGCTTTGAAAGTTCTCAACATGGAAATATAGCTGGTACCAAGAGAAAGAGAAAGTTCGACATAGAATCCTTACATATGGAAGCAAGCCATTCAGCCCATCTAGTCCATACCAACCCACCGAAGAGCATCCCATCAAAACCCACCAACCCCTGTAACCCTGCATTTCCCATGGCGAACCTACTTAACCTGCATATCCTTGGACACTATGATCAATTTAGCATGGCCAATTCACCTAACCTGCACATTTTTGGACTGTGGGACAAAACCAGAGCACCTGGAGGAAACCCATGCAGGCATGGGCAGAATGCTCAAACTCCACACAGACAGTCTCCTAAGTGTGAAATTGAGCCTGGGTCCCTGACATTGTAAGGCTAATTACTGAGCCACCATAACACCCCGGCATGTTCTGGTATTTTGGTCTCCACTGCTAGTCCTGGGGGAAAAAGACATCTGACTATGAAAAAATGAAGTCCCTCATCTGCATACACCATCTAGCATTACCTGCAGGTCCCGGCCCGTAGTGAGGGGTGACATTTTTGCACTGTCTGCTAAATCTTGGGAAAATGGCAAAACCATGGAGGAACCTTGGACTGACAATGTTTGTCTAAGTGCACAATGGGTTTTAAAGATGGCATAGGCTCAATGATGCCAATCTTTGGCAAATACCTGGTAAGTGGTGAAATGTTCTGAGAACAGTGCATGGTTAGATTGGAATAGAATCAGACTTGAGGGACACAATAGGGTTAGGGTAGATAGTTAGTATATGTGAGTAATCTCACCAGACCTCACTGTGAGAATTGCCCCAAATAACTAAGTGCAATATGCACTCAGCCAAAGTAAGTAAGATTTAGAACCAAGGAATCCCTTCAATTCACAAAGTGTTCATTTAACCCATTGAATCTGCACCAATCCTTCAAATAGATTCCTACCCAGACCCAGATTCCCACCCTATCCCCATATTTACCATGGATAATCCACCTAACTCGCACATCTTTGGTCCTCAGTGTTTTCTAAATTTTAAGTTCTTCCTAACTTTTCTTTTTCATCAAGAATCTTTGTATTCTTTTCCATAAATATTGTAGCCTCCGTATAAATGACTTTACTGGCTCATTCACTATTCCTTGCAGCTACATGCTGTGGAGTCTACTCACAATGGATGAAATGCTTGCTTTTGAGAGACAAAAATACTCTAGTTTACTCTCTTGCCCTCTGTTTTCAGCCATGCACTGTTTTTGTAAATTCTCTTTTACCCCTTTCCGTCATGGATATTTAACTTTGTTCCTGGAGTTTTCCGTGCTGGTCTTTTGACCAATGTGACTGAATTTTTCTTTTTCCCTATCACACACTGGTGCCTTTGAAAATCTTACCAGCTTCTTGATGAAGTTTGTCTTTGGAATGCTGAACTCACCCCATTATGGTGCGTTGCTGACTGTTAGTGATTTTTGCATTTCAACAAATGAATGACTCTCAATTGGCAGCACGGAAGGAAAGCATTTAATGGGCTTCCCACCACTGGCTTAATTTGACATGGAGACAAGAAAATGGCATCTTAAATCAACATTGCTTTTAAAGCAGTAAAAACATTTTTCTTCAAAAAATGTTCCTTCTTGCTTCAAGGTCAAATGAACATTGCCCACTTCTGATCATTCTATTGTTTTTTTTCAGATGCTTTATAAAAATACAAATTAGTAGTAGCAATAGGCCATTTGGCCCCTCTGGCCTGTTCTGCTCTTCTTTAGAACTGGAATCATACTGGAATCAAAATATTCATTCTACTTCTTTCTCCATAGATACTTCCAGATCTGCTGAGTTTCTCCAGCTTTTCCAGACACACAGATGAATGCTAGGGAAGACATGAGGCAGAATTTAATGTAGACAACAGAGGTTTCACCAGGAAAAGTTCCATGTCACCGCTTTATGGGAAGGGCTGCTGTTTTAAGGATCAATCATATCTTTAACTGTGCAGTGGCATGACTACCCCAAGTTAAAGGATATCTAGGACAACAATCTGCCACTAGGAGCTGTCAAGTGGCCATCAGCTCTTCATGGCTCAATAACACCCCTGGGGATATGGCAGCTGCTGCCAACAAGACAGTCACCCGAGACCCAGGACTGCTGAGAGACCAGGCCACAGGACAGTGACAACAGGAGGGCTGTGGGGTCAGGGAGAAAATGGTGTCAGCCACAGGGACAGGAGATTGATTCCCAGCAGGACCCCCATTCCCAAAACTAAAGCCTTCAATTAGGCATTGTGCCTTTGACTAGCGAACCCCTCTACAAGCCCAACAGAACCCAACAGAGGTTTGTTCTCAGTCTTCCTGTGTGATAATTCATTAATTGCCAACTTAACAGCTTCAATTGGCAGTGTGGCAGGAGATGCATTGTCAACTTTCCCAACACTCACTCAATTTGGGTAGGAGGCAGGTTTCCACTCACCAGCCTCCTGGTCAGTGAAATGTTCTCAGGCAGCAATGACATGTGGGAGGACCTTAAATTTCCACATTAGAACAATTCCTGTTGATGATAGTTGCTGAGTCACATCAAAAACTGGATTGTCATAAAAAACATCCATTTATTAAAACCTTTGAAAAAGGAAATTTGTGTTGTCTGACCTACCGGTGACACCAAACTCACAACAATGCCTCTGAGCTCACCTACCAAGAAGCTAATTGTAGGGCACTCAAGGGACAGAAAAAAAATCCATTCCTGTTGGTAGCACTCACACCCTGAAAACAATTTTCAATAAAGGCAGTACAGCGCATTCTAGGAAGAAATACTTCCTGTGCCATTCCACTGAGTATTGTGGAAACTTGACTTCTGATCATCAGTTTTGCCAGCCCAAGTCACCATTTTCCCAACCAAGCCCTATTGTGACATTGTGTAGAGAAAAAAAAACTAGCAGTAGTACAATAACATTCCCCATCGCTTGGAGTCTCTGTCACTGATGCAATGTTTTATGTGTAGACTACATTTTTTTTTAACTTGAAAGTGATTTGCCTGATACGAAATCATGAGCAGAAAATCAAAACAGGCCCAGAAATTCCTTCGTCTTTTCAAGAGTCATTTTCTGCTGGAAGTGTAACAGAAGTGAAAACTTGTTGATTCCTGTGTTTCACAGGGATTAGATCTAACTTTGGGGATCATGGGATGATGTGAAACATGGTTTGCTGGAGCTTTCAACACCGCAGATTCGGATTGCCATGGTTCTGAGAGGTGGTTTTCACCTGACCAAAGGTGGCTCATAAGATTTTGGCCTGTTTTAACTGTGTTAACGGGGGGTTCTGATAACTGCTCCCCTCCATTCCATACCTACCACCCATTTTCCTCACTTCTGGGATCTGTCAGCAGCATCTGAGAGACACCCCTGACCACATGCTAATAAATCGACCATGTCCTAACTCCATTCACTCCTGGTAGATCAATATTGGAGGGGTAACAGTGGGTGTAATAACAATATATGTGTCAAGATTGTTATCTGTGGAATTTCAAGGCCAGTATACTTTGCTCAAATAAATCATGAAAGTATTAGTTTTGTTATATTTGTTCTGGAATTAATGAATTTATTTTGTTGACAACAACAAATTGATCAGTCTACATTAAACTGAACATTTAGTGCATTATGTAACCTTGAATTCTGCATTATCTTTCTTTCATGACAGGAGAACTTTAAGATAGATGTTCAACTTTCCATTTGTGCGCAAAACTTGCATTGTGGATCAGCTATTTCACTTGCACTATAATCAATGGAAGTGTTCACAATGGATTTCCACAGCCTGTGGCTGAATTGCAATATACATATGTAGTAAGATAAAACATTTGTCCCTTTGTTCCATTGGTTGAGTGTTGTTGGTTTAAACTTAGCACCAAATGATTTAAATGTCTCAACATTCCTATTTCCTGCTAGTTTTCTGTTGTATTATCCTGTTTCCCGTCAGCTACATTTCAACCTGAGTCAAGACTTCTCTCTGCTACAATGATACTCACTAAATCTTTCCTCAATCTAGACATTTGTAAATCCTATTGTAAAATCATCTCAGTTTTCATAAACTTTGAAAAAAATATACAGAAAAAGTATAATCATACACCTGTAAAACATTATTTAGCATGTTTCTTAAATTTTGCTTTTTATTTAGCTTTCTGCTTTATTCATTGTATACCATGTTAGTTGCTCTCAGTGCTAAATAAATATATTAAGCAAAATGAAATTTAAAATACTATCTATTTACTGGTACTGGAAAGTCCACACAAATTTAGAGTATTTACTGAATGAGCTTTAATCTAATACTTGGATATTGACAGTGCTGAAAAGCAGGAAAGTAACAGCTGGAATTAATGCTGGCATTTGTTTGACTGACTGTTATAAATTGCTACTTTTTAAAATTTCTTAGTTTCTAGTTACAACTGGTGTGGATTTAAATTTGAGTTCCTCTTATTTTCATTGATGACTTTTTTTTATTAAATAGTCTAATTATTACAGGTCATGAGTCTTAAATACCCTTAATAGCACACATTGTAATTATCCAGGAAGGGCCTAATAGTAACATAATATGATAATTACAACAGATGTGTCCATAGTATTAGTTATCAGTGAAAGCAATAATTCATAAAGGACTACTCATTAGGAACTGATTGAGGAACTGTAAGACTTATTTTTTTTTAAAAAAGCACTATCCCACAGTGGAAACATGTCATTTCTGCAAGTGTAACATTTTGAATTAAAAATTTAAAACAAAATGAAAATAAGCTTTTGTTCAAAAATATCCATTTTCTACTTCAATATTTATATTTCCTTACATTTGATTCAAATGTGGCCATAAAACTTACATGAAAGAAATAGCAAAAGCTTCTCTGTCACTGCTACTTGGTTTCCTTTCCACTACAGCATTTGTCATTGCCAAAACAGCAGAGTTTAATTAAGTGTTGTGAGCAGCCTAGTGAGAAACACACTTTAAATTAAACCTCTGAACATGCTGCTATTGGTTCTTTACCTCCTGAACAATCAGCAGGGTGTTTGGCATAAATTCAGCATCTCAAGGGAAAACCAGCTCCACATACCTCTAGCAATTCATAAATGGCCTTCTCTCCTCAGTACAATATCTTATTAAAGCACATTTAATTATTTGGTAGTTTTAAACAGTTTTGGATGAAAGTGATAATTAATGTGCCTAACACTAAACATTTTATTTACTCTTGATATATTAAAAATATTATCATGTAAGTATACTGCAGTCTCAGGTTTAATAATATTACATGGTAAATGATCTTTTAATGCATCAAGCAACTGTAAATGCAACAGAATAAATTACTTAAATACAACAGGAATAATGGATAATTTTGAGTTGGGAAACATTTCAGAACTATAATACATTTATAATTACTTGATAGAGAAGGACTGAAATTAAGCAGTCCAGCAAGGGTTAAGCATTTTTAAAGACAATTAAAAAGGGCAATGAAAAGGTAACTTGCACAATCTTAATATGCTTCCCTTGGGAGAGAGCACATTTCAGTTTAATATGCTTTATCAGAGCTGCACTATTTGCACAATAATAAATTGGAAGATGTGCATTGTTGTTAAATAATGCACAATAGAAGTTATTCAAAATTATTATTAAGTACATCATGCAAATTTACATATTAAATAAAACATTTTTAAAAAATGCTCAGTTAGGAAAGGGAAGGACTTCACAAGGCTTGTAGAATGCACGGAGAATTATTATAACAAACCAAACAACATCTCCAAATGGCAAATCCCAGCTGGCATTGATGTCTGTACATCAGGTATTCAACAGAACTGTCAAAACTTTTAATATTGTAAACTAAGTGATAGGGTCAGAAAAGCACGGGATGTCACACTGAATTATTCAGTATATTTACATTAAGCTATAAATTAACAATTCATCTGTAGAAATACACGCGAACAATAAGCACTGACAAACTATCTTATACAGCATTTATTCAATAAGTGAATGATTCTGACAAATTCAGGAATACCTCACTGCAGAGTTATGTGCATCTTGTTTTCGTGTGGGATATATTCTGTAGTTGGTGCTTTATCACATATTCTTTCACATTACAAGTGTGACATGAGATCAATTTATAATTTGATGTTTGTTTTAAGCATTTTTTAATGGCTTGCTGTCAGTGGGGGTCAGACAGGTTTATGATTGAGAGATTATCATGTTTATTGAGAAACATGTGAAAAGGCTGCTGTGTTTGTGAGTTGACAAATGGTTGTAAGGAGACATAGGCAACGAAAAAGCTGACCTGTATTTGGCAGCAAAATTACCAGTTTGGTTGAGGCTCAGCCACGTGCTGATAGAGAACAAGCATTCTTTGACAATAATTCATATGTCACATCTTAGATATACGGGATAGCACTAGTGATCAAAGATGAAAATTGCTTGGTATCACGAAAAAAATGATGTAACTAGTCTTGCATCAAAATTCTGACTTTACTTTGAAAATGTAACTGGAACACTGTTTAGTTGGGGGTAAAAGTGACCATTGAATAATACAAAAAACTCACTTTTAAGATAGTATCAGCTATTGCTGAGTGGTGGCAATTTTCCATTTAAGTCAGCTGTGGGATTCAAGACATGAAATCATGAATGATACTACATAAATGCAAGCTTGTTCCTTCTAAATTCCTGTATTGCGAGTATGTGTTCATAAAATGCCATTTGGTCTCGAATTTGTGGTCTGAAATTAGCAGTCAATAGCAAGCAAACACGCAGAAGCTTGTTGTACGTATTCTTGTCCACAACCTTTTAATGGGACTTTGCACAAGAATTTCATGTCAGCCAACCATTGAAACAGTGCACTGTCCTTTCAGAGCATCTGACACCTTTGTGAATGAAACAAGCAACTGTGTGTATCATCTTATCCAATCAGATTGATGTTCCTCACTTAGAATTGTCAGTTCGAATATTAAACTCAATGTCAAAGCAGGCACAGAAAGTCAAGTAAATGTTAAAGACATAATAAAGAGAGACAGAAAGAAAAAGTAAAATAAAATACTTCAGCTAAAAAACAATCCAATAATAATTAAAATCTAAGAGTGTGAGACTCCCCAGTCGTTAAAGTTAACTTCTGTTCCAGTGAAATTGTGTGGGGGGACATTGTGGAGTTTTAACTGATTTGATTGTATGGAAAACAGAAGGATGGCAGACAATGAGAAATTAGAGGTTAGTGTCCTTTCTTTTATCTCACATTTTGGAGTTTTAATTTTTTATGCAAGTGATATTCCACCAACCCATTATGACAATCCAAACCTCTTTGATAGGTTAGCAAGGGAATTATCCAGAACACAAAGCCATGTACGACTAAATCTCAACAGGAGGCTGTCTGAGGGGAGGGGAGGAGGAGTGTTTACAGGGGGTGATCTCAGGGGATTGAGGTCATTGGAGATTAGAGACCTGAGGTATCAGAAGTTAGAAAGGAAGTATAGGCCTACGGGTGCTAGTGGGTCAGAGATATTTGATTGGGGGATTACAGACCTAGAGGAAGTTTGGAGTCTCAGAGTGAGCTGTGAAGCTTCAGCAAGTGGGAGAATGAAAACTAGGGGGAAGATTGGAGGAAAGAGGAGTTTGGAGGCCTCGAAAAGCCTGAGGTCAAAGGCTTAGGAAGCATGTCAAATACGTTGTGTGGTGATGTTAGGAGGGAGATGGGGAAGGTGCCCAACCATGGAAGGGATTGGCCAGGTAGACACACTTCATGCAGAAGCAAAAAGGCAATTTCCTCCTGTCCATTAAGTTGAATTAACTACCAGATTTCTCATGCCTCAGTAGTCCATAAGTGACATTTTTAAGGTTGTCTTGGTTTCTTCTATTTCACAGAGATGTCTTTGATCAATTTATAATGACCAATGACATAGTGATTGTGATCAGGATTTGTGTCATTCACAGTTGGATGCTGCATATATTTCATATGCATGATTATAGATGTCTTCTGGGGCCTGGTTGAGGCCTGGTCAATCAAACTGTCCCTTGAAAAGTCACACACATCACTCACAAGAGAGAGAAAAAAAACACTTTACTCTGCTGACTCTCGGTGTGGTTACAGACATTTCCCATCACCATTGTGGATTGATGGTTCGCATAACATTGGAAAGCAACACAGGTCACATTTGTCAGAGTGAAGTGCAGTTGGAAAGGGCCACTCCCCAAAAACTTTATATTCCTTTCATACTTATATTCTCTATCAACTCCAACTCTTTCAGTTATACTTTCACCTCCCAAAATTCCTTATGAACCCATACCCTACAGATAAGCCTTGACAACCATTTTGCTGCACTGTCCCCTGTATTAAGGCCAAATGTTTGTGACCATCAATAACACCTCCTGAGCTTGCAGCAACCCATGTTTTCCAATATATTGTCTACTGCTCTTGTATGGCCTCTTTCATGGTTATTGCCCTCTTCCCAACTCCCCAGCATTCTTCCTGTAATCACCACAATTGACCTCAGCAGCCCTACTGATCATAGCTATGACCTCTGATAAGTATTAATGGCATTCAGTGAACCGATCCCCAGGACTGACCAAGTCCCACCACCTGACTGACTTCAACAAGCTGCCTCAACCGATCCCTGGACCTTTGACTGATTGCAGTTTCATGGTTGACTTACTGCGAATCCTGGATTAGACCTGCACAAATGACCATGGTGACTCCCTAGACTATAGTTTCCAATGCACCCAATAGAATATGTCCAAGCATGAGTGACCATGAGCGATCTGAGTGACCATGGTGGAACCATTTGGCTGATGAGGACTTGACTGAGGACTACTCAGTAGCACATTCAGTGCACTTACTGTATAAGCCATTGGGACA
The DNA here is from genome assembly GCF_020745735.1 of Hemiscyllium ocellatum. Taxonomy (NCBI): domain Eukaryota; kingdom Metazoa; phylum Chordata; class Chondrichthyes; order Orectolobiformes; family Hemiscylliidae; genus Hemiscyllium; species Hemiscyllium ocellatum. Next base: position 57,327,876 of record NC_083407.1, on the reverse strand, counting down.
TGTTGGAGATGTGATGCTGATGAAGTGTCATGCTGTACACCAGCATGTCCATCCCCTTGGCTGATCACTGCTGACAAGTATGATAAGCTGCCTGACTGTGTGTCTGTGCTAAGCAGTAAAGCAATATAGAGGACTGTCTCTGGCTGAGATGGCAAAGTGCCAAAAGACAAGGCAAAACTGAGATATTGTGAACACTCAAGTAAGCACGAAGTGAATGAGTGCTAAGATAGCAAGTGAGGAGACCTGAAGTGTGTTCTGGTCCATCTATGAGGTGAGTGTTTGTCTCTGTGTACCAACTGAGGTAAGAATGCCCTTGGCATCAAGGCCACATTTGACCAAAAGTGGCATCAAGGAGCTTCAGCGAAATTGAAATCAGTGGGAATCATAGAGAAAGCTATCAGCTAGTAGAACTCATACCAAGATGGTCATATTTGTTGCAGATCAATCTTCTTAGCTCCAAGACATCTCTACTGGAGTTCCTCAGGGTCGTGTCCAAAGCCCAACCATCTTGCGTTACTTCATCAATGACCTTCCTTCCATCATAAGCTCAGAAGTGGAAATATTTGCCAATGATTGCATAATGGTCAGCACCATTCATGACTCCTCAGATACTGAAGCAGTACATGATCAATGTAACAAAATCTGGGCAATATCCAGGCTTGGGATAAGAGGTGGCAAGTAATATTTGTGTCACACAAATGCCAAGCAAAGATCATCTTCAATAAGAGGCAATCTAACCATCACCCTTTGGCATCCAGTGGTATTACTATCACTGAATACATTACAATCAATATCCTAGGGGTTACCATTGACCAGAAACTCAACTGGACTCACTATGTAAACACAATGGCTACAACAGCAGGTCAGAGGCTAGGAATGCAGAGGAGAATACCTCCTGACTCTACAAAGCCTGTCCATCACCATCAAAAGAAAATTCAGGAGTGTGGTGGACTACACCCCACTTGCCTGGATTAGTGCATCCCCTAGAATACCTTAAAAGCCTGATACCAGGAGAAAGTAGCCAAATTAATTAGCAGCACATCCACAAGTATCCACTCATAGAGTCATACAGATATACAGCATGGAAACAGACCCGTTGGTCCAACCCCGTCCATGCTGACCAGATATTCCAACCGAGTCTAGTCCCACCCTGCCAGCACCTGGCCCATATCCCTCCAAACCCTTCCTATTCATATACACCTCCAAATGCCTCTTAAATTTGCAATTGTACCAGCCTCCACCACATCCTCTGGCAGCTCATTCCATACATGTACTACCCTCTGCATGAAAAAGTTGCCCCTTACGTCTCTTATATCTTTCCCCTCTCACCCTAAACCTATGCCCTCTGGTTCTGGACTCCCCGACCCCAGGAAAAAGACTTTGTCTATTTATCCTATCCATGCCCTCATAATTTTGTAAACCTCTATTCAGTCATCCCTCAACCTCCGACATCCCAGGGAAAACAGCCACTGCCTGTTCAGCCTCTCCCTGTAGTTCAGATCCTCCAACCCTGGCAACATTCTTGTAAATCTTTTCTGAACCCTTTCAAATTTCACGACATCTTTCCAATAGGAAGGAGACCAGAATTGCATGCAATATTCCAACAGTGGCCGAACCAATGTCCTGTATAGCCGCAACACAACCTCCCAATTCCTGTACTCAATACTCTGACCAATAAAGGAAAGCATACCAAAAGATTCCTGAATTCCTGAAGAAGGGCTTATGCCCGAAACTTCAATTCTCCTGCTCCTTGGATGCTGCCTGACCTGCTGCGCTTTTTCAGCAACACATTTTTCAACTCTGATTTCTAGCATCTGCAGTCCTACTTTCTCCAAGCACACCAAATACTTCCTTCATTATCCTATCTACCTGCGACTCCACTTTCAAGGAGCTATGAACCCGCACTCCAGGGTCTCTTTGTTCAGCAACACTTCCTAGGACCTTATCATTAAGTGTATAAGTCCTGCTAAGATTTGCTTTCCCAAAATGCAGCACCTCACATTTATCTGAATTAAACTCCATCTGCCACTTCTCAGCTCATTGGCCCATTTGATCAAGATCCCGTTGTAATCTGAGGTAACCCTCTTCGTTATCCACTACACCTCCAATTTTGGTGTCATCTGCAAACTTACTAACTGTACCTCTTATGCTCGCATCCAAATCATTTATTTAAATGACAAAAAGTAGAGGGCCCAGCACCGATCCTTGTGGCACTCCACTGGTTACAGGCCTCCAGTCTGAAAAACAACCCTCCACCACCACCCTCTGTCTTCTACCTTTGAGCCAGTTCTGTATCCAAATGGCTAGTTCTCCCTGTATTCCATGAGATCTAACCTTGCTAATCAGTCTCTCATGGGGAACCTTGTTGAATGCCTTACTGAAGTCCACATAGATCACATCTACTGTTATACCCTCATCAATCTTCTTTTTTACTTCTTCAAAAAACTCAATCAAGTTTGTGAGACATGATTTCCCATGCACAAAGCCATGTTGACTATTCCGAATCAGTGCCTTGCCTTTTCAAATACATGTACATCCTGTCCCTCAGGATTCCCTCCAACAATTTGCCCACCACCCAACACCAAGCTCAGTTGCAGCAGTGTGTACTATTTACAAGAGGCACTGCAGAAATTCACCAAACTTCCTCAGTCAGCATCTTCCAAACCCAGGTCCACTTCCATCTAGAAGAAGGGAAGCAGATTAATGGGAATAGTAATACTTGCAAGTTCCCCTCCATGCCACTAATCATCAATTTGAAATTATATATCAGTGTTCTTTCATTGTCACTGGATCAAAATCCTGGAATTCCCTCCCTAACAGCATTGTGCATCTACCTACAGCACATGGAGATTATAATTCAAGAAGACAGCTCACCATCTCCTTCTCAAGGACAATTAGGGATGGGCAAAAAGTGCTGGCATAGCCTGCCCTGCAAATGTCCCTCGAGTAAATGACGGTGTCCTAGCAGCAGCATTACAATGAAAAGTGCGGTGTGTTCCAAAATGCAATGTTGACATAGAAAACCATTTGCAAATGGGTCAGGGATGTGTCATGATGAAATAGTGACAATGATGCAAGTCTGATACCAGCCTTTGTGCACAGTGGGTACATTATTGTTGACCATGCACTGTACCTTGAGCTGTTGAGACCACTGTTTGAGATAGAAGCCTGTAAGAGTTAGTGACGAGTTGGAGCCATGGTCTAGTTTCTCTCCAACATGTGGGAGGACAGGAAACTACAGGTCAATAAGGTGAGATTAGATACTAATGCCAATAGGCCCCTCATCACTGACTAGCAAGATTCTTGTCTTGTTGTTTAAAACTTGGGTATGGAATCACAGGTTTTCTTCTTGGTATTAGAAATTCCATTTTTATGATGTTCGCATATTTTCCCAACTGGCTTGATTTTGCCCACTATGTTTAGGGGCTGGGAAGATTTCACTCAAAGTTTTTTTTTGGTACATTTCATTAGCATGTCTCCATACAAGCAGGGAACCCAACAGCAACTACTAGATTAAGACATTGATCTGAGCATTCGTAATCGTGGGAAATGGCTGCACTTTATTACTGATGAGAACTGTTTTTTTCATCATTACTTCCACAGCAAAATCCAGTCCAGTATAAAATTTCTGGAGTGACATGTAGTGCACTAAGATGTTAATACACTTACATTTTTTTTCAGATGTCAAAATGGTAAAATAAAATACAGAAAAATAAAAAAGTTTTCCCAAGATCACATTGCAATTGTTATAGTAAATCTGAAATCTCCAAATAAATTATAGCTCACTATTAGAAAATAAAATGACACTTCTGCTTTTCTTAATGTTAACTCATATCACATCAAACTTTTGCATTAACATCCATGAAAATAAAGTCTAAGTCTTCCTCTTTACAACACAAACATCATCACTTTCAGTGATAGACATCCGTATTGACTGATGTGTGATTTTCTTAAAAATTTGATATAAAAAAATTCAGGCAGATATTTTGTTTGGTTTCCTGCATGAGTTTCTTGTTAACCTTGTAAGCATATATAAAAAGCATGAAGGATTTTCTGACTTTTGCTTTGCTTTTTTTTTGCAGGAAGGGGAGTGCTGCAAACTCCTATAAATAAAGGACATATACCTGTTGTAAAATGGACAAAAGTATACATTTCTTTAGATATACTGAGCTCTTATCAATGTTTGCAGGAATTGGCTTTATATTCTTGAAATAATAAGTACCCATCTGACAAAGCAATACAACTTTTGTTGCATGCAACATTTTGTAATGAATCAGACCTGGTGTTTTGGTAAAATAAATTCTGTAGATATCTAGGCTTCTGACTCTATGTTGTGGCAAAGTAGAAACTGGCAGGAATAGTTTAAAATCCAGATTTTGGGTGTATTTTGACTGTAAAAATATTTCACCAGACAAAGCAAAGGACAATGTCCAAGTTTTAATTTGTCAAGTGCTTCATGTGGATCTTTGAGCAGCATTATTTGCACATGGCAGACACCCGAGATTGGCAAGTAATCATCCCAGGGCACTCAGTTCTCAAGCTTGGTTGCCAAGGAACAAAACACTAGGGATGTAATAAATTACCCAGGCCACCAGTGTGCTTCACTTGCTCTTTTCATTACAAATTATTTTTAGGGACATATTAGTTCAGAAAAAAAATTGGTATTTTTTAAATTTGAAATTTGCTTCATTCTTGACCCTGCCTTTTCACCGTCACTTCACTACCCTTATTAAATATTCAAGAAAATAAAGTGTTGTTCTTTTAGAAATTTAATGCCAACAATTAAAGAACAATAAGAGATGATCTGATTGGAAGCTACAAAATACTGAAAGGGATAGACAGGAAAGGTGCAAGTAAACTGTTTCCTTGGTTGGGGAATTTAGAACCAGGGGACACAATTTAAAAGCAAGCAGGATGCCGCCGGGTTCGGAAATCAGGAGATTTTTGTTTATGCAGGTCATTGTGAATCTTTGGTCTTCTCTATCACAGAGGGCTGTGAAAGTTTAGCCTTTAGGTATGTTTAAAATAGAGATTAGTAGATTTCTGAACATTAATGACATACAAGGTACTGGGTGGGTAACACCCACTGAATTCTTCAATCATCTATAATTATATTGAATGGCAGATAGGTTTGATGGGCTGAATGTCCTAATTCTGTTCCTGTATTCTTGTGCTCCCTCTAATCCTTTTGCTGCATTCAAACAGGTAATGTTTGTAGCAAATGCTTCAATTATAAGGTTTACAACTTGTTTACCTGAGTCACTAATGGGATTCTTTGAGCTTGTTTATTACAAGATAAATTATGAACTTATAGATCAAAATTTAGAAAGAAAATTTAATCATTAATTATTCACTTAACCATATGTAGAACTTTCATTGTGTGTCACTTTAAGCAAACTATAAACAGTGTGCATTGACAGCTCTGTTAATGGGAATCTGACTAAAAGACAAATGTTTTCTGTTTTTCTTTTCTGTGCACACAAACATGTAGATAAATCTTCCATCACTTGCATATGTGTCTAAACATGTAATCCACCTGAGTAACAAAGTAATGTAAACAAGCACAATGGGACACACTGATACCTGAAAACATTTCCACAATGAAGAAATGTCAGTATTTTCACAAAATAGAGTCCTGAAACATAGAGAATACACCTCTGAGGAGAAATATTTTACAAGCAGTGAAAATGTTATTTTTTTTTGTCTTTGATATCTTTAAAAGTATTTTGAACATTCATGCAGATGAATAGTTGTGACATCAATTGAATATTGGAATGCAAGTGAAAAGTGATGTTTGTATAAATGGGAAGAGAAAGTACAAGCTGTACAGAATATGCAAGGAAAATTGTTCTAATTTATATATTGCAGCAAACTAAGTTGTTACTCCAAAACAGATTAAAATATTTAGCTAAGTGTATTATACTTACATAATTATTTTCTTCTCTACACTTCTTTAATAATGTCTTGATAGAAAGGGGCTAACAGGGTCAACAAGATCAGATCATCTGATTTAAAAAGGTCCCAGGAAAACCTATGCAGGCATTATGACCAGGTTACCATGGCAACTGCGTTGTGATCTCCTGTTCCTTTGATTTGAAGGAGGAACTAAAGTGAGTAAATGCTGGAAGTGTATTTGGAGGTTACGTTGGAAGTGGTAGCTATAGAAGTCAGTCTTGAAAGGAGTTGAAACCATATTGAGGATTGAATAATGACTTGATGTGGAGGGTAGGAAGTTTTCCTTAAAAAATTAGTCTGGAGGATTTTGTTTTTGGGCTGCAGGTTTTTTTATAAAATGTGTTTAATATTTATTCATCATATTTTGAAGTATCACTCTGCTTTGTAATTTATTCAAGAGCAAATACAATATTATTGCTGAATTTCTGTAATAATTATTGCTATCAAATACATATGTATGAATGTCTACTGAATAGCAAACATTTTACAAAAATATTCTGAACTATAGTTTACTTTTAAACCTAAGCTCTACCAAGACTACATTAAAGGTATGAAGGCAGGTTGGTAATTCACATAAAGATGGAAACAGTCAAATGGAACCACTGACAGGAGACCATCATGTACATTGTGGCCTTGACGTAGGTAAGAACAGAATAACTTCAGATTTTTCACATGTTTTGCAGATGTTCTCATGCAAAGAGAAAGAGCAAGAGAATTTTTTTTTAAACAAAGGTAGGAAGAACTGGAGAAAATTGAGCAGATCTGGCAGCATCTGTCCAGTGAAAGACAGAGTTAATGTTTTAAGTCAACTGTCCCATCATCAGAATGGTTCCCCCTTGGTGTTCTCCTAAAGAGGGTCATTGGACTTAAAATGTTAGCTCTGGTTCCCTCTCCGCAGAGGCTGCCAGACCTGCTGAGTTTCTCCAGCACTTAGTTCTTGCTTTCAGATTTTCAGTATCCACAATTCCTTATTTTTATTCCATGCTTTTATTCCAATATTTTTTTTTGAAAATGTATCATTTATATTCTAACTTCCATCTTGCTTTTGGCTTTCAATATTGTCTTCCAAGTGAAAACAATGGCTTTAATCACACAAATACCTACATCTAAAGAAAAATGTACGCATTATTGATTCTACGTAAAGACATACACAGAGTTCATTTGCTATTGGACTTTTGGCAATAATACAAAACTAGCCACTAGGAGGCATAAAAGATTAGTCTGATAGATCATTCGCACTGCTTTCCCTTCCATTTCAGAAAGTTCTTGCCAAACAGCATATCATAGAAACATAGTTGTGATCAGGGATATATCAGCTTCTCTACAATCTGTGAGAAACAACATTGAGCAGTTTCAAGATCTACATTGGTGTGGAAGTTAGTGATAAAGGAAATGTTAAAAATTATGTATTTTCCACATAGTTTAAACACTAAATTATAGACAATACAGCTTAGTACTTAGCTACATATAATATTATATTTTAGCTATGTTTTAACACCATTGTCTAACTTCATGAAAATCCTTGATAAGAAAACAAGTAATTTCAGTTCACAACATTAAATGATTAAATTATATGATTCAATCATTTTCATATTTCCAGAAGGATTGTGCTCAAGCCGCCATCGGCTAATTTACCTTGTGTCCAGGAATTACCCAGTAAATCTAAATTTGGCAATTCATGTCGGTGCCTGCGTCTGATTGTGGAGCTTAAAATACACAACGTATAAAAGTTCTCATTGCCAGTTGCAAAATCCAGTGGTAGTGGATTAGCCAGTGATTTTCCAATGCACCAGTTTTTGCTATTCCCTTGAAGAATATTGCCAAGGACTTCCATTTCAAGTGAAGCAAAACTGATGTTAAAAGTGGAGGGAAAGGAAACTTAAAAAGTGGGAAACACTGGAACGTTGTATACTGTGACGTCAATGGCAATGTTCTTATTGCTAGCAGAAATTAATTTCACCCTTCCAGAAGGGGCTGTATGAACTTGACCTCCATTTAAAGACGTTTGTTTGGGAAAACTTTCATCTTTAGTAGTTAACATTCTTTACAAGTTTATCCCATTCTTCACAGCTGTATATTCTAAAGATTTGCACAAGAACATTTTTTTTTATCCATGTAATTAAAATATTTCTCCGACTTTCTGCTAGGGGCAGGGATCAAAAATTCAATTCTTTGATGCTGGTGCATATGAAAGAACAGAATCTTGAATAAGAAAATGTCAGGATCCCATCAAGATGGACAGAGGGATTTTTTTGTGCGATTTTATCTAAACTGGGTATGACTTTGCAGTTATCACACACTTTAGTAACTGAATACTTCTGAACACTCAGCAATGAAAGTACTGGTTAGGTAGAAGAGTTATGTATTAGTTATGGGTGCTTACCTGCCTTACTTTAATAAAAGTAAAATTGAGCACTATCGTTAACCTCCAACATTAACTGTTTCCATATAAAATTTTTTTATGTATTCAGAAATTCTGTCCATTCTTCATAGAAACTTAAAAGCACACCATTGCTACATCCCCATTTCTTGGTATTGATCACTGTATATTACACCAATCTCTTATACACATAAAATTCCTACATGTTCTTTCTGACCCAGACACAGACTCTTGTCAAATGTGTTGATCATGCCTTCATTGAACCTTGTCAAACCTATCTAATGGAGAATTAAGTGACTGACAAAGGGATTGCTCATCCACTCAATATCCAAATGTCTTCCTCTTGTATCCACTGAACTGAAAATTCTGACAGTCCTAGTCACACTTGCTGCTATCACCAAAACAATATGCATGTAAACTATAATTTCTGAATCTATTGTAACATTGCAGCAAAATTAACACTGGTTTCTTCCATCAGTATAACTCTCCAAGAAAATGGTTTGATTATGTGAGATTAGAAGATGTTACAACCTGATTAATACACCTACGCATAACACATTGATGGTTACAAGATCACTTGCAGGAGTCTAAGAAAAGATGTAGACAAAAAGCTAATATATATGTGGTAAATGACATACCCTCCTCCTCTGTCTTCTTCCCCTGACAGGTCCTGCCACACGCATGACCACATATTTCTCATCCAGCTTTGAGAATAATCTATGTCCAGCTTTGAGAATAATCTATGTTTCTTAGTTCCCTGTAAATTGGCATAATTTAAAAATGTTTATTTAAGACTCAAAAATACATGCAGCAGAAATAAGATGGAATCATTCTCTAATTAATGTATTAACTGGAGGTAATTCATTAAATATTAATTGTTAGTGTCAATGAGAAACCTGAATGGAGATATCTCTAATATCATACGCATAGGAACTACAACTTAGAGCAATAAAAAAACAAAGATGGAATATTACTTTGTGCAGGGATAACATATTTCTGTCATTGGCAAAATTTTGGATTTATATTTGGGATATTGACAACTGTCTATTAGCCCTTCATCAGGAATGCCCAAAGCATCGGGCTTTTGCCTGAATGTCGATTTTCCTGCTCCTCGGATGCTGCCTGACCTGCTGTGCTTTTCCTGCACCACTCTAATCTAGACTCTGATCTCCAGTATCTGCAGTCCTCACCATCGCCTAACTGTCTATTAACATCTATAATGTGATATCATATAAAATTAAAAGCAATAGATCTGATTTTTCATGCGCCTTACTTTCCTTTTCCTTTTCTCTCTTCTAGTTTATTTCCTAACTTCATATCGAAGTGTTTGCTTTCAAACCGATCAGACAATTGTACTTTATTTTTCCATTTCCAGTCGGAACAATATGAATTGTTTTCTTTAAACTGAACTACTGACTTGATTACTACCTAAAATAAATTTTAAACATTGCATCATACATAATGCAGCTTGTCACTTAGCTAAATAAAGTGGATAAATCCCCAGGATCTGATCAGGTGTATCCTAGAACTCTATGGAAAGTTAAGGAAGTGATTGCTGGGCTTCGTACTGAGATATTAGTATCATCAATAGTCACAGGTGAGGTGCCAGAAGACTGGAGGTTGGCTCACGTGGTGCCACTGTTTAAGAAGGGTGGTAAGGACAAGTCAGGAAACCATAGACCAGTGAGCCTGACATCAGTGGTGGGCAAGTAGTTGGAGGGAATCCTGAGGGACAGGATGTACATGTATTTGGAAAGGGAAGGATTGATTAGGGATAGTCAACGTGGCTTTATGTGTAGGAAATCATGTCTCACAAACTTGATTGAGTTTTTTGAAGAAGTAACAAAAAGGATTGATGAGTGCAGGGCGGTAGATGTGATCTATATGGACTTCAGTAAGGTATTTGACAAGGTTCCGCATGGGAAATTTATTAGCAAGGTTAGATCTCACGGAATACAGGGAGAACTAGCCATTTGGATACAGAACTGGCTCAAAGGTAGAAGACAGAGGGCGGTGGTGGAGGGTTGTTTTTCAGACTGGAAGCCTGTGACCAGTAGAGTGTCTCAAGGATCAGTGCTGGGCCCTTCATCATTTACATAAATTATTTAGATGTGAGCATAAGAAGTATAGTTAGTAAGTTTGCAGATGACACCAAAATTGGTGGTGTAGTGGACAGTGAAGAAGGTTACCTCAGATTACAATGGGATCTTGATCAGATGGGCCAATGGGCTGAGAAGTGGCAGATGGAGTTTAATTTAGATAAATGCGAGGTGCTGCAATTTGGGAAAGCAAGTTGTAGCAGGACTTATACACTTAATGGTAAGGTCCTACGGAGTGTTGCTGAACAAAGAGAACTTGGAGTTCAGGTCCATGGCTCCTTGAAAGTGGAGTTGCAGATAGATAGGATAGTGAAGAAGGCACTTGGTATGCTTTCCTTTATTGGTCAGAGTATTGAGTACAGGAGTTGGGAGGTCATGTTGTGGCTGTACAGGACGTTGTTAGGTCATTGTTTGAATATTATGTGCAATTCTGGTTTCTATCCAATTGGAAATATGTTGTGAAACATGAAAGGATTCAGAAACGATTGTCAAGGATGTTACCAGTGTTGGAGGATGTGAGCGAGCGGGAGAGGCTGAAAAGGCTGGGGCTGTTTTCCCTAGAGCATTGGAGGCTGAGGTTTGACCTTATAGAGGTTTATAAAATCATGAGGGGCATGCATAGGATAAATAGACAAAGTCTTTTCCCTGGGGTGAGGGAATCTAGAACTAGAGAGTATAGGTTTAGGGAAAAGATATAAAAGAGACCTAAGAGGCAACTTTTTCACGCAGAGGGTGGTATGCATATGGAATGACCTGCCAGAGGAAATGGTTGAGGCTGGTACAATTGCAACATTTAAAAGGCATCTGGATGGGTATATGAATAGGAAGAGTTTGGAGGGATATGGGCCAGGTGCTGGCAGGTGGGACTAGATTGGGTTGGGATTTCTGGTTGGCATGGACGGGTTGGACCAAAGGGTCGGTTTCCATGCTGTACATCTCTATGACTCTAGTCATTAAAGTGACTAACTCGTTTAGAAGATGAAGCGCAGCAGACTGCGAGCTCCTCCTATATTAGTAGAGGTTAGGAAAACATTCTTTGAATTGAGTATAAGTTAGAGCATGGAATTCTATGGGACGAGGTGTTTTAAAAAGGAATTAGAAAGTGTCATAAAAAATAGGAACCTGACAGAGTATTGGGAATTGAAGATCCATGTTAAGTAGTCCAGCAAATAAAAGGTAAACATTATTTGACTTGAGCAATATTATTCAAAACAATTTTGACATCTTATCAATAAAGATAGCATAAATATGATCAAAATAAACAGAACATTTGAGAAACATTAAATAACTATCAGAAAAATAAGATAAATATGGAATATTTGCATTTTTTTCACTGACTGCTTCTGCATTTTCCTTACCACCAGGAAAGGAAAACATAATAGCATTAAATTATAGTTGTCAAATTATAGTTAAATCAGGCAAAGTCTATAGGAATTGAACTAGCACCTACACAAATGTTTCTATTATAGCTTCAAAAACAGAAAGTGTTGAAGAAACTCAGCAGGTTTGGCAGCTTCTGTGGAGAGAGTAACAGTGTTAATATTTTGAGTCTGATTTAGTGAAGAACATTATTAACTTTGTTTCTCTCTCCACAGATACTACCAGAATTTTACATTGCTCCAGCAGTTTCTGTTTTTATTTCAGATCTCCAGCATCTTTTTTTAAGCCTTAGTTGGCTTATTCCACGCTGGAACTTTAGGATTAGTCATAACTTTGTTACCCAAACCTAGAGCGTAAAGAAACTATTCTTATATTACTTCTATTTCTGACTGTGACTTCAACTCCTCATTCATACCCAGTGTTAATAAACCTTTGTCTCACGTTTTAGTCAAGAACCTATCTTCCCTCTGGCTTTAAAGATATTCCTCCACTATTCTCAGGGGAGCAGAGTTTGAAAGATGTACAACCTTCTGAAAGAAAAAAAACTCTTCATTTCGATCTTGAATGGAAGAGCTCTTATTTTTAATTTGCATCTTCCAGCTCTGATCTCCCACCAGATCTATGTCTTATAGCTACACTGGTTGTCCTATATGTTAGTTGTTCAGTAATAAATTAATCTGAAAGAAATCCAAGTGCAGAAAAGATACATCTTCTGTGACAAAAGTTGGCTATTTGGCTCTTCACATCCAGTAGCAAATAAAACTGCACTTGATAAATAATATAATGTAATACTTTAGGAAGAACAGAATAAGTCATTCAGTCTGCCTAGTCTACTCTGCCATTCAATACAATCATGATTGATTGAACACTTCAGTGTTTTTTACCCACACTATCCCCATAACCCTTTATGCCATTGATAATCAAAAATTCATCGACCTCTACTTGAAGTAGTAGTATTTGTCACAACCAAATTTATATATTGATTTTGTTTTTTTTTAAATGGGAAAATTACCTGCAACAATGATTTTGTAGTTCCATACTGAAGGAGTATTAAATACTATGTGATTCTTCACTTTAATTTGCATTGTTAAACTGACACTTTAGGCTTATGCCTGAAACATTGATTCTCCTGCTCCTTGGATGCTGCCTGACCTGCTGTGCTTTTCGAGGAGAAAGTGAGGTCTGCAGATGCTGGAGATCAGATCTGAAAATGTGTTGCTGGAAAAGCGAGCAGGTCAGGCAGCATCCAAGGAACAGGAGATTCGACGTTTCGGGCATAAGCCCTTCTTCAGGAATGTTGAAGAAGGGCTTATGCCTGAAACATCGAATCTCCTCTTCCTTGGATGCTGCCTGACCTGCTGCACTTTTCCAGCAACACATTTTCAGCTGCTGTGCTTTTCCAGCACCATACTCACGACTCTGATCTCCAGCATCTGTAGTCCTCACTTTCTCCACATTAAAAACATCTATTGTATATGTGTAATCTTTAAAGAACTGTTCTGGGCAACTCAGGTCAAATGTAAATTCAGATTGAACTAACTTATTCTCATTCATTGTTGCACCTAAACTGAAGAGGCACCAATATCCTGGCAGGGAAGTTTGTTCGTGCCATTTGGGAGGGTTCAAACTGGTGTGGCAGGGGGCAGGAACTAGAACGATAGGTCAGCAAGTAAAATGATCGAGGAGGAACAGGCCAGTAAGACTAAGAGGAAGAACAGACAGGAAGAGGTTACTGAACACAGTGGAACTGGCAGTCTGAGGTGTTTATGTCTTAATGTAAGGAGTATGACAGGTAAGACAGATGAACTTAGAGCTTGGATTAATATGTATAACTATATTGTTATGGCTATTACAGAGACTTGGTTGAGAGAGGGACAGGACTGGTAGTTTAATAATCTGGGATTTAGATGCATCAGCTGAGATAGAGAGGGATGTAAACAAGGTGGGAGAGTTGCACCATTGATAAAGGGAGAATATCATAGCTAGACTGAAGGAGGATATCTTGGAGGGCTCAGTCAGTGAGGCCATATGGGTTGAGCTCAGGAATAGGAAGGGTGTAATCACTTTGATGGTTTGTCCTACAGGCCTTCCAACTGCCAATGGGTGATAGTGGCACAGATATATCAGCAGATTATGGAGAAATGCATAAAATACAGGGTTGGTTGGTGTGACGGATGGTTTTAACTTCCCCTATGTTAATCAGAATCCCTTAGCACTAGGGGCTTGATTAAGCAGGGTGGGAGTGGGGGATTTGTTATGCATGACCAGGATGGTTTTTGAAACTATTTATGTAAAGGGGCCATAGTAGACCTGATATTGGGGAAGGGGCCTGGCCTGGGTATTTCAGTTGGGGAGCATTTGGAAACAGTGACCATAAATCTGAATGCTTTCAGTTACTTTGCAGGTGACACAAAGATTGTGAGAGATGTGGATAGAGAGGAGGATTGCCAGAGGATACAGCAGGACATAGGTAGACTGGAGGCTAGGGTAAAGAAATGGCAGATGGAATTTAATCCTAACAAATATGAGGTTTACATTTTGAAAGGTCTGATGCAAGAGGGAAGAATATACTAAATGAAAGAACCCTTAGTAACATCAACATTCATAGGGATCTAGGTTACACAGGTCCACACTCCCCTCAAAATGGCAACACAGGTGGATAAAATGATCAAGCAGCTATGTGACATACGCCTTCATCGGTCAGATTATAAAAGTTGGTGAGTCATGCTGCAGCTATACAGGACCGCATGTGATTGTTAGGCTACATTTGGGATATTGTGTACAATTCTAGTCACCACACTACCAGAAGGATGTGGAGGCTTTGGTGAGGGTACAGAAGCGATTTACTAGAAAGTTGTCTGGTTTAGTGGGTATTAGCTATCAGGAGTGATTAGACAAACTTGGCTTGTTTTCACTTGAATGTTGAAGGATGAGGGACGATATGTTCAAATTTTACAAAATTATGAGAGGCATGAATACAATGGATCATTGGAGTCTTTTTGCCACAGTAGAAATATCAATTACTAGGGGACATAGATTTAAGGTAAAAATGGGGTAAGTTGAAAGGAGAGATGAGAAACAAGTTTTTTACACAGAGGGTGGTAAGTGCCTGAAAATTGCTGTCACAGGACATGGTGGAGGTGGATATAATAGCAACATTTAAGAGGCATGTTAAGAGATTATATGAATAGGCAAGGAATAAAGGGATACATACCATATAGTGTTCTTAGTTTAGATAGTCATTTTGTGTTGGTACAGTCTTTGCAAGCCAAAGGGCCTGCTCCTGTGCTGTATTGTTCTTTGTCCTTTATATCTATATGAGATGCCAACTACTACTTGTGCTGAGATGATCTCTCAAAGAATTGTGGAGCAATAAATACATCCCCAAAACACTTCATACAACTGCAAAGTTTGTATTCGGAGATATCTGGGATTTGATATAAAGTACACCATCACTGCAGTATTCATACTGAATAATAAATTCAGACCCACCTTTCTATCCCTTATAAAACATTTTGCCATCACTGTGGTCTCCACTGATGAGCTGCTAAAGGCACACACTGTTGTGCTGTGCATCTAAACAAGAGCAGATCCCAAGACAGTGTCTTTAACAAACATATTGTATTGGCTATCAGTTCTTTGGACAGCATAAGACCTACCTGTTGTATCTTTATATAAAGACATAAAAATAGTTTCATCTGGATACTTAGATTAACATTCAAAGAACTACAAACAACTGTTTGAAATTGATTAATCAAATTAATACAAATCATTAACTCTATGCATTTTCTAAGTCAGAACACAATGGATTCTGTACAATGCATTGAAAGGATTTATGTAGTGTTCATATATATTTGACACACCACTATTTAGTATATAGTGCACAAGAAATGCCTGGGAAAAGCTCTTGCTTTTGTTACATATGCAGAATTTGTAAACATTCATTATATAATCCATTTGAATAGTTTCCATTCTATGTGGCCATGTTCACTGCATGTGAAAAGTGGTCAATCCAGCTGATCTCAAAGTTGCAACATCGAGTTCAGTAGGTCTTCTAAAGTAATAGGTTCTGAAAGAAGAAAAAGAAGAGTAAATTTAATAAAGTGGAACAAATACAAACCCTTGAAACAAAGGTTGTATGTTAAATGTAGCTTAATCTTCATCGAGATCATTTCAATAAACAGCAAAATACTGCTGACTCTGGAAATTTGAAAAAACAAAATCAAGAATTGCTAGAAATACTCAAGTGTCTGTCAGGAGTGAGAAACAGAGTTAATATTTCAGGGAAATTATTTTGCTTTTGTTTCGGAATTTGTTTAATAATTAATTCAAAAAAACAATTAAGTACTTCAATGCTACTCAAATACATAAGGAATTCAGCCAAAGTTTTACGCCCAACATTCCAGTTGATAAGGCAGGAGGCTCCTTTCCACAGCATTTACCTGTCTCGTAAGTGATGGGAGTATCCACACCAGATGATGAGGTTGCCAGGTAAATCCTGGTTCTGACAATGGGTGTAAGCAGGGCAGATGCTCTGTGGAGGACATCTCCCAGTAACAAAGGCCTCTTTCATTTGTAACCTTCCCACCAGCCCCCTGATTGGATCACATCCCCCACTCATCAGTCCCTTTGTGGCTAGTCCTCAAAAATCTTCAGCCAATTTGATTCAATTCAAGAAATGGCTGGAGACATTGGATACTGCAAAGGCATGGCCCCAGGTAACAATAATAGGCAATGTACTCCATAACTTGCTGCACCCCTTGCCAAGATGTTCCTGTACAGCTACAACACTGGCATCTCCCTCACAATGTGGAGAATTGCACAGGTATATCTTGAACATAAAAATCAGGACAAATCTAAACCACAATTATTCCTCATTAGTCTACTCTCAATCATCATTATGTTGATAGAAGATGTCATTGACATTGCTATCAAATATTACTTGTTCAGCGATATCCTGCTCATTGACACCAAGTTTAAGTTCTGCCTGGGGCACTCAGTTCCTGATCTCATTATAGCCTTGTTTAAGGATGGATAAAAGAACTAAATTCTGGAAGTATGGTGAGAATGACTGCCCTTGACTTCAAGACAACATTTGATGGATTGTGGCAACAAGAGCTGTAACTAAACTGTAGTCAGTGGGAATCGGGGTTAAATTCTCCACTTATTGAAGTCATGCCTGACACAAAGGAAGATGGTGTAGTTGTTGGAGGTCAGTCATCTCAGCTCAAAGACATGTCTACAGGAATCCCTCAGTCTTAGGCTCAAACATCTGAAACCACTTCATCAATTACCTTCCTTCCATCATAATGTCAGAATTGGGTATGTTCACTGATGATTGCAAAATGTTCAGCATCATGGACCATGCCTCAGATACTAAAGCAGTCCCTGCCAAAATGCAGCAAGACTTGCACAATATCTAATCTTGGACAAACAGTGGCAAATAACATTTGTGCCACACAAGTGCCAGGTAATGATCACATCCAAGAAGAGAGAATCTCACCATCTAACTTTGACATTCAATGGCATTACCATTGCTAAATCCTCCACTATCAATATCCTAAGTGTTACCATTGACCAGAAATTAAACTGGAGAAGTAGGTAAGAGACTTAGAACAATAAAATGAGTATCATTAAGCAGTCAATTTTGAGATTCTTGACTTTACAGTTTAGACAAAGTATTTTTGTCCCAATTCTTTTTGAACTGGCTTGCTAAGTAGCTTTCATCATCAGAGTGAGAAAATCCTTCACCTGCAATACAGTTGTTCCTATTGTATGGTTTGTAAAAAATGAGGACTGCAGATGCTGGGGATCAGCATCAAAAAATGTTGTGCTGGAAAAGCACAGCAAGACAGGCAGCATCCGATGAGCAAGAGAGTTGACATTTTGGGTATGATGAAGGGCTTATGCTGAAATATTGACTCTCCTGGTCCTCAGCTGCTACCTGACCTGCTGTGCCTCTCAACCACCACACTTTTTGATTCTATTATATGGTTTGTTTATTTTAACTTTCATAGCATACCAGCGCTTAAACTCAGTCTAGTTCTAACACGAGTACCTCAGCCCACTTGAGTTCATAAATCATGGCAGTGGTTCACATTCAATCCATATTCCTGTGTGCTCTTGAAAGAGGAGAATGGAAACATGCCTCTCAACTAAACTCCTGTTTTTGATTTTTAACTATCGTGTTCACAGTCTGAGGGGTACTCACAGATCAACCAATCAAGTTGTATGAAACATGTGAACTCCATCAACCTCAAAAATTGATAGAATCTCTCAGTCCACACAGAATTACTTATTAGCAATGGTGCAGGATCTCAACTAATATATTCCACACCCAAAGATTTGACTACATTCTTGTGACCGCCAATTTCACCTTTGTGAGACAAATCAAAAGTACCACTTGTGCAAGAGTTGATGGGACATTAATTCCCAAATTCAGTATATTTGATGTTCCTCAATAAATTGTGTCCAACAGCAGACCACAATGTACTGGCATATCCTTCTAAGACATGACCAACTGTCTTTCATACAAGATGGTGATTTTGATGCTGAACATCTCATTCCAGGCAATCTTATGCTATGATACTATCCATCCAAAATGACTCAATGAAGATGACTCATGATAATATTATAAGAACTAGATCAAATCATAGTTGTTGCACTATAGCAAAACATCCAGACCAGAAAGACTGGTACCTTTAAAGAAGTTACATGGCATCATGATATTTGATGTACCAGAATAAAGCTACCTACCTCACCTTCAGTGTAGTCAACCAGTTATGTCTGTGTAATATACAGTGATATCAATAATCTCAAAACTCATGCTTTGTGCATAAATCTATGATAAGGTATCCTTGTAAATAGTTGGATGTTCGAATAAGCTTCAAAGTGCCTAATTTGACAAGGACCTGGTTGTGGCATATGTTTCATAAACTTATATGTAAAAAATGACAAATATCATTATGGTGACAATAGTTTGGCGCCAAAAGCTAATCATTACAGTCGTTAGTAGCAATAAATAAATAAAGGGGCAGCTGATGCCAATTGTAAAATGTCTTTTTCTTAACAATTGTCCATCATCACGTCCAAGTTCAGATTTGAAATTATAACCACAACTGCAACAAAACCTAAATCTTTCAAACTGTGTTGAAGCACATTGTATACTGTACCTCTCCCCCCTCTTAAAAAAAAAGAGAGACTGCTGTTAAACTGACTTTTAAAATGAGATTCAAATGGTCCTGAAAGGATAGCTCCAAAATGCAACTAACAGAAAATGTAGCTCAAAAATCCTTTCTAAACAAAAAGGCCTTACTTTTACCTTACTATGTCCAGACATTAATCAAATCCACCATTTCATTTTTTTAAGGGAGCTTGAAAAGAAGCCCTTTTTGGCACAAGCACCACATGCAGACAAAAACCTGTTGCTACAACCCTGCCCCTTTAAAAAGGTACAAATAAATAATTGAACAAATACTTCTAAAGTCACAGTAAACAAAGAGAAACCAATTGCTACTTTTAGACACAGGGCAACAATTGGAAAAGAGAAAAACTGACATCATGAAATAAAAAGGCACTGTACTGCAATACAGATTATTATTCTGACATCTTTAGAAAGCATAAAGTTATAAAGGAAAGTGGCATTGCCATGCTGTCAGAACTTCAATTATTCAAGGAAAGAATCAATCTTTATATTATGGATCGGCGGATAGCTGACAAAGAATAACGGTCAATCAAAGATTCTCTTGGTTTGGGCACTGAAGGATTCACAAGAATAAAATCTTCCCGTATTTTTTGCCATTGACTGCAAAGATCCTGTAAAAAAAAATGTTCAGACTTTAGAAGTTCAATTTAAGTTTTGAATCAATTTCAGGAGGCTTGAGTTCATGTTTTACTAACAACTGCCAGGTGAAATAATCAACTATTTCATTGTCAGCAGTTGATGCAAACCTACAATATGTGATTCTACTGTAGCTAACTTACTTGAAAGGCTTGTGGAACAGGTCATTGACATGGAAACAATCAAATCTTTAAAATAAGTAATCTGGACAGATCAAACGAATGTAGCATTGATGCTGTACGAGATAAAGGGTTCAAGTTCACATCCAATGCAGCAGGCAAGCAGAATTTGTAATTGCTTGACTCTGGAATAACTTTTTCAGCCATTTACAATCTCACTAGAATACCCTTATTTTGTATAGGGTGTAGCTTGTCTTACCCACAATGCAGTATCCAGCAGTTTGTGAAGTATGCAAGCTATGTTCCACAAAAGAAAATTGGGCAAAATGTGCAGGAAATCCCGTTGCTCAGAGAAATTCAAAGTACCACACAGTAATCTACAGTAGCATGTGAAGAAGAGCAAACTAAGAAATAATGATTAAGAAATCTTCTATGTTCCATCATGGCTGCAAATCTTTCAAAGAATATCCAAGAAATTACCACAATGTTACCAGACACCAGTCAGATAGTATACATTCTCAATTTGACACACCACATGGACACCGTCAGAAAATCTGAAATATCAATCTCCAGCCAAGTAATGTGCTCTTAATGGAATAGACAACATGCACTAAACATCAAGATTAGCTGAATTAGTCATTGGCCTGCTTGTCAGTCAGCCATGTAATACAGCAGAATTCTAAGTAAGCAAATAACCAGATAGATTTTCAAGTCTGCGATGGTGTATTCAAGTACATAGTGGTTGGAAAACTTCCAGATCTCTTAATTAACATGAACCCAACTCTCGGTGGTATATGTTACATAAGTCCACAAATAGATAAACACAAGGTAGTCACATAACGCTGTAGTGATATAGTTATAGCACAAAAGCATCCAATAGTGATGTCTGTCATGAATTTGCCTCCAACAGAATTTTGTCAATGACAGTATAAGTTTCAGGTGGTCTAGCCTTGAGGCATGGAATCTCCATGATCTGACCTTTCAACCAGTGGAGTGAGGTCTCTACCACAGCCTCTGGGTAAAACACCAGCCTTGGACTCACAGCTATGAGTTTCCATTAATGTTCAAAAACAAAATCCAAACCCGACGTTCAAAGGATGAAAGCTTTGTTTGATAGAAGTAAAGACAAGTCTGCACCAATCGTATAAAGGAGAGCTTTGACATATTTCCTAATCAATCGTTTCAGAGATGTTTTGAAGGATGGTAAGCAGCCATGAGGGATGGTGGCAGCAATGGCCAGAGGCAATGTGGCAGTCGGGGCTGATGCTTTGCGAGTGCCAGTGAAGCCTGGCATGCCAGAGGGGGTCTTAGCCCAGAATGGTTGAAAGCGAGTCATCTTAGCAAAGCCTACTTCAGAGAATTTGCACGCCCAAGGTTCAAATGGAGCAAACCTGATGCCATCTTTCCTTGATACCCCTGTTGAGAAATCAACTCGGGTGTTCTGTAATACCCTTCACCACAGGTTTATTCCCAGATCAATATACAAATTGGGACAATTAAAGTTTCACACGATATAAGAATGGTAGAAAGTGAGGACTGCAGATGTTTGACTTTTTAGCTTTATCATTCTACTTTTATGCTAAGAAGACTGCAGTGCTGAACTTTTAAATTTATTTATTTCTTTGTTTCTGTAACTAAGATCTTGTACCTAGATACTTTGTGCCTAAGGCGGAACCATGAGTGGTAACATTGTTTGCTTTTCAATGTACTCTTGCACTTTGTACTTAAGTGCACATGACAAAAAAACCTAAATCTAAATCTAAATAGTGGATCCATCTAAAAGCTTAGAAAACTTGCACCTGTATGTCATATTCTCCACTACCCTTAGCACTGGCAGATAATTTAATGTTAATCAAAGCTATTATTCAGTAAATTGAAAGTGCCAAGATAGTGAGATTTTTTTCCTGTATTTATTGCAAGTTAATAGTCCTGGGCTGGTTATTTGTTAGAATTAAACACGATTAGATCAATCATTAAACACGATTAGATCAATCATGTTGAGTTTTAACAGTGCACACTGCAGATATGCATCAGTTTAAACTGATAAATTTATTCAATCCAACATGTATGAGTGTGCATACACAACTGATTCAAATTAGTGCAGCAACAGCATCAAAGCAGTTTGTCGAGATGGATTCATCTCAGTCAACAAAGAATAATTAAAATTGATACTCATAAACTTAACTTCCAATTGGAAATGAGCAACATAGCAGCAAAATACAGGATATTAATGTTTAAAGCTGATAAAATAAATGCAATTGAAAAACTGAACAACATGCAGCCATTTCTAAGTGTGGCAGTCAAAAATGGGTCTAAATTTGACCTGCATATACAGTTAACATCAAGTGCAAGAGGCTAGAAGTAACTGTTGATATGTTAACAAGGTGTTACTTGGGTTTGCTGAAAAAGACACATTTTGATCAAACTTTTCATCTTTACTCATCAGGATAAATGACAAGAATAACAACTGAAGGACAATGCTGATTGATTGGGCAAGTTGACTTTAATAGTGGATGAGTTGCCACAGAGAATGCCCCAGTTAATGATAATTGACAGTTAATTGCTAGGCTTTGCTTAAATATTAAACCAGGTATGCTGACTCTGATTAGTCAAAGCACTTTCCTGAGAAATAAACCTGCAAATGGCTGTCACCTGTTTTGTTAAATTGGAACAGGTGTAATCCAGGGTAATTTGTGGTGGACTGGGCATTTTTCAGAACCAAAACTGGCAGCCTTAGGGACCATTTATATATTTGAACAATATACAGCAAACATGATGTGAGCACGGGTGGTCAATATCCCACAGGATGGCTTTGATGCACCCCATTTCAGCATAAAGCTTGCAAAGTGAACAAGTTGTTTGGGGCCTATTTACAAGGTTGCCAATAAGGCCCATTTTATATCTTTTCTGATGAAAAGTTTATGTCAAAACGTTGATTCTCCTGCTCCTCAGATGCTGCCTTAACTGACTGTGCTTTTCCAGTACCACACTCTTCAACTCTGATCTCCAGTATCTGCAGTCCTTACTTTCTCCCAATCTTATATCTTGTGGAACTTTCATCATTCCAATGTGTATATTGATCTGGGAATGTAAACCTGTGGTGGACGGTATTAGAGAAAACCCTGGGACTGATTTCTCAACAGGGATATTGAGGAAAGATGGCACCAGGTTTGTTTCATTTTGAGAATACGATGGAGTACATTTAGACATATGTGTAAACCTTTACAGGAGTTGCAAATTGAAATATAGCAATTCTGTCATCTACATATGATTTGCATAGTGGGAATAAGAAACTGCCCAAAACACCTAAAAGTGATGTCCCTTTATGGCCTATCATATTTATGACTTATAAAACAAAATGGCAATATGATTGGCTGAGTTGCTACAACCAATTTTCAGTAAGTTTTCCACTACATAACAAAGAATTTCTTCACACTTGCAAGGACATTATAGTACTGGTATATCAATTGCAATACATTATCCATGTGATCATTTGATATTGCTATCCTGTTCACCAATGTATCACTTAAGGCAGCCATACACTGCTGCACTGCAGTAGCTATGCCATCCAATCTCTATGTCCACTCCTTAGTACCCCATAACCTCAACGACCCTGTACCCACTCTCATCACCCCAAAATACCATCATGTAATTCTATCCTGCTATATACATCTCTGGTCTTTACAACCATCTGCTACTATAGTGCCAACTCATGCTAACCCATGCATCCCAACCACAATACTTTGCCTTTTCAACTATCCATGCAGATTCACTTAGTATCCAACAATGGCTGGTATCAGAACATATGTGGAGATGAGAAAAATATGTGTTCTATTAAATAAAGTAAATGTATTGCAAACTTCACTACATTAACAACATTTAAATTAATTCATTTTAACAAAGTCATACAAAACCATCATTAGAATTCAGAAGGAATTAGGATTCATTCTGTCATATCAAAGGGTTCAAAACCATCAGCAGCAGCCAATCAAATCATGAAATCCATGCATCCTACAGAGATACTTCTGTGAAATCAGTCATGCAACACTAGTACAATAATGTAAATCCTCAGACTTATGTCAACAGAGTGAGTGAAATAGAAAGCATTCTTTTTAAACTCCTCAGACTTCCATTCAAAGATTCGAAGACCTGGAACTTTTAAATGATTTGACAGTCATGACAGATCCTCTTAAAAGCCTTGACAACATTGTGAATGTACCCACACCAAAACAACTCGTAGTTGAAGAAGCCAGCTCACCAATGCCTTCTCCAGGGCAATTAATGATGGCAACTTGATAGATTGACAGTTCTTAGACAACATGACACATCTTTGACAGCTTTAACAGTTCTTGACAACCTGACAGTCTCAATAATTTATGCCTGAGCATGTTTATTTTTAGGAGAAAGTGAGGACTTATTTTTATTTTTAACAATCCCAAAGGGTAGCTGAGCTCTCCCAAAGGCTGCCCTATCTGCAATAAAGAGCAGCTTACTTCCGCAAAATGTATACTTGAGCCAGATCTAAATCAGAATGTTGCTTCTCCAAAAGGATACCTGGCCGTCGTAGCAAATACAAGGCCTGATTTTAAATGGACTAATCTGCATACTTTGGATTTCAGAGAACCTCACCAAAATCACAGCAAAGAGGCATCTGAAGATGGAATTGGCCAACTGCTTCTGTAAACCACACATATATATGAGTCCCACACCAACAACATTCCTGCCTCCGCAAAAATGAGAAGGAGCCAGACTCACAATTCCCTGTCAGTTCTGCTATTTTGCCGTAATGGAGAATCTATCCACAATGGAAAAATATCTAAGCCTAAGTGAGCAACAATTTAGCTCATAAACAGATACACAAATTATATTAATGTGAAATTCAAATATCAAAGAGAGTATTTGCAGCATAATTACAAAAATCAAAATTGTTATTAAGTCAATTCTGATTTAAGAGCAACTTTGATTATAGACATTTGTCCATTAGGAACTAGTTTGAACTAACCTAAACTGAATAAACAGAGAGTGTATTTAACAAAGGTCAGCAGATCTTTGAGTGTTGACAAAGATTTTTGGAAACTTTAGGAACTGGCAAATATTTTTTCAAGTGTACTGCATCATTTTATGTCAACTTCCATACTTTGCCAGCATTGCTGGTTTATGCAGTCTCATATCCTCCTGCAAAGAATTTGCCTTTACCACTCTATTTACTATCTGTTTCCCATGTGCCCCTTATCATTCATAAGAGGCCAACTGCTGCTGCCTTGTTATTTTCCAGCTTCTTACCATCAACTCACCCCCCCACCCCAAACACACACACACAAGAGCGTGCAAGCACACACACACTCAAGCGTGCGTACACATCCGCAAGCTTTTGTAGGGTAAAACTAGACATCATGTAACATTTTTAAATGCTCTGAGTCTGCAATGTAGAAGTGAGTAAAGATTGAGGTAACATGGGAAGTGAGTTGACCTTGCTTCACTTCTGGAATCTCAACAGTTCCACCGTAACATAAACGAAATGCTATAAATCTAAAATTATGGGTTTTTTTCAGATAAGAAAATCCATGAGCAGATGAAGTTGTCTTTGGAGCTGAAGAATATTCTCTGTGCTTTTGACAATGTCAAAACTAAAATCATAACAAATCCCTGAATGTTGGAACTACATGAGTTGAATTAATCTGAAACTTCAAAATTATAAAACAGAACTTTACTTTTAATGCAATCATTTATATGGTTTGCAAACTAAAAATGTTCAATTTAACATTATCTTCCAGACAGAGCTCCTTGCATTATTATTGATACAACACTAAACATTTCAAGGAGCTCTGACAGTCATCTCATTGTGATTCTAAAAATCAACTAGTGTGACTACCTTATCAGGTTAATGCATTTTCAATGAAAAAACATCTGAAACAATTTTTATTTCACATTCAAGGAGCAGAAGCAAAGGAAGTAAATTTGTTAACATTTACAAAATGCAAACTAAACATACCAAAGATTATCTGTTAAATGGTAATATCTTTTTACACTCTGCCTTTTACTTTTTTATTTTAAAAAATTCTTCTTACTGACTGATGTGAAGTTCTCACAACTGTGTTGTAAATCTGGTTTGGAGTTTGTTGCCTGTTCCACTCTGGAACTCTTCACTTGTCACTACAATCACCAGGGATCAGGTTAGAATACTTGATAAACATATAATACAAAGTGAAACAGTGCCTCTGAAGGCTGGCAACTTCTGGGTCATAGCTCTATAATAGATTCTTCTTTCTGTTCCCACTCGTGCCAGATGCACAGTGCGGCTTAAAATTCTAATCACGGTTTAGCAAGGTGACCATCAAGGGAGAAGTCTATTCTGACAAGACTGCGGAAGTCATGAACATTTATCATTGAACTGCTTTTCTCCTTCATCCGTGTCAAATCTCAACTGACACAAAAGATATTGTCACCAGAAACAAGGCAAAACAAGGGAACAATGCTGTCAGTTCTGAAGACTTCCATCACATTTGTCAAAGCAAATGTGTCTCAGTAAACTATAACAGAGAAACAATGTGGGTTGGATAGAGACTTGTGTGTGTGGTAGTCACAGGGTTAAAGAAAATCTCCGTCATCTGTCTGAGCCTTAAACAAAACTTCTGCTGTATAGCATTTGAGTCAATTGTCATTTTTCATTCAGTTTCGCCACTTGTATCCAAATGTTCAGGCAGCCTCTACATGCAATACACCCACCAGGGTTATTATCTAGACCAAAGGCCCAAAGCTCATTCTAGCAGGCACATAATTCTTTACAATGTATGCTGCATTAAATGTGTAGGGTTATCTATTCAACAGCTGACTGAGTCTGACTCTCTAGCTCTTCTCAACAACCGTGTAAGAAGCAATGACAATTGTACTACTTCATAGCAGGCGCATGGAACTCTGACATACACTTCACAGCAACCAGTCATCTATATAAACCAATTTCAAGAGTAAAATTGCATGGTGCCTCCACTCAGTTATAAACACAATGATATCCACTCAAAACTGATAAATGTATTTCTCTTGAGCTTTAAAGAACAGCTTTTCAACATTTCAGCATTCTGTTCTGCAAATTAAGGTTCTTGATAAACTGGACAGCAAATCTGTGTTTAAGTAAGAGCCAAAATGAATCTGCCTCTCTTAATACTTTAAATAATGGGAACCAAGTGATTAACACAGTTGTGTCTAGAGGCAACACAAACTGCCGTTTTGTGTTTAATGCTACTTCTTTATCTGTAGCTATGCACAGATGATAGCTGAAAGCAAAACTGGTACTGGGGAATAATAGAACACTGAGAGACTACTTTACACCTCCTTAGCAATTAGCAAATTAATTATTAGGTTGTCTCAGGGGATTCAATAAGGCTTTGTAAATTTAAAATACAACTTAAGCTTCTATCACAAAATAACTTACTTTATCAAAGCAAAAGCAAGATGCAATACAACATAAATTGACACTTCTACTTCTAATTGAAAAATTACCTTTAAAAAAGATCATCGAAAAGAGTGGAGGTGATAGCTGGACAAAAGAAAGTACTCTAGGAATGTATTGGCAAGAAGGACAGGGATTTATATTATGCAGCAGCACATATTGTAAGTGCTGTGATAAAGCCTATGAAGGTCACTGATCTGCTGATGGTTTTCTCTGAAGGCAGGTCTTTGAATTCGGCATCTTCGACCTCCCTTCTTTATCGATAGTTTTGAAGACGACATATTGACTACCAGACTCACGTGAAAATCAGCATTGATACAAGCTTACAGAGCATTAAAATAACAAACTTATTTTCCACCAACCACTTCACTTTAGCCTGCATTTACAAAAATCTTACATAGAATCCCAGCAGTGAGCAGATACTACAGGCCATCTGTTGAGTAGTCACATTGTATTATTTAGCACTTCAGGCTCGTATCATGCTCCCAACAGGAAATGTCAAAAATAAATTACATTAAAATCATCTATTTTGTATCCAAAGAAGCATATTATTCAATTACGTTTTATTCAGTTTCACGTGTTGATAATAGGCCTTTGTGATATTTATGTAAGTAACCTAGAGGTTTGGTCTTTAAATTGGAGAACATAAACTGCTGTATGTTTGCTTTAAGAATTTACATTGTATTATCATATTTACAGATACCCATGAAATTTTAAAAAGTGCCTGGAGTTTTTTTTATAAATTACTCAAAGGATATAGGTGACATTTGCTGGGTCAGCATTTATTGTTGTCCATGAGAAGGTGGTGGCCAGCTACCTCCTTGCACTACTGCAATTTATTAAGTGTAGATAGACCCATAATGCCTTAAGAAAACGAGTTCCAGAATTTTGACCTGGCACGACTGGAATCCTAGTTAAATATATCCAAGTCAGGGCAATGAATTGTATAGAGGGGAATTTGCAAGTAGTTTTAACCCATGTGTTTGCTGCCTTTGGCCTTCTAGATGGTAGTGTTCATGAGTTTGGAGTGTGCTGTGTAAAGAGCCTTGGTGAATTCCTATCATGCACACTGCTTCTACTGAGCATCGATGTTAGAGAAAGTCAATTTTTGAAAATGTGGTGCTGGTCAAGTGGACTGTGGTTGGTGTCAAGTTTTTTGACTGTTTTTGGAATAGCTTCATTCATTCAGGCAAGTTGGGAATATTCCATCAAACTCCTCACTTGTGCCTTGTAAACGGTGGCCAGGCTTTGAGGAGGTTGACAGGAATCAGGAAGTGGATTCCTTTTCCCAGGATCCCTAGCATCTGACCTGCTCTTGTGGACATTGGGGAGACTGGACGCCTCCTAGAAGAGCGCTTTAGGGAACATCTCCAGGACACCTGCACCAATCAACCCCACCGCCCTGTGGCCCAACATTTCAACTCCCCCTCCCACTCTGCTGAGGACATGGAGGTCCTGGACCTCCTTCACCACCGCTCCCTCACCACCAGACGCCTGGAGGAAGAACGCCTCATCTTTCGCCTCGGAACGGTGGGCAGCAAGGTGGCACAGTGGTTCGCATTGCTGCCTCACAGCACCAGTGACCCGGGTTTAATTCCCAACTCAGGCGACTGACTGTGTGAAGTTTACACATTCTCCCCGTGTCTGCGTGGGTTTCCTCCGGATGTTCTGGTTTCCTCCCACAGTCCAAAGATGTGCAGGTTAGGTGAATTGGCCATTCTAAATTGCCCGTAGTGTTAGGTAAAGGGGTAAATGTAAGGGAATGGGTGGGTTGCGTTTCGGCGGGTCGGTGTGGACTTGTTGGGCCGAAGGGCCTGTTTCCACACTGTAAGTAATCTAATCTAATCTAAAAAAAACACTTTAACCCCAGGGCATCAATGTGGACTTCAACAGTTTCCTCATTTCCCCTTCTCCCACCTCACCCTAGTTCCAAACTTCCACCTCAGCACTGTTCCCATGACTTGTCCTACCTGCCTATCTTCTTTTCCAGTTATCCGCTCCATCCTCCTCCTTGACCTATCATCTTCATCCCCTCCCCCACTCACTTATTTTATTCTATACTACTTTCTCCCCACCCCCACCCTCCTCTAGCTTATCTCTCCATCCTTCAGGCCTCTCTGTCTTTTTTCCTGATGAAGGACTTTTGCCCGAAACATCGATTTTACTGGTCCTTGGATGCTGCCTGAACTGCTGTGCTCTTCCAGCACCACTATTCCAGAATCTGGTTTCCAGCATCTGCAGTCATTGTTTTTACCACAGTATTTTGATGGTTAGGTCAGTTCAGTTTCTGTTCAATGATAACCCACAGCACTAATAGTGAGGTTTCAACAATGGTAATCCTCCAAATGTCCAGGGACAATGATTAGATTCTCTTTTGTTGGAGATGGTCATTGTGTAGCATTTGTGTGGCACAAATGTTACTTGCCACTCTTCAGCCCAATTGTGAATACTATTTAGGTATTCCTACATTTGGCCATAGGTGGGAAGAGGTGTAATCCAAGTAGCTGTGGGAGTTGGTGGGCTTGTAGAAAATGTCAGTGTCAAATCGGTCGTCATTAATAGAGATGGAGAGGTCTAGGAAGGGGAGGGAGGTGTCAGAGATGGTCCAGGTGAATTTACGGTCGGGTGGAATGTGTTGGTGAAGTTGATGAGCTGCTTGACCTCCTCGCGGGAGCATGAGGTGGCACCTATGTAGTCATTGATGTAGTGAAGGAAGAGGTGGGCAGTGGTGCCAGTGTAACTACAGAAGATGGACTTTTCTACGTAGCCAACAAAGAAGCAGGCATAGCTGGTGCCCATATGGGTGCCCATGGCTACCTCTTTGGTCTGGAGGAAGTGGGAGGATTCGAAGGAGAAATTGTTAAGGGTGAGGACCAGTTCAGCCAAACGAATGAGAGTGTCAGTAGAAGAGTACTGTTGGGGATGTCAGGAGAGGAAGAAATGGAGGGCTTGGAGGCCCTGGTTAAGGCAGATGGAGTTGTAGAGGGATTGGATGTCCATGGTGAAGATGAGGCATTGGGGGTCGGGGAAACGGAAGTCTTGGAGGAGGTGGAGAGCGTGGGTGGTGTCTCGAATGTATGCAGGGAATTCCTGGACTGGGGGGAAAGGACAGTATCGAGGTAGGTGGAGATAAGTTTGGTGGGGCAGGAGCATGCTGAGATAATGGGTTGGCTGGGGTAGTCAGGCTTATGGATCTTGGGAAGGATGTAGAATCGGGCAGTGCATGATTCCCGGACTACGAAGTTGGAAGCTGTGGGTGGGAGATCTACTGAGGTGATGACGTTAGGTATGGCCTGGGAGATGATGGTTTGGTGATGGGGGGTGGAGTCACGGTCAAGGGGGCAGTAGGAGGAGGTGTCTTCGAGTTGGCGTCTGGCTTGTGTACCCTGGGCAATTTAAGATGTGCAATAAATGTTGGTCCAGCAAGGGATACCCTTGAATTAATCCCATGAATTTATAAAAAATTAGTCAACTTAGGTCACTGCATTCCTCAAAACTTCTATCCTCCAGCAGATGAATGTTAAAAACTAATCTAAAATAGCAAGAAATTGTCTCATTGCATTCGGGGAAACTACCATAATTGTCATTCAATACTAATGTCAAGAAAAGGCTTAAGGAACTTCACATAATGTGTTGCTGTAACCAACAAGCTGTATTGTATTACGTTCTGTCTGTCCAAGTGGTGTTTTTATTGTTAATTGCCAGCGCATTTGATATCGAGCAAAGACTCCAATATGCTGTCATTTTTGAACTAATTATGTAGGATGAATCATTAACAACCATAAAATTTTTGGCAAATGAGTTACAATGTGAATTAGAACTCCACTTTCTACTCTAGAAACTGTATTTTTTCGATATAGGTACCTTAAATTCCTCAACATGACTTCCTTTCCATTCAAAACCAGAAATCACCACCAATTTGCACAATTAAAGACTGCAACTGAGACCAGGTTAGTGGCATCATCAGTGGTCAGGGCATACCGAATGATTATCTCAAGATTACAAAAGAAAGCAGCAAGTCTACAACAGGAGAAGTCAAAACTTTTCTTGTCAAGCATAAATAACTAAATCATGCCTGGCATAATAATGACACAGATTCCCAAACACACTGGCACTGTTCCTTTAAGACAGTTGCATGATACCATGACATGTGATGTTCCCTTGCGCTCAATCTCTCTTTTTCTCTGTGTAATGGAATCATTGTAGCCAGTCAGTTATATATGCGTAATGAACAGTAATATCTGTCAGTACCCAATCTGTGCTATTTTATGATACTGTAGCCTTGTAAATCATTAGTGTTGTAAATAAACTTTAGGTATCTGACTCAAAAATAGCCTGACTGTATAAGATATATGTTATGTGGACTAATTAGAGTAAATCACAAATGGCAGCTATGTCCTAACAAGGAAATTAACAAAGTAAGTTTAACAAACAGGCTTCTGGGGTATTCCTAGTCCTGATCCTAAATATCACTGTATCAAACCTAGTGGAATTCATTGCAGTTTCCTGTTCAAGCCACCAAGTTAACAGTACAGCCCAGACTTGACTGACACAGTAGAGGCCCAACATGTATATCTTAAAAAAGGTCTCTCTTATTGTTCAACAAGTCTCTTTGTCACCTGTTCAAGAAGTAGACTAAAATTCGAACTGGTAAATTCCAGGACAGGCAAATGACCTGGTTTTTAACCTCTCTGTTTTTACTAAAATGTTGCTTTAAAAGCATTCTAAAGGTTTTGTTTAGTACCTTATTGAAGAATGGTTTTACATGCGGATTAAAATGCTGTTATATTTTGCTGCAATGCAATAAAAACAACCAGAATATAAATGTTTGATGCCTTTGTGGGCCCATGCAATAACATGAAGAGACAAATTGATAACATGCTATTACTCCCCTAGATTATTTGTCATTTGTTAATGAATCACTGATTCCACACTGGCATTGTTTGTGTTTTTGAAACTAATTATGAAGATTCACTAGACAATTAATTACAAAGAGAACTGATCATCACGTTTTTTTGAATAATGAAGTGTACTTTTTCTAAAAGCGTACTTCATTAGTTTGACCAAAGAAGGCAATGCATTATATGAATGTGTAACATATACTTGGAGAAATTATTGAGAAATATTCAACATTCATTCACTTGTAGAACTAGAATTAATTTAAAATTGGAAACCAAAATCATATTAAGTGAGCAATGTTGCTAAATAAAAATAAAAATATATAAATTTTATTTTTTTCTATTTTTTATACTTTACATGTACATTAAAAAATATGATGATGATCTACAACATGCATTTGGGACATGAATGATTATGTAGATGGTTTTATCGAACTGTACTGGCAAGCAAAAGGAGTAGGTGATTCATCAAAAACATTATCTTCCTACGCTCAACATTTTAAAAAACCCTCTATAACTAGATAATCATGAACTAATACAATTACTTGCAATTCAAAATCTATCACTGTTTATGTTTAGCAGTAATTTATTTTTAATTTGTTCACAGGATGTAGGCATTATCTGTTAGCCCAGGTCTTATAGCCAATCCTGAATTGTCCATGAGAAGGTGGTGGTGAGCTAACTACTTAAACTACAGCCATTCAAAGAAATTCTACCCCAACAATACTGCACCTGCTTTCTACATGCTGTTTAGCATATATGAGTTTTCCCCCGAGTCAGCAATAACTTGACCTTTAAGATCATAAAGTGTAGGAACAGTATTATGGCTCTAGCACTAATCCCTGTGGTATTCCATCAGTTACAAGCTGTCATCTTAAAAATGAACCCCTTAGTCCGATTCTCTGATTTCTATTAATTAGCCAATTCATTGGCCCTTATCCTATTAAATATCCTAATATGTAGCACCTATTTGAATGCTTTTTAGAAATCCAAGTATACTACATCTACTGGTCCCGTTATTTATTCTGCTGTTATTTCCTCAGGCAAGATTTCCCCTTCATGAAACCATTCTGACTCTGCTTAACTGGATTATATATTTCTCAATGGTCTGTTATTACAAGCTAGATAATAGATTCTAACGTCTTCCCAAAGCCAAATGTTAAGCTTCCTCGTAAGGAACTGCCTTGTTCAGAAAGTTCCCTCCACACCAGCTGTGGAACTTGGATCTTCTCTGAGACATAGGAGGAGGGAAAGAAAATCTATAAGTTTTTGAGGACACATTGGTGGCATGGGTGACTTTGCATTGTACATCAATGCTTCAGTTTTGGTAAATGTTATTAATATTAGCCTAAATCTATTTCTTTAAATCACTGACTAGCCCTGACTGTACTGTAGCATCAGTATGCCGAACAACATGTCCATACATGGGGCACCATGGATGAATATCTGCCTTGAGGTGTATGCAAATATCTTTCCTGCTAAACAACTTTCCAGCCAACCTTACCCTCATTCCTTTATAATTATCCTTAATCAACTTTAGCACTCTGACCTGAATTTCAAACTATATACTTAATTCTACCATACTGTTACTGTTTCCTTGGGGATCTTTTGCTCTGAGATCACTCATTAAACATGCCTCATTAGATATTACCAAAAATAAAATAATCTGATCCCTGATTGTGTCACTAACAATATTGTTCTTAGAAACTGTGCTGAATATACTGTACAAAGTTTTCCTTATGGCTACCTCTACCTATTTGATTTTCCTAATCCACATGAAGATCGAAGTCACCTATGATAATGCACTGCCTTTTTCACATGGCTACATTATCTCCTGATTTATTCCCTGTCCCACTGTATAACTGCTTTAAGAATCCTATAGAACACTCCCATCAATGTCTTCTTTTCCTTGTTATTTCTTCACTTCACCAATTTATTTTTTCATTGTTTGATCCAAAGTTATTTCTTGTTACAACTTTACCAACACCTTCCATCCCGACCTCAAATTCACCTGGACTGTCTCAGACTCCTCCCTCCCCTTCCTAGATCTTTCCATTTCTATCTCGGGCGACCGACTCAACACAGACATCTACTATAAACCGACTGACTCCCACAGCTACCTGGACTACATCTCCTCCTACCCTGCACCCTGTAAAAACGCCAACCCATATTCCCAATTCCTTCGTCTCTGCTGCATCTGCTCCCAGGAGGACCAGTTCCAATACCGTTCAGCCCAGATGGCCTCCTTCTTCAAGGACCACAGATTCCCCTCCACCGCATCTCCTCCACTTCCCGCTCCTCTGCCCTTGAGCCCCGCTCCTCCAACCGCCACCAAGACAGAACCCCACTGGTTCTCACCTACCACCCCACCAACCTCCGTATACAGCGTATCATCCGCCGTCATTTCCGCCACCTCCAAACGGACCCCACCACCAGGGATATATTTCCCTCCCCTCCCCTATCAGCGTTCCACAAAGACCACTCCCTCCGTGACTCCCTCGTCAGGTCTACACCCCCCACCAACCCAACCTCCACTCCCGGCACCTTCCCCTGCAATCGCAGGAAATGTAAAACTTGCGCCCACACCTCCTCCCTTACTTCTCTCCAAGGCCTCAAGGGATCCTTCCATATCCGCCACAAATTCACCTGCACCTCCACACACATCATCTATTGCATCCGCTGCACCCGATGTGGCCTCCTCTATATTGGGGAGATGGGCCGCCTACTTGCGGAACGCTTCAGGGAACACCTCTGGGACACCCGGACCAACCAACCCAACCACCCCATGGCTCAACACTTTAACTCTCCCTCCCACTCCACCGAGGACATGCAGGTCCTTGAACTCCTCCATCGGCAGAACATAACAACACGACGGCTGGAGGAAGCGTGCCTCATCTTCCGCCTGGGAACCCTCCAACCACAAGGAATGAACTCAGATTTCTCCAGTTTCCTCATTTCCCCTCCCCCCACCTTGTCTCAGTCGGTTCCCTCAACTCAGCACTGCCCTTCTAACCTGCAATCTTCTTCCTGACCTCTCCGCCCCACCCCACTCCAGCCTATCACCCTCACCTTGACCTCCTTCCACCTATCACATCTCCATCGCCCCTCCCCCAAGTCCCTCCTCCCTATCTTTTATCTTTGCCTGCCTGGCACACTCTCCTCATTCCTGATGAAGGGCTCTGGCCCGAAACGTTGAATTTCCTGTTCCTAGGATGTTGCCTAACCTGCTGTGCTTTAACCAGCAACACATTTTCAGCATTATACTCACTTCATCTTGTGCTAACAAAGCTATCCCACCTCCATATCCTTTCCACCTGTTGCTTTCATTACCATGAATGCTTAGCTGTGATTTCCTTGTAACCATGTTTCTATAGGCCTATAGATCATATACATTATTCTCTATTTATGAAATTAATGTATTACTTCTTTTCCAGAATATGAATTGCATTTAAGAAAAGAGCGATTCATTTTGCCTTACTTTTAATACATTTTTCCTGGTTTGCCCCTATTTGCTGTTTTATATCTTAGTTTTGTACACTTTGTCCCTTCCACTCTTACTCTGAGTATCATTACCTAAATAGCTGTCCAGTAACGTTTCCAGATTCTTTTGTTTCATAAGCTTTTTGTTTCATATCCCTTCTCTATGACCCTCCACCCTCTATTTAGTTTAAAACCCTCTCCATAGCCCTAGTTATTCAATTCACTAGGATTTTGCTCACAGCATGTTTCAAGTCTCATTTGAAAGCTCCCTTCTATTCCAGTACTGGTGCCAGTAAATTTATTATTTTTATTCATCTCTCCACCATGATTTTCATGTGACAGTCTCCACAGAAAATACATCACTACAATCTCTAAGATGAGGCATAGCATAATTTTACCTCCAATTGGAGAAAGGCCAATTTTGACAGTATTAAGCAAGAACTTTCAAAAGCTGATTGGGAGCAGATGTTCGCACATAAAGGGATGGCTGGAAAATGGGAAGCTTTCAGAAATGAGATAATGAGAATCCAGAGAAAGTATATTCCAGTTAGGGTGAAAGGAAAGGCTGGTAGGTATAGGGAATGCTGGATGACTAAAGAAATTGAGGATTTGGTTAAGAAAAAGAAAGAAGCATATGTAAGGTATAGACAGGATAGATCGAGTGAATCTAGAAGAGTATAAAGGAAGAAGGAGTATACTTAAGAGGGAAATCAGGAGGGGAAAAAAAAGGACATGAGATAGCTTTGGCAAATATAATTAAGGAGAATCCAAAGATTTTTTACAAATACATTGAGGACAGAAGGGTAACTAGGGAGAGAATAGGGGCCCCTCAAAGATCAGCAAGGCGGACTTTGTGTGGAGCAGCAGAAAATGGGGCAGATACTAAATGAGTATTTTGCATCAGTATTTACTGTGGAAAAGGAAATGGAAGATATAGAATGTGGGGAAATAGATGGTGACATCTTGCAAAATGTCCATATTACAGAGTAGGAAGTGCTGGATGTCTTGAAACGGGTAAAGGTGGATAAATCCCCAAGACCTGATCAGGTGTATCCATGAACTCTGTGGGAAGCTAGAGAAGTGATTGCTGGGCCTCTTGCTGAGATATTTGTATCATCAATAGTTACAGGTGAGGTGCCAGAAGACTGGAGTTTGGCTAACGTGGTGCCACTGTTTAAGAAGAGTGGTAAGGACAAGCCTGGGAAATATAGACCAGTGAGCATGATGTTGGTGGTGGACAAGTTGTTGAAGGGAATCCTGAGGGACAGGATGTCCATGTTTTGGAAAGGCAAGGACTGATTAGGGATAGTCAACATGGCTTTGTGCATGGGAAATCATGTCTCACAAACTTCATTGAGTTTTTTGAAGAAATAACAAAGAGGATTGATGAGGGCAGAGCAATAGATGTGATCTATATGGACTTCAGTAAGGCGTTCGACAAGGTTCCCCATGGGAGACTGGTTAGCAAGGTTAGATCTCATGGAATACAGGGAGAACTAGCCATTTGGATACAGAACTGGTTCAAAGGTAGAAGACAGAAGGTGGTGGTGGAGGGTTGTTTTTCAGACTGGTGGCCTGTGACCAGTAGATTGCCACAAGGTTCAGTGCTGGGTCCTCTACTTTTTGTCATTTACACAAATGATTTGGATGCGAGCATAAGAGGTGCAGTTAGTAAGTTTGCAGATGACACCAAAATTGGTGGTGTAGTGGACAGCAAAGAGTGTTACCTCAAATTACAACAGGATCTTGATCAGATGGGCCAATGGGCTGAGAAGTGGCAGATGGAGTTTAATTCAGATAAATATGCGGTGCTGCATTTTGGAAAAGCAAATCTTAGCAGGACTCATACACTTAATGGTTAGGTCCTAGGGAGTGTTGCTGAACAAAGAGACCCTGAGTGCAGGTTCATAGCTCCTTGAAAGTGAAGTCGTAGGTAGATAGGATAGTGAAGAAGGCGTTTGGTGTGCTTTCCTTCATTGGTCAGAGTATTGAGTACAGGAGGTGCGAGGACATGTTGCGGCTTTACAGGACATTGGTTAGGCCACTGTTGGAATATTGCATGCAATTCTGGTCTCCTTCCTATCAGAAAGATGTTGTGAAACTTGAAAGGGTTCAGAAAAGATTTACAAGGATGTTGCCAGTGTTGGAGGATTTGAGCTATAGGGAGAGGTTGAACAGGCTGGGGCTGTTTTCCCTGGAGCATCGGAGATTGAGGGTGACCTTATAGAGGTTTACAAAATTATGAGGGGCATGGATAAGATAAATAGGCAAAGTCTTTTCCCTGTGGTCGGGGAGTCTAGAACTAGAGGGCATAGGTTTATGCTGAGAGGGAAAAGATACAAAAGAGACCTACGGGGCAAAGTTTTCACACAGAGGGTGGTACATGTTTGGAATGAGCTGCTAGAGGAAGTGGTAGAGGCAGGTACAATTGCAATATTTAAGAGACATTTAGATGGGTATATGAATAGGAAGGGTTTGGAGGGATATGGGCCAGGTACTGGCAGGTGGGACTAGATTGTTTTGGGATATCTGGTCAGCATGGACAGGTTGGACTGAAGGATCTGTTTCCATGCTGTACATCTCTATGACTCTGTGAAGGTATGTTCCATGATGTGACAATGCTTACGTTAACCCATATAAGGGTACTGAGGAATCCAACTCATTTTTATTACAGCTAATGATTATATACATTCAAAGTTTGTGCCAAGATTTGTAGCTTGGGTGCTCGTTGTTGTGGTTGTGTTCACCGAGCTGGGAATTTGTGTTGCAGACGTTTCGTTCCCTGTCCAGGTGTCATCTTCAGTGCTTGGGGGCCTCCTGTGAAGCGCTTCTGTGATCTTTTCTCCGGCATTTATAGTGGTTTGTCTCTGCCGCTTCCGGTTGTCAGTTCCAGCTATCTGCTGCAGTGGCCGGTATATTGAGTCCAGATTGACGTGCTTATTGATTGAATCTGTGGATCCGCATCCATGGACACCAACTAGCCATGAAACGACACGACCAGCTATCCTTCGTAGCCACACACTCAGATGTCAAGCAACATGAGTTTGACTGAGACAACATTACTATTATAGGACAGGACAAACAGAGAACAGCCAGGGAATTCCTAGAGGTATGGCACTCATCCACTGATTCAATCAACAAGCACCCAATATACCGGCCACTGCAGCGGACAGCTGGAACTGACAACCGGAAGCGGCAGATTCAAACCAGTACAAATGCCGGAGGAAACATCACAGAAGCACTTCACAGGAGGCTCCCAAGCACTGAGTATGTCACATAGACAGGGAAGAAATGTCTGCAACACAAATTCCCAGCTCGGCGAACACAACCACAACATTATATACATTAGATTACAATTAAACATCATGCTTCCAGGAGCATGGCATACTATCGGATCTCTGCAGTAAGTTGGACTCTGAAATCTTAATGCTCTTACATTGTATGAATGGTAAAATGATGATATCATGAGACAAAAGTAGAATTGCTGGAGAAACTCAACAGGTCTGGCATCCATGGCAAGAAAGCTGAGTTACTGTTTCATATCCAGGGACCCTTCTTCAGGACTGACAGTAGGTAGGAAAGTGGGTGGCACAATGGTTAGTACTGCTGCCTCAAAGCACCTGAGACCCAATTTCAACTCCACCCTCAGCCGATTATGTGGCATTAGCACATTCTCCCTGTGTCTGTGTGGGTTTCCTCCAGGTGCTCCGATTTCCCCCCACAGTCCAAAAATGTGCAGGTCAGATGGATTAGCCATGCTAAATTGCCTATTGTATCTAGATATATGCAGGTTAGGTAGGTTAGCCGCGGGTAATGTGGGATGCTCTTCAGAGGGTCAGTGTGAACTTGCTGGGCGAAATGGCCTGCTACCACACTGTAGGGATTTTATGAAAAGATGATAAGTGGCATTAAATGGGTACATGATAGTTGGAAATGGAGCCCGGAGAGAGAGGACAGCAGTTAAGGTAACAAAGGGATGAATAATCGCAAGCCAATGAGAAAGACAAACTGATAATGAGGACCATTGACTAAGTGAGAATGGGTTAGCTGTGATGAAACGAGCTCATGTGATGACAAAGGCCATCAATGTAGAGGTGGGTAAAGGACATGGAAGAAAGTGGTCTTGCCCTAAGATTATTGAACTTGACTTTGAGCCCTGAAGGCTGCAAGGTCCTCAAGTGGAAAATGAGGTTCTGTTCTTCAAGCTTAAGCAGAGTTTTGCTGGAGCATTGCAGCAAGCCCAAATGTCGATATTGGCCAGAGAACATTGTGGTGTGTTGAGGTGACAAGCAGCAGGAAGCTTGGGGTCATTTTTGCAGACTGAACATCGAGGTTCTGTAAAGCAATCACCCATTCTACATTTCTCCCCAGTGTAGAGGAGACCATATTGTGAGCTGTGAATACAGTAGACTAGTTTGAGTGAAGTGCAAGTAAATCACTGTGCTTCACCTGAAAGGTGTATATGAGGCCTGAGAGAGTGAAAAAGAAGGAAATAAATGGAAAGGTATTATACCTTCTGCGATTGCATGGGAAGGTGCCATGGGAATGTTGGGAGATGTTGGATTGGAGGAAGAGTGGACCAGGTTGTCCTGCAGAGAATGGTCCCTGCAGAATGCTGACAAGAAAGGGAAATATGTATACAATCATGGCATACTGTTGGAGGCATTGGAAATGGTGGCTTACAATCCTTTAGATTTGGAGGCTGGTAGGATGGAAAGTGAGGACCAGAGGGACCCAACTGACGTCATGGGAGGGAAGAGAAAGAAAGAGGACAGAAATGCGGAAAATAATCAGACGTGACTGATGGCCTTGTCAATCATGGTGGTGGGGAATCCTTGTTTGAAGAAAAAGTTGAACATGTTTGATCCCCGCTTCAGAGGATGCCATTATCAGATGAGAGAAATTGGGAGGATAGAATGGAACCTTCATAGGAATCAGGGTGTGAGGAGGTATGTTTGAGACAATCAAGAGAGTCAGTGGGTTCGTAATGTGTATCAATGGCCTGCCTATCCTTGGAAATGGAAACAGAAATTTCAAGGAAGGCAAGGGAAAAGTTAGAGATAAAGGTGACAATAGGGTGGAGATTTGGAGCAAAGTTGATGATTTTTTTTTCAATTCTGAATGAGAGAAAGACGTACCCATGGTATCATCATTGTAACCGAGGAAGAGTTGTGGGGAGGAACCTGAGTAGGCGTGAACAAGTAACTGTGCTTTGTCTGCAGAAATGTTGCCAGATCTGCTGAGTTTTTCTGACGATTTCTGCTTTTGTTTCAGATTTCCAGCAACTGTAGTTTTTTGTGTTTTGATGATATCATGAGCCTGTCTCTTAAAGGTATACTAATGTGTTGACCATGAGACAAAATACAGTAAGACATTTAACTTCATTTCTTCAGCTCGTCTATTCGGGGTGGCATGGTGCACAGTAGTTAGCACTGCTGCCTCACAGTACCAGAGCCTCAGGCTTGATTCCAGCCTCAGGTGACTATCTGTGTGGAGTTTGCATGTTCTCTCCGTGTTTGTGTGGGTTTCCTCCGAGTGCTCTGGTTTCCTCCCACACTCTAAAGATGTGCAGGTCAGGTGAATTGGCCATGCTAAATTGCCCATAGTGTTAGGTGCATTAGTCAAAGGGACATGGGTCTGGGTGGGCTACTCTTCCGAGAGTTGGTATGGACTTGTTGGGCCAAGTGGCTGTTTGCACACTGTAGGGAATCTAATCTAAAAAAAAATTCTTGGTGTTGATGGAGTTTACTCACCAAATCTAAATAAATATTTATGCAATGAATTTAATTCCTTTATCAATTCTTCTAAGTTTTATTTCCTTAGTTAAAATAATGTATAAACTGCTCAACTATTCATGGAATGGATTTACAAGGCATCATATTCACATGCCCCCAAACTAAACAAAAGTATTACCACTAACTCATCAGTGCAAAAGCCAACTGCCCTGCAGTCACTTTATCCCATTCTGAAGAAGAGTCATCAGACCTGAAAAGTTAACTCTGATTTCTTTCGACTGACTCTGCTCGATGTGCTGAGATTTCCCAGCAATTCCTGTTCTTGTTTACGTTGAAGGAAACCTTCATTAGTTTAGGTTGAGTGTTGCATCCTCTGTTGGGCAATTGCTTGATTTTACAGAGCTGTAAGCCATTCTGAATGGTCAGTAGATGCTAGCTCTCTATTCCCAACAATGCCATGTACAATCACTGCCCATTGCTGGGACTACAATTTATCCCCAGTTCAAAGCTTGGTCTTCAAAGTAAATCTGGAATTTTGGGCAGGTCTGGCTGGCAGAGCCCAGTTGAATGGTTGGTTTGTGGTGCAGGGAGTGGAATGGCTGAAAGGGGAAGTGTGCCCTTAGGGGTTACTTCAAAAAACACAGAGGATCCCTATTTTTACCCAACAGCAATCCACACAACTCACAGTCTATCTGTCTGACCTCTGTCTTCTCCTGCCCAAGTGCAGAGAGTGGCCAGATGTTCTCCCTGTCCAGAATAATATGGAAAACAGTTCATCAGGAAAGCAGTACAAAGAGTTGATTTTACTAGTCCCTTCCCTTTCAAATATGCTGGCAGGGGTCATGTTTGTCAGGACAATCAACCTTCCTTGAGCAGAGTTTCATGGTGGAATATTTGAAGTCTATGGGGAACTATTGTTGGATCTGCTCTGCTCACTGCCCATGTTGTGCAGTGCAAGTAACAATGCACAGGCAGAGGTTCAACACCAATCTGAAAAACAATATCGTCAAAGTGCAAAGCATGTACTCCTCTCAATGAGATGTATCCAAACAGGTTTGCTCACTGAGCTGGAAGGTTCGTTTCCAGACGTTTTGTCACCTGACTAGGTAACATTTTCAATGGGCCTCAGGTGAAGCTGGAAATGAACCTTCCACTCAGTGAGCAAACCTACACCCAGAGCCTCAATCTGAGCTACAAATCTTCTTAAAACTCGTGATGTATCCAAGCAGTTTTTCAAAACAGGCTGCATCCATGCTCTAATGTTAATTCTACAAGACATGACATGAAAACCATTCCTGGTCTGAAAGCACAGAAGAAAATAATGTTCCTGTGCCTCCTAGTTTCACGTTAAAGTAAGATTTAAAAAAAAGGAAAAACTTCCCCGTTCTTTTGAGGTCTCTAGGGGTCACTTTAAAGACTGCCAATGACAATGGAAATTAGGCATTATGGAACCAATCGTTTTGACCAGATGTATCAATTGCAGACTTTTTGAAGTCAATAGATAAGAAAGCCTGGCAGATGTAAAACAAGCTTATGATTCATTATTATCCATTCTGCATTAGTAGAGAAGGCTAATTTTACCCTCCATTGATCAATATATATCTGTGTGAACAGCCACCTGAGATCACCCACATGCAGGCTGCACAAATTCAACAACTTAGGGAACATTTTGGCAATGTGCTCCTTTTTCTACACATCCAATCTTCGCAAGAGGTGGCAGGAGGGTGTGATATGTTATCATCCTGAGTAACAGCAACATCACTGATCCTCACAC
This sequence comes from Hemiscyllium ocellatum, assembly GCF_020745735.1. Taxonomy (NCBI): domain Eukaryota; kingdom Metazoa; phylum Chordata; class Chondrichthyes; order Orectolobiformes; family Hemiscylliidae; genus Hemiscyllium; species Hemiscyllium ocellatum. Next base: position 57,284,769 of record NC_083407.1, on the reverse strand, counting down.
CACATCTGCCCTCCTGTTGGGTTTATCTCCCATTGTCATTGAAAGCCAAATAGTAGTGATTACGTTATTGAACCCTCTATTCTCGGCTCTCTGTGATTTTACCAAAATTCTCCAACACAGAGAAAAGAGGCTGCGCCACAATGAAACTCAATTTTTTTACAATAGGGATTCTTCTGTGGTGTTCTCTCCCTCGCAATGCAAGCAAGAAAAATAAAGAGGTACACAAATTGAAATTGACAGATGGTCAAACAGAGATAACCATATATCAGCAAGACACTGATAGTGTGATTATATGAACATATAACAAGTTGTTAAAGTTGATGGAAGGATTAAAGTTTATAGTCACACATGAGTTTCCATGTCCCCATCACCATGACAAAAGAAAGATTTACATTTGTTTAGGACCTTTGACAACCTCAGGATATCCTAATGTGCCAATGGCATTTGAAGTGTAGTTATTGTTTTAATACATGACACCTACCAAATGAGAGATATTATTCATAAGTGGAGTTAAAACTGCAACATACAAATGACGTTGATCACAGAAACATTTAAAACTCAATAGAATAGTGAAAACAGTGCACGGAAAACTCACTTCGGAATGTAAAATAAAACTCACGCCCCAATGTCTCGCTCATAATTTGGCAAATTCTGAGAGCAGGTGTTGAATGCCATATTCCGACTTAACATTAGTCCAATTTTGTGAAACCCCGTTGGTGCCACCTGATTTTCTGACAGACATTATGGAGGCAAAAAAACTGAGTCTGCATTATCAGTATGCATGGCCCTTTTTCAATATTTAAATAGCCTGTTAAAAAGTCCCACACTGAATTTCAAATCTTTGGATCCCATGCAGCTTACACCTGTGTTTTGCTGCATGGTGACACTCAGCCCTAAATAGGGCTATCCATCATTTGTGTATCTTCAGCTCAGACATTATTATTATCTACATATCTCTACTGTGTGGTGATGGAACAATGAGTATGTCTTTCAACAAAATGTAAACTCTCCCTTTTGCAACCATGACTTTCCCAGATTGTGCATTCCCAAGCTAAGCACATTACAGCTAAGTTCCCTGGAAATGTTTCCATGTGACAGTTGTCTGTTCACATTGAGGAGGTACTCCTGTTACACAATTTGCTTCAACCCTTAAAACCATGAGTAATAAATAGGATCCCATACATATATTCCATGTTTTCATGATATTGGTAATTTAAATTCTCTATTCAAACTACTTTTTAAGAATCTCAGAAGAATTTGTCATGTGTTTAAAATGGTGATACAAACATAAAAATAATTTTTGTTCTTTTTTTCATTTAGGGGAGCTGAACTATCTCCTGTGCTAATGATCCTTCCTGGTCAGGTTGATGGCACTCAATGGCTCACAGGTTTTGATTGTTTTACTGCCTGTCCAGTTATAGAACATAGAACATACAACCTTACAGCATAGTACAGGCCCTTCGGCCCTTGATGTTGCACCGACCTGTGAAGCCAATCAACCTATACTATTTCATTATCATTCATATATTTATCCAATGACTACTTAAATACCCTTAAACTTGGTGAGTATACTATTGTTGCAGGCAGGGCATTCCACATACCCCTACAACTCTCTGAGTAAAGAACCTACCTCTGACATCTGTCCTATATCTATCACCCATCAATTGAAAGCTATGTCTCATCATGCTTGCCTTCACCATCCGAGGAAAAGGCTCTTACTGACCACCCTATCTAATCCTCTGATCATCTTGTATGTCTCTATTATGTCACCTCTTAACCTTCTTCTCTCTAACAAAAACAGCCTCAAGTCCCTCAGCCTTTCCTCAAAAGACCTTCCATTCATACCAGACAACATCCTGGTAAATCTCCTCTGCACCCTTTCCAATGCTTCCACATCCTTCCTATAATGTGGCGACCAGAATTGTACTCAATATTCCAATGCAGCTGCACCAGAGTTTTGTACTAGCTGCAACATGACCTCATGGCTCCGAAGCCCAATCCCTCTACCAATAAAACCAAACACATTGTATGCCTTCTTAACAAGCTTATCAATCTGGGTGGCAACTTTCAGGGATCTCTTCTCATCTACATTACCAAAAATCTTACCATTAGCCTAGTACTCTGTATTCCTGTCACTCCTTCCAAAGTGAATCACCTCACACTTTTCCACAGTAAACTCCATTTGCCAATTCTCAGCCCAGCTCTGCAGCTTATCTATGTCCCACTGTAACCTACAATGTCCTTCCACACTATCCACAACTCCACCAACTTTAGCGGCATCCGCAAATTTATTTACCCATCCCTCTATGCCCTCATCCAGGTCACTTATAAAAATGACAAACAGCAGTGGCCCCAAAACAGATCCTTGTGGTACATCACTAGTAACTGAACTCCAGGATGAACATTTCCCATAAACCATCACCCTCTGTCACCTTACAGCTAGCCAACTTCTGATACAAACCACTAAATCACCCTCAATCCCATGCCTCTGTATATTCTGCAAAAGCCCACCATATACCTCACATCAACCACTTTATCCTCATCCTCCTGTTTGGTCACCTTCTCAAAAAACTCAAAAAGATTTGTGAGGCATGACCTACCCTTCACAAATCTATTGATTATCCTGAATCAAATTGTTCCTTTCTAGATTATTATAAATGCTATCTCTTATAATCCTTTCCAATACTTCACCCACAACAGAAGTTAGGCTCACAGGTCTATAATTACCGAAGTTGTCTCTATTCCACTTCTTGAACAAGGGGACAACATTTGCTATCTTCCAGTCATCTGGCACTATTCCTGTAGACAATGATGTTATAAAGATCAAAGCCAAAGGCTCTGCAATCTCCTTCCTGGCTTCCAGAGAATCCTAGGATAAATCCCATCCAGTCCAGAGGACTTATCTATTTTCACACTTTTCAGAATTGCTAACACCTCCTCCTAATGAACACCAATCTCACCCTATCTAATAGCCTTAATCCCAGTATTGTCCTCGGCAACATTGTCTTTTTTTCTGCAACTTATTCCCTTTGTTCCACTCAGATGAATTATGGACAAAATTGTTTCTTATTCATTCATGGAATGTAGACATCACTAGCTGGGCTATCGTTCATTGCCCATTCCCTAACTACCAAGAGGTCAGTTCAGAGTCAACCACATTGCTGTGTATCTGAGCCAAATGTAGGCCAGACCAGGTAAAGATGGCAGATTCCTTCCCTAAAGGACATTAGTTAACCAGATGGACTTTTTCTGACAATTGACAACAGCTTCATGGTCATCATTAGGCTGTTAAGTCTAGATTTCTATTGAATTCAAATTTAACCATCTGGAATGGTAGGATTTGAACCTGGGTCTCCAGAACATTTCCTGGGTCTCTGGATTAATTGTCTTATGATAATGAGAAGGAAAATCCATATTTAAGAAGTTGAGATACTCAAGATGTTTGTGCATCTTTAGGCTTTGAATATTTTATCACATATAATGGTTTTCATTATAACAGATACTAGTCTCAAATTCAATATTCAAAATCTTTGATATAATTGTCATATGGAGTGGCACAGATTAATCGGCAACATTTTAGATTCTGCTACCAGTTTACAAATATGGCATTTCCTGAAGATTAAATATCACATCCACATTTCCTTTATGGATTTACTTAAGGATTAAATATAACAACATTTATGCTAATTCTCCACCTATAACACTGGAATAACGAATTTCTTGCTTCAGAAATCTATTTCCCAATTCAGTTCTTCACATTCTCTGTGTGTTTTCCTTCACAAAGCTGAGTCAGGTTCTCAGTAAAATACTTCAAGATAATGGGGACAGTATGAGCTTCTTCACGTGATGCAAGCATGCAATGGATAATATTTTGTTTTGCTTGTTAGTTAGCAATTAGTCACTGTCCAGTGCACACACATAACAGATAACAAATGACCTGAACCGTTAAGGCAAATTTCACAATTCTTTGCATTTTCTTTTTGGAACTTGATGTTAACTCTCACTTTTCAGTGACATTCATGGTTTACAAGTACTGGTTTGGCTGCATCAGATGTAAAATTGCTTCATTTTCCAAATTGCTACAGTGTCAACTGACATTTTTGTGGGTCAAATTCACTCATTCCTGACTTTTGGGCATGTAGGTCACAGCAGTGTCCTCTCTAGGGTCTACTGGAAATGAGGTGAGTAGGAAATATGGGGTATCTACCAACCTCATCCAATGATTGTGACATGGCAAGGTGCAGCTATTGCTCAGCATTAGTCTCCATTTCAGTGCAGCGGACAGTACTTATTAAAGGTATGTAATAGCAATAGCCTACTGAAGCACTGCTTAAGGCCGTTGGCAGAGAAGCCATGTCACACAAAAAGGATAGTCTCATCTTCAAAGTCTCAAATCTGAGAGGTTGAAAGGAGGGAAGAAGACATGATTCCAGCATTTCCTGAGAACAAACTATATGGTGAAGATCATGATTGCCGAGAATGTAGGCAGGATTTCTTTCTGTGTGACAGAGGAAGCTCTGATATTCAAACAGAGGACACTCCATCTTGACATGGGTTTGACAGTGCTGTCATTCTGAAAAGGCTGGATTCCAACCTCTATGCAATATACCATTATGCCACTAAGGATACTAGCACAGCACAATTATTCAGAGTTGGTTTTGAGTTGGTATCTGTATAGGGTGAATTATTAGACAGAAATGAACTGCAAATAGGATAAGGAAATAGAAGCAAATGCACCAGATAGTGAGATCACACACGGTTCAGCTGCAGGGGACACAAAGAGGGTGTTGAAGGGTGACAACTTAGGAATGCTGAAGAATATTCCTCCCAAGATATTTGGTGTGTTGCCAGACCTGACAACATCCTCTTGTCTCTGGCCACATGTATCCAGTTCCACCATGGCCTCACATAGAGGTTGAAACCCATCTTTTCCACCTTGGAAGTGGTGAGCAACACTGACAGCATTCCAAATTGGAATGTCAGCTGATCGATATCTCAACTTGTGCTGACAAAAGCGTTCCAATGTCTCACTGTTCCAGTTGAAGCTCAGTCATATAGCTGCTGCCACCATGGGTGTAGATCTCAGTGCTCAAAGGAGCTTACAAACTCTCACTGCAGTCCCAGCATCTGTGCTTCAGTAGATTGTAAGCATTGCTAAAGTTCTTGCTAGGGAGGAGCAGTAACCTAATCAAACATTAACCTGCTGCTTTTTCCCAGGGAAGCAACATAGTCTGTGGCAAGATGTGTTACAGAATCAGGTGACAAGCATATTGAGACACATCTTGACATTGAGTTATTCTTGTTCCATCTCTTATGCTTTTCACAATTGGCATGCTGAGCTTCATGCTAGCCAGTGGAAGATACACAATGAAATTCATTATTGATTGTTAACAACTCACCAAACTCACCAAAAAAAGCTGGAAATCAGGAAAACAACAATGAGATAAAAGTGGATACCTGGCAACTTCAGTGCTTCCTCCGAAGTGCATACATGTTGGACACCAGGCACCAACATCTAAGGGCATGCCTCATAGGCACCAGACACACCCTTTAACATCTACCTGAACCACCAGATCAAAGTGTTAGATATATTGTCCATAACACTCACCCAATATCTGGATTAGTGGTGCTGGAAAAGCACAGCATATCAGGCAGCATCCGAGGAGCAGTATCTTTACACCAAAGTGTCAGCCCTGTACTCAAATAAAGGTGTGATCAGAAGGCATAGTGCTACCAACTGGGAAAATGTATGCTCCTGTGATGTTACTTATGTCAAGTCTATATCTCCAGCTTTGTGAATATGTCAACATTCTCAACATCCTGAACCATTCTCACAAATATTGGTAAATGCAAGGAAAACAATCACACAATGAAACTCATGCATTGAAGACGTCAAGGCAAAGACAAAATGAGGCATTAAAATAAAGACAATCCACTGTAAATACTGCAAATCTGAAATAAAATCTGGAATGTGCTGGAGAAACTGAGCATGTACCTCAGCATCTATGAAAATAGAGTTAATGAGATTAACATTTCGAGTCCAGTATGGCTCTACTGGGCATGTAATGGGTCTTATGCTGCTGATAAAGTGGGGGTGGGGGGAGAGGTTGGTGGGGGGAAGGGCTTGTCATCCTCCAGAAGTATTGTCCTTTCAATCCCTCAAAACATTCTCAAGTCACACCAATAGTGCTCTTTTTATCCCCTTGTTATCAAAAACAGCAAAAAAAAATTGCAAGCAGCAGAAGATTACACATTACTCTTCAGGCATTGACACACAAAAGGTGCACTGGAGATAAACCGAAGCATAAAAGGCTTGGCCATTGGTGAAGGGGAAATGGAGATTTCCAAGCTACCTTGTGACAGAATTAAATATAACACAGGCACATGGCAGACACCACTCACCCACCTTGACTTGATATCAGCAGTCATTGAAATATGATGATCTGCACTAAGATGACACAGGCCCTCTCAGCTTGTCAGCTTCATGTCTATCTCTTAGGAGATGTGCTGGTTAAGGAAGAGGAGAAGAAAATCTCCCCAGAGGAGGACACTCACTCTGTGGATGCACTACTACAGAATTTATATATTACCCACCAGATCAGATATGTATACCTCCGTGAGTCTGTTAATATTTAGTGAGTTGTCACACTGCTGTCCAAACCACAGGTGAGCAGAAGCAGGTAACAGAGACAGGGGCACTAATGGAGAACCACCATCAAATGATGCTGGGGCCTACAACAGCTTCTGACTGAGCCCACAAGTGGGCTATTCTGTAACAGCAGCAGAAGATGTGAGTGGTTCTCTGACCCTTTCCAGATATATTGTACAATTGGAGAGAAATTGGAGGAGTCTGCCTGCAACATGAGAGTCACAATGTCTCAGACCTTCATACTGATGTTTACATCCACAGAAAGAATGGGCATCTGCATGGAGTATCATGAGAGGCCATTGTGCATGCTGGTAATCATGGCCTGCACACCCAATCTGTCTGCTTAAACAAGATGGAGGAAAACCTCACTGTGGCCATTCACTGAAGTATGGCAAAGTATTTTCAACTCTTGGTTAATAGGGAGTTGTGGGAGTGTTCTGAGAAGGAAGGTGGAGGATAATCTAAATGTACTTCTTCTATCATTGCCATAGGACCCCCATCTCCATTCTGGTAACAGGTACCATATTGCCTCTTGCCTTCATAACTGATACTGCCTCTGAACAGAGATTATTCATTCTGTCTAATGATGGCTATGTAACTGTTGTCAGTTGTCAGAAAAAGTTATCTGGTTCACTAATGTCCTTTAGAGAAGGAAACTGCCATCCTTATCTGGTGTGGCCTACATGTGAATCCAGACCCATCGCAATTTGGTTGACTCTCAACTGCCTTCTGGGCAATTAGGAATGGATAGTAAATGTTGGTCTATCCAGTGATACCCTTATACCATGAATGAATTTTTTTAAAAAAGGTGTAGCTGGGTCTTCACCAGCTTTAAAATCTGGCAACCATTGGTGAAGAGCATCTGAGCTGTCAGAGTGGGAAATCACATTCCATAGGAGCAATTAAAAAAAGGAGGCTAAAGAATTCCAAAACATTGACTATCTTTTCCATCCAGAGCTGCTGCCAGACCCAGATGGAGGTGGGTACTGCAGATGCTGGAGATCAGAGTCAAGATTAGAGTGGTACTGAAGAAGTATAGCAGGTCAGGCAGCATCTGAGGAGGAGGAAACATTGACGTTTTGGGCAAAAGTCCTTTATCAGAAAGGGTTCCATGCAGCCATCTGTTGACATTGCTATCACAGAATGAAGATTTGTCACAGCACCCAGTTTATCTGCATGAAAATGTCTGATGATCTTTCTCTGTGTGTATAGCAGTTGAATTTTGATGTAGTGGATTTCATTTTGGTTGATATCTTTGGATGACATAAAAGCACTTTAATTTCAATTTTTTTCCAATCTACAACTCCCTGAACCTATAATAATCCAGTCAGTTCAGGAAATCCGATTGTCATCAGTGGAAAGTGCACATGTAAATGTGACACTCTTCACCTATGTTTGAGATATTGTCTTTTGCAAGCTGGATATCTTTAGTCATCTCCAACCCCCTCCACTCACTGTATGGAGCAGCAGGTTGTTGCCTCTCCTGTTAACACTGCTCCTATTGCTGTTACTACTACTGCTCCTCTTCATCCTTATCTGAGGACTAAGGCAGAGATAAAGAAGTGGTATACATGCTGCTATAAGACAAAAAGAAAAATCAAGGTAGTAGAATTGATCTCCAGAATTCTGGAGATGACTTTCAAAAACATTATTCTGAGTACAAGCTGTTCACTTAGGCAAGAATACAGGTGCCAGATAAAACAGTTTAAAACCTTCTTTGCCCATTACTTGCTTAGTCCAGTCATTTCTTTGAATTGGTAGCTCCCAGAAATCCAGGAGACCTTCCAGCCCTGAGTGAAAGTCAAAATCCTGGTTTAAAATTGCAGGTAATAAAAACTTAATATATTTAATTTTCAGGCTGCCCAGTCCAATGAAAGGTATCTTGTGTTCTGAAGTACCTGCTTAGATTAAAGGTGAAAGTATGACTGAACCTTGCTCAATTGCTTATGATGTTATTCTGAAACACATGCTGTGTATATAGTCAATTGAGCTAACTAGTCCTGGACTAATGGATAGATCATTCAAATAGCAAAAAATATCTATCAACTCTGGGAAATCTCATCAGTATTCAAATGTATTCAATATTCAGTGGAATTAGAGACCAAGGGCATCCAAATTCATCCTCAGCCTTTGTGGTGTTAACTGGTATCAGCATGGATGGCAGAGGGGAAACTACACTTGATCTTACCAAGCATGACACTGAATTATAAGGCTATTGAGTCATATTGCTCCCAGATAGCCTTTGCTGGAAATTTGTATGAGTGGATACATAGGAGGTGGAGACAAGATAGAACTTAACTGTGATGCCTGGTTGTCAAACAGCTTAGCACAATTTTCTGGCAAAAGGTCACTACCTTAGCAAAAGATAGGAAGGGAAGAGAGCAAATAGGTGAGAAAGAGAAAGAGTATTCCATTTTTTAAAAAATAGTAAAACTTTTGCCAATACACACTAAATTTGATCTCCCCTTCACTGGAAGATCATAGCTCTGTCTCTACAAGCCAGCGCGTGTGCTGGACTGTATCAAATTAGAATTTGATGCATGTGCTGTGCTTTACAGCTGGACAGGACCATTTACAAAAGTGTGATTCCAATCCATTTATTTTAGAGGCAGATTTGAGCTGGAGGTGGGAATTTTACTGGATGCTAAACATCGGAATAAATAAATTCGAAACATCTGTGCACCTGAACCTACAACTGATGCGTAAATGGACACAATATATTTACTGAACCATTTTTGTCATGGATTATTAAGATTTTCAGTTATAATTACATTTTAACTCTGGTTTCAAAAACCTCTCGTCAAAATCTTGTACTCTCGTTTGCTGCTAAACGAAGATGCTGAAAATTAATTCTATTTGATTTTGATTTAATATCTACAACAATTAAGTCAATGAAAATGTATTGCTCTTGTCGCGTAATGAAAAAGCCATGATGAGTTGAAACTGGGGGGAACAATTAAACAATTCAATTTGCAAAGACGAAGCATGTATTTCATACGTTTGGTACTTTGCTATTAGATGGCTACATTCTGATTAAATTATAGCTTCGAGCAAACCCTAAACAGCACAATATTTCTAACATGCTGATAGTCATTCAGTGAGAAAGGTAAAAATAACAGCTGAGTTATAAACTAGTGGTCTGTAGTGATGACATCATAAATTATTTAAAAAGGGCATATTCAGTATGACCATAAAGCCATCAATCATAACAGATGCTGATGACAAAAAACAGCTTCAGTCACTTCCTATCAACACTGAGAACAATTCTATCTTGCAGGTGGCTGTGAAGTGCCAGGGTGACCCAATGTCACTTGCATTGTGTTTCTACCCTTTGAACAGTGAGAATAGTTCTTCTCAATCTTAGAATCGAATGAGTAAATAAATTCTCAGCTCACCCATATATTCTTTCAGAGTACATACTTCAATTTCTCTAACAATGGGAAAAACAGAGAAGCAAAAATCTCTTTAAGAGTATGGATGAATTTTTTATGGAATGTGAGGATTGAGCTACAAAAAGTTTTTTCTTTGTGCCTGCGTTTGTAATGGTCAGAGTCAGCACTGACAGGACTCCCTGGGGACTCAGTGTTTTTAAATACAATTTGCTAACCTCCAGATATTCGGTCTATAAGTCACATAATTTGTTTTATTGGAAAAAGCATAAATACCCTCACATATTTAAGCATCAGCACAAGTATGCATCCTACTGTATTGATGTAAAATGCTTTCAGCATTTATTGTGTATTTTAACCTTATTTACAAATATAATAAACATTAACTACTTCAACAAGATATAAAAGATGTTTTCACCAGGGATATGTAATACATTTCAGTGGAGATTATGATTCTAGATAATATAAATAGCAGAACATTGATGTTATCAGTAATGAGCATTCTCATCAGTACCTTCTCCCCCATCCAAGAATTATCTTAACAAAGCAGAGCATTCAAAATGAAATGGTTTGCCAACACCTAGTTATAACTTATAGAAATATTGACAAAGGATGAAACACAATGCACTATTTCAAAAATTCCTTATGTATCACTGTAAAACAGTAATATTCTTTGAAAAGGTAACCACCAATTCAATGATTCAAGACAGTAATAAAAAGTTTATTGCACTTGTAACCTAGAAAGTGATCATTCAGGCATATGGGTGTGACAAAGATGATAGGGTGCTACCAGGCAGCAACCTGTGGTCTCCATCATACTCGGAAGGTTCACTAAGAGCTCGAAAGGTTAATAAGGTAAAAAAATCTAACCGTATTTCTCTACTTAAAAGCATTTGGTCGGACCTCTCTTTCAAGTTAGCTTTGCTTTGAGAACATTTGTGTATTAATGCTCTAAAATTGAGGCAATCAACATATGGTAGCCTTTATCACTGTGTGTATACTGGAGAAAATCTTATTATTTTATATCTATGATGCTCATCTCATTTTAATCCACATATCGATTCACTCCATTAATGCCCACAGGAATTAGTTGGATCATAATTGGAAATTATTGAATTTGCTTCTGCTATTTCTGTTAAATAGTACACTATTTTTCAAATTACTCTTAAACACAGTTGTGATAACAATTAAAAATAGTACATCTTGAAGAACTTCTAAATGGAGGCATTTTCAAAATTGCAATGAAGTAGCAAATTCATTTGATTGGTAAAAAGCAAAATCTAGCTCAATCATCTGGTAATTTCCATTTGAAATTATCTTAAAATGGAATGCAGCTTTCAGCTGGAAATCAAGTAATCCTTACTCTTGGTGAGATTGTCACTATAAATAGTGTTATAATCCTTTAGAAAATCACTCTTGCCACCCAAAAAAGTGATAAAAGGCCATCTTACATTGCAAAGCATATTAAGAAGTTTCTGGGTGGCACAGAATTACAGGCAAGAAAATGTGTTCACTTACAGAACAATAATATTGGAAGCATTACTTTGGGGGTCAGCTCTGTCAACAGTTTTCAGTGGTGCAGTTACCTAAAAAAATCAGTTCAGATTAAAACATATGTGCTGTCTTACCCAAAATTCATTGCTGCTAATTAGTAGCAGTTGGGACTTTTCTACCAGTCATTATTTCTACACAGAGCTGCCAAATGTTACCAACTGCTACAGATTCACCAAGCGCAAAGTATCCAGCTGCCCACCACCCGCCATAACAGCATGTCTGTTTGCTGCTTCCTGTCATCTTTAAACACCTGTGAAGAAAAACATCCACTGGGCAAATACATCTTTCTCCTTTCAGTCTCTAATTATGCAGAAATACCTGCTACAGATAGCATTGCAGCAAACTCGTTCATTCAATTCTACCACCACAGGCAAAATTTGTAATAAATCATTTTCACTGTTACCTCCCAGTTGAAATCAATGTATGCATTATAGATTTTGTAGTTCTGAGGGCGCTTTATGAGTAACAGGTCAGAAATAATAACACAATTCAGGATGTCAATAAAGATGTCTGTTTAAAATAAGAGGGAAGGAAAAGTGTCTTTGAGATTCAGCAAAAATATAAGAAGAATGCCACAACTTTGATTAATAATTGATTAAATAAACTGTTCACACATCAAAGACAGGAAGAAGAGCTGCTTGGCTGAAAGGCTAGACTGCTAAATGGCACTTTGTTGTCTTAAATGTTTCTCAGATCAGTAGCTTTACATATTGAGTCCTGCATTAATGCTGAAGGTTGCAAGAAATGGATACTAAGTACAAACATCTCTATATATTAGCAACAAACAAAATGAACATTTGCCAGGTTAGATACAGATTCTATGAAGTTTTTACATAAAAGTAAATAGGATATGAAAAAGGTATGTGATCATTCCTGAACAGATAATGATAAAGCCAGAGGGTACAGCATAGCACATTTAGCTCAATTAATTGCATAAGTATGTTTAAAAATTTTACTGAGTATAACTCACCAAATTTACATGCTAGGTCAAATCCTTAACCTATAAACTCGCATAAAGTTTGTATTCCAATTATTCTGTCTTTATACTTGTGCTTCAGTGCCTGTTTCCAAGTGGTAGGATACAGCAAGAAAGAGTTGAAGCTAATCTATGAAAATGTCTTAAATTTAAAAATCGTAATTCAAAATATGCTATCATATTGGTTCCAGTTATACTGCAGCAGGCTTGAAGCCTAAACAAGTCCTGTTTGTGACATTGTACCCAATAAACCGACCCAAACTAAGCTGGGTCTTAGCAAACTACTTGAGTGAGCCGCCAGTGCCTGTCATCCTCTGCACATTATGTTGATGCTCTTGGCTACATATCAGCAACTGGCTGCAGGGAAATACCAGAATAGGGATTCCACCAATAATATGATGTGTCTGGACAATGATTGTGGCGTCAGAAGCAACCCTGCTCTTCTGTGGAACATTATTTTAAAATTATAGAATTCTAACTTCCTTATTTAAGCAAAGCTTAAGCCATAGAAACTGCTGAAGTATCTTAAGCAGAATAGCCTCACTCTTTATTACCATGTTGGAAACACCACAGACAGGTTTCACTCAATTAATACCTGGAATGGGCAATTATTATAGGAGAAAAGATTGAACAGGCTAAGACCCTAAGCAGTGGAGTTTAGAAGAGTTAGACATGACTTTATTGAAACATGAGCTGAATTTTACCAAATCCTGAACAACATGGGTAATGATGAATCAGTTGGGAAAATATGATGAAATTGGAAAAATATGTTCCTTCCTTCCCCTCAAGATAAAAAATATGATTTGCACCAAGGTTTGAAAAGCAAGATGAGAATCTCTCTAGTGAGCGGTGAGAGACCTATTACATACATTAATACCTCCTTATTACCTAATCTAGCTTAATTTTTATGCATTTTGCTATTCTCCTAAGTGGCAGTAAGAAACTGACCACTTGTTCCTCCAGGCCATCTTGGCCATTAATCCCCAACACATCAGGGCATGTTCTGGAATAGCAACAAACTGATTTCCCAGTGCATGGATGTTGATACTGGACATCCACCAGCCTCACCACATCATCATGGTACATCTCCAACTCACTTAGAATGCAGCTATCCATTTCAATTGTGCACTTTGGAGAAAACTGATACCTTGCATTGGAAAGCAGCTGCCAGGCCACATTGCATGCAGGGACAGGCACCCATCTCATGACTTGGAATAAAGTCATCTCAGGTCTCTTACTGATTGCTCACTCTCCAACTACTATGGTGCTCAAAACATCCCACCTTAAACACCTCCTCAGCTCGCCTTGCCTTTTTCAACATTGCTGCATCATTCGGAACTTACCGTCTCATCATATTCTGCGGTGTCTTGAATCTTAGTATAGGCACAAAGTTAGGAAGCCTATCATGTTTCTCAGCAATGATCAGTCAAGGGGTGGTCATGATGCCTTACAGCACCATACTGCTTAAATGTCAAATCTGTGGGACATTGGAGGTGACGAAGATTACAGATGCTGGAGAGTCAGAGTGGATAAAGAGCAGAACTAGAAAAAACACAGCATCAGAGGAGAAGGGAAGTCAACATTTCAGGTCGGAACCATTTATCAGGACTGGGAGAAGGAAAGGTGGTTGTGAAATAAATAGGACGGGGGTGGGGCTGGGGAAGGTGGGTGGGATGGCAATAGGTGGTTGCAAGTCTTCTGCCTCAGGAGCTTACAACCATACAGCTTTAACATAGAATTCACCAGCTTCCAAACTGACCTATTCCCCACCTCATCCTAGTCCCAGCCCTCTCTCTCTTTCCCCCCTTAACCTGACATCATCTGTCCATCTTCCTTCACACCTATCCATTCCAACCTTCCCATTGACCAAGCACCACTTCCCAACACTTCCCAATAAATAGAAGGAAGGGGGTGGGGCTGGGGGAAAGGTGGGAGGGATGGTGGTAGGTGGATGCAATCTTCCTTCACACCTATCCATTCCACCCTTCCCATTGACCAAGCACCACTTCCCAACACTGCATCCACCTACCACCATCCCACCCACCTTTCCCCCAGCCCCACCCCCTTCCCTCTATTTATTTCGCAACCCGCTTCCCCTACCCCGGTGCTGATGAAGAGTTCCCAATTGAAATGTTGACTCCCTTCCTCTTCTGATGCTTCTTGTCCTGCTGTGCTTTTTCCAGCTCCACCCCTTATCAAATCTACAGGATGTGCCAAAGCTTGGGTGGCAAACATACTGAATGTGTTTCAGCCAAATGGTCATGACTGAATGTCTTAGAAGAGTTAGTTTAGTCAAAGAGCACTGCTGTCAGTTAACAGGTCCCAGCACAGAAAGTGAAGCACATCATCTGAAATTAATCTAATAACTTGGACATGTTATTTGGGTGCTTGTCAGAGGCAGGGTTTCTATATTATTATACTCTGAGGTGTTAGCATAGTCAGTCCTACAGGCCTAGTGCAACTAAGCAGGGAGTTAATGATAAGCTATTTAGGAGCTACACAGAGATCAGTCAGAGGTCTGGTCATTCATCAGTTGGAGTTATCCTTCAAGTACTTCCTTCCAAATGTTGTGGTGAGTAACTCGACTTCTGAAAGCCTGTCCACCATCTACAAGGCACAAGTCAGGAGTGTGATGGAATACTCTCCACTTGCCTGGTTGAGTGCAGTCCTCACTTTCTCCTGGATGAGTGCAGCCTCAACAACAAGTTTGATGCTATCCAGGACAAAGCAACTCACTTGATTGGCATCCACTCCCTCCACCACCGACACTCAGTAGCAGCAATGTGTATAATCTACAAGATGCACTACAGAAATTCACCAACGATCCTCAGACAGCAGCTTCCAAACCTACAACCACTTCCGTCTAGAAAGACAAGGACAGAAAATATATGTGAACACCACCACCTTCAAGTTCCCCTCCAAGCCACTCACCATCCTGACCCGGAAATACATGTTCACTGTCGCTAGGGCAGATGAACTTCAACAGTTCAAGGAGGCAGCTCACCAAACCTTCTCAAGGGCAAGTAAGGGTGAGCAATAAATGCTGGCCCAGCCAGCAACATCACATCCCACAACATGAATAAACTTTTTAAAAGTCAACTGGGAGTAGGCCATGGTCAGTTCTGAACAATAACAAGATGTTATGCTATGTTGGGTATTAAGGAATGAGTACCATTCCCTTTGACAAGGTTTAAACTTGATGTTACTAAGGACAAGTCATCAGTGTAGCTTGATTCTTGTAGCTGCAGTTACTATATCATTCAATCAGACAAGGTGATGATATAAAGAGGTAATACATTTCTAAGCATGAGCTTCTATTTCCAATGAAGTGCTATCTATGCCATCAATGTGTCCTCGGAAGCTTTTATTTTTTGTTTCCCTCACATTATATATGCTATGAAGTTGATTGACCTGTTGCACTGTTGGCCTTTAAATATGTCACCAGTAGCAAACCCCCAGAAGGTGTTGGTATTGCCAAGTATTTCCGCCAATGACGAGTGCAAGTTAGAGTGAGAATGGTGGAATCAAGGCATGGTGCCTATATAATGAGGTCAGCAGCATACAATTGACTGCAATAACTCACTAAAGCTCATGTACTGTAATTCTCAATTAAATTCCCTTAAAGTAACACAGAGTTGATATTTCTTTTTGAAAAAATTAACCTATAAACTTCATGAGAGGTCTTACCAAGGTAAACATGGAGAAGATATTACATCATTAGGGAAACGTGGAGTCATTGTTTTAAAATATAGAGTTGCCTATTTTAAACAGATATAAAGTGATTATTTTTCTCCCAGAGGGTCATGTGTCTTTGGAAACCTCTTAAAAGACAATGGCAGCAGTGTCTTTGAATATTTTTAAGGGAGAAGAGGATAGGTTCTTGATAAGGAAAGAGGTGAAAAGTTATTAAGAGTAGGCAGAAATGTGAATTTGAATTTACAACCAGCTCAACCATGATCTTATTAAATGGCAGAGCAGGTTTGAGGAGCAGCACAGTGTACTGTTACTCCTTATTCAAACATATGCTTGCATGAAACACAGCGATGTCCAGTTTGGTAAAGGGAGCCTAAAGGGTCTTCATTTCAACACATCAGAGACCTATTGCTTACTTTGGGTGGCATGCCATTGGTGACCAGAAAATAGTGCTTTCAGCTATTGGATTGGTTATCTTTCAGGCATTCATTGGACAAGGGAGGGTGGTATTGGAAATTGATCCATGTTGTACTGGAGGTTTAATTTCTGTCCTTTTTTCCTTAAAATATGCAGGACAAAAGTCATACCAAATTATTTTGAGACAAGTTTGCCTCTGTCAACCTAGGAACATGCAATTCATTGCTTCCAGTGGTGTCAGTCATGTATCAAAGTTGCTACCAAGAAAATGTTTTGAAGTAAATATTACTACATAAGTAATAATCTGAAGTTAGTGGTTGAAATTAGTGAAATTAGTGACTGACTGCTATCCTTCCAGTTTAAATAGGTGCCAGACATTGTTTAAATTGTGATATATCCCACATATGATTGAATAATAGACAGTATACAATAGTAAATTTGTAAAATGTATTTCCAAAAGTTTAACTCAACACATAACTTACAAATATATTCCACATTTTTAATTATAGTAGCTGTAGAAAGAGAACAACAACAGATTAAAGTTACCTAGTTTCAACAGCTTGGTGTATTGAAAGGAATGTGGGGTTTGCTGATGAAGAAATCTGTTTGCCCTGTGCTTTTGGAATTCAGCTGAATCAGGAACCAGAAGTCCTAATCACCAGTGCTTTGGGGTTATTCTCTACCATCTTGTTTGTCCGTCTTTTTTCCACCTGACAGATTGTGTAAATTTAGTGATGGTGAAAGGGAGATTTGAGGACATCGAATCTCTCAGACTGACTGCTATCTTTCCAGTTTAAGTAGGTGCCGGACATCACTTGTTTACATTGTGATACATCCCACATATGATTGAATAACTAGCTTGATGTATGAGCACATTATATATTCTGAGTGTAAGATTAGTTGCATGTAAGGCGATGATTCCAACAGCGAATCAGTTTATTCAGCAAATACATGAAAATGATTAGATTTTAGGCATAGAAATGTGCAAGAAATCAATCAAATATTCTTGTTTTTTAGAATATTGTCCTATGATGAATATGGCCTGGATTTTCTTCTTTGTCAGAATTCTGCCTGGAACTCTAGTGGGCTGAGGTTGCACTGTCAGTATTTAACAAGGCAGCTTGCGAGCTGGGGAACAAATAAGAGATCATTCCCATGATACCACTTTTTTAGGAAGATCCATCACAATGAAATGCTGTTCAGACACTGAACGGGACAACAGTGGACCTTGCCCGGGGATCAAGGGTTCTGAGGGAGAAGTGCTGTGTAACAAGAGCTATTGAACAATCAACAGCTCCACAGAAATGTATACAATGGGGAAGCAATGTTGGGAGTGTGACACCCATCCAAACTCAAGGAGCATCACTGGAGTCCAGGCCACAAGGGAGTGGTGGAAAAATGGTTCTCACCGTATCAGTGTTAGGAGGGAGATGATTCAAAAGAAAATGAGGAGAGAGTTTTCAGGACCCACCCCCATCCAGCTGATCCAAAGTTCTTCAATCACACAGTGAATGCCTTTGGCATTAACATCCCTGACTATGAGAGCCCACAAAGGTTTGTTGTTGCGATTTCCCCTCTCCTCCCCCACCACAATGACAAGATGAGATGCTAGATTCGGCACGAATTTCATACACAAGGGCTTCAATTGGCAGCAGGATATCTGTAATAACACAGGAAGCCTGATTGGAAGGGAATATAATTTATTGTTGAATTCTAAAATGGAGCCACTACTTGTGGCACAGTGTCTCAGAGGTTAGCACTGCTGCCTCACAGTGCCAGGGAGTCATGTTCAGTTGCAGCCTCAGGTGACTGCCTGTGTGGAGTGGGCACATTCTCCCTGTGTCTGTGCGGGTTTGTTCCCACAGTCCAAAGATCCCACATCCCTAAATTGACTTGGGATGTCCAGGATAGGTAGATTAACCGTGGAAAATACAGGAATAGGATGATGGGTGTGGGTCTGTTTGGGATGTTCTTCAGAGGGTTGGTATAGACTTGATGGGTCAAGTGGCCTGCTTCCAATTGTAGGGATTCTATGATTCTACATAGGCCAGTCCCAGCCCAGGCTAGGAAGTTGTTCAGGCCCATCCCTAAGTCTGCTTTATAAAGGGCTCAGTTGAAGAGTTCCAAAAAGGTAGGCCATTGCCTGTTACCAAAAAAACTCTTAATTGATGAAAAGATTAATTAGTGATTTCCCCATAGGCCTAGTAAGGGTTATCAGAGTGTCTGATTCTTTCAGTGACAGTCCTGATGTATGCTCTAGCTTGAATGTAACTTGAGCTGGGCCCTCAGTGACCTGTCTGCACTGGAGAGCAATGACCTGAAGAAAAGGAGAGAATATGCATTGCAGACCTCAGAAAATCAAGTCAGTGGAAAAGGGACCCTTTTCTCATGACAGTTAAAGATCACACTGTAATTGATTGCAGTCAAGAGGAGAACTTAAAATGAGAAAGGGCTCTCCTCCAGTCCTGAGTAATTCCGGATTCCAGTATTAAAAAGGCATTACAACTATCCAGATTTGTTATGGCAAAAATATTGAAAAATATAATAACCAAACTCCAGCCATCATTATTGCCAATTTTAATCTATTCAAATTTGAAAAATCTCAAAGCAGCTTCGTTCAGTAAAGATATAAAAAGCAAATCCCTCTACCAAATTTCCACCAACAGCATGCCCTGAATATATACAAACATCATGCAGTTTAATAATTTTCCTTATTACATCAAGTTTATGCCATGAACTGATACAAACAAGTTAAGAACAGGAGCAGGCAACTTGGCCATTCAGGCATGCTGTACCATTCAATAATATCATAGCCTAGACAGCTTAGGACTGTATCCTCTACAGTTTAGAAGAGTCAGGTGTGAATTAATTTAAAAGTATAAAATCTGAGGGGACATAACCAGGGGATTTGAAAGGGATGTTTTTTTTGCGGGAGAATTGAGAACTAGGGGTAATAACTTAAAAGTAAGATGTTATCCATTTAAGACAGGGATGAGAATGGTTTTCTCTCTCAAACAGTTGTGACTCTTTGGAATTCCCTTCCTCGAAAGGACTGCTAAGTCTGCACTGACAAAATCTACTCTAAATCTCTAATAGTCCTACCTTCCAGCACTTAGCCTATAGATTTGAATGTCATTGCATTTCAAGTGTTCATCCAAGTACTTTTTTAAAGTGATGAGGTTCCTAACCCAGATAGTATATTCCAGATTCTCACCACCTCAGGATGAAAATGTTTTTCTCCAAATCCCGTCTAAACCATTCACCTTTCACCTTACTGACCCTTCAGCTAAGGGAATAGCTGCATTTTATCATACTGTCTATGCCCGTCATATCATTCAAAACCTTAATCAGGTCTACTTACAGCCTTTTCTGCTCTAAAGAAAATAGCCTGAGCTTATGTAGCCTCACTTCATGACTGAACTGCTTCATCCAGGGCAATATCCTGCCGTGGGCAGCACGGTGGCACAGTGGTTAGCACTGCTGCCTCACAGCGCCTGAGACCCGGGTTCATTTCCCGACTCAGGTGACTGACTGTGCGGAGTTTGCACGTTCTCTGCGTGGGTTTCCTCCAGGTGCTCCGGTTTCCTCCTACAGTCCAAAGATGTGCGGGTCAGGTGAATTGGCCATGCTAAATTGCCCGTAGTGTTAGGTAAGGGGTAAATGTAGGGGTATGGGTGGGTTGTGGGTCGGTGTGGACTTGTTGGGCCGAAGGGCCTGTTTCCACACTGTAAGTAATCTAATCTAATCTAAATCTCTTCTGCACCCCCTCCATTGCAATCACACCCTTTTGATTGTGTGGCGATCAGAAATGCACACAGTACTGCTGCGATGGTGTAACCAAAGTTTAGTACAACTCCAATGTAACCTTTCCACTCTAATCTGTTCCATGACCAATAAAAGTAAATGTTCACCAACCTATTAACCTGTCCTGCCAACTTCAGGGATCTGTGGACAAGTTCCCCAAGATCATTCTATTCTTCTAAGCTTCCTTGAGTCCTGTTATTCGTTAAATACTGCTTACCTTGTTACTTCTTCCAAAGTGCATCATCACACATTTATCAGAGTTAACTTCCAACTGCCAATGATCTTCCCATCTGATCTAAACATATCCTCTTATAACCTAAAACATATTCCTCATTGTCAAGAACCGAGACAATTTTTGTGTCACCTGCAAAATTGCTTATCTCACAACATTTCTTCTATATTGTTTATATATATGTCACGATCAATAATGCACCCAGCACTGATCCATGTGGTATGCCATTGGGCACCAGTCACACAAACAGTCTTCTACCACCATCCTCTGTGTCTACCACTACATCTATTTTGATACAATTTGCCAGGTTACCCTGAATCCCATATGCTTTCACTTTTTTTTAAATCAGTCTCCAAGTGGGACCTTGTCAAAGGCTTTGATGAAATCTCTAAAAAGGAAAGGAAGGGCAAAGAAACCCACAACTCCCTGGATGGAAAAAATAGATAGGAAATTAAAATTAATAAGAAAATGTTTGATAATAATGCATGTCAGGTAGGAAATACTAACAGGAAATACATAGAGAAAACCAAGACAGATGCAGAAGGTTCAGAGGGGAGTTGAAAAGGCATACTGGAGATGCAAAAAGAAATTATGAGGAAAAACTAGTAGCCAACGTAAAATTAGAATCCTAAAGTATTTTATAAACAAATCAGTAATAGAAGTGTGGTAAATGGCATAAAGTTGAATAGGTAAAATAAAAGGGGATTTGCACAAAGAAGTAAGTGACATGGCTGAGGTGCTAAATGGACATTTTAAGACTGCCTTTACTGAGGAGATAGATATTATCTAGGCCATGGTGACAGAAAGAAGCTCTGTCATTAGAAGGGTAAGGAGGAACTGTTGAGCTTGCAGTTGACACTTAAAATTGACACAGCACTGGAATTAGCTGAGATGTGTCCAGGGAAAATTTCAAGGGTGTTGACCATAATTTTTCAGTCTCTTATAGGTTCAGATAGGGGGCAAAGGGCTGGAGAATGACTGAAATGATGTCTTTGTTCAAAAAAATGTTGTGACAACAGATTTGTGAGAAGTGTAAGAATTTATGATTGGCAAGGGACAGTAACAGTGTGAATACAAACTTGACTAGAAAATGGGAAACAGTGATCAATGGACATTTTGCATCACACTGGAGGAAGCTTGTAGTGGAACTCCTGAAAGGCCAGTATTACCTCTTGCTTTTCCTGATCCATATTAATGATCTAAATCTTGCTGTGCAGAGGACAATTTCAAAATTTGCTGCTGATACTAAACTTTGAAGTATAATAAACTATGAGGAGGACAATATAAAACTCCAAAAACACATTAACAAGTTAGTGGTATGGATTGATTGATGGCAGATGAAGTTCAATGCAGAAAGGTATAAGATAATACATTTTTTGGGGCAGAACGTGAACAGACAATATCTCCCATACAGATGCAGGAGCATAGGAACCTTGGTGTATATATGCATAGGTCACTGAAAGTAGAAAAATAGAATAAAATATACACTTTATTTAAAGGGCACAAGAGTACAAGAGCAAGAAGGTCATGCTGTAATTATTCAAGATAATTGTTAAACTTCAGCTGAGTATATGCACAGTTCAGGGAACCACTTTATAGGAAGGATGTGAGCACATTGGAGAGAGTACAGAAGGGATTTATCAAAAATGGTTCCAGGGATGAAACTTCAATTGTGGGGCAAGACTGGAGAGGTTGGGACTATTATCATAGAAACAAAGAATAGGAGCAGGAGTAGGCCCTCCAGCCCTTTGAGTCTGTTCTACCATTCATAACGATCTTGGCTGATCATCCAACTCAATAACCTGTTCCCACCTTTCCCCCAAAAATATTTGATCCAAATAGGCCTAAGTACAATATCTAACTTTTTCCCTGTTTTGGCCTCATCTGCTTTCTGTGGCAGCAAATTCCACAGACTTGCCACTCTCTGGACTAAGAAACTTCTCCTCATCGCAGTCCTAAATGGTTTCTCCTGTTTCCTTCGACTGTGAATGGAACATCCTTTCTGCATTTACCCCATCTTGTGTTGTTCTATGGAACCCATCCTTAATCTTCCAAACTTCAGCAAATATAATGATAATCATACATAATTGACCTCTCCTCATACATCAGTCCTTCCATCCCAAGAATTTGTCCGGTAAATCTTTGCTGCACTCCCTCTATAGCAACTATATCCTTCCTTAGATAAGACACACTATTCCAGATGTGGTCTCACCAAAGTACTGTCATATTGCAGCAAAACATCCCTTCTCCTCTGTTCAAATCCTCTAACTACGAAGGTCAATTTGCTTTCTTCACCACCTGTTGCAGCTGAAGGCTTACTTTCGGTGCTCCAAGTCTCACTTAACATTCCTCTCTCAATTTAGTACCATTCAGATAATAACTTGTTTTTCTATTTTTGCCAGCAAAGTGGACAATCTCACATGTATCCACACCATACTGCATCTGCTACTCACTCAGCAACTTTGCATCCTCCTCACAGCTCACCCTCCCACCAGCTCTGAGTCCTTGCAGAGAAGAGGCTAAGAGGAAATTTGACAGAAATTTTCAATATCGTGAAGGGTCTCGACAGATCAGATAGAAAGACACTGAAAATGTCACACTGTAAAAGGGTTGAGAATGAAAAGATAAAACAAGGGTTTTCACATGACTTGTTTGGATCTGGAATGCACTGCCTGGAATTGTGGTGCACACAGAACCAATTGAAATATTCAAGGGGGCATTGAATGATTATTTGAATATTAACAGAGTGCAATGGAATGGGGGAAAAATAGGAGAATGACACTAAGTCATAATGCTCTTTTGGAGAGCTGGTGCAGAGACAGTGGGCTGACTGGTCTCCTTCAGTTTCATAATAATTCTGCGATTCTGTGAAAAGAACAGAATATTGGCCTTACATAATGTATCGTTTTGTTATAATACTTTTATATTTGGCACAAAGCTAGTAAAGCTTCTGAAGTCAGAAATATAAATGCTTATAGTTTTCTCTCCTTATCCAAATTCTGATTAAAAGATGTAACTTGAATTTTTGTTTTGTTTTATTATTCTGTTAAGTATTCTTTTATAGATAAAGAATTCAATGTAAACTTCTGTCTATCATAGAAAGTGACATAAACAAACCCTCTCAGCCACTTGCATGAGGTGAAATTGAATCATTTAGAGTTCAGGAGCCAAGACCTCCAATCACAACTTCAGTTATGCACAGTTGGACATTAAATATGAAGTTAAGGTTAGTAAATATTATCACTGGTACTGGCAACATAATGCCACACTCAAAAGTCTTTCAATTAAAGCAATGTTTGATAACACATTGCTAAGTTAGTGGAGCTGGTGATAAATTAATTGAAAACAACATTTTCATAATCTCTGCATGGAAGTGGCACCTTCAGGAATGTTAGCTTTTATGCCATTTTGTGCAGCAGGAAAATAGCACTAACATATTGGTGATAATAGGAACACAGGTCTTGATTGTAGGAAGAATGTGTATACACTCAACTTCTGCAGTTAAAAGTTAGGTCGTTAGTTATTCAGTTAGTTAAATGAAGATTAATCAGGCAAAAACAATAAATCGCTTAAACTGAATAACTGAAACATGACTACCAGACATTTTGGGATTTCACTTCTTTCTTTCTCACTTAGATTTTCTGTCGTGGATTTCTTGCAGTTAATTTACTTGATCAGTCAATTTTTCAAGTGTATTATGGTATGTTATACTTGCAGTTCTGTTCAACATAACCTATTTATGTTCCAGTGCCACTTGATAGTCATGAAATTACAATTTGGATTAGATCAATCTGTGTCTGTGACTGATAAGATGTTGTGGTAATTCAGAAATCTCTATTCTTCCCCCAACACTATTTCTCATTGAAGTTATTTGATCAATTTTGAAATATATATGTTAAAGAAAACAGTTCTTTAAATATTAAATGAATGGATGAGCCAAGAGAGAAAATAATTTCACATTCAGTAGCCCTGGATAATTAATGTTGACATTTGCAGTGTGCTGGATGTCACAGTGTTTGCTAGGCCATTGTCATTTAAGTTTGCAAAGCTTTATTTGATTTTAAAGTGTAGGAAAGTGGTTTCTGTTCTATGATAACCATTAAGGATTCTAAGTAAGTGAATCAGTTCCATTTTCAAGGAACAAGGTTGTTGAATATAAAGATGACCTGAATTCTATCACTCATTTATAGCAATTTAATAATTTTGTCAAGGAGTAAATGAGGACAGAAAAGGCTTTAAACATTACTTTTCGACTTATCAATTCAGTTGAACAGCAAATGTTTGATGCTGCAGCTGGTTTTAAATTGAAATGATTGTGTCTCTTTTCTTACAGCAACGTATGTACAGTAAATGATGGAAAACACTTTTTTAAATAGAATACATAATTTTAAATCCTAATTCCTACTGACACTATTGTTATCACCACAAAATATTTTCCAAATCGTAAACAAGAAAATTTGGAAATTGTTGTTATTTTAGAAATAAAAAACACTTTTTTGAATTATTCTCATTTCTTTTTCATTTCACTGTATGAATTTTATTTTTTTCTCTCGTCCTGTTCTGTTTTTATTTGCCTCTTTTGTTTCTGCAGTTTCATACCATTACTCCTTAATGCCAATAATTCTTGTGCATGCTGTTTAAGTGTGGAACACAGATAGTTGAATCAGTCTTTAAGATGCACCTATCTTATTTTCATGTTAAGAACTGTTCATGTTAAGAAATGAAAATTTGCATATGTGTACACCTAACAGTGGCACTGCTAATTACAATTGTGCAAAAGGATAATAATGGTTATGCATAAGGCAAAATTGTAATTTTCTTGTATGTAAGATTACACACATTAAACAATAATCATCCCATAAAACTACCTGTTTAACTGAAGATTCTGCACATTTATTTTGTGTATGCTTTAACATCAGTCTTTTACAGATTTTAGGTACTTGTCTAGATGTCACTATACTTCCTTCAGGCCTAATATACCCAAAATAATATAAAGCTGTTCATTCAATAAATTCACGTACAAACTGATTTAATGAATTTATACATTTACAAGAAAAAGCCTAATTAACTTAAGTTATACTCATGTCACCAAATACTCTCAACAGGGTAATCAATACATGTTTGAAGTTACTACACTAAATGCTCAATAATGCATTGCTGCATCTCATCTAGTGCATTTACATTCTATAATACATAGAACACATCTGTAACAAAATCTGAAGGATCATTATTAATGAATGTGATTCAATTTAAGATTTTTAATATTAAAATTTTAATATTTTTGATATAATATTTAATATATCAACTCTGTAGTACAAGATAAAGGACACAAGAAACAATTTTCAGAAACAGGGAAAACATAATTAGGACCAAGAAACACATCCTATTCTGACAGGAGTTGGATTAAATGTTTAAAAATATTATGAGAAAAGGTTTTGTATCCAGAATATTCCATCTAATTTCCAAATACATTGTCCGTTTCATGCAGAGTTTATGATTTTCTGAAGCTTTAATAATATAAAATGGAAATACCAATGAAACAATACATGGAGTCGACAATAAGCTATTTATGAAGAATGCTAAGATATTTTTCTAGGAGAAAATAAAAGTAAACTTTCACTTGCATTCATCTGATGGAGCCACCAATCCACTATAGAATTCACATCATCTTAATTTAATTGAATCAATAAAATAAAACTTAGGCATGTTGCACAATGGCAAGTAACTAATTCCACCAAATAATAAAGATAAAATTTGTCCCCATAGTTTTACAATAAATTTATCTAAGTGGAATTCCCCCCTCATTGATGGGGCAAAAATAACAGAAATAAATATGGAAATACATAAATAGAACATAAAATTCAGAATCACAATATGGAGAAAACTAGTTGCAAATTTCCCTTCAAGTCTAAACAGCAACTTTGGAATCTCACCAGTGAGTGGTAACATCTGTATTTCCATGTATTTGCATTGGATTAACTTACCTTATTTATATTAACTTCCAATTCTCCTCTCCTCCCTGAAAAACAAAATGGTGCCAATATCTAACATCTAAATCAGAACACGTGCATCTCGCCAAATGCTTGTGCTGGCCATCATCCAACTGTGTCTTCGGTTTAATATTCCTATATTCTTGTTGGCCACTATTCTCCATGACCCTTCATCCATGTGAGTTGGCATCAGAAAACCTCCAGCCTCACATCATCTTGTCTGCTGTCCATCCAGCTCACAAACGACTTCAGCCAAACAACGCTTTACTTTGTTACTCATGAAAGCACACAACATGCATGTTTCCAGGAGAAAGTGAGGACTGCAGATGCTGGAGATGAGAGTCAAAAGAGTGCTGTTGGAGAAGCACTTCAGGTCAGGCAGCATCGAAGGGTCGAGAGTGTGGTGCTGGAAAAGCACAGCATGTCAGGCAGCATCTTTGGAACTCAGAGTAGGATTTATACACTTAATGGTGAAGTCCTGGGACTGTTGCGGAACAAAGAGACCTTGGAGTGCACGTTCATAGCTCCTTGAAAGTGGAGTCACAGGCAGATAGGATAGTGAAAAAGGTTTTTGGAATACTTTCTTTATTGGTCAGAGCATTGAGTATAGGAGTTTTGCAGCTGTACAGGACTCTTGATGGGCACTTCTGGAATATTGTGAGGAATTCTGGTCTCCCTCCTTTAGGAAAGATGTTGTGAAACTTGAAAGAGTTCAAAAAAGATTTAAAGGAATGTTGCCAGGGTTGAAGAATTTGAGCTACAGGGAGAGGCTGAATAGGCTGTGGCTGTTTTCCCTGGAGCTTCAGAGGCCAAGGGATGATCTTATAGAGGTTTACAAAATCAGAGAGGCATAATAATCAAGGTCTTCTCCCCAGCGTGGGGGAGTCCAGGACTAGACGGAAGATATATAAGGTGAGAAGAGAACAATTGAAGAGTGACCTAAGGGGGATCTTTTTCACAGAGGGTGATGCATGTATAGAATGAGCTGCCAGAGGAAATAGTGGAGGCTGGTACAATTACAACATTTAAGAGGCATCTGGATGGGTATATGAACCAAAAGGCTTTGGGCTTTGGGCCAAATGCTGGCAAATGGGACTACATTAATTTAAGAAAACAGGTCGGCGTGGACAAGTTGGACTGAAGGGTCTGTTTCCATGCTGTACATCTTTATGACTCCATGATACCTTAGTCCACTCCTCTTCCATTCCCAATAACTCCCCGCATGCCCACTCGACCATCTCATGCAAACACAGAAGTTGGAATACTTGCCCGTTTACTTCCTTCCTCCTCAATATCCAAAACCCCAAAAATACCTTCCAGATGAACAGTGATTTAACTGCTCTTCAGGCAATCTAGTCTACTGTATTCATGGCTCATAATGTGGTCTCCTCTGTGCTGGGGAGACAACACAGACATTAGGTGACAGGTTTGCAAAGCACCTCTACTCATAAACTGGTGAGCTTCCAGTTTCTGTCACTTGAACACATCACCATGTTCCTGTGCCAACATTTCTGTCTCCGGTCTGCTGCAGTGCTTCAGTGAGGCTCAACACAAGCTGGAGAAACAACATTTCATCTTCCACCAGGTACCTTTCAGCTCTCAGTACTCATCATTGATACTGACAGTTTCAGAGTGTGAACACCTTCCTCTATGTTCATTATCCATTTAGCCCCTCACTATCCCCACTGTCCCACACTCCTGTTCTTTTTTGAGTTGCTCCTAGTACAGCCACTTCATTTTCACACTTCCCATTAGCACCCATTCAGAAATTACTTTTCTCCTGGTTCACTATCAGCAATTCCCCTTTTCCCTTTATTGTTTCTGCTTACGTTTCCTTCTCTCTCTCTTCCACCTTCTACTCATTCTTTTTCATCTGTCATATCCCAGCCGCTATCGTCAGCAAAAATGCCACCGTTTCCTAGTTATTTTCAGTACTGACAAAGAGTCACTGGATTTGAATTGTTAACTCTGTTTATCTCTCTGTGGTTGCTGGCAGACCTGCTGAGTTTCTCCAGAAATTTCTGTGTTTATTCTCCCAATGATTAGCCTGGATCTCTTGTTGACTAGTTAGGAAATATTACTACTGCATCATGTTACAAGTCTCTACTCCAATGAGTAATAAAAATGAAGAAGTATGTCAGACTTTGAGTAACAGGATTAAGAAAACGTATTAGATGAACTTGGGCTTCACACATAAATAGATAGCTAAGGTGCTATTTTTGTTGTGTGCCAATGTTTGTGATGAAGTTGTTATTTGTTTTCTTGATATTCCCATCTGTTGTTGGAGGTCTTCTGGAAATGCGGGATTAGTAGCACTCACTACAAGAGATGTTTTGGAATGGAGAAGAGCATTTATGGTAGCCTTCATGACAATTCAGATTGCTGGGGGCATTTCACTGGAACTGAGGTAAACAGCCAAGTTGCAGTTTGACGGTTGGACCTTTATTTGGCTGGAAGAATGAGATGACAATCATTTATGTATGATCATCTCCCTGCTGCCCTCTTTTGCCCCTGTGTCATTGTGTCCTCCATTTGGCCTCTCATGAGTCTGGTCATCAGTTTCCTCATCAGACTCCACCAAATCCTTATTGGCCAGGGCCTGCCCCTCTGCAGTAACACATTAGGTTAAGCACAACAGATCTGTACAATGCTGCACACCCTTGGTGAGGAGGATTAAGGTGCCCTTCTGGAATAATCTAGGCACCTGAATCCTATATTCAGGAGACTTATAGTCAGTGGTAGCTTAGATCACCACATGCCTGATGTTGTTTCTTCTCTGACTTTTCACTGGGATCAGTCACTAACTCGTTGAAGAGCAGCCCCAGTTGCCAAAAGGAAACAACCATGGAGACTATCATTCTGACATCTTTCAATATTGAAACTCCTCACAACTCCTCACAGTCCAAAGATGTGCGGGTCAGGTGAATTGGTCATGCTACATTGCCCGTAGTGTTAGGTGGGGGGTATATGTAGGGGTATGGGTGGGTTGCGCTTCGGCGGGTCGGTGTGGACTTGTTGGGCCGAAGGGCCTGTTTCCATACTGTAAGTAATCTAATCTAAAAAAACTATCCTTTGCAACTATCCAAACATTCCCGGCCTTCCAGGTAGCCATGAGATTGTTGCCCTCTGAATCCTGTCTCTGCAAATCCCAATCTCTCAGTTTCTCCTCGTTAGGTGAGACCATAAAGACCATAAGCTTCAGAAACAGAGTTATGCCATTTGGTCCATAGAATCTGTTCCACCATTCAGTGAGATCACGGTTGATATTATAATCCTCAACTCCACTTCCTGCTTTATCCCCACGACCCCTGACTCCCTTAATGACTAAAAATCAGTTTATGCCATCCTTGAATATACTTAATGACCAAACCTCCACAGTCCTATGTGGTACAGATTACCCCACATTGCCATCTCTGTTTTAAATGGACCACCCCTTCACTCTGAGATTATGTGTTCTGTTCCTAAGCTTTCCTGTGACAGGAACAATCTCTCTGCAGCTACCCTGTCAAGCTACCTTAGAATCTCATTCGTTTCAAAAAGTCTTCTTTCATTCTTCTAAATTCCAACAATTACAGGCCCAACTTACTCAACCTCTCAAATAAAGCAAAGAATTACAGATGCTGGAGATCTGAAATAAAAGCAGAAATTGCTGGAGAAGCTCAGCATTTTGGGGGAAAATGGCAGAGTTAACATTTTAATCTGGTAACTACTAAAATGCAACATTTCACATTTGTCTAAATTAAACTCCATCTATTCCTCAGCCCATTGGTCCAGTTAACCAAGATCCCATTGTACTCTGAGATGATGTTCCTCACTGTCCACAACACCATCTAATGTGGTGTCATCTTTGAACTTACTAACCATACTTCCTATATTCACATCCAAATCATTTATACAAATGACAAAAAGCAATTGACCCAGCATAGATCCTTGCAGCACATCACTGGTCACAGGATTTCAGTCTGAGAAACAATACTCCATCACCACCCTTTGTCTCCTACCTTCAATTCAATGTTCCATCCAATTGGCTAGCTCCCCCTCGATTCTAGAACATAGAACATCGAAAAATACAGCACAGTACAGGCCCTTTGGCCCTCCATATTGTGCTGACCCAAGCCCACCTAACCTACACTAGATCACTATCCTCCATATGCCTATCCAATGCCCATTTAAATGCCCATAAAGAGGGAGAGTCCACCTTTGCTCCTGGCAGGGTATTCCATGAACTCACGACTCGCTGAGTAAAGAATCTACCCCTAACATCTGTCCTATACCTACCTCTCCTTAATTTAAAGCTATGCCCCCTCGTAATAGTTTACTCCATACGTGGAAAAAGGTTCTCATTGTCAATCCTATCTAAACCCCTAATCATCCTGTACACTTCTATCAAGTCACCCCTAAACCTTTTTTCTCCAATGAAAACAGCCCCAAGTGCCTCAGCCTTTCCTCATACGATCTTCCTACCATACCTGGCAACATCCTGGTAAACTTCCTCTGCACCCATTCCAGTGCCTCCACATCCTTCCAATAGTATGGTGACCAAAACTGCACACAATACTCCAGATGTGGCCACACCAGAGTCTTATACAACTGCAACATGACCTCAGGAATCAGGAACTCAATTCCTCTACCAATAAAAGCCAGTACGCCATATGCCTTCTTCACAGCACTATTTATCTGGGTAGCAACTTTCAGAGATCTGTGTACATGGACACCAAGATCCCTCTGCTCAACCACACTACTAAGTATCCGACCATTAGCCCAGTACTCCATCTTCTTGTTACTCTTACTAAAGTGAATCACTTCACACTTACTTACATTGAACTCATTAAACATCATAAGATTCTACATGATCTGACTTTGCTAACTAGTCTACTATGTGGAATCTTATGGAATGCTTTGCTGAAGTCCATATAGACAACATCTACTGCTCTGTCTTCATCAATCTTCATTGTCGCATCTTTGAAGAATTCAATCAAGTTAGTGAGACCCTATTTCCCACTCACAAAGCCATGCTAAGTATTTCCAATCAGTTCTTGCCTGACACTCACAATCCATTCCAACAATGTGTCCACCACGGATGTAAGGCTCACCATTCCCTGGCTTTTCCTTACAGCATTTCTTAAATAATGGCACCACATTAGCCAACCTCTGAAGGATCATCCCACCAGGTGTTGCAACTAAACATTTCCCCCATCCCATCACCTCTCAGACTCATCGCAGTGCACATGCCAGAAGCCCAATTGCATCATGGAGATTCAATCCCAGAGCACTTGCACCTCAGCACTCCTCATGGTAATATGCTCTCAACTTGCAATTCAGCCCTCCTGTAAGGTAATGCTGTCTGACACAACATGACATTTTCAGGTTTTAATGGAATTTAAAAATTCAGACCCTGACACAGAATAAACTACTTTCAAGTTAGCTAGATTGCTCTGATGAACAGGAAACAGACTGTGGCAGCGGCAGTTATCTGTCAATCAACTGAAAGTACTTGGTTCAATTGGTGTTAATTATTGTATTGTGAAGCTGAACTAGTTAGTGACTCATCTAGGCAAGGATCAGTACTAGGTCCATAAGGAATGGTCACAATCCAACAGAATGACTTGAAAGTAGGTCAATTGGGATATTTACAAATATGTTAATAACACCACAACAGAATGTAAGTAGGCTTCAAGAGCCTTGGACAAGCTAAGTGAATAACTAGAATATGACAATGGAATAAAATATGAAGAAACATGAAGTCATTCACTTTGATAGAAAAAACGGAAGTAGAATATTTCTTAAATGACTATAAATAATAAGTACGCTTGTCGAACAGAATCAGGATATCCTTTATTTTCACTTAATCTATTTTTCTATTTCAAGCTATTGTTTTTTTTAAATTTAATCTATTTTTCCTAATCAACTTGTTCAGAGATGTTACTATACATCTCTAAAGTTGGTAGGACTTAAACCATGGCCTCCCAGTCCAAGGGTAGGAGCACTACCACTGTATCACAGGCAGAATCCATGGTATGTATTTTTAATTAACATTTTTTTCCAATCAACCTGTTCAGAAATACTATTACACACCTCTGAAGCAAGTGGAGTTTTAACCACAGCCTCTCAGTCCAGGGATAAGGATACTACACTGCACCACAAGGGGGTCAGGGTATCGTTCCTCATGCCTGATAACAACATGCAGGTGCAGTAAGCTATTAAGACAAGTGGTATGTTGACCTTCATTGCAGGATTTCAGTACAAGCATAATATTGACTTACTGTATTGGTACAAAGTCTTGGTGAGATCTCATTTGAAATATTGTGCACTGTTTCTGTCCCTTTTTAAAAAAAAAAGTACATATTTGTCCAAGAGGAAGTGCAATGGTTATTCAGCAAAATAATTCATGGGATGTGGGATTGTCTTATGAAGAGATTGGGTCTGTAGTTTCAAAGAACAAGGGATGACTTTATTGAAACTTTCGAAAGTTCTGACAGGGCATGACAGGGTAAATATAGATAAGATGTTTCCCGGCTGCTAAGCCTAAAACCAGTGAACATAATTTCAGGATAAGGGATTGGAAATATAAGACTGAAATGAAGAATTTCTTCAGTCAGAGGCAAGTACATGTTTGTATGTCCTACTCTTGAGGGCTATGGAAGCTCATGTTCAAGACAAGATGATAGATTTCTGGGGTTAATGACATCAAAGGATTAGAGTTAATATGGTTAATTATGCCAGACAGTTTACGCTTTCTAAAATATGGTGATGTATAGCTGCGAAGTAGAACATAAAAATAATGTTGATATACATCATACAGAAAAGGTAATACCATTCACAAGGTTTACAATCAGTATAAATTGATTTAAAAATAGAGAAAAGAAGTGCAGCAATCAGCTTTGAAAATTAAAGGTAACAGATAAAATATATGAATGGAAAATTCAAGCAATATAATTCACAAGCACTAATTAACACAATATGGCTAAATACCTCATTATCATTACACCACAGAGCCTCAGACTTTAACTCTAGACTTTCATATTGTCTCCTCCAAGCAGTCTATTCTTGATTAAGATCCATCTTATCTAATCTCTGACATGCACATGTAACCCTAATTTCCTCTGTGCTCATTCATGTGCATATTTTGGCTGCTTTTCTAGACCTATATCCATTATTTCTGTCTAATCCATTTTTCATTGCACCTTTTAAGAACATGAAAACATAAGAGGACCTGATTCCCTTTTCCCCCTCCTTTCATTCACCTAGTCATGCTATCTTTCATTTCTCATCTCTGTGTCCTCCCCACTTTGTCAGTCCCTACCCACATATATGACTCTCCTTTTAATGGTGCTGACAAAGTGGAGACAATTAATATTTTTAATACTGATAAGTATTTTCAGTTTTTATTTAAGGTTTCCAATACCATAGTATTCTGCCTTTCTATAAATCTGGCCGTACCAATTATTTCATCAGAATAGATTAAGGAGGATCTAAAGTCATCCTAACAATTTATATACATGCAGAATTCAATTGGATGTTTGCTGGGTATTTTCTTTCAATAGGGAATAGTGAAGCTGTGGAATATATTGCTGGCTGGTGCGCTGAACACTGACGCACTGTATTCCCTCAGACAGACATGTTTCTGGCAACAGGAGAGTTCACTTCATACAACAATATCCAGTGAAAGAAGTCAGGATAAATGAAATGTCTGAAATAAGTTTCAGTCAGGTCAAGGCATTAGGCTTTTCCATTTTTACCCTTAATAAGGCCAGTTTTGTGGGGGGGGGGGGTTTTGCCACTTTCAGAATGTTGCACAATATCCAATGGGCTAAAAAACTATGTACACATGAAAACTTATAATAGGGCAGGTTGGATGGACTATTGGATCTTGTCATGACTGTCATTTTCAAAAAACTGTCTGAAAGTAAAATGATCTGATGGTAGATGGCACAAGAGTGATCCAACTGTTAAACATTTATCATTACATAGGACAGCGTTCAAGCGCTTTTACAATCGTTATGTTTCACCTTTTGTGGAACCATACAAAGTACAATTGAAAGCTTTGCCCACCCACAGTTTTGAAAAGCTTAGGTCTTGATGTAATAGAGTCATCAATGGTCTCTTGAAAATGCATCTAATATGCTGCTGTTGAGATTTGAATCATGATGTTCAACAAAATAAAAACAGAAAAAAAAATGGTGGTTAACATATCTGTCATCTTTTTGACCCATACTGTATCTGAAATTGCTTTAATACGTTTGTGTCTTGCTGATTACCATTCACAACAATGTCACCCACAGCAAGCCTATAATACACTGGACCTGAAATGTTAACACTGCTTTCTCTCCATAAATGCTGCAAGACTTGATGAGATTTTCCAGCAATTTCTGATTTTGTTCCTCAACTGAGAATTGTTACCAGGAACCGAAATATTCTTGATTACAACAACCTATTCCTGCAACAGTTGAATTTGTTTTCAATTGAAACTGCACAGAAAACAGAAGTCTTTTTTTCTTAATCACATCCCTCTTTTATGTCATTTTTTAAAACTTTTTTTGGTGGATGTTACATTTTACCTCCACAGTTCATTTAGCTAAGTCAGTTAAACAGAGTTTTGGCTTTATTTTTCTCCGATAGCTCTGTCACAGCAAATGTTATTTTAATTTGCATTCAGTTCTGGGTGCCTAGTCCCAAGATTATTTTTTTCATTTCTGAACAATCTTTGTCAGAATCATGCAGTCTGCAATGCTAGCACGCAATGTATTCTTTCATAGCATCATGTCATATTTTCTCCCATTCACCTCGTAAGGGAAGAACTGCCTACCAAGATGCGAAAAAAGGTAAAACATACCTGTATTTTGAATTCACTATGGAACTATTTTCTAATATTGTAAATTAGGTGATAGTGAACCAACAGCCCATTTTACATCTCCCCTAATTGAAATAAAAATCAAGAGAGATGTGAAATGAGCTATCATACAATGATATACATTTTTTATTATTGTACAGGTTCAAAACTTAACTCAAAATAAAACAAAACCAGTGGCAGCAAGAGATCTGAAACAAAAACAGAAAGTGCTAGCGAAACTCTGCTTCTGTGCAAAGAAAACAGAGTTAATATTTCAAGTGCAGTGACCCTTCATCAGAATGTTCTTGCTCTATCTTGCCATTCCTAAAAGAATTACCACTACCAGGATATCCTGAAATTAATTAGCATCCCTGACACCAGCATCATCTTTAAAAGGTCATTGTGTACTTAGGGAGGATATTCCTAGGAGTATGTCCAGTGAAGTTATTTGCATGGAATTGAGAAATAAGAAAGGGAATGATCACCTTATTTGGATTATACTGTGAGCTCCCCAGAAGTCAGCAGGAAATTAAGAAGTAAATTTATTAGGACATTTTATAAGAATGTTAGGGTTGTAATGGTAGGGGATTTTAACTTGCCTAAGATAGACTGGGATTGCATAATGTTAAGGACTTGGATGGAGAGAATTTGTTAAGTGTGTTCAAGATAAACTTTCTTATTCAGTATGTGTATGAACTCACTAGAGAAGGAGCAAAACTTGACCTTCTGTTGGGAAATAAGGCAGGGTAAGTGCCTGAGGTGTCAGTGGGAGAGCACTTAATTGCCAGTGATCATAATTTTATTAGTTTTAAAATAGTTATCAAAAAGGATAGATCTGATGTAAAAGTTAAAGTTCTAAATTGGAGTAAGGTCAATTTGACAGTACTGGGCAAGAACTTTCAAAAGTTGTTTGGGAGAGGCTATTCACAGGTAAAGAGATGGTTGGAAGGTGGGAGGCCTTCAAAAATCAGATAATGTGAGTCCAGAGTCAGTATGATCCTGGTAGTGTGAAGGGAGAGACTGGCAAGTGTAGGGAATGCTGGATGACCAGAGAAATTGAAGCTCTGGTCAAGAAAAAGGAGGCACAGAACTGGGATTGAGTGAAACCTAGAGTAGTATAAAGGCATAAGGAGTATACTTAAAACAGACATGAAATAGCTTTGGAAAATAAGGTTAAGGAGAATCTGAAGAGATTCTACAAATACATTAAGAGCAAAAGAGTAACAATGGAGAGAATCAACCTTTTAAAGATCAGCAAGGCTGTCTATGTGTGGAACTACAGGAGATGGGTGAGATAATAAACGACTATTTCATGTCACTATTTACTGTGTAGACAGGTATGGAAGCTAGGGAATTTGGAGAAATAAATAGTGATACCTTGACAATTGTTCAAATGACAGAGGAGGAGATGCTGGATGTCATAAAACGCATAAAGGTGAATAAATCCTTGGGACCTGATCTGGTGTATCCAAACTTTGTGGGAAGCCGAGGAATTGATTGCTGTGCCCCTTGCTGAGATATTTGTATCATGAATAGCTACAGGTGAGGTACCAAAAGACTAGAGGGTGGCTAATGTGGTGCCATTCTTTCAGAAAGTGTTAAAGAAAAACAAGAGAATTATAAACTGTTGAGCCCAATGTCAGCGGTGGGTAATTTTTTGGAGAGGATTCTGAAGGACAGCATCTACATTTATTTGATAAGACAAGGATTGATTAGTGATAGTCAACATGGCTTTGCACAGGAAATTGTGTCCCACCAACTTGATTGAGTTTTTTGACAAAGAAGATTGATGAAGGTAGAGCAGTGGACGTCGTTTATATGGACATCAGCAAGGTATTTGACAAGATTTTGCCTGGTAGGCTGGTTAACAAGTTTAAATTGCATGGAATCCAGGGAGAGCTAGCAATTTGGATGCAAAATTGACTTGAAGGTGTGAGACAGGGGGTGGTGACAGAGGGTTGTTTTTCAGACTGGAGGCCTGTGAGCAATGGTGTACAATAAGGATCAATGCTGGGTTCAGAGGCTTTTTGTCATTTACATAAATTGATTTGGATTTGGATGTAGGAGAAATTGTTAATAAGTTTGCAGTGATACCAAAGGTGGATCCTGATTTTGATAATGCAAGGTCGTTTCTAGGCTGTAGGAAACCTACTTGCATACCCACACAAAATGGTGTCTTGAATTACCTCTTCACTCATACCATATGGCCATAGCCATAAATACAGTGACCATTCTTTGGAATGGAATTTATTTACATTGGGAGGATTTTATGATAAATTAAGCAGTTATGCATTAATTTTTTAATCCTATGGGAAATACACATAGTTTGGCAAAAGCCTTTTTAGTTTCATTTTGGACAATTTGCAGAAATTGTGTCTTAAACTGATGGGTAAAAGAGTTGGTGCCATGAAAGGAGGTAGTTTAGGACTGTTAAGAAAGAGTTTACTTCAGTATAAGGAGTTTAGTTTAAAAATCCAACCTTCAGAGTGAAAAAGAGAGAATTCTCTCTGTGCTAAGTTTTGCCGTCTCTGGATCTTTTCCCTCCCTAAGGGCATTGTTGGACAACTCGCAGAAGGTGCATTTCAAGAAGGCAGCCCATCACCACCCTCTTAAGGGCAACTGGTGACAGGCAATAAATGTTAGCCAGTCAGCGATGCCCATGTACTGTGAATGAACAAAAATAAAGATAGAGCAAATGAGTGGGCAAAAATCTGGAAAAAGGAGCATAGAGTCTAAGAGCCATAGAGATGTACAGCACTGAAACAGACCCTTCGGTCCAACTTATCCATGCTGATCAGATATCCCACCCCAATCTAGTCCCACCTGCCAACACCCGGCCCATATCCCTCCAAACCCTTCCTTTTCATGTACCCATCCAGATGCTTTTTAAATGTTGCAATTGTACTAGCCTCCACCACTTCCTTTGCCAGCCCATTCCACACATGCACCACTGTCTGCGTGAAAAAGTTGCTCCTTAAGTCTCTTTTATATCTTTCCCCTCTCACCCTAAACCCATGCCCTCTAGTTCTAGACTCCCTTACCCTAGGGAAAAGACCTTATCTATTTACCCTGTCCATACCCCTCATGATTTTGTAAACCTCTCAGCCTCCAATGCTCCTGGGATGTGGGAAAGTGTAAAAACTATCCATTTTGGCAGAAAAAGAAAAAAAGCATAGTCTTTAAAAAATGAGAGGTTGCACAGCTCTGAGATGCAGAGATATTTGGGTGAACTTGTGCATGAATCACAAAAGACTAGTATGCAAGTACAGCAAGTAATGAAGGAAGCTAATAAAATGTTCTGTTTTATTGCAAGGAAAAATGAATTGAAGAACTTGGAGCTGATGCTTCAACTATACTGGGCATGAGTGATGCTGCATCTTGAATACTGTGTGCAGAACTGGTTACTGAGAGGGATGTTAACAAAATGGAAACAGTTCAGATAATTATGAGGAAAGAATGGATAGTTTAGGCCTGTATCCTCAGGATTTGAGAGGAGTCAGGTCATTTAATTGAAACATATCACTTCCTGTGGAACTTGATTGCGTGGATGTTGAAAGGATATTTCCTCTTGTGGGAGAACCTAGGTTTAGAGGTCACAATTTAAAAAGAAGGGGTGGCCCACTTAAATCAGAAATGAGAAAACATATTTTTCTTTCAGAGGGTTGGGAATCTTTCAAATTCTTTTACCTCGAAAGGCAAAGTCTGCAGAATCATTAAATAAATGTAAGGCAGAGATAGGTAGATTCTTGAATACTGAAGGAATGAACGATTTTCCCAGATACACAGGAATGAACAGTCATAGAGCCCTAGAGATTCACAGCATTAAAAAAAGGCTCTTTGGTCCATCATATACACACCCCTCAAAAACAATTGCCTAACTGTTCAAATCCTATTTTCTACCACTTGGACCACCAGAGACATTAACCTCTGCTATTTCTGCAGTTATATTTCCCTCCACACCCGCATCTGCAGTCCGTAGAGACCAGTGCCCTCTGCAACTCTCTTGTAAGGCCCGCGCTCCCCACCACTCCCAGTACCTTCCCTTGCCACTGCAAGAGGTGTAACACCTGCACCCACACCTCCCCCATCACCTCCATCCAAGGCCGCAAAGGATCTTTTCACATTTGGCAGATATTTTTCTCCACATCCACCCACCTCATCTACTGTTACCATTGCTCTTGATGTGGCCCCTTCTACATAGAGGAGACGGGATGCCAACCCTCGGACCATTTCAGGAAACATCTC
The DNA here is from genome assembly GCF_020745735.1 of Hemiscyllium ocellatum. Taxonomy (NCBI): domain Eukaryota; kingdom Metazoa; phylum Chordata; class Chondrichthyes; order Orectolobiformes; family Hemiscylliidae; genus Hemiscyllium; species Hemiscyllium ocellatum. The sequence goes on along the minus strand of NC_083407.1, from coordinate 57,244,990 downwards.
TGGGACACACGTACCAAACATCCCCACCACCCTATCGCTGGCCACTTCAATTCCCCCTCTCACCTCCCCAAGGACATGCAAGTCCTGGGCCTCCTCCACCACCAAATCCAAGCCACCTGCCAACTGGAGAAAGAACACCTCATCTTCTGCATGATATCGATATCAACTTCACTAGTTTCCAAATAGCTCCTCCAATGCTTCAACTCAGCACCATCCTCTTGAACTGTCCTAGCTGTCCATCTTCTTTCAATCCCCTCTATCCTTCCCAACGACCTATCACAATTACCCCCCCCCCACCTATACCCACCTATTGCTCTCCCAGTTCCCTTATATCAGCCCCACTCCCATCCTCCTATTTATCTCTCTGCCCCCTTCCCTCTCCACATTCCTGATGAAGGGCTTATGCCTGAAACATGGACTGTCTTGCTCCTTGCATGCTACCTGACCTGCTGTGCTGTTACAGTGCCACACGTTTTGACTCTGATATTCAGCATCTGCAGTCCTCACTTTCTGCTAGTCGCTGTAACCTTACTGTGAAGCCTCTTCCAAGGATGCCCACCTTGAAGAAGTTCTCCTCCTCTCTCCACAAGGATCTCAGTGAGTCTCTCTCTCACTGCATCCCGCCCCCCGCCCCAGATCATCCCCTCTGCCCTGAACCTCTTCAACAACGTCCTGAAGCAGACTTGCTACTACAGCCTCATCTCCTTCCTCAGCACCCACCTATGCAACTAACGTAACCCGCATGGACTTCAGATTACATTCAGACCATCACAATTTTTACCTGACCGGGAAAACCGCTACCCACAGCAATGGTTCTCCCTCCACAGTCAGCCCTGTCACAGCTCAAGGCTGCACTCTCCCAAACCTCTATCAAGGGGAGATGTTTCTTCCTATCTGCCCTATCCATGCCCCTCATAATTTTATACATCTCAATCATGCTCTATCTCAATCTCTTCACTCTAAGGAAAACAATCTCTGTCCATCCAGTCTTTCATTATAATCTGAGTTGAGATTAAAATAATTTCAGCCATAAACATTTTGAATGATGGAGTAGACTTAAAGGGCTAAGTAGCCTACTCTTATTTCTTATTTCTATGCTTGTTTGTGCCTGTTTTTCATTTTAGATAGACCTCTTTATTTGATTTCGAACACAACATTGTAAAGTTTTCACTTAGAATATTTTCAGTTCACCTAAATGCTCAACTCTCATTGCATGATAATATTGAATATGATTTTTCTACTGACTGTTTTATAAAAAAATTACATCAGTGAGGTGCAATCTTTCATAATCAGTTGGAGAGGTGACTGAAGTTTTTCAATACAAGTTGTTATTTATGGATGTTACAAAGTTTAAGTGTTCAACAGAACCAATATAATATTTAACATGATACAAGTATGGATAGATGCAAATGTTACTATTTAGGATCTACAATTGGATCTCAATACCATGAATGTTAAACATTACAATATACTTTAAATCACTTGTTTAGTGTTAGCAGCAGTATAGTTGTCATGCAAAACTTGCAATTCATATATATTTAGTTATATCTTTGAGCTAACCAGTAGATTTTAATCCACAGTCTGTGGTATCATCACTCAACAGATTTTAATGAGTAACACTTTTGTTTAATAATTTTTGTTCTGTGTTGTAATATATTCAAATCGGATGATTGCTGTGTATTGATACCAGTTCAGAATTTAAAAATGAAATTTATTTTTAAGCTATAGTTGAATTATAAAGTTGAATTATAACTGCAGATAAAATTTAACTAATTTAACTGTAGGGCTCATCAAATAATGATGCAATCCTTCAGGACAAATGTCATAACATGCTTTTTTCTTTATCACTTTGCCATGAACATCCCAGTTCAACGTGAATCCATTCATAGGGTGGACCCCACTGTGGCTGTTTTTTTCTTAATACAGCAAACTTGTGTACTTTTAGGAATGGAATCCTTGAATTTAGGATACAGTGCATAAAATGATACATTTGGGAAGAAATAAGGCCATGATTCAATGGTTGGATTCAGGCAATCTTTGTTCAAGGTTTACTCTCATTGTTTAATGAGCTGATAATAATCTTTCAGTTCAATTACAGCCCTCTAATTTGCTGGCAGTTAGTTATTATTCCATGTGTAGCACATGACTGCTTTCAGCAAATCAAAGCTTCACAGCTAGCATTTTATTCCAACTTGGGTATCTCTACAAGTCATTTATTTTATAACATTCCTGTCCACAAGATTAATATCTTACAAGCGTAAAGCAAACAGCACTCCATTTGTGTAAAGTAACATTTGGAGACAATCGTCACCTTATGTTCATTCACAGCACTGCTACACACGTGCAATATTTAAATAATTTTGTTAATTTTAACAAATAAACAAACACAAGTAGAATGTAGGAAACTGTTAAAATTAGTGAACATTGAAAGAGGACTTTAGAGATTTTACCCTTGACTAAATGTTTTCACCACCATTGTGCAAGGCAAGGTACAAAAAAACATGTTTGTATGCTAGTTGCAGCCTGAATCTAAATCTATCTCATAGCATAACTTGAAGCAGATCTGATAGCAGCTGTATTGTTGAAGTTGGCCAATCTGAACCTGTGACTGGAATGTATCTCAGCAGTAAGGATCATTAATATTCCCAAACAAATTTCTAAATCATTGTCCCTCAAAAACTATTTAGATTATTCGGAAATCTTCCCAGAGGCATGATAAGATTCTTAGCTATTTGTAATCCTGATAGGAAAAGCATCATCTTTGTCATTTAGGAGTCTACTTAGCTATTAAAATTGATTTATTAAAGATTCTTATGTGGATTAAAAGTACAAGTTGGACCTGGTCATCAATCAAATAAAGTTTTTGCTACTTTAATTGTGACAAAAAGCCCTGGAAATTACTGCACTCAATCATAGAAATCATTAATGCTCTCATATAATATTTCTTTCTCTACCATTTTAACTGATGCTTTGTACAATTCAACATCAAACATTTTGAACATTTGTACAACAGTGCAGAAAGCAACCTCCAGCACAGAAATATTCTGCTTATTCAAACTGTATTTTCTAGGACTACACAGGAAATACATAACTTGAAATTCAGTATTATAATTCATACTGGAAAAGTGAAAGAAACAGTTACTGTAAAATATGTAAATTGTGGCTACTCCCTCACACAAATAACCTAAAATGTGCAGCATGTGCATTACTCATTCTCACATTCAAGTGCATTTGGACTCTCAAAGTGGGGATTGGCATGAGTGAAAGACATCAATGAACATTTATTTTTACTGTGGTCTATTGATTAATTAATGGTAAATATTCGAGACAATGAAACCATAAATGCTGACTTCATAAAATACATAACACAACTCCTTATCATGTTTGAAAATTATTCCTAGTGTGAATTAAAATAGGTCAAGAATAAAATAAAACAAGAATTGTTTACATTAATGTAGCTATAGTTGGTATACTGTAACTCCTTTTGTTAAAGAAGCGTCAAATAAGCTATAAATAGTAAGATGTTGTGATGATGTAATCCAAATATCAGTTTTTAAAAGATTACATGGACTAATCTACACATGTGCCTCAAGCATTTGAGCAACATTTTGTGAAGGAAAATGTGCTGGATCTAACAGCTACAATATCGCCCATTCAAGAAGCAGAGAGCTTGGTGGCATTATACATTCTGGAAACTTTCAAAGAGAGGTTCCATGATGCAGTTTGCAAGTGAAAAAAAAACCTTTGCATTTTTTAACTCAGTGAAAGAGAATTTTCAGAGCAATCCCCAATGGACCTTTTCTCTTTCTTTGCAGAGTGTGTGACGTGAAAACCCATCAGATGTCATCTTTACCATTTGTAGAAGATTCCTAGAGAGATTTTGTTGGAATCTACCCTGTGTCTTCAGCAAAGGGAATGCAGCCAGCAACAACTGTTCCAAAGAGAATCCCAGTGCCAGCAGTTAGTGTGTGCAGAATAACATTGGAATCAGTACATCACTCAGGACAATCTATAACTCATTCTGTTTACACAATTATTACTTGACCAATGTACTTTAAAATTTACACTCTGCAGAGATTTTCTTGTTTCTCCTCGGACTTATGTTTGTTAGTTTTTCTTTCAGAAAAGGTTCATACTCCAAATGATCAATAACTTTTGTTTTAGTAATAAACTAGTTATTTGTTGTTGACGAAAGAAACCTGACTGACATGATCTTAATACTGAAATTGACACAGGCCATAACACTAGCCTGGCTAAAATTAAAATTTGTTGTGACCAGTGGAGGAGTGAGATGAGAAAAGGAAACCGTGTACTCCACCAACCTCAAGCATAAGAGTACTTTTATTTGTTTTAGTAACACTAGATAGTACAATACCAGCACAACCCCAAATTTCTTTCAGTAATTGTGTAATATTAAGACACAATTTCCAGCAAGGAATGCCATATATATATACCTGTTGTTCATAGTATTATCAGGCTTTCATTGTGTATCTTATGCAGGTAAGGTAATTTTCTTTGTATTTTCTCATTAAAGACTATCCATCTTGTATTATGGGATTGAGAGTTACTATATGGACAAGACCAATGGATGGGTAACGTCAGTTCAATGTTCTTATAACCACTACAATTCTATTCTGCCTTGCAATCTAACTTCCAAAACTAAAACATGTATATTTTAAAAATCAAATGTTTGTAATAGAATTTCATTTGAGGAGAAATTCACAGCTCTTGCAACACACAAGTCCTGAAAAATTGTCAATGCTATTTATCCCATTCCTGCAGTTAGGCTTTCGTCAATGTATCTAACTCACGCTAGCAAACATTCCATAGTACAGAGACTGCCTTTTAAGAAACATATTTAAAAAATTATTAGTCCTTCTATTGATTTTTTATTGGGATGGATGCAATAACTGAACACTGCTAACCCCAATAGAGTAAAAAATGAATGTTTTATTCACTCAAAGGGAAATGCAACAGTTGGATATTCTGTCAATCATTTTCATAGAGATGTAAACAATTGAATCAATAAGTGTTATGTACAAAATTGCTTGCATCATTCATTGCATTTTTCCAAGTTTCACCTGAATAGATACCATGAATATGCATCCTTGAAAATTATCTTTATAAAGAACAAGCAATCTTTCTAAGACAAAAACAATTCATTTTATATACAGTGAAACTATTTAAAAATATATCGAGCTAAATATTTCTAGTTTGATTTAACACATGCTGAGAAGTGCCATCTTCCAGAAAGCTGTTGACTGACAGCCATGGCCTTCGGAGTGGACCTCTGACACCTCCCCCAGCAGGATCACTGCACTACTGGGCCTCCTGCCATGCAAGTCTGACTTGTGGCTTCTCTCCCTCCCATGACCCTGACATGCAGAGTTGGAACGAACTCAAATGAAGAGAATAATGGTTAGGATACTTTCTAATTGAGGCATTTGGTCATAATTGAAGTGGCAGGGACGTCACTGTCAATCTATAGCAGTCTGTCCACATCGCAGCAAGCCTAATACAGATAACTCAAAAATAATCATACTGAAGCTGCATACTGTTGCAGGTCAATTAGATCTCATACTCTGTGCTTCATTTCTATATATTTGTAAATAATCTCAAGTAGACACACATGACACATGTACTTATCTACTGTAACACATTCAAACTGATTTTGCTGTACTATCTCACTGCAGTATCATAGAAATTATGACCTACATTGCAGCTGCCTCTCCTTGGCAGACAAGAAGTGATACAGTATGGAGGAAAGGATAAGCTGAGGTGCCAGCATTAAATATTTGATTACCGTTATCTTTAATCACATGCATGCTTAAGCCAGTAGAAATAGCAAATATACTTGTAACATCAGCTTGAACCTACTCTAAGAGACATTTAAACACCAATATCTCAGCTAAGCATCGCAAAAATTATGCTAACCAACAGTGGCACAGAAATATGATTTTAAAAACTAATTACTACTTCCTGCATTACGATCCTCATCATTTTCAGTGCAAAATAGAGGACATGGTTGATTAAAAATGAATGGCTAAGCAGTGTGCACTCTAATATACAGTTTTTTCTTTTACTCACCACATGTTGGAGAAAAATAAGAAAATGATGTAAACATTTGTCTGTTCAGATTTTAAGTTATTAATATGATGCAAATATTACATGCATCCAATAAAATAAACTAGTCAAATGGCTATGTCCACCTCTCCTCCCACAACTTGTGATCAGATGTAAGACTGTGGCATTTTCGTCAGCCTTTCTGCAGATGTATTGATAAACCAATAAAATCAGCTGTCCTCTTAAACCTGTCAATCTGAATTAATATTTAAGGAGCCTCCTAATTGTTTTATATATGATCATTCCTATTAAAGGTTTTGTTCAAAATAAATTTTAAAAACGCAATTGCAAATTGCAAGTATTTATTTAAAATCACTTTAGTGTTTTAGCAAAACACAAATAAGTAGTATAAAGTTAAGCATAGATTTTTTAAAAGTGTTTTGTTTTGTTGAAATTCTGCATCATTGTAATAAATGGCTACCAGTAAAACTGATTGTATTTGGTGTCAGTTAAATCACATTTAGAATCATCATCTGGTATATGTTTAAGTTTTATCTTTTAGGGACAATAGAGACTCTTATTGTAAATAGATTTGATATCATTAAAGCTTTGTAAATGCTAGTACTGCCAATTCTTATTATGCCCCAGCTGTACACTATTTCTACTAGAAGAACATCAAACTACTCAATCAGAACTTATGATACGGTAAAAATTACACTGTGCTTAAAGCCACGAACAAAGGAGCAAAGCAATTACAGAGCAAAACAGCCTACAAAGAGGACCCAATAAATGAAATAGGCAGGAAAATTTGGTGAAAACTCTTAGGGGGCCTAACCACATTTAATTTAGGTCTGCACAATGATTAATATTCTGATTCTAATTCAAAAGATTTAAATGAACCACAAAGGTACATCTTTGAGGTAATTTTAATAACCATTGTACATCCATTTGTGCATTAACAGCTGGTTTGACTGGTATTTTATTTCTCTGTTTGCTTAATCAAAGGAAGCAGTCTTTATTGGCATAATCTTCAAATTAGCATTAACCAAACATGAGGTATTTTGTGGAACAGCACTCCTTCTGGTATACTGATGTAACACAGATTTTATGCACTGCGTAACAGAACAAAGGATCCAATTCCACCTATTTAGCTGAAGCTTCTGCGCTTGTGTTCTTATTGTTCCATTCACTAGCCATTTTAATTATCTTGTTCCATAAATTCATTAAAAGCAAATGTATCTTGGAGCTTTAGATACCATGGCTTAATATAGATTTGAATCATTATTAATGTCCACATCACATCTTGATGAGAAGCAAACTATGTTTTTTTTTAAATAAAGAACCGTCTTCCTTACATTAGAAAATCATAAGATAGTGACAAACAGTATTGTTTGCATTCATATCACCCTGGGAATACATATTAGATGTGACGACGCAAAACTTTAAAAACTAAATTTTCTTTGAATTATAAGTTTTATATTTTTTCACTATATTACCACTACATTTATTCTAAAGGATTGAGAGTTGTTGTGTTATTTCATGTTCAAACAAGCCTTTTTGTACATAAGGTATCCAAATAGTTCTGATGAGATGTTTTATCTTTTGATGCACAACAATATGATTCTTTACAGAACTTTAGCAGTTCTTTATGTGAATTCTGAAAAACCTGTAAGCTACTCAGAGTTATTGAAAATGCTGAAGAAATGTCTTCACAAATCACATTCAGAAAATACATCTCATTGTCTCAAACTTAAGCAGAAGGTTGCTGTACCTGTGGAAAATAATATATTTATTTTTCTCATGTTGCTTTTCCTGCAATGGTAAAGTATTGAACTTATTTAAAATTGATTATGTAGTTTTGAACAAATGAGATTTTTTTTTAAAAAACTGAAACTAAGTCACTTTTCAGAAACCAGTGTTGGTGACAATGAATAGTGGGAATCCTCATGTAACAAATAAGCACGTCATTTTCAAGTTACTTTTATTGTAATGGCAGACAACAGTTATAGTTCTTCTTCATCCAAAAAGAAAATCAGCAGTCACATGATCCTCTTTTTACTTAAGCTTATGAATGAAATGGAGTACATTAGAAGTATTTTCAGAACATCTCTAGAAATGCAAACAAATTCACTATTTGTGGAAGTATATATTATGTTGTGATATAATTGTTCTAGAAATTATCAAGCAATTTCTTAAATGCTTTCATATGCACATATTATATTAAGTAATCCTAGATTTGGAATTGTCATGTTGTCGCTCTACACTCAATTCCTGAAAAGAGTATCTTCAATTGTACTAGTTCTTTCCCAGTTTCTATAATTGTTTCCTTTTAAAATAAGGTGACTGGATTAGTAATTTCTGCAGTCTTGAAATTTCGACTCATATCCAGTGACAATTAAGATAAAAATATCAAAAATTTCCACTCAGAATCTTTAACAAAAGATACTGGACAACAAGGATGTTGCTGAGCATGAAGCCTTATGCTGAGACAGGTGTGAGCATTGTTGTGAATGATGTGACTAATGATTTTCTTGTCTCTATGACTGAAGGCACAAACTGACTAAAGCCAGGCACTCATTCACTAGGCAGGGCTCTGTTAAGGTCATTGATAAGAAGAGCTCTTAAATGAAAGAGAATATTTAAAATAGTTATTTGCACCAATCAAATACTGTTTGGAAGGTGCTTGTCATCATAGTCCATCATGAGAATAAAAGTTATCAGGGAGTTGATGTTCCTTGTATTCAAACACAGCTTCTACAATTGTACAAAGATAACATGAAATTATTTTTGGTGTTGACTAAAGTTAGTCATCAGTCATGGCTGAAAGGATTCTACTAAGCAGGTGTCAATGACCATCTACATGGCTCTTTTCTACAAGCTAGTGAGGTATTCCTAACCGCTGGGGACATTTAGCACATGATTCAGCAGGGACTTATCCCAAGGCATTTGGAAAAGCTGATTGACTGTACTCCACAGGTAAGAGGCTTTAATGGTAACTATGTAAAGATCTATTAATGAATGGTTTAAGCAAGGGCAGCCTTGAAAACAAATTGTTTTTGACAAGCTAATACAGTTTTTTAAAAAGAGATAGCTACTGGGATACATAAACAGGAATGCAGCAGTTATCATGCATTTGAATTTAAGGAGACATTCAATGTTAAGTCTCAAACAAGGTTTGCTGAAAAGAATTGAATTTAGCACATCTGAAGAAATATTATATAAAAGGCAAAATGATTGTATTCATAAAGCTGATTTAGCCAACTCAGGATGTTATAAAGTATTTTGAAGCCAAGTTAGCAGTTTGAAGTGTAGCCAGTGTTATGACGCAAGATCAATAATAACCTATATGGGCATGGCAAGATCCAACAAACATGGGTGATAATGGGCTCTGAGTGACGTCTGAGTAATGAGATGAATCATAGAACCATGCGGGATGTTTATCTCAATGTTGAAATTTTCTCACTGTATGTTGTGGACCAGACAAAAATCCCTCAAAATATGTTAAGAAGACAGCCCAGACCCTAACATTTCCTTATTTTAAAAGGTAAGTGTAAGACGTTGCACTCCAGCTGCAATTCAATTGGTCAAATAGTTGACTTTAAGCAAAACACACTTTAATTTTGCACTCCAGTTAATTACTGACAAAATAAAAACAAAACAAATAAATTGGCTTAAGTGTAACTCTATCACACTGCTGCCTCACAGCACCAACCTTGGGAGACTGTCTGTGTGGTGTTTGCACATTCTCCCAATGTCTGCATGGATTTCCTCCACGTGCTCCAGTTTCCTCCCACAGTCCAAAGATGTACTGGCCAGGTGAATTGGCCACAATAAATTGCCCATAGTGTTAGGTTTATTAGTCAGGGGTAAATATAGGGTAGGAGAATGAGTCTGGGTGGGTTACTCTTCGGGGGATCGGTGTGGACTTGTTGGGCCAAAGGCCTGTTTTCATACTGAAAGGAATCTAATATTACCAAAATAATATATTAACTGTAACTAATTAACTGCTCCAATATAGTAACATCCCATAAATACAGCCTTATAAAGGCAAATTCCGTAAAATAGATTGTCTCACATGCAATTCTAGCAACAGGAAGGGAACATCAGCTTTTAGCTGTAATGGAGATAGGAACAAGAGTTTCCACATCCAGCTTCCAGACTCCAACACCTGCACAAAGTTAAAACTAAAAATCTTGGTTCAGTGGGAGATTGATCCCGCCCATTCAGGCTGCTTCTATTGTTCCAACTTTAAAACAAAAACTCAAGGCCTCATAAGCTATTTACTTTATTGGCTTTGAGTAGACTGTTCTGTCTCAACTGAACTTCATTAAAAAAAGGAACAACATATACCTCTTAAGGCCATAGTATCATCACACATAACATTCCCACTTTTCTCAAGCAGCATGGTAAAATTCTCACCGGGGTGTGACAAATTCCCAATTGACTCTCTTTATTTATTTTATTCACTCATGGGATGTAGATATTGCTGGCTGGCTAACATTTATTGCTTGTCCCCTAGTTGCCCTTGAGAACCATAGAATCCCTACAATGTGGAAGCAGGCCATTCTGCCCATCAAGTCCTCACCAACCCTCAAAATAGCATCCCACCCAGACCCACCTCTTGACCTTATTCCAGTAACTCTGCATTTCCCATGGCTAATCCACCTAGCCTGCACAGTTTTGCACTGTGAGAGGAAACTGGAGCACCCAGAAGAAACCCATGCAGACCTCCAAAAGTCACAGCCATCTTCCTATGTGTCTGGTATGACTCCAACCAGGGAAAACGTTACCCCCAATACCCATTAATTGCAAACTTCACAGCTGCCCAAAGGTGGAATTGAACCTGGGTCCCTGGCACAGTGAGGCAGCATTGCTAACCACTGAGCCACCATGTGAATAAGCTGCCTTCCTCAAATTGCTGCAGTCCACCTATTGTGGGTTGACCCACAATGCCATTAGGGATGGAATTCCAGTATTTTGACCCAGCAACAGTGAAGGAACAGTGATACATTTCCAAGTGAGGATGGTGAGTGGCTTGGAGGGTAAACTGCAGGTGATGGTGTTCCCATATATCTGCTGCCCTTTCTTTCTAGATGGAAGTATTGTGGATTTTGAAAACTGCTGTCTGAGGATCTTTGGTGAATTTCTGTAGTACATCTTGCGGATAGTACAAACTGCTGCTATTGCACACCAGTGGTGGAAGGAGTGGATGGAGTGCCAATCAAGCAGGCTGCTTTGTCCTGGATGGTGTCAAGCCTCTTGAGTGTTGTTGAGGCTGCACCCATCCAGGCAAGTGGGGAGTATTCCACCTCACTCCTTTCTTGTAACTTGTAGATGATGGACAGTCTTTGAGGAGTCAGGGGGTGTATTACTTGCTGCAGTTTTCCTAGCCTCTGACCTGCTCCTTTAACCACTGTGCTTATATGGTGAATATAGTTGAGCTTCTGATCAATGTTAACCCTCAGGACTTTGATAGCATAGGATTCACTGATAGCATCATCACTGAATGGGCAGTGGTTAGCTTGCCTCATATCAGTGATGGCTATAGCCTGGCATTTGTGTGAAGTGAATGTTATTTTCTACTTGTCAGTCCAAGTCTGGAAATTGTCCACATCTTGTTGAATTTGGACATGAATTGCTTAAGTATTTGAGGAGCCACAAATTATTGCACAATATTCAGTACCATTGGTGAACATCCTCACTTCTGACCTTATGATGAAAGGAAGGTAATTGATAAGGCAGCTGCAGATAGTTGGACCTAGGACATGATCTTGAGGATATCCTGCAAAGTTGTCCTGGAACTGAGAAGATTGACCTCCAAAGATCACAGCCATCTTCCTTCATGAGAACGAAAACTCTAACCAGGGGAGAGTTTGCCCCATGGTACTCAGTAATTAGTTTTTCTATGGCTCTGTGCCCCACTCAAATGTAGCCTTGATATCAAGGACTGTCACTCCCACCTCACCTCTGGAATTTCTTTTTTGTCCATGTTTGAACCATGGCTGTAATGAGGTCAGGAGATGAGTGTCCCTGGCAGAACCTAAACTGAGCAGCACTGAGCAGGTTATTGCTGAGCAGGTGTTTACTTGATAGCAGCATTAATGACATCTTTCATCACTATTAATGGACAAGAGGAGAAAGTTGGGGCAGTAATTGGCTGGGTTAGCTTGTTGTTAGTAAAAAAGCTTGTCAACAGTCCAACTGACCATGGGTTGTGATTTTACCAAACTTACAATTGAATTTTCCCAATGTGGAAACAGCGCCTGCCCTTGGATGATTTGAGCTGCCATTTTCTCCAAAGGACCTCCATGTTGGACACTCAACATTAGAGAACTCAATTTCAAAAAGCCTCCCTTCCCATCTCCTGATTCCATTTCCAGCCCCTTCCATTCTACCGACCGACCCTTCCAGCTACCAACCAGATTCATTCCTCCCTTTGGCCAACCAGGCTATGCCCACAACTTGTTCACCTATCCCCACTTCACCACTCTGCCCTCTCCCCACCTAAAACCTCCCCCACCCCTCCTTTGTCTGCAGCTCTCCCTACCCAGACCTCCATTCCTAAAAGGACTATATCTGAAATGTTGACTTCTCCTCTTACTGATGCTGCCTGGCTTGCTGCATTCTTCCAGCCTCCTGCTTGTCGATATTGGAGGCTGGGCACCAACATCTCCAGCACGCTCCATGGGTACCAACCACATGCATTCCATATGCGCAGACATTGGTAGCTCATGTACCAGCATCTATGAAGCCTCATGACATCTTCAGCCATGATTGAATGGCGGAGTGGACTCGATGGGCTGAATGGCCTTACTTCCATTCCTATGTCTTATGGTCTTATCTTCTATCCAGTTAGAGCTCTTCTGCCTCACCTTGGGCTGCACCAGCAACCGTAATTGTAATGCTGCAGCAAGGACACTTGACTCAGGGACTGACACTCATTGAATGGAATAAACTGCATCTGAGTTATTCGCCCATTGTCATAGAAACATAGAAAATAGGAGCAGGAATAGACCAATAAATCCTTCAAGCCTGCTCCACCATTCAATACCATCATGACTCATTTGCCAACTATTCGCACTTTCTCTCCATATCCTTTGAACCATTTAGCCCTAAGAAGTATACTTAACTCCTATTTGAAAACACTTGACCACAATAGCTTTGTGTGGCAGAGGGGAAAAAAACCCGATACACTTGTCACTCTGCGTGAAGAAATTTCTCTTTATTTCAGTCTTAATGGCCTACCTCAACCTGAGACTGTAACTCCTAGTTCTGCCAGAGTGGATACTCATGATATAACTCCCTTGTCTTGATTTGTTTTTTTGCATTTTCCCCCTCAGCCAGAAATACTATGGCCTTGCCTTACTACAGACAAAGCCAAAAAGCTTACAACGGTTGTCAACAGGCCTCAGTCAAGTCAAGGAGGATGGCCTTTGCTCAGGAGATCCTGGTACAGTAAGTTAAATGCAACTTCCTATGCCAGTCCAGTCCTGCTCAGGGCAGTCAGAACAGGATGCTCTGCTTGTAAAGGGTGAGGATCTGAATGTCAGGCAGACACCATCTGTGCTGTTAAACACCTGGAATATGAGAGAGAAACAGGTACTATGGAAAGTGAGTAGTGGTATCAGTCTTGGATAGGTGAGGCTACATGGGTAAGGTATTGCAGGCATTAGTGAGAGTTGAAGGGCATGGACTAGGTGGGAAACAAGTAAATAGCAAAGGCAGAGAGAGTATGAGGTACCAAACAGAAGCTGGTGGTACTTAGAATGGAGAAGAACATTGACCTTCATGCTAGTGTGAGACATTTCTCCAGACAGTTGACTGCTTCAACATGCAAGGACCACTCCCTTCGTGACTCCCTTGTCAGATCCACACCCCCCACCAACCCAACCTCCACCCCCGGCACCTTCCCCTGCAACCGCAGGAAATGTAAAACTTGCGCCCACACCTCCACACTCACTTCCCTCCAAGGCCCCAAGGGATCCTTCCATATCCGCCACAAGTTCACCTGCACCTCCACACACATCATCTATTGCATCCGCTGCACCCGATGTGGCCTCCTCTATATTGGTGAGACAGGCCGCTTACTTGCGGAACGCTTCAGAGAACACCTCTGGGCCGCCCGAACCAACCAACCCAATCACCCCGTGGCTCAACACTTTAACTCCCCCTCCCACTCCACCGAGGACATGCAGGTCCTTGGACTCCTCCACCGGCAGAACACAACTACACGACGGCTGGAGGAGGAGCGCCTCATCTTCCGCCTGGGAACCCTCCAACCACAAGGTATGAATTCAGATTTCTCCAGCTTCCTCATTTCCCCTCCCCCCACCTTGTCTCAGTCGGTTCCCTCAACTTAGCACCGCCCTCCTAACCTGCAATCCTCTTCCTGACCTCTCCGCCCCCACCCCACTCCGGCCTATCACCCTCACCTTGACCTCCTTCCACCTATCCCACCTCCATCGCCCCTCCCCCTAGTCCCTCCTCCCTACCTTTTATCTCAGCCTGCTTGGCTCTCTCTCTCTTATTCCTGATGAAGGGCTTATGCTCGAAACGTCGAATTCTCTATTCCTGAGATGCTGCCTAACCTGCTGTGCTTTGACCAGCAACACATTTGCAGCTGTGATCTCCAGCATCTGCAGACCTCATTTTTTACTGCTTCAACATGGGTAACAATCATGGATTAGACTAACATGTTCTTGTTTTGTTTTCCTCTTCCAAGAGCCAAGACCAGCAGTGAATTCCTTACTGTATACCACCCCATTCAGTAGAAACTCCAGGAAAATGGGTTGAGGGATTCCCTTTGACTATCAGATTGGAGCAAGTGTCAGGAATTGTGTTGAGCAGCTTCAGACTGACAGTGGTTGTCCAGGTGCACCATGGCCTTTTAAGAATGGGCCAGCACCGTGAATCCCAATCAATTCCGGTATCTCTAGTGAATGGTGAACTGCTTTGGGAATGGTGCCTGCTTTGTAGGGGCAGAAATACACCATGAATCTTACTGTGAGGGTCTCAAACATCAATAAAAGCAATAAGAGGTAAGACATGGCAAGAAAACTCACTCAAGTTCATGATTGGAATAATTCAAAAGTGATATGGCTTGAACTTAGCCAATAAGCAGAAAGATGCTGTCCAATGTATTGTTTTGTAATGTTTGTTAAAGGATAAATATTGATCAAGATGCCAAGAAACTGCCCCTCTTCTGCTTTGAAACAGAGCAACAAAATCCTAGATGCCCACCCAAGACAACAGGCAGGGTCTTATTTTAAAGAATTACAGTCGAATGTGATATACAAAGTCTGAGTGGATACATTGCGGCAGAAAAAATGGAATGAAACTGAAAGGTAAAATAATAGGAAGATTTACATAGAAAGATAGTTCCCTGAAAATGAAAATATAAATACATTCATTGAAGAGGAAAACTGAATTACAAATTACAATAACAGAAATTAAAGTATCATGAATTTTTGTTCAATGCTACTAAGGTTTAATGAAAGAATATGTCCAATTTTGGGTGTTCCATGATAGAGAAGATTAAAGGACTTGAAATTCTGGGGTCATTTCCTTTAAAGTATAACAGTCTAAGAGATTTTAATTAATTTTCATGATGTTGTGAAGGGTTTTAGTAGATTGAAGCAGGGAAGAATACTTGACTTGTTTTCACTAAGGAATTAATGATGAGTAGCCATCAATTTAAAACTGACACCAAGAGAATGAGAAAGGTTCAAAAGAATCCTCTTTACAAAGAGTATTGTTCAAACATGGGATGAAATAACAGAGTGGAGCAGAGTCCATTGCAATTTTCATTTAGGAGTAAAAGATGCAAAACTCTTGAAGCAAAGGGAGGTAACAGGGCAGTTTGATTAGTTTTCAATTGCTTCAGCACTACCGCAATGAAATGAATTTTACATCCTCAATGACCTCATCTCCTCTGGAGATCTCCCCTCCATAGCTTCCCACCTCAGTCACCCAACCCTGCACAGCCACTTCTACTTCCTTCACAAAATCCACGAACCTCATGACATTTAAGTAGTATTAAGTAGATGTGGACTTACCATGCCAATGCACACAAGGCTATAGACCATGTGCTGGAGAGTGGGATTAGGATAGTTAGGTGGTTGTTTTTGACTGGCACAGACTTAATGGTCCAAATGGCCTTTTCATGTGTTGTAGATTTCATAGACCATCTAATCACTTGCCTCTGTAGATAATCGCCATCGTAATTGGAAATGACTCTCACCTTTAAACCTGCTGTCAACCTTTTTTTAAGAAGCAGACCCTTAACCATACCATGTCTATGTCTCTGACTGCCCTTGCAGACCCATTGTTTCAGCCTTTTCCTGCCCAGTACCAAAGAACAGTTATACTGGTTTCAAAACAACTATCTTCTCTCCAAAAATGCTGCATGACTTGTGTTTCTCCATCACTGTTTTCATTTCATACCCTCCTGGAATGCAAAGATCTTTCTCAACCACATCCTGGCACCTTAAACCCCACTCTCCAACAATATGTGTGAGGTTTACATAGGCTTGTTTGACACAATGATTGAGCCCATCTAATCATCTCCACCTGTAATGGAAATGGCTCTCCTTTACACTTGCCATTAACCTTGAAAACAGACCTTTGACCACACCATGTTTGCTAACTACTGTCAAATCTCTAAACTCACTTTCCTCTCTGAGCTTACGGGGTAAAGTTAGTAAGTTTGCAGATGACACCAAAATTGGAGGTGTAGTGGACAGTGAAGAGGGTTCCCTCAGATTACAACAGGATCTGGACCAGATGGGCCAATGGGCTGAGAAGTGGCAGATGGAGTTTAATTCAGATAAACGCGAGGTGCTGCATTTTGGGAAAGCAAATCTTAGCAGGACTTATATACTTAATGGTAAGGTCCTAGGGAGTGTTGCTGAACAAAGAGAGCTTGGAGTGCAGGTTCATAGCTCCTTGAGAGTGGAGTCGCAGGTAGGTAGGATATGCTTTCTTTCATTGGTACGCTTTCTTTCATTGGTCAGAGTATTGAGTACAGGAGTTGGGAGGTCATGTTGCAGCTGTACAAGGACATTGGTTAGACCGCAGTTGGAACATTGTGTGCAATTCTGGTCTCCTTCCTATCAGAAAGATGTTGTGAAACTTGAAAGGGTTTAGAAAAGATTTACAAGGATGTTGCCAGGGTTGGAGGATCTGAGCTACAGGGAGAGGCTGAACAGGCTGGGACTGTTTTCCCTGGAGCGTCGGAGGCTGAAAGTGACCTTATAGAGGTTTACAAATTATGAGGGGCATGGATAGGATAAATAGACAAAGTCTTTTCGCTGGGGTCGGGGAGTCCAGAACTAGAGGACATAGGTTTAGGGTGAGAAGGGAAAGATATAAAAGAGACCTAAGGGGCAACATTTTCACACAGAGGTTGGTACATGCATGGAATAAGCTGCCAGAGGATGTGGTGGAGGCTGGTACAATCCAACTTTTAAGAGGCATTTGGTTGGGTATATGAATAGGAAAGATTTGGAGGGATATGGACCGGGTACTGGCAGGTGGGACTAGGTTGGGTTGGGATATCTGGTTGGCATGGACAGGTTGGACGGAAAGGTCTGTTTCCATGCTGTACATCTCTATGACTCTATGGTTCATCTTCAAAATTCACTTCTGTCTTTTCCAGAACTCTATCCTTGACTCTCTCCAATCAGGTTTCTTCCCTGTCAAACTACTGAAGTGATTCATCAAACCACAAACGGCATCCTCTGTGCCTGTGACAAAGATAAACTCATCCTTTTCACCCTGTACATAGCCTTTGACATAGCTAATTATGTCATCCTACTCCATTACCTCGCCACTGTATTCCAGCTGGCTAAGGCAGCTGGTATCATTCTGGTCTATTGGATCGTAGGCAGGGAATAACTTGCAAAGGCTTCCTTCTCTTGCACCATTATCTCTGTGGATGTACTCTTGACTTCTCTCTTATTTCTCAACATTCATCCCTCAGAAACTTCATCCAAAGGCTGTCCGTTTTCACCTGTCACTGATCCAGTCACCCATTCTGGAGCTCTGGGTTTAAAGGTTTAATTCCCACTAAAAAACTGAAAATTTGTTGTGTTATTGCATAGATTACAGACCAGACTCATAGTATACCTTAAAGACAATGATATGGTAGCAGAACTTGGGATGTATCAGTGTAAAGAGCTTCACTTTCAGTCATTCTCTCTCATAGTGCAATGGAGTCAACGTGGTGTGTTCAATAAGCTAGTTATGTACAGTGTATTGAATGTAACAGTTTTAGTAAGCATAGTAAGTACAATGTGTAAGTGAAGCATAATAGTGTAAATGGTGTGGCTATTAAACTTCAAGGCATCTGTCCCATCAAGGGCTCTGTTATTATGGCATACGTAACATAAGTTAACACAGGGAAACACTCAAACCATACCAAACTGGCAATAGTGCATCACCAAAGAAATTACATCATGAAAACTGCAAGTGGCAGCAAGCCAGTAGTGAGAGCTACATAGTATGAAATCATCATGTAAGCACAGCCAGTTGAGAAGTCTTTTCCCCCCAACAGTCATTACTCATTATCTACTTGTGAACAGCTGAAGTTTATAACCCCAACCAACACTGATGGCAACAACTATACTGAACAACTAGGACTACCACAATACAGGAAGAATTGGGACACATACTCAAAAAAGGGAGGCCTTAATGTGGCAAATTTAAAGATCAGTTGCAAAAAACAACCCAAGACAACTCAGCTTTATCAAAGTAATCCTACAGTGAAGTGCAGCCTGAAACAATAGGAAAAGAACTATTCTAAATCATTACCTGTGCATAATCTTTGGTTAATTCCATCATTCTATTTCCTGCAGACAAAAAAGGTATGTGCAATGTCACTCCAAAATTTGGCCAGTGCAAATGCCACATCAAGCATAGTTTTCATTCAAGTAAAGATATAAAAAGAACAAGAAACAACTTAAAAGTAGCAATACAGAGAAAAACAAATTGAGAAGCTAACATTACGTATTAAAAGTGTGACACAATGTTTTTATACTGGCATTTTAAAGATTAAAGAACTACAAAAGACAAGAAGCAATCATAGGTTTCTGAACATGGATGGACACTAACTGTCAGAATTTCAGTTATTTAAAGAAAGACCAAGTTTCACTGAATAAAAACTGGAACAACTGCAGACAATCAGAAACAAGAACAGAATTTGCTGGAAAAGCACAGCAGGTCTAGCAGCATCTGTAAAGAGAAATAAGAGTTAACATTTCAAGTCCAGACACCCTTCCTCAGAACTGATGGTAGCTAGGAAAATGTCAGTTTACACATACATGGAGAAGATAGAGTGGGAGTAGGTGGAAAGGAGTAAACAGGTGGCAATAGAGCTTAGAGTGAGCGAGAACAATTGGACAGACAAAAGAGTGAGTAACGATCTAGCTAGAAGAATGAATAGCTGTTAATGGAAACTGTTAGTGGCTAACAATAGGCAATGAGTAATGGCAGACTATGTGATAACAAGGCTTGATGTGATATGGGTAGAGGCTAGGACAGGGACACTTGAGGCCCTAAAATTATTGAACTTCATATTGAGGGTTATAAAATGTTGTTGTGGTTCTATTCGCCGAGCTGGGAACTTGTGTTGCAGACGTTTCATCCCCTGTCTAGGTGACATCCTCAGTGCTTGGGAGCCTCCTGTGAAGCGCTTCTGTGATGTTTCCTCCAGCATTTATAGTGATTCATATCTGCCGCTTCCAGTTGTCAGTTCCAGCTGTCCGCTGCAGTGGCCGGTATATTGGGTACAGGTCGATGTGCTTGTTGACTGAATCTGTGGATGAGTGCCATACCTCTAGGAATTCCCTGCCTGTTCTCTGTTTGGCTTGTCCTATAATAGTAGTGTTGTCCCAGTCGAGCTCATGTTGCTTGTCATCTGAGTGTGTGGCTACTAAGGATAGCTGGTCATGTTGTTTCATGGCTAGTTGGTGTTCATGAATGCGGATCGTTAGCTGTCTTCCTGTTTGTCATATGTAGTGTTTTGTGCAGTCCTTGCATGGGATTTTGTACACTACATTGGTTTTGCTCATGCTGGGTATCGGGTCCTTCGTCCTGGTGAGTTGTTGTCTGAGACTGGCTGTTGGTTTGTGTGCTGTTATGAGTCCTAGTGGTCGCAGTAGTCTGGCTGTCAGTTCAGAAATGTTTTTGATGTATTCAAAGTTTGGGAGAAGATTTGTAGCTCGGGTGCTCGTTGTTGTGACATGACATAAGCGCTTCACAGGAAGCTCCCAAGTACTGAGGATGTCACCTAGAAAGGGGACGAAATGTTTGCAACAAAAACTCCCAGCTCAACGAACAGAACCACAACAGTTTTTGATGTATGGTAGAGTGGCTAGTCCTTTGGGTTGTGGCATGTCCTCATTCTGTTGTCTTTCCCTTAGGCATCTGTTGATGAAATTGTGCGGGTATTGGTTTTTGGCGAATATATTGTATAGGTGTTCTTCTTCCTCTTTTTGCAGTTCTGGTGTACTGCAGTGTGTTGTGGCCCTTTGAACAGTGTCTTGATGCAACTTCTTTTGTGTGTGTTGGGGTGGTTGATTTTGTAGTTTAGGACTTGGTCTGTGTGTGTGGCTTTCCTGTAAACCTTTGTGGTGAATTCTCCATTCGGTGTTCTCTGTACCAAGATGTCCAAGAATTCCTGTGTTGACTGTATAGAGTGTCTGGATCCGCTGATCAGGTGTTTTAGTTTCTGCTATAGTTAGATTAGATTAGATTACTTACAGTGTGGAAACAGGCCCTTCGGCCCAACAAGTCCACACCGACCCGCCAAAGCGCAACCCACCCATATCCCTACATTTACTCCTTTACCTAACACTACGGGCAATTTAGCATGGCCAATTCACCTGACCCGCACATCTTTGGACTGTGGGAGAAAACCGGAGCACCCGGAGGAAACCCATGCAGACACGAGGAGAATGTGCAAACTCCACACAGTCAGTTCTTTAGCAAGTTTGTGTGATGTTGTCCCTGGTAGTGATACTATGGGTCTGAGTAGGATGTCTGGTTTGTGCACTTTAGGTAGTGCATAGAATCTGGGGGTGTTGTTGCTTTCAGGTTTCATTCTTTGTAGATCAAACCTGGTTATCTGTCCATTTTTTTGTAGGTTCCTTTTGTAGGTTCCTATTTATTCTATTGGTGAGCTGTGGGTGGCGTCAAACTCCCTTTTTTGGTAGGGCGTTGGTATCTGCAAGTAGTTGTTGCGCTTTTTGGATGTACTCTGCTTTGCCCAGGATGACCGTCATTCTGCCTTTATCTGCTGGTAATATGATTATGTTCTTATCGTTTCTTAGTGCTTTTAGTGCTTCTCTCTCCTTGGTGTTGAGGTTATGTGTTTGTCTTTTCCTTGTTATCAGGGGTACGATACTTTGTCTCAGTGTTTGTTGTGTCTCTTCTATCAGTCCATTGTTTCTGAGTGTGCATTCTAGTGCTGCTAGGAAGTCTACTGTCTTGGCTTCCCTGCGGTTGTAGTTGAGTCCCTTGGCCAGTATTGTTCTTTCTCTCCAGTCAACACAGGAATTCTTGGACATCATCAGAAATATACACATAGACAAGGAAGAAACTATGGTCTCATTTGATGTAACGGCACTGTTCACCTCTATCGACAAAACCCTAGCCAGAAAAACAATAACCAACCTGCTGGATATACAGAACAGACAACAAGACGGGGAGCCTATCAACAAGGACTGCATACTCAAACTATTGGACCTGTGCCTCACAACACACTTCACATTCAACAACCAAATATATGAACAAATCAACGGCACACCCATGGGCTCACCCATCTCTGGACTCATAGCAGAAGCAGTAATGCAAAGGTTAGAACAAACAGTCTTACCGCAAATTCAACCCAAACTCTGGGTCAGATATGTAGATGATACCTTTGTAATCATTAAAAACACAGAAATAGAGAACACACGCCGGATCATCAACCCACACTCACAGGAATCCGATTCACTAGAGAGGAAGAAAAGGACAACAAACTCCCATTCCTAGACGTGATGGTACAGAGAACACCGAACGGAGAATTCACCACAAAGGTATACAGGAAAACCACACACACAGACCAAGTCCTAAATTATGAAAGCAACCACCCCAACACATACAAAAGAAGTTACATCAAGACACTGTTCAAAAGGGCCACAACACACTGCACTACACCATAACTGCAAAAAGAGGAAGAAGAACACCTGTACAATGTATTCGCCAAAAATGGATACCCACACAATTTCATCAACAGATGCCTAAGGGAAAGACAACAGAATGAGGACATGCCACAACCCAAAGGACTAGCCACACTACCATACATCAAAAACATTTCTGAACTGACAGCCAGACTACTGCGACCACTAGGACTCATAACAGCACACAAACCAACAGCCACTCTCAGACAACAACTCACCAGGATGAAGGACCCGATACCCAGCATGAGCAAAACCAACGTAGTGTACAAAATCCCATGCAAGGACTGCACAAAACACTACATAGGACAAACAGGAAGACAGCTAACGATCCGCATCCATGAACACCAACTAGTCACGAAACAACATGATCAGCTATCCTTAGTAGCCACACACTCAGATGACAAGCAGCATGAGTTTGATTGGGACAACACTACTATTATAGGACAAGCCAAACAGAGAACAGGCAGGGAATTCCTAGAGGTATGGCACTCATCCACAGATTCAGTCAACAAGCACATCGACCTGTACCCAATATACCCGCCACTGCAGTGAACAGCTGGAACTGACAACCGGAAGTGGCAGATACGCATCACTATAAATGCTGGAGGAAACATCACAGAAGTGCTTCACAGGAGGCTCCCAAGCACTGAGGATGTCACCTAGACTAGGGACGAAACATCTGCAACACAAATTCCCAGCTCGGCGAATAGAACCACGACAACGAGCACCCGAGCTACAAATCTTCTCCCAAACTTTAAGGGTTACAAAATCATGAGGGGCATGGATAGGGTAAATAGACAAAATCTTTTTCCTGGGGTGGGGAAATCCGGAATTAGAGGGCATAAGTTTAGATTGAAAAGGGACCTAAGCGGTAACCTTTTCATATAAGGGGTGATGCATGTATGGAATGAGCTGCCAGAGGAAGTGGTGGAGGCTGGTACAATTACAACATTTAAAAGTGATTTGGAAATGCCGGTGTTGGTCTCGGGTGACAAAGTTAAAAATCACACAACACCAGCTTACAGTCCACCAGGCTTGATTTGAAGAACTAGCTTTTGGAGCGCTGCTCCTTCATCAGGTGGTTGTGTACTCCACAACCTGTTGGACCATAACCTGGTATTGTGTGATTTTGAACATTTAAAAGGCATCTGAATAGGTACATGAATAGGAAGGGATATGGCCAAATGCTGGCAAATGGGACTAGATTAATTTAGCATATTTGGTCAGCATGGACGAGTTGGAAAATAGACAATAGACAATAGGTGCAGGAGTAGGCCATTCTGCCCTTCGAGCCTACACCACCATTCAATATGATCATGGCTGATCATCCTTAATCAATATCCTGTTCTTGCCTTATCTCCATAACCCTTGATTCCACTATCCTTGAGAGCTCTATCCACCTTTTTCTTAAATGAATCCACTGCTCTCTGGGGCAGAGCATTCCACACAGCCACCACTCTCTGGGTGAAAAAGTTTCTCCTCATCTCTGTCCTAAATGATCTACCCCGTATTTTTAAGCTGTGTCCTCTGTTTCTGAAGAGTCTATTCTGTGTTGTATATCTCTATGACTCTAGACATCCAGAGGGTCCCCAAGCAAAAAATGAGGTGTTGTTCTTTCAGTTTGCGCTGAGCTTACCTGGAACACTGCAGCAAGCCTGAGACAGACAGGTTGGCCAGGGAACAGGGTGGTGTGTTAAACTGGCAAGCAACTGGAAGCTTAGGGTCAGTATATAGATGTTCTGGGAAATGGTCACCCAATCTATGATTCATTTCCCCAATGTAGAGGAGACCTCATTGTAAGCAGTGAATACAGTAGAATTGATTGTATGAATTGCAGGTAAGGTGCTGCTTCACCTCGAAGGTATATTTTGGCCCTCGGATACTGAAGAGGGAGGAAGTATAACACCTTTGACTGATGCTGGGGAAGGTGCTGTTGGCCAAGGGGGTTTGTTGAGAGTGAAGGAAGAGTGGATCACGGTATCCTGAAGGGAATGGTCCCTGTGGAAGATGGACAAGAGAGGGGAGGGGAGAATGTGTCTGGTGGTGGCAGAAATGATGGCTGATGATCTTTTGGATGTAGATGCTGGTGGGATGATAGGTAAGGACAAGGGAAACCCTATCCCTGTTGTGGGAGGGAGGAGAGGGGGTGAGGGCGGAAGAGCAGGAGACGGGTCAGATCCTGTTGAGAGCCCTATTGAAAATGGTGCTGGGGAATTCTCAGATAAGGAAGAATGTGGACATTTCGGAAGCTCACTTGTTGCCTCATCGGAACATAGGTAATGGAGATGGGGGGAACTGGGAGAATAGAATGGTGTATTTACAAGAAGCTGGGTACGAGGATGTCTAGTCCAAGTAACTGTGGGAATCAGTGGGTTTATAGTGGATATTAGTGGGCAATTTACCCCCAGAAATGGAAACAGAGATATTGAGGAAGGGAAGGGAGAATTCAGAGATAGACCAGGTGAAAATGAGTGTGGATAGAAATTAAGAGCAAGATCAATGAACTTTTCCAAAACTGGACAAGACAGGGAAGCAACACCAATGATATCATTGATATATCAGAGAAAGAGTTGTGGGTGGAGACTAGAGCTTTCACTTGCCAACCACATGAACATACCACCTTGTTCCTGACCAACATCTCTGTCTCAGGCTTGCTGGGGTGCTCCAGTAAAGCTCACCCCAAGCTGGGAAAACAATACCTCATTTTCCACTTGGGGACTCTGCAGTATCAAGTTCAACAATTTTAGGGCCTCAAACCTCCCATGTTCTCATCCTCTGCCACACACCAGATCTTGTTATCACATAGTCTGCCATTAAACACTACCTATTGTTAGCCACTAACTGTTTCCATTAACAGCTATTCGTTCTCCAAGCCAGATCATTATCAACTCCTTTGTCTGTTCAACTGTTCATCTCTCTCTTTGGCCTCTATGCCCACCTATCATTGACTTCTTATCCCTTTCCTCCCACCCTAATTTCTGAATATAAAACAACATTTTCCTAGCTACTATCAGTTCTGAGGAAAGGCCACTGGACCCAAAACGTTCACTCTGAGTTCTCTTCACAGATGTTGCCAGACCTGCTGAGCTTTACCAGAAACTTCTGTTTTAGTTCCCAATTTTTACTTCCTGGCTGAACAGATGGCTGGTAAAGATTGGCAATTATATTCTTTGCTCTTGGAAATAAAGAATTGAGATGACTCAAATCCTCCATATTTCTAATGATGACCAAAAAGATCCTGATTTAGGAAAACCAAATAACACTTTGAGTCACCTTCAGGACCCATAGACCTGATCTTATGTCATAAAAGCAACATTCAGGTGAAACAATGGATCAATATTTAGGCGGGTGTCAACACAAAGTAATAGAATGTGATTTCACTGAAGGAATCTTGCCTTAAGATTTTATGGAAGTGGTCATTGCCTCTACTGCCAATAAAGTGTTCAGAAAAGCTATTGCAAACAAACCTAAAACAAATAGCACCAACCTAAAGACAAGAACAAAAAAACTATTCTGCGGGCCAACAACCTATTGAAGAGTTGACTCTAAAGCTACCATTGCAGCCATGAGCTGTTTGAGCAAAACACCCAAATTTTCCATGAAATGGGGCTCATCCCACCTGCCAAAACAGCATCTGGTATTTTATGCCAACCATGTCCTACAAGAGGATTTTGAGTTGAAATCTACAAGAAATCCAATTGCCTGGAGAAAACAGAAGTTCAACACAATGATTCACAGCAGCATGCAAAAAAGAGCTAACAAAGGAACTATGATAATAATGTTTCCAAAATTCCATCCACAGCTCATGGCAGGTCACTGAAGCCAAACAAGAATCTGAAACATCACAATACATAGAGCCCAGTCAGACAGTATGCTATCAATTTAACATAGTGCGTCCATACTACTAAAAAAGGCATAGATTTAGCTTCTATCCAACTGTATGCTCCAACAGGAATAGAAAGCTGTGCTATGAGCAAAATTTACATGGGTGCAAGCGCTCAATCTTTACTCAATCTGTAGACTGTTAAACTATTAAAAAATATTCAATGCTTATGAGCTTTTCCCTGAAATTTAGAATTAAAATTTAGGACTTTAAAAAAGACACATTGAGACATCTGTAAAATTTTCAAGACAAAAAGTAATGTTTTGGGATTGATGGCTACAATCATGGAAGTTAGAGGAGAATACTGGAATGTAAGGAAAAAAGACTTTGTAAACATGTCTTTACTGCTGGAATTAGAGTGTGCTGTACATCTTTATGACTCTATGACTCCACGTTCCAGAATATGTGCCAGGAGATCTTTAGATGGATTGACCACTTGAGAGAGTTAAACATTGGGAAGACTAGGACAATCTTTTTAGACCCTGCTCCAAAGTCCATTGTCTAATTACGAATGACTGTGATTTCTTTGATCTGTATTGACAGTTGAGTAAATAAGTGAGTAAGTGAAGAGGGGAAGGAAGAGTTCCTTTGCTTTTTACGAAGTTTTAACTTGTAGGAATTGATTCTTATTCCACTGCTGGGGAATAAGTTAGTTGTTCAATGAACATCTGGTCAATTGTTCAGAACGATTCCATTCTTAAGGTTTAAATAGTGCAGGAGTTGATAGTAAGGTTAATAAAAATTATGTTAAAAAGGGAAATAGGTAATTGATAATAATAATTAAGTAGTTATTTAAAAACATAGTGAGGATGGAAGAACAGATGTTGCATCAATGTTGCAACATGTCCGAGTTCCTACCAGATTCCAAACAGGCCTGTAAAATTTGGATTCCACTTTGAATTTTAATTGTAAGACCTAAGTCACTTGAATTATAGACCAATCTTGAAAATGTCAATCTATAGGATCATCTGTCTTGATTAATTACAAGTCTCATTTCAGGTGCAATCATGCTTTCAGAAGTGTCATTGGATTTAATAAATTTATCATGATAAGTACTAAAGAAATTATGCTTTATAAAATCAATGGTTTTTCAATCAATTGGCAGTGGGATATCTTTTTGTGACTCTGGTTGTCTGGGCAAATGTCTCTTATTCAGTTTTGTTGACCGAAGTATTTTATTTTAACTTTCCTTTTTGTGTTACAAACCATGAAGAATCATTACTTATCCACACATTGCGCGCATTTATTCCTTGTACATGATCAATGGCACTTAGAAATCTAACTGGTTTGCAAATGCATGGACAGCACAATGATCAATCTCAGATTAGCTGTACAGTGTATGCCCATTTTGTGTATGGTACCTTTAAAAGTAATGGTCATATTAATGATAGCATTTTTTTGCTGTCTTTTAATTTGTTCTTTGACATGCCAGTCATTTCATCAGACTTTTTTTAACTGTCGGTCCCTTCTTGCTTCCCAATTCCATGCTTCTTCAGAAGATATTAAGGTAGCAATGAACAATTGATTCATCTGCTTAGAAAATGTAGTACCACTTTCCAAGTTAAAGCCAAATATAAGTACAAAAAACTAATATACATATGTTTGGCACATATGTTAAGTTACAAAACTAAACTATTTTAGACATAACTGTGTCCTTGAGTTAAAGTTATATCAATTTAAAACGCATTTTCAAATGAGCATTCCTAATTTTACATTCAGTTGAGCCATACAAAAACAAGCATAAAACAATAAACACTTGACCTGACTTTTGACTGAGGCCATATGGCATTCTTTCTTACGAAAGTGTTTTATAACTAACTACAATCACACTAGATATAATCTAATTCCTCAGTTAATTAAATCAAAATGATCAATTATTGAAAATCCTATATGTTTGCACTTAGTGCTGGCCTCTTGAGCAGTTCAGCACCAAGTTGATGAATTGGAGGATGAAGTACAGACACTGTGACAGACTAGGGAGAAATAAAGATGGCTTGGTAATTTGGACACTTTATTCCAGGAGAAAGATGCACTTCTTAAGTTTATGTCTTTTGATTTGGTCAGGGTGGTGTGACTACAAGTTAGGCAGGAGTGCAGAAGACATAGCCTTTGTAATTGACAGGTTTGAAGCTCTTTCTGTTTTTTTTAGTGGCACTGTGCATTTCACAATGGATGGGTTTCTCATCTTGATTAGAATATCTTGGCCATTGTTTGTAACAATCCTGACATCATTGGAGGGTGTAGTCCAAGTAACTGAGCACAATTTATCATGGCAAATTCCATTTTTAGTATATTGTTGCATTCTACAACAAATTGAACACATTAACTATTGAAAGCTCCAACCATCATTCGAGCTTAATGTACATAATTATTTTTTCATACATCTCCACAAGGAATGTTTCTTTTTAAATAAATGCATCAAAACAAAATTTTAAAATAAATTAGAATATCTTCTTGTTTTGTATTATTTTCTGAAGACATCCAAAAGAAAGATTTTTGATTTCTTAAATGAAAATGCTATTACAGTCAACTTAGGGTTAAAGTAATAAATCTG
Organism: Hemiscyllium ocellatum; assembly: GCF_020745735.1. Taxonomy (NCBI): domain Eukaryota; kingdom Metazoa; phylum Chordata; class Chondrichthyes; order Orectolobiformes; family Hemiscylliidae; genus Hemiscyllium; species Hemiscyllium ocellatum. The sequence goes on along the minus strand of NC_083407.1, from coordinate 57,216,270 downwards.
TTCCATTTGATTTGATAAGCTAACTCGTTGACTAGACCCCAATAAGGAGACCAGCAGGAATCATCCTTTACTAAACCTAGTCAAATGTAGAGTAAATATAATTTCTACAGCTTGCATGGGGAGATCTTGAGTCAGATAAATCAATGTTATCATATTGCAGCAAGATACAAAACATATCTAAATGCACCACTGCACCTTGTCTTGAGCTGTATTTTTAACTCAGGTCAAAAAAAAGAAAAGTAGTGGCATGGAACCATCTGCTGACAGTGTATAACATTTACCTTGTTACTGAATGCTCAAGCCAAAATAAAAATAAAAATAAAAATAATCACATGCTGAAACAATTTCATTTTTTTTCCTGAACTCCAATGTATATATACTTTTGGCTTCACATCCAAGTATGATCTGACATTAAATTGAAAAATAAACAAAAAAAAATGTATTTGAGCCACCATGTAAAACTGTGGTCAGCATAAACACAATGCAGTACATGTCACAAGAGTCTGGGCAAAAGTAACTCCACAAAAGTAATACAGTACTCCACTTCCATTTTTAAATATATTCTTACAACAGTGATAAAGTATGGACTATCAATTTACCGTCTGATTTTTATATCTCCAACTTTCATGAACTACAATAGTTAAAAAAAACTGACTAAAGTTGGCCACAGTGATCACCTGACTAGATTGAACCAAGCTCATTAATCTAATGTGAGATAAACAAAGACAGACTGAGCTGAAATTAACAATTTATCAAAGGGCACTGAAACTCAACCAAGCATGAAGAAATTCTCATCTCCTGTTTGTGAGTTACGTCTTTCTGGAAATTTTGCAAATGGGGAAAAAAAAGTTGCCTGTAGATTGTTTAGCATAACAAATAAAAAACGGGGAATACACAAGTGAACTGTATTTCAGGAAAACAGCTTTTGGGAAGAGCTGAGAAGGCAAATGGATTTCTAAAATAGATCAAGAAGACTCCCATTCTATCTTTCTCTCTCTCTTCCCCTCCCTCCTCTCTCTTCCCCCACTGACTATTTCACTCAGTTTCTTGAAAAAGAGTTGGCAGTGATAAAACAACTTGCAGAAACATCTCTGCACTGAGAACTCAAAGATATTTACAGATTTCACCACTACTAAAGACACAAGGCATCCATTATGCAACTGTGATTGTAGGTTATATTCTAACATGACATGATCAGAGGACTTCTAAAAAATCCACATTTTTTAACTTGCTTATTTGCTAATCCCTCATTTTTAAAAATCTTTATTCTTAAGTTTACGTGATTTGATGTGATTTTTTTCAGGGTTAATAATTAACATGATTCCTTTTTCCTTCACTCATTGTAATTAGTTCCTTAATTTTGATGAGTACTTGTTTTCAAAATGGCATAAGCAGAGTAGGCAGCGTCCAGGTTCTTGAGCCTGGGTCTCACCCATTCTGTCAATTTTCCTTCCTTTCCTTATTTTCTCTTTTTAAATTTCTTTTTTCATTTTTGAAACTTAACTTCTAGAGAGCTCAGTGGTGGAAGCAGGGGACAATAGAGTGGCTGGGGTCCAGCATGAGCCTGGATGCCGGTCAGTGGTGAAGCAGCAGTTAGCAATGAAGTGGTGGCAAGCCCAAGCAAGACTTAGCCCAGTGCAGGTGAAAACATGCCCAGTGTGGGGGAGAGTGAGCCCTCGTGGAGAAAGCCCAGCATGGACTGTCAATAGGCCCATGGCTCAAGAAAGGACTGGAATGTTTAACTTTTAACTTTATTTCTTTATTATTCTACTTTATGCTAGAGAGAACTGTATTGAAATTCTTAACTTTATGTTTTTCCAAATTTGTACTGATGATTTTGTACTAAGATACCTTTGTACATAAGATGGCACCAGGAATGGTGACACTGTACACTTTTCATTGTACTCCTGTATCCCTGTATAGTACTTGAGTACATATGACAGCAAAACCTAACTTAAATCTATACTATGTTTTAATTGAAGAGTGTTACAGCTCATGCTGAAAAAAATTACTAATATTTATTGAGATCAATCAAAAGAGTTAAAAAGAGAGGAACTGATTCACCCTTCCTCACCCTTTTGCATTATAGATCAGAAAAACTGCTTAAAATCATGCATGAGGCATGCCACAGATTTTGTAGCTATAATGAAATTAGTGACAAATATTGTCTGCAATGCCCATTGTAAAGTTAGAGCCTAACTCATCCCTGCTCCTTGACAGTGGCAGGTGATTGGATCAGAGTGGTGTTGGAAAAGGACAGCAGTTCAGGCAGCATCCGAGAAGCAGGAAAATCGACGTTTTGGGCAAAAGCCCTTCATCAGGAATAGAGGCAGAAAGCCTCCAGGGTGGAGAGATAAATGGGGGTAGGGGTGGGCTGGGGAGAAGGTACAATGAGTACAATAGGTGAATGGGGGGTGGGGATGGAGGTGATAGGTCAGAGAAGAGGGTGGAGTGGATAGGTGGGAAGGGAGATTGGCAGGTAGGACAGGTCATGGGGACAGTGCTAAGCTGGAAGGTTTGAGCTGAGGTAAGGTGGGGGGAGGGAAAATGAGGAAACTGGTGAAGTCCACATTGATCCCAGTGTTCTTATCCAATATCATGGATTCTTACATGACAGCAGTAAGCACAAGCAGTGGTCCAGATCCAACTTGTCCCACTGACAGCGAAACCTTGGACTGAACTTTCCCATGTTTTGATTAACTAACTTTTGTCAGGTTTCATGGAGGGATTCTCTCTGCAAGAACTTGCAAGTTTTTTTCCATAATCATCCAAAACCCATCTCATTAACTACCTACCACACCCCTATGGCATCCCTCTCATCCAGTGCTAGCCTGACTCTTCCCTTTGCCGCAACTATAAATATTCGTCACAGGCAGGATATGCCTGGCATCAGCGCTATCTTTGAAAGCTTTTGTGCACCCAGTCAAATGCTGCCAGTCTGAAACTGCCCTATATGTTTTATGATACTTCCATCAAAACAGATAAGGGGACATTGGCATGCAGCTTTGTGGACAATGACATGAAGTTTCTGGTATATGGGATGGTACAGAATAGGGATGTCCTCCTTTCCTTGCTGGGTCAGTCTAAGGTTGTCATCCAATGTCATTGCATTCTCAGCTACTCGGAGGAATGCCCAACAATTCTATAGAATGGTCAATGGTCTTCTCTGTTCTACTAGTGTACTTGCTATAATTTTCTCCCTGCTACATCACGCACACTCTTTCTTTGCTACTATAACCACCTCCCACAAAGCTCATGTTCTACCACTCTCACTATTGCATGAAACATTTGCCTTAATCATTCTTATCCAAAGACTACCAACCTGGTATGGCCTCTGCAAGTCTTGCTCACTCACTTGAGATACCTCACTGCCTTCCCATCCACAAAGTCAGCACCAACAGCTGTACTAGCCACTTACATCTCACTCAATCCCTCCCATTATTTCATTCCAGGAGCATACAGCCCGTAATAAGGCAAAAAGAGCCAAGGTGGGTGGTGGTCTGCCTAACCTTCAGCTCCTTACCCGCTGCAAGGAGTGGAACCTGACCTGATTATCCCAAGCTGCTGACTGACCATGTCCAAGCCCTGGACTGATAGCTGACACTGTCCCTGACTTATTGTGCCAGGATTCCCTGACTATAAGCTGTCTTCCTTGACTTAACTGAGGATGACTCCTCTGAGGCTTTGAGACATGGGTATTTGCTTGCAACACATACAGCATGTTACACATGTTCCTGGCACACGTTGCAGATCACTGATTCATGTAGCATTGTGCTCTTCAAAATAATATCCACCATGATTGCTGACACATAGGACAAGGTATTAACTTTACATCTGTGCTAAACTCCAAGACAAGACACCGGGCGGCACGGTGGTACAGTGATTAGCACTGCTGTCTCACAGCGCCAGAGGCCCGGGTTCAATTGCCGCCTCCGGCGACTGACTGTGTGGAGTTTACACGTTCTCCCCATGTCTGCGTGGGTTTCCTCCGGGTGCTCCGGTTTCCTCCCACAGTCCAAAGATGTGCGGGTCAGGTGAATTGGCCTTGCTAAATTGCCCGTAGTGTTAGGTAAGGGGTAAATGTAGGGGTGTGGGTGGGTTGCGCTTCAGCGGGTCAGTGTGGACTTGTTGGGCCGAAGGGCCTGTTTCCACACTGTAAGTAATCTAATCTAAGACAAAATTACAGTGAGTCTTTAAAGTATGCATGAAACGGGGCAAAGTGCTGAAATGCAATGCAAGGCAAGGTAACAATGCTTTGATATCCATTAGGTGCTGTACAAATGAGAACTAAGCGAGCTAATGAGCAGCTCTAAGATGGAATCTGGTCCAGTCCATGAGCTGGTTGCCTATCCTTAGATGCACAATGTCCCTGCACTAGCAATGCAATGAAAGGTGCCAAATGCACTTCAAGGTGCATCAATGAAATCAAGAAGAGTACTACACTTTACTGTAAGTGGGACAGAGATGATGATACAGAGAGGTTGGTACTTGTTGGATGCCAATGTCTATGGACATGAAGTGCATGTGACTGCTTCCCATGGACTATGCCTTGAAATGTTGGTGCCAGGCGTCCATGATGGAGATCCAGAAGAGCAAGTGGAAAGCTTGAGTCATAGGTACCTGTTCAGAGTTTCATGCTGGAGATTCTCAGGATCTAGTTTCTGCCCATTGGGTAAGGGGATAGGAGCTTGCATATTATTGAGGTAAGATTAGGTAGTAATAAGGGTGATAATGAATGATAATCCCCATTAAAAAGCCTCTCATGGTTCACTGGCAAGAAAATAATTTCAACATCTGGGACTTGATTAGAAAATGTGACTTGTCAGTCGCAATATTGAGAAAAGTCTTGACTAACATTTCACTTGATTCCCCCAAATTTTCTCCCAAATTCTCCCATGGTTCATGTTTTTCAGGGCCTGGGAAAATTCAGCCCTTGTCTCCATCTACAGACTGTTTATGACTCAGTAGAGTGGACAAAGTGAATGTAATATTATTGTTAAGCTCTTTAGAAGCATTATTTCATCAATATTTTGAATTAGTGTTCAGCTTTATAGACTCCCATTGGCTCTAAAGCATCTGGAGCTTCCACACTATCCCTGATTGACCATCAATCACATTCCCTGACCTTTAGTTAGCTAGAACTGTGCCTAAAGCTGTGCCTAAACTCAATATGGTCAGTGCTCAGAACTAGCTTCCATGTCCCATTCCAAACCCAATGACAAATGTCTCCCAGAGATGGTCTCCCAGAGATAATCTGCTCTGCTTCAAGGCAACAAGGCCTTGGTTTGACCATAGCCAAAAGACAGTGTCTCTAACAATACAGCACTTCCTCAGTGCTGCAGTGAAGTGCAAGTCTAGATCTGAATGCCTAAGTCTCTGATGTGGGACTTGAGTTCACAATCTTCTGACCAACAGAGCCTTGGTGACCCCACAAAAAAGCGCATTCAGTTCCCCAAAATGACTTCAAAGTGTTATAATGTTATGTTAAATAATGTTACAATATTATTATTAATCTTACAAAATTTTGATGTTATGTTAGATCTATTTAGTATGGATTTTGTATCTAAAGGAAGCTTCATCCAGGCACCTTCCAATACCAGGGTTGATCAAATTGTATCTAAAATAAAAACACTGCCCAAGAAAACAGTGATCAAATTTGGCTGGTTGTCTGCTACAACCGCAACTTTGATCATCAATGACATCGCATTTATGGATGAATTAGTCATCCTAGTTTTATATTTTCTCCTATAATCCCCAAAACCATCTCCTCAATGCATCCAAAATGCCTCATACCACAATGGAGTACACTTATTCTCAGTAAAACCGAAAGAACTGCAGATGCTGTAACTCAGAAACAAAACAGAAATTGTTGGAAAATCTCAGCAGGTCTGGCAATATCTGTGGAGAGAAATCAGAGTCAACATTTCAGATTGAGTGACCCTTCATCAGAAGCATTAACTTCAGAAGCATTCTCAGGTTTGTCCGAGAATAATCCTGTGTGCAGGTCTCCTGTTTTAGGATCAAGTTTGCTACGTTCAGTAAAATAGACAAACTTCTCTGCAATCTCACACCTATTGCTGAAATAATTGCATTAAAAAGTCAATGCTATAGATTTCATATTTTGTACAGGTACAAGTTTGAAGTTTAATGGCTAATAAAATAAAATCGCTCCAATTTCTTTTTTATTAAAAATATAAGGTTCAGAATTTCATCTAATAAAGTTTTACTATTATTTTGCTCTACCATTCACACTGCACTTTCTCCAGTCTGTACACTTTTAAAAATGGCAGGTAGGAAAGAACTCAGAATTATTGACTTCACCATGTACCATTATTCACATAATGTTATGTGTATGTTTTAGAGAGTACTGGTCGAAGAACCAAAGTAAACATTGCTATCTTGGAAAGAGCATTTTGATACTTTTTCTGCAAATCTTTTAAAAACCTGGCATGAGGAGAATGGCCCCTGGAGACCATTTGACAGGAAGATATAAATGAGGAAAGTTATCAGTGGGATGATGTAGCATTCCTTGTTGATAAATTTGCTAAACTGAGATTTCATCTGGAACAGTTACATAAGCAGCGAAGTACCGTACTTCTCAGATTCAGAATAGCTTTAAGCAGCTGTCGGAAGATGGAGAGAAGGTAAGAAGGATATAACTGAACATAGCTGTAAGAATCAAAGCTTATTAATATGGAATTAAAATGTCCCTTATGTCCATTAATTTCAGTAATTTGTAAAGGAGCCTATCACAGGTCAATTGGAAAAGGAAAGCAGCAACACAGAAATGGAGGACACTCAGTGAAGACACAGTTAGAAGCAAGCTAAACATATTGAGCTGAATAAAAATGGTAGAGCAACAAAGCAGACACAACCTGGAAGACAAAGGAAATGCAAGATAAATTAAAACAAATCAGCAGGCTTATGATAAAAGTCAGAAATATGGGTAACTCAGAGGGGCTAAATAGTTAACGTTGCTGTCTCACAGCACCACCAACCAGGTTTAATTCCAGCCTTGAATGATTGTCTGTGTGAACTTTTCACATTCTCCCATATCTGTGTGGGCTTCCTCCAGATGCTCCGGTTTCCTCCCCAGCCCAAAGATGTGCAGGCTAGTTGGATTGGCCATGTTAAATTGCCCTGTAGTATCCAGGGATAGGCAGGTAAGGTAGGTTAGTCATGGGAAATGCAGGGTTCCAGGAATAGGGTAGGGATGGTCTTCAGAGGGTGATGAGGGCCCCATGGGCTGGGCAGAATCTTTCTGCTCTGTAGGGATTCTATGATTCTAACATGATTTGGGTAATAACCCAGGAAATCACATAAAGGACATAGAAAGACAATTGAGAAAGTTCACATGTGATGTAAAGATAGATGGCAATAAAAGATCAAGACAGGATAGTAATAGTACCACCAAGCTATTATTCCAATGAATGGCAAAGATAGAATGAGTCTAAGGTTTTGAAAGAAGCAAAGTTGGAAATAGCAGAGATATTGGACACAAACTTTCAATGCTTATTGAATAGAGGACTGACACAGGAATTGAAGGTTCCAAAGTTTCTGTTATGCTTCATGACAGGAAGAGTAATACATGAGAAAACTATATCCAGTCATCCTAACATCAATGGCAAAGAAATTACTGGGAATCACAAGCAAAATTAAAACATTTTTTTAAATTTGAAAGTACATGGGCTAAGCAAGCAGCACCAGCAATGTTTTGTTAAAGAGAAGTTATGTCTTATTAATTAAAGTGAATTATTTGATAGCCTTGCAAATGAAGTTGATCAAGATAGCTTAGTAAAATTACAAAGCAATTGTAATGACACATTAACCGACCATTCATCCCAACCTGGACTTGGTTTTCAAGTTCCATTCAGGTCTCTTCCCGCTTTCACTCATTGAAAACTACAATCACAAACATCTACACCCTTGTCATTCAAATGTTTGCCACCCCTCAAATTTAACTGTCCTGTTCACATCAATCACTCCCTCTGGTAGCAAGTTCCACATTCACACCACTCTTTGTGCAAAGATGTTTCATTGAAATTCCCTCTTGGATTTTTGTATTGACTATCTTATGTTGGTGGCCTCGAGTTATACACTCCACATAAGAGGTGGTATTTTCTATCTGTATCCAATCTATCAAAACCTTTCATAATTTTAAACACCTCTACCAGGTCATTCCTCAGCCTTACTTTTAGAAAAGAGGTAGTCAATTCTTTTCTGATTTATATGCTTACACATTTCTGCTTTTATCCTTATAATTCTGCTGTGCACACTCCCCAATGGTTCTCTATACCTTTTATGTTACAGTGACCAGCACTGCAGACAGTATATTAAGTGTAGTCTAACCAAGATTTGATACTGGCTGAGCATAACTCTTCTTTTCAATTATATCCTTCTGGAAATAAAGCCTGTGCTGGGTTTGTTTTTTTTTTAACTGACCTTTCTGACTTGTGACACAATAGTTTTCCTGCATCTTCCTGACCATTTTATATGACCTTTTGATAGATCACAATGGTAATTGGGGGAGTTTTACAGGGAAGAATATGGAAATTAGAGAACTTGGAAAAATAAACAGTGATACCGTGAAAATATCCATAATTCAGAGATGGCGGTGCTGGCCGTCTTAAATTGCATAATGGTGGATAAATCATTGGGACCTGATCAGGTGTAACTTAGAACTCTGTGGGAAGCTAGGGAAGTGATTGCTCGGTTTCTTGTTGAGACATTTATATCATCGATAGTCACAGGTGAGGAACCAGAAGACTGAAGGATTACTAATATGGTGTCATTATTTTACAAAGGTAAGGAACAGCCAGGAAACTGTAGAACAAAGAGCCTAATGTCAGTTCTGGGTAAGTTGTTGGAGAGGATTCTGAGGTACAGGATCCACATGTATTTGCAAAGGCGAGGGCTGATTAGGGATAGTCAACATGGCTTTGTGCTTGGGAAATCATGTCTGACTAATTTGATTGAGTTTTTTTGAAGAAGTGACAAAGAACAGTGATGAAGGCAGAGCAGTGGGCATTGTTTATATGAACTATAGTAAGATATTCACCTTACTATAGTCTCAACTGTTTGGCAAGTTGAGATCACATGGAATCCAGGGCGGGCTAGCCATTTGGATACAGAATTGGCTTGAAGGGAAGGGACAGACGATAGTGCTGGAGGGTTGTTTTTTGACTGGAGGCCTGTGATCAGTGGTGGGCTGCAGCTATTGGTACTGGGTCCACTGCCTTATGTCATTTATATAAATGACCTGAATGGGAACATAGGAGAAATGGTTAGTAAGTTTGCAAATGACACCAAAATTGGAGTTGGAGTGGACAATGAAGAAGATTATCTTAGAGTACAACGGACCCTTGATCTGATAGGTTGCTCTGGTTTCTTCAACTCAGCTATTTCAATTGACCCAGTGATTTAAATGTAATAAAGTGACATACATTAGATACACTTTCCTGTTTTGTTTTTAAAGTTATTAGACAATTAAAGGAGTGAAATCTTTTCTGTACATTGGTGTATATTTAGTTATTTCCTGTGTCAATTATAGTGTGGTTGAATTCAGACATTTATTAGATTGTTAAAGGGTAAATTGTAACAATGATTGCAAAGTAAATTCACTACCATTAAATGGCAAGGACTGAATAGGAATAGTCAACATGGCGTTCTGCTTGGGAAATCATGTCTCACTAACTTGATTGCGTTTTTTGAAGAAGTAACCATTTTGAAAGAGCGGCAAGGAGAGAAGATGAGGTGAAGCGAGGGCTACCTGAAAGGGTAAGTTTTCCCGCTTAAAAAGGGACTTACCTCAGGAGTTGGGCCTCCATTTTGACAGAGCAGTGAGGAGAGAAGGTGAGGTGAAGCCAGGGCTGCCGGGAAAGTAAGGGCTTAATTTATATTTAGGCAGTGGCTAAACCTAAGATACTACACATGTGGTACCTCCCTTCCGCCCCCCTCCTCTAACCGGAAGGAAAAGATTCTGTAAGGTAAAGCTTTTATTTCTTTCTTATCGTTCTTTTTAATATATTTAAGTGCATTGTTTGATTTTAGTCAGTTCATATAAAGCTAAGTTTACAATGACAAGGGACCTCAGACCCGTGGCATGTGCCTCTTGCTTGATGTGGAAGCTTAGGAATGTGTCTGAAGTGGTGGAGGTTAAAAGACATCTGGATGGGTATATGAATAGGAAGGGTTTAAAGGAATATGGGCCAAATGCTGGCAAATGGGACTAGATTAATTTAGGATATCTGGTCAGCTTGGATGAGTTGGTTTGAAGGATCTGTTTCCGTGCTGTACATGTCTATGACTCTATGACTCTATGGTTCAGAACAACTATGCATGTGTATAATACTTGATAATGGAGGAAGCATGGAGGCATAAACGTGGCATGAGTGATTTCAGGGCACATGGGGTTGGAGTTTAGAAGATCATTAATAATATTGGTAGCTAGGTTGCTCTGTTGGAGAGATGAAGCAGGCTTCCTAACTGGTACCCCTCAGCCACCACACTCCTCTTGAAATCCAGCATAGCTTGTATAATATATTGAAAAACTAACCCATTTGTAAACAGACAAGAATATAACGCAAAGTCACACATGAGTAAAGAGTGCATTTCAGAAAATGCATATGTAGCATTTTCTATGTCCCCTGTCAACATTCTGAGCCATTGATGCTTAGCAGAATTTTGACAAGGAAGCAAGTTAAGAAAATGGAAGTTGATAGAATTAACAGGCAAGTGCTGGCATGGGCAGGAAATTAGTTCAAAGATAAATAGTAAAAGTTTGTGATGGACAGATATCTTTTCAGACTGCAGGATGGTTTCATAGGTTGAATCTCACAAGCAGTCAGTTAACCATCATCTTTGGCAGATTTAGTTGAGAGTTTCTCTCTGGGAGTCACGGCAAGCTTGAACATACTATCTTTGCAAACATCCCATTCACCATGCACCTTGTTCCTATGGTACCCACTTGTATTCACCCACTCACCACAGGCAGTAACATTGGCTATTGCCCGGTCCTACTAAGTTTTCAGTTGCTGGCATCATTTTTATAGTCCACCTGTCCATCCAGTCAAGTGCAGACAGTCCACGGCTGCTCTGCGTAGTTTATTTTGTTTGTGCTAGACATGTCTGACAGAGGGTCATTGGCATCCTACTTGGATGCCCTGCTGGATGGGACTGCACGTGATCTGCCCTGAGATGTTAGTGACTGATTGAGACCTGGAGTGATGAGGGTACCCTCTGAATTTCATGTTGGTAATTGCTGCTGCCAAGCTTCTACGGGGTGGGTGGAAGACTGGGATGCTGCACATCAGTGAGGCAAGACGATGTAATAATGAGGATATGAATGCATGTCATATATTCAACCAGGCCCCTCACCATTCCCTTATGAAAATCCTGTCTCAACAATTGGTTGGAAAATGAGACTTCTTGCTCTCAACAGCAAACAGCTTGTCACTGCTAATCCGCCTCAGGCAACTGACTGTGTGGAGTTTGCACGTTCTCCCCGTGTCTGCGTGGGTTTCCTCCGGGTGCTCTGGTTTCCTCCCACAGTCCAAAAATGTGCAGGTCAGATGAATTGGCCGTGATAAATTGCCCGTAGTGTTAGGTAAGGGGCAAATGTAAGGGCATGGGTAGGTTTCGCTTCGGCGGGTCGGTGTGGACTTGTTGGGCCGAAGGGCCTGTTTCCACACTGTAAGTAATCTAATCTAATCTAATCTGTCACAATTTGGAAAGATTCCATCCCATTACCTTTTCCAATTGTTATTAGTTGGAACTTAGATATAACAAAAAATATTTTAGAAGATCAGGATCATGACTTTCGGGAAAATGCACGAAGTTCAGCAATTATGGGAATTATTCTCCTTGTTTATATGGGTTAAGTATGAAAAGCTTGGCAGGCGAGGTTAATGTGCGCAAGTGGCCAGTGATTGACTTTAGAAGGACTAATCTGGAAAAACAGAATGGCTGGAATTTAAAAAGTGTAGATGATCAGAGAATCCTTAATGTCCATATTGACAAACTGGTGAAGGTCACAAGCCTAGTTGGTAGGGTAATTAATAAAGCACTTGTTTTTTTTAAAGATGAATAGAATAGAATAGCTAACAGATCTTGTTTGAACTCTCTGAGTCACTGATTTGTCCTCATCTGGAGTATTTTAGATGATCTGGTCTCAACAGATAAGGAAATATATAAAAGCCCTGGAAAGGATGCATAGGAGTTTTACTCCAGTATTGCCAAAGATGAGAGACTTTGATTACAAGGAGAGATTAGAAAAGGAAGATTAATTCCTTTTGGAACTGAGAAGCTAACAGAGCATTTCAACTTGAAATCTTTCAATAGAGAAAAACATTCCCTCTGACGACTGGGTCAATAAGCCAATGTTATAGATTAAAAATTATTAACAGATCTAGAGGAGTTGTGAGGAGAAATGCTTTCACTGAGACTATGGTCATGATTTGCAATGCTCTACCTGATAAAGTGGTGGAAACACATTTTGGCACTATTTACTGAAGGCAGTTCTTGACAGTAGACAGCGACAGAGTTCTAGACAAAACACAAGGATGTGGGACTATCCATGGCTGCTCTCTTTAAATATCAACACCGGCACAATGGGCAAATAGCCTTCTTCTGTGTCTCATTTATTCTTCTGCCTAGGTTGGTTTAATTCCTTTATTGTCGGTGATATACAAGTGTAGTCAAGATAACTGACATGATTTGAGAAGATATATTTCAGATTTGCCAGCAGTTGTACCGATGCCTGGAGATTTCAATTTATAGTGTCAGGTGAGAATTTGAAATGAATGCCATGCAGGGACCCTGCGGTTATCAGTGATTAATGAAAAATGCCATTATATCTACAAAACTGTCAACCCCTAAGTCAAGGAGGAGGAAGCTTCTGAGGCGATTAGCTTTCTAAAGTAATCAGAATGTGTGCAATCTTAAAAGAAAGGAATTGAGGTTTTCCTTTCTGAAGGGCAAGTCCTTGCAAATGAAGTAGAGATCCAGATGACACAGATTTGAAGTGATTTTGCCTGGTTATAAAAATGGGGCAGTAGCATGATTAAAAAAAATCTTATGGATGATTAATCTGCTGACTGGCCTGATTGCTGTTCACCATTTTGAGTTTTGGCAGACCTTGATTTAAGTCAACAAAGTTACTGACAGTGGACAGCTTAATCAACTTCTGTAGTTAAAACCACAGCATCACATTTGACTTCCTTTGTTCCTGTCATATATCTGCAACCTGTTCATAAACCATGGATGAATACAAGTTGAGAGGTGGCCCTTTACAATTGCGTTTTAAGACACTCACTTACCTTTAGATAAAATGCTGGAACATTTTGGGAGACAGTTAGTTGTAATACAACATAGAAATAATGCAGCCTTTCTAAAATGGGTGTAGAAGTTTTGAGCTCTTAAGTGGTTTCTGGCAATTGGCATTTCCCTTCATAGAAACCCTTGTGGCAATTCTACTCTACCTGTAGGATAAACAGGAGAAGAATCAGCAATGGCAGGAGGTGGTTGTGTAACGGCAATGTCAATGCAGTATAGTAATCCAGTACTCAGGTTATTGCTCTGGGAACGTGTTGAATCCCATGATGGCAAATGGTGAAGTTTGACTTCACTTTAATTAGAAAAAAAGTCTGGAGTTAAAAACTTAGCTGATTCATTAATTTTGTCCCAAACTTGACAACAGACTCTGCATTACTCCAGGATGAGAATCCCTTGGACATGCTACTCCTACCTGCAGAATGTCAAAGGCTACGCATCACCTTTTAATGGGCTACTTTATGGTTACTAACATGTTGTGGAAGCTCTCTGAGAGGCAACTTAATGCAGTTAGCAGTGGTTAGAGCACAGAAAGCAGGTTGTTGTTGAAGGATGGACCTCTAGTGGCTGTTTCTTCTCACTCTCCAAGAGGCCCATGCTTAAGCTGGCTCTTTGGTAAGATGTTGAAGTAACCTGTGTCAATTATATTTTTAAACAACCTATTCAGATAAGTCTTTACACACCAGCCAGTAGGCATAGAATGCATGGAACAACAATCTGATGAGAATTTCATTGTAACGGCTCGGCAGCTGGCCAAGGAACAAATGTCCAAGGCAGTTAGCACTTGGAGGACTGCCAGACACCAGATACCTGCGCAGCTCTGGGCAGGAGATGGTTCGGTAGTGGCAGTAATCAAGATTTCATCCAAATACACATGGAGAAGCAACAACGACAGGCAGGCATATGGGATGCAATGGCCCTCCCCAGACTGAAGCTCAAGCAAGCAGCAAGTCATGTGACATCTGTCTGCCTATATGGACAGTTGGTAGCTGTTATGGAGATCCAGGCCCAACACCTTCAGAGTCTGTTAACAAGGTGCATATATCTGCATTCTAGTACTGTCGACAGTGCTCCTCAGGACTAAAGATGTAACAACATGGAGAACAGATCCATCTTCATAAAGTGGCAAGGTGATGTCAAAAGGCACCTAGCTAGATAAATCACACACAGTCCTCTCACCAGTTTTTATTTCAGAAACCGCAAAATTGGCCAGAGTCTCAGCATTCAGGCCCAGTTAGACAAAAACGTCCCTAGGTTTGCCCTACCAAACCACATCAGAGCAAGTTCCTTTTACCCCAGCTGTGGAACTAAGGAATGCACTGAGATGCAGTGGGAGGGAGAAAAGAAGGAAATTTATAAGGACATTTAGAGTGTTTGATAAGTATCCTTACCTATGGGTCAGAAATCTGATTCAATCCCACTTGCCCTGGAGTTGCGTCTAGAGGGTTGATTAAAAATATCAACATTTCACTAAATTAATCTCTGCCTTCCACCCCCGATTGATAGCTATTATTGTAATGTATTTTGTACACACTAGTGAAGACAGAAGCAAAATATTTGTTTGCATCCTTTTCCATTCCCTAATATATGTAGTAACTCTCCATTTTCTCTCTCTACAAGACCAACATTCACTTTATTTGTTCTTTTCTTTTTTTTAGATACATGTAAATACTCTTGGCTTGTGTCATTGCATTTATAACTGGCTTCCTGTCATACTGTTAATTTCCTTGTCTTGGGGGCGATTAATGTTTTAGTAATTCACTGCTGTTCTTTATGCTCTGTCCAATCATCTGACCTGCCACTCACCTTTGCACACAATTATTTGCATTTTCCTTAGGTTTGATGCTACTATTAATTTCTCTAATTAAATAACCATGAAGGCTTGGCCCTCCTCTTAGAATTTTTCTTCATCATAGGAATATATTTATTCCGAGTATTTTGAAGAGGCCCCTTTAAATGTCTACCACTAAATTCTTTACTGATCTATCCTGTAGCCTAGTTCGCCTCAGTTAGCACAGCTTACATCTACCTATAGTTAGCCTTATTTACGTTCAAAATACTGATCTTACTCATTTAATTATCCCATTTTCAAACAGCATGTAAAACCCAATCATTTTATGGTTACTGCTGCCTAAGGGTGCCGATACTCAGATTATTCATTCATTCTCTCACATTACACAATACTAGTATAGCATGCTGTCTGGTTGGTCCCAGAATGTGCCTCTCTAAGACACTAACTTAAAAACATTCTATGAGCTCCTCATTCAGGCATTTCTTTGCTAATTTTTCCAGTGTACATATAGATTAAAATCACCCATGATTGTTGTGGTCCCTTTATCGCAAGCACCTGTTTTTGTACATTTCACCCCACACTGTGAGATGGCCCTAATAGTGACTTATTTCCCCAAGTATTCTTCACGTCTACCCAAACCAATTTTATATCCTGGTTTCCTAAACTAAGGTCATCTCTAACTACAATCCTTCATTAACAGAACTACTCCTCAACCTTTACCCTCCTTTGTATACTTCTTCAATGTCACTTACCCCTAAATATTCTGGACCTAAATCTTATCATCATGCAATATCTTCTCCGCAAAGACTATTAGATCACAGTTATTTACATTAATGTGCACTATGAATTCCTTTTGTAAACTGCTAGATTCTATTGTAAGATAGAGTCTTATATTTGGTTGTTTAAATCAAGAGAGATAGATTACTCATTGTACTTAGGTACAAGTTTATTGGCTTTAGATTTGATGTTGCATTTTAATCTTGGTTTTAAATCGCAGCTTTGATATCAGATAAATGGTGAGGAATTGATCATAAAGACTTTTCATTACGTCTATAATGGCATCAGATCATCAGTCTTTAATATCCACTAAATGCATTAACTAGCTGTCACAATTGACTTTTAGTGTCCAACTACTGTCACCATGATAGCTTTTGTGGTTTAATATGTTAGTTTGCATAACATAAACCACTGATAGTTGTGTTCTTCTTGAGTCGGACATCCTGAAGTTTATTTACAATATTAGCTATTTGCAAGGCTATGATACCAGAAATTTACACACATATTTTGATTTTTACTCTTAATGATGTTACTGCACAGTACATACATAGCAAAGTGAATCTATTACCTAAAGAATGACTGAAGACAAGGCATGTGTCTTTATACTAGAGTATCAGATGTCGTGATGTCATATACTTATCTTAAAGGTTTAGGCCTATCCTGTTTGAAATCAATAACATATCATAAAAATTGTGTAATCTGGAATATTTATTTCCCAACTTTGTAAAGGCAAGGTAAAGTCAGCATTGTCACATTCCCTCATTAGAGAGAGATGACTGGGGGTGGCTTAACCTGAGGCTTTAAGCAAAGAGAAAGGTTGAGAAAAAGAGACAATCACAGTAACTGCAGCCAGCATGGAAACTGACGCACGCTGTTGGCACTATGCTGCATTGCCAACCAGCCAACTGAACTAACTGATGTTATTTAGCCATCTTGTAACCATGTTTCTGTAATGCCAAATAGATTTAACCTCTTCCCTCTTTTTGTTTGATAGCTTCTCTACATGACGATAGATGTGTCATTCATTCAGGTAAATATCTTTTAATTTCAGTTTTTGCTTCTGCACCTGTATTTGCCTTATTGTACAATTTTTATTCAATTCTCTGTCTTTTTCTATCCTATTCTACTTGGCTTTATGAATATCACTGCTATGTTTTGATACCTCAACCTTTCTCTTCAGATTCCCAATTATTGCTCATTCCCCTGCCCTGAAAATTATCTCAAAATGCCTCTCCATTAACAGTTTTGTTACAATATTCACAAATTTCCTGAATTCTCCATTAAAGAATATTAACTGTTCAAAATGTTTTATGTCAGTGACATGCTGTCAATGGAGATTCAGAAGCTGCTATTAAACTGCACTACAGATCAAAGTGTCAAACATGATAAAGGTGATGAATTTAATTCCCAAAACAATAATTGCCTTTTATTCATTCCTCACCCAATGTCAGTCTGTGGTACCATTTTAATATGGTTCCCTAAAACACAACTCCTACTCTGCATTTCTTAATGATTTTGACAAAACTAATGATAGCCTCTTGCACTTCATGCTTAGTACACTTAAGATTCGTGTAATCATTGACTGAGAGTCCGAATGAAAATTGCTGCACCTGATCAGCTGCAAGTGCAGGTGGACCTGTCGACTTTTTGCCAAAAGGAAGGCTGTTGGAAATTATTTCTGTCCTGCTCAGTGCAGAAGAGAAGGGATCTAAATCACTATTGCATCAACATCTGCAGCTGTTCTTCTGCAGGCCTTCTGTTCAAAGAGCGAGAGGTGTCACACTTACTCTCACAATTGTACACTGAAAGACAGGTCACAAGGAGGGAAATATTGAGCGTGATGGGGAAAAGGAACTGTTGTGGAGGAAGATGGAGACATGAAGTTTTATATTCACCTTCATTACTCTTGTAAGATCATTCCATCCCTTCTTACATTGACACTAAGAATAGTATTGCTAGCATTAACATCTGCCGCCACATTTGTCAAGGTTTACGAAACAACATTTATCTTTTTGCTTTGATACCTTCCACCAGGCCACAAAACATAAGCTGGAGGCAGCCAAAATTTGGTGCCAATAATGTTTTGAGTGTGTTCAAATGATATTCAGATCAGCAACTGCAATCTCACTGTCAAGAGGACGAATCCTGCCTGAAATAGTGCTACAGAATGTAGCTCGAAATTTTACTTGGTAGCTCCTCAATCATATTAAAATGAGATCCAGAGGTTAAAATTCACAAAATGTCACACTTACGCTACATAGGGATTATCGCGTCATCTCAACCCTCACTTGCCCAACTTGGGAGTCCAAATCAAATCCACAGCTTAACACCTGCCCTTCCATTTATGGTGGCACTCAGATCATAAGCTCTGAAATTATAGACATGTTAAAAAGGCATGACTCACAAATAATGTCAAGAATATTACAAAGATCGATTGATCAATTCATATGCCATTAATAAAGACACACATATTGGATGAGTAAAACTGGATATGAGGACCTTGAGATGCCACCCAGGAAGTTATACCATTCTAATGATGATCTGCTAGGGCCTGGAATTGCCAGAAATGTGGAAACACTCAGAGTTGGATTTTTCAACCCTCTACATTTCAGTTTACATGGGCAGGGGGAGACTCCACATCCACAAAGTCTCACAGATTTGCTGTTGTTAGATTAGGATTTCCTGCTCCCACAAAACCCCCAATGTCTCTCATCTCCTCCTAGGGCTACAAACACACCTCAAGTTGTCCATCCTCCTCTTATTGGGTTCCAGTTACCTCTGGGGCTCATGACCTATCCTCCCTCATCTCACTGCTGAGAAAAAGGGCAGGATTTACATAGCTAATGATTGCATCCTGTGGAGTGTTGGTGAACAAAGAGATGTAGCATTGCTTTTGCACAGTTACTGAAAGTGTTGTCACAGCTAGACAGGGTGGTGAAGAAAGCATTTGGCATGCTTTCTTTCATTGGTCAGTGCATTGACTTTGGGAGTTGGGAGTTGGCTGCACAGGAAATTGGTGAGACCACTTTTAGAATATTGCATTCAGTTCTGGTCTCCCTGTTACAAGAAAAATGTTGTTAAACTTGCAAGGGTTAGAGGGTTTGAGCTATATGGAGAGACTGAATAGGCTTGGGCTATTTTCTCTGGAGTATTAGAGGCTGAAGGGTGATCTTATGGAGGCTAATAAAATCATGAGGGGCATGGATAAGGTGAACAGCCAAAGTCTTTTTCTCAGGGAGTCCAAACTAAAGAGCATAGGTTTAAGGTGAGCGGGGAAAGATTTAAAGGGGAACTGAGGGGCAACAATTTCACGCAAGGGGGCTGGTGCATATATGGAATGAGCTGAGTACAATTACAACACTTAAGAGACGTCTGGATGGGTGTGTGAACAGGAAGGATTGAGGGGAATATAGGCCAAATGCTAGCAAATGGGACTAGATTAGTTTAGGATAGATATCTGGGCAAGTTGGACTGAAGGGTCTCATTCCACATTGTATATCTCTATGACTCTTAAGTATCCAACCTTGTCACCTGACCTCGAATCCATACTGATTTTGGTGTCCATCATTCCCCACTTCATTTTTGGATCTGCCTCTGGTTCTAAGTCCACTGCCCACTTCAGAATTGACTCCCTGCCTGAGTTCAGAACTACCTCTCACTGGGTCATCCTACAGCAATGTCTCATTAGGTTGGAATTGCTTGGTTTCTACAACCTTTTTTGACAGTGCTTCCTGCCTGACTAGGAACCCTGTCTATTAATCAGCTTGGTTTCTGGCCGGGGAAATTGTCAGTGATGTCATGTATCTACTGTGGAATTTAAACTGCACAATATTAAGGGAAGTCCCATCATCCGGATTCCTCATGTGCTATCTCATCCCCTCCATACAATCTTGGTCTGTCAAAATGTTAAAACATCTCTCAAAAGGACTACACCAAAAAAGGCTACACATTTTCAGTCTCTTCATGCAAAGAATCCATTTAGACCAAGTGATACACAGTGAAGATCAATAAAAATCATCACATTCAGTATAAGTGATATACTGTTATTTTATTCAAAATAAAATTGAATCTAACACAATATCTATAAAGCCTAAATAAGCATGCAGCTTTCAGAACAGAGGGGTAAATAGGTCGATATTTCTCTCTCTGATGCAACTATTAGCAAAATAGATATTTCAATCAATTCCAGTTACCCAGAAAAGAAACTGGCCATACAAATGCCTACATCTTACTCCCAGACTGCAGAGCCTCTCACTAAAAACTCCCTGATGCATTCTTGTTCTAACCAATCTTCACTCTCTCTTTTCTGCTTGTGCAACTCAAATGTAAGATATTTCACGACAATGTGCACAATATGCCCAACACTGTAACAGACTTGTGCCTGTAGCAAACTTCCTCATATCAGAAGTTGATTTAGAACATAGGACAATGCAGCAAAAACCAGGCCCTTCAGCCCTCAATGTTGCGCCAACCTGTGAACTATTCTCAGCTCATCCCCCCTTACACTATCCCATCGTCATCCATATGCTTATCCAAGGATTGTTTAAATGTGGCTGAGTTAACTACTTTGGCAGGTAGAGCATTCCACACCCTTACCACTCTCTGAGTAAAGAAACTGCCTCTGACATCTGTCTTAAATCTATCACCCTTAAATTTGATGAAGACCGTAGTGTTAAATAAGTGTCTTATCACTTCCAGCTGCATAGTGGATTTCTTCCACCCTACCTGCCTTCTTAAATTATTTGGTTATATCAGACTGCCTTGATTGAAATAAATCATGCAAATTGATGTCCAGCTTGTAATCCCAAACAAAGCTGCTCTTCTTCTTCCCAACCCTTAATGGCGGACAACTAACTCGCGCAAGATGCTCCAAAACATTGCCATCGTCAATGATGAGGGTGCCCAGCACATCAGTTCAAAAGATAAGGCTGAAGCATTTTGACCTGTATTCAGCCAGGAGTCATAGAGTCATAGAGATGTACAGCATGGAAACAGACCTTTCAGTCCAACCCGTCCATGCCGACCAGATATCCCAACCCAATCCAGTCCCACCTGCCAACACCTGGCCCATATTCCTCCTCCAAAACTTTCCTCTCACACACCCATCCAAAATGCCTTTTAAATGTTGCATTTGTACTAGCCTCCACCACTGCCTCTAGCAGTTCATTCCGTACACGTACCACCCACCGCAAGAAAAAGTTACCCCCAAGGTTTCTGTTATATCTTTCCCCTCTCACACTAAACCTATGCCCTCTAGTTCTAGGCTCCCCCCCCCCCCCCCACCCGCACAAGGGAAAAGACTTTGTCTATTTATCCTATCCATGCCCCTCATGATTTTGTAAACCTCTATAAGGTCACCTCTCAGCCTCCGACGCTTCAGGGAAAACAGCCCCAGTCTGTTCAGCCTCTCCAAGATCTACGCACAAGAACCCGAAGGTGGTTGTGTACACATACATTCCTTAGAACCACACCATCAAGTCTATACTGTCTCCCCCATTGATTCTGCCAAAATGCAACACCTCATATTTCTCAGCATTAAATTCCACCTGTCACTTGCCTGCCCATTCTGCTAGCCTTTC
Source organism: Hemiscyllium ocellatum (assembly GCF_020745735.1). Classification (NCBI taxonomy): domain Eukaryota; kingdom Metazoa; phylum Chordata; class Chondrichthyes; order Orectolobiformes; family Hemiscylliidae; genus Hemiscyllium; species Hemiscyllium ocellatum. The sequence goes on along the minus strand of NC_083407.1, from coordinate 57,194,793 downwards.
TTTGTCCTGTTGCAGCTGATTGCTATAACCTTCACTCTTTGCGACAACCCAAAGTTTACTTTCATTGACAAATTTTGAAGTTTTACTTTGGAATTCTGATGTTGAAGTCACTTTCAATAAACAGTGATCGCAGCACTGACCTTGCAGAACAACATCGTCTACAAAGCTCCAATTTGAAAAGCAGCCATTTGCCACAATTCAGTTATCTTTTCCAAGCATATTTATTTTATCCAAATTGACACTCACATTCCCATTCCACAAGTCTCAGCATTTTTTAAGCAAATTTTTATGTGGTTCATTATCAAACATTCCCTTAGAATTTACATAGACAGTAATCATTGTATTCCTTTTCTCTATCAAAAATGTCAGAAAGAGAGAAGCTTTTTTTAAATTGTGAAGGTTTGTAAAAAAAACACTGACTTAGTATTCTCAAAATATTGAAGACCCAAACTTATGATCCAGAGGAAAAGCATTTAACTGCAAACAGTGGGAAGAGTTTAGATAGGAAAATAAAGTTTAAATAGGCCTATTGTTTTCTTTATCATCAAAAACATCAGAAGCACCAAGAGATTTATGAACTGCACCTAGACAGTGGACCTTTATGTACATACACAATGTCATTCTAGGTCCTGCTTCTTTGGACCATTCTACTTTGGTCACAATCATAAGTAAACAAAATTTCTTGCTAAGGCAAGATGGTCCACACTGATACCAGGTACAGCAATGCATAATTTCAAAAGCAAATTAGTACAGTGCAAGACACTAGTCATTTTATGTGAATGAAAAAAAATTATTAAAATATTATTGACTGTGTGCAATGTGAAGCTTGTTGTTGGAATGCTTCATCAAACATGTTACCGAAGAAAACTAGAACAAGCTGACCAGAATCCCAAAAGAACTGATAACTCAAGAATCACTTGGATGTGAAAAAATATTTAAACACATTTTACACCTTAACCAGTAAGTGTACAGAACATTTCTTCACATGTATCAAAGGAAAAACAATTGACATATAGCCTTTTATCCTACTAATTCCATTAACTGCTTTGGTATCAGTTCTCCAAGAGTTGGGGGACGTTGTGCAAGAAGGTGTATTGTGATACAACAGTATTAACCCCATCTTTGAGTCAAAAGCTGGTTTATTGTCAGACTTCAATACTTGATGATCACAAAACCATTCAATCCTATCGATGCCCTTACAGTGGATGGTAAAAGCAGGAAGGTTTCCTCATCAGCTCGAACCTTATGTTAGTTAGTTAAAAGAAAACCTTCCCACATTAAAAAGAATCTTGCCATCAGTATCATGGTTATTCAATGGACCAATACAAATACCACAGTTCCCTGCGCCATCATCTCCCTTTTACCTTCCCAACCCAACATTCACCCAGTTTGTGGATTGTTTCTGGTGAATTTCTTCCACTACTCCATCATTGGTCATTGTTATCTCATGCCTTCAAAATTCCTTTCTAAAGCTACAAACCTCTCTTTGTTAAAACACATCTCTCACAAAGCTTTTGGATATCTATCCTTATATTTTTCGATTTGGAGGGGTCAGTGTTGGACTGAGGTGTACAAAGCTAAAAACCACACAACACCAAGTTATAGTCCAACAGGTTCCTTGAAAGCACCAGCCTGGAGCTGCCAATTGGATGATCTATCTTTGCCTCCTTTTGAAGCCTCCATCATCTTAGATGCCAATATTCAAACAATTTTATCCATGCCACACAGTACCAAGAAGTGGCTGAAGGAAACAGGAAAAGGGATAGGATGCTGTAGTGTGTACATCTACACAGAATGAATACTGTTAGCTAGCTGTTCCACTACAGTTATGAAATTGGCATCTAACTGACGACGTGAAAAAGGTTAAATCCATTCAGGCCAATTACCACAGCATCAACCTGCTCTCATTCACAAGCAAAGCATCATCAACAGTGCTGTCAAATGGCACTGACTCAGCGGAAACCTGCACACCGATGCTCAGTTTGGCTGCAGCCAGGGCTACAATGCCCTAAAGCACATCACAACCTTGAGTCAAACATGGAAAAAAAATCACCTGAATTCCAGAGCTCAGAGAGGTGAAAATGACTTCACACCATGCAGCATTTGACCGAGTGTGGTACCATGCAGCCCAAGAATATGTAGAAAACACAGAAGAAGGGCTTTAGGGCTCACCACCTCCTCTCTGCAAGAGAAACTCAAGTTAGTCTGACACCACTGCATTTCGTCCATAAACCTTCAAATCTTTTTTCTTGAGATAATTATGCAATTCCCTTTCAAAAGTAATGATTGAACCTGATTCTGCCACTCATCAGACAGTACCTTTCAGTTCTGAACTAATCACTGCATAAAAAGTTTCCCCCTTATTTTCTTCTATGGTTCCTCTTTCATACACTTTAAATTGGTGTCCTCAGGTTCTTGACCATTCCAGAAACTTATAAAGCTTAGGATCCCATATATATCTTATTTATCATGTTCTCCATCTGCCCTGCCCTCCTCAAATATTATTCACATATCTATCCCAATTTCTCTATACCAGCATCCAATTTTGATTTGCCTCTCTTGTTTATATTTCCCAGAATCATAGAATCCCTGCTGTGCAGAAAAAAACCATTTAGCCCATTAAGTCTGCACAGAAGATCATCTCAACCAGACCCAACCTTCCACTATAGTCCATATTTACTGTGGCTAATTCAATTAGCTTTCACATCCCTGGACACTATATGGCATTTTAACATGGCCAATCCACCTAACCTGCAGATCTTTGGAGTGTAGGAGGAAAACAGAGCATGTGGCAGAAGCTTACACAGACACAGGGAAAATGTCTTTGTGGAGTTTGCACAGTTGCCTGAAGGTAGGGTCAAACCCAGGTCCCTACCACTATGCAGTAGCAGTGCTAACCACTGAGCCACCATGCTGCCATTCCTCTCCCCATTCCTCCGACCAAACTGTGAGGATTCGTACTTCTTGGAATTAAATTTCATTTGCCACGAATCTGGCCATTCCATCGATATATTTATCGCTATCTTCCACACAATTCAAACCACGTTCACAGTTTCTACATTTGATTCTCTCAACATCCTCAGTAGCATCTAATCTAGTCCTGATGACTTACCAACTAAAGTTCAGCTGACCTTTTTAATCCTTCCTCTTTATTAATTTGTCATCTTTTTGAGTCTTAGCTACCTTCTATTTCAGTGAGATGTTGGTTGCATTTTCAACTTTGACAAGGATAGATCCAAAGTATTTCAATATCTCAAATTGCATCATTTCATAACTCAGTTACACCCACAATCTCTAAATCCCTTTTTCATTTGTAATTAGGCATAATTTTCTTTTTATCACCATTTTATGATTTGTATGCCTATAGATGTTGAAATTCCCTTTTATGATACCTACTAACTTTTTATCATATTCTCTCTTGTCCTGTGGCTCCATAGCAGTTAGTCTGGTAGCTGAAATGCAGGTGGGGAGATGTGTTGGAGCCTGGGCACTTCTTGTCCAGAATTGGGTCATATCAGAGAGTGCGCCATTATCCATCTATTGGGTACTTCCACACAAATGAGGTGGTAAGTAGGCAAGCAGAACGAGGTGGAGAATGGGACCAAGGCTGGGCCACTGACATAGAAGGAAAGTTAGGAACCTATTCTTCAGGATTGGGGTGAGGGAAGGGTTTAGATTAGATTAGACTTACAGTGTGGAAACAGGCCCTTCGGCCCAACAAGTCCACACCGACCTGCCGAAGCACAACCCACCCATACTCCTACATTTACCCCTACCTAACACTACGGGCAATTTAGCATGGCCAATTCACCTGACCCGCACATCTTTGGACTGTGGGAGGAAACCGGAGCACCCGGAGGAAACCCACGCAGACACGGGGAGAACGTGCAAACTCCACACAGTCAGTCGCCTGAGTCGGGAATTGAACCCGGGTGAGGCAGCAGTGCTAACCACTGTGCCACCGTGTCCTTACTGGACCCAGTGAGGACATGTCCTTAATGGGAATACAACATTCAAACATACTATGGTCTGCATCACACACAAATCATCAAAGCTCCTAATCTTGACTTTCGCTTTCTGCTGTGCCATGTCTGATGTCCCTCCCCCCAGACATCGCTGACCAATTCATTCACACCCACACCTTTGGACACATAGGCCAGGGACATTATAGCACAAGAGGCAAAGGTATCAGTGGGAAGCATTGTCCTATACACACCTTCTTCATCTCACTGCCAACATACTGCAGCAGACTTTTAATATAGACTTCGCCCCAAGTTATATTCTGTATGACCCATGTTATATTCTGTATGACCACAAAGTTAGGCATTACACAGGCATGGTCACATTCAAAGCTCAAATAAAAAGATGTAGAAGGAAAACAATGAAAATTATACAATGTGAGGTCACATGTACAGCACATTCTCACCTGTGCCACCACAGCGCACTCAACAGCTTCTCTTCTTTGCTCCCTCTCACTCTGTAATATCTCAAGCCTTGTTCCTCAGCTGGTGTGGAGGGAGGCTGTTCAGCAGGGCAGCCCATTGGCTCTGGAGGCTTGGTTAGGTAGACCTTGAGGTGTTTCTAGATGAAAGTGAGGACTGCAGATGCTGGAATTTAGAGTCAAGATTAGAGTGGTGTTGGAAAAGCACAGACAGTCAGGCAGCATCCAAGGAGCAGGAAAATCGATGCTTTGGGGTGGTGGTGCCCTTCATCAGGAATGGTTCCTGCCCAAAATGTCGATTTTCCTGCTTCTCGGATATTGTCTGACCTGCTGTGCTTTTCCAGCACTACTCTAATCTTGGGGTGTTTCTGACTGCACAGCCCAAAAGGTTTTCCTGCTAGAGGCAAGTGCACCCTTGTCAGCTTCACCTTCTAAATGTCAGCGGGCAGGCAGACAGCATGGAGGTGGAGGGCCTGGCCATCTCTGGAATGTCCTGAAAGAAGATTTCTGAGCAGCCTGTGTATGGTTCCTTCTTTGACATGGTGCCCCTGACACCCCCTATCTATCTATGAGGAAGGCGCATGAGGAGTGAACACCAGGCTTCTTGTCCCTCTTGGCACTGTGCCTTCAGTCCTGAGGACCAATGGGCAGGACAATGGAGTGAAGATGAGTGTGTGCATGTGACTCTCCAACTGGCTGAGGTGCAGGAGGTGACCTTGCCAATGTCATCTACTAATGCCATGGTACTCTCAGAGATCAAAGAGCTGGCTTCTGGCTGAGCTGAGCTGACCGTTTTTCTGAGAAAGTGGTGAGTATGCCAGCAGTATCTGCAGGACACAAGAGAGAAAAGGTATTGCAGCCTGTGGTTGAAGTGGTGTGCAATGAATGAGACTGATAGCGGAGTTAATGGAGATTTGCAGTAGAATGGAGAGTGGTACACCCTCAGTTGGTGGGACTTAGAAGCCTCACATTTCCTGGTCTTCCCCTGCAAGGGTCAGGAATCTTTCCTTATAGGGACAGAGGATTTGAATGTTGGCACCTCTCAACCTGTCAAGGCCCTCTCTGTCCTATTCTGGGCTGTTCTGTCCTGGAAAAGGAGGAATTGAGTAAGGTGAGAGTGAGTGGGATGACTTTTAGTGTTGGTTTGGGTGCACAAATAGAAGTGGGTTGCTGGGATAAGTTAGGAGGCAGCACAAATGGCATGCAAGGGTTGAGGTTTGGGATGTTGGGATAGTGTGACACTGTGCAGGAAGGTGTTGTAGGTAATAGTGAGCATTGTGGATCATGTGCCTTGGTGTGAGATAAGTGCAGTAACCGAATTAGACAGCAAAGAAGATCAGTGGCCTTCTTGCAGCACTACTGGTCATTCCTCCAGACTATTGAAATGGCAATGACCCAGATAGACACCTCTGAGCAGAATCTGGTGGCATGACCTCCTCTGCCCAGTCTCTGGGAAAAAGATGCCTCTCCATCTCTCAAGATCTCCGAGATCCTGTCAGAGAATTACAGCACAATCTTCCCCTTTTCCCATATGTGCAGGCTCTACCCTTGATTCTGAGGACAGCTTCTGAATGTCAATTCCCATCTGGGTGTACAATGGCCTTTTAAAGCTGGTGTGGGTGTCAAGGATACTGATCTATTGGCAGACATCCAGGGAGTGGGGAGTGGCACGTGGTAAGATGGGGCTAAGATTGGATGTGCGGGATACCACAGGGATGGTGTATGTTGTTAGTGAGGTGCATTGTGTAAAATGCAGCAAGAAAGCTCACCATGCCTCCCAGTGAGAATCCCTCCAAAAAACTCAACACAACTTACACTTAGACAAAAAAAATTATACTATTCAGCCCTCTATTCTCTTTTATTATGCAGGCAATTTTGGTTTCATTTCTCATGTTTTTCTTTAATGAGAATGTGACTGGGTTATATCTAAACTGTCCTTACTTTAAAGCCATTATAAAATGATGGTTTTCCCTGCCAATCTTTGTTTTGTACTTACCTAGGCCAGATTCCTTTTAACTGCGTTGAAATTGGTCTTTTCCCAATTCATTACTTTTACTCTGAGTTGTACTTTAACCAGCTCCACAGCTAATCTATATGTATTGATACTGAAACTTCTTCAATCTAGAATGCTTTGTAATTTTCAAGATTATAAAATGACAGTAGGGTGCATAACCATAAATGTGTGAATTGGAAAACACATCAACATATTCTGTTCCCATTGCATTGTATCTGCCATGTTTCCATTTTCAAAGTACAATATTAAAATAATGTCTATGGCATTGAGGAAATTCTTGTTTCTTCTCAAAGATTTCTGTTAATTGATATTTCCAAGGAACAGGTTTCCTGGCTGGAGAGTCACAGTGTTCCTTTACTGACACTTAATCCAGTTGACCCATCTCAGTCCTCAGAAACAGATGCAACAATGCCACCTTTGTTGTTGTGACACGAAAAGCAAGCTGTTGTAGCAAATTTTCCTGGCCACACTTCAATTGTTACTGGGTCAAATCTTGGAATTCCCTCCCTAAAAGCACTATGGGTACAGCAACATAACCACAGCAGTTCGAGAAGTTAACTTCTTGTCATCTTCTCTCATTAGTGGAGGTAATAAATAGTGCCCTTGCCAGTGACACTCACTTCCAAGAATAGATGAAACAAAATCCATATTGTACTTAATAGATCACTACAAGTTCATGTATGAAGCTCCAGTCCTGTCACAAATACAGCATTTGTCTACTATGTAGCTAATTTCTGAAAGAAGGCACCCCTTGCAATAGACAATTATGTTTAGTGTCTCTGTAATTCCTTTGACAATGTTGACTGCAATTGCAGATCATTTCACAACAACGCAAGCCTCACCTACCAATACCTTCTGTACAGCTCCAAAACAAAATGCCTTTCAATGAAGTGGTTCACATTGGGATTGCTGCTTATTCAGCAAAGATTTCAAACTAATTAGAACGATAGAGAAAACTATCCAAACTCCAGAAAAATATGCAGAACCTATTCCTGCTGCAGACAATGGACATCAATGTCACAGAGGGTCTCCGAAGGTGAAGAGCCAGCAAGGACCCTCAGAAGTCTCCATGATAATCTTCCGGTCTGGACCATGGAACAGGATGGGATGTGTTAGTTTTTCTTCATCCAGAACGTGCATAAGGAGAGCTGTGTGCTCAGCAGCTTCCAGGAAGAAGATGGCTCGGTGATATCATCTCTCTCTGACATTCTGAGGATCAGCCAATCCTTTTATGCAGCTCTGAATGACACAAAGCCCACAGACATCCTAGTCTCCCAGTTGTTCCCATCCTCTGTCAAAGAGGTCCTCAACGACAGCACGCAGGAGAGGCTGGACTAGCCATTATCTCTGGATGAGATAATCAAGGCCCTCGAGTGCTTAGAACAGAATGAAACTCCCAGAAGCAATGGCTTACTGGCCGAGGTACCTTTATGAATAAAACCTATTTTTGAAATTAAAAAAAACTGTTGCTGAGTGCCAAGTAGACAGTAGGAAGGAATTCCTATTCTCTCCAAAATAGAATGTTTTCCCAAAATGGAGAGTTTGAAGAAATGCCAATCCCATAAGTACTGTCCCCAGGAATGCCTCTGCTCCAGAAAACAGTGGAACAAACTGACCAGGGATCATCAAGTAATATTCTGGTTCACATTCCTCATTCCTCCCTGCACAACTCTTCCTTAGCTCCAGCACCTTCATTCTTCCCTTTGTCACTTCCATTGACTCTCTTTAAGATGAAAAGAAGCACTTAAACCCCTTTCTCTTTTTACTCACACCTTCAAAACCTGCCACTTTTCTCAGAAATAGTTCCCTTTCTTGGTCACACTTACAGTCATAGAGTTATAGAGATGTACAGCATGGAAACAGACCCTTTGGTCCAACTTGTCCATGCCGACTAGATAACCCAACGCACTCTAGTTCTACTTGCCAGCACCCAGCCCATATTCCTCCAAAGGCCTTCCTACTCAGATACCTATTCAGATGCCTCTTAAATGTTGCAATTGTACCACCTCCACCACCTCCTCTAGCAGCGCATTCCACACACCCCACCCTCTGCATGAAAATTTTGCCCCTTAGGTTCTTTTTATATCTTTCTCCTCTCACCTTAAACCTATGGCCTTGAATCCTGGGCTCCTTCACCCCAGGGAAAAGACCTTTTCTATGTATCCTATCCATGCCCCTCATGATCTTATAAATCTCTATAAGGTCACCCCTCAGCCTCTGACACTCCAGGGAAAACAACCCCAGTCTATTCAACCTCTCCCTATAGCTCAAATCCTCCAACTTTGGCAACATCCTTGTAAATCTTTTCTGAACCTTTTCAAGTCTCACAACATCCTTCAATGGAAAGGAGATCAGAATTGTCCGCAATATTCCAAAAGTGGCCTAATCAATGTCCTTTACAGCCGCAACATGACCTCCCAACTCCCGTACTTACTGTTTCCTTCTGAAATCATGCACATTGTTGTGAATTGTTTCATGGAACTTGAAAACTTACAGAAGATGCAGATCACCTTTATTACCGGAGAAGCTGACACGCAGTAGAAGAGACAACGTCGGAGGAGGAGAAGGTTGTTCATACAAACAAATGAAAAAGCAACAGATTATCACAAGCTAAGTTCACAAAAGAAGTGGTGACTTTAAAGGTTCAAGTTTTAAAAGATCAATGCTTTCTATACATCAGCAATTGCTGGACACTTTGAACTGCTTGTTAATGAGCTTCCAAAAATGTGTTACAATGTCAATTAGTCCAATAACCCAGTATCAATTTGTGTGATGCACTGTCTGATGGTCAGTTAAACATCCCATCTCTCCAATACCTTGAGGACGAAGGTTGAGCCCTTCTCATACATTGGCAGCCGCCTCTCTCAAAAGACCCCAGTCTAGACCTCAACTATCTTCTTGAGGCCAGCTCTGTAAACATTCAGATGAAACTCCTGCAAAACTAATTACAACAAACAAAACACTATTTCTGGATGGGAGAAAAATATCTCTTCAGCCAGCAGCCATTTTCTGGTTCCAGGGGAGGTGCATAGATACTCTCAAGCCTTCCTTGTAGATTGGAAAGATTGATATTAATGAATGATATTAATGAGTTTGCTAGCAATTGTTCAAAATAGCAATAGCTTGTTTATAAAGCTGTATTGTTATTCAAGTCTAAATGTCTTAATGTTGAGTCAGGTCAGTAGCAAAGAAGGGAAAATCACATTACTCCTTGGGGCATCCTGTCCAAAGCACTCAGAGATCTGTCAGTCAAGAATTTAACTCTTTACTCACACAAGGACCCACAACAGAACCCTATTGCACTGGATACATGTCATGTCCAAATCCAGGGAGAGTCATGACTGGTACATGGCATTGATACCCTCTGGTGAAGCAAGACGTGTGTGGTCTGTTCAATAAAACATTGCAGCTCAGTTCTCCCTGCAGAGAACTGTGACACCAGCGATATCACCTCCAGAGAAGGCTTATTCCAGGTAATGGATTTTGCCATCTCCTCTAAACTAACCAGGACATCAAACGATGAAAGTTACAATGGGACCACAGGTGCTCTACAATCTGCTGTCCCACACATCAGTAGTAATGCTGAGCTGTAACATAAGAGCAAAGGCAATCATAAAATGGGAAAGGAACATGCTGTTACCTCAAGAGTGACTGAGACTGTGGGATGCTAGACACCCCTCAACTTAATTCTCACTTCAGTGTTGGAAAGAAAACTCAGTCAGACTGCTCAGGTTGATATTGTCTGCAGCCAAACCTTCTCAGGCCCATACTCCTAATAGTTCTCATGTCTGAGCGCCACATAGGCACTTGCCTACCTCCCACCTTCCATACATGGAACAGTGACCAGGCAAACTTCTCAGAGAAACAGTGAAATAGTAAAAGTGCACAAAAGGCAGCCATTGCAAATGCACAGCAGAGTGATAATTAGTGCATATCCATTTCTTTAAGCAAATAAGATAACAAACACTTTTGAAGTCTTTGCACATCCTGGTGATATGACAATCTGAAAAGTTGTAAGGATTAAAAGAGAGATGTTACATTAAGCCAAATCTCCACTTCTTGAAAATTATGCATCCAAACAAGCACTGTCAGTCCCAAGGTGTCCTGCATAGATCCTGACATTTGACCTAGATATGATACACAGGAAGAAATGGACACCCTACTTTACAAGCAAGAACCTGGAAGTCTTGCTTGATGGGGTGGCACTGATACAGCATATGCCATCTTCACAGGATCAGTAGTGGAGGCCACAGTACCGGCCCATGCCAGTTGGGTTCAAGGTTGCCATCTAGGTTAAAGCAATCTGAGCCATCTGGAGCATGCCCAGCATTATAGGAAAAATTCATTGTCCTCCCCCACTTCTTCAAGGTATGTTCTATCATTTTACTCAGATACCTCACACTCAATCATTGTCTGCTTCTGCTCTCACCTTCTACCAAGGCCCCTGCTCAGCCCCCATGGCTACTGCATACATCAATTTCCCCACTTGCTCTCACCCAGTTCAAAAAGCCAGAAACAGTAAGTAAGAGCAAATTACTGTAGATGCTGGAATCTGTACTAAAAACAATAAATTCTGGAGATCAAAGCAGGATAGACAGCACTCATGGAGAGAGAGCAAGCTAATGTTTTGAGTCTAGATGAAGGGCTCTGGCCCGAAACGTCGAATTTCCTGTTCCTTGAATGCTGCCTAACCTGCTGTGCTTTAACCAGCAACACATTTTCAGCTGTGATCTCCAGCATCTGCAGACCTCACTTTTTACTCGAATCTTCATCAGAGCTGTGATGTCTAGCATTTGTTGTTTTCTCCTAGCCACACTAATCCAGCATGCCCGCTGTGCTGCCTACTCAAGATATCTCCCTACCTACACCAAAGTAATAATGCCTAACTCTCACTCCATGCAGAAGTAGCCCACAATAGGGCAGAAAGACTCAAGACAAGGGATGATATGCCCAACATTTGGCTCCACACCAATTATAAGAAGATCCAGACTCTGACCACCCTGAGTAGTACCAGAATATGCCCTGGACTTAAAGCTCCAGGAACCCTGACCAAAGTCATTCACCCTTTACAAAGACCTACTCGCCACTCTGACAAGCTTCCCGGCTTTGTGCCTGCAATAAATGGAATGGCAAGGCGGCACTAATATGAACCTGCTAATTCTGGCAGTTGAGGGTAAGTTCAAAAATGCAAGTCAGTACAAAACCAGAATGCTGTGGGTATCTGGATAGGCTTTGAATCATTGTGCACTATGATAGCAAACAAAGAGTTCAGTCAAAGAGCAAAGAACACAGTCTAGCCCCACTCATGAGCTGAGTGCATGTTCTCTCAGTGCAAAGTGTCCTTGTTGCAGTCATTACAAAGTTGGTTGCTGGTAAAGACCGAGGTGCAGCATTAAAGTGCAGAACTGTCCTACACGTCCACGTCCTGGACGTGGGGCAAGTGTGGCCAATGCTTATGGAATGTATCCTTAATCTTGGTTTCCAGTTTCCATCGTGATTTTGTCTGGACCAAGTGGTAAGATGAAATTGCCAGACATCTGCTTTGACATCCACATTGAGTTTTCCTGATGTATACCCTGTTTGTCAAATTTGATAAGATGTGAGGATGACTGGTCTGTTAACAAGATACTTAACAAGTGCTCATTCCCAACAATTGGCACCTTATTGCTGCCCAGCAAGAACCTCACCATGCTGCTTATGAAAAAAAAGCATCGGTTGCTTCCAACATTAGGATAGGCCTCACTGCACCTGATTCTGCCACAAATCTCACCATAGTCCCATCATTCAAACCCAATAAGGTTTGGCTAGTTCCTAATTTCAAGTTCCTTTTAATTTGAGTTGTTTTCAAACACAAGCAGCATTCTTGAAAGAATTAATGTGAACACATTGATTTGTAACATCATTGATGTTAGTGAAAATGTTAAGTTGAGTATAAAGTAAGATTTATTTCATTCAAATTAACACTTTCACTAATATTACTATTGAGAGAATTATCTTCAGACCCTCTGCCAATCCCTCTCTTACTAATTCAGAATGGACTCAAAGCTTTTTTGGATATGATTCCCAAAATAATCCAAAGGCAACAGAACCTGAAGCAAGTATATTAACTAACATTTCTGTTATTCTGATTTTATGATGAAAATCTGCTACAGGAAGATTTAAATTAATAATTAGTGTTACATGACAAAACTTTGCTTTGTTTGGCTAACATGTTTGATGGTATTAAAGTGCAAAATCTTTAGCATAATTCAGTGCAGTACAAACCAAAGTATTTGCATAAGACTTGCACATGAGAAGAGACTATAATTACAAAGCACAGTTGACCAGATTTTTGAAAATAACCAACTTAAAATACAGCATGAGACATAAATATAATACCAGTAGCCAAATGTGTCATATAGTACCAGAGGTAAATATGCAGTATTATTACTTAGAGTCATAGAGTCATACAGCATGGAAGCTGACAATTTGGTCTCAACTGTCCATAATCCCAAACTAAACAAATCCCACCAGCCTGCACCTGACCCATATCCTTCCAAACTGTTCCTATTCACAAAATTATCCAAATTTAAATATTATAACTGTACCTGCACTTTCTCTGGCAGTTCATTTCACCAACAAAGCACTCTTTCTATAAAAAATTTGACTCCCATGTCCTTTTTAAATCTTTCGTCTCTCACCTTAAAAATTTGCCTCTGAGTTTGAGCTCCTTCATTGTCGTGAAAAGACCTTTGTCGTTTGACATATCAATGCCCCTCATGATTTTATAAACCTCTATAAAATCTCCTACATATCAGTGAGGGGTATTGGTTTAGCTCAGTTGGCTGCATTGTTGGTTTACAGAGGAGTTTGATGCCAACAGTGTGGGTTCAATTCCCATCACTGGTTTGAGGTTATCATGAAGGACTTTCCTTCTCAACCTCTTCCCTCGTCTGAGGTCTGGTGACCCTTAGGTTAAATCACCACCAGTTGCTTCTCTCTAATGACATAGCAGCCCCTATGGTCTAGTAAGACTATGGTGTCCCAATAACAACAAACCAGTAAAAAAAAGCCCAGCCTATTTTATAACTCAAATCCACTGTTACTGTCAACATCTTGGTAAATCTTTTCTGAACGCTTTTCAAATTAATAATATCCTTCCTACAGCAGGGCAACCAGAACTGCACATAATTCTGCAGAAATGGCCTCACCAACGTCCTAGACAACCTCAACAATGATGTCTGAACTCCTATACTCAAAGGTCTGAGCAATGAAGGCAAGTATGCTAAACGCCTTATTAACCACACTGTCTATCTGTGGCGTAAATTTCATGGAATTATGTACCTAAAACCCGAGATCTCTCTGTTCTCCCACCTTACCCAAGGCCCTACAGTTATTTGTATAAGTCCTGTCCTTGTTTGTATTACCAAAATGCAACACCTCACATTTATCCAAATCAAACTTCATTTACCAGTCCTCAGCGTACTGACCCAATAGTATGTAAAATATCAGCACTGTGGTATTTTTTCTTCCTGCAGCAATGATGAACTCAGTAACCTTATTCATGTAGATATCAGTGACTACAGCTGAGCAATCTACCAAAACAAACAGGGATTCCAATTGTGTTGCCCTGGCATTTGACTTCACTAAGCTGAGATGATGGGACTGTCTGCAAGACGACTGTGGTAGAGTATTAATTGATAGACATCTGCAAGAGCAGTCACAGGGAAGAAAATTATGATGGCTTCTTGTAACTGACCAACCTCAGTTTATGAAGACTATCTGACAGTTGGGCTGAGGTTTTCATTAAATCTCAGGCAAGGGCCCACCATAATTTGCCAGGAAGTATCATGGAAACTCCATGTATACCAATTGGCTGATTTTTTTGTTCCCCAGCTTATGACCAGAAAACCAATGGTAGCAGAGTAAGAGCAGCTCCAAAGTAATTTCTGACACTAGTTTTAGAGTTCACAGAATCTAAATTCCCCAATGCCACCATCAGTGTTCCCTTTAATTTGCGCAGATGTGTGACCATGCATCAGCCTGGAATTCATAATGAAGGAAACAAAGAGGTAACAAGTAACAGTCCCCTTAAGATGTGTACATTGTTGTGAAGTAGAATTAAAGAACAGTCCATTAAGCAATTTTTGCATAGCAAACAGAATAAAGGAAATACTGATCCCAATTAATGTAACACTATTCCCAGTAGCTGTAGTGCATAAGTTGTGAAATGTCATTCATTTACTTTGTTTTTTAATAATATTTCTTTCAAACTCACTGGAACACAATTTCTCAAGGTTTCATCTAATCCAGCTGCCGTAACTTTCCTAGAAGTGCTCCAGAAACTCTGTTTAAGTTGGTCAATGATTTTTAAATAGAAGAAAGCTTTGCACTTCCATTATCCCTCATTTGTTATTCTCAACCTGTCTACAGTGTGAATCCCAATTAATCAAATTATTTCATTGTGGCTCTAATATCAACATGAAAATATCTAACCTTAACAAATCCTGACACATCACCGTGACTCAAGGAAATACTATTAGGACTACAAAAATTCACAATTGGTTTAAGATTAATTGTATTATATTGTTTGAGCCATTTAACTAATATGAATCATTTAAACTTAAATTTGATTGCTCATGTCTTATTGTGGATAAAAATAAGTACAGCAAATATGAAGTGGTACATCGTTGCCTCTGGTAGAGAACAAGAGATCCTTTTTAATATACAGTATATTTAAAAGAAGTGTTTGAGATGTGGTATGTATTGATTTCAAATTTATGTCTATACTTTCACTTAATTTATTAACAAGAATTAAATTGTAAATAACCAAATGACTGAACTAAATATTATCGAACTATGTTTTCACTTCTTCATAAATGTCGAGACCTAATTCCATAATATTAGCATCTTTGTAGCTTTTATTCATTTTTATCAAGCTTTTTTTTTGTTTGGATAATATTCATGGAGCTAACATGTGCTGAAAAGTGATCACATAACACCAACACATGGGTTTCACATACAGATAGCAGCCATCGAAGTCATTGTGTCCCAAATGTGACAGCTGATGAGAAAACAGAAAAGATGTCTTCAGGCAACCAAAATGTTGCAACTAAAGTCCCATGAGGTTTCTTTGATATTCAACTTTTTTGCACAGATTGCATGGTGTTTGTTTTGGGGATAGGGAGGAAGATCTGGAAAGCAAGAGAAAATTTAAATTTCTACCACCTTCATAATGAGATGCATTTTTATATTACTGCACTAAAACACAAAAAAAGGAGGAAAAACTGGATGAAATGTCAAAGGTACTTCTTCACGACATTGAGATTGCAAATAATATAAGCAAATTCAAGATTATTCGAAAACTGAGTCATGCCATGATTGGTTTTTAATGACCTATCGATTCAAGATGATTCAGTTTCACAGTTAGATTTACATGTGGGGCTAAATTTTAGGGAATGGTGCTAGGGTGAATGTGAGGGAAAATAAACAATTTTTAAACGACCAATCAAGTTGAAAAATTACATAATATACTTTGTGTTTGGAGACAAGATGCTTTACTTCAGCTTTTGGAAGCATCAGATCTATCTGTACCAGCTCTCCGGGTCATAGTAATTCTGTGTGGTCAAACGTAGCTGTAGTTTTTGCTATCATGCAATAAGATCATAAGGCATGCCAGAAGAATTAGACCATTTAGCCCATCATGTCTGCTCCACCATTCAGTCATGGCTGATATGTTTCTCAACTCATTCTCCTGCCTTCTCCCCATAACCCTTGATCCCCTTAACCCTTGATCTCCTTAATAATCAAGAATCTATCTATTTCTATCTTAAGCCTCATTGTTTTCTAAGAATAGTGTCTCATCTGCAGAGACTCTATGGTTGTATATCCTCTGTAACAAATCACTAGATAGGCCTGAGAAAATGTAAGATGGGTGACATGAATTATCACAAATGGCCCTTACCTAGTACAATATTCAGGAGAAGTGTCAAATATCTCAAGTCAGATACTTTATGTGGGATGCCAGAGGTGGTCATTTTTGAAAGTAGTGCAGCGGTCTGACCACATAGGACAAACATGGCAGTTATACAATCAAAAAAAGCACGAGCCACAGCCATCGTATAACCACTGACACTGGAGCTCGTAGACTTTGTCAGCTCCAGCCTACAGAAGAATACAGATGTCAGGAACTGCCAAGTGTTCTTGAACACAATTTTTTCAGATCATTCTTTCAATTTGAACCTCTTTTTATAAATTATCAGTCTCAATGGAGATCACACTACAGCGAAGCAAGCTCTCTACATATATATGAGATGTCTGTCAGCAGATATCCTTGAGGGGAAATGCAAATCAGCAATGTTTGATATACCTGGTAACAAATGTTGAAGAAGGCAGGCCTGAGGAAAATTACCAGAATCAAGGCTACCCAAGTAACTGCGCCAAGTATGCATATCTCCAAGTGTTTTCTCTAAATCTGTTACTCTTTTAATGCTGACTCATCCAAAGTATTCACACAACCTTACAGCTTTTTTGAATGATTACCAGACATGGCTATGTCTCAGTATTACGAAAATAGAAGCTGCAGCTTACAACCAAAGCTGTTGTCACACTCAAATCGTAACGGCATTGAAGCATCGATGCCATCAATGGTTCCCTGGAGTTTGGTAAATTCACAAGTGCAAAGAAATTGAGCAGCTCTGTTATGTTGTTATTACTGATTAGTGAGAAAGCAGTTGAAGGAATTGGCCCTGCACAACAATATCATCTGTTTGGCACAGCACATTTGCTGCTTTTGCGGAGTTTTTTTACACTAGCCCACAAAGAGCCTGTGGTATAATGGTTACAGGGCACATTCACTTTCACCGACGTTGCCATTGCCACCTCTATGGCAGAGATTGGATACATGCCTCATTGAGCAGTTCACAGCGCTCTGTTAATACCACCTGCTGAACTGGAGAGGCATTGCTTCTTTGTCCTTGATTGATAGCTGAACTGAAGCCTTGTAGATATAGCTGACGCCAAATAGGTGGGTACTGCCAGTTCCTCTGTAGGAGTCATCTGACATAATCTACTACCCAAGTGTGGTTTCTCTTCAGCCTCATGCGGTGGACTGCACAGCAGCACGGTTGCTCAGTGGTTAGCACTGCTGCCTCACAGCACCAGGGTTCTGGATTCGATTCCCGCTGATACTCTGTGTGGAGTTTGCACATTATCCCTGTGTCTGCGTGAGTTCCCTCTGGGTGCTCCAGTTTCCACCCACAATCCAAAGATGTGCAGGTCAAGTGAATTGGCTATGCTAAATTGCCCAGTGTTAGGTGCAAGCATCAGGGGTATGGGAATGGATTTGGGTGGGTTTCTCTTCGGAGGGGTGGGGTGGACTTGTTAGGCCAAAAGGCTTGTTTTCGCACTGTAGAGAATCTAATCTCGTGAAAGGGGTGAATTGAAAGCAACCCAATTGATTAAAGTCGAACTACAGCAAAGGATTAGTGCAACTTTAAAGGATCCTTTCTTGGCAAAAGAGTTCGCAAGTAGCTTTGAATAACAATTGAATAGGCAAGATTGCAAGATGTGTATCATAAGGAATACAATTAACATTTACTTTTCATGGATCTCGCAACCACACCTAGCATGTCTAAGGAATAGACTGCAAATGTGTGTGCTGGTTTAGCCTCATTTTAGTTTTTGGATGCTTGAATTCAAAAAGAACCAACAACAAGAAAAGATAAATATTAATTCATTACAGAGCTATTGCCACAGCTAACTAAGTAGAAGCGCATACATTTATTAGTTAAAAAACATTTATTAGTTAAAATACAGACACAGAAATTAAAAGTAGGAATGGATAAATGGCACTGATAAAGGTGAACATGCAGGAGTTTCTGTTATCGTTGTTAATCTGACTTGCCGATAAGCTTTTATTTTCAAGGCAAAGGTGTTGAAGCCATAAATCATACTTCAGATGCCATGGCTTCGATAGTTGAACAGCTGAAGGTTTATTGTCTCCAATTTTGATCTCCTTTTCTGAGGAAGGACACTGTTGGTCTTGAGGGAGTGCAGCGAAGGTTTACCAGGTTGAATCCGGAGGTAGCGGGATTGATGTATGAGAAGAGATTGACGATGTTAGGATTGTTTTTGCTGGAATTCAGACGAGTGAGGGATGATCTCAAAAAGGCTTATTAACTTCTAACAGGTCTAGACAGGGTAAATGCAGGGCAGATGTTCCCAAAGTGGGTGCATCCAGAACCAGGGAGTCACTGTCTGAGGATTCAGTGTGGACCATTTGGGATGAAAATGAAGAGACATTTCTTTACCCAAAGAGTGGTGAGCCTGTGGAATTCATTACTACAGGGAGTAGTTGATGCCAAAATATTGAATGTATTCAAGAGGCTGCTAGACATAGCTCTTGGGGTGAATGGGATCAAACGTTAAGGGGAGAAAGCAGGATTAGGTTATTGAATTGGATAATCAGCCATGACCGTGTTGAATGGTGGAGCATGCTCAAAGAGCCAAATGGCCTCCTCCCACTCCTATCTTCTATGTTTCTATGTTTCTATGGTCTGAGCAGAGCAGGTTCAAGCTTTTTTTCATATACACAACAGTTATGGTCTAATTTAATGCAATAGTTCTGTAACTGCTTTGCCTTCCTCCCTCTCCCTGTAGAGGAATCACGCTCTTTGCTGATGTCTTTCAGATTTCTTCTTGGAATTCTGTTCAAAATGGTGGCTCACAGCTTGTCTCATCACACCAAAGCAAAATGTCCAAAATGTTAATTTCTAATACGCATTATGTCACCAGGCAAGAAAACTGAATCCCGATGGTGTCCCTTTAGTGTAATGCTCTTCACAGAAGATTTGAATTCTCATACATTTAGAAGGATTTACTGTGCTGCACTGTCCTGTCATTAATCAAATTCTAAATGTCTCCCTTTATGATTGGTGTTGAAATAGAGTCATAGAGATGTACAGCATGGAAACAGACCATTCAGTCCAACCCATCCATGCCGACCAGATATCCCAACCCAATCTAGTCCCACCTGCCAACATCCGGCCTATATCCCTCCAAACCCTTCCTATTCATATACCCATCCAAATGCCTCTTAAATGTTGCAATTATACCAGTCTCCACCACATTCTCTGGCAGCTCATTCCATATACGCACCACCCTCTGCATGAAAACGTTACCCCTTAGGTCTCTTTTATATCTTTTCCCTCTCACCCTAAACCTATGCCCTCTAGTTCTGGACTTGCTGGTCATGTTTCAAGATTTTGTAGACTTCAGAACAGTTCCTAAGGATTGGACAGTTCCTATTGTAATCTCACTATCTAAAAAGGAAGTTAGAGAGCAAGCAGGGAATTATAGACTGGTTAGCCTGACATCAGTAATGGGGAAAATGCTAGAGTTTAATATAAAAGATTTAGTATGAGGGTGTTCAGAAAATGGTGACAGAATCATACAGAGTCAGTTTTGACTTACGAGAGGAAAAACATGCTTGATAAATCTACCTGAATTTTTAAAGCATGTATCAGGTAGAGTTGATAAAGCAGAGCATGGATGTGGTTACTTGGAATTTGAGAAGGCTTTCGTTAACATCCCACATGGAGATTTACATGTAAAATTGGGCAAATCACATTGCAAAACACAGTGCAATGAAATGGATAGAGAATTGGTTGGCAGAGAGGAAACAAAGAAAAAGAATAAACAGATATGTTCCAAGTGTTTAGATTCCACTTAGCCACATTATATATTCATGATTTAGTTGAGGGAACTAAATATCATATCTCTAAGTTTTCAGAAGACACAAAGTTAGGTGAGAGGGTAAACTATGAGGAGAATGCCAATATCGGGGATTCTGTGTGATTTGGACAAGTTGAGTGAGTGGGCAAATGCATGGCAGATGAAGTATAATGTGGATAAATACGAGATTATCCACTTTAGTAACAAAAATAGGAGAGTAGGTTATTATCTGAATGGCAACAGATTGGGAAACCAGGAGGTGCAAGGAGACCTGGGTGTATACCAGCCACTGGAATGAAGCATGTAAGTGCAGCAGGCAGTGAACAAGGCAAATTATACTTTGGCCTTCACAACAAGAGGTCTCAAATACAAGAGAAAGTCTTCCTGCAGTTTTACAGGGCCTGGCTGAGTCTACACCTGGATATTGTGTGCAGTTTTGGTCATATTATCTGAGGAAGAACGTTCTGGTTGTGGAGTACAATAAATATTTCCAATGTGATTCCTAGGATGGCAGGACTGTCTTGTGAAGAATGATTGGATTAGTTAGGACTACATGAAGATTGATGGGGGCAGAGTGATGAATGGATGGATATATGGACTTCGATAAGGCATTTGACAAGGTTCTTCAGGGTAGCCTGGTTAGCAATGTTGGGGTTATTTTCCCTGCAGCATTGGAGGCTGAGGGGTGACCTTATAAAAGTTTATAAACTCATGAGGGCATGGGTATAATGAGTGGCAAGGTCTTTCCCCAGTATGGGAGATTCCAAAATTAGAGAGCACACATATATATGGTGAAAAGGGAAAGATTTATAAGGGACCTGTGGGGCAACTTTTTCACACAGAGGGTGGTGCGTGTATGGAATGAGCTGCCATAGGCTGGTACAATTACATTTAAAAAGCATTTGGATGAGTATATGAATAGGAATGGTTTAGAGGTATATAGGCCAAATGCTAGCAAACAGGACTAAATTAATTTAGGATATCTGATCGGCATGGACAAGTTGGACCAAAGGGTCTGTTTCCACGTTCTACGTCTCTATGACTCTATATTCAACGGAGTTCAGAAGAATGTGAGGTAATTTCAGGAAAACCTATAAAATTCTAACTGAAATTCCAGACTGAAAAAAATCCAGGAGGGAGGTGCAAGATGACTGGAGATTGCAGAACCGGTCTAAGGATACAAAGTAGACTATTTAAGACTGTGAGGACGAGAATTATTTCACCCAGAGCATGGTGTGCCAGTGAATTCTGTAGCCGACAGTGGTGGAAGCCAAAACATTGAATGTTTTTAAGGAGTTAAATAAAATTCTTAAGGTTGAAGGGATCAAAGGGTATGGGCAAAAGTAGGAACATAATATCGAGCTGGACAATCACTCTTGATCATGTTGAATGTTGAAGCAGGTTCAAAGGATGAAATGACCTACTCACTCATAATTTCAGTGTTTCTGTGTCTCAGTAAGCTTTGATCAAATGGGATACATGTTGTCTTCTGTGACTTCCATTTTTGAAACTTAATTTTGAGTTTTCATTTCCAAGTTAAACTTTCATGGCAGAATATTTTTAACAGTTTTTAAAACAAAAATAATAATATCAGAGCTGACTGGTTATGACAATGGAATTCAAGTGTACATCAATTTTTATTTATTCTGAAAATAAATTTTGTCGAGTTTTGAGAAGATTTGTAGCTCAGGTTGAGGTTCTGGATGTAGGTTTCCTCACTGAGCTGGAATATTCATGTTCAGATATTTCGTCACTGTACCAAACCATAAAAAAACAACATGACTCTCTCTCATTAATATCCTTACACAAATGATGAGGAAGACCACCACTTTGATTGAGACAACACATCCATCATAAGACAAGCCAAACGGAGACATGCACGAGAATTCCAACCGGAACTCTATCAACAAACACATTGACCTGGATCCGATTTACTACCCCTGAGAAAAAGAACAGGAATTGACATCACTATAGGAAATCACCACAAGAAATGACATCACCAACACAAAGAAACCCAAACATATAAATAGAAATCAGGAATCATCGGCAATGTTTTGTCCAGAGGCTCACTGAAGATGTTACCTAGTATAGCTATGAAACATCTGAACATGAATAATTCCAGCTCAGCGAGCAAACCTACATCCAATAAGTTTTATATAAATGCGAATTTCCACACTTGCTATGGACATGGGATTAAAAAAGAAACAAATAAAACAACTAAAGAATTAGGATCATACATTCATTGATTAATGTAACTCCAGTTACAGGCATTCGCAATATTTGTCATAAGTTGTAGAAGGAACATCTAATTCTGTCTACCATAAGTTAGATTGGCTCTTCATGTTTAGATGTTTAAACATTCCACATGTGTGACAATGTGGGATAGTCACAGTACAGTGAGGGAAAATAATCTCTGTGACCTGAGTGAATAAATCAAGCAACAGAGTATTGCCTTAAACAATAAGATTAAAATAGTTGAAAGTAATGGCAGAAGGACCGAAAAGGAATTGTAAATAATACAATTGAATGTTGAAATAAGCACAATGAAATAGAGAAGAAAAAAGATTGGTTTAAAAGATAGAAAGGAAATTTCAAATGTGGTATTTTAAAATCACCATCCACAATTATTACCAAAAGGAATGTAACTTTGGATAATTAATATTTAGCTCACAGTGCTAGAGAGATCATTTGTCAGTAATTAACATAAGCCATTTCATCACAATGAAACTGAGACTTGAAATGGCATGACTTTCTGTGGTGAGGTTAGTGCATGTCTATTGCACAAAAGAGCATTATCATTGCCATTCAATACATTTCAATAGTCACACAAACAGCAAGATGCTAACAATCAAATGATGCAGTTCAGACAATAACTACTGAATATTTGTATTTTACTGTGCATCTACCCTCACCTGAAAAGCTTTAGCATTCACCTTTCAGTCATAGTAAGTGCCATTAGACTCAGTTGTTGTGATGGTGAATTTTAACACATTGTTTACAAATGCACATTCATACTTGCAGTTTCCTTGATGAAGCAAATTAACCACCAAGCTGGATGCACATTTTTAACATTAATACATGTGTAAATTCACATCCTTGAAGGAACATTCCTAGAGATCTGGCACAACATTTCACTGTTATCTCTACATTTGATCTACATTTTCATTGATTGATCTTTATGGGAGATTGGGCTTGCCAAAGCTACCCTCAACTGGCATTTTTAGCTAAAATGATGTTTATTGACATTTCTTGGAGTATCTGACACAAATTATCAGGATGCAGTGAAACTCAATGTAATAAATACTTTGTAAGTGAAGATATTTACATTTTGGTATTTAATTGGGTCAGATAAGTGATGAGGGTATGTTTAAAATGAATAACAATGTTTCAACCCAATAAAGAATATGTGGATTCTAACCACATAGATGCATTGATGTCTTCATAAGTTTTTATTCCTTTTCCCAAGTCTCCCTATGATCAGGAAACCATGATTATTATTTCCATTTTGATGGGAGTGAAGGCATTTTGACTTATGTATCATATTGATACTCGTAGCGTTTGTGCAGTGAATGAGTTTGTGAGGATTAAGAACTTCTGTGAATTGTTTTTCATTTATGTGAGCTGACTGGAATCAAATCTGCTTCCTACAAGGCAGGAGCTATGTGCCTCGAAAGAAAGTGCTTTTTGGAAACTGGAACATCTTATATTTTAATTGAAACATTGAGTCTCAAAAATAGAAAAGAAAAAGCTTTTCTAGTGCCTTATAAAAAGAGAATACTCTTACTTATTCATTTAATTTCTGCATATTTTGTTCACGTACACTTAAAGCACTTAATAAACAAGATCAAATCTGTATAAAACAATAGAAAACTACACAAAATGTAGAGATAATAGAGAGCCAAGAAAGTCAATAGCAGCATGTTGAAAATGCACATATAAAGACATCTTGATTCAAAAAGGGTTTTAACAGATATTGTCTAATCAATCTGTTCAGCGATGTTATTGCACATCTCTGGAGCCTGGACCTCAGCTCAGAGTTAAGAACACTACATTGCACAAGCCCCTAAATTGGGTCCTAATTATAATTTTAATTAATTGGCAAATTGTGAGACCAATAATGAGTCCAAATGCAATTCATTGGTCTTTCTGAAAATATCATACTCAGGTACATGTCAGCCTTTAGACAGATCCTAGAAGCAGGGAGGGTAAATTAATTGGATTATTATGATGATGAGTGTGGACCTTCAGTGTGCTTCAGTATTGTTGTAGAGTATTACTGTTCCTCATGACTTCACATTAAGTTAAGCCAAAAACGTAGACCTCTTATGACCTTATCAAAAACACCAAATGATATGGTGATCACATAGGAAAATGGCACTGAGATAGAAGACTTGCTACGATTTTGGTGAATGGCAGAATGGGCTTGAAGGACTAAATGGCTTACTCCTACTTCTTTTCATGTTCATATCTCTGCATCGGACCTTAAAAGGCTGAAAAGATCAGGCTCAGTGCAGACTCCACATAATTAACTTTCAACTTAATATCAATGACCTATTCCAGACAAATGAACTGGACAACTAAATTAGCCAATATAAAATGGTAGCTGTTGAACTTCAGCTGTGGATTGTGTGATACTAGTTCAGTTTTAGTATGCCTGCCTCTCATGTTGCATCTAAAAATGGATAAAACACAGTTGCATTTCTCTTCACACCTGTCTCATGTGCAATATTGCTTACATTGACCGAAGATTACATGTCCAACTACTTTATGTTTCCTTTCTCAAGCATTGCCAGTGGCTGTAAAAAGGAAGAACACCTAGAATATTCCAATCTATCAATTTAATATTCCTTCCATAATTCATGCCTCAACCAAATAATTTTCTTCAAGTCTGTTCCCAACATATCTACAGCAAAAATGTGAGCAACACAGCAAGATTTGAGCTAGGCTGACAAGTGGAAACTATGTGCCACTGCCTTCAGAAATATTGTCTTCTTTAAATACTGACACCAACAACATATTCTACTATCAGTTCACTGCCACCGTGTAACCCAATGTCTCAAAATTTGAGAAGTTCCTTCATAACTGTCAGTTGAACCTGGATAATTAAGCTGTTAACCATGTACTTCAGGGAACAGCTTGGCCATAAATCTGTCTTGCTTTGGTTCTTCCTCTTTGTTTAAACAAATCTCAGGGGAGGCACATGAATGGCACTTGACACTATCCAGCTCTGCTGATAATGGATTAGATCAACACAGCACTATACACACCTCTTCTGTTGCGTGGATTGCCTAAGATTCATACATTTTGACAAATCAATAAGATAAAGTTACTTGTGTCGTATGATCGTTTCTCTATCCAATTGTAATTTTATCCAAATGTAAAACAGAAAAAAAAACTCTTGCAAAATCCAGCAGCAGGAGCAATTTACTGGCCCACTGTAGAAATGGTGATCTGAGGTTGATGAGTATTTTGCAGGATGGCAGCTTGTGTTGTGTTTTAACTCTTTGTCGTTGAGTGCTCAGGCTCGTATTCTTTGCATTTTAATAACTTGGAAACTATTTTCAAGCATCTAAATCACTGTAGAACACTATTATGAAAATAATGTATACTGAAATGTTTTACTTTGTGATTTTGAGAACAGTATTTTATGTGAAGTTATACTTCAATTATTATTCGACACCCTACTGAATACCAGCTCTGGACCCTGCACCTTATCTCCTTCATATTCGCAACACGATTTTCAGTTTCAAGTACTGTATCTTAATTGATATCAAACATTTCCAGGAGGTGGAAAAATCAGGCAGCTCTTCAAAAGAACTGAAAGCAGGCATGGAGAAGTTAAGTTGCAGAGTTTGTCAAATTTAGTTTTAAATCAAATTCAAACAAATGGACTTGGGGACCCCTCGGTGAACCCGACAGCTGTGTAATGTGCACAAGATTGTTAGGATTCATAGGAGAAAGAAAAACCTGAGCGAACAGGCAACTTAGAAACTTCTGCAGGACTTAGGGAACCATTCATTAATAGCATTTCCTGTTCCCCTTGTGATCTACAGAAATTTGGAAACTCCACCACTGCCCAGTGCCCCACCCTTTTGAAAATTCAGCTTTATATGTTTTCCTTATTTCTAAATGGTTTGTTGAGTTGTTCCAGATTCTAGGTAGAATGCTTGCTGCTAAAAACTGTTTTCACATTTATCTCACTTGCTTTCTTAATGTTCCACTAACTGCTAGAATATAACTGATGTAAGTATTGTATTTTAAGGTTTGTTTTTGTCCTGTTTTTTATTATTAGAAAATAATATATTATTGTCTTCTTGTGCTAATGTTTCTGCTAGATCATATTTTCAAAGCCTACTTTTCCATTAAAAAGACATCATAAACAGTAGAAAATCATAAGTTTCAAGAAGGGTAATAGGGAAATCCCTGGCATTTACAGACCAGTCAGTCTCACGTCTGTGGTCAGCAAAGTTTTGGAAAGATTTCTGAGGGATAGGATCTATGATTATTTGGCAAATAATAGCATGATTAAAGGCAGTCAGCATGGCTTTGTGAGGGGCAGGTTGTGCCTCAGAAATCTTATTGAGTTCTTCAAGAAGGTGACAAGACACGTCGACGAAGGTCGAGCAGTGGAAGTGGTGTATATGGACTTCAGCAAGGCATTTGATAAGGTTCCCTATGGTAGCTTCATTCATAAAGTCAGGAAGTATGAGATACATGTAGATTTGGCTATTTGGATTCAGAATTGGTTGGCTGACAGAAAGTAGATAGAAACTATTCTGCCTGGAGGTCAGTGATGAGTGAAGTCCCACAGGGCTCTGTACTTGGGCCTCTGCTCTTTGTAGTTTTTATAAATGACTTGGATGAGGAGGTTGAGGGGTGGGTTAGTAAATTTGCAGATGACACAAAGGTTGGAGATGTCGTCGATAGTATCGAGGAGTATTGCAGGCTGCAGCGCGACATAGACAGGATGCAGAGCTGGGCTGAGAAATGACAGATGGAGTTCAACCTGGATAAATGTGAAGTGATGCATTTTGGAAGGTCGAACTCGAATGCTGAATGTAGGATTAAAGACAGGAGTCTTGATAGTATGGAGGAACAGAGGGATCTGGGTGTGCAAGTACATAGATCCCTCAAAGTGCCACCCAAGAGTATGGGGTTGTTAAGAAATCATATGGTGCTTTGGCTTTCGTTAACAGGGGGATCGAGTTTAAGAGCTGGGAGGTTTTGCTACAGCTCTATAAGCCTCTGGTGAGACCACACTTGGAACATTGTGTCCAGTTCTGGTCGCTCTACTATAGGAAAGATGTGGAGGCTTTGGGGAGGCTGCAAAGAAGGTTTACCAGGATCCTGCCTGGACTGGAAGGCTTGCCTTATTAAGAAAGATTGAAAAAGCTCGGACTCTTCTCTCTGGAGAGAAGGAGGAAGAGAGGAGACCTGATCGAGGTGTACAAAATAATGAGAAGAATAGATAGAGTCAATAGCCAGAGACTTTTCCCCAGGGCAGAATTGACGGGTACGAGGGGTCATAGTTTTAAGGTTTTAGAAGGAAGGTATAGAGGAGACGTCAGAGGTAGGTTCTTTATGCAGTGAGTTGTGAATGCATGGAATGTGTTGCCAGTGGTGGCAGTGGAAGCAGAGTCATTAGGGACATTTAAATGACTGCTGGACAGGCACGTGGACAGCAGTGAGTTGAGGGGTGTGTAGGTTAAGTTATTATTTTTTACATTAGGATTACACCTCGGCACAACATTGTGGGCCAAAGGGCCTGTTCTGTGCTGTACATTTCTATGTTCTATGTAAATTTATTTGTTTGATATAGTTATCAACAAATCCTTCTTTAAGCTATCATTAGCTAGTTATTTTCACAAATACCAGGTAACTAAATCACTGTAAATATCATGTTCGCCAGTAATACTTCTAATTTTTATGTTTTCCACGTACTCCAGCAGTATTTAATGTACAAATGTGCATCATAACTTTTAATGAATAAAGAATGCATTAACCATGAAAGTGCATTTCACTTAGGCAGATTATTGCAAGGCTTGGTTATCTGATAAAAGAAAGGAATAAAATCTAGTGATTAGGTTTAACAAATAAACTAATTTTAAAAGTCCATAAATAATTTTACCTAATTTTTGAAAAATGAATATCATCCAAAACTCACTATGCTATACTGCTGTTTCTCAATAAATAGATATGCTGCTAAAACAAGCACGCACAAACCTAATCAGACATTTAACATATCGATCTTAATCATTGCAAATTTAGGTAGGGAACTGATGGCAATATATTCATTGAAAAAATGTTTTACTTTGTAGTTCCAGTAAAAACGAACATTAAAAGCAAGAATAGCATGTCTCACATGAGTAAAAAATTTAAAAGATAAATGCAGTTTACTTTTGATGTCTATTATCTCTTTGATGAGTAATATGAAGAAACACTTTCAATGATATGTGTTTTATGTTATAAATGATAATTTGAAGCAGTGCAGATTCCAAGGATTTCACAAAAATCATTTGAAAAATTATTGGCTTGTAGAAGTATTTTCTTGCGCTTTATAAATTACAATATGCTCCTGATCAATCAGAAGATATCTCCTGGCATGAAAGCGAGATTATTCAAACCTACATTGAATGTGCACTCTTTAACTCTTCAAATCCCAATTCTTGCTTCAGAAAAGTATGAGCAGGTACACTGTAACTGACTCCACCATTCAACTCAGTGAAATTTGAAGAAGCGGAGAATGACGGCTCCAGAGTAGATAGGGATTCCCTGCTCCTGACCAGAAGAGATTTGAGTGTTCGGTAAGTGCCAAATACTGTCAGAAAAATAAAACAAGCTTACCCTTCTTCCCTATTTATAACAGATGTTATGATCTCGGTGGAGAACTAGTAATTTTAAAATGAAATTCAAAGTCACAGTTCTCAAATAAAAGAATTATGCTATAGAATGTTACATTATAAAGACAGAATTCTATTGTACAAAAATTATGCAAAACAATTATTACATTAACATTATGGGCTGAATTTTACCAAAAATTGTCCACATTTGAATTTTGGAAAGTTTCAGGGAGGGTTTCTGTCCATGAACTCCAGTGAATTAGCTCACAATTTTCCATTGCTGACATCATCAGAAATGTACCACCCTTTTACAGCACCACATTCACTCTAAGCATTTAACATTGGTGGAAGTGTTTGCTGCTGCCGCTGGGACATTCACAATGCTGGCTGTTTAAATACTAGCTGCACATCAGGTCAAACGCTGCACATCAGGAACAACCCTCTACAGTGTGGGAAGAATTGTCCCCTGATTTTCTAACAGGGACCTGCAAGTCCTGGAGTTCAGTTTGCTGCAGAAGAAGGCAGAACAGGAGGGGAGGCCATACCACCAGACCCTGCTAGACTAGTGTGAATTTGCCACTTGGGTTAGTGTGGTGTCCATGGTCCAGGGGAATTCCCAACAGTGTGGGAAGAAGAATAATTACCTTTTGCACTCCACAAGGGTAGGTACCAACATCCTTTCTCTGCTACCTCACACAATTCATAGAGTCATAGAGATGTACAGCATGGAAACAGACCCTTCGGTCCAACCCGTCCATGCCGACCAGATATCCCAACCCAATCTAGTCCCACCTGCCAGCACCCAGTCCATATCCCTCCAAATCCTTCCTATTCATATACCCATTCAAATGCCTCTTAAATGTTGCAATTGTACCAGCCTCCACCACATTCTCTGGCAGCTCATTCCTTACATGTACCACCTTCTGCTTGAAAAGGTTGCCCCCTAGGTCTCTTTTATATCTTTCCCCTCTCAGCCTAAACCTATGCCCTCTGGTTCTGGACTCCCCAACCCCAGGGAAAAGACTTTGTTTATTTATCCTATCCATGCCCCTCATAATTTTGTAAACCTCTATAATGTCACCCCTCAGCCTCTGATGCTCCAGGGAAAACAGGCCCAGCCTGTTCAGCCTCTCCCTATAGCTCAGATCCTCCAACCCTGCAACATCCTTGTAAATCTTTTCTGAACCCTTTCAAGTATCACAACATCTTTCCGATGGGAAGGAGACCAGAATTGCACGCAATATTCCAACAGTAGCCTAACCAATGTCCTGTACAGCCGCAACATGACCTCCCAACTCCTGTACTCAATACTCTGACCAATAAAGGAAAGCATACCAAACGCCTTCTTCTCTATCCTATCTACTTGCGACTCCACTTTCAAGGAGCTATGAACCTACACTCCAAGGTCTCTTTGTTCAGCAACACTCCCTAGAACCTTACCATTAAGTGTATAAGTCCTGCTAAGATTTACTTTTCCAAAATGCAGCACCTCACATTTATCTGAATTAAACTTCATCTACCACTTCTCAGCCCATTGGCCCATCTGGTCCAGATCTTGTTTTAATATGAGGTAACCCTCTTCGCTGTCCACTACACCTCCAATTTTGGTGTCATCTGCAAACTTACTAACTGTACCTCTTATTCTCGCATCCGAATAATTTATGTAAATGACAAAAAGTAAAGGGCCCAGCACCGATCCTTGTGGCACTCCACTGGTCACAGGCCTCCAGTCTGAGAAACAACCCTCCACCACCACCCTCTGTCTTCTATCTTTGAGCCAGTTCTGTATCCAAATGGCTAGTTCTCCCTGTATTCCATGAGATCTAACCTTGCTAATCAGTCTCCCATGGGGAACCTTGTTGAATGCCTTACTGAAGTCCATATAGGTCACATCTACTGCTCTGCCCTCATCAATCTTCTTTGTTACTTCTTCAAAAAACTCAATCAAGTTTGTAAGACATGATTTCCCTCGCACAAAGCCATGTTGACTATCCTGAATTAGTCCTTGCCTTTCCAAATACATGCACATCCTGTCCCTCAGGATTCCCTCCAATAACTTGCCCACCACCAAGGTCAGGCTCACCGGTCTATAGTTCCCTGGCTTGTCTTTACCACCCTTCCTAAACAGTGGCACCACATTTGCCAACCTCCAGTCTTCCGGCACCTCACTTGTGACTATCGATGAAACAAATATCTCAGCAAGAGGCCCAGCAATCACTTGTCTAGATTCCCACAGAATTCTCAGGTACACCTGATCAATTCCTGGGGATTTATCCACCTTAAACTGTTTCAAGACATCCAGCACTTCCTCCTCTGTAATCTGGACATTTTGCAAGACGTCACCATCTATTTTCCTAGAGTCTATATCTTATAAACTCATACTCCACTACTGCACACATCTCCCATCAAGACTCATGGGCTACCACTCTCACAATTGATGCAGCATCTTCCTTCATTGGCTCTCATCCACCCCTCTGACCCAGATTACAAATCCTGCATGGCCTCTGCACTGTCTACTCACCCACTCAGGACACATTTCCCTTACCTGTACCAGCACTAACAACTGGGCCAGCCACTTTAATTTCACTCAAAGCTACCGATTTTTTCTTGGCATGAGAAATTAGCTGACAATTGGGTTGAAAGAACCAAGCTGCAAATGTGTTGCTGGTCAAAGCACAGCAGGTTAGGCAGCATCTCAGGAATAGAGAATTCGACGTTTCGAGCATAAGCCCTTCATCAGGAATAAGAGAGAGAGAGCCAAGCCGGCTGAGATAAAAGGTAGGGAGGAGGGACTAGGGGGAGGGGCGATGGAGGTGGGATAGGTGGAAGGAGGTCAAGGTGAGGGTGATAGGCCGGAGTGGGGTGGGGGCGGAGAGGTCAGGAAGAGGATTGCAGGTTAGGAGGGCGGTGCTGAGTTGAGGGAACCGACTGAGACAAGGTGGGGGGAGGGGAAATGAGGAAGCTGGAGAAATCTGAATTCATACCTTGTGGTTGGAGGGTTCCCAGGCGGAAGATGAGGCGCTCCTCCTCCAGCCGTCGTGTAGTTGTGTTCTGCCGGTGGAGGAGTCCAAGGACCTGCATGTCCTCGGTGGAGTGGGAGGGGGAGTTAAAGTGTTGAGCCACGGGGTGATTGGGTTGGTTGGTTCGGGCGGCCCAGAGGTGTTCTCTGAAGCGTTCCGCAAGTAAGCGGCCTGTCTCACCAATATAGAGGAGGCCACATCGGGTGCAGCGGATGCAATAGATGATGTGTGTGGAGGTACAGGTGAACTTGTGGCGGATATGGAAGGATCCCTTGGGGCCTTGGAGGGAAGTGAGTGTGGAGGTGTGGGTGCAAGTTTTACATTTCCTGCGGTTGCAGGGGAAGGTGCCGGGGGTGGAGGTTGGGTTGGTGGGGGGTGTGGATCTGACAAGGGAGTCACGAAGGGAGTGGTCCTTGCGGAACGCTGATAGGGGAGGGGAGGGAAATATATCCTTGGTGGTGGGGTCCGTTTGGAGGTGGCGGAAATGGCGGCGGATAATACGTTGTATGCGCAGGTTGGTGGGGTGGTAGGTGAGAACCAGTGGGGTTCTGTCTTGGTGGCGGTTGGAGGAGCGGGGCTCAAGGGCGGAGGAGCGGGAAGTGGAGGAGATGCGGTGGAGGGCATCGTCGATCACGTCTGGGGGGAATCTGCGGTCCTTGAAGAAGGAGGCCATCTGGGTTGTGCGGTGTTGGAATTGGTCCTCCTGGGAGCAGATGCGGCGGAGACGAAGGAATTGGGAATATGGGATGGCGTTTTTACAGGGGGCAGGGTGGGAGGAGGTGTAGTCCAGGTAGCTGTGGGAGTCAGTCGGTTTATAATAGATGTCTGTGTTGAGTCGGTCGCCCGAGATAGAAATGGAAAGGTCTAGGAAGGGGAGGGAGGAGTCTGAGACAGTCCAGGTGAATTTCAGGTCGGGATGGAAGGTGTTAGTAAAGTTGATGAACTGTTCAACCTCCTCGTGGGAGCACGAGGCAGCGCCGATACAGTCATCGATGTAGCGGAGGAAAAGGTGGGGGGTGGTGCCAGTGTAGTTGCGGAAGATGGACTGTTCCACATATCCTACGAAGAGGCAGGCATAGCTGGGGCCCATGCGGGTGCCCATGGCAACTCCTTTAGTTTGGAGGAAGTGGGAGGATTGAAAAGAGAAGTTATTCAGGGTGAGGACCAGTTCAGTCAGTCGAAGGAGGGTGTCAGTGGAAGGGTACTGGTTAGTGCGGCGGGAAAGGAAGAAGCGGAGGGCTTTGAGTCCTTCGTGATGGGGGATGGAGGTGTACAGGGACTGGATGTCCATAGTGAAAATAAGGCGTTGGGGACCGGGGAAGCGAAAATCCTGGAGGAGGTGGAGGGCGTGGGTGGTGTCCCGAACGTAGGTGGGGAGTTCTTGGACTAAAGGGGACAGGACCGTGTCGAGGTATTGGGAGATGAGTTCGGTGGGGCAGGAGCAGGCTGAGACAATGGGTCGGCCGGGGCAGGCAGGTTTGTGGATTTTGGGCAGGAGGTAGAAACGGGCGGTGCGGGGTTGTGGGACTATGAGGTTGGAGGCGGTGGATGGGAGATCCCCTGAGGTGATGAGGTCCTGGATGGTCTGGGAGATGATGGTTTGGTGGTGGGAGGTGGGGTCGTGGTCAAGGGGGCGATAAGAGGAGGCGTCCGCGAGCTGGCGTTTGGCTTCAGCGGTGTACAGGTCAGTGCGCCAATCATTTCCGCCCCTCCGGTTGCCGTCGACGCAGCCACTTCCGCCCCCACTGACATCACTAACCTGCAGGAGCACAAATCCTCAGGTTTCCCCGCCCCCACGCCGTCTTTCGTCACTACGCATAACCCCGCCCCCACGCCATCTCCCGTCGCTTCACGTAACCCCGCCCCCACGCTTATTTCCGTCACGACGCATGACCCCGCCCCCACGTCGAGCAACGTCACCACGTCTAACTCCGCCCCTACTTCGATCTCTGTCCCCGCCCCTAACCCCGCCCCCAGCTCCAGCTCCAGCTCCAGTCCCACACCAGGTCCTAGCTCCCAGCCTTGCCGGATTTTCACCATCCCTCCAGATCTCCCCCTCTCTGAGGATGAAAGATCAGTCCTCAGCAGGGGCCTCACCTTCGTTCCCCTACGCCCTCGAATCAATGAGTTCAACACGCGGCGAGATATTGAACAATTCTTCCGCCGCCTTCGCCTCCGTGCCTACTTTCACAACCAAGACTCCCGCCCACCCTCTGACGACCCCTTCTCCCGCCTCCAACACACCCCATCCACCTGGACACCCCGTGCTGGCCTCCTACCCGCCCTCGACCTCTTTATAGCCAACTGCCGCCGTGACATCAACCGACTCAACCTGTCCACCCCTCTCACCCACTCCAACCTCTCACCCTCAGAACGTGCAGCCCTCCACTCCCTCCGCTCCAACCCCAACCTCACCATCAAACCGGCAGACAAGGGAGGCGCGGTGGTAGTTTGGCGCACTGACCTGTACACCGCTGAAGCCAAACGCCAGCTCGCGGACGCCTCCTCTTATCGCCCCCTTGACCACGACCCCACCTCCCACCACCAAACCATCATCTCCCAGACCATCCAGGACCTCATCACCTCAGGGGATCTCCCATCCACCGCCTCCAACCTCATAGTCCCACAACCCCGCACCGCCCGTTTCTACCTCCTGCCCAAAATCCACAAACCTGCCTGCCCCGGCCGACCCATTGTCTCAGCCTGCTCCTGCCCCACCGAACTCATCTCCCAATACCTCGACACGGTCCTGTCCCCTTTAGTCCAAGAACTCCCCACCTACGTTCGGGACACCACCCACGCCCTTCACCTCCTCCAGGATTTTCGCTTCCCCGGTCCCCAACGCCTTATTTTCACTATGGACATCCAGTCCCTGTACACCTCCATCCCCCATCACGAAGGACTCAAAGCCCTCCGCTTCTTCCTTTCCCGCCGCACTAACCAGTACCCTTCCACTGACACCCTCCTTCGACTGACTGAACTGGTCCTCACCCTGAATAACTTCTCTTTTCAATCCTCCCACTTCCTCCAAACTAAAGGAGTTGCCATGGGCACCCGCATGGGCCCCAGCTATGCCTGCCTCTTCGTAGGATATGTGGAACAGTCCATCTTCCGCAACTACACTGGCACCACCCCCCACCTTTTCCTCCGCTACATCGATGACTGTATCGGCGCTGCCTCGTGCTCCCACGAGGAGGTTGAACAGTTCATCAACTTTACTAACACCTTCCATCCCGACCTGAAATTCACCTGGACTGTCTCAGACTCCTCCCTCCCCTTCCTAGACCTTTCCATTTCTATCTCGGGCGACCGACTCAACACAGACATCTATTATAAACCGACTGACTCCCACAGCTACCTGGACTACACCTCCTCCCACCCTGCCCCCTGTAAAAACGCCATCCCATATTCCCAATTCCTTCGTCTCCGCCGCATCTGCTCCCAGGAGGACCAATTCCAACACCGCACAACCCAGATGGCCTCCTTCTTCAAGGACCGCAGATTCCCCCCAGACGTGATCGACGATGCCCTCCACCGCATCTCCTCCACTTCCCGCTCCTCCGCCCTTGAGCCCCGCTCCTCCAACCGCCACCAAGACAGAACCCCACTGGTTCTCACCTACCACCCCACCAACCTGCGCATACAACGTATTATCCGCCGCCATTTCCGCCACCTCCAAACGGACCCCACCACCAAGGATATATTTCCCTCCCCTCCCCTATCAGCGTTCCGCAAGGACCACTCCCTTCGTGACTCCCTTGTCAGATCCACACCCCCCACCAACCCAACCTCCACCCCCGGCACCTTCCCCTGCAACCGCAGGAAATGTAAAACTTGCACCCACACCTCCACACTCACTTCCCTCCAAGGCCCCAAGGGATCCTTCCATATCCGCCACAAGTTCACCTGTACCTCCACACACATCATCTATTGCATCCGCTGCACCCGATGTGGCCTCCTCTATATTGGTGAGACAGGCCGCTTACTTGCGGAACGCTTCAGAGAACACCTCTGGGCCGCCCGAACCAACCAACCCAATCACCCCGTGGCTCAACACTTTAACTCCCCCTCCCACTCCACCGAGGACATGCAGGTCCTTGGACTCCTCCACCGGCAGAACACAACTACACGACGGCTGGAGGAGGAGCGCCTCATCTTCCGCCTGGGAACCCTCCAACCACAAGGTATGAATTCAGATTTCTCCAGCTTCCTCATTTCCCCTCCCCCCACCTTGTCTCAGTCGGTTCCCTCAACTCAGCACCGCCCTCCTAACCTGCAATCCTCTTCCTGACCTCTCCGCCCCCACCCCACTCCGGCCTATCACCCTCACCTTGACCTCCTTCCACCTATCCCACCTCCATCGCCCCTCCCCCTAGTCCCTCCTCCCTACCTTTTATCTCAGCCGGCTTGGCTCTCTCTCTCTTATTCCTGATGAAGGGCTTATGCTCGAAACGTCGAATTCTCTATTCCTGAGATGCTGCCTAACCTGCTGTGCTTTGACCAGCAACACATTTGCAGCTGTGATCTCCAGCATCTGCAGACCTCATTTTTTACTTGAAAGAACCAAGGCAGATGGTGGGATGCCCAACATTTGTCTCCTCATCCCATATAGAACAGGATCCTAGCATGGGAGAGGATACCATCTATTCATGTGCAGATGCCGAGACCTCCATGTCACAGCACGCATCTCAAATTCATCCTCACCTGCTGTGCTTCTCTTCCATGATCACCTGTGAGAACAAAGTCTTAACAGCCCTAAAGTTTTAACCCCTCCCCCATTTCAGGACACATTCTTTTGCACATCCCCTGTCGGTACCAATAGCAACTACACAATCACTGTGCTTTAGAAAGCAGTTAACCCCATTCCTCCCCCCAAGTCAACATCTCGTCCATCACCTCAAAGGAAAAATTCACAGAGAAGGCACTGGCAAGGCTGTTTCCTGTACCCTCCACCAGCTCAGATACTGACACACCAGTGGCTACTTTATCTAGAGTTGGATACACATTCTGATGAGCACATTATCATCAAGTTTCATCTGGCCAAGTAAGAAATACCCACCATCCCTGACACTAAGAGAATTGCCAGTGATCAGGTACTTGCTCAACCCCAGACAGCAAAGGACCCAATACTGTAAACCACTATATGCTTCATTGAAATGCATAGACAGACACAGGACACAGGACCAGCAGAAGTTTGTCAGAGACACTCAGGAAACTGGATCAACGTTGGAAGAGTTTGACTATGCCATCTGTACCATGCTAACTTCCACTTCCATGCTTTTAGCTGCCTCCATAGACAGATTGGTGGCTGCAGAGCTAAGTCCAACACTCTCCGTCTCAGGTCCACATGCACAGACCTGTGCTCAACCGTTCTAGTCATTGATGCACAGGAGGGGGGGCTGGGGGGAGGTTTGTAGAAGCTAGACACATTGGTCCCACTC
Organism: Hemiscyllium ocellatum; assembly: GCF_020745735.1. NCBI lineage: Eukaryota > Metazoa > Chordata > Chondrichthyes > Orectolobiformes > Hemiscylliidae > Hemiscyllium > Hemiscyllium ocellatum. The sequence continues at coordinate 57,157,324 of NC_083407.1, read as the reverse complement.
CCCATATCTTTTCACTCCATGAGACAGGGTGGTGCCAGTGGGCACCTAACTGGATCAGGAACCACAAACATTGGCCCAGAATTCTCCTCTCAGGTCACTTCCACTGTACCTCCCACCAGCAACCCTGTGGAGGTTCAAGTCAATCTGCCCAAGATACTAAGTATATCTAAATTCTCTTGCTGCAAATATCCCTGGGGTTGCCCAACCAAAACGCTAAAGTTAACAGACTCCACTATACGACAGGCTCCTTCCAGCCCATTTGAAAAACCTAGGACAACATCTAGATGTGGTAGGAGAGAAAGGAAAAAGGAATTCTTGTGTGAGTGCACAGATGACATAGATGAAATTTCATTGTAAACAAATCATCACTTTTGTAAATATGCTCACTTTTCATCTTCAGCTGTCTGAGCAACTGTCATTTCTGCTGGAGAGGTTGACTATCCTTAGTACTTCCCAATGTTCAACCCTATCTGAATGATAGCTAGAGGTCCATAGGGCTGCTCTTTCATTAGAGAAAAATAATTGGTGGTGAGTTTAACTGAAGGGTTACTGCGCTTCAAGAGAGGGGCGAGGGTGAAAAGACAGGGCTCTTGTAGTGACCTCAGTCACTATAAGAATTGAACGTATGTTGTTGGCATCACTCAGCATCGCAAATCAACTGTCCAGCCAACTGACCTCACCAACCCAATCTTTTCTGCAGCGCCAATGCTAGTATGAAATTATGTCACCATTGGATGAGAAAACATCAGGTATTGTGATGGCTTCCATCTGTTTGAAACCACAACATTAATTGATCAACAGGAAAAATTAAAACCAAAATGAACCAGTAAACTGCATTCGTAGTTGGATTAAACAAAGGATAGGAGAAAGTGGGGACTGTTAATGCTGTAGAGTCAGAGTCAAAAAGTGAGGTGCCAGAAAAGCACAGCAGGGCAGGCAGCATCTGAGGAACAGGAGAGTTGAGGTTCCAGGCATATGCCCTTCATCAGGAATTTGGAGGGGAAAGGGGGACTGAGAGATAAATAGGGTGGTGGGGCCAGGACTGAGGGGAAGGTAGCTGGAAGGTGATGGGTGGATGCAGGTGGGAGGTAATAGTGATAGTTCAGTGGAGTGAATAGGTGTGAAAGAAGATGGCCTCCTTCACTGCCAAATGCAAGCCACCCAGGGGAAAGTGAGGTCTGTAGATACTGGAGATCAGAGTCAAGAGTGTAATGCTGGAAAAGCATAGCAGGTCAGGCAACATCTGAGGAGCAGGAGAGTTGTGTTTCAGACATAAGTCATGCCTGATGAAAGGCTTATGGCTGAAACATCGATTCTCCTGCTCCTCAGATGCTGTCTGACCTGTTGTGCTTTTCCAGCACCATACTTTAGACTCTGAAATCCCAACCACACGCCAACTGGAGGAAGACCACCTCCCTCACCTTCAACCACAAGGCACCAAAGTCAACTTCACTAGTTTACAAACCTGCTCTCCCCCATCTCATTCCAGATCCAGGATATGAGCTAACTGCTGTCAAATGGGACTAGATTAATTTAGGATATCTGGTCAGCAAGGACAAATTGGGCCGAAGGGTCTTTTTCCATGCTATACATCTCCATGACTCTACTGTTCTGTCACAAACTCCCAAAATTGACTACCATGGGAACTTCATCTTGAGGAAACATCTTCTGGCCGTTGTTGACTCCAATAGAAGTGATGTTGCATCACAGGCACACTGACATCATGATATGATGATCTGTCTGATACCTCTAGAGTATTGTACCCTCTACTATAGATTCCAAAGAAGACAACCAATTCTGGGTCGCCAACACTTTTACTGCATCATAAGAGCACTTTTGCCAGGATACTTGCTACACAGACACAGATGGTGGTTCGTTTATGAAATGAGTTGTCAGAGGAAATGGTAGGTACAGGTGCAACATTCAGAGATATTTGGAATGGCACATGAATGGGAAAGGATGGAGGGATAGGGGCTAAATGCAGTCAAATGGCTTAATTTTAGTTTGAAAAACAAGGTCAGCACGGACAAGTTGAACCGTTACATCTGTTTCTGTATTATATGATTTTCTAAGCGACAGTCCCAAGTATTCCACATCCATTCATTGGATACTCTTGGTGCAGTAGCCAGAGATAATCTAGATCCATTGTGGACAGTTCCACTTGAATCTGTGAGGGCAATATCAGAATGAAAAACAGCTCCTTGTATGATCACAGTATAATTATTTATCAGTCATAGCACACACAAAAAAACCTAATGTTTAAAGAATGTCCTCAAAACTTTAGGACGTAAAGGCCTCTGATGTGAAGATTTTACCTAGTAAGCTTTATTCAGATGAATGTTGCGCATGATATTTAGAATATAATCACCAAGTATGGTCAGAAGAATGAGACCTTCTTCCCCACCTCCAAACTCCACATTATCAAAAGCATCATTTTGCATAAAATTATGGCGGACATCTTTAAAATGTGGTGAGAAGCTCCTGGACCTTCCGCAGGCCAGACATTGGCATGTGTTTGTGACTCATGAAAACTAGGTGAACATTTATAGCTCACCTCACACTAATGCTGCTTCACAGCCATTACTTGGATTAATTTTAAATGTCCAATGATAGGGTCAAGATTGCAAGTGGCCAAGATTTTTAATCGATATTGTTGTCAATGTATGGGGTTCACATCCAGAATAATGCAGTAACAGATCCTCTTTTACCTAAACTGTATGAGTGTCTGTTCAATGCTAGTCCCTCTTGAATAGCCTCATACTCTAGTTTATCTCCATTGCTTTAGAAAATAGCAAAGTGCATATAAATGAGGTGGGATTAGGTAAAATGGACATGTTAAAGTATCTTAATTTTAAACACATTCAGATACGGAGGCATTAATTCTGTTTTTTGTGCCTTTGTGAGACAAAATGTGCCTTTAAGAGGGATTTGCTCTGTCCTGATTCTCTTGAAGAGAGTTAAAAATCACACAACACCAGGTTATAGTCCAACAGGTTTAATTGGAAGCACACTAGCTTTCGGAGCGATGCTCCTTCATCAGGTGATTGATGAAGGTACCCTTAATCACCTGATTCTCAATCACCTGATGAAGGAGCATTGCTCCGAAAGCTAGTGTGCTTCCAATTAAACCTGTTGGACTATAACCTGGTGTTGTGTGATTTTTAACTTTGTACACCCCAGTCCAACACCGGCATCTCCAAATCATGACTACTCATGAAGAGAGGCATTGTAAAATAATCAAGGAGATGTCTGCTCCATAGAAAGCAGAATAAATAGCTTTGAGGCTTTTTACATCAAAAAAAGAAGATTGAATGGGCGGAGTCAGGCTCACATAGACCCAGAGGTTTTAGGTTTGTTTTCAGTTGTTGAAGTTGGGGTTTTGGACTTAAAGGTGTTGGAAACAGCTCACTCTCTGTTGCTGCAAACGCTTGAGTTCTGTCTGTGCTGGACTGCAGAAAATAACAAGTGAAGTAAATCTGTTTTAATGAATTTATTTTTACCAACAGTGTCTTCATGGAATGTTTTATTGGAAAAAGTTGATGAGTAGTAATTAAACAGCATATTATTTTATAAAACATTTTGATAGAGTTAAAATTATACTAATTCTTTTTTGTTTGTATTTTAATGTGGGATAAGAATAAAGTGTGGTTTTCTTAAAACTTAGCAATTTGACAATCAAATTACATCTGGAAGGCAGCACCTCACACTTGTCTTCAAACAAGATGAAAGTTAGGATTGAAGCTGTCTCCTTGATATATTCTTTGGTCTAGTCCATAACAGTTGCATCATCTTTTTTGATTGTTGGTGCATTCTTCGGATATTTTTCTTCATGTCCATCCCAATACCCTGTATTCTTTGATGCTGAGTTGCCACAATACAATTTTTCCCCCTTACCATGATTCAATTTTTTGATATGTCACATATTTCCACATTTTATTTCTTGCTCCCACTATTTAGTTTAAAATGCCCTGCTGTTCCCAGGAGGAAAACAGGACCCAGCATAATTCAGGTGTAGATTGTCTTAAGGGTACAATTCCCACTTCCCCTAATACCAGTGGTCCACAAATCGGAGTCTATATATCCCACACAAATCATTAATCACATATTCATTGCTCTAATTTTATTTCCAATTTCGATTTGCTTGCTTCTCAGCGAATAACTCAGATATTATAATCCTTATTGTTTACTTTACTAATTTAGTGCCTGGCTCCTCATACTCTCTTTGCATAATCTCTTTGCTTGTTCTACCAACATTGTATAAATGCATATGCACCACATCTTTTAGATTCTTTTCTTCCCACTGCAAGTTCCTCTCCATCCATGAGAACATCTTCCGAAATCTATCAGGATGACAACACAGCAATCTAGCCTTTCACTCTTTATGCAGGGAATGCCGACAATCCCTCTCACTATACCATCGCCCATGACTATTGCATTCTTTGTGCTCTCCTCACTTGAATGGCATCTTGTACCACAGTGCCTTGGGTAGTTTGTTCATCTGCCTGCAGCACCAGCTGCCATTCTAACAAACTGAGAAAACCTCAAAGCAACCGGACAATTGAGGAGATTCCCCTTACCTGCTTCACTCTTTGTTGTCCCCTCCTCTGCCTGACCATAAACCAATTCGAGAAGACCTTGGATCATGTTATAAAGAAGATAATGTTCCTCTTTCCTTGTGTTTCATAGAATCTGCAGCTCAGCCTTGATTCTGAGCCAAAGCTCCTCGAGACAAACACCTATTTACCTTACACATCACCCAGGTGATTTAAAAAGAAAATGGGCTCAGATTGGTTAGAGAAGTCAGGAATCACAATCCAGTTTCTAAGTCTGACATTTCTCATTTTCACAGGGGTGGTGTTGAGGACAGGGGCTGTAGTTTATACATGTGTGGTACTCAGAGGAAGCTGTCTATTTAAATAATCAATTACCTGCACTGAAATCATAGAATCATCGAGACTGTGCCGACATATTTACATTTGTCCCACTTTCCAGCACTGAGCCCATAACCCTTGATGTTAAGACATTTCAAGTGCTCATCCACATACTTTTTAAAGGTTCTGAAGTCTCCCGCCTCAACTATACTCCCAATCAGTGCATTCCAGAATCCCACCACCATCTCGGTGAAAACAATTTCCTTTAATCCCCTCTAAATTTATTTACTTTTCACTTTAAAATTATGGTTCCTTGTTCTTGACCTTTCAATTAAAGGCAATAGCTGCTTCTTATTCACCACAACATTATACACCTTTATCAGTTCCTGTTCTCAGTCTTCACTGCTGTAAAAAAAAATCTGAGCCTATCCAACCTCAGTTCATAGCCAAACCACTCCAACCAGGCAACATCCTGGTGAACCTCCTCTGCACCAGCTCCAGTGCAATCACATCCTTCCTATATGTGGTGACCAGAATTGCACACAGTACTCCAACTGTGGCCTAACCAAAGTTCTGTACAGCTCCAAAATAACCTCCCTGCTCTTGTAATCTCTGCCACAATTGATTAAGTCAAATGCCCCTTATGCCTTTTTAACTACCTTATTAAGATATCCAGTTGCCTCCAGGGATCTGTGGACAAGCAATCCAAGAGTCTTCTGAGCCTCTTAGTGTCCTGCCATTCATCAAGTATTCCTTTATCTTTTTATGAAGTGCATCACCTCACACTTTTCAGGGTTAAATTCTATCTGCCACTGTTCGGGCCATTTGAGCAACCCATCTTCCTACAACTTCCATTAGCAATTCTGGAAAGTGTGAAAATAGCTAAGTCCCTGGCCATATGGGATTTATCCAATGATTCGCTGGGAAGCCAGGGAGGAGATTGCTGAACCTTTTGCTTTGATCTTTATGTCATCATTGTCTACAGCAATAGTACCAGGTGACTGGAGGATAGCAAATGCCATCCCCTTGTTCAAGAAAGAGGAGTAGAGACAACCCTGGAAATTATAGACCTGTCAGCCTTACTTCGGTTGTTGGTAAAATGTTGGAAGAATTTATAAGAGATAGGATTTATAATCATCTAGAAAGGAATAAGTTGATGAGCAATAGTCAACACAGTTTTGTGAAGGGTAGATCATGTCTCACAAACCTTATTTAATTCTTTAAGAAGGTGACCAAACAGGTGGATAAGGATAAAGCAGTTGACGTGGTGTATATGGATTTCAGTAAGCCATTTGATAAGGTTCTCCATGGTAGGCTATTGTGCAAAATACAGAGGCATGGAATTGAGGGTGATTTAATGGTTTGGATCAGAAATTGGCCAGCTGAAAGAAGACAGAGAGTGTTGGTTGATGGGAAATGTTCATCTTGGAGTTCAGTTACTAGTGGTGTACTGCAAGGATTGGTTTTGGGTCCACTGCTGTTTGTCATTTTTTATAAATGACCTGGACGAGGGCGTAGAAGGTTGGGTTAGTAAATTTGCAGATGACACTAAGGTCGGTGGAGTTGTGAATAGTGCTGAAGGGTGTTGCAAGTTACAGAGGGACATAGGTAAGCTGCAAAGTTGGCCTGTGAGGTGGCAAATGGAGTTTAATGTGGAAAACTGTGAGGTGATTCACTTTAGAAGGAACAACAGGAATACAGAGCAATGGGCTCATGATAAGATTCTTGGCAGTGTAGTTGAGCGGAGAGATCTCATTGTCCATGTACATAGATCCCTGAAAGTTGCCACCGAGGTTGATAGGGTTGTTAAGAAGGCATACGGTGAGTTAGTTTTTATTCATAGAAGGACTGAGTTCAAGGGCCATGACATCATGTTTCAGCTGTACAGAACTCTGGTGTGGTCACACTTGGAGTATTGCATACAGGTTTGGTCACCATATTATAGGACGGATGTGAAAGCTTTGGAAAAGGTTTGGATATGATTTACTAGGATGTTACCTGGTATGTAGGGAAGGTCTTATGAGGAAAGGCTGAGGGACTTGAGGCTGTTTTCATTAGAGGGAAGAAGGTTGAGAGGTGACTTAATTGAGACAAAGAAAGATAACATAGGGTTAGATAGGGTGCACAGTGAGAGCCTTTTCTCTCAGATGGTGATGGCTAGCACAAGGGGATATAGCTTTAAATTGAGGGGTGATAGATATAGGACAGCTGTCAGAGGTAGGTTCTTTACTCAGAGTAGTAGGTGCATGGAATGCACCGCCTGCAACAGTAGTAGACTCACCAACTTTAAGCGTGGCAGATCAGGCAGCATCCAAGGAGCAGGAGAATTGATGTTTCGGACACGAGTCCTTTTCCAACAACACATTTTCAGCTCTGATCTCCAGCATCTGCAGTCCTCACTTTCTCACCAACTTTAAGGGCATTCAAATGGTCATTGGATAAACACATGAATGAAAATGGAATAGTGTTGGATAGATTGGCTTCAGATTGATTCCACAGGTCAGTGCAACATCGAGGGTGGAAGGGCCTGTACTACGCTGTAATGTTCTATGTTCTAAGACCTTCTTCCTCACGGTCAACCACCTGACCAATCCTTGTGTCTTCTACAATCTTATGTCTTGTTTCCTCCATATTCTTATCTCTATTATTTATATATATATGATAAACAATAAAGGAACCCAACACTGATCTCAGTGGTATGCCACAGAACACAGGCCGCAGTCACACAAATAGCCTTCCATGGCCACTCGCCATCTCCTAGCATTATGCCATTTTTGGGTCAAGTTACCCTGTTCTCATGTGCTTCCATTTTCTTCATTAGTATCCAATGTGGATCTTGTGGGCTTTGTAGGCTTTGCTGAAAGCTGCAAATGTGTTGCTGGTCAAAGCACAGCAGGTTAGGCAGCATCTCAGGAATAGAGAATTCGACGTTTCGAGCACAAGCCCTTCATCAGGAATAAGAGAGAGAGCCAAGCAGGCTGAGATAAAAGGTAGGGAGGAGGGACTAGGGGGAGGGGCGATGGAGGTGGGATAGGTGGAAGGAGGTCAAGGTGAGGGTGATAGGCCGGAGTGGGGTGGGGGCGGAGAGGTCAGGAAGAGGATTGCAGGTTAGGAGGGCGGTGCTGAGTTGAGGGAACCGACTGAGACCCGGTGGGGGGAGGGGAAATGAGGAAGCTGGAGAAATCTGAATTCATACCTTGTGGTTGGAGGGTTCCCAGGCGGAAGATGAGGCGCTCCTCCTCCAGCCGTCGTGTAGTTGTGTTCTGCCGGTGGAGGAGTCCAAGGACCTGCATGTCCTCGGTGGAGTGGGAGGGGGAGTTAAAGTGTTGAGCCACGGGGTGATTGGGTTGGTTGGTTCGGGCGGCCCAGAGGTGTTCTCTGAAGCGTTCCGCAAGTAAGCGGCCTGTCTCACCAATATAGAGGAGGCCACATCGGGTGCAGCGGATGCAATAGATGATGTGTGTGGAGGTACAGGTGAACTTGTGGCGGATATGGAAGGATCCCTTGGGGCCTTGGAGGGAAGTGAGTGTGGAGGTGTGGGCGCAAGTTTTACATTTCCTGCGGTTGCAGGGGAAGGTGCCGGGGGTGGAGGTTGGGTTGGTGGGGGGTGTGGATCTGACAAGGGAGTCACGAAGGGAGTGGTCCTTGCGGAACGCTGATAGGGGAGGGGAGGGAAATATATCCTTGGTGGTGGGGTCCGTTTGGAGGTGGCGGAAATGGCGGCGGATAATACGTTGTATGCGCAGGTTGGTGGGGTGGTAGGTGAGAACCAGTGGGGTTCTGTCTTGGTGGCGGTTGGAGGAGCGGGGCTCAAGGGCGGAGGAGCGGGAAGTGGAGGAGATGCGGTGGAGGGCTGAAATCCATATAAAGCATGCCAACTGCACTATCTGCATCGAAATACTTGGTCACCTTCTCAAAAGTTCTATCACATTTGTTGGGCATGGCCTCTCTCTGACAAAGCCATGCTGACTTTCCTGTTCAAACCTTGCCTCTACAAATGGAAATTAATCCCTTCCTTCAGAATTTTCACCAATAGTTTCTTTATACTGTTGGGAGATTCAGTTATCTGCAATTTCATGGTTTTTCTCTACTACACTACTTAAAAAGTGGAATTATATCAGCTGTCCTCCAGTCCACTGGTGCCTTCCCTGTGGTCAGCGAGGAATTAATATTGAGATCAGACCTTCTGTAATTTCCATCTTCATCTCCCCATGCAGAAAATTGGATTTGAATACCCTTTTGTCCAAAACCTGGAGTGAGAGGATTTGACCGGTAAGATGACATTGAGACTTTAAGTGAGAGGCTTTTCACTTTGGGCCTCACTTGATGCCTGGTGATGGAGAATGCAGGAGGAACCATAGAGCTGGCATAGGGTGACATAGTAGTCTGAGGGTTATGGAGGATCCATGGAGGTCTAGAAACAGAACAACTTCTGAGGGGTTTAGGGATGTGCAATACAGATAGGGTGATTGAGGTGAGTAGTGAGATTTAGGGGCCTCTAAACTCTACTGGAGGCTGAGACACTGTGAAGAATCAAGATGGACTTTCTAACCAGTTCACCTCTGCACTTATGCTTCTCATGCACTCCAGTTTTGCACACTGCACTGCAATCCTGAACCCAGTGGGAAAGGATCAAGTGAAGTGAGAGTCAGGTTTGCTGTTTGCAAATTGTAAACTAGTGTGCAGATTGGATTTTCCTGGGTCCAAATGAAGATTTAGCTCCTTATCTCTAAAACTGAGAAAAATCCTTCCTCCCACTCTCTTTAATTCTTGCAATTAACGTTCATTTTATTAAATAGCCAAGTTAGTAATCATGCTGTTGCGCTATATGTTTTCAATCTCATGGTACCATGTTGAATTTCACATTAGTGGCAAACATATATTTTATCTGTCAATGAGTTCTCTCTGGTAGTGTGTTCATGAGGTTTCACAGTAGTCGAAGTAAAGGTGTTCCTGATACAATACAGTTCTGCCCCATTTGTCCAATTTAAGACATATTCTAGAATTTGTTTGAAGCCAAATTTGAATACTGAACACAATTGAATAAAACCAAAAGCTGTTTAAAACATCCGAAACAACATAGCTAGTACAGTAAAAATCATAACAGCACAGTATACCATATTGGGAGCAATGTCACAACCAACATAATGATGCCTATATTAAAGTTCTAATTTAGAGTGTGTAACATCATTTCCAGTGATAAGTTTGAGGATGCCATGCATCAGAAATCGGCTCTGTGTGCTAGTGATTAAAGTTAAAAATCACACAACACCCGGGCATAATCCACCCCAGTCCAACACCAGCCGCTCCACATCAGGCCTAGTGATCAAAGTGTTGGAAGTATGATTCTAATCCTTAAACTATGAGATTACATTCCTCTTATGTCATGTTTTTAAATAATATGAGCATTATCCTCCGAAATGCTTAGAGAAAACTAAATTTCTCAGTGGGTAGCACTGCTGCCTCACAGCACCAGGGACCCTGGTTTGATTCCACCCTCAGGTGACTGTTTGTGTGAGTTTGCACCCCATCGTTGTAAGTTTCCTTCGGGTGCTCCGGTTTCCTCCCACAATCTAAAGATGTGCAGCTTAGGTGAATTGGCTATGCTAAATTGCCTGTAGTGTCCTGGGATGTCTAGGTTAGGAGCATTAGTCAGGGGTAACTGTAGGGTAGGGGAATGGGTTTGGGTGGGATAATCTTCGGGGGGGGGGGGGCGGTTGTGGACTTGCTGGGCCGTAGAGCCTGTTTCCACACTGTAGGAATTCTATGATTCAACTGTGTTCATATATTGTTTTAAAACAACGGTTGTGATGATGCGGTGCTCAGACTGTGGGTGCTGCATTCAAGAGTGCATGTCTAATCACATGGACACAATTAAGGTTTAAATTTGATCTTCTTGCTCAAGTTAAACATTCACTCTGCTGTATCCCATGTCATAGATTTGTGCAGGAAGTGTCGCCAGTTGTAGCATGTTTTTGGAACTTGGCGGCAGCTGGTGTCACTGCATCAGAGAAGCCGAGCATGTTTATAGATGTGGCCATTGAGTAGCTTCAGAGATGCAAGGAGAAAAGGAACAGATGACTATCAGCCAGTTGAAAAGAGGAACAAGTAGATATTGCAGGAGTTCTCATGAGTGCACCTCACTTCCCAACAAGTATTCAGTTCTGAAATACAAAGTACTGGAGCAACCCAGAAGGTCTGACAGAGTCTCTGGAGAGAGAAACAAAAAAGCTAATATTTAGAGTCCTATATGACTCTCCTTACGAACCCTGAAAAAGAGTTCCAAAGAAAAGTTATATCAGTCTCAAAATTTTAACTTTGTTTCTCTTTCCACAGATGCTGCCTGATGTATTAAGTTCCTCCAACACTTTGTTTTTATTTTAGATCTATCGCATTCGCAACATTTTTTTTCTTCCAGTTCTGAATATTGATGGCTCATCTGAGTACAAGCATAGCCAAGTCCATGGCATCATGGAGTCCCTCAGGTTCATCTGCCATAGGACTGCAAAGGATAATATTGTAAAGGATAGAGAAAGGCAAGAGTTCCTAAAGTGGGTTCAGGAGAGTTTTCCAAAGCAGAATGTTTTCAGTGTAAAGAGAAAGGATGCTCAGCTGGAAATGGTCATTGGAAAATGAGGAGGATCAAATAGACCAAGCGTTAGTGTGAGAATATTTGAGGGATAGTGATCACTTAATAAGATTTAAAGTAGGTATGGAAAAGGGTAATGAACAATCCTGAATAGAAAGAATTAATTGTGATAAAACTAACCTCAAGGAGTAAGAATGGACCTGGGTCAAGTATATTGAAACCAAAGGCTAGCAGGATAATTCAAGGCACTACCTACAAAGAATAGATTATTTGGGCACAATCAAGATATATTCCATCAAAAAGGAAAGGCAAGGCAAACAAATCCAGAGCTCCTGAATAAGAAAGGAGGTAGAAATTAAGAAGAATCTGGGTGGTCATGTCAGTGTCAAGTAGTCAATAGGATTAAGAACAAGGCTAAAATCCCAGAGAGATGGTGTTAAAATGAAGAGGAGAAACTAAGACAGAATATGAAAGGATCTAACATAAAAGGGAATTCCAAATACTTATAGAAGCATATAAATAGTAAAAGGATGGTAAAATGGGGAGTGAGGCTGATTAAGCATCAAAGAGTGTGGTTCTGGAAAAGCACAACCGGTCACGCAGTATCCTAGGAGCAAGAGAATTGTTGTTTCGGGCATAAGCCCTTCATCAAGAATGCCGGATGCAAGGCTTATGCATGAAACAATGATTCTCCTGCTCCTCGGATGCTGCCTAACCAGCTGTACTTTTCCAGAGTCACACTCTTCGACTCTGATCTCCTGCATCTGCAGTTCTCATTTTCTCCCAGTTGATTAGGCATCAAACAGGGATTTTTAGATTAGATTAGGTTTCCTACTGTATGGAAACAGGCTCTCTGGACCAACAAGTCCACACCGACCCTCCGAAGAGCAACCTTCCCAGACCCATTCCACTATATTCACCTCTGACTAATGCACCTGACACCACGGGCAATTTAGCATGGCCAATTCACCTGACCTGCACATCTTTGTACTGTGGGAGGAAACCGGAGCACCCGGAGGAAACCCATGCAAACTCGGGGAGAACGTGCAAACTCCACACAGACATTTGCCCGAGGCAGGAATTGATCCTGGGTCCCTGGCGCTCTGAGGCAGCAGTGCTAACCACATTGAGGCGGAGGCCATGGCTGAGGTATTAAATAAATATATGCCTTTCCTAAGGAATAAGATGTTATCTAGACCATTTAGTTGCTGATGCAGTTTAAGATTTATAAGGAGTACTTAAAATGAACAAGGCATCAGGACTGGTTGACAACATTCCTGGTATATTGAGCTAACTGAGAACGGAGATTGGAGATATACTAACAATATTTCTTCTGTTTTCATTCGACTCAGAGGTAGTACCTGAGGACTGAAAAATTGCAAATGCGATACCCATATTCAAAAAAAGCATGCAGAGCCATGGAACTATAAATCAGTCAATTTAACTCAAGTGGTTGGGGAACTTTTAAAACAATAACATGAAATAAAATTAATGATCATATGGGTTAAGTAAGGAAAATCAGCATCAATTCCTTAAGGAAAAATTTAACAAACCTACTGGAATTTTAAGTGAGATACATTGAGGGTTGATCATAGCAATGTTGTTGCCTTGTGAACAAAGTTAGAATAAAAACGACAGTAGCAACAATTGGCTGAATGACAGGAAACAAGAGGCAAGTCATTAACAGATGTTTTTGAGGCTGAGGAAAGGATTGTAATAGAGTTCTTCAGCGATAAGCAATGGGATGTTTTACTTTTTCTGCTACATATTAATTACCTAGATCTTGGCACAATTTCAAAGCTTGTAAATGAGATGAAACGTGGCAGCAGTGTAAACTGTGGGGATAGTGAAAAACTTCAAAAGAGCATGGCAGTTTCTGGTGCAGTTGGTCACTGATGTCAAGGAGATATGTCTTAAATGTAGTAAGTTTAGATGTTAACATAATGGATACACCAATTAAGAAGAATGTTTTGTCCTGGTTAGTACTGGGTTTCCTGAACACTGTTTGCTGCATCTATCCAGGCATGTTGGAGCACATCATCAAGGCACTTGTGACTTTGTGTCGAGGTAGGAGGGAGATCTGGGGAGTTAAGAGGTGAGCCATTCATTATAGCCTGGGACTCTACCTCTCATTCTTTGAAATTCCAATGAGTAATCTCATTTAAACATATAGGATTCGTAAGAAACTTAGCAGGATAACTACTGAGAGAATATCTCCACTCATAGGATAATGTAAGACCAGAAGACATTGTCTCAGAATTAAGGGGTACCAATTCAAGACTGAGAAAAGAGGAATTTCTTCTGCCAGAGGGTTGAGAGTCTTTGGAACTCCTTACCACACAGAAAACTGTGTGGTAGAGTCTTATGTACGTTTAAAGCAAAGATAGATTTTTGGTTGATAAGGGAAACAAGAGTTGTAGGGAAAGGACAGGATAAAGGATGTGAAAAGTGTCACATCTGACATGATCCATTTGAATGGAAGAGCAGCCAAAAGGGTCATTGGCATACTCCTGTTCCTATTTCTTCTGGTCTAATATACAGCCTCTGACCATATGTTGTTCTAATAGCCTTATCACTTATGTGGCTAGTCCAGAATCAATTCCAGTCAATAGTGACATCAGGGCATTGATGTTGAGTAGAGGGGGTGGGGTTCAGTGATGGAAAGAATAATAATATCAAGATACTTAAGCTCTATCTTATTAAGTACCAGTTTTGTGTGGTGAAAATGTCACTTTACTCTAAGCCTGGATGTTGTGCAAATCTTGCTGATTCTGAAAAAGGACTGCTTCACTACTTGAGGAGTTGTTAACGGAAACTGAACACTGCTGAACCAGAGATCAGCCACACTTCTGATCACGTGAAGGATGTGAAGATCACTGATGAAGTATGGAAAGTCATCCTTCAGTTGCTACTCTGTGGTCATGTCACTAATCTAAGTGGATCATCCTCCAATGTCTACAATATCTTCCTACATGCTAGTTTTGATTGAAGGCAAGAGACACTTCCCCCTAATTCTCATTGACCTCAGTTTTAATTGTGTTCCTTAGTGCAACAAGACTGCAATACAATCTGGATCAGAATCGTTCTCGTGGAATTCAAACTGAACATCATTGCCCAGGTTATTGTTGAGATTCTGTCATTTGACAGTACTGTTAACAATGCCTTACATAATTTTTCAGATGATGGGACAAAGGTTAATGGGACAGGTGTTTTAAGGACAAGATATATCCTGGGCAATACTGTACATTATTGACAGATGTCAGTATTGTTGTTCAAATCATAGAATCATTCTATAGTCTTCTTCTGTGCTGTGACCAATCAGGTTTAAGCAATGATCTGACGGACCAGCTCAGTTAAGTCCCATTTCCCTGCCATTTATTAATAGCCCTGGGAAATTTCACTCTTTGGATACATATTCAGTTCTCTTTTGAAAACTATGATTGAATTTTCCTCCACCCTCCTCTTATTCAGTTTTTCCTTATTTGCAAACTGGTTCTTTTGTTAATCACTCGACACCAGTGTCCTCTGTTTATGAACCCTTCATCAATGAGGACTATTTTGATTTAATCTCTGTGGGCCACTCATCATTTTGGTCACATATATCAAATTTCTTCTCAACTTTTTCTTCTAAGGTGAATGATATTAGACTCTGATCAATCCAAAGAACTGAACTATTGCTGGAACTATTCGATTGTCTTTGGTAAATCTTTTCAGCATTCACTTTAGAGGCCTTGCATCCTTCTTAAAGTGTGATGATGAGAATTGGACACAATTCTTCAGGTAAAGCTAAGCTAGTGCTTTTAACAGGTGCATCATCGCCTTTTAGCTTTGTACTCCAGGGCGCTGTTCATATAGACCAGGAACTGATTTGCTTTTCAAGTCACCATCACAGTCTGTCTGACCATCTTTAATAATTTGTGTGTTTACACCCCTAAATCTCTTTTCTCCTGTGCACACCTCAGAAATGCATGCTTTCTTTTATATTTTCTTTCCTTGTGCTTCCTTCCAAAAACTATCGTGACAGGTATAGTGAAGCATTTTAGGGTTAGTTCTAAAGGGTCCATTGTCAGAGCCACAGCCTGGATATTGTCAGAACCAACATTTTGTGTTGAGTCCAGAACAATCTGACATTTCTTGATGCCATGTGGAATTAGACAAATTGATTAAAGATTTATATCTGTGATGATTGGGCTCACCAGTGGAAATCAAGAAGCAAATTCCATCCAACACTTTTAACTGAAGATGTTTGTGAAAAATTCAACCTTTTCTTTCACACTCATTGCAGAGTTACTTCTCCTCTAAAACAGATGCTAAATTCCAAGGGAATAGCTGTTGGCAGAAGCTACGTCAACTCAAAATGTGCTTGCAAATGACAAGATACTGAAAGTTCAAATTACTCTCAGAAATTTCAATAACTAAGCCTGAGCTGTGTTTCATTTTGCCAAAACTTCAGAATGGATCAGCAAGTTACATTAAATCTGCACTGAATGGCTATGAATGCTTATGCAGAAGTTGTGCAGAAATGATCCATGAAAAGCTATCAGAAAACTACATAGGTTAAGATTTGCAAAGGTTTTGAAAAAAATTGTCAAATTTAGGATATGTGAACTATAGTTGAAAAAGACACAGAAGTAAATTTGAAGTATGCTCTAACTTCACCAATTTTACATGGTAGAATTAGAGAAATCTCATGATATTTGATGGGATCAGCTAGATACTGCAGGGTGTGGGCATCACTGGAAAGCATTTATTTTTCATTTCTGCTTGGCCTTAACTGAATTAGACAAGCAGGAGGCTGGAAGAACACAGCAAGCCAGGCAGCAACAGAAGGTGCAGAAGTTGACGTTTTGGGTGTAACCTTTCTTCAGGACTCCTGATGAAGGGTTACACCCAAAACATCGACTTCTACACAGCCTGGCATGCTGTGTTCTTCCAGCCTCCTGCCAGCCTACTTTGGATTCCTGCACCTGAAGCATTTTGTTTTGCCTCTGGCCTGAACTGAATGCCATGGTTGGTTAATTCAAAGGAATGTCAGTCACAATTCAGATATGGACTAGAATCACATGTTTCCTTTCCAAAAAGAGGTTAGTGGGCCAGTCAGCAGCACTGTCATTATTATCAATATTGCCATTTTATTTCAATATTGCATTTTAAAATGAATTCAATTTCTCAAATAACCATTCTGGATTTTGAAAGTAAGTCTCTATTTAATCAAGTAATGTAACTAGTATCTAACCATGCCCTTCAACCTCAGAATCAATATACCATTGTGTAACCAGGTTGCATTTTATAGAAACCAATTACCTTTTAATAATTCTACTCAATTTTTCATCTGTTCATTCACTCATCCATTGACCTGTAGTACAGCATACAGAATCACAGAATCCTCACAGCGTGGAACAGGCCAATCAGCCCATCAAGTCCATGCACCCCCTCTGAAGAGCAACCAACCCAGACCCCAGACACCCCACTCTATCCTTGTAACCCTGCACTTTCCGTGACTAATCCACCTCGCCTGCATATCTTCGGTGTGTGGGAGGAAACGAGAGCACTGGGCGGAAACCCACTCAGAAACAGGAACAATGGGCAAACTCCACACAAACAATGGCCTGAAGCTAGAATCAATCCTGGGATACTGGTGCTGTGAGGCAACAGTGCTAACCACTGAGCCACCATGTATGAGTGGTATTTCACTGACTTTGTTGTAGTTTTGTAGATGCTGTGGACTGGATTTTCTCAGCTGTTGAACAACGTGGGCAATGGCAATTGCAGAAAAGTGGGAAGATCAGAAAAGTGAGAGTCTTGACTTCAAGGAAAGAAAAGTCTGAGTTTGCATCCAGGCTTTTATGGGCAAAATGAGGATCTCAGTTAGCCTACTTGCATGCAGTGATAACTTATATTGAGTAAGTTCCTCTGATTGATATGCAAGTTCCTAGTCTCCCATGTGCAGAGAAACTAAAGTGGTGATAATTCTTGTCATGAAAGTTAGAGCAGATACCTGGAAGTTCCAGCTGGCTGATTGCTTCTTCAGGCCTCTACCTAGGAAAGCAGTGCCCAATATTTCAGGTTATACCACATGCGTAATGATCACCTACACATCCCATCCATTTGGTAGTATGGACCTGCAACATCATCAGCACATCCTAACGGCACTAGTCTGACCCACTTATGTTACTGTTCTCCACTTCAGTGGTGCACTTTGGAGTGTACCAACACTTTTCATTGTCAGGCTGCCATCAGGTCACTTATTGAGTAGGGACATGCACCTATCTCCTGGATTAGAGCAAAGTACATCTCATGGTTCTTGCTCTCTAAGCACTAATTCACTATGCACCTACTTGGATGTTTACAACATCTCTGCCATGCCTAGCTTTGCCTTTTGCACTTTGCCATTTCATTTGGAGCTTGGAGGCTCACAGACCTTCCTTTTAACTTGCCTTTTAATGCAAACAAATGATAAGGCTGAAGCATTCACAATAATTGTCAGCCAGGAGTGCCAAATAGATGATTCATCTCAGCCTTCTCCAGTGATACCTAACATCATAGATGCCAGCCTTCAGATGTTTCAATTCATTGCATGTGATATACATAAATGATTGGAAACACTGGATAATGCAAAGGCTACAGGCCTGACAACATTCTGGCAAAAGCACTGTACTCCAGGATTTGCTGGTCCTCCAGCCAAACTCTTCCCATATAATTACAACACTGGCACCTACCCTACAATGTGGAAAATTGCCCAGCTATGACCTGTACAAAAAAAGCAGGACAATCCAACCCAAACAATTACCACCACATCAGTCGATGCTTGATTGTCAGTGAAGGGATGGAAGGTGTTATCAACTGTGCTATTAAGCAGCACCTGCTCAGCAATAACCTGCTCAGTAACACCTAGTTTGGGTTCCACCAAGGTCACTCAGCTCCTGACCTCATTACAGCCCTGGTTCAAACATGGACAAATAAGTTGAATTCCAAATAAGTGCCAAGAGTGTCTGCCTTTGATGTCAAAGCTGCATTTAATTGAGTCTGGCATCAAGGAGTCCTATCAAAACCCAATAAATGGGAATTACTGGAAAAACTCTCCACTGGTTAGAATCATGCTTGTTATTTAGGAAGATGGGTTGTTGTTGTTGAAGTTCTCTCATCTCAACATGCAGGACATCTCTGCAGTTCTCCCTCAAAGAGATGTCCTAGGCCCAGCCATCTTTAGCTGCTTCATCAATGACCTTGTCTCCATCATAAGGTGAAAAGTGGGGATGTTTGCTGATGATTGTATAATGTTCAGCACCATTCTCCTAGGAGAATTCTTGGGGGTCTGTATGTAGTCCTTCTCCAGCTGGGTGTCAACCTATGCCATGCTGTCTCTTTGTGAGGAAAGGACACCCGAACCTGTTCCAGTTATGATGGGAGATGGGTGCAGTAGCAGAGTAACAATGACTGTGAAGTTGCAAAAGCAAGATGGTGACATTTATCCTTGCAGAGTGCAGAAGTTCATTAACTTTCTTCCTGCATTGCTTGGCGTTCCCCTGGATTTTGTGCACTGAATTGACCAGGGTGGTAGCTTCAGACCAGGCTGACAATGCTGAGGCCTCTTCACGCAGTCCTGCAGCAAGATGACACCCTCCTCTCCATTAGCCTGTAAACCAGGACCTCCAGGTCTCTGTCATCAAATCGTCAGCTTGCTTCCATTTAGCAGTTCTGGTAATTCCTCACTGACAGCACTTGACCAGGTGCATAACTGCAATTTAAATATAATGCTGGTGGTGGGCATACTAGAAGATACCTGTGAGCATACAATAACTCAGATGGGTTTCTATTAGAGGTGCTGTCCATGTATGATGAGGTAACATTTGATGGAAAAAAGAACTCACTGGGGCTCAGATGGAGAAACCCTCCATGAAACTCTCTGGATTGGCACCTTGCTTGGTAAATTTCAGCCCTATTATTCTCAGAGTAGTTTGGTTTTAAACAGACAAATGTCAAGTTTGAAAGCCAGCATTAAGAAAAGACACCTAGACAATACCAAAATAGATCTGTATGTTTCTCAAACTAATTTCCCTCTCCAGGTAATAAATTGGAAAAATCTGTCTAACTATTTTTTTCAAACCCGTGGTATTTAAAATTCACTTAATAAAGTTAGGCAGCTGTAACAAATGGCACATAAATACTTGATTTGGGCTTATGAAGCTGTTGACGAGTGTATGTTTGTGATTAATGATTGGCAGAAACTCAAAAGTCAGTAGACAAGAAAACAATGTGTAAATGCACAGTTATTTCAAGGCAGTAATATTCTGGGACAGATTTACAGGAGCAGCCAGTCTAAATTCACTTTTATATTACCACTGCTTAGCCTGTGAGTTCACACTGTTAATCCTACCTCCCTATCTTTCCAGGAGATTGAAAACCTATGAAGACTAGATCTTTGAACTGAAAGGTACACTTAGCTGTATAACAGCCAGGAAGTAATTCGTGCACAATAGTCTCTAGACCTGAACTAAAATGAAAACTATCAATATTAAAACTAGCTACATTTGAAAATACCTCAGTCTAAATCTTTTTCCTGCATCTTCAAATAATTAAACGCCCAGATCATTAGTGATTACAAATGCCCAGATCATTAGTGATTATAATGCCATTCACGACAACAGCAAAATGGTACCATTCTGTTCATGATTTTACATCTTGCCACAATTGCTTCATCATTGCAATCTATTTCTATTAAGTTCCATCTAATCACTGTTCCCATGGTAAAGTCAAATTTATTGTTACAGAAATCACAATGATGAAAGGAAAGACTGAAGACTTTCCAAAGCACTTACATCCAATTAAATACTTTTTGAGCACAGTCACTAATGACATATAGGAAATGAAGCAGCCAATTCACCCACAGTGATATCTCACAACCAGCAATATAATTGCCAGCACACCAGTAGCTCAGTACAAGTGAAAAAACATGTGCCTATAAATTGTGCACTTTCATAGAACTGGATAAAATAGCCTAATGTAAACATAGACGACACTTAAAAATATACTGCAGGATCATCAATATGTAAAAAGAGCAAAACTGGTTTTGCAAAGTGTCATCTTCAGGGGGTTTCATCGAGAGAAACTCTCCATGAGATCAGCAAGTTATTTTACATAATTCTCTGCTGATCTCATTATGCAGGCACTTTGCTCCTCTGATGCCAGACTAGCTCGCACTCACCAGCTGCAGAAATACTTGCCACTGTTGGGATCTTGTGGGATTTGCGCCAAGTCACCAAGTCACCAGCTGTGCACCAAGTCAAAACACTGCAAGCTGGGTTGTGCCATTCAGTGTGGTGTTGCATAATTCTAAAGGATATGACTGAGAAAGGAAGAGTTGGTATCCCACTTCAACAGGGACTCAGAGGACCTATGGAATGGGGTGGTACAGAGGAGGGTTATCCTCTTTCCACAGGAGTACCAAAAGAGATCATGGTACCAGAACCTGCCTGCCTCATCTGAAGTTGCCACCCAATGTAGTGACAATGATCTGGAGGAACAGTCAGTAATGCAGAAAGAAAATTAATGAACTTCTGCACTCAGGGCATTTATACTTCGCTACCTCACACTGCAACTCTGCCATACCACTCACCTCTCATTATGGCTCCATTCTCACCATTGCCCTTTGCAGCACCCATTCAATCACTCTCCCTACCTCCCCCACTCCTAAGTATTACTAACTGTGCATACCTTCTGCATTTCCTATTCACTGACTCAGAGCCCCTCACCAACTTTCCCTTACCTGTACCAGTGCTAATATCTGTGCCAGCCACGTTCATCCCACTCATTCCAGGTGAAATCAGCTAACAATAGGCTGAACACCACTGAGACATGTGATGGATGGCCTGATGTTCATCTCCTCATCTCACTTGGGAGCAAATCTCTACTTCAGATAGGAGAGGACTATGAACACTCATGTGGTGATACCAAGACCTCCATATCTTGGCAAGTAAGTTTGTATGGTTCTGCCATAACCATCACAGTGAAGCTATTCTTAATTTGCACAAGCTTCTGACCCTGTTTTGTAACTGATAGCCTCTCCTTTATTGTGCACAAGCTCCAGTGGCAGCTGCACAGTTTCTGTCATGAGGATACCCATTGCTGAAGACATCATTTCCTCCTGCAACTCTGGGGAGGAAAATACAGGTCTGTCAAAGGATGCACTCTTCTGCCTCCTCTACCTGCGCAGATCCAATCACCTCAGTGGTACTTCACTACCACACCTCCAAAGCTGATTGTGTATGAATGGCTCAGGTTGTTGGCATTCAGTGGATTGTCAGAGAACAACATCTGCTCTACACAAGTCGTGGATGATGCCATGATGGCGGTCATTAATAACTTCATCAAAGTCCACAAGTTGACATATGAGTGGCAGATGGAATTAAATTGCAGAAATTCAGCAAACTAGAGCAAAGATTAAAGAAGTCACCAATATCAGTTCTACAGTGCTGCATATCTGGCTATCATTCACAGGTTGGCAATTCTCATTAAAAGACAGGTCCCACACACTTGGCATCTGTCACCTATATGCAGACCTACACTCCATTGCACTAGCCATCAGCACTCAGCTTCAATGGCAAGGCAACAATGTGGTGAGGTACAGTGACCTCACGCTCGGTGCCCATCCCTAACAAGGGGGCAAGTTCATGTCAGGAAGCACCCATCCACAGGAGGAATTACAGATAAGCCTCCTTCCCCCTCCTTCCCACTCCCCAGAAGTCCTCTCTAAGTACAGTCCAGAGGTGCCTAGCCCCTTCTCCTCCAATCTGTCTGCCACCTTCAAGCTGAGGAGGATAAACCTACATCTAGACAGGACACACCTAAGATGTCTGGGTCCTTAACACACCCAGGGTTACCCACCGAAAACCCAAGCACAACAGTCTACAATATAGGGAAGGCACACTGTGCCCTAGCTGCAGGCTGCACTACTGCACCTGGACATTATAGAAGAGAAAGGAAAAAGGGTTCAGGGCAGATAGGTGGCATGGGTGAAACTTGATTGCAAATATATTGCCATCTTTATGAATACATATGTTTATTTTTCATCATCAGCTATATCAGTAATTGTAATTTTATCAGCAGCGACAAAGATGAAGACAGCCATCCTGAGCAGGTAGTGATGCTCTCACCCTGTCTGAATGATAGATTCTGTAGTGCCAATACTAGCACAAAACTTTATCATGACTGGCTGAGGGAGCATCAGATGTTTTGGAGGTTTCTGTTGGTTTCTTTTAAACAGGAGAACTGAAAAATGATCATGCGATTAAGCTACATTTGCAGTTGGGACAAAAGAAGGGTTTCTGGTCTTAGCTACATTAAAACCTTCACAGTCAGTGAAATATGACCATGCAATTCAGTTCCATTGAAAGCATTTGACAAAAAGTCCTAAATTGGTTACTTTGCCCAATGCTGCTGTGCCGTAAGATGCTGAAAGAGCTGTTCCTTGCGTAACGCATTCTCATTTTTTGACTAAATACAATGCTGGATTCTGGATCAGTGGTGCTGGAAGAGCACAGCAGTTCAGGCAGCTTTTGCCCGAAATGTCGATTTCGCTGCTCGCTGGATGCTGCCTGTACTGCTGTGCTCTTCCAGCACCACTGATCCAGAATCTGGTTTCCAGCATCTGCAGTCATTGTTTTTACCTCGTTGATTTTAACCCTACTGCGAATCCTCTTGCAAGGATGTCTACCTTGAAGAAGTTTTCCTCCTCTCTCTACAAGAACCTCAGGGAGTCCCTCTGCCACTGCAACTCCCAGGTCATTTCCTCTACCCATTCCTGATGAAGGGCTTTTGCCCGAAACGTCGATTTCGCTGCTCGTTGGATGCTGCCTGAACTGCTGTGCTCTTCCAGCACCACTGATCCAGAATCTTGTTTCCAGCATCTGCAATCATTGTTTTTACCTCAATGCAATGCTGTCACACTCACAGACCCACATTGTCTATTCCATAGATGGTTCCATTTTCCAGTTATTTGGAGCCAAGTATCTAAGGATTAAGCTGTGTTTTCCATCTGTAATGTACTGGAGTGATAGACATGACCTGCATGGGAACCTGATGTGAAGGAGACACCTTCTGGATTCTCATTGAACCCAATGGAAAAAGATAATGCATTATGTACCCCTCAGAACAGGGTGTAGTGGCATTGCCACTCCCTCATCTGCATGGCATTCCGTGGAAAATGAGCCACTGTGGGTTTCCTCCATTTTCACCCCATCATGTGGGCACCGATGACTGTAAAATCCACATTAGGAGATTTTATCACTTCCACTGGGGATTGATGCTAGTTTTGGGCTTCCAGATGCATGAGTTTCTATCCATTCCTGTGGACATCTTGGTGCAGCATACACAGACACCTCAGCAGCCTCTGTGCCTGGATCCAATGAGAATGTTTCAATGAGCCAGTGAGGGCAATATCAGAGCAAAACAGTTCCTCAGTAATGTGATCGTTCAACAATCACAGAACACACAAGTAACATCTTAAAAACAATGAGACATGGAGGCCTCCAAGAAGAAGGGCAATGGAATGTTTCCAGATGGACCTTTCACATTGTACAGCTGATTTAATAAATACTGCAAAAGTCATTTGAAGCTCATAAAGTAGGAAATTGTAAATGTGGGACTCTACATTAACCAAGAAAGGCAGCACTGTATATATGAGAATGGATATTTCAAAGTCCAAGCTGTGAGATGAGCAGCTCTTGAACCTTATACAGACCATGTGGAACCTTGAAAAACAGGAGTAACTTATAGAACTTAGGTGCCTCATAGCCTGGGATTAATTTGTAATGTTGAATGAGACGTTCAAGCTTGCCTGTGGTCAGAATTTTTTTTAGATTAGATTAGATTACTTATCGTGTGGAAATAGGCCCTTCAGCCCAAAAGGTCCACACCAACCTGCTGAAGCACAACCCACCCAGACCCCTTTCCCTACATTTACCCCATCGCCTAACACTACGGGCAATTTAGCATGGCCAATTCACCTAATCTGCACATCTTTGGACTGTGGGAGGAAACTGGAGCACCCGGAGGAAACCCACGCAGACACGGGGAGAATGTGCAAACTCCACACAGTCAGTCGCCTGAGTCGGTAATTGAACCCAGGTCTCTGGCACTGTGAGGCAAC
Source organism: Hemiscyllium ocellatum (assembly GCF_020745735.1). Lineage (NCBI taxonomy): Eukaryota > Metazoa > Chordata > Chondrichthyes > Orectolobiformes > Hemiscylliidae > Hemiscyllium > Hemiscyllium ocellatum. The sequence continues at coordinate 57,132,717 of NC_083407.1, read as the reverse complement.
AGTGCTAACACTGTGCCTCCATGCTGCCTGTAGTCAAGTCAGTTCGGCAATGCATTAGGCTCAAGGGAGATCCTGTGAGCAACCAAGTAGGAATGAAATGACTAGGAGCCAAGAAAGGAAGCTAAATGCCATGCAAAGCATCCAGTTCCCATGAAATGAGTGCCTGTCCCTGTGTGCAAAGTGGCCTGGCAGCAGCATCGCAATGTTTGGTGTTGGTACACTCATTTAAACGGTGAACTGGATTCTAAGTGGGTTGGAGGTGTACCCTGATGATTTGGTGAGGCCGGTGCATACCTGTTGCCAAACTCCAAGGATGTGGGACGCAGATAATCGCTGCCCATGGAGCATGCCCAGAGATGATGGCTGATACTGGCCAAATGGAGGCCCAAAGAAGTAGATGGTGAGTGGGGATGCCAGCACCCATTCAGACTTTCATGTGGGAAATTATCACAATGTTGGCAGGTATGAAAGGTTTGAGTTATCAAGAAAGGCTGAATAGGCTGGGACTTCTTTCACTGGCACATAGGAGATTAGTGAGGTAACATTGTAGAGGTTTATAAAATAATGAGATGTATAGATAAAGTTAATGGTCATTGTCTTTTCACTTGGATGGGGGATTTCAAAACTAGAGGGCACATTTTTAAGGTGAGAAGAGAAAGATTTATAAAGACATGACAGACAAGTTATTTACACACAGAGTAGTTTGCGTGCAGAATGAACATTCTGAGGAAGTTGTGGATGTGGGTATATTTACAGTGTTTAAACTATATTTGGATAAGTACATGAATAGGAAAGGTTTGGAGAGATATGGACCAGGAGCAGGCAGGTGGGACGAGTTTAGTTTGACATTATGTTCAGCATGGACTGACTGGACAATAGACAATAGACAATAGGTGCAGGAGTAGGCCGTTCTGCCCTTCGAGTCTGCACCACCATTCAATATAACAGAAGGGGAAAGTGAGGACTGCAGATGCTGGAGATCAGAGTCAAGAGTGGGGTGCTGGAAGATCACAGCTAGTCAGGCAACATCCAAGGAGCAGGAGAATTGACGTTTCAACAAGAGCCCTTCATCAGGAATCAAGGACTGAAGCTGCATGATTCCATGACTCTATTGGGTAATAATGAGTTGTTAATGCATGCAAATAAGCCCTCACTGCTGACGAGTGAGCCTATCAAGGTTTATGGTGGAAAATAAAACTTCCTTTTCTTGATTTTAAGAATCCAATTTATCCTGTCATAGATTATCATGGACTCGCCATTGTCTATGTCGTTCAAGGACTGGGGATTTCGCTCTGTATTACTTTGAGAATAAATCTTTTGCACATTTCCAGCATAATTGTGTTTTCATTTTTTTGCATTTCTTAATAAATTTGTTTATGAAATGCAGGAAAGCCTACAAGCTGTGGAAAAATAAGCTTTGCTTTGAACAAAGCAATGACCTGCCAATTTGCTATTGTTGAAACAGGAATTCATTTAACCCAGCACTCAAACAGTTTCTAATTATGGAGAGTGCTGCCTTAAATAAACCAAACTGTAACAACTAAAGGACCCAATTACAAACCCCAGGAGCAGATGCAGTCCTGAAGCAGAAAGATGGTAAGAAGTGATGAGGTGCAGAAATGGCGGCTGATTGTCTTCATTCTGTGCTGTAACCATTCAGTGATTTCATGGCTATTAAGAATGGTAACTGCATTTTCATAATGGCTTCTATATTATAAAACTGCATTATTGTTAAAATTAAATAGCAGTAAATATAATAAATTGTTAAAGTTTAACCTTAAGTAGTGTTGTTAATAGCTTACACTACATCTTTAATAGCTTGATCAATACGAGCTTGTTCAATTCCTGTTATAAAATATTTACTTACACCTGAGCTTTCGTCAATTTATTATTGATGGTAAGCTCAGAAGGAGGAAAAGATTGTCCATTCCAGAAGTATTACTGGCTAAACTGTTGTGGAATTATAGTGTAATTTATTGTTACCTAACCTATATGCTTTGTGACTTGAGGAGATTTCGTACTGCCTCGGTCATCAGAGTTGAGTGTTAAGAATGTGATTCTGACTGGAAAAAAATCTCTCTTTCACATTTATCTACAGTATGTCAGGGAGCTTGAATATCCCATTACTAAAATGGGTAGCATCAAGCAGATGGGAAAATCTATCCTGGAATAGCAACAGGAACACATTGCATTAAGCATGTGCTAATTTAAATGTATTAATGAGTGAACTACATGCATAATTACATTCTACTAAAATCTGTCAAGATTTTCAGACTGTGACCTCCAATAATCTTCGAATGAACTTGTACCAGTTCTCCAAATTTGCAGATTGTGTTATGGTCTTTTTAGATAACTAATATATTTGGTGTTTTTTCTTCTGTGAGCAGTTTAGTTGGTAAAATAATCAATAGTAATTTAGGGTGGCACAGTGGCTCAGTGGTTAGCACTACTGCCTCAAAGCACCAGGGACCTGGGTTTGATTCCTGCCTCAGGCAACTGTCTGTGTGGCGTTTGCACATTCTCTCTGTGTGGGTGTGCTCCAGTTCCCTCCCACATTCCAAAGGTGTGCAGGCTGGGTGAATTGACCATGCTAAATTGTCCATAGTGTTAGGTGCATTTGCCAGGGGTAAATATAGGGTAGAGGAATGGGTCTGGGCAGATTCTCTTCAGAGGGTCAGTATGGACTTGTTGGATTGAAGGGCCTGTTTCCATACTGTAGGAAATCTAATCTAAAAAAAATGCAGAGAACGGATCATTTCAGTTATTCCACTCAAAGCCAGGATTAAATTCTCCTAGGGCAGTTACTTGTAAAATTAGATGTCTTTAAGGGCTTTTCTTATGTTCTACACTGTTCTAAAAATATGCCTTTAACTCTTCTCCTAAAAATTGAAGACTTGTCTGTGTTTATTAAGAAGCCTCCCTCAGTAAGCTTATTTGGTTTATGAAAACTAACATTCAGTTATATTCACCCTGGAGAATGTCTTATATGATAGAGCAGATCTTCTCTTTTAGTCATCTCCTTTAAGAATTGTCGAATGCTATGTACTCAATGACATTGCTGAAAGATGCAAATTTTATTGGATTTTGTGTCTTATGTCATTATTATTGGGGAGCTGACAGTGCCATTCACACTATTTCTTGACAGCTCACTGGTTAAAGACTTGTTATTCAAGTAGCTGTGATGTCTTTTAAAGACAGTCCACACCTCTTGAAGGAGAAGTGCTCCTTTCCCATTTTGAATTTGTGCTTTGAGTCAGTTTCAAGTACTTTCAGATTGAGATGATGGCCAGAACAAGTTGTAAAAAGAGGCCCTGATTTTCAGACATTCCTTCGGAGGTCTTCATGGAAAGAGTAACTGAAAGGCAACAGTTGCTCTTTCTAATAGACAACAGAATATCACCAAGGCAAACATTTCAACAGTAATCTCAGAGTTGGCAGCTAAGGGTATTCCAAGGTACATTGTGCCTCGGAACTGACCAAAAGAAATTAAATTATCTGACTGGATCTGTTAATGTTTGACTGCATCTCCAACATCTCCCTTACTTCTTTTTGGTTCTGCACCACATAGAACTTATCATTAAATGCCTTCTCTCTCTCAGTTCTCAAAGGCAAACTAAACCTCTTTTCATGGCCACTTTTAGATATGATTCCGAAGTGAAGTAATTTCACTCATCTTCAGCTGCATTTTCCTGCTACTAGCCTTTATTGTGGAATGGGAGCTGTTTCTGAGCTCCACCTCACAGTACTGATGGGGAGCAGGAGCAGAAGCAACCTTACCCAATACAGCAACAACAGGAATAACAGCAGCACTAGCTCTTTCAAAGCAGCCATGCAGCATGGAGGAGGAAGATCCACAACACACGGTTGACAGTCGGATAATCGATAGTCTTGACATATGCAAGCACCAGTGCCTCAGACTCTCATGGCAGGTTACTGAGTATAAAATAATTGGTTGTCAATGCAAAAGAAGGCCATTTGGCCCATTAAGACTAGTCCATCCGTCAATAAGATCATGGCTGATCTGATATTCCGCAAATTCTTGTTCCTCCCTTTTCCCCATACCTTTGGATTTCCTCTTGACAAAATACTATCTATCTGCAGTAAAAATATCCATAGGTTCACTATCCTCTAAGAGAAAAAAAATCTCCTCATCTTTCTTAAACGGGCAACCCCTTATTCTGAGATTATGCCCTCTGGCCCCAGATTCTCCCACAAGGAACAATAACCTCCTGGCCTCTACTCTGTCAAGTCCCCTCAAAGAATCTTATATCCTTCAATAAAGTTGCCTCTTATTCATCTAAATTCAAATGAGTATCAGCCCAACCTACTCAAAATCTCCTCGTTAGAAAGTCCCTTCATATCTGGGATTAACCTAGTGGGCCCTGTCTGAACTACCTCCAATGCCAGTCTGTCTTTCCTTATATAAGGGGATCAAAACAGTTTACAGTATTCTAGATGTAGTCTAACTACTGTCTTGTATAGTGTTAGAAAGATATCTCCATTTTTAAACTCATTCCCTATTAAATAAATGTCTACATCTATTTGCCTTACATATTACTACTGAACTTGCATGACGCTTTTTGTGATTTATGAAGACACAGAAATCCTTCTGTCTGTAGGTTTCTGCAATTTTGCTCTGCTTAAATGTTCAGCTCTACTTATATTCTTCTTGCCAATGTGCCTATTCTCACATTTTTCCACATTATATTCCATCTGTTAAGTTTTTGCCCGCTCACTTTATCTGTCTATATACCTCTGCAAACTCTTGACATTCTCACCACAGTACTTCCCACCTATTCTTGTGTCATCTGCAAACTTGGCTATAGTACATCCTCTTACCCTATCCATGTCTTTAAATTATGTTGTCAACAAGTGTGGACCCAGCTCTGATTCCTTTGACACTCCACTAATTATAGAGATTTCATCATACAGCATGGAAACAGACCCTTCAGTCCAACCTGTCCCCACCAACCATGTTCCCAAACAAAACTATTCCCACCTGTCTGCATTTGGCCCTTTTCCTTCCAAGTCTTTCTTAATCATGAACTTACCCGAATGTCTTTTAAATGTTGCCACACTATCAGCATCCACCACTTTTTCTGGCAGTTTGTTCCACACATGAAGCACTCTTTAAAAAAGTTGCCCCACACATCCCTTTTAAATCTTTCTCCTCTTACCTTAAAAATATGCCCTTGTTTTGAGCTCCCTCACCTTATCTATGCCCCTCATGGAGCTTATAGATGGCATGATGGCTCAGTGATTAGCACTGCTGCCTCACAGTGCCAGAGACTTGGGTTTGATGCAAGCCTCAGGTGACTGTCTGTGTGAAGTTTGCACATTCTCCCCATGTCTGTGTGGGTTTCCTCCCACATTCCAAAAGATGTGTAGGCCAGGTGAATTGGCCAAGCTAAATTGCTCATATTGTTAGGTGCATTCATCAGGGGTAAATATAGGAAAATGAGTCTGGGTGGACTACTGTTTAGAAGGTTAGTATGGACTTGTTGGGCCGAAGGGCCTGTTTTTACACTGTAGGGAATCTAATCTAAATCTCTATAAGGTTACTCTCAAATTCCTAGGCACCAGTGGAAAATGTGCCAGCCTAACCAACCCCTCATTGTCCTTTTTAAATCTCTCTCTTCTCACCTTTAAAATATGCCCGCAGTTTTGAACTCCCTCATTCTAGGCAAAAAAACTCTTGTCATTCACCATATCTATGCTCCTCATGATTTTATAAGTCTCTGTATAGTCACGTTTCAACCTCCTACATTCCGATGAAAAAAGACCTAGCCTTTCCAGTCTATTTTTATATCACAAAACCTCCAGCAACATTCTGGTAAATGTTTCCTGAATCCTCTCCAGTTTAATAATATCCTTTCTGTAACAGGGCAACTACAACTGCACACAGTACTCTAGAAGAAGCCTCACCAAAGTTCTGTACAACCTCAAAAAGACACTTCAACTCCTATACTCAAAGATCTGAGGAAAGAAGGCAAGCATGCTAATCGCCTTCTGAACCACCCTGTATACATGTGGCATAAATTGCAAAGAATTATACACCAGAACCCCTAGGTCCCTGTTCTACAACACTACTCAGGGCTCTACCATTAATTATATAAGTCCTGTCCTTGTTTGTACAGGTTACCATCCTGAAAATACCATTACCTCCCATATGCCAATTCTGTCTTCTTTTCTCAATTATCTATCCATACTAATATACTACACACAACACCATGAGTTCTTATCTTGTGAAATATCCTAATGTGTGGCACTTTTTTGAATGCCTTTTGGAAATCCCAAATTTATGTTCCAATTACTTGTTGCCCTTTATCTATTCTGCTTGTTATATCAACAGCATCAATTCCTTTTCATAAAGCCATTTGCCTCTGCTTGCTTATACTATACAAGTCTAAATGATCTGCGATTACATCTTTATAATAAACTCTAACATTTTCCCAATGACAGACGGCAAGCTAACTGGTTGGTAGTTACCTTCCTTTTTGAATATTTTTTTTCAAATGTAGCGCTTTCCTAATAGCACTATTCCAAACCTGGAGTGGTGATCCCTCAATTTCCCATCCACTATACCATCCCCGCTCCACCCTCTCTGTTTCCCCTTTCCCATCCCCTATCCCTATTCCCAACCCTATTCCTCCATTTGCCTTCTTTCCATTCCCCCATTATGTTCCCCCCACTATCGCCTTGTCCCTCATTCCATCTCCATTCCACTTCTGCCCATATGCCATCAACAGCTCTTCACCTTTTGCTTCTGTCCCACATCCTTACTCCTGCCTTATCTTCACTCATTCTCTATGTTCTAACTTCTTCACTCTTCCTCACTCCTCCTCTCACATCTCCCTCACTCATCCCCATCCTCAAGATTCTGCCAGTACTCAGTCCTCATCCCATCCTCACTTCTCCCTGACTGCTGTAGCTCACTCCTCACTACTCCAACAACCCCTCCCCACCTGCCATAACCCTGCTGAACTCAATTTCAATTGGAAGCTTCTTTTTGCACATACACAGTTCCTTTGTGTCTGACAACATTTAAGCTATCCTTAATGACAGAGTTTCTGAATTAGTGTGAATGCATAAAACATGAGGGTGGGTAAGCTAACTATTAATATAAAAGAAGACTTTAAGAGTTTCCTTAGATATATAAAGGGCAAAAGTGGACATTGGGCCATTGGAAAATGATGCTGGAGAGATAATAGTGGGGAACAAGGAAATGGCTGAGGAACTGAATAATTGCTTGTCATCAGTCTTCACAGTGGAAGATATGAGTAATATCACAAAAATGCAAGAGAGTGAGGGGGCAGAGCTGAGTATGGTGGCCATCACAAAGGAGAAGATACTAGAAAAACTGAATGATCTGAAGGTGGATAAATCACCTGGACCAGATAGACTACACCCCAGACACCTAAGGGAGATAGCTGAAGAGATGTTGGAGGCCTTAATGTAATATTTCTGGAATTACTAGAATTAGGGAGGGTCCCAGAGGACTAGAAAATTGCTAATGTGATATCACTGTTTAAAAAGGGAGTAAGGCAAAAGATGGAAAGTTACAGACTGATTAGTCATGGGTAAGATCCTGAATCTATTGTAAAGGTTGAGATTTCTAAATTCTTGTAAGTGTATGGTAAAATCAGGCAAAGTCAGCATAGTTTTATCAAGGAGAGGTCGTGCCTGACAAATCTACTAGAATTCTTTGAAGAAGTAACGAGCAGGTTAGATCAAGGAAAACCAATTGATGTTATCTAGGACCTGAAGAAGCCCTTTGACAAGGTGCTGCACAGGAGACTACTGAGTAAGGTAAGGGCCCATGGTATCAGATGCAAGATGCTAGTATGGATAGGAGCTTGGCTGTCTGGCAGAAAGTAGAGAGTGGGGATAAAAGGGTCCTTCTCAGGATGGCAGCCGTGACAAGTGGGGTTCCGCAAAGGTCAGTGTTGGGACCACAATTTTTCACTTTATAATTAATGATCTAGACGAAGGAACTGATGACATTGTGGCTAAGTTTGCAGATGATGCAAAGATGGGTAGAGGGACAGGTAGCATTGAGGAAGTGGGGAGGCTGCAGAATGCTTTGTATGGTGAGAAGAGTGGGCAAAGAAGGGGCAGATGGAGCACAAATGGGGAAGTGTAAGGTCATGCACTTTGGTAGGAATAGTAGAGGCATGAACTATTTTCTAAATGGGAAGAAAATTCAGAAGTCTGAAATGCAAAGAGACTTGGGAATTCTAGTCCAGGATAATCTCAAGGTAAACTTATAGGTTGAGTCAGTAGTTAGGAAGGCAAATGTAATGATGCCATTCATTTTGAGACAATTTGAATAGAGAAGCAGAGATGCACCCCTGAGCCTCTATAATGCTTTTGTCAGACCATATTTGGAGTATTGTGCGCAAATCTCAGGAAGGATGTACTGACCCTGGAGCATGTTCAGAGGACGTTCACAAGAATGGCCCCTGGAATGAAAAGCTTCACATATGAGGAATGTTTGAGGACTCTGGCTTTATACTCGATGGAGTTTAGAAGAATGAAGGGGGATCTAATTGAAACTTACAGAATACTAAATGGCCTGAACAAAGTGGATATTTCTATTGGTAGGAGAGACTAGGACCTGAGGGCACAGCCTTAGAGTAAAGGAAAGACCTTTTAGAATGTAGATAAGGGGAAACTTCTTCAGCCAGAGAGTGGCAAAACTATGGAATTCATTGGCAGAGAAGGGTATGGAAGCCAGCTTATTGAGTATATTTAAGACTGACATAGACACATTTTGAGTATCAAGGGGATCAAGTATTATGGGGAAAAGAAGGAGAATAGATTTGAGAGACTTATCAGCCATGATTGAATGGTGGAGCAGAATTGATGGGTTGAATGGCCTAATTTCAGCTCCTACGTCTTATAGTCTTATAGTTACAGGAGATGCTGGATGTCACTAGACACTGGCTTTTTATATTATTTGTTGCTTTATCTTCATAGATGTTTTTTCCCTCTCTTTCTTTAAACTTGCCAAACCCTCTGGCTTATCACTAAACGTTGCCACATTATGTATTTCTTTTTCTTTCATTTTGGTATTACCCTTAACATTCTTGGTTAAACCCTCCTTTCACACTGAGATATATTAATTGTGAGTCATGAACTGTTTTGTTAAATGTCTGCCATTGTTCATCAGTGTCGTTTCTGTTCAACTCCTTCCCCAGTCCATTCCAGACAACTCTATTCTCATTCCTTTATAGTTACCTTTATTTAAGTTTAATACAGTTGTTTCTAAACCAAGTTTCTTACTCTCAAACTGAATACCAAATTCTAAAATAATTTCTGAGAATATCTCTTGCTCAGATCAATTTTTAAACCCACCACATTAAAAAATTAGTCGATCCTTGTTTGAATCAACAACACATTGTTCTAGAAATGTTCTGAATACCCTTTATAAATTGTTCCTTGTGATTACCTCTGCTGATTTGATTTTCACACTCTACATGAAGGTTAATGTCATCCATTATTGATGTACTGCCTTTTTTAGATGCTCTCATTATGTCTTGATTCATTCTCTGTTTTACAGTATCGCTACCATTGGGGAGTCTACTGGGTACTACAACCAGTATCTGCTTCTCCTTGTTATTTCATACCTGTACGCAAATGGATTCTACATTTTCTGACACAAGATCATTGCTGCCATCATACTTATTCCATTTCATATCAACAAAGCTGCCTCCCACCTTCTCCTTTCTGCCTGTCCTTCAAAAAACGATATACTGTGAATATTTTGGATCCAGCTTTGATCTCCATATAAACAATTCTCCATAATGGCTGTAATATCATCCCCATTAATCCCCTTCTTACACTATTAATTCATTTATTTTCTGAATACTATGTGCATTTAAGTAAAGAACTATTAAATTTACCATTTTAGCAGTTATGCTCCTCTCACCCTATTTGCTGCTTCTTTTCATGCTTGGACACCCGGTCCCTTCCTGTCCCACTCTGCGTGTCATTACCTGCAATGCTGCCATATCCTTTTGCTTTGTAAGTCTCTGTATCCCTTCTCCAGAACCCTCCCTGACTTGAACCAGTTTTAAAGCCTTCTCTACAGTGCTAGATATTTAATTCATCAGGACACTTTTCACAACATAGATCAAGTGTAACTGTCCCATCAGAACATCTCCTTTCTACCCCAATATTGGTGCCAGTGCTTTATGAACTGAAACCTATTCCTCCCATCCCAGTTTTCCAAGCACACACTTAACTCTTTCAATTTATTTATCCAATGCCAGTTTACCTGTGGCTCAGGTATTAATCCAGATGTTCTGGAGGTTCTGGTTTTAAATTGAATTCCTAACTTTAAATTCTTTCAGCAATATCTCCTATCAATGTTGTTTGTACCAATGTGGATGATGACAACAGAATCCTTCCTCTCCCACTCTAGGTTACTTAGAAGACTTGAGATGTCCTTAATCAGGCACCAGGCAGCCAACACAGCCATATGACCACAGCTACAGAGATCAGTATCAACGTCCCCTAATTATGCTGTCCTCATTACTGTTAAGTTTCTATTTTCTCCCCCAATTCAACAAGTCCCTATACCACAATGCCATGCTCATCTTTCCAGCGGTTCCTACTCTAATCCACACAGCTGGCAAAAACATTGTAACTGTTGTACAATTGCAGGGGCTGAGGCTCCTCAAATGTGACCTCCAGCTCCATATACCTGCCTCAACTGTGGTCATAGCCTCCTGGTCCTGATCACACACTGAATTTGAATTACCCAATCTGAGGAGCATGACCACCTTTTGGAACAAAGTGTCCAGGTAACTCTCCACCTTTACAATACAGTGTATTGTCTGGACCGCAGACTCCATCTCTTTCGCTTGGATCTGAATTTACTCGAGCCATAATCAGTAACTGCAAATGTGTTTGCCCTGGATCACCTTTGTATCCAGCAGCTCCCACATGCTGCAGCAGAAACATATCACGTGCCCTGTCGTTACCAGCCTGGAGAGAGGGGAATGAGTGGAGCTGAGAGATGTGTTGTTCTAAGCAATTGGAATGCTTGGAATTTAAGAGGGTAAGGTTTGGCAGCTCAGTATGCTATTCAGGTGACCTTATTACACCTCTTGGGGGTCCAATATCCACTCCAAGTTGGAGAAGAACATTCTTGCTGCCCCTTCTTTAGTCATTTTTATGTGAGCCTGTTTCATTTAAATGGCTACCCTCTCTGGTCTCTCCGTTGGAGCACTCTCTTCACTGTAGAACATCAAATCCCATGGCGTGTCCTCTAGATATTTGAGAGCAACCTTCCTTGTAATCCTCTCCATCCCTTGAGTTGTTACAGCCTCAAAAATGCACATGTTGTCAGGTTCTTGTAATATAAATGTGGCCACTTTAAGTTGAAATTCTTTATTTAACAAAATAGGCACATCATCTCACATAACATCCCGAATTGGGTTGGTCAACCCAGAAATGGGCCACTCATACATGACTGAGCGATAGCGCCACAGCAAAGACTATTAATTATTACCTTCGGCTCTCACATTTCCAGCAGGGACTGAGATTAGAATGTTCTGACCTGGGTCTCATATGAGGAGAGACTGGTGATATGGGTGCTAGTGATGGTTTAATCAAATGTTTCCTTCAAGGATTTGCTGCTTTCAAACTCTGGGAAGGTTGATATTCATTTTTCTCTTGTTCATCACCCTACACTTCTCAATTCTATAGTGCCTCCACCTATTCCTTTCCAGGTGGTTTTATGGTTTGTCTATTCTGTGGAACAAAGCTATTAATCATACAGCAACAGGAAATGAATCTACAGTGTTGGAGATCTCAGTGCTGTGCTTACAGGATGCTTCCAGCAGAATCTCTGAGCTAAGATGGGAAGTGTCCATCTAATCAAAGCTCTGGCAGAAGTATAGCTCTAATTACAACACTTTTCAGGGCAGTTTTTATCCTTTTTAGACTAAGGCTGAAAGCAGGAGAGATTGGAGGGGAGAAACCTGTGACCTGTCAAGATGTGAAAGCCCTCTGGATTATCCAGCAATCAGGCAGCTGATTCTGGCCGGCAGGTTATGATTAGATTAGATTTCCTAAAGTATGGAAACAGGCCCTTCGGCCCAACCAGTCCACACCGACCCTCCGAAGAGTAACCCACACAGACCCATTTCCCTCTGACTAATACACCAAGCGCTATGGGTAATTTAGCATAGCCAATTCACCAGACCTGCACATCTTGGACTGTGGGAGGAAACCCAAGCACCAGGAGAGAACCCATGCAGACACAGGGAGAACGTGCAAACTCCACACAAACAGTCGCCCGAGACTGGGGTCGAACCTGGGACCTTGGTACTGTGAAGCAGTAGTGCTAACCACTGAGCCACCGTGCCACCCCAGCCAGGGTGAGGAATTCTCAGTTACCATGGGTTGCCACCCAATGAAGGCCAGCAGCTCTAGAATTTGGAAGAGCCATGGAGAAAGTCCTAGTTCCTGCAAATACAAAATTCTCAGGACTTAGAGGATGGCCGGTCATCCATAGAAACATAGAAAGTAGGAGCATTTGACCCCTCGAGCTTTCTTGCCATTCATTATGATCAAGACTAATCATTGAGCTCAATAACTGCTGAAAATGTGTTGCTGGTTAAAGCACAGCAGGTTAGGCAGCATCCAAGGAACAGGAAATTCGACGTTTCGGGCCAGAGCCCTTCATCAGGAATGAGGAGAGTGTGCCAGGCAGGCTAAGATAAAAGGTAGGGAGGAGGGACTTGGGGGAGGGGCGATGGAGATGTGATAGGTGGAAGGAGGTCAAGGTGAGGGTGATAGGCTGGAGTGGGGTGGGGGCGGAGAGGTCAGGAAGAAGATTGCAGGTTAGGAGGGCGGTGCTGAGTTGAGGGAACCGACTGAGACAAGGTGGGGGGAGGGGAAATGAGGAAACTGGAGAAATCTGAGTTCATTCCTTGTGGTTGGAGGGTTCCCAGGCAGAAGATGAGGCGCTCTTCCTCCAACCATCATGTTGTTATGTTCTGCCGATGGAGGAGTCCAAGGACCTGCATGTCCTAGGTGGAGTGGGAGGGAGAGTTAAAGTGTTGAGCCACGGGGTGGTTGGGTTGGTTGGTCCGGTCGTCCCAGAGGTGTTCCCTGAAGCGTTCTGCAAGTAGGCGGCCCGACTCCCCGATATAGAGGAGGCCACACCGGGTGCAGCGGATGCAATAGATGATGTTTGTGGAGGTGCAGGTGAATTTGTGGCGGATATGGAAGGATCCCTTGTGGCCTTGGAGAGAAGTAAGGGAGGAGGTGTGGGCGCAAGTTTTACATTTCCTGCGGTTGCAGGGGAAGGTGCCGGGAGTGGAGGTTGGATTGGTGGGGGGTGTGGACCTGACGAGGGAGTCACGGAGGGAGTGGTCTTTGCGGAACGCTGATAGGGGTGGGGAGGGAAATATATCCCTGGTGGTGGGGTCCGTTGGGAGGTGGCGGAAATGACGGCGGATGATACGCTGTATACGGAGGTTGGTGGGGTGGTAGGTGAGAACCAGTGGGGTTCTGTCTTGGTGGCGGTTGGAGGAGTGGGGCTCAAGGGCGGAGGAGCGGGAAGTGGAGGAGATGCGGTGGAGGGCATCGTCGATCACGTCTGGGGGGAATCTGCGGTCCTTGAAGAATGAGGCCATCTGGGCTGTACGGTGTTGGAACTGGTCCTCCTGGGAGCAGATGCGGCGGAGACGAAGGAATTGGGAATATGGGATGGCATTTTTACAGGGGGCAGGGTGGGAGGAGGTGTAGTCCAGGTAGCTGTGGGAGTCAGTCGGTTTATTGTAGATGTCTGTGTTGAGTCGGTCGCCCGAGATAGAAATGGAAAGGTCTAGGAAGGGGAGGGAGGAGTCTGAGACAGTCCTGGTGAACTTGAGGTCGGGATGGAAGGTGTTGGTAAAGTTGATGAACTGTTCAACCTCTTCGTGGGAGCACGAGGCAGCGCCGATACAGTCATCGATATAGCGGAGGAAAAGGTGGGGGGTGGTGCCAGTGTAGTTGTGGAAGATGGACTGTTCCACATATCCTACGAAATACACCTCACCTACATATCATACACCTCTGGGACGCCCGGACCAACCAACCCAACCACCCCGTGGCTCAACACTTTAACTCTCCCTCCCACTCCACCGAGGACATGCAGGTCCTTGGACTCCTCCATCGGCAGAACATAACAACACGACGGTTGGAGGAAGAGCGCCTCATCTTCCGCCTGGGAACCCTCCAACCACAAGGAATGAACTCAGATTTCTCCAGTTTCCTCATTTCCCCTCCCCCCACCTTGCCTCAGTCGGTTCCCTCAACTCATCACCGCCCTCCTAACCTGCAATCTTCTTCCTGACCTCTCCGCCCCCACCCCACTCCGGCCTATCACCCTCACCTTGACCTCCTTCCACCTATCACATCTCCATCGCCCCTCCCCCAAGTCCCTCCTCCCTACCTTTTATTTTAGCCTGCCTGGCACACTCTCCTCATTCCTGATGAAGGGCTCTGGCCCGAAACATCGAATTTCCTGTTCCTTGGATGCTGCCTAACCTGCTGTGCTTTAACCAGCAACATATTTTCAGCTCTGATCTCCAGCATCTGCAGACCTCACTTTTTACTCCATTGAGCTCAATAATCCTGCCTTCCCTATAAATGTCTTGATCATTTTAACCACAAGAGCTATCTATCTCCTTCTTGAAAACACAATGTTCTGGCCTCAACCTCTCTCTGGGTAGTGACAAGCTAAGCATTGCTTGAAGTGGAGGTAGAACTTGCAAAGTGAGGTTAGTGGAGCAAGGGAGTCCACAAATGAAGAATTGAACTGAATTGAATTGAATTGAATTGAATTTATTGTCATATGTACCGTGGCACAGTAAATGCTTTGTCTTACGAACAATACAGGCAGATCACAGAGTTAAGTAGCACAGATAAGTAAATAATAGGTAAACAATGGCAAAAATAAAAACACAGATACGTGAGAATGTTAAAAGTTTGTGAGTCCATTCAGTATTCTAACAGTAGGGTAGAAACTGTTTTGAAACCGGCTGGTGCTTGTGTTCAGACTTCTGTGCCTTCTCCCCAATGTTAGAGGTTGTAGAAAAATACTGCCAGTGTGGGAAGGATCTTTGAAAACACTGGTGACCTCTCCTAGACAGCGGGCCTGGTAGATGGATTTTGTGGATGGGAGGATGGCCTTTGTGATTGTCCGAGCCAAGTTCACCACTCTCTGTAACCGTCTCCAATCTTGAATGGTACAGTTGCCATACCAGGTAGTGATACATCCAGACAGAATGCTCTCGATGGCGCACCTATAAAAGTTGGCAAGAGTATTCGCCGTCATGTCAAATTTCCTCAGCTGCCTTTGGGTCTTTGTAATCAATGCATCCACATGATGAGACAAAGAAAGCTTGTTGTTGATGCTACTTCCAGGAGCTTGACCTCTCCACTCATTCCACCTCTGTGCTATTAATGTGTAGGGAGGCATGTGTAACATCCCACCAAAAGTCAATAATGAGTTCCTTGATTTTGCTGGCATTGAGAGCTCGGTTGTTCTCAGTGCACCATTTTTCCAGATCTTCCACCTTCCATCTGTACTCTGTTTTGCTGCCATTTGAGATTTAACTGACTATGGTGGTGTCATCAGCGAACTTAAAAATGGCAATTGTCTGGTATTTGGCGATGCAGTCATGGGTATACAGTGAGAACAGTAGGGGGCTGAGTACATACCCCTGGGGGACTCCAGTGTTAAGTGTTAGTGAGGATGAAATATTGTCCCCAATCTTCACTGATTGTGGCCTGTGGGTCAGGAAACTGATGATTCAGTTGCAGAGAGTGGGATTTAGTCCGAGATCACTAAGGTTACTAATCAGTCTCAAGGGATAATAGTGTTGAAGGCTGAACTGTAGTCAATGAGTAGGGTTCTTACGTAGCTGTTCTTGGTATCAAGATGTTCTAGGGAGGAGTGCAGGGCAAGTGATATGGCATCTGATGTGGATCTGTTGGTCTAATAGGCAAATTGGAGTAGGTCAAGAGTAGTGGGGAGGCTGGAGTTGATTAATGCAATGCTTTTCAAAGCATTTCATGACCACCAAGGTTTGGGTCACTGGGTGGTAGTCACTGAGACATGCTGCATGTGTCTTCTTAGGCACCGGGATGATGTTGGCCCTCTTGAAACAGGCTGGGACAGGGGCCTACTGCACAGAGAGATTGAAGATGTCCAAGAAGACCTCTGCCAGTTGATCTGTCAATGCTCTGAGTGCACGACCTGGTACTCCGTCTGGTTCATTGCCTCCCTTGGATTCACACAAAGGAAAACTGATCTGACCTCTGATGTAGTGACTTTTGGGATTGGTTCATCAGGACTTGTCAGAATAGATATGATCTCTCCACCAAAATTCAGCTCAAAACAAGCAGAGAAGTTGTTGAAATCAACTAGGAGAGAGTGAGGACTGCAGATGCTGGAGATCAGAGCTGAAAAATGTTGCTGGAAAAGTGCAACAGGTCAAGCAGCATCAAAGGAGCAGGAGAATCGACATTTCGGGCATAAGCCCTTCTTCAGGAATGAGGAGGGTGTGCCAAGCAGGCTAAGATAAAAGGTAGGGAGGAGGAACTTAGGGGAGGGGCGTTGGGAATGCGATAGGTGGAAGGAGGTTAAGGTGAGGGTGATAGGCTGGAGAGGGGGTGGGAGCAGAGAGGTGGGGAAGAAGATTGCAGGTCAAGAAGGCGGTACTGAGTCTGAGGGTTGGGACTGAGAAAAGGTGAAGGGAGGGGAAATGAGAAAGCTGGAGAAATCTGCATTCATCCTTTGTAGTTGGAGGGTTCCTAGGCGGAAGATGAGGCGCTCTTCCTCCAGGCGTAGTGTTGCTATGATCTGGCGATGGAGGAGACCAAGGACCTGCATGTTCTTGGCAGAGTGGGAAGGGGGAGTTAAAGTGTTCACTCACGGGGAGGTTGGATTGGTTTGTCCGGGTGTCCCAGAGGTGTTCTCTGAAACATTCCGCAAGTAGGCAGCCTGTCTCCCCAATGTAGAGGAGACCACATCGGGTGCAGCGGATGCAGTAAATGATGTGTGTGGAGGTGCAGGTGAATTTCTGACGGATATGGAAGGATCCCTTGGGGCCTTGGAGGGAAGTGAGGGGGGAGGTGTGGGTGCAAGTTTTACATTTCTTGCAGTTGCAGGGGAAGGTGCCAGGAATGGAGGCTGAGTTGTGGGGGGGTGTGGATCTGACGAGGGAGTGGTGGAGGGAGTGGTCTTTCCAGAACGCTGATAGGGGTGGGGTCTGTTTGAAGGTGGCGGAAATGACAAAGGATGTTTCGATGTATCTGGAGGTCGGTGGGGTGGTAGGTGAGGACCAATGCGTCCTGGTGGTGATTGGAGGCGGGGGGGGTTCAAGGACAGAGGAGCAGGAAGTGGAGGAGATGTGGTGGAGAGCATCATCAACTACATCTGAGGGGAAATTGCAGTCTTTGAAGAAGGAGGCCATCTGGGTTGCTTGGTTTTGGAATTGGTCCTCCTGGGAGCAGATGTGGAAAAGGTGAAGGAATTGGGAATATGGGATGGTATTTTTAGAGGGGGCAGGGTGGGAGGATGTGTAATCTAGGTAGCTGTGGAAGTCAGTAGGTCTATAGTAAACGTCCGTGTTGAGTCAGTCATTTGACATAGAAATGGAGAGGTCTAGGAAGGGGAGGGAGGAGTCGGAGACGGTCCAGGTAAATTTGAGGTCGGGGTGGAAGGTGTTAGTAAAGTGCATGATCTGTTCAACCTCCTCGTGGGAGCACAAGGTAGCGCCGATACAGTCATCGATGTAGCGGAAGAAAAGATGGAGTGTGGTGCCAGTGTAGCTGTGGAAGATGGACTGTTCCACATATCCAATGAAGAGGCAGGAATATCTGGGGCCCATGGCCCTCCTTTGGTTTGGAGGAAGTGGGAGGATTGGAAAGAGAAGTTGTTTAGAGTGAGGACCAGTTCAGTCAGTCGAAGGAGGGGTCAGCGGAAGGGTACTGGTTGATTTGGAGGGAAAGGAAGAAGCGGGGGGCTTTGAGGCCTTCGTGATGGGGGATGGGACTGGATGTCCATGGTGAAGGTAAGGTGTTGGGGGCCGGGGAAGCGAAAATCATGGAAGAGGTGGAGGGCGTGGGTAGTGACACGAATGTAGGTGGGGAATTCTTGGACTAAATTGTTGAGACAATCTGAGAGGGTTATGTCATTGTCTGCTATTTTGCACAGTCTCTTTTTAGAACTTGTGATGTTATTCAGTCCTTTGCCATAGTTGCAGGGGTCTGTCTGGGTCTTCAGCTTGGATCAGTATTGGTCCTTGGCTGTCTTGATGGCTCTGCGAAGATCATACTTAGATTCCTTATATTTGAGTGAGTCTCCTGATCTGAAGGCCTCATGCCTGGTTTTTAGCAGGTTCTTTTTGTCCTGATTCATCCAGGGATTTCCTGTTGGGGACCACCAAGATTGACTTCCTCGGTATGCAGTCCTTCACACACTTGCTGATAAAGTACGTGACAGTGGTGGTGTACTTGTCCAAGGTACCTGTGGAGGCAAGATCAGGTCATAGAGTCATAGAGTCCTCCAGCACGGAGACGGGCTCTTTGGCCCAAGCTGATCCATGCCGACCAAAATGTCCATGCACTCTAACCCCATTTCCCTGCACTTAGCCCATATCTTTCTGAAACTTTACTATCCATGAGTTTGCCCAAATGCCTTTTAAATGTTGTTAATGTACCCCCCTCAACCACTTCTGCTGACAACTCATTCCACATAAGTACCACGCTCTGTGTAAAAAAAGTTGCCCCTGAGATTCCCTTTTATTCTGTCCCCCCTAATCTTAAACTGATGCTCTCTAATCCTTGATTTGCCAATCCTCATAGTCAGAGAGTCATAGAGATGTACAGCATGGAAACAGACCCTTCAGTCCAACCCGTCTATGCTGGCCAGATATCCCAACTCAATCTAGTCTCACCTGCCAGCACCCAGCCCATATCCCTCCAAACCATTCCTATTCAAATACCCATCTAAATGCCTCCGAAATTTTGCAATTGTACCAGCCTCCACCACATCCTCTGGCAGATCATTCCATACACGTATCACCCTCTGTATGAAAAAGTTGCCCCTTAGGTCTCTTTTATATCTTTCCCCTCTCACCCTAAATCTATGACGTCTCGTTCTGGACTCCCCAACCCCAGGGAAAAGACTTTGCCTATTTACCCTATCCATGTCCCTCAAGATTTTATAAACCTCTATAAGGTCACCCCTCAGCCTCCAGCCCCAGCCGCTCCCTATAGCTCAAATCCTCCAACCCTGACAATATCCTTGGAATTTTTTTCTGAACCCTTTCAAGTTTCACAACATCTTTCCGATAGGAAGGAGACCAGAATTGCATGCAATATTCCAACAGTGGCCTAACCAATGTCCTGTACAGCCGCAACATGACCTCCCAACTCCTGTACTCAATACTCTGACTAATAAAGGAAAGCATACCAATTGCGACCTTCACTATCCTATCTACCTGCGACTCCACTTTCAAGGAACTATGAACCTGCACTGCAAGGACCTTACCATTAACTGTATAAGTCCTGCTAAGATTTGCTTTCCAAAAATGCAGCACTTCACATTTATCTGAATTAAACTCTCCCTGCCACTTCCCAGCTCATTGGTCCATCAGGTCAAGATCCTGTTGCAATCTGAGGTAATCCTCTTCGCTGTCCAATTTTGGTGTCATCTGCAAACTTACTAACTGTACCTCTTGTGCTCACATCCAAATCCTTTATGTAAATGACAAAAAGTAAAGGATCCAGCACCGATCCTTGTGGCACTCCACTGGTCACAGGCCTCCAGTCTGAAAAGCAACCCTCCACCACTCTCTGTCTTCTACCTTTGAGCCAGTTCTGTATCCAAATGGCTAGTTGTCCCTGTATTCCCTGTATTGCTGATCAGTCTCCCATGGGGAATCTTGTCGGAAGCCTTACTGAAGTCCATATAGATCACATTTACCGCTCTGCCCTCATCAATCCTCTCTGTTACTTCCTCAAAAAACTCAATCAAGTTTGTGAGACATGATTTCCCACATACAAAGCCATGTTGACTATCCCTAATCAGTCCTTGCCTTTCCAAATACATGTACATCCTGTCCCTCAGGATTCCCTCCAACAACTTGCCCACCACCGACACCGGGCTCACTGATCTATAGTTCCCTGGCTTGCCCTTATCACCCTTCTTAAACAGTGGCATCACGTTAACCAACCTCCAGCCTGCCAGCACCTCATCTGTGACCATCGATGATACAAATATCTCAGCAAGAGGCCCAGCAATCACTTCTCTAGCTTCCCACAGAGTTCTAGTGTACTCCTGATCAGGTCCAGGGGATTTATCCACCTTTACCTGTTTCAAGACATTCAGCACTTCCTCCTCTGTAATATGGATATTTTGCAAGATGTCACCATCTATTTCCCTACAGTCTATATCTTCCATATCCTTTTCCACAGTAAATAATGCAAAATATTCATTTACTATCTCCCTCATTTTCTGTGACTCCACACAAAGGCCGCCTTGCTGATCTTTGAGGGGCCTGATTCTCTCCCTGGTTACTCTTTTGTCCTTAATGAATTTATAAAAAACTCTTTGGATTCTCCTTAATTCTATTTTCCAAAGCTATCTCATGTCCTCTTTTTGCCCTCCTGATTTCCCTCTTAAGTATACTCCCACTGCTTTTATACTCTTATAAGGATTCATTCGATCTATCCTGTCTATATCTGACATATGCTTCCTTCTTTTTCTGATCCAAACCCTCAATTTCTTTAGTTGAAAAATGTGGTGCTGGAAAAACACAGCAGGCCAGACAGCATCCAAGGAGCAGGAGAATTGACGTTTCGGGCATAAGCCCTTCTTCAGGAATGAGGCTGGTGTGCCAAGCAGACTGAGATAAAAGGTAGGGGGGAGGGAATTTGGGAGAGTGGCACTGGGAATTAGATAGGGTGGAAGGAAGTAAGGGTGAGAGTGATAGGCTGGAGAGGGGGTGGGGACGGAGAGGTAGGGAAGAAGATTGCAGGTCAAGAGGGTGGTGCTAAATCCAAGGATTGGGACTGAGATAAGGTGGGGGAGGGGAAATGAGGAAGCTGGAGAAATCTACATTCATCCCGTGTAGTTGGAGGGTTCGACACGCGGCTAGATATCGAGCATTTCTTCCGCCGCCTTTGCCTCCGTGCCTACTTCTTCAACAAGGACTCGCGCCCACCCTCTGAGGACCCCTTCTCCCACCTCCAACACACCCCATCCACCTGGACATCCCGTGATGGCCTCTTACCCGTCCTCAATCTCTTCATATCCAACTGCCGCCGCAACATTGACCACCTCAACCTGTCAACCCCTCTCACCCACTCCAACCTCTCACCCTCACAACACACAGCCCTCCACTCCCTCGGCTCCAACCCCAACCTCACCATCAAACCGGCAGACAAGGGAGGAGCAGTGGTAGTTTGGCGCACCGATCTTTACACCGCTGAAGCTAGACGCCAACTCGCGGACACCTCCTCCTACTGCCCCTTGACCATGACCCCACCTCACACCACCAAACCATCATCTCCCAGACCATCCATAACCTCATCACGTCAGGAGATCTCCCATCCACTGCCTCCAACCTCATTGTCCCACAACCCTGCACCGCCTGTTTCTACCTCCTACCCAAAATCCACAAACCCGACTGCCCCGGCTGACCCATTGTCTCAGCCTGCTCCTGCCCTACCGAACTCATCTCCGTGAACCTCGACACTGTCCTGTCACCTTAGTCCAAGAACTCCCCACCTACGTTCGGGACACCACCCACGCCCTCCACCTCCTCCATGATTTTCCCGGCTCCCAAAGCCTTATCTTCACCATGGACATCCAGTCCCTACACTTCCATCCCCCATTACAAAGGCCTCAAAGCTCTCCGCTTCTTCCTCTCCCACCGACCCAACCAGTACCCTTCCACTGACACCCTCCTTCGACTGACTGAACTGGTCCTCACGCTTAACAACTTCTCCTTCCAATCCTCCACTTTCTCCAAACCAAAGGAGTAGCCATGGGCACCCGCATGGGCCCCAGCTATGCCTGCCTCTTCGTTGGATATATGGAACAGTCCATCTTCCGCAGCTACACTGGCACCACCCCCCACCTTATCCTCCGCTACATCGATGATTGTATTGGCACTACCTCGTGCTCCCACGATGAGGTTGAACAGTTCATCCACTTCACTAACACCTTCCACCCTGACCTCAAATTTACCTGGACCATCTCAGACTCCTCCCTCCCCTGCCTAGACCTCTCCATTTCTATCTCGGGCGACCGACTCAACACAGACATTTACTACAACCCAACCGCCTCCCACAGCTACCTAGATTACACCTCCTCCCACCCTGCCCCCTGTAAAAATGCCATCCCATATTCCCAATTCCTCCGCCTCCGCCGCATCTGCTCCCAGGAGGACCAATTCCTCTACTGAACAACTCAAATGGCCTCCTTCTTCAAAGACCGCAATTTCCCGTCCGACATGGTCGACGACGCTCTCCACCGCATCTCCTCCACTTCCCGTACCTCTGCCCTTGAACCCCGCCCCTCCATTCACCACCAGGACAGAACCCCACTGGTCCTCATCTTCCACCCCACCAACCTCCGGATACATCGTTTCATCCTCCGTCATTTCTGCCACCTCCAGACAGACCCCACCACCAGGGATATATTTCCCTCTCCACCCCTATCAGCATTCAGGAGAGACTACTCCCTCCGCGACTCCCTCGTCAGGTCCACATCCCCTACCAACCCAACCTCCACTTCCGGCACCTTCCCCTGCAACCGCAAGAAGTGCAAAACTTGCGCCCACACCTCCCTCCTCACCTCCTTCCAAGGCTCCAATGGATCCTTCTATATCCATTGCAAATTCACCTGCACCTCCACACACATCATTTACTGTATCCGCTGCACCCGATGTGGCGTCCTCTACATTGGGGAGATAGGCTGCCTACTTGCGGAACATTTCAGGGAACACCTCTGGGACACCCGCACCAACCAACCCAACCGACCCATGGCTGAACAATTTACCTCACCCTCCCACTCCGCCAATATCATGCAGGTCCTTGGCCTCCTCCATCGCCAGACCCTGGTCACACGACGCCTGGAGGAAGAGCGCCTCATCTTCCGCCTGGGAACCCTCCAGCCACATGGGATGAATGTAGATTTCTCCAGCTTCCTCATTTCCCCTCCCCCCCACTTTATCTCAGTCCCAACCCTCGGATTCAGCACCGCCCTCTTGACCTGCAATCTTCTTCCCAACCTCTCCGCCCCACCCCCTCTCCGGCCTATTACCCTCACCCTGACCTCCTTCCACCTATCGCATTCCCAGCGCCACTCCCCCAAATTCCCTCCCCCCTACCTTTTATCTCAGCCCGCTTAGCACACCAGCCTCATTCCTGAAGAAAAGCTTATGTCCGAAACATCGATTCTCCTGCTCCTCAGATGCTGCCTGGCCTGCTGTGTACTCCAGCATCTGCAGTCCTCACTTCCTCCTCAATTTCTTTAATCATCCAGCATTCCCTACACCTACCAGGTTTTCATTTCACCCTAAGAGGAATATACTTTCTCTGGATTCTTGTTACCTCATTTCTGAAGGCTTCCCATTTTCCAGCTGTCTCTTTACCTGCAAACATCTGCCCCCAATCAGCTTTCGAAAGTTCTTGCCTAATACCATCAAAATTGACCTTTCTCCAATTTAGAGCTTCACCTTTTGGATCTGGTCTATCCTTTTCCTTCATTATTTTAAATCGAGTAGAATTATGGTCGCTGGCCCCAAAGTGCACCCTCACTGACACGTCAGTCACCTGCCCTGCCTTATTTCCCAAGAGTAGGTCAAGTTTACACCATCTCTTGTAGGTACATCCACATACTGAATCAGAAAACTGTCTTGTACGCACTTAACAAATTCCTCTCCATCTAAGCTCTTAACACAATGGCAGCCCCAGTTGATGTTCGGAAAGTTTAAATCTCCTACCATAACCACCCTATTATTCTTACAGATACCTGAGATCTCCTTACAGGTTTGTTTCTCAATTTCCCTCTGACTGTTAGTGGGTCTATAATACAATCCCAATAAAGTGATCATCCCTTTCTTATTTCTCAGTTCCACCCAAATAACTTCCCTAGATATATTTCCCGGAATATCCTCTCCCAGCACAGCTGTAATGCTATCCCTTATCAAAAATGCCACTCCCCCTCCTCTCTTGCCTCCCTTTCTGTTCTTCCTGTAGCATTTGTAACCTGGAACATTAAGCTGCCAGTCCTGCCCATCAGTGAGCCATGTTTCTGTAATTGCTATGATATCCCAGTCCCATGTCCCTAACCATACCCTGAGTTCATCTGCCTTTCCTGTTAGGCCCCTTGCATTGAAATAAATGCAGTTTAATTTATCAGTCCTACCTTGTCCCTGCCTGCCCTGTTTGACTCACTTCTGTTCTCAACTGCACCAGTCTCAGATTGATCTCTTTCCTCTTTCCTCACTACCTCCCTGGATCCCACCCCCTCACCTTACTTGTTTAAATCCTCCCAAGCAGCTCTAGCAAATTTCCCTGCCAGTATATTAGTCCCCTTCCAATTTAGGTGCAATCTGTCCTTCTTGTACAGGTCACTTCTATCCCAAAAGACATTCTAATGAACCAAAAATGTGAACCCTTTTCCCACACATTCATCTACTCTACCCTCCTATCCCTGCCCTCACTAGCTTATAGCACCGGAAGTAATCCAGATATTATTACCTTTGAGGACCTCCTTTTTAAATTTTTGCCTAACTTTCTGTAATCTCCTTCAGAATCTCAATCTCAGCTGAATGTGAATTACTTAATCTCCCAGGTGTGACTGCCTCCTGAAACAAAGCGTCCAGGTAACTCTCCCCCTCCTGGATGTGCCGCAGTGTTTGAAGCTCAGATTCCAGATCTCAAAAAAACCAAAAAAAACATAATTGGAGTTGTGTATAGACCTCCAAACAGTGGTCAGGACCAGGGACGCAACATGTACCGGGAAATAGAGAAGGCATGTCAGAAAGGCAAGGTCACATTGATCATGGGAGACTTCAATATGCAGGTGAACTGGGTAAATAATGTTGCTAGTGGATCCAAAGAAAGGGAATTCATGGAATGCTTACAGGATGGCTTTTTGGAACAGCTTGTCATGGAGCCCACAAGGGAGCAGGCTATTCTGGACCTAGTGCTTTGCAATGAGCCAGACTCCTTAAAAGATCTTAAAGTAAGGGAACCCTAGGAAGTAGCGATCATAATATGGTAGAGTTCAGTCTGGAGTTTGAAAGAGAGAAGCCAAAATCGGATGTAATGGTGTTACAGTTAAATAAAGGTAATTATGAGGGCATGAGAGAGGAACTGACAAAAATAGACTGGAAGCAGAGGCTAACCGGGAAGACAGTAGAGCAAAAATGGCAGGAGTTTGTGGGTATAATTGAGGACACTATACTGAGGTTCATCCCCAAGAAAAGAAAGATTATCGGGGGAGGGATTAGACAACCATGGCTGACAAAGGAAGTCAGGAAGTGTATTAAAGAAAAAGAGAGATCCTATAAAGTGGCCAAGAACAGTGGGAAATCAGAAGATTGGGAAGGCTACAAAAACAAACAGAGGATAACAAAGAGTGTAATAAGAAATGAGAGGATCAAATATGAAGGTAGGCTAGCCAGTAATATTAGAAATGATAGTTAAAGATTCTTTCAATACATAAGAAACAAACGACAGGCAAAAGTAGACATTGGGCCACTTCAAACTGATGCAGGAAGCCTAGTGATGGGAGGTAAGGAAATAGCAGGAGAACTTAACAAGTACTTTGCGTCAGTTTTCACAGTGGAAGACATGAGTAATATCCCAACAATTAAAGGGAGTCGGGGGCTGAGTTGAGTATGGTTGCCATTACAAAAGAGATAGTGCTAGAAAAGTTAAAAAGTCTTAAAATTGATAAATCTCCTGGCACCGATGGGATACACCCTAGAGTTCTGAGGGAGGTGGCTGAGGAAATAGCGGAGGCATTGGTTGAGATCTTTCAAGAGTCACTGGAGTCAGGAAAGGACCCAGATGATTGGAAGATGGCTGTTGTAACCCACTTGTTCAAGAAAGGATCAAGACAAAAGATGGAAAATTATAGGCCAATTAGCTTAACCTCAGTTGTTGGTAAAATTCTAGAATCCATCATTAAGGATGAGGTTTCTAAATTCTTAGAAGAGCAGAGTCTGATTAGAACAAGTCAACATGGATTTAGTAAGGGGAGGTCATGCCTGACAAGCCTGTTGGAATTTTTTGAAGAGGTGACAAGTAGGTTAGACCAAGGAAACCCAGTGGATGTGGTCTATCTAGACTTTCAAAAGGCCTTTGATAAGGTGCCACACGGGAGGCTGCTGAGCAAGGTGAGGGCCCATGGTGTTCAAGGTGAGCTGCTGAGATGTATTGAGGATTGGCTGTCTAACAGAAAGCAGAGAGTTGGGATAAAAGGTTCTTTTTTGGAATGGCAGCCGGTGACGAGCGGTGTCCCGCAGGGTTCAGTGTTGGGGCCACAGCTATTCGCATTATATATTAATGATTTGGATGAAGGGACTGGGGGCATTCTAGTGAAGTTTGCAGATGATACGAAGTTAGGTGGACAGGCAGGTAGTACTGAGGAAGTGGGGAGGCTACAGAAGGATCTAGACAGTTTGGGAGAGTGGTCCAGGAAATGGCTGATGGAATTCAACGTGAGCAAGTGCGTGGTCTTGCACTTTGGCAAAAAGAATAAAAGCATAGACTACTTTCTAAATGGTGAGAAAATTAGTAAAGCCAAAGTACAAAGGGATCTGGGAGTGCTAGTCGAGGATTCTCTAAAGGTAAACATGCAGGTTGAGTCCGTGATTAAGAAAGCGAATGCAATGTTGTCACTTATCTAAGAGGGTTGGAATATAAAAGCAGAGATGTGCTACTGAGACTCTATAAAGCTCTGGTTAGGCCCCATTTGGAGTACTGTGTCCAGTTTTGGTCCCCACACCTCAGGAAGGACATACTGGCACTGGAACGTGTCCAGCGGAGATTCACACGGGTGATCCCTGGAATGGTAGGTCTAACATATGAGGAACGGCTGAGGATCCTGGGATTGTATTCATTGAAGTTTAGAAGATTAAGGGGAGACTTAATATAAACTTACAAGATAATACATGGCTTGGAAAGGGTGGATGCTAGGAAATTGTTTCCGTTAGGTGAGGAGACTAGGACCCGTGGACACAGCCTTAGAATTAGAGGGGGTCAATTCAGAACAGAAATGCAGAGACATTTCTTCAGCCAGAGGGTGGTGGGCCTGTGGAATTCATTGCCACGGAGTGCAGTGGAGGCCGGGACGCTAAATGTCTTCAAGGCAGAGATTGATAGATTCTTGATGTCTCGAGGAACTAACGGCTACGGGGAGAACGCTGGTAAGTGGAGTTGAAATGCCCATCAGCCATGATTGAATGGTGGACTGGACTCGATTGGCTGAATGGCCTTACTTCCACTCCTATGTCTTAGAGTCTTATGGTCTTATGCTCTTTTCCCTTCCTATATCGTTGGTTCCAATGTGTACAATGACCTCTTGCTGGCCCCTCTCCCCCGTGAGAACATTCTGCACCGTCTCTGAGACATCCTTGATCCTGGCACCAGGGAAGCAACACACCATTCTGATTTTTCACTGCTGGCCACAGAAATGTCTGTCTGTACCTCAGACTAGAGAGTCCACTAACACAATGATTTCTTAGAACCCGACAGACCCCTCATTGCATTAGAGCCAGTCTCAATACCAGAAACTTGGCTGTTCGTGCTAAATTCCCCTGAGAATCCATCACCCGTACATTTTCCAAAACAGCGTACTTGTTTGAAATAGGTATATCCAAAAAAGACTCTTGCACTCGCTGCCTACCTCTCTTACCTTTTCCTGGAGTGAACCCATCTATATGACTGCATCTGAGACTTTTCCCCCTTCCTATAACAGCCATCCATCACATATTGTTGCTGTTGCAAATTCCTCATTGCTTCTAACTATCTTTCCAACCGATCCATTCGACCTGATAAAATTCGCAGCCAACAGCATTAATGGCAGATATAATCTGCAGTAACTCTTAAACTCTCTTTACTCCCACATCTGAAAAGAAGTACATATCACTCTACTAAAGGCCATTTTTGCTCCTTCACAATCTACAGACCCAGAAAATAACGCCATCTTATTCCTCTACAAACATTGCCCCAGGTTAAATTAATAGTTATGGCTTATATTTTAAGTTTAATCAAGAGACATATCTCCAAAAACATATAATCAAGAAAGAACCACTCTACTCACTACTGCAGAATCTCTGTAGGCCACACTTAAAATAATGATTAACGTATCTGATTCTGTGCTGTGAACTTCGTCCAACAGTTTCTCCAAGATCAGTTGTGAATTTCACTGTTTGTTAATTTTCCCAGATGAATCCTGGAAAATGATTGAGTGCATTCACCCTATCCATGCCTCTCCTGATTTTATACACATCTGTAAGAACTCCCCTCAGTGTCCTACGCTCTAAAGAGATCAGTCATAATTTGTCCAGCCTCACCCTATAACTCAGACTATTGAGTCCTGGCAACATCCTTGTAAATTTCTTTGCACTCTTTCCAGTTTAATAGCATCCTTCATACAGCAAGGTGACCAAAACTGAACACAATCCTCCAAGTGCAGCCTCAACAACATCTTGTACACCTTCCCAAGTTCAATACTCAACTCCCTAACTGATGAAGGCTAGCATGCCAAAAGCCTTCTTCACTCTCCTGTCTACCTGTGACTCTACTTTCAGAAAATCACGCACCTGAACTCCAAGGCCCCTCTGCTCTGCTACACTGCTTAAGGCCCTACCATTCACCATGAAACTCCTACCTTGATTTGACTTTCTACAATGCAAGACCTCACACTTATCGTATTAAACTCCATTTGCCACTTCCCCAACTGATGAAGGCCCTACTTCAATTTCTGATAACGTTCCTCACTGTCCACGATACCTCCTATTATCATGCCATCTGTAAACTTACTAATCATGCCTTGTACATTCTCATCCAAATCATTAATATCAGTAACAAACAACAATGGGCCCAGCTCTTACCCCTGAGATGCTCCACTAGTCACAGGACTTCATTCTGACAAACATCCTTCCACTATTACCCTCTGCTTCCTGCCATCAAGCCAGGTGGGTGGCCACCACTGTTCGATGTCCCATCCCTCTATCTTACAGAGATAATAAACAGCCTGAACAGCCTTTCTTCTCCCACCTGAATCTGAAGTACATGCAGCCCAGAAGAAAGTAAGTGTTTCATTGATCATTAATTGAGAAGATGCAGCTTGGGCCTTCCCACTCAGAAATGAATTGGGTTGGAGTTGCAAAAATAGTGGGGCTCTGGTCCACATTCCTAAGTCCCAGCACAGAAGAGTTCACCTTCAGCATCCATTGTCCCAAAGTTCTTGCTTGTTGTCCTGAATCATGCATCCCATGTCTTTAAACAGCAGGATCCTGATGCTTTGGGTGGATGTGAGGGTGGGAAGAATGGAGTTAAAGACCTGCTGCATTGTAAAAGTGTACATCAATAGCAAGATGGCGCATTTTGTCTCAGATTATCTGAATATTCAGTTAGCCACAATACTGGGGGGTTTTGATTTGGGGAATGTGAATTCCTCATGTTTATGTCTGTCCTGCATCTCTGGAAATCTAGTTCACTCGGAGTTCAAATCTCCACTTTCCCATTTTGTTGCCTCCAAGGGGTAAGTCATAAATCTTTTTCACTTTGAGATTTCATTTCAGCTATTACATGCATCAATACTCTGCAACCAGGTGCAGGGTTCTAATTTACAAATATTTGTAAGAACCTCATTGGGCACCTTACAATTAAAAGTGGCAGCTACTCAATATGGTGCCTGGATTATTTATGATGCAGTTCAAGCTCAACTGATCATTGTGCAAAGTTTGGATACCTGTCACTGATTTTATGACAGCAAAATGGACAGCTGAGTTCAATTTCTTCCAGAGATAGAGAAAGCAAGAGATGCTCATCCTATTTTTCTAAGCTGGATTTAAACTTGCACTCTGAGGTGTTACATACAATATGTGATTGACTTCAATTCCATGCAAACTCACTGTCTTGCATCTTGTAACATCTTTAGCTGCAGATTCAGGCACACTAACATTACACTAAGGCTGTTAAGTATTTCAGCATCAGGTGTAAAGATTCCATAACTGACACCATATTGCATGCACAACTAAAATGGATTCTTTTCCATAGCACATGATTAGTGTGAATTCATTGACATGATAAATTTGTCCAGAACGGCAAAAATTACATAATTTTCATTTGTAAGAGTGGAAATCTCATTGAGACATCAATGTCCCCTTTACATTCTTTTCCCTCTTTTGAGAAACTAACATTAATATTAAGATGCATGGTTTAACATTGTCAATTACTTCTGAAGGTCAGAACGTCATTTTGTAATGCTAAGTGTCACCTCATTGTTCCTAAAATGCTATTGCAATTCAGATTCTTACTTAAAGTCAAAGTTCCTCAGTCATTTGCCAGACATATGCTTGAATTCCAGTGGGGGTTCAGCAGCAGTATTTGGAACATTCTGGATTCATACTGGATTTTACCTTCATTTGGAAAAGACTGTTCTC
The DNA here is from genome assembly GCF_020745735.1 of Hemiscyllium ocellatum. Taxonomy (NCBI): domain Eukaryota; kingdom Metazoa; phylum Chordata; class Chondrichthyes; order Orectolobiformes; family Hemiscylliidae; genus Hemiscyllium; species Hemiscyllium ocellatum. The sequence continues at coordinate 57,102,010 of NC_083407.1, read as the reverse complement.
CTCTATTTATGGAGTTCCCTCTAATTAATCATATAATTGCTCACTGCCATTCACAGCTGGATGTGACAAGACTGTGGAGCTTTGATATGATCCATTGGTTGTGGCACTGCTTAGCCTTGTCTATCATATGCTGCTTCCGTTGTTAGAAGTGCAAGTAATGCTGCGATGTAGCAGAATTCACATATTCCACTGCAAACCATATTGGCCCTTCATTGTCCATCTTGTACTTAAAAAAACAGTGAGCTCTAATCAAATTTGTAGATAAAGGAAGGCAGGTGAGATAAAGGAAGGCAGACATGGAACCATGCCTGAGATCATATCTACAGAAGGAGGAGATGTTAAAAATGAGTATCTTATAGGTAGACTAATTCTGAATTACATATTGTTTGATTATTTCTGTGCACAGAATGGACTTATACCAGAACAATGGTCAGAATTTAAACAGATACAAACCTGCTCAAAGCAGGAAAGGTTAAACCGGACATTCCTATGGCTATTTAACTTGGGCAGGGCATCAATTTCCTGGTGTCTCAATCTATCAGAATTGGGAGGTGTGATCACAACTGATATCTGACTATGTGCTGATAAATGCATTTTGTGCACACGGTTCTTATGTGACTAGTGTTGGAGACAGGATGGTACCTATGAAGGGTTGCAGACAAGGAATGAATTGCAATGATTGCATAGATAAATATTTTGGTATAGGTCCCTCAAGAAACCAAACCAAGATGTTGAGGTGGATCATTCTATGATCGGGTAAATCATCAAAAGATTATTTCCTCCATTCCTTATACATAACATACTGCATACAGCATGATAAGAAATCACAAAAAGATCATTTGTTTTATACTAATAAATTTTAAAATGTGCAATTTAAGCTTGATGTTAAATAAATACTAATTGTTGTAATAATGCATAATGGGACTGCTGCAACTGAATTTTTATCTGTGGCAGTGAGCTACCACAGATGGCAGCAGAGAGCAGTATAGAAGTATGTAGCAACAATGGGGTAATATTTTAACAGAAGTATTACATCATTCTAAAATAAGAAAAAGTTGAATTGTGAAGAGGAATTGCACTGTATTATTTCTGCTGGTGTACACTTGTAACAGACAATGCAACATTATCTGAAAGTGAAAGAATTATGGTTTTGATAAACTTTTCTGTACATTTACTTAACTGCAATATATTACACTTTTCATGTATCAAAGAAAATCATAGAAACATAGAGTATAGGAGCAGGAGTAACCTATTTGGGCCTTTAAGCCAGTACTGTCATTCAATAGAGGGGCAGCATGGCGGCTCAGCGGCTCAGTGGTTAGCACTGCTGCACCACAGCGCCAGGAACCCAGGTTCGATTCCAGCCTTGGGCGACTGTCCATGAGGAGTTTACATGTTTTCCCCGTGTCTGTGTGGGTTTCCTCCCACAATCAAAGATGTGCAGGTTAGGTGAATTGGCCTTGCTAAATTGTCCATAGTGTTAGGTGCATTAGTCAGAGGGAAATGGGCCTGGGTGGCTTACTCTTCGGAGGGTTGGTGTGGACTTGTTGGGCCGAAGAGCCTGTTTCCACACTGTAGAAAATCTAAATCTAATCTAAAAAATATGGACATGGCTAATCATCTCATTACCCTGTTCCTGCTTTCTCCCCATATCCTTTGATCCCTTTAGTCCTTATGATTATATCTGCATCTTTCATGAATGTCGCTAACGAAGTGGAAGAAACATTCAGTCAGTCAGAAAATGTAGTCAAAAGGTAGATTTTAATGCGATTTATTGAGGTAGAAATGAAAGTCACACTAAGAAGTTAAAGGACAAAATTAGAGAGTGCAGGCGTGTTGGCAATACCTGTAGAATTTGCTTCTGATGCAAAAGAGGATGGGTCATTTACATAATAGTATGGAATGAAGGGCAGTACTTATACGTTGGAGAAATGTGGACTTCGGCTGAACATGAATTTGAAAACAAGGTCAACAATTTTGCTATTTACTATAAGTACTTACGCCTAAGAAGCCAATCTGCAGTTTTTTAAAAAAAGAGATAAGCAAGATGTATTATGGGTTAGAAAATGAAAGGCTGAGCTCTGGGGTGGTTCAAGAGGAAGGCAAGAAGAATATTGAAGTAATCGAGCCTTCAGGCAACATCAGCCTGAAGGAGAATTTCTTGAGTAGAGAGGTGAGGTCTGAACCTGCAGTTAGTGTCTTCAGTCTTTCAGCTGTGGTCTTGAATGGGCACTGGAGATGCATTGATGATTTGTTTTCGCTAAAGGGGAAAACTCTCTGTTCCCTGTCCCTAAGTGCCTTATGCTGTATCACAGAAGTATATAAAATAACTGCACATCCAAGTAATCACTCTGCAGTACTGCAGCAGTTATTATTTTAGCATTTTCTCCATTGCAAGATTGCATAAATAACCATGTGACGAATTACAGTTCATCTGTTTTTTTGAGGGTTGAAGTTCAACTTTTAGTTTGGAACATCATTGCTGTGAATTATCAGCAGCTTCATGTTGTCACCAGCACTTTTAATAGAGAAAAAGAGCTTTAAAAATGCAAGGTCTTCATTCAAGTTTTTTTCACTGTGGAAATATCGGTCAACATTAAAGAGTAACTGCACCAGCATTTCCTGTAGAGTTATGTAACAATGATGACTTCCAACTGATACCTGTAAAATTCAACTCTGCTGTCAGAAAAGTATCTCAGGGTTGGACAAGTACTTCTTCACACGGTGGGCAAAATAAATGGCCAACTCATTAAGACTCTATTAGACATATTATCAGTAACTTTTCAGAGGCCTAGGAACACAGCACTGTCCAGCCTTCTAACAAACAGATGGGATGGAGGTTTTTATAATTCTTGGCAATGGCATGGGTGGGCAGAAGGTGAAATATCCACATGTTCATGGCAGTAGTTGGACCATTTCGAGAGCCAGGCCACACTGCCACACCACCAAGGACTGCAAGCCCCAAATATGCCTCCTGCTACATCTCTGGATCAACACAGTATTAGGCAGCAAGGGGGATAACTCTCCTGCAGACAATTACGTTAAGAGCGAGGATGAATCACTGATTGGGTGCCAGCTGAAGAGCAGATTGTCTGCCCTTCCTTGCAGAACAAAAAATTCTTTGCTTATCTTTTGAAGAGTAAAAAATGAGGTCTGCAGATGCTGGAGATCACAGCTGAAAATGTGTTGCTGGTCAAAGCACAGCAGGCCAGGCAGCATCTCAGGAATAGGGCTTATGCTCGAAACATCGAATTCCTTATTCCTGAGATGCTGCCTGGCCTGCTGTGCTTTGACCAGCAACACATTTTCAGCTATCTTTTGAAGAGACCTATTCTGCTTCTTCATTTCTTGCAACCTGACAGAATATGATACACATACTGTCCAACTGGCCTTTAAAATCATATCACATGTTATGTACCTCATGGGGCCAAATTAACATATCACGGTGCAAGCACCCTCGATTTTAATGGGTACTTTAACTTCCCAGTGGAATGGCTCAGGAAATCTAGCAGTGGGTGTGAGCTGGAATGGGTTATTAAGTGTTGCACATCTTTTATAGTATCGTTAGACTTGCCAAAACTCCTGTAAGATGAAGAAACTCCTGAAGAAGGGCTTATGCCTGAAATGTCGATTCTCCTGTTCCTTTGATGCTGCCTGATCTGCTGCCCTTTTCCAGCAACACAGTTTTAAGCTCTGATCTCCAGCATCTGCAGTCCTCACTTTCTCCTGTAAGGTGGACCAAGTGTAAGAATATTTTGGCATATCTTTTAGGGGAAATGAAAATGGAGCAATTTTCTAAAGGAGCAGTAAAAACAGGTTAACTATTAGTCCAAATGATTCATCTATTGTTAAAGGCTGACAGATCCAAATCAAATGATATGATGTTTCCAAAATGTGACCTGATGGAAATGGGATGTGATTACTTGCACATCTTGTATAGGGCACAATTACTTGTCGTCCATGTTCACATAAACTCTAAATCTATGCCAAGTACTCCACCTTAGTAGCATAAGCACATATTAACATGCAGAGTTCCTGTCACTCAGTGGTAAAACCGACCAGGAGCACTTTGCAACTCACATGTCAGAGGCATTTGTTACCAGGCAAGGAAAAATCAGATGAAAAGCAATTCATTATTAATGTCTGAATATTCTCACTAAACAGTTCTGATTATTTCACAAGAAGCAGGTCAAGGTGCTGGAGAAAGTGATTGAATCAAATAAACCCTCGATCTCTCTCCAAATAGTATTTTCATCCCTATGCATGTAAATTCGTCAGGCAGCTAGCCTCTAAATTCACGGGTGAGGTTAATCTGCTATGACTGTTAAAATTTCTGAGATATGACATGAATGAGGAATCTGTCAGAATAAACCATGCAATCTATCCCAAATAAATGTTGGAATTTCAACACAGCATTTGACTTCTTGCTTATTTTAAGGAAAATGAAAACAACATGATTTTCCTGTTATCTGAGAAAATGTCTGTTCTGTCATGTCATTCAATTTCAGAATGCTCAATGTAATTGAGACCTAATAAATATTGTCACAGAAAGTGTTGCTGAACCACCCAAGAATTGGTAATGTTTACACTGATGGTGTTGTAACATCAAACGGAACAACTGATCAGTTTGATAGCAAAAACACTTTAATTTTATCCAAGGCACTATTTTTCTTCCAAGAAACAAGTCCTTTTGCTTAAGAAAGTAGACACATTTTCTGGGAAACTGATAGTTGCTGCTTTTGGCTTTCCATCTATTAGTCAAATTTTAAAAATGCAGTGCTGATTAGCACATCTTTTGTAAGCAGGGTCCCAAAAAACTGAATTGCAAGAATTTCTCAGCATCAAGATTTTGCAGTCTACTATCTACCTTTGAACCAACATTCTGTTGATCATTGAACAGTTATCCAAGTATGTAATGTGATGTTTCAGATTGCATCGTAAAATGTGAAAAGCAATTTTCCAAAATTATCCTTGGTAATTGTCTGGCCATATTAATTTAAAATAGGTTTAAAATTTTCTTTAATTTATTTCAGTACTTTGAGAGCAACTGGTGAGTGTGAAAATGTAGCCTCACAAAGATAAACATATAATATCAAAGAAGCCCTGCAACACCAACGTATATAATGTAGTTTGTTCAGTAAGGAGGAGCAACAAATATTTGTCAAGCAAGAATTTGCTTCCTGTGACAACCATTGCCAGGTCTTTGAAACAGTGAAAAAGCAGACTATTACTCTAATTGGGTGGAGCTTGATTGGCTTGTCCATGGTCCCTCTGCCAGTTCTGACAAAATTATATCTAGCACAGCCCTAACCTCTCTCCTGTTTGCTTTCCTCCCTTGATATGATGCACTACAGTGCAGGATGAAGCATTACCTTGTCTAACATTTTTTTCATTGAATTACTGGAAGCTGTCTTGAGCATATCTCGAATGCAACTATACTACAAAAAAAATTCCAAAAGAAATGTTTGAATATAAACCATTTAATGAATTTACAATAAACTGTGGCTACAATTTGAAAACTAAATAATGAAAGAAAACAAGGGTATAATGAATGTAAGCATAATATCATTGATAGTCCAGAAATGCTGACTGTGTTTTATATGGATATTGGACACAGTTTAAAACTGTACATGTCATTAATTCTGTTGCACAATTGGCTGCACGGTAGTTTTCCCATTTCCTGATCCTACTGTTGTCCATAAACTAGCAAAATGCTTCATAGCTACATTCCATTGTATTTCTGAGGCAGCGCTGTAATAAATTGCGTTGAAGGAGAGTTACTTCATCGAGTGAAATGTTACATGTAAATCCTGGGGTGGGGGTTGGTGGGAGGTGAATGTCAATTGCAAGCAAATGATGCACTGGCCTCATTTAAATGTGCTCCACACAATTTGTTTCATTGGCAACACTCCAACATAGCTGAGAGTTCAGAATGAGAATGGAAAACCACAAAACATGCTTCTGATGTGTTGTTTTATTGTTTCAACATTCTCCTTGAAGATGTTCAAAAAATTATGAAGTAAGTGGGACTTGCAACAAGAAGTGGAAATTCAACAGAGAATCAAAGAAGAAATTGCAGCCAAAATCACGCAAGCTCTCAGGTCAAAAGGGCAAAGGATAACTATCACAATCTGGCATTCACAAGCAGAACAGGGAGAAGTTTACTGGCAAGCAAAAAAGCACCTGATTCACTCATGGTGCACCACTGCCAATAAGGCAGTTAGCCAAATAGAAAGGAATTAATGATCTCAATAAATTGGTTCCTGTGGTAGGAGTGTGGATGCTGGCTCAAGTGATAAAGTCCTATGTAACATGATGGTATGCATCAAACTGAGATACCCACAAAAAACAAATCAGTCTGAAATAATTATAGCTTACATGCAGAGAAACAGAAGTGGGCCATTGAACCTGTTCTGTTTTCATGTAGATCACAAATGATTTGTGTCTTAATTCCAGCCCCAGCTCAGTTGTTGGCACTCTTATTTTTAAGTCACAAGATTCTGGGTTCAGCTTGAATGTCAAGAGTTGAGCACACAAAGTAAAACCAACACTCCACATCAGAACCTGAGGGAACGCTGAAGATGCTATCCTTCAGATAAGACTTTAAACTGTTGCCTCATCTACCTACTCAGTTGGATGCAAGAGATTCCATGGCATACTTTGGAAGAACAGGGAATTTAAGCCTGTTACCTTGGCTAATATTGATCCCTCAATCAACATCATAAAATATCTTGTCATAATAATCATAATTTGGTGGAATCTTGCAGCATGCATATTAACTCCTGCATTTCCCACATTCTAACTACATTTCAAAAAACAAGGTGCATTGATCGTAAAGTTTTGAGACGTTCAGTGGTTGAAAAAGCATAACATAAAAGCAAATCTTTGTGATCCAGCTTTGTTCAAGTATCCTTTACAGAGGAAGCATTGAGTTATACAGTCATAGAGTTGTACAGGATGGAAAAAGACCATTCGACCCAAATTATCTATGCTGACCAAATATACAAAATTAATCTAGTTCCATTTGCCAGCACTTGGCCCATATCTCTTTAAATCCATCCAGACACCCTTTAAATGTTATAATTGTACCAGCCTCCATCACATCCTCAGGCAGATCCTTCCACCCACATGCCACCTTCTGCTTGAAAATGTTGCCTATTTTATATCTTTCCCTCTCACCTTAAACCTGTGCCCTCTAGTTTTGGACTCTCCTACCCAGGAAAAATACCTTTCACCCTAACCATGCCCCTCATGATTTTATAAATCTCTATAAGGTCACCCCTCAGCCTCTGACACTCCAGAGAAAATAGCCACAGCCTATTCAGCCTTTCTCTATTTAGCTCTAACCTTCTGACCCCAGCAACATTCTTGTAAATCCTTTTTGCATCTTTCATGTTTAACAACATCTTTCTTACTGCAGGTGGTAATTGGTGGACATATTTCAAGATTCTTATAGATTCTGGAACAGTTCCTATGGATTGCAGGGGGACAAATTTAATCCCAGTATTTAAAAAGTAAGTAGAGTCAAAACAGGGTATTATAGACCTTTTATCCTGACTTCATAGTAGGGAAAATTACAGAGTCTATTATAAAGATTTAATAACAGACTACATGGAAAACAATAACAAGTTTAAAAGAGTCAGAATGGATTTATGAAAGGGAAATCATGCTTGACAAATTTATTGGAATTTTTCAAAGATGTAACTAATAGAGTCAATGGAGAGAACTGGTGAATGTGGTTTTCTTGAATTTTTCAGAAGGCAATCGTTATGGCCCCACAGAAGAGATTAGCATATAAAATTAAGCCACAGGGGATGGGGAGAAGTATAATGACATAAATAAAGAACTGGTTGGCAGACAGGAAAAGAAGAGTAGGAATAAATGGATTATTTCCTGAGTGGTAGCCAGTGACCGGTGGGGTAAGGCAGGGATCAGTACTTGGTCCCCAGTTCTCACGCTATGTATTGCATCGAGGTCAGCCATGTGAACCTCAGAATATGACTTCTCTGATTAGGGCTGTTAAACTGGTCCCATCAGAGAGCCCTGGCTGACACAGAACAGCAGGTGTGTTAGAGGCTCTGTGCACTCTGCGATCTGGCTCTGATGGAGCTGGATCAATGTCAAGGACTCTTCATATGTAAATATAAGGTGACTTGGTGATTGGATACTGGCCTCTGGCGTTATTTTTCAGGAAGTAAATGTGCCATCTCCAAGTTTGCAGATGACACCAAGTTGGATGGGAGGGTGAACTGTGAAGAGGGTGTGACTTGGACAGTGAATAGGCAAATGCATAGCAGATGATTTGTAGTGTGGATAAATGCGAGGTTATTCAATTTAATAGTAAAAACAGGAGAGATTATTATCTAAATGATGATATTTTGGGAAACCAGGCAGTGGAAGGATATCAGTTGCTGAAACTAAGCATTTATGTACTGCAGGCAGCGAAGAAGGCAAATGGTATATTGGACGAGACAGAATAAATGCAAGAAAAATGCTCCTAATGACCAAGGTGCCCAGAACCAGGGGTTGCAATCTTAAGATATATGACAGGGCATTTTGAATTGAGATGAGGAGAAATGTCTTAACCCAGAGAGTGGTGAGCCTGTGCAATTCTCTGCCACAGAAAGTGGTTGAGGCCAACATATCAAATATTTTCAAGAGGGGGATAGATATAGATCATCGAGCTAAAGGGATACAGGTTTGGGAGTAAAAGCTGACAAAAAGGTCCTGAGTTGGATGATCAGTCATGATCATACTGAATGGTGGAGCAGGCTTGAAGATGCAAATAGCCTACTCCTGTCCCTATTTTTTAAGTAATCGGATTCATGTTCTTAATCATCTCTGCAAAAGCATTGGTTACATGTTACACTGAGAAAACTTTAATCTATGAATTCAGGAATGTCAACTATTATTAAAGTAATTTTATTCACACCTGCCCAACAGAAAGAAGCAGATAGAATGGTCAGATTTTGCAACATGCTATGTTCCCTCCAAAATGAAAAATGGTACATATATATGTCCCCAGAATAAAAATAGAATCCTTTACTTTTACTGATTTTTTTTGCTGCTAGATGCACCTAGTTTCATTACAACAGCTCCAACCAAGTGGTTCCTTTTCACTTTGGTGGATTTTCACCGTGACATACTGAACTCCATGTTTCACACCTTCTGTATCATGGCTTATCTCCACTTCATCTTACTTTGTTCTTGATATCAGGCTTAAACAAACTAAACTTTGTACTAGAAGTATATTTAAATACTAACTCATAACTGATGAGCAATCTGTTGTAGACAATAAGATTATTCGCTAAGAACAGAAACCTGTCTATCCAGTGTCAAAGAGAAACATAAAAGCTACTCCCAAGTTTGTTCCTAAAAAGTAACTTTTGAAATGAGCTCTTCACAATTTGTATACTTCTTTCTGCAGCTTTAATCAATGCTCAATGATATGTTGATATTGGAATGTTCCATGCCATTCTTATTCAGAAGTATTTCAACATTTTCTGACATAAACTGGGAGCCAATATCTGACACCAAACTGCTGGGAATCAACAAGATTGCAAATCAACTTCTCAGCATTTCACTAGTTTGTGATATTGGACAAATACCTCACATCCATTCACTTGCTATAGCTATCAACCAAATAAAAAGTGTTTTTTCCTATTCACTTCAAATAAATTCATTGCACTTATACCCAAGGTTTTCTTGAGATTGTGCAATTTAACTTTGGTTGGATCAGTTTTCATTCTGAGATTCATTTGAAATGTTTCATCATTTATCAGTATCAAACATACCTTCTTGCTGGTATTTTCATATGGACTGTCCTTGTCTTTTCTTGATGAAACCCTTCTATCAATCTCCCTAAATATCAGCAGAATAATGACTCTTAAACTCTGATAAGGTGACAACCTTGAACTCGACTCAATTCATTTTCTTATGTGAAACATTTCTGTAAATTCTAAGATTATTTAGGTCAGTATTCCTAATTTAATTGAACACTTTACTAAATGCCACATCATTGCTAGTTTCTTCACTAAAATCTCTTGTAGACACCGGATTTCATTTGTGCATGTAAAGTAATTCACAGGTAACCCAGTTGTGAGAAATGAATCAGCTCACATGAAAAATCTGGAAGGAACAATCATATTAGGATGACCTGCTAACTTCTGATATTTAACATTATATTGATAGGCCATTGAAATCAAATTAACTCTCTGGTGCTCGGATAGAACCCCAATCTTTGAGCCAAATATAATTTTTAGGCCGTGGTGGTCAGCTGACAAAGTGAACTGCCTACCAAACAATTATTTGCGCAACTTAGTTATGGCATCACTAGTCAGGATGTCTTTCACTTCAACTAAAGCACAATAACTGCTCTTCATCTTTTTCATTGCTAATCAATACTTAATGTTTATAACTGTGCATTTTTGCAAAATATCAGTGACACATTGTTCTTTATCTTGACTTCAGTCTTATGATGTCTAACTGTAACATTTGATCGTCCTTGCTCAAAGACTTTAAGCGTTCTTAGTGATTTCTCAATAGTAAACATATAGTTACCAACCCCTTTTGTAAATAATTTGGCCCTGCTTAACCATTATCTTCTTAAACCAATTTCTTCCCATCAGAGAAACTTTATTCCCCAGTGGTAACTAACAGGATGCATCATTTATATTCTACTTCAATACTAACTGCACTTAGCACTGGGATCCTGTTATTGGATTACATAAATAGTCAGCTTCACACTAATATGTGATGTAAAATTTCAATATGCTGTTTCTAAGTTAATGGATACAGCTTTATTAGTGATGAAATTAAATCATGAACTGGGGTTTCTTGGACATCATTGTTTAAAAAAAATACAAGCAGGCATCTGGTCCCATCTTGGTAGGGGAAAGATTCACTTTATTCATACATTTTATTCTATTTCAGCCATTTGTAAAACCTTTGTTCCAAATTACACTAGCCTTTTTGTTTTGGATTAAATAATTTCCATCACCCATAAACATGAGTAACTGCTATGTTTTCAACTATGCGTTGAGATGACTCACTTATGTATCTTAGCACAATGTGCATATTAATTTGCTTTCAAATTGCTCAACTTCACTCAAAATAACTCAATGAGTTCCAAAAAATGTGATACAATGTACCTCAATCCTTAATTTATCAAATGAAAAGTAGAAGAATATATTCCATCGCACCTTCAATGCTATCTTTTCTTGTGTAGGTAAATTCTAACTAACCTGTTCAGGGATGTTTTTGTACGTCGCTGGAGTGGATTGGATTGGAAGCCAAGTCACCTGATCTAAGGGTACAGTCACTAGCCCTTCACTCCAAGAGGTCCTATCTTTTCTGTTGTGCATTCCACTTGGTAACATTAATTTGTCGCCCACAGCTGACAGCCATTAATGAACTAACCTCATTTTCACCTCCACAACAGCAATGGCAGCACAGCATGCGATATTACAAAATGCTACAGTCCTGCAATATTCTACACTTGATAATAACTTAAGTTTAGATCCTCTTGTCCTGCTTTTCTTGCTTCTTCATTGTATGTTTAAATGCCTGTATATCTTTTGTGGACCATGATGACCAAAACTGAACAGAACTCTTCATGCTTGGTCCAATCATTATAAAGTTTCTGCAGAAACTTTTGTTCTTTTCCAACATCCACACTGCTAGATATTCAAGTTTTATTCAGCTTTAGTTATAAAATGTGACAAGGTGTTGCAAATAAAAATGAAAATAATTTTGAACAAAGCGTCAAATGATACAAATATAAAATTAATATTTTTAAACAGTTTTTCTTTTTATCAGGGATGACAGGGTAGATAGCTGTTAAATTTTAAATGTTAATTCATTTGCTGAATTCACAGAGAATGAAAAGAAAACCTTACCACATAAGCTCAAGTTCCTTTCTCTTCAAATGTCTACATTTTCCTCAGCCATTCTTCAAGAATCAGGTCAGTATTTTTCCTTCCCAGCCTTTCTGTGGTTTATACTGCTCTTAGAACCGGGTGGAATCTGGCATTAATTGCTCCAGGGATTTACTCTGATTTACTAGGGAAAAGCTGCACGTGGAGCATACTTCATATTGTCACTCCCCCTATCTAATTAAGATAATCAGAAAACTAAACTGTACTTTCAACAAAGTAGAAACTGTTGCAGGTAACAGAAAAGGAAAACCATACACAAAAGTAAAAGGAATTTTTCAGCAAGAAAAGAGAGGAAATTTATGTAAGAAGTGCAAAGCAATATTGAGATGATAAACAAACCCATTATTTTATGATAAATGGATTTATTATTCATGATACATTGTAAAACTAGCTTACGAATGGAAGTTATTGAAATGCACTGTTGTTTCAACTAGATGAGTTACTGCTGAATTTTGCTAATTACAGCAGAGTAGTTAACCAAACAAATACTTAAGTTATAAATGTTTCATGATATCCATGAAACCACATTATGCATTTGAAAGAAAATGTACAAGCTGAAAATCCTGCATTTTTCTCAGAGAATTTCTTGCATTACAATCTTATTATAAGATCTATTTCAGTTAACTCATTGCACTGCATAAACATTGATAATTCCTTAAAGAATATGGTTTATTTGCTTATTTTCCATATCTAAAACATTTTTTTTATTCCTCCAGCAATAAATACTGGGTCAATGCTTTCAGATTCATCAGGCAAAAGGAACAGACTGCGGCGGAGAATCAAGTTTTCTCCAGCCCACACAGCTATCACCTTCCAGTCAGGTTTGCGGGCAACCATCTTTAAATGCTTGAACTGTTCTGCTTGGCCATGACAAGATTTGCAATTCTTTCCGTTTATTTACACACCATCACCCCAACTAGACATCACATCAGAATGGCATGGTCACTAGTGACCTCAGGGTAGTCACTGCCTCTGTCGATCCAATTTCTCTTGCTCTACGACTAAACTGCAGTCATGCTATGCATGATGTAAGCACTCTGTCCATGCTACAATAAAATTAGCAGAAGCACGTCAGGCCCTATTTTTAATGTAACAATGATATACACTAAACAAAAAAGCAGTCTGTCTCCTTTTGAATATTTTTAAAAATTGCTTTATAAAAAATAATCTCTGACCCAGCACAGTAACATTTTATTAAAGAAGTGTGCAGCATAAACTAAGGCAATCCAAAGATCAAGCAGGTTTGGATGTTCAAGAACCTTATTTAATTCTGTAGAAGAACTAACGAATTCTAGTTAAATAAATTGTTCTCTCATAGTTTCCCTTTTATGCACCAAATTCTACACGCAGTCATTAATTATAAAGGAACCATTATCCCACCGTATTTTCATAGAATACAATCAGCTGTTATATATCAAAGAACTCCATAATTAAAATGGAAGGGCCACAATGACAATTAAAATTAGAACCTATAAGAGGAAGGAAAGTGCAGTTGTGTAATTATTCACCCTGATGCATCAATGTCAGCAGTGCCGGACATTCCAGTCACGTCTGTGGCAGATCAACCTAAAATCTTAGTCACCAATGTTTCCCCACCCCCACTCTACCAGTATTATCTACACCTAACCAAAAGCCTATGCAAGTATGATTTAATACCAAACCACAGTTTGCAAGTAATAGCGTACAAAGTGATATTTAAGTGGAGTTTTAAGAACACTGCTGATGGCTGTGGATGCCTTTTACTGTTAAATGCTTCTCTCTTTGAGTAGTGATTATGAGTCCTAGGTGAAGAGGTCTTATGTGCACGTCTGTCTGTAAGCCTCACTTCCAGCTGCCAATCTTTACTTCATTGTAAAGAAAAACTGCATTGCACCTTGTACTAATTCTTGTCTGCTGTCATCCCCCAAGCTTGATAACTGCAAAATCATTTTCACCTAACACTTTCTGCTTTTGCCTCTTAAACCCTGAGACCTACATACTCTGCAATGCACTTGCAACCTTAGCAGCAAACTCCCCAATAGCTACGCCCCCCAAGCCATTATAGACTCCTACTATATTATTTTTAACCCTTATATTAGTAAATAGCAACTGTAAAATGCAGCATTTTGTGCCAATGCCCATTTAATGCCATTCACTGTTCATAAAAATCATGAGAAGCCAATCGTTATAGTTGTAGAATTTACCAGCTTTTCTGTAACAACTTTCTTAAACTGAAACCTGCGAGGAATCTAGGTTTCCGAGGCCTCCTGCAATAAAAATGGAGCCACGGTCATTTTTTCAGTTTGCATTACACAAACACAGTCATGCATGATGCTTTCAAATTCTTATTATATATCTGGTCAGAGGTCGAATGTCAGAATCCACTGTTAATTTCACGGGGTTAGGGAAAAGTAAATTCAAAGGGAATACAGATCACTTAGCACAGTAAAGCAGCTCTCCTGAAGTTTGGTTTTACATTTGTTAACCATATCCTTGAGCTCATGAACCATTGAGACCAGTGTGACATCATGATCCCTGGTATAATAGTTTGACATGCCGCAGTGGAACTGTGATTCAGTCTCGCTGCTGTACGTGCCAGCACTAGACTGCCTCTAAGCCACTGAAGCACTTAAAATCTACAAACCTGACATGAACAAAGAACAGTGGCATTTTGATTTTTTTAATATTCGAGATATACAACGAACAGTTGGTATTTCTCTCACCTTGAGTTTGATTTTGAAGAGGAAGCAAAAATAAAGTGATGCTTAATTTGGTTCAGGGTCTTAAGCAGCAGAAATATTCTAGGCGTTTAACAAAAATAAATCAATAAATTCAGAAAGACTACATTAACTGAATCCATTCTTGCATCTTGCAAGTATTAATTTCCACTCATGTAAATAGTGTAAATGATAAAGCTACAATGTATGCTAGTAAATTTAAACATGGTGTGATTATTTCCCAACTTCTCAGTACTCTCTGTATAATTACTGTTTTGCATGTAGAACGTTTAATGGACTGTTAGAAATAATGATCCGTACAAAGGAGTTTACCTCTCACTAAATTAATGGCCCCAATCACAGGTACTTGTAAGATTTTAATAATACTTATTAGGGAATTTATAAAATGTACATCTTGGTTTTAAAATGTGATGTCCGTGTAGCATTCCAAATGCAGGCTATGATCATCAACTCGAGCTCAAGGATATTGCTATGCAAATTAGAATTTTAGCCTAAATTTATATTCTGCATTTACAAATTATGAATTATCCATCCTGCTCTAGTTTTACCGATCTCACTGATACTGTAAAATGCCATTTTACCATTTTTACTGGTTTGCTTATGTGGTTTCATCAAGCCCTGTGGTCATATACACAGACTTTGCTGTGTGGCCATTTAGACCCAATCAGTTGCGAACTAAATGTAGCATTACCATCTACCACTGAAATTGCTTTTGGCTTTTAAACTGCACAGACTAGTGTGTAGTTAATCTTAGATAATTTGCTCACAAAGGTAAATGAGCCAGAACGACTGTCTTTTTGTACCATAATACTTTACAAAACACTTTTTTGCCCTGCCCAAAAGGAAGAATAAATTCATACAATTTAAATATATCCTGTAGACTACAGTTGTAAGCTTTCTCTTTCTAATTTGATTAAAAGAAAGGGAAAATAGAGGGCAAGCTATTTCTATGCGCATTACATCACAGCCTGCCATTTCCTAATTGGTGCCATAAATTTACATATGGATCCTACTTTGATGTTGAAACAACCCTTAATCCACCTACTTCTGATGTCTGCTGTTTAAATTCTTGTTGGTGTCACATGACTTGCCCCTATTAATGCAAATATGACAAATGTTGTTTGGGATCTCTGACAAAGAATGCAATGTAATTAGCCTTTAGCTGGCTGGGCTGGTAAGCATTTTAGTCGTAGATTGTGCAGTAAAACATACCGACCTACACTGGCAGAGTCCAGCACATCCTTTGTAGTCTTTAGTCTGAGTGAAGTCAGATACTTGAAATAAGAAATCACAAAGAAGCTGCACGTTGTTTACCTTGGTTTTTAAGCTTGGTATCCGAAACAGATTCTGACTTTCTGTAAAGGTGTAGAATGGGTAAGTTGACAGTAAAATGACAAGTTGACAATGCAGCATGTAACATTTACATTACACAATTGCCAGGCAATATCTATCAACAACAAGAGGCAATCAAAACATCTGCCCAGATGTTTCAATGGCATTAACATTGTTGCATCTCCCACAGTCAACAACTTGGGGTTGCCATTCACCAGGAACTGAATTTTCCAGCATATAGTTACAGGGACTTCAAGAGCAAGTTAGAGATTAAGAATTCTGTGGAAAGTAATTCCCACTTGTCTCTTCAAAGTAGATTCACTACCTACAAGGCAAAAGACAGGAGTGAGATCAAATACTGTCCACTTGGCTGAATGTGTTCAGCTCCAACAATACTCAAGAAGCTCAGCACAGTCCAGCATAAAGCATCTTGCTACACTGACATTCCATCCATCATTTTAAAATTCATTCCTTTCACCACAAAGCACAGTGGCAGCAGTTTGGACTATCTATAAGATGCACTGCAGTAACTCACCCATATTCCTTCAACAGAATCTTCCAAACCCGCAACCACTTTCACCCAGAAGGACAGGACAGCGTATTCATGGGAACACCACCACCTGCAAGCTCTCCTCCAAGCCACATCATTAATTAGAACTCTTTCATGGTTCTTCCTCTGTCTCTGGAACAAAATTCTGGAAGTCCCTTCTTAACATTGTGGATGTCCCTACACCAGAAGGAAAGCAGTGATTCAAGAAAGCAGCTCACTGTCACCTTTTCCAGGGCAATTAGGGATGGCAATAAATGCTGACTATGTCACGGATGTCCAACCTTCATGAACAAAGAAAACAAAACTGATTTTTAAACATCAATGATTTATTTGCAGAGGTTTATTTTTCATGAAGTCTATTTTCACTTTCCTGACATGAACATAGTGGGCGGCACGGTGGCACAGTGGTTAGCACTGCTGCCTCACAGCGCCAGGGACCTGGGTTCAATTCCCACCTCAGGCGACTGACTGTGTGGAGTTTGCACGTTCTCCCTGTGTCTGCGTGGGTTTCCTCCGGGTGCTCCGGTTTCCTCCCACAGTCCAAAGATGTGCGGCTGAGGTGAATTGGCCATGCTAAATTGCCCGTAGTGTTAGGTAAGGGGTATATGTAGGGGTATGGGTGGGTTGCGCTTCAGCGGGTCGGTGTGGACTTGTTGGGCCGAAGGGCCTGTTTCCACACTGTAAGTAATCTAATCATTCTGTGCAGCACAGTTGTGTTTTATTATCTATGTCCAGGATACCATCAGAGTATCATCCAGTTATTTTATGTACTCTTAAATTTTAATCCCTTAACTGTACAGTCTCTTTTCCTACCAAACCATTCTCTCTCCACATGTTACTCTTATCACTGTTCCTTGCTAACTAGATGTCCATTTCTCTCTGACTATTTTCCACTTGCTCATGGCTGTGACTTACCAGTGACCAAATTTTCATGTTACCATCAAATCTCAGTCTAAGAATTGGCTGAATATTATAGTATCCAGCTCCTCAAGCCAACATCAATTCATCCAGATTTTATAAAATTAATTTGCCCAAAATGTGGTCATTACCTATTTTTCTCAGCCATTTTCGCCAAATCTAAAAGTAAACAATGAAAAATAATAATTTTCAAATATCCATATCAGAATGTATAGTCCATGATCTTACAGGGGCTTATGATTACGTCAAAGTGGTTTACACTCAGTAAATCACATCTAATAGATTATTCTTAGTATATAAAAACCCTAACAGTGACTTATGTTTTGTTTTACCCCCATTAACTTATGCAAGTCAGTTTTCATTTACAGGGGAAATCCAATTCCATTGTAGAGTGATGTACATGTATTTATATGTGCATGAATGACATTTTCACTACTGAGTATAAAGATCGGTTGAATGGAAAATGTATTTTATTCTGTGGATTTACATGCCGTGGGGAGAATCTGAAGTACATTTTTGTGCTTTTATATTGAAGTGAAACCAGTGGGTAGAAAAGCAAATGTATAATTCAGATTTAGTCAGCATTAAGAAATGCCACAACATTTATGCAGCATACTTCAATCCAAATCCACATCTAATCAATACTAATCCGTCTATTGGGAAAAAGTTGTTTAACATGCTATTACATAGTAACATTAAAGGAACCGTGTTCACTAGCAAAAATAGATCTTCTTAGACTGAAGATGAAAATTCTACATTATGGGTGAAAATGCAGAATAAGACAATGGCCATGGAGTCTCTGTTTTTGTAGTTATGATTTTATCTTTACAATTTACAGATAGGTATGTCACTGTGTCTTTCTGACTATTCTAGATATTTATTGTTACAAAATTTATGACAGATTCCATTAGCATTCCGATGTAAAATCATGATACCATCAACTTATCACTTTATTTAATTTATCATCCACTTCTATTCAGCATGTTTTCTGTGGTAAAGTATTCCATTTAGTGGCAGAATATATTTAAAAAATTCAAATCAAACATGTACACCTTGTTGATTACATTTCCAGCAGATAACGTACAAACATTAGCTTTCTGCAAAGCACCAAAATTATTTTCAGTCCAGAATCAAACAGTAATGATGAACTACTCTTTCAAATTTAAATGAATAGTCTGAAGAGATCTCAAATTCAGCACAGTAGATAGCATTAGTATGTCCCTCACTACTAAGTACTGTATAACAGCAGCTTCTAGACTTGTGAGCCAAAGGACAAGCAATCATTTAAAACTCTGCAGGTTAATTGCATAAAAAGAACACATCTTTCTTATGAAGCAAACCTGTGGTTCAAGTTCAGCTTTTTGAGACCATCACTCTGCATGTCACACAGTAAGAACCAGAGACCTTTCCAGAAACCTTTCGACTCAGGAACAAAAACTTTCACAACAATGCTGCAGTCTTTTCCTGCTTATATAAACATATAGGAAGATTATCTTTAAAAACAAAACTGTAATTAGAATATACATACTTAGCTGTTCCATAAATACAGCACTTTAAAAGGATGTGAGTAATTTGATGTACCAAATGATTTAGAATGCTTCAATGGCAGTGTATTCTCGAAATTTAAATTATGAAAACTGATATTTGCCATCTTTTTCTTGCCATTACAGACTGTGCTTCACATTTCTTCTGTGAATAAATTGCCACTTATTCCCATGAAATTCACAGTTGACACAGAGCCTTTTGCATAAAAGCATGAAAAAATGTGGCCTAATATCTTCAATATTCATCTGTTAAGTGGACATTTGCATTGGTTTAGAACAAGGAAAGAGGCGCAACTCTCCCACAGTGACAGCTGTTCAAAGAGATGACATCTGACAGCTGTGACAGTGCTGAAGGGAAACTCAGACAACTCGCAGCATCCATGATCCAATTACAGCACACATCCCCCTGACAGACCCAACAGCTTGACTCCAGCAATTGGAAGGACAGTATTGATCTCTTGTCAAAGACCAGTTGCCTGCCTGCAATCGTGTGCTAGTGAACTTTTAAAAGCCACAACACCCCTTCAAATGAAGGGGCAGTCAGGGCTATAGTACTCAGGTACAAAGAGAAGTGCAAAGGGTATCTACTAAACACTCCAAAGATGAACAAATCATAACATTATGACAGCCTGATCACTCATCTGTAGCCCAGCTGATGTTGCAAGCTACAAGCTGTACTAATGGGTTGATGGGAAATACTGCTACAGTACTCTTTTGGATAAACTGGCTGATCCTATTTGATGAAAAGGCCATTGCAATTAGTGGAACCTACTTGGTACTGTCTGGTGACAGGAGACCATTTGATATAATGGCAGCTGCCAATAATTCTATATTGCAAAGAAAAGACAATTAGGCCTAGATTCCCTGTACTGCCAGCCCCAGCACTCCAGACCTTTGCTCTTTCTGGAACTATGAGTATTGTAGGGTCAATGGGTAACAGTCCCTTGGAAACAAACAGCCACGAACAGGGGTTAATCGTTCCACTCAAACCAGAAAGTGCTTGGGTTAGAACAAGGTGAGAAATGGCCATCAGCAGCTTCTGAAAAGAAAGTGAAAACTCTAATTGAGGTTTATGAACACTGGCACAAAGTAAAAATATGACATCTTGGAAAAAGATATTTATGAAGCAATCATTTATTATCGTACCATTGGTAGTATTGTGCATATATGTAAAATACAACCAAATGTTTCCCTTATTCATCATACAATAAAAATAAGATTATTGCCCGGAATAAAATGTTGAGAAAAAAGATGATTTTGGGAAAAAAAGGACAATATATAATCACCCACAAGCAATACTTTTGTTCACTAATGGATTAGCTTAGTTATTCGGATCAGATAAACAATCTGTAGATTTTTGTAGTTTGTTTTGGAGTTTGATACAGGAATTTTTGTATGTTATTTCAAAAGTGGGACTGGGCATTTTATTCAATCATTCTAATAAAAAGCTTAACATATAACTGAAAATCCAGTTGAAGAAAAGCCACACCTTGCTGTCTACTCCCCTTACTAAATATAAATATGTAGAAAAATATATATCTTATCCACACCTTTTGCAAGGTGGCATGGGGTTGATAATTAGACAGCATGCAGCATGTTTATTCAAGAAATAAGCGAAACATAAATTAAGCAACCACAGAAGTTGGATAACAAGCTGAGTCGTTAATTTGAAATGCTGGCTCAATCACAGCTATTGAGTGAATGGGGGACGTATCTTCAAAGACCTGTACAGAGAATTGACCATTGGGTTAATACTTTATCTTGTGTCTTCTTGCAATACTGCTGCTTGTGCATTGAAATCCAAGTTAGAGCATTTCTGAATTGTGGCATTTG
Organism: Hemiscyllium ocellatum; assembly: GCF_020745735.1. NCBI lineage: Eukaryota > Metazoa > Chordata > Chondrichthyes > Orectolobiformes > Hemiscylliidae > Hemiscyllium > Hemiscyllium ocellatum. Next base: position 57,081,180 of record NC_083407.1, on the reverse strand, counting down.
CACTTACACAGACCATGAGACTGTTTGCCCCTTATCTCAAAGTAAATCTCTTCTACCTTTGATGTCATGTAACACTTCTTTATTTAATTCTGTTCTATTTATCAGATCTTTACCCATTCATTTAACATATGTGGGATATTCTCGGAAATACATCCAGGAAAGATAGTTAGGTGGAACTGAGAAATAAGAAAGGGATAGTTGCCTTATTGGGATTGTACTATAGACCCCCTAATAGTTAGAGGGAAATTGAGAAACAAATTTGTAAGGAGATCTTGGTTATCCATAAGAATAATAGGGTGGTTATGGTAGGGGTTTTTAACTTTCCAAACATAGACTGAGACTGACATAGTGCTAAGGATTTAGATGGAGAGGAGTGTGTACAAGACAGTTTTCTGATTCAGTATGTGGATGTACCTGCTAGAGAAGGTGCAAAACCTTGCTGCCTGGCCTGCTGTGCTTTGACCAGCAACACATTTGCAGCAAGGTGCAAAACCTGGTCTACTCTTGGGAAGTAAGGCAGGGCAGGTGACTGAGGTGTCAGTGGGAGAGCACTTTGGGGCCAACAACCATAATTCTATTAGTTTTAAAATAGTGGTGGAAAAGGATAGACCAGATCTAAAAGTTGAAGTTCTAATTTGGAGGAAGGCCAACATTGACGGCAATAGGCAAGAACTTTCAAAAGCTGATTGGGCTCAGATGTTCGCAGGTAAAGGGATGGCTGGAAAATAGGAAGCCTACAGAAATGAAATAACAAAAGTCCAAAAAAAGTATATTCCTGTTACAGTGAAAGGAAATGCTGGTAGGTGTAGGGAACGCTGGATGACTAAAGAAATTGAGGTTTTGGTTAAGAAAAAGAAGGAAGCATATGTCACTATAAACAGGATAGATCGAGTAAATCTTCAGAAGAATATAAAGGCAGCAGGAATATACTTAAAAAAGAAATCAGGACGGCAAAAGGGAGACATGAGATAGCTTTGGCAAATAGAGTTAAGGAGAATCCAAAGGGTTTTTACAAACACATTAAGGATAAAAGAGTAGCTAGGGAAAGAATAGGACCCCTCAAAGATCAGCAAGGCGGCCTAAATGTGGAGCCGCAGAAAATGAGGGAGATAGTAAATGAGTATTTTGCATCAGTATTTACTGTGGAAAAGGATATGGAAGTTATAGACTGTAGGGAAATAGATGGTGACATCTTGAAAAATGTCCAGTTTACAGAGGAGGAGGTACCTGATGTCTTGAAATGCATAAAAATGGACAAGTCCCCAGGATCTGATCGGATGTACCCTAGAACTCTGTGGGAAGCTAGGGAAGTGACTGCTCGACCTCTTACTGAGATATTTGTATCATTGATAGTCACAGGTAAGGTGCCAGAAGACTGGAGGTTGGCTAATGTGGTGCCACTGTTTAAGAAAGGTGGTATGGACAAGCCTGGAATCTAAAGACCAGAGAGCTTGACGTCAGTGGTGGGCAAATAATTGGAGGGAATCCTGAGGGACAGGATGTACATGTATTTGGAAAGGCAAGGACTGATTAAGGATAGTCAACATTCCTTTATGCGTGGAAAATCATGTCTCACAAACTTGATTGAGTTTTTTGAAGAAAAAACAGAGAGGATTGATGAGGGCGGAGGGGTGGGCGTGACCTATATGGACTTCTGTAAGGCATTCAACAAGGTCCCCATGGGAGACTGGTTAGCAAGGTTAGATCTCATGGAATACAGGGAGAACTAGCCATTTGGATACAGAACTGGCTCAAAGGTAGAAGATAGAGGGTGGTGGTGGAGGGTTGTTTTTCAGACTGGAGGCCTGTGACCAGTGGAGTGCCACAAGGATTAGTGCTGGATCCACTACTTTTCATCATTTATATGAATGATTTGGATGTGAGCATGAGAGGTATAGTTAGTCAGTTTGCAGATGACACCAAAATTGGAGGTGTAGTGGACAGTGAAGAAGGTTACCTCAGATTACAACAGGATCTTGACCAGATGGGCCAATGGGCTGAGAAGTGGCAGATGGAGCTTAATTCAGATAAATGTGATGTGCTGCATTTTGGGAAAGCAAATCTTAGCAGGATTTATACTCTTAATAGTAAGGTCCTAGGGAGTGTTGCTGAACAAAGAGACCTTGGAGTGCAGGTTCATAGCTCCTTGAAAGTGGATTCGCAGGTAGATAGAATAGTGAAGAAGGTGTTTGGTATGCTTTCCTTTATTGGTCAGAGTATTGAGTACAAGAGTTGGAGATCATGTTGCAGCTGTACAGGACATTGGTTAGGCCCCTGTTGGAATATTGCTTGCAATTCTGGTCTCCTTCCTATCGGAAAGATGTTATGAAACTTGAAAGGGTTCAGAAAAGATTTACAAGGATGATACCAGGGTTGGAGGATTTGAGCTAGCGGGAGCGATTGAATAGGCTGGGGCTGTTTTCCCTGGAGTGAGGGGTGACCTTATAGAGGTTTATAAAATCTTGAGGGGCATGGATATGATAAATAGACAATTTTTTTTCCTGGGGTGGAGGAGTCCAGAACTAGAGGGCATAGGTTTAGGGTGAGAGGGGAAAGATATTAAAGAGACCTAAGGGACAACTTTTTCACACAGAGGGTGGTACATGTATGGAATGAGCTGCCAGAGGAAGTGGTGGAGGCTAGTACAATTGCAACATTTAAAAAGCATCTGGATGGGTATATGAATTGGAAGGGTTTGGAGGGATATGGGCAACATGCTGGCAGGTGGGACTAGATTGGTTTGGGATATCTGGTCGGCATGGATGGGTTGGACTGAAGGGTCTGTCTCCATGCTGTACATCTCTATGACTCTATGTCCTTACAGCCACTTCACAAGTCAATTTCCTATCTATCTTTGTGTCTTTTGTATCTTGCTGCTCTTTGATGTTATACTTGTTGAAATACTGCCTTGATGTGAAGGGGAGTCATTCTTATGTCAACACTGAAATTCTACGTTTTCTTCCATGTTTAGGGTAGTGAGACCTGAATGTTCCACTTGAACCAAAACTGAGCATCAAGTGATCGGGTGCTTCACTGTCACTCGATAGTACTGTTGATAGCTGTCCATCACTTTGCTGATGACAGACAGCAGACTGACAGGGCAGTATGTGGATGGATTGGAGAGTCCTCTTTTTATTAGGCAGGAGATATTTAGACAATTTTCCATTTTTTTTCTGGTGGATACCAGCATTAACGTTATACTGAAACAGCTTGGCCAGAGACATGGCTAGCTTTGGAATGCAACATTTTACGACCACAAACAGGATTTTGTCTGGGTGCACAGCCAGTCATGTCATCAAGCATTTGCATTTTACCATTTTTTTCTTTTTTTTAATAGTTTTTTTTCCTTTCCTTATATTATTTTCCCTCAATGTTTCACTTTTCAAATGCTAAATTCATCTTTACACTCATCCATGATTTCTCTTAACTTTTCACAAACTTATTCATCTGCTACAGCTATTTACAATTTCAGTGGAAAGCACTGGCTGTCCTATTTTAGATATGAGTTCATATTTTAAGAATGATCATGTTGGGGAACTCTATCTATTACAAGAACCACTAATGCCAGTTTGCAGCCTGTGGGTGTTACATTGAGAGAGTACTTTACTGAAGATCAAATCTTCAGTCAGAATCTATTAACATTCTCCTTCAATTCCTTGTAGCTGAGGTTTCCCAATATAGCAAGCTGAAGAAAGCTTGATCGTCAATTTGATGATTCTTCAGGTGATCTGAATACATGAAAAGGCCTTCACCAGCAATGTGACAAATTATACTTTGCTGCTCAGTTTATAACAATATCTGTGCAACAGCTGTAATGGCGAGACAATTACTAAACTATATCCTGTAAGTGAAATGTTGCTTCATAACTGCTGTAGCTGAGCAATGAACAGAAACCACATTTGATAGACATGCCACTGCCCATTTAATCTTCACAAAGTGCGGCTGCAAGAAGGAAGCAGCATTGCACCTCCACAGGCCTTCGAAATCACATCCAAAGTTGACCGAGAAAATGTCTATAAATACCTTCAATTCAGCCAGGACTGTTACAGGGAGAAGAGTACTGCCTTGAAATGACCTTAATAAAAAAGTTATCCTAATGGTAAAGAGACTTAAAATCTTTTATTAAAATATGAATTGAATACTTTGGAAAAGATTGGACAGCAATAAGCAGTTTTTAAAACACTTGTTAAACATTAACTTACCATGAAAAATCTGTGTCAGAACAAAATGCGCATAGGAAGAGAAGTTTCCACCCACTGCAGTTGAAAACATCTGTGTGCTCTTGATTGAGATGGAGGTGAGGCATCAGCAGCTTCTGTAGAAGCAGAGTCAAGAGTGCCACAGGAGGTCAATACGTCGTCAAGGAAATAGGGAGCATGGGTACTGAGTATGAATGTCGTGAGACCCGAAGACATAGGTGTAGAAATTGGGCCATTCAGCCCACCGGGTCGGCTCCACCATTTGATCATGACAGAGGTTCACCTGTCTCTCCTCCAACATATTCCTGATGAAGGGCTTTTGCCTGAAATGTTGATTTTCCTGCTCCACGGATGCTGCCTGACTAGCTGTGCTTTTCCAGCACCACTCTGATCTAAACTCTGGTTTCCAGCATCTACAGTCCTCACTTTTGCCTCTCCTCCAATCTAGTTTACTGCATCTGGTGCTCTCGATGTGGTCTTCGCCACATTGGGAAGAACATAGGGAATGGGTTATCCAAACATCTCAGCTGCGCCGCCCAGATCTCCCTGTCACTGCCAATTTTAATTCCCCTTCCCACTCCCTTTCTGATATGACCATCCTTGGCCTCTTCCATTGCTACAATGAACCAGACCGCAAATTGGAGGGACAACACCTAATTTTCTGCCTGGGCAGCCTACAGCCCGGAAAACACAACATTGACTTTTCCAATTTCAAATAACCTCCCTTCCCATCCTCCCACTCCCTTCTCAGCCCCTTCCCCTCCTTTGCACTCCTTCCTGCCACCAACTGCATTCATTACTCCCATTGGCCAACCAGGTCATACCTTCCACTTGTTTTCACCTATCCCCACCTCACCACCCTGTCCTGTCACCACCTATGTCTGCATCTCCCCCTATACCTACCCCCACTCCAGAAGAAGGGTTTACACCCAAAACATTGATTTCGCCACCTCCCGATGCTGCCTAGCTTTCTGTGTTCTTCCAGCCTCCTGTCAGTCTACTTTGGATTCTAGCACCTGCAGTAATTTTTGTCTCTCTCCCACCATTTGATCATGGCTGATAGGCTTTTCCAACTCTATTTTCCTGCTTTCTTCCCATAATCGATAAGATCAACGTGACTGCTATGATTGAACCAGTGCCTCGAATTATTGAGGATTTAACTTAACTTATACTTATTATTAGAAATATAAATTTGATATTTTAAGAATACATTTAGCTAAAAATTGTATTGTTTAAAATTTAGGGTTCAAGGTTACAATTCACAATCCTTCTGCAACCTATCAAACAACTAATCTTTGACAAGCATCTATGTGTACTGTTATGGACCAGGCCAGACCTCCTCAAAACATTTCAAGAAGGCAGCCCAGGACCTAATTTTTCTAGTTGTTTTAAGCAGGTGTGAAGTAGATATTCCAGGAGTGATGCAGCTGGCCCAACCACTCAGTTTTAAACAAAACAGAATTTATTTACACATTAACAAATGAAAACCAAATTTAGAATAACATAAATATTTGAAAACCCAACCAACATGAAAATGCAACTTAATGATACTGTTCCAAATATTTTCAACATCCCCATAACATCTCCTTGACACAAAAAAGGTAAAATCAAACAGGTTCTTACAGGAGAGATGTCAGAGAGAAAGGAGGAGCATGGAGCTATTTCTTTGCCCAGAAGCCCAACATAGACTCCTTGCTAAAAAGACAGACTAAACCAAAACCAAAACCATAAGAAACCTGAACTGGGAGAACTGGCACTCCCCTTTCACTGCACAAGTATTTAAAAACTACTTCAAAGCTTCTTCAAGTAGATCAACCCAGATATATCAGAACCTCTGCCGCCACAACTCCTCTGAAAATAAACAAGAACAACATAACTTTGTTAAAGAAGCAGCATCATCACAGTAGTAAATAGTTCCTCTTAATCAGGAGGAAGCAGGTAGCAAAATGGCCTTCTTGATGCAGATTGTGTGAGGAAGAAAGGACAGTCCCAACATTTCAGTGTCTGGATACTAATCTGACATCAGAATTAGGAAAAGTGAGTGTTTTATTACTTACTCTGGTAAGTTGCATATTTTCAACAAGTTATTCGATGTTCTGTGTTTTATGTTCTATGTTTACAGTATGGAATAGGTAGAATCCAATTTGAGAAATTAAAATAAAGTACTATGGATATTAGAAATCTGAAATAAAAACAGAACATTCTGGAAATATTTCAAAACTGAAGAATTGTCCTCTACACCTCAGCTTTTAAGGTGCAGATTTATTCTGCGACTCTTACTTGTTCTGAGATGCTTTCTGACATTTACAATGTTGAGTAAGTTCACTTGGGTTCATCATGTTTTCAGATTGTCACATGCTGCTTATCACACGTTATAACCCAAAAGATCAAAATTCAGATCAATTCAGATCTTCACCAGTGATTATCATATTGTATGGTAAATCAGGAGTAAATCTTCAGATCACCACCATGGCCCTCCATATCATGAGGTGAGGTGAAATAAATATTGTACATGTTGCTACAAATTCCTTCTAGGTATACGTTTCTCCAGGGGCCTACAGGGTCTAGTGTGAATGAAGATTGCCACCTGTGAACTACAGGAGTCACTTATAACGTACTGCATTGTTGCAACTATTTATATGTTATAGCAATGCGCCTCTAGAAGACTTTGGGATTTCCTTTGGTGTTAGTTACTATTATTTCTCTATAGACCCTCTTTGCTACTGGTATTTGCTTTTTTTCATCCTTTCTGAACCTTTTACTTTCTGCTTGGTTCTCAACTATTTGCAAACTGATACATGTCATTAGCAAACTTTTCTTCTTTATCTTAATTCCAATTTCTTTTATCATCCAGAGAGTTTAAGAAAATTAAACTATACAGTGTCCAAAATATTTCCGCTTTGAAGGTAGCCCATTGTTCAGCTGCCAACCTTGCCAACCGCATTTCCTGCCAACCTTGGTTTCAGACTATTTCACTCAACCCTGTTCTTGGCCCATTGAAGTTCACTCTCTGCCAGTTGATTATTCTTAATCTGGATCAACTAATGTCTCCCAATGTTTTCACAATCATTCTAAATCTTTCCTTGCAGATTTGTTCATCTTTATCCTTTTCATTAGCTTTGTGATTTATACATTGCACTGAACAGTGCAAATGAAACCTTCTTATTCTTTAGCTCCAGTCAAAACAATTCTGCCCTTGAACTCGCAGAAGTACCCTCTTTCTCCAATGCTGTAATAATCACCATTATCAAAGACACCACCCATTTCCCTCTTTATCCTTTCTCATCTTTTCTCAACACCCAATGACCAGGAATGTTTAAAACCCAGACCTGCCCTTCCTTGAGCCAGGTTTCCTATATTGCCATGAAGTCAGAAATCACACCACACCATAACTTCACCTGACAAAGGAGCAGTGCCCCAAAAACTTGTGATTTCAAATAAGGCTGTGAACTGTAACCCAGTATTGTGTGACTTCTGACATCGTACATCCAGTCCAATGCCTGTACCTCCACATCATGGCTTATTGCCATGAGTTATGATGCAGCAATGTTCACTTCAAGATACAAGTTCCCTAGAAGTTCCACAAGTAATTGGATGCTTTTGCCCAGCATTTGCCTCTTTTCACTGTGATTGGTATGACTAAGTTATATGCTTCATGTCCAAGGGGTAAAGTAGGGAGATAAGCATTTGAATAAATGAGTTGGGTAGGAATATGGGGAAAATCAAAGGTAATGTCCTTGCCATGAAGGGTAAGGCAGAAAACAACATGAAGATTTGGGAGTGACCTGAACTGAGAAGCTGAGCAAATGAAATACTTGCTGGTGTGATATCCCTGCTTCCACCATCATCTGAATCATAAGTATGTAATTGGAATGGAAGGTGATTGCAACAATACACAGAGTGAGTGGATAAAGTATTTCTTTCTTTCTCAGAGGGATTTTTGTGCGATGTAAGGCCTTTCAAAGGACAATAGCATTGAACAGTCACTCACATTTGACTCGTGAAAATCATCCGTTTTCATATCGTTCTATACATGGACCTCATGAATGGAACTATTGTGTCGATTAAAAATCTTGTCCACAAATAATCTTCACCACATCATTCAATATTGTGCATTAATCTTACCACTGGTTGTGACAATAAGCAATGACATGTAAGTTGTACTGATCCACCTTAGTAATAAAAATCGCAATCACCTTCCAAGATTTCATAGCCTGTACAAGGTTCAGGTGCTGCTCGTCTCACACCTGAGTATAGAATGTGCACACCATTTTTGTACATACAAAACTACTTTTCTTAAGTAATTCAGTGGGTTGCGAGGTTCTTAATGTTACTGCCACCACATACATACTGAAAGGTTTGAGCAACATATGTCTAAATCAGAATGATAATGTGTAAAGTCCACGTGGAGGCTGTCCCCCTTGTCAGAGTCTCTATATATCTGTACTTGAGGACACTATTGAAATGTTATTTGTGTGTGCTGTAGCTGCTGAATGATCACAGCACAGAGGAACTGCATTATTTTTGACATTGCTCATTTAAAGTAATTGCAGCCATTCCCTGTGGATCCACACACAGAGGCTATGGTTAGTTCTATGTCTGTTGCACTAAGAGCTGCTTTACAATTGGATAAGGAACACCTGCATCTGGAAGCTCAGGACCAACATCAACTTCCAATGGATGTGGAGACACCGCCTACTGTGAAGCTTCAAGCCACATGTGTCATCATAATGCAACCGAAATACAGAAGAGCAACAGTTGATTATCTTTCATGGAGTGCTATGCAGACAGTGAGAGGCACTGGCAAATACTGTACTCAGAGGTGATGATCAGAATGCTGTGCCATGCTGTCCATCATATTCACCTTCTGCTGAGCCAATGAGGGGCCTTAGGAAGTTCCTTCAAGAATAGATATCCATACAAATCATTGTTGGCTTTCATCCCAGTACTGTCAGACAGAAAATGATGCCGAATTCTTGGATTGTTTTCTTTGAACAACTGAAAGATGCATTCAGTCGATGCATGATGAGGATCTGTGACAGCTGTAGTATTGTGCTGAGTAAGGAGCATGAGAATGTTCCTCAGACATATCGGCACGTTTAACATCCACAGCACTGTCCACAGCAATCCAGGCAAGACGTTTTTGTGAACCTTGTTGAATGGAACTAAGTTATGTTAAGTAATCTCCCACTGACTGTAAATGTTCTGATGCTATTGAGCAATCATTTGCCCATCAATCTCAGCTGCAATTGCAGTTTAACTGTTGGCTCTTTCTGTGCAGTTAATTTTGGTTGATTAAAGTTAAGATTACTTTTATCGTTAACTTTACTACATACCTCATTCAATTCTGACAAGGTTTCATCCTATTATTGATACTACAGAAAAGATGGCTAACATTTCAGCAATTTTAGAACATCATTGGCAATAAGGATGGCTACCTCTCTACCTTCATTCTTGTAGCTGCACGAAAATAACAATTGCTCTCAGAGCTGATTAAAAAATGAATGTAAATTTACAAATTTAGAAGGCAAAAGTGAGGACTGCAGATGCTGGAAACTAGAGTTTAGATCAGAGTGGTACTGGAAAAGCACAGCAGGTCTGGCAGCATCTGAGGAGCAGGAAAATCAATGTTTCGGGCAAATACTCTTCATCAGGAGCAGAGGCAGGAAGCCTCCAGGGTGGAGAGATAAAATGATAAAACTTTATTTGGGAGTTTCACTCATATCATCCGTGTGCCCTCATGAGGTTTTCCTTCTTCTTTCTGTCCCACTACAAATTAGTAGGTGGATTCTGAAACAGGCTTCAAAGCTTTGGCATGCTAAGAATACATTCACTGTGGTGGCAATAGGAGAGCAGTGAAGCATTTGCCAATGAAACTTCGCCGGTTGCCAAGACATGGACACATCACCACACGAGTAGTCACAATTCTCTCCCACTAAGATAATGATTCTCTCCCTGTATCGGGTGAAGAGTCTGCTGTTGTCACCCCACCACGATCCTGGTTCTTGCTTCCTCATTGTAGGATGATTTCTCTTGCGATGAGACAAAGTGAGGGATTGGGTGAGATGAAAGTGGTTGGCATAGGTGTTAGGGTTGGTGCAGGTGGAGGAAATGTGGTGAAATATCCTGAGTGAGTAAGCAGGTGGCACAGAGAGTGTGCAGGGTTAACTGTCTGGTATGTTGGTGGGATAGGTAAGAGTGAGTTTGGAAGATGTTGCATGCAATAGTGAGATTAGTAAATCATGAACATTGGTGGGAGAAAATGAGGCATTTACACTTGCAAAGTGTAAAGAGTCATTAATTTTTTCCTGTATTGCTGGGTGTGCTTCCAGACCATAGATGTTGTACTAACCTTTGTGGCAACTTTAGACAAGCTGGTAAAGTTTGGTATGGTGGTCTGCTGTGACTGTGCTGAGGAAAATGAATGGCCCTGTTCCCACCACCTTGTCTGCCAGGGCCTCCTGTCAGCAAATGGGGTGCCAGCCTGGCTCTACTGGCCACCTCTGAGGCATTTTTTCCTGAAACTGCAACTGTGCAGGCCAGATACTGACTGACAACAATTGGCCTGATGCATTAGTGAGGTTTTGATTTGATGTTGACAGTGGGTATCCCAGATGGCCTAGACAATAGTGAGCAATTCCACCACTGGTGGGCACAGGATAAGTGAGAGTGACACCATAGGTACAGGGTGGATGCATAGTAAGGTAAATAGTGCAAAATTGTATAAGAAAACTCACCAATGCTCACAAAGAAATGCTGTCCATGAAGCTCCCCAGGAGGTTGGTACTTAGTCAATATTCTGTCCAGGGATTTTCTGGACAAATATTTGGCTAACAAGTTGACTATTATATAACTTAGATGTAATGTAACTAGCTCTTAAGTATTATGTAATAAACCTATTCTGTTAAATAAAACTGTACCTTTGTGTTGCTGAAGGGTTTGTGTGGATTTGCTTCCGACTGGGCATCAGTAACAAAAAAAAGGATTAAACCACAGCAGATGATTCAGGTGCAAAAGACTTACAGCACTGTGGATTGCTATGGTAGCAGCTGCTGGGCATCACTCTCTCATACAACACGTAGCCAGTGGTATTCTTAAGAATCAATCTTGAATTCTACACAAGCCACAGAGATCCGTGGAGAAAGAAAAAAAAATCCAGTCAGAAAGCCAAGTGTACAACATTAAATGTTCAGCTGCTTAAAGAACAGCCAGCTTCTGTGAATGCATCGATCAACAGTTAAAAAAAGCTACAGAACTTTTAACAGCATTAAGCTAGCTTGTAGAAGACTCAAGGCAACAAGAAATTGTGTAAAACATGGATAAAACTTGTTAGACTACCGAGAACCTTCCCAAACCTGCAATCAGTTATAAAATAAGTGGTCAATTTCAGCCACCCAAAGTTAGATCCCTTCGAGGGAACTTAGAAATTCTTACATTGAAAAACCAATACTAGGCGAAGAAGCAAACAGAGAGCTAAAAACATGCTATTTAGTAAATATGCATCATTTTGATCATTTAATATTGTCAGAAAAGCTGCAAACATAATCTTTGAGAAATAGGGCACTCATTAAGAATTATTTAATTGCTAGCATAATTTGACTAATTAGAGTGAAATAGTCAAATGTAAAAGAAGGTTGTATTATAAAGTACTATTTTGAAAGGCTAACAATTTATTGCTGTGCGACTGAAAATAATCTTATTGTTGCTAGAATTTTTTTAACTTTAAATTTCATGGAAAGGAAGTAGAAGGAGCACAAATTGCCTACATTGTTTAAAAGGGCATGAAACCCACAAAGGTGAAAGGTAAACATATACAAAGTAACCATCTTTTCCTCCAACTTGGAAAGGACAAAAATACAGAATTCCTTTCTTTTAAAGCACTTCAATAATTTTAAAATGCTTGCGAACTGTGGAGATGCCAAGCTTTACACAAAAAGATCAATGTACGAATTAAGAGCAGGAGTTGAAGAGCGTGGCACTGGAAATGCACAGCTGATCAGGCAGCATCCGAGGAGCAGGAAAGTCAATGCTTCGGGCATAAGCCCTTCATCAGGAATAAGAGCAAGAGTAGGCAATTCAGCCCCAATTCAGCTCTGCTATTTAATGCCATCATGGCTGATCTCATCTCGGCCTCAACTCCACTTTCCTGCCCATTGCCAAAAACCTATTTAACTCATAATTAATTTAAAAATCTGTTTATTTCCTCAAACTTGTTCAGTATCCCGATGTCCACCATATTGTGCATTTCACAGGTTCATTGTGTAATTCCTCTTCAACTCTGTCTTAAATCTGCCATCCCTTAGGCTAAAGCTATGACCTCTCTTTCCAGGTTGCCACAGGAGAGAAACATCTGCTCCATGTCTATGTTATCAAATCCCTTAAGCATCTTACATACCTCAATTAGATCTCCTCTCAATATGATCTCATGTGTTCCTGGAAATGCTCAATTGAATCAGAACATCCTTCAGTGATGTGTTTCCCAAATTTCTGTTTACTACAATCCTTTGCTGTTTTTCACTGTAGCTTCTGGTACTTGCATTGTGAAAAGTATTGGGTCAAGATGTTAACTTGCACATCCTACACCTTCCATTTTCACTGCATGGGACATTCTGCTCAGTGTATTTATCTCACTTGTACCTAAACTCATGGCTATACCTTGTATCTTTATTATGAAGCGACAATCTTAGCAATGCATGAGTCAATGTTTTTTTTAATGTCAACTCCTCTTCAGCGGTTTGTTATCAGTTTCTATGTCAAATATTCTGAAAAATAGATAGGTCTGAAAATGCAGAATTCTTAAAAATTAAAGCTAATGCTTCCTGTTTGAGCAGTTGGAAGGTGCTGCTGATGGAGCAAATTGAAACAAATGCAACTTGATTGCCATTTTGTAGTATTCATACTCCCAGAACCTTCTGTGAACCATCTGTCTCCAGAGAAGTTGCTTTCTTGGGCTGTAAAGTTGCAAGTTTAATGCATCTAATTGTGACTGTTTGTTTCAGTGCTACAGAAAAGTGGTACTGCTCCTTTGCCATAGAAAAGGCTGGATTTTGAGCGAAACTGGCGATGTGGGCTGACAAGAAATTGAAGAGGTAAAAACCCTCCTGCGAATCCTCTTGCAAGGACGCCTGCCTTGAAGAAGTTTTCCTCCTCCCTCTACAAGAATCTCAGTGAGTTTCTCTCTCACTGCAACTCCCAGGTACTCTACGCTACATTCTCCCCACCCCCACCCCCTCTCGTTTATCTCTCCACTCTGCAGTCACCCTGTCTCAATCCTGATGAAGGGCTTTTGCCTGAAACGTTGATTTTCCTGCTCCTCGGATGCTGCCTGACCTGCTGTGCTTTTCCACCACCACTCTAATCTAGACCCAAGAAATTGAAGAGACTTAAACATCTTTGAAGATCATTCTTGTTTTGAGGTATTGTTGCTGATTTTACTTCAATCAGAATGCAGTCAGGATACACTGCAATAGAGAACAAATAAGTTGATCTGTGACATATTGATGTGACATTTCTGACTTTTGCATACCAGTCCTACGTTGTGCCTCCTGTGATTTTAATCATGTTATTACATTGTTCTTCCTATGACAGTACTGTCATCAGCAATACACATACATTTAATACAGCAGATGAAATTTAATCTATATGAGCTTGATTGAATTCCAAACTAAAACATAACCCAAATCTTTCAAGAAAGAATCATTTGATCGGAGTATGGAATATCGTGAGCTTTTGTAACACCTGTGCAAGATAAACCCACCAAATAACCATGCTTGGTATCAAACTTCAAGAAGAACTTTACACAGTAAACTTTGATATTTAGTTCTTTTGAAGTGGGTCTTTTGTAAGAGCATTGTTTCAAAGTTGCATTTGAATCGAGACATAACTCAAAGATCCATTCTTCTTTAAGACACACATTATTGACCCACACCCCCAATCCATGTACTCCTGAACTCTTAAATATTGCAGCTCACTTAATTTTGTCCTGCTCAATTCTCAATTTAAGAGGATGCTGGACATGCATTGTCAGTAAATGTGATAAACTCCAGAGGTTGTAATGTTGCTAAACAGAGTGAAAAAACATATTTCAAAATCAGAAATTTCTGGAGAAAGTCAATAGGTGTGGCAGCTCTGCAGGGAAAACAGAGTTAATGCTTCAAGTGCAGTGACCCATCTTCACTTCAGTTCTGAAGTAGGGTCACTGGACTGGAAATATTCAATCCGCTTTCTCTCCACAGATCCTGCCAGACCTACTGAGTCTCTCTTGTGATTTCTGTTTTCGTTTCAGATTTCAAGCATCTGCAGATCTTTGTTTTATTTTAGCACCAAAAGTATTTGTTCGGAATCTTATTCCAACACACATATCAGCAAATCCATTGCCACTGACTATTTGCTCCCCATTTAAATTTTAAACAAGGCAGTTCCACTCAGATATGAACTAGCAAATGGCTGTTAACTATTTTGTTGAATTGAAACAGAAACACTGTGTGGGCATGGCTTTTTTTGTCTCCAAAGAACAGGGCTCTGTGTATTATTATATGTACCTCCCAATCCACACAGGTCTGCCAGACTATGAGCTGAAATGACAGTCCTAAATTGGTTGTCAGCATAATTCCTCTCACATTTAGATTATCCAGCAAATGGTGTCCAATTGTACAATCACATTTAATGTTAGTGTGGTAAGTTTTGCTAAGCACTAGCTGGTAGAGTCAGTACCTTGTTTCTTGCGAACAGATGAAGGGGCATCCTATTCGATATGATCCACGATTCTGGACTGTACAAATGACATAACTGGCATTTCACTGGCCCTAACATTCATGTACCACATTGCTTGTTTGTGTGACAGGCAGGATAGCAGCATCCTGTTTGCAACAAACCCAATTCATGTTACTTCTGCAGTGCAACAGTATGGATCAACTACACCACCACCTGATGCTCAAACCTTTGAGATACCTTTCCTAGGTAATTGGAGGTATACTCGGCATTTTTCCTTACCAAGAGAAACCATATTAGGGCTTCCGTGTATTTACACAAATGATTAATTATTCCTTATATAAACCAACACATGTTCTCACCCAATTATCTTCAATTAAAATATAACCATTACCTGTTCCTCATTCCACTGGACCTCAGGGATTCTTGCCAGACCCTACTAGACAAAACAAATAAGTGTGCCTTCTTCAGGTATAGCTTCTTTGAAACTATACGTTATCAAAAATTCTGGATATCTTGAAACAAAAACAGAAATTGCTGGAGAGATCCAGAAGGTCCGACATTTTATTTTCTCTTGATATTTTGACCCTAAGTCATGAATTGAAGCAATTGGCACAGGTTCTGACCTTTATTTGTTTTCTGGTATGTGACTGATTTCATAGATTGTGACTAGGGTTAGGTCACAACATCGTTGTTGAACCTGCAGTCACCTTTTCTGCAGTGTTTCAGCATAGAAAATCTATGATGACCAAGCATGTTAATTGTACTTCCATGCCAGCAATATGCAATTATATACTGAAAGTATTACACTTGTATGTGCCACCATTGTTTCCCATGACAATGGATACATGAATTTTTAGAAATCACATGGGTAATATATTGGCATTTGCTCCTTGTCAGTTTTAGCCAATAATAATCCTTTGCAAACACTTTGCTTGGTGTGATAATATTAATATTTTCCTCAAGATTTACCACGTAAAATGTGTTCATCACTTTTTTTTTGTCCAGCAAAATGTCAAATTCTTGCTGTGCTAAGTGCGGCACGGTGGCTCAGTGGTTAGCACTGCTGCCTCACAGTGCCAGGTACCGGGTTCAGTTCCTGCTTCGGGCAACTGTCTATGTGGAGTTTGCACATTCTCCCCGTGTCTGTGTGGGTTTCCTCCGGGTGGTCTGGTTTCCTCCCACAGTCCAAAGATGTGCAGGTTAGGTAAATTGGCCATGCTAAATTGCCCGTAGTGTTAGGTGGATTAGTCAGAGGTAAATATAGAGGTGTGGGTTTCTCTTTGGAGGGTCAGTGTGAACTTGTTGGGCCAAAGATTCTATTTCCACACTGTAGGTAATCTAGGTCTAGGTAATTGAAGATCAAGTAATTCAAGTTTTGATTCAATTATAAGGAAAATTGGTGAGAGCCTATCTGGACTACTGTGCAGAGCTCTGGCCTGAGGAAGGATATGTTTGCCATGGAGGGAATGCAGAAGAGGTTCATCAGATTCATTCCTGGGATAGTGGGACCCTCCTGCGAGGAGAGATTAAGGAAATTAGAACTGTGCTCTCTGGACTTTGGAAGAGTAAGAGGTGTTCTCTTGGACACTTATAACACACTTCAAGGAACAAACAGAGTAGATGCAGAGGGGATGTTTCCCCTGGTTCTGAGATCCAAAGCCAGGGGCACGTAGGCTCAAAATAAAAGGCAAGCCATTTAAGACTGAGGTGGGGAATTTGGTGAATCTTTGGAAGTCTCTACCCAAGAGGGCTGTAGATGTTCAGCCATTTAGTAAATGTGTGATATATGTAAGTGAAATGCAGAGAGGTGGGATCAGAAATATTAACTCTATTGGATTCTCCTAGAAAACTGCTGAGCAGAAATTCTGTTCAGTTCCAGGGCATCCAGGCGCAGTACAGTCTCCCTTCACCTCCCTCTCCCCAGCCCCTCCCTAACCCTACCATGACCAATGGCAGCTATCAGCAAATGATCGGGTTAAGAGAGGAATATGCAGCCTGATGGGAATTTTGATACCTCTGATTTCCCATGAACACTTGGGAATATGTGCCAATGTTTCAGACGTATTTTTTGCTCAGATGCATTCATTAAAATGGTTGGAGTTATTTAAAGGGAAATGTTAATTGAAAGTTTTTGGAGACTATTGATCATACTTGGCAGGTTTTCCTCTCCATTTTGCCTTGCCATTAGAAAGCGCCCAATTTGAAAAGAATTCTGAGATTGGAATGAAAACTCTGCAGTCAGATTTTCAATTGGGATTCCTGCTGGAAATATCCATATATTGGAGGAAAAGCAGGAGCATTAGTTGTAATGAAAGCCATCACAGTTTATTTTAAGATTGTGGATTCCCGTGGATTATTGGTGATATTAATTAGAACCATGTAGTTTCCCATCCCCATGTGTAAAAGCCTGTTCTAATATAAACTTTAAACCATCAAGTCAGAGATTTCTAGTTTCTAATGATATCAGTGGATATTGGGATACTGCAGAAATATGGCATTGATGGGGATGATCCACATGATCTAGAATAGCAGAGGAAACTCAAAGTACTGAAATGACTCCTGCTGCACTTTTATTCTAATATCATCCACGTGAAATGTAACTAACTATTCATTGCAATAAACCTATTCTGTTACAAAATTGAGATTCTCCCCCTTACTTTGTGTGGGTGTCCTTCTCCATCTGGTATCGGCAACTTATATGGATACCCATAAGAAAGATTGGTAGTAATGGACCTATCCGAGGTATCAGCTCAAGTGGACACAACCACAAAATATACCACACTAACAGCAGTGAGGTTTTTGTCATATTTGCTAATACCCAGCAGCTATCTGAACCCTCTGGTCTCCAGGTGAGATATATCTAAGGCATTCAATTGACAAAATGTAAAAGCATCAATTGTGGCAGGCCTTTGAATTTATGAATTCATGCGTGAGAAGCTTTGTTTACAAGTAAATGAGCAGCACATTTCAAAAATTAAGTGACGGGTGGGTGGTGGTTTAAAGTTTATATTAGAACAGGCTTTTACACATGGGGATGGAAAATTACATGGTTCTAATTAATATCACCAATAATCCACGGGAATCCACAATCTTAAAATAAACTGTGATGGCTTTCATTACAACTAATGCTCCTGCTTTTCCTCCAATATATGGATATTTCCAGCCGGAATCCTGATTACTAATCTGACAGTGGAATTTTCATCCCAGTCTCAGAATTCTTTTCAAATTGAGCGCTTTATAATGGCAAGGCAAAATGGAGAGGAAAACCTGCCAAGTATGACCAATATTCTCCAAAAATGTTCAATAAACATTTCCCTTTAAAAAACTCCAACCATTTTGATGAATGCATCTGAGCAAAAAATACATCTGAAACATTGGCACATATTCCCAAGTGTTCATGGGAAAGCAGAGGTATCAAAATTCCCATCAGGCTGCATACTCTTCTCTTACCAGATCATTTGCTGGCAGCCTCCATTGGTCAGTGGTGGGGCTGGGGAGAGGGAGGTGAAGGGAGAGCACACTGCGCCAGGATGCCCTGGAACTGAACAGAATATCAGTTCTCTAGGAGTATCCAGGAGATTTAAAGTTTCTGATCCCACTCCTCTGCCCCTCTGCATTTCATTTACACATGTTATAATCCAGAAATTTAAAAGCCTTTTCCTTTAGATGACAAGAGGAAGGCAGGATGAGGCACCAAGTATGGCACAAGCCTGTTTAATGTGTACACTCCATGTGAGACTGAGGTCTTAGTCAATACTGCTCTGTTAGCCTCTTAATACAATAACACCAGTCACATTTCAATGAGTGCAAATGCCTTTTCTCTCATAGGATTTGATGACACACCAGAAAATTATGGAATCTAAACATAACAGTCTTATAACCCCCAAATTAAAAGCTGTTTAGCATTTTTCCTTCGAAAAAGTTGCATGGATAACTGATGTGACAATGGTACAACCCTTCATTGTTAACTAACTGTTATGGTACACTCATTAATGACAATAGATCACAAAGCAACAGAACACATTCACATCCGTTCTTCACATTTCCTTAATTGTTTACAACACTCTTTGCTGCAACAACAGCTAAATGTCAATGCACTTATGAAACTGTCAGATCAGCGATGAACTTAGTTTTCTACTGTTCTTCTCTGTTCTCCCTGCTGATTGATCATGTTCTATTCCCTGAATTAATAATCTGGAAGAGTGAGTACGCTAAGAGGCTATAAACTTATTATAATACATGAAATCATTTTTAAAAACAGAAACGATATGTTACAATTTTGTTTAACTGTGATTAAATGGGAAGACTTTGCTATTTCTCAATGATTTTGGTTTTTATACATTGAGCATCTTTCACATAGGCATTCCACGTATGAAATTCATATAAATTAAGATCCGACAAAATTTTGCAGTTGTGAAATTTATAACATAATTAGTTTTCACTCATCTAAGAATTACAGATCTTGAATGCAATGCAAACAAATCACATCTTCCACATGACCTTGCAAACTTTGGTGAACAACCTATTAGTGTTTCCGTGTTACAAATTTAAATAAAATATTATAACTGCAGTGTCAGTTCCCACTTAAAATAAATGGCCTTTGAGTGTTGATTTCCTCCAGCAAACCCAGAGGGGAAGTCAAAGTTCCTGTCTAACTAAAGTACACAACAAATGCTCTTTCTGTCAGAGATGCTTGCTTTCATCAGCTCCATAACAGAAGTTCAAACATATCATGGAGAATGAATCTGGCAGGTCTGACAGAGAGCTTTGGCATGTCATGTGATCCAATAAAAGCTAAATTAATATCACTACATGTCATCACAAGGAAGCTAGGGTTCATATTAACCCTTAAACAATCCAACACTGCATATTTTCTGTCAACTAATTTGCTTATTTTTATTAACAGAATAAAAGCTAATGAGCAAATACTTAGAATTTTGACCAAAAGTGATCATTTCTCAAGCCAGCAGATAAGAAAAACTCAAGCTTCAGATCATCTTCTTGTGCTATTTACTAACATTTTAAAGACACACTTGTCTACAAACAGTAAGAATTACTTTCAATATTATTTTCTCCACACTGCAAATCATGTCAATAATGCAGAAAATAACACACATCAGAATGATTATAGGGTACGAACCTTAACATAGAATATAAATGGCACCATTAATCTTAATAGTATCTATATATTTTTTAAAGTATAAATTAATAGAGTTCTATCAGAGTTTCCATTTGGTACTTATGCTGACTGGAGACTTGATGTACTCAAGTAGGCATCACTGGTGTGTAAGAGGATCACATAAATTGATTGCATGTAAAGGCAAGAAGAGCTCTCCATTTCTTTAGGTATGAACCTTCAACAATTTTCCCCTTAAAAAAATGTTAGCTTCCCTGGTGTAAGCCTGAGAAAACAGTTCAAGTAAGTGGTTTGCAATGGACATGCAAGTTGCAAACAGTCAAGATACAGGCCTTCCACTGAAACAGGTTATAGGTCGAATGCTAATTTAAGTTCAGAAATACATTTCCATAGATGCCAGAAATCTGAGATAAATGAAGCAAATGCAGAAAACACTCAATAGATCATACAGCATCTGGCAAAAGAAATAGTTTCAGTTTGATGACTTTGCATTGAAACTTGAAAACCTGAATATATGCACACTTTTATTTTATTCATTCACACAATATGGGCATCGCTGGCTCGGACAGCATTTATTGCCCATCCCTAATTACGCAAGGGCAATTAAGAGTCAACTACATTGCTGGGTTCTGGCACCACATTTCATCCAGACCAGATAAGGACAACAGTTTAACCAGATGGGTCTTGCCAACAATTGACAATAGTTTCACGATCATCATTAAATTTTTAACTCCAGATTTTTTTTTCCCTGGATTGATAGGATTTGAGGCTAGGTGTCCAGAATATTGCCTGGCACTCTAGATTAATAGTCAGGCATATTGAACACTTCAGTATTTAATTCATAAAGACCAATATCTTAATTTACAGCAACTAGGCTTTAGGAGGGAGAGTAATGACAGCTCAATGTTTTTGGTTGCAGGTTTTTTTAGATGAAAGAAAGAAGGAGAGTAAAAAAGGAGGGTGGCAATTTTGTCAAAACAAAACGTAACTGCAGCTATGAAGAGGGATGTAAGGAGGATCATGAAATGAGACCATATGAAATGAGCTAAGGGATAAAAAGAGATCACTCATACTGCTGGGAGTGTATTATAGATCCCCAAGCAGTTAGATGGAGAAAGAAAAGCAAATATGTCCACTTGGATCTGAGCAAGGCTTTTGATGAGATTCCACATGGCAGATTGTTTTAAAAAAAAGCCCATGGGATCCAGGAAACTGTAGCAAGCTGGGGATAAAATGAGCTCAGTGACAAGAAACAAAGGATAATTGTCGATTGGTCTTCCAGCAATTGGAAGGTTGTTTCCAAGGGATTCTACAGCACACAGAATTAGGTCCCTGCTTTTAATGATACATTTATTAAAGATTTGGATGTAAATGTAAGGGCATGATCAAAGAATTTACAGTAAGTTCAAAAAATGATTTAGTGGTCAATAGTGAGGATGATAGCTTCAGATTGCAAAAACATCGAAGGGTGGTAAGGACATGCCAGGGAACTATAGATAAGTGAGCCTGACATCGGTGGTGGGCAAGTTGTTGGAGGAAATCCTGAGGGACTGGAAGTACATGTATTTGGAAAGGCAAGGACTGATTAGGGATAATCAACATGGCTTTATGTGTGGGAAATCGTGTCTCACAAACATGATTGAATTTTTTGAAGAAGTAACAAAAAGCATTGATGAGGGCAGAGCAGTAGGTGTGATCTATCTTGACTTCAGTAAGGTGTTCGACAAGGTTCCCCATGGGAGACTGGTGAGCAAGGTTAGATCTCATGGAATACAGGGAGAACCAGCCATTTAGATACAAAACTGGCTCAAAGATAGAAGACAGAGGGTGGTGGTGGAGGGTTGGCTTTCAGATTGGAGGCCTGTGACCAGTGGAGTGCCACAAGGATCAGTGCTGGGTCCACTTTTCATCATTTATATAAATGATTTGGATGCGAGCATAAGAGGGATAGTTAGTAGGTTTGCTGATGACACCAAAATTGGAGGTGTAGTGGACAGCGAAGAAGGTTACCTCAGATTACAATGGGATCTTGATCAGATGGGCCAATGGGCTGAGAAGTGGCAGATGGAGCTAACTTAGATAAATGTGAAATGTTGCATTTTGGGAAAGCAAATCTTAGCAGGACTTATACACTTAATGGTAAGGTCCTACGGAGTGTTGCTGGACAAAGGGACCTTGGAGTGCAGGTTCATAGCTCCTTGAAAGTGGAGTCACAGGTAGATAGGATAGTGAAGAAGGCATTTGGTGTGCTTTCCTTCATTGGTCAGAGTATTGAGTACAGGAGTTGGGAGGTCATGTTGCGGCTATACAGGACATTGTTTAGGCCACTGTTGGAATATTGTGTGCAATTCTGGTCTCCTTCCTATCAGAAAGATGTTGTGAAACTTGAAAGGGTTCGGAAAAGATTTACAAGGATGTTGCCAGGATTGGAGGATCTGAGCTATAGGGAGAGGCTGAACAAGCTGGGCCTGTTTTCCCTGGAGCATCGGAGGCTTAGGCGTGACCTTGTAGAGGTTTACAAAATTATGAGGGGCATGGATAGGGTAATTAGGCAAAGTCTTTTCCCTGGGGTCGGGGAATCCAGAACTAGAGGCATAGGTTTAGAATGAGAGGGGAAAGATATAAAAGAGACCAATGGGGCAACCTTTTCATGCAGAGGGTGGTATGTGTATGGAATGAGCTGCCAGAGGAAGTGATGGATGCTGATACAATTGCAACATTTAAGAGTCATTTGGATGGGTATATGAATAGGAAGGGTTTGGAGGGATATCGTCCGGGTGCTGGCAGATGGGACTAGATTGTGTTGGGATATCTGGTCAGCATGGACAGGTTGGACCGAAGGATCTGTTTCCATGCTGTACATCTCAATGACTCTACGACTGGTCAAGTGGATAGTAAAGTGAATAGAATTCAACCTAGTGGGGTTTGAAGTGATGTATTTTGGCAAGTCAAACAAAGTAAATGAATGCACAATAAAAAATAGTTAGAGTTGAAGAGTAACTGAGGGATCTTGGCATAAATTTCCACAGATCTCTGAGGCATCAGGACATGTCATTAACGTAGCTAAGAAGACATAGAATCATTGAGATGTACAGCACAGCAACAGACCCTTCAGTCCAATTTGTCGATGCTGACCAGATATCCTAAATTAATCCAGCCCCATTTGCTAGCACTTGGCGCATATCCTTCTAAACCATTCCTATTCATATACCCATCCAGATGCCTTTTAAATGTTGTAATTGTACCAGCTTCCACCACGGCCTCTGGCAGCTCATTCCATATATGCACCACCCTCTGTGTGAAAAGGTTGCCCCTTAGGTCCCTTTTAAATCTTTCCCCTCTCACCATAAATCTATTCCCTCTAGTTCTGGACCCCCCCACCCCAAGGTAAAATACCTAGTTTATTTACCCTATCCATGCCCTTCATGATTTTATAAACCTCTATAAGGTCATTCCTCAGCCTCTGGCATAACAAGTAAAACAGCCCCGGCCCATTCATCTTGTCCCAGAAGCTCTAACCCTCCAACCTTGGCAATATCTTTGTAAGGCTTTTCTGAACCCTTTCAAGTTTCAAAACATCCTTCCTACAGGAGGGAGACCAGAATTGCACACAATATCCCAAAAGTAGCCAAACTAATATTCTGTACAACCACAACATGACCTCACAACTATACTCAACACTCTGACCAATAAAGGAAAGCATGCCAAATGCTTTTTTCACTATCCTATCTACCTGCAACTCTACTTTCAAGGAGCCATGAACCATTTTCTTTGTTCACTGTAAATGTGTAGTCAATTCATAATTTACATAATGTCCCCAACTGTCCAACTGAAAAATTATGAGTATTACACAAAACAGAAAAAATAGAGTTATTTTTATCTCAAATGGACTCTGACAAGTCTACTCAACTTTCCATATTATTCATATCTTGTTCTCAATCATTAGTTTGCATCGAACACTATTTTTCTCATCAAAAGAATGTACATTGACTCAGTTGTATAGTTAAAATTGATTATGCAGCATAAAGTTATTTTTGGCAACAGCAATGGCCATGAGTTTCAACTGCTACAAACTGTGAAATAAATTAAAGATAAGTGATTAATTGAGTTTTGAGTAACAAATAAATATGATCTGATTCACAAATAGAAATAAACATCATAGAAACACAGAAAATGAGAGCAGAAGTAAGCCATTTGCTCCTTCAAAACTTCTCTACCATTCAACGTGATCATTACTGATTCATTATCTTAATGCCATGCTGTATCTCTATCGTTTCATGTCCAGAAATCCAACTGTAAATGGTGGTAGACAATTAAACAACTCACTGGAGGAGGAGGCTCTACAAATATCCCCACCCTTAATGATGGAAGAGCCCAGCACATCAATGTAAAAGAAAAGGTTGATGCATTCGCAGCAATCTTCAGCAGAACGGCCAAGTGGATGATCCATCTTGGCTTCTTCCAGTGGTCCTCAGCTTCACCGATGCCGGTCTTCAGCCGATTCGATTCATTCCATGATACAAGAAACAATTGGAGGCACTGGATTCTGCACAGGCGACAGGCCCTGACAACATTCCAGCAATAATACTGAAAATTTGTGCTCTAGAACTTGCCACCACCCTAGCCAAGCTCTTCCATTACAGTTACAACACTGTCACCTACCCAGCAATGTGGAAAATTGCCCAGGAGCGTCCTGTACATAAAAAGCAGGACAAATCCAACCCAGCCAGTTACCACCCCATTGGTCTACTCTCAATCATCAGCAAAGTTAAGGAAGCTGTCATCAACAGTGCTATCAAGCCACACCTGGTCAGAAATAACCTGCTCAGTGATGCCAAGTTTTAGTTCCGCCAGGGGCACACAGCTCCTAATCTCATTACAGTCTTGGTCAAAACAGCTGAATTCCAGAGGTGAGGTGAGAATGACAGCCCTTGACATCAAGGTCGCATTTGACTGGATATGGCATCAAGGAGCCCTAGTAAAACTGGAATCACAGGTATCGGGGCAAACCCTTCACTGATTGGAGTCATACCTTATACATAAGAAGATGGTCATGGTTGTTGGAGGTTAGTCATAGAGTCATAGAGATGTACAGCATGGAAACAGACACATTGGTCCAACCCGTCCATGCCAACCAGATATCCCAAACCAATCTAGCCCCATCTGCCTGCACCCGACTCATATCTCTCCAAACCCTTCCTATTCATATACCCATCCAAATGCCTCTTAAATGTTGCAATTGTACCAGCCTCCACCACATCCTCTGGCAGCTCATTCCATACACGTACCGCCCTCTGCGTGAAAAAGTTGCCCATGAGGTCTCTTTTGTATCTTTCTCCTCGCACTCTAAACCTATGCCCTCTAGTTCTGGACTCCCCGACCCCAGGTAAAAGACTTTGTCTACTTCATCTCAGCTTGAGGACACCTTTGCAGGAATTCCTTAGGGTAGTGTCCAAGACACAACCAAGTTAGAAATGGGGATTTTCACTGATGATTGCACAATGTTCAGCACAGTTTGCAACTCCTCAGATACTGAAGCAGTATCACCACACCTTGATTCCCTCACTATCAATATCCTTGGGGTCACCATTGACCAGAAACACAACTCATCTCCTGACTTCCCAAAGCCTGCCCACCATCTGCAAGGTATAAGTCAGGAGTGTGATGGAATTCTCCTCACTTGCATGGACGAGTGCACCTCTGACATGTAAGATACTTTTCAATATCCAGGACAAAGCAGCCCACTTGATTAGCACCACAAGCATCCACTCATTCCACCACCAATGCTCAGTAGCAGCAGTGTGAACTATGTACAAGATGCACTGCAGAAATTCACCAAAGATCCTCAGAAAGCACTTTCCAAACCCACGACCACTTCTATCAAGAAGGATAAGGACAGCAGATGTATGGGAACACCGTCACCAGCAAGTTCCCCTCCAAGCCACTCACCATCCTGAGTTGGAAATAGATCACCATTCCTTCATCGTCATTGGGTCAAAATCCTGGAAATCCCCTCCTAAGGGCATTGTGGGTCAACATATAGCATGTGAACTACAGCACATCGTCATTTTCTCAAGGACAATTAGGGATGAGCAATAAATGCTGGCCAGCCAGCGATCCTTACTTCTCTGGAATGAATAAAAAAAGCTCTTTGTCAAATATACTCAATGACTTGGCCACTTGGCTTTACATGATATGAATTTCATGGGTTCACCACCATTTGCATAAGAAAATACCTCTTCATTTCAGTCCAGAATGCCTTATACCAAATCCTGCAACTGTGAAGCCTTGTTTTCGACCCTCTGGCTGGGGTAAACATTACTTCTGAATCCAGTCTCTCCAGCCCAGTCAGCATTTCTTACATTTCAATGAGATTCCCTCATTCTTCTAAACCCTTCTGATTATAGGCCTAGTCAACTGAATCTCTCCTGGTATGAAAATTCTGCCATTCCAGGAATCAGTCTACTGAACCTTAGATGTATTCCCATTTTGTTCTTAGGTACGGAGACCAATGCTACAGGAGTGGTTTAAGCAAGACCCTGGACAGCTGCAGCAACACACCTTTACTACTGTCCTCTTGCAACATACTGTTTACTTTCCTGGTACAGCGACCCATGTCATATGGGAAAACAAATTATTTTTTGCAAGCTCACAGTGAGACAAAGGCATTCCAGAAAAATAAAATCCACCGATATATATTCATATTACGAGCCCACATGTACTCCCACTATCCTGCAGACAAGAGTTAAAATATTGAAATGTATGGGTCATACTCTGCCCTTAGACATCAACCACAATTTGTAAGCTCAATAAGAAGTGGCTTTTATTCAATGTGCCAGTGGCATCTAGCAGCAAAACTTTAATACTGAACCAGATTATTTTATACAATTGGCAGGTTGTCTGATTGAAATAATGTTAAACTCTTTATGATATTTAAAATGTGATGTCATCTGAACACTGGACACTTGAGCACATGGATCAATCTAATGTTATTTGAACTTCATTTATAGCATGTTTCTGTGGAGCTAGGCATTTTGCATGTTGTAGTAAATGTATTCTAAAGTGAATTTCATTTAATGCAGGCTAAAATGGAACAAGAAAGGAATCTCAGCGGCTTTCTAATGTTATTAATCTGTGGATCATCTAATGAGGGTGGGCTTCATGTTTTCATCATTCTGCTCAAGCTGATTTAAACTATGATCTGACACTGCTGAGATGTTGTGACATCATAGAAGTGAGAATTCTTTTTTGGGTGTCCACAGTGTTTTAAATGGAGTAACCCAATTGTCCGTGGGATATCAACAGTGTGCTAATTATCATTAATAATTTGACAAAACGTTGCCACAGTGCATCATTGAAACTGCTGATATAGGAAGTATATCAGCTAAACAAATTGGCCCCACAAGAGGATAGTAATGAATGTTTTCTTCATAACAACACTCAGCCAATTAGCATGCACTTTTATGTTTATTTCAGTGTCTCTTTCTGATTTATCAATAACAGCTCTTTTTAACTCTTATGCTTCTGAAAAAGGAGTGCATAAAAACCATTCTGAATGTTGCATTTTGAACATTCCAATGCACCTAATAACTAGCATTAATTTTATTCACCAATAAAAGTAATTGAGATCTGCTTTGCCACTGCAGTGAATTGCATCTAAGCAACAGTAATAAGAAGAGCAGTATTTCTGTGAGGTATGGTCTACAGAACATTATAATCCATGCATGCTATAAGCTGAGCAACAGCATCTTCTTCTTGTAAAATATTCAACACACTTTATTCATTGGGTGTGAAATAAAATTCTCTGCAACTTGTTTAATAGCATTCAATTGTTTAATAGCATGTAAATCGTTGTGGCAAACAGAAGGGGCAGTATGCCAAAATTAGATTTTCCTTGTGTAATGGAGGTTCACCACTGATTTCACAGTGTCATCAGTTTATGCAGGTTGCAGCAGCATGATGGTCCTCATACTTTACAAAAATCAAGCACCAACAATACATTCAAAAGCACCTCACAGAAATATGAGAACTTGACACATTATCTGACAAGCAGCACTAGGCAGAACTGCTTTCGTCAATTATTATTCAGATGTACTAATATAACCTTAACAATATAATCTCAGTTTTATCTGGATACAGATAAATTCTTGTAGTGATTTACAAATATAACCCAAATTTGGAACCTCCTGGTCTGACCCATTTACACCTAACAACAAGTATGTTATCCACACACTACGGACATTCTTAATGTGGTTCACAGCAAATAATATTCTACACTATTATATGCAGCATAGCATTTTGCAACTTACAGTGACCACCTTCTTAATTTGTATTACAAGCCATACCATAACAATATTCTTTATATCTATGCATAAACTACAGCACAGAAGCAGTGCAGTGGCTCAGTGGTTAGCACTGCTGCCTCACATTGCCAGGGATCTGGGATTAATTCCAGCCTTGGGTTTCCTCTGACTGTCTAAAGTTGTGCAGCTGAGTGGATTGGACAAGCTAAATTGCTCATTGCATCCAGAGATGTGTAGTTAGATTGGTCCACCTTGAGAAATGTGGGGTCTGGGTGGGTTGCTCTTTGAAGAGTCAGTATGAGCTAGTTGGCCTGCTTCCACACTGTACTGATTCTATGGACAGTTCCATTTCAATGTAGACAAATTGCTCAAACACATTTTATCAAGGACTCAGACCTAAATGAAAATGCTCAGTCTACACATTGTAAAGGCAGTCCCCTGGTTGTGAACGGGTTCCTCAATCAATAATTGATTTGTATGCAAGGTTGAATACAATGCAGAACAATTTAAAGCAGTCATTCTAAAGTATCAGAAATGATTGTGTGTTGGGTCTTCAAAATTCATACAAAAGTGTATGGGATTGCATTGATAGGTATGAGTATTCATAGATTGGATTTTCGGCAATCAGGGACCCTCCTTTCTACTAGGGGAACCTCAGACAGTGTGCCATGGTCCAAAGTAGGTAAAACAGTAACCAAGTTTAAAAATCATTCCTTAGTTATTGTTTCATTTTCCCAGGAATCATTGTTACCAGAACAGTTAATGATTTCTATTTCTTCAACCACTGACTTCCTCACAATAAAGAAAAGTTGTTAAAATTGGATGAGAAGATGTCAAGGTCTTCTGCAATCGGGCAGTTCTCACCTTCCATGGGGAGGTGCATAGAAAAACTCCTTTGTTGTTTACACCATTCACAATATGTACCATGAGAAACAATATGCATCACTCATTAGAAAGCAATCCTTTTACTTGATCTCCTTTTTCCTGAAACTACAGGTTTTTTTTAAAAGTAATATATTTATCCATAATTCCAAAATGTACCTCATGGTCAACATGACCAGAACAAAAGTAAAACAACTTAATTATGCAAAATTGAATCAGATGACTTTGTCAGTGAATGTCTCAAGAGACCACAATGCTCTCTATGTGCAAGTGCTGGACGCATCCAGTATCAGAAGTCAGCTTATTGTGATAATTTTCAAGTGTTCCACACACAGATTGACTATTGTGCAGTGAGAATGCTGGGAATGCAGGGTGATCTGTCCAGACAATCAGAGGGTCTCATTGATTTACCTTCAGTTTCCACTGCAGGTTTCCCTGAAACATTGAATATTACAGTAAAGAGACAGACAGACAGACAAACAGAGACAGAGAGAGACAGAGGGAGAGAAGCAGGACTTGTCTTTTTGAGAATTCACTTCTGGAGGTATTGTGAAAGAAGACAAATCTTTTGGGATGTGACATTATTCAGAGAGAGGTTTGATTGAAAACGCCTTGTTGGAGGTGGCAAAGCAAATTGCTACAGGGCCCCATGTGATCAACAGCGTAAAAAATTTTATAGATGCTTAAAAATTGTCGGAGAAAGAACATCCACAGGATGTAACTAGAGATTGGCTAAGTGTCAATTTTAGTGAGTTCCATGGAGGGTTTCTCTTTGCGAGCCATAGCGAGATTACTCCTGCTATTCTCTGCAGCTTGCCTAATTAGCTTTGCGCCATGCGTCTACAATGCCCAGCTCATGAAATCTACCCTCTTGCCAAAGACAGAAATACTTGCCACAGTCAGGATCTCCTGGGAATCATGACACCGGGGCCACTTTTAATGCCCCAGGTCAAATATTGGCAGCTGGCACTTGCCTTCACAGTGTAGATAGTGGAAGGGAACTGAAAAGTATCCATAGGAGTAAAGCTGACACTTCATTGTAAATTCAAGTGCTCACTTATAAATATATTGCTACTTAAGATCCAAGCTGCACAGATTATCGTTTCTTTCACTCATCCCATCTTAGAACACTTTCTCCGAGAAAACTATTTTTTCTCCAGTACCCCGTGTAGCCCAACATCTTCTCATTGTCCAATGTGGGACGATGACATACTAGAAGCTGTTCAAACAGTGGACAATGTTTCAGCAACAGCCAAAGTGAAGAAAAAAATCAAAAGCTGCATTTGTTTCTGGGAAAAGACAAGGATTGCTTGCCATATGTGCAGCAACAAATTTGCAGTCAATCAAGGATCACTGGGCTGCTTTGTATCTATGCTCCATGTCAGGCAGGGGGGCTGCATAACAGAGTCATCAGCCATGGTCACAGAGGACAGGCCTGGTATCCCAGGGTTAGATTTTAGTAGAAATTGGCTAAATGTCATTTTCATGATGATTCATGAAGGGTTTCTCTTTGCACAGATTTTCTTGTGCTATTGAAAGAAATTTGCACCATTAACCAAGTCTTACTCATCCAATGCCAGTCTGATTCCCCCTCTCTCTGTAGGTGGGAGTACTTGCCATTGCCAGAAATTCCCTGAATTCTTTGTGCTGATGCTGCCCTCAGAAGGCCATTGTGCACCAATTCAAGTGCTGGCAGTCCAAAGCTGTGCTGCTTGGTTTGTGACGTTTACCCCAGCTTTAGCAGCTAATGGGAAAATAGCATCCACTTTGTGGTGATGCAGAGGAAGGCCTTCCTCATCTCCTGGAGGCCATAACACCAGACCCTGTCAGTCTGGTCTGGGATCTTTCAAGTCTCTGAATGACTTGGGCTATGGTGAGAAATTTCAGAAAATCAGGTGAGATATTGAGCTAGGTCCGTCTTTGTTCTGAGACCAAAACATTGCATTTTTCAACGGAATCCCAGTCATTGCAAATGATTCTTGTTAACTATGAAGGGTTTATTAACAGGGATTATTTCTGGTTATCACCATACTTCCCACCTCATTAATATGCAGGCTCCTATTCTTCCACCCATGTGATGAAAATTACTTGGCGATAATTCTCGATTCATTGTGGTCTCAATGACCAGAGGGACATGCAGACACGCCACTGAATGTCAATGATCTGCTCTACTTCAGCACAGTAAGTGCCATCATGTTCTCTCTTCTATCTCAAACCCATTATATCTGCACTATTGCACCACTTCCTGCCAAGGCTCAGGCTCTATAACTTTTACTTTCGCAAGTAATGTCCACCCTCATTCGATGGCGCTCATCTGATTCCCTTGGAATACTAACTCTGCATGACCTCATATTCTCGCACTCAGGACAGGTCACCACCTCTCCCCCATCTGCACCAGTACTAACAGCCACTTGCAATGCCCTCAATTCCTCCCTTTGTCTCATTCCAGGAGAAAATAGTTCATGGGAGTGCAGGAAGATCAAAGAGAGGTTGTGAGATGTCTCAAATTCAGTTATATTGAAGCATTGGTGATGTATTTTCAAGTTAAAATGGCAAGTGGTTTGGTAGAGAACTTTTGGGTGATGGTTTTCTCATGTATTTACTGCCCTTGTCCTTCTAGATGGTGGCAGTAGTGGGTCTGGCTGTCTGAGGAACATTGATGAATATTTGCCTTGCTGTTATTGAGTGCTGGAGGTAAAGGGAGTGAATGTTGGGGGATTTTGGGGGCAAAGCCTACTTTGTCCTGGATGATGTCAAGCTGCTTCAGGCTGCATTCATCCAGGCAACTGGGAAATGTTCAATCCCACTCCTTACTTGTATCTTAAACATTGTGGACATTGTACATTTGTTGAGTCAGGAAGTGAGTTATGCACTGTAGGGTTCTTCACCTCTGACTTGCTCTTGTAACCATAGTATTTATATGGCTAGTCCAGTTCAGTCTTTGGTTAAATGTTCGCAACCCTACCCTCAAGGATGTTGATCATGGGGGATTAAATAATGGTAACACCATTGCATTTCAAGTTGCAATGTTAGATTATTTCTTGCTGGAGATTGTCATTGTGTGGCATTTGGTGTAAATGTCACTTCCCACCTGTCAGTCAAAATCTGGGTATTGTCCAAGTCTTATTACATTTTGACTTGAACTGCTTCAGCATCTGCAGAGTCGTAAATGGTGCTGACCAATGTGTAATCATCAGCAAATATCCAACTCCTGATTTTATGGTGGAGAAAAGGTCATTGATGAAGCAGCGGAGATGGTTGGACCTAGGACATGCCCCTCAAAAAATCTATAATTCACTTATGTTATCTACTCTGCATCTCAGCATGCTGATTCCAATCCCCAGAATTGATGTTCCCAATTTCCCTACTACAGCAGTGGCCCCTAATAATCACCCCTTGCCTTACATTGACCTGGCAGCTAGGAATGACTATGGTCAATACCCACTCAACTTAAATGGACAGCCCTGACTGATGAGTGACCGGACCTCTGACTAATCTCTCTACAGTTCCTCAGTTGACTTACCACAACTCCCTGGAATAGTTGCACTGAACCTGCCCACTTCCCAGACTATTTCTTATGTAGACTACACCGACATTGACTACTGCAAGATGTTTTATGAAAATTTTGCAGACAAATATTACAGATACGAATGGAAGATAAAGGAAAAGTGAAACAATGTTATGAGTTGTAGGTGAGAATTCTACTACTTGCTTAACATGATAACATGATAAATAAAATGTAATTATGATCCAAAGTATTTGGTTCTCCTAGTTGAATTGTTTTCCATCATTGCTGCTCAATTTCTGTGGCTCCATTCTAACAAAGTTTACAATGCTTTTCTGCCCATAATCTTCATGACCTTCCCAAAGCATTTCCCTCCTTCACTGCACATTATGTCGCATATTTTGATACTGTAATTGTTGAAGCAGAAGCTTTAATTCTTGTCCCATTTCTGCTAGACACAGCAGACTTCTTCAACAGAAACAAATGTGACACTGAGACAGGCAGCCATGAGAAACCTTCTCAACCTCACTGTCACAGTGAACATAAACAATCTTTTCCTTGCAGTGATGCAATGAATATGGGCAATCATTTCACCAGACTGTAACAATGAATATAGGCAATCCTTTCCCGAGAGTGTCACAAAGAACATAGACAATATTTTCTTCATGCTGTCAGAATGAATGTAGACAATCTTCTTCCCAGACTGTCATAATCATTGTACAAGCCTTGCTCCAATACCTTAATACTAAGCCACACACACTAGTGAAAATGCAAACAGGTTCTGAAGTATTACAGCAAAAGGACTCTTCCATTGAGCCCCCCATCAATTGCACCCAGGATTAAAGATTCAAGATGCATGTTGTAAGTGTAGTACTTCTAATAGTGCTTGGTACTTCAGCTTCTGTAAGCACTAGGCCAAAAACAAGTCCCATTCATTTTTAATCCGGCAGTTTTAAAATAAGATTATTAACATTAACAGCAGATATTGTTAAGAAAAGATTTTATAACAAACTTGCTTTCAAGATATGTTCACATTTGTGTTTTGTATGATAAGAAATTTATCAAACGCCATTAAAATTGGTAATGAATGACTTATGCATTAAATTGTGCCGATATAGAAGAAAGAATAAATCATATGCGATGAAATCATAAGCAGCATACATCATTCAGTGTTGGTATTGTCAAGCTTGTATGTCATCTTATGCCACAACTGTATTAAGGATATCAATTACAATGCAGCATAAAAGCAATGGACCTGAAGATAATTTCCCTACATTAGTATATGTTCAATGGCATTGTTCATGGTGTGTAGGACCACCTGGGTGCAACAAATAGAGGAAAATTGGATAGGGACGATTGCATGCCCACAAGGGACCTCAGTCTGATTTTCCACTCATTAACTTAAATGGATAGAAATTTGAATGAGTTACATTATGGGGATGCAATGTTCTCTGCTTGATTTTCCTTGATTTGCTACACCAGGCTATTCAACACACAGGTAAAGGAGCATTAAAATCTACCCCTTTACTTTCAGTGAGTGGGTGATAATTGGCATGGCAACTGAATGCCATAGAAAGTGTCTTCAGTGAAAATTATCGTTTTTTCTTCTGATTGAACTAAAAATAATTGACTATACAGAGATTCTAGAATCTGATTGGTTTTGCATTACATGCTTCTGACATCTGATTGGTTAATGTGACAATAGCCTTAAGTGTGTGATGTGATTAGCCAAAGAGAATCTGAAATGAAACCATAATCTTTTTGTATAAAGTATTGTTAGTTTTATAATTTCTGATAAAACCATAGTTACTACTTTTCAATAATAATTGATTGTATGTGTACAGCTTTGGAACAATTCTTAAAAGCTTATTCAGGCATTGAATAAATACAAATAATGCTTTTCTTTTAACATATATATAGACCAGTACCTTCGCTCAATGTTTTACATACACTGCTGTCTAACTTACATTTTCATTTGGTCTTGTTTCATTTTAATTATTTTGAAGAATTCTGAGAAGGGAATTGTAAAACATTCAACGCATTAGTTGTAAAAATAATGCAAAAGCTTCCCATTTGAAAACATGTGCATTATTTTAACAAAATGTAAATTCATAACTATGTAATTCAAAATTAATTCTGGCAGCAATAGGTTCAGGCTTTCCACTTTTTAAAAAAGTCATTTAATACATGCAAAGACCAGATATGGACCATAGAAATTTTGATTGCACTAACAAACTATAACTATAAAATATTGTGCAAAGAAATAGACAAAAAGCTGCTAGAATACTTTAGATTACAGGCTGAAGATGCTGAGCAGTAGTGATAATTTCCACAGCCCAGAGGGCAATATTTTTAGTCTTTGCATACAGCTAATTTCAGTAAATAACTGATTTCTCAGACACTTATTCTGTTATGCAAAGCTCATATTTATGTACTAATCAGAGAACAAGAGAGTTCATTAGTAGACACTTGTTTTCTGTCCTTCAATATAACATGCTTATATAAAATGTATATTTTATATAAATATATATTTTATATAAGCTAATCTGAAGGGGATGTACCCAATTTAAAGGGAAGGCATGTTGCAGAATGTGAAAAACATTGGAGTATAGTTAACAATGAAGGATATTAAAGATGATTTTTAATATTGGTTAATTACTGCTGACTTCTGGGCCTCAAATCTAGAATGGGATCTTGTTTCCCAACCCTTGCTACCATCTTAACTCCAAACTCTAGATTCCATCATGTTCAACAGGACTGAATCCATTCAAGGCTCCCATCTCAATCCATATCTTAAAACCCAT
Organism: Hemiscyllium ocellatum; assembly: GCF_020745735.1. Classification (NCBI taxonomy): domain Eukaryota; kingdom Metazoa; phylum Chordata; class Chondrichthyes; order Orectolobiformes; family Hemiscylliidae; genus Hemiscyllium; species Hemiscyllium ocellatum. The sequence goes on along the minus strand of NC_083407.1, from coordinate 57,045,637 downwards.
AATCTCATCTCAATGCTCAACCCTGATCTAATCACTGTCCTTGTCCAAATCCCATATAGCACTCAATCTGTCACTTATCTGCGAGACATTTTGAAAATATAAGTGACCGAAACCTGAAGTCCTCTTCAATATTGGCTCTTGATGCTTTGTGGTGTTGAAATGAGAATGAGCCCTACAATCTGTAAAGTTACAGATCTCACTGTTCAGCCATGGTGAGGACTAACTACATCCTTCCTCATCTATGTATCTAAAAATAATTGCAGCCAAATGTTTAGGTCCAGTTTTGTTCACTGCTTCATTTAGACCAAAAGCCATTTGTTTTCTTTATTGTTTTATATTCAGTATCTAAATATAAATTTTGAGTATTATTCATAATTGAGGATGTGGTGGAGGGCATTATTGTCATTCTGTATTTTTTAAATAATAAAGTTTATCTTATGCCAAATAAGACCAGCATTCATTAAAAATCCCAATATACTGGTCAGTCATATTCAGTATTTTCTAGCCCCGTTCACTTCTAAAGCAGATTAAAGCAATTATATAATATATTGAATTTCTTTGCAATTTGAACTCACATTGTTACAATATACAAGTTTTTTAAAAAAAATATATGTTTTGTCTTGTTGATTTAATCTAAGGACAAAACGAGTGAAGGAGACCACAAAATCCTGCACAGAGTTCTGCACGGCAACACCGGTATCCATCTGACCATGTGGAAAATTGCCCAGGTATGTCCTAAACACTAAAAGCAAGACACATCCAACTCAACAAATTACTACCCCACCTGTCTAGTCTTAAACATCAGTAAAGTGATAGAAGGTGTCATCACCAGTATTATCAACTAGCACCTGCTCAGCAAGAGCTTGTTCAGTGATATCCAATTTGGGTTCCACTTGGGTCCTGATATCATTTCCAAATATGGACAAAAGAGTGAAATTTCAGAAGTGAGCTGAGACTGACTGCCTTTGATGTCAAGGTCACAACTGACAGATTGCGGCATCAAGAAGATGTGGCAAATTGAAAACAACAGGAATCAGGAGGAAACCTTCCACTGGTTGGAGACATATCCAGCACAAGATGTTGTCGTGGTGGAGGTCAGTCATCTCAGTTCCAGAATATCTCTGCAGGAGTTCCACAGGGTCATGTCCTTAGCCCAACCATTTTCATCTTCCTTTCATCATAAAGTTAGAAGTAGGGATGTTCACTGATGATTTTGTGATATTCAGCACCATGTGCAAATCCTCTGGTACAGAAGCAGTCTATGCCCAAATGCAACAAGATTTGGACAATTTCCAGTCTTGGACTGACAAGTGGCAAGTAACATTTGTGCCACATAAGTTTCAGGGAATAACCATCTTCAACAAAAGAGAAACTAATCACCGCCTCTTCATGTTCAATTGTATCACCATCTCTGAATCTCCCAATACCAACATCCTCAGGGTTACCTTAGACCAGAACCTGAAGCCTGTTATTTACTGTGGCTACAAGAGCAAGCCAGAGGCTAGGGATCTTGCAGCAAGTAACTTATCTTCTGAGTCCTCAAAACCTGTTCACCATTTACAAGGTGCAAATTAGGCATGTGGTAGAATAGTCCCCTCTTGCCTGGAAGAATACAACTCATATTACACTCAAGAAGTTAGACACCATCCTGGACAAAGCAGCCCACTTAATTGGAACCAGATTGACAAATATTCAATCCTTCCAGGGCTAATGCTCTGTAGCAGAAGATGCAAGAAGATGCACTGCAGAAATTCACTAAAGCTCCTTGGATAGCACCTTCCTTTTAGAAGGACAAGGGAAGCAGATACATGGGAACATTATGATTTGCAAGTTACATTCAAAGCCACTCACCATCCTAATTTAGAAATATATCGCTATTCCTTGAGTGTTTCTGGCTCAAAATCCTGGAACTCCTTCTCTAACAGCATTGTGGATCTACCTACACCACTGCAACACTCAAGAAGGTGGATGTGGAGCACATTTTAAAGGGTAGTCAGGGATTTACAATTAATTCTGGCCCAAACAGCACCACCCACATTCCAGGATAATTTTTTTAAAATGTGCAAAATTAGAAAAACAAAATTTAGTTAAAAAGTCAAAATAAGCAACACGTGATACGTATGTCAATGCCAGTACAGAAGCATCCTCCATTGATGCAGAAGATGGTTATCAGGCCCTGAGCATAAGTTGGTAGAAGTATGCAAGGCCAAGGCATCTGCGACTTCCAAAGAGTTAAAGGGTTGGTCTGTGAACAGGCATGATGATATGGTGAAGCTGGTTGTTTGCCAATGTTGATTTGCCTGAATGAAGGGTTGGAAAATAAGGTACCCAGATAGCATGCAAGGACATTGTTCAGTAGAAGCAGTTGCAAGATTGCCAGGACAATCATTTGTTGAACTGTTGCCACCAGATATCTGCTCTGATAAACCTGTCATGAATTTGCATCATCTACCTTCTCATCAGAAAAGAGAAGAAGTGGTATTTAGATAGAGCAAGTTAACGATTTCATGTAAAATGTATGAAATTAAGGTACTTACCACTCAAGACTCACAATTATCATTCAAGGCTTGAGTCAAAAATTGAGGAAGGCTTTTTTGGCATCGAGAATTTGACATTTTCTTCTTCAGTATTACTCTTGCCAAACTAGGAAGGAAACAATTCTGTCTTTGTTACTTTAAAAACCTTGTGTGATCCTCCCAGTCAGTTACGGGAAGTTCAATTTTCTTTTTAAAGTAATCAGTTACTGCAGAGATTCTAATATAATAATAGACCAGATCTTCCAGTCTCCAGGTCACTGGAGAATGAATATATTATCAAAGATGCTTATCATGATTGGAGGAAGGTATCGGGGAGATGTTCTTTACGCAGAGAATGGTGGGTGCATCCAGCAATATTATAGAGTCAGAGACATTAGGGATATTTAAGTGACTGCTGGACAAATACATAGCAGTAAATTGAGGGTTGTACAGATAAAGTTGATCTTAGATTAAGATGAATGCTCAACACAACATCGTGGGCTGAAGAGCTTGTACTGTGCTTTACGGTTCTATGTTCTATGACCCTATGGAAGTTCCAGTGCATTGATTCTGTGGGAATTGCCTGGGAAGTTTGAATTTCCACTAGGCAATTCTCCTCTGCCACAGACCCATCTAAAAGACTGACTCTAAATTAGAGTCGGAGACTTCAAACAGTTCTAACTTACTTATCTAAATAGTTACTCAAGAAATGTGAGTGAAAAAAGTCTTAACCGGATTCCTGGATAACTTTTCACCTGACTCTTCAACAATTTCTTCCTTGGTCTCTTTCTCAACTCCTCCAATACTCTTCAACCTTACCCAACTCTCTACCTGATTGCCCAAGTGATCCCTATTATTGCGGCTGCATCCCAACTCCCCTCAACCCTAACCTGACTAACCTTTGACCTGTCAGCCCATTGACTGCCCATCTCCAACCCAGTCTGACCTAACTTCACCACCCTAACCAACTGTCATACTACCCAAATACCATCTATACATCTAGCAGCTCATGCACATTCCCACTTATCTCGCCCACACTTATACTCACCACTCACTCACCATTTTCTCCTGCACTGACAAGTTCTGGAGCCTTTACATTCTCACCTGCCAATATAATCCAGCTAGTGCTGGAAAAAAGATAGGGGTTCCACATCGTTTCTAAACATTGCATCCCCTGAGATTTCCTGCGGTGAGATACTTATGTAGGATCCTCCACAAGGAGTTTGTACAGAAATATCTTATGGGCGTAAGTGGGTAGTTTTTTCCATCTTGTCAATGTCAAAAACTAGAGTTTTTTAAAAAAAATGCATTCCTTCACAAGAGGTCAGCATCACTGGCTAGGTCAACACTTATTGCTTGCCCTGTGAGTCTGGACTCACAAGTGGGCATGACCATGTAAGGATGCAGTTTTCTTCCCTTGATTGCAAGCATCTCATGATCATTATTAGACTCTTAATTCCAGGTTTTTATTCTACCCCTGCCATATGAACCCATATTGCCAAAATAATCCCTGGGTCTTTGGATTAGTAGTCCGGTGATAATACTACTAGATCTTTGCTTTCCCGTTCTGATCTGAGTCTGATAGGAAAATTAAGGCCAACTATTTCTGATATTTAGAAAGGAAATACAGTACTGATTGGATAATCAATTAATAGCACCGAAACAATATCTGAGGAAAACTGTCATGCCTGCAAAAGTTAAAATGATGGCAATAAATAAATTCTCAAAGGTCTTGACACAAGTTGATTTTTGATTTCAATCCTGCATTATCCCTTACTCAGAAACCAAGGTCACTGAGTGTGCTGAGTCATGTGGTGATTTGTTGTGGGTTATTTATCAAATCACATTGTTTTATCAGTAGGGAGATTTGATTGTTTTGCTCGCCTATAGGCAGTCTTAGCCAGAGGATATTGCCAGAATAGCCAACATCTACAAGTTTGTTAACAATTTGTGAATGTTGCATGATAGCTTTAATGTGCAAAGTCTCATGGATGGAAATGGTAAAGTTAGAAATGTCTCTCCTGTGAGTTCTGTTGAATCTCACTCGCCTTAAAACAAAAGGGCAAAATTAATAAATTATTATATAAAGAACTTGCAATGTTTTTGATAGTGCTCTGTACACCCCCTAGTTAAACATCCCATAAAATGAAATTTAATACATTTGAATACCCAAACTTCAGATCACCAAAGGCTCAAGGGAATTTCTGGGGGTTGGTATGTGCTTCAGAGACAAATTGATTGCAGCACCATCATGTGAGCCAGGAAACCCTGCCTGATAGAGAAGCAATAGTCTCCTCTGGTGGTGGAAACAATTCAATTTACCTTCAGCGTTTCTTCCCAAAATGGCAGTATAAATTTCAGAATATTGGTCACTTTAAACACATGAATAAAACGTACAGCTTTTCAGTGAAAGAGAAATTTTTTCCCTTTACATGATCAAAGAGTGGAAGAGAATGTGTTGGATTTATTTTGGAAAAATGAATAGAAACTGTAATCATTTCAATTAACTCATGATAGAAATTATGTACATAAATGGATATTTTGATAAATGTCACTGAAATGAGCCCATTCTGCAACTGAAAGAAAAATATTAGGCTAGAGAACATGGTTTTCCATCCTTAAAAATTGTAACTTTTACTTCATTGATCTTGATTACAAATCATGCAGGAATCAGGTTAAAAGTGCAAGGATGTATTAGTTCCAATCAGATGGCTGGCCATCACTTACAAAGCTTTAAAAAGTTGATTAATAATTCATTTCAGATAAGGAAAAGATCTATATTTATACCATCTTCTCAGCTACCATAAACTACCTGACAATTGTTCTGTAATGATGCCCAGTAAATTCTTTAAAATGGTAATTTGTCATCCTGTCACTTCATTTGTGACCTAAAATTCCTCACTTGAGGCATCATCAAATAAATTAATCACTTTCCAGGATCCATTTCTCTGCTCTGAACGTTATTATACTCAAGCTCTCTTGTGTTTCTCTTCATTTACATATATTTAATGGCTCAGCAGTGGTTCACTATGGCACATAACGCACACATCTCATTACAGGTGAAATATTCTAACTGCCACTATCACTGGGAAGGAAAATAACTCTCCCAATTTAATTCTCCTGATGTAACAAAACCATGATTCTTGACAATGAAATGTTGACGCCATAAATCAGTCGCAATCAATAGGATCATCACTAGGACAAATTCTTCTCAGAGATAATTTCTTAGTTCTGGGATCATGGCAGCACAAAATTAAACAATTAAAATGCTGAAAAACATAAATGATAAACATTAACTCTATCCTGTGTCTATATTCTGTGTTAAAATCACATTCTTATGACATTCGTTTTTCTTAACGCCGTAGGCTCTAATTAACATCTAAATAAAATTGATACCAAAAACAAATCAACTAGTTAAATATAAAACTACTTTCATATGCCCTACAAATAAACAGAAAAAGTGAAATGTTTGATCTCTGTGACATATTATTTAATTTCATATTAATGTTGTGATAAATATTTCAAAACACAGATTGCAACATATACCTCATTAAGTAAGGCTGAACCTAAATTACACATAATCTCATGTAATCCCCAGTGCTCAAAAAGCTGCAAGTTGTTACTGGTCTACACAGTTTTGGTGAGATTGATAAACATAGTGTACATAAAATGGGGTTATCCTTGACAGATCAAATATTTTTATGTTCTTCTTTTCATTGGATGTTTCCTGTGAATTTAAGATTATCTTGTCAGATATAGATTTACAAGGATATCTCTGAATATTTGATGGTAAAACATGGACAAAAATAAATTTAAGTGACTCCTACATGGAGGAAAACATGAAGTTTAGCTTGGCCATCACACTTAGCTGAATTAAGAATCAAATTTTAAGTCATATCAATTGGTTTATCTCTCTGAAATGCAACTAAGCTGATCAAAATTTTGAGGTCATCAGTACTGACCGTCTGAGGAACCTTACGTTCTCATACAGCAATTTGTGAAACTGTTGATAACTTCACTAAAGTGAATGTATGACCTAATACAGATGTTCAAGGGAAAAAGCATTTATCCAACAATACTGGTCAGCATTTTTATTTTTAACGAGTATTTGTTTATATTTACTGTTATATATTACCTGCTGAAGCTTTTAAAAAGTTCTTTTTATTTATTCATTCTCAGAATTTCTACATAGGTTGGCATTGATTACCAGCTTCGACTGCCCTGAATTGTGGTAGTAGTTTGATGTAACTTAATAGCTTCTAGGCCTTCAGAGGGCAGGTAAGGGTCAATAACATTGGCATAGAACTGAATTACCACATAGGCCAGATTGGATCAGGACAGCAGGTTTCATTTCCTAAAAGACATTTGCGAACTAATTGTGTTTTCACAACAATCTACCAACTTTCCGTTTATTCTGTATTTCCAGGTTTGTAAAGCTCAATTCAAATACTCAAACTATCATTGTAAAATTGGAATTCAGTTCTTCAGATAATTAGGCCAGCTTTTGGGATAACTTCCCCAAAAACATAGCAAGTGCATAGCTATGTTTGCAAGGAGGTCTTGAAGTAGAATATCTCATGCTTTTGGTCAGCTGATGTTTGATTTTTAAGAGGCAAATATATTTGTGACATCTGAAATTTGGTTTTACATATTCATAAAGGAATGCTTTTATTCAACATTCACCAGCACAATATTTTCAATGTCTTTCGAGGATGGGTTCCTAATGAAATAAACATCTTTTTGCCTAAAACAAAAATCCCATAGTTGAATCCCAAATAATTATGATAAACGTTTGTCTGTAATTTTTTAGGAATAAGTTATTGTATATAATGCTAAAGGTCTCATAATGTTCTATAAGTCCTTTTAATCACCAAAAAACCCTAAATTTTATGAGGTGGAACATTAATATTTTTGAGTGCATGGTAGGCTCGCAGATTTTTTTGCTTTGGGTGAACAGTTGTCTCTTGACTGCTGTTGCTGGAGCTCAGGAGACACAGCCTTTGTATGCATGATTTGCACATATCTCTGGATATCACTGTTTGCAGCCAATTTGCATTGTCTGAGCCCTGTAGATCTCCTGGCAATTCTGAAACCAGCACTTAATTAGAATTACAGTATCAGGGCCTTGACAATCTTCTGAAAACTCTTTGCCACCTGGGAGTTCAACTTTGTAGCCGGGGTTGAGGGTGACTAGACCAACTGACATAAACACAAACTGCGGAAGAAGGAAGAAAGAAATATATTTATTTCAGGAGTTGATTATCTTTGATTATGCTTCCCAAGGGCTAAGCATCACTACCTTGTTTGGCTACAGGTGTCAATAAATTGAATTAGGTTTTAGATTTGATAGAGGGACATCAATTCACCACTCATTTTTGATTTTAATTTTATAACTTGCAGTGTGTTATACGATGTAATAAAATTGCTAAACAAACTTGAGTTGGAAGCAGCTTCTATATATTTGTTTATTTAACAGCATTTACTTACCATTTTTCATTCATTCTTGGAATGTGAGCATCAGTGGCTGGGCCAGCATTTGTTGTTTATCCTTAATTGCCCTTGACAAGGTGGAGGTGTACCATCATGTTCAGTTGCTTAATCAATTTGGTATAGTATTCTCACGGGGTTTTTAACTAACGAGGTGGCTTGCTTGGCGTGTTCATTTAAGAGTCAACCACATTGGCATGAATCCAGAATCACATGTAAGGCAAATCAGACAAGAAGGAGTGACTTCAGCCCCTGAGAGTGAATCTGATGAATTTTTGCAACAATTCAACTGTTTCATAATCATTATTAATCAGACTAGCATTCTGTTCCACCTTAGTCAATTCATTTCATTGAATTCAAATTCCTTTGGCTAACATCTGTGGTAGGATTTGAACTTACATTTCCAGAGAATTAGTTTGGGCCTCTGGGTTACTGATCCACAAGAAAGAGCTAGATTTTAATCTTTGAATCAAGTAACAAGAATTTTCTCAGCTCAGGATGTCTGTCTCCAGAGGAAGTGCCTACAGAGGCCACATATTTTATTCTGGGCTGGAAAAGCCTGACAGGAATCAGGCCTGTGGCTCCTGGTAGAAGCTCCCAGGGGCAACCGCAATTGTTATATGTTGTAAAAACAGTATTTTTCTTGTATTTTTGATTGTGAATGGAATGGGAAAAGGACTGGTTTAAAAACCAAGATTTGTTGAAGGATTGTTGCACCTTTAAAAATCAAGTTACCTGACACTCATTGTGAGTGTTTTTTACACAGCTGTTGATTGAAGCAGTGGGGAAGACTAGTTACAGATTTGTTGGAGCTGGGGGCCTATGTACTGAAATAACTGCACAGAGGCAGTCCCATCACCAAATCAACCATCATTTCTTAGTGCACAGTACACGAGCTATGGCTAGCCAACCCAAAGTCAGTCTTCATTTGAGGCAAATCTAATCTCCTGGTGATTTTTTCTGAGGAGATTCTAATCTTCTAGTTATATTTTTTTTCTGGCTGTGGCCAGTCATTTCAGAGTCAGTCCTCAACTGAGGAGATTCTAATTTGGTTATACATTTTTCTTCTTTTTTTATTCCTGAGGGGATTCTGAATCCTCCTGGTTATATTGGTCAGCCAAGGCTTTCCTGATTGACCCAGGTTAACAATCCCAATCAAGAACCTTGTGGTTAGCAAGGTCCACCTGGTCCCAATCACTTCATCCCACCTCCCCTACTGCCCAGGGATGGGATAGGCCTGGTCTTTCACTTATAATTTCTCTTGTGACTCTTTCACCCCAGGTTCAGTTCCTTTGTCTCAGACCCAGACAAAGGCCGGGGTGTGTATGGAACGTGGCCCATCTCTTGCATCCAGAGTATCGCGGAAGAGTCTCCTCCTGTTTTTCCGATGGTAACGGTATTGAGGTGGTCAATGAATTTCCTCGCCACTCGACTGAGGAGGTCACCTAGTTTCTGCCAGGCCTCTGGCTGTTCTGAGGGGCCAGTCATGTTTTGCTTCTGCCACAGTTGTGAGGTAACAGCTTTTAGGTGATCCACATGTTTGTTCAGTACTGTAAAGCCTATCTGAACTTCGTAAGTCACGGAGCCTGACCTCGCATCAATTTCACCTCGTACCCATTCAGGGCCATTTGCACTATTGCAGCACCAAACTTCATCCCGGACTTGAATTGTCTCTTTCACTTAGAAAGGCATTTGGCCGGCATTGACATTCCTGCTTCCATTTTATCTCCCTCCTCAGGTCTAGAAATACCAGGTTCAACCTGATGTGGAGTCTTCTCCCCATTAGCAATTCTGTTGGAGCTATCCCTGTTGTTGTGTGCGGGGTGGTCCTATAATTGAACAGCAATGGGGACAGTTTGGTCTCAATTGATGCTGTAGGTTGCTTCTTTAAGCTTGCTTTCAACAATTGGACCACTCTTTCTGCTAGAGCATTGAATGATGGGTGGTAAGGAGCTGTCTTTATGCACCAAATGTCATTGGACTTTAGGGAATAGTCAAATTCCCTGCTGATAAATGGTGTCCCATTATCCATGATCAATATATCCAGGAGACCATACATTGCAAACGATGCTTGCAGCTTCTCAATTGTCATCCCTGAGTTTGCTGAATGAACTTTATGTACAGCCAATCACTTTGAATGGACATCCACAATGAGCAGGAAAATTGAGCCCATGAAAGGACCGGCATAGTCAACGTGCAACTGAGTCCATGTTTACCCAGCTATCCCTACAAATGTGGAGGTGCTGTTTGTTGGTGGCAATTGTTGGAACATTGTTGGAACTCTGAGCACAGCCCCACCTATGCAGATATTTCAGCATCCAACCCTGGCCACCAGACATACCTTCTTGCCAGCATCTCTGTCTTGGAAATCCCTAGATGACCCTGGTGGAGTTTGGCCAAATACCAGATAGCAACCTTTACAATTACCCTTGCTCCCCACAGTAATGTGCCGTCCTTTATGATGATCTGGTTTCTCCACATGCAGAAAGGTTTCACTCTGGGTTGCAATGGCCTTTCCCTTACCCCATCATCACCAGCTGTTTTGGTTTCACTAGGAAAGGATCTATCTGTGCCAGATATTGTCAGCAGTGACTGGAAGGATGTTCAGGAAGTTCCAAATCAAAATGGTCTCTTCTGTGATGGTACCACCAGGGGAATATCTGCCAGTGGGGGGCAGCTCAAGGCATCCACATTAGGCACTTAGCTTGCTGGGTCGTGTTCTAACTTGTATTTGTACATGCTGAGAAAAGAGACCCAACACTGAATTCTACTGGAAGCTATGAGTGGCACTGCCTTGTCCTCCTTCAATAGCCTTAATTGGGGTTTTGGATCTGTTACTATCACAAATTCCTGTCCATAAAGGTACTAGCAGAATTGCCTCATACCAAAGATGACTGCCAATCCTACCTTTTCTATCTGCGTATATTTGCATTTGGCATCAGCAAAAGTTCAGGAAACAAACACTATCAGGCGTTCCTCTCCATTGGGTCACTGGTGAGCCAGCACTACCCCATGGCCATACAGGGAGGTGTCATATGTCAGCAGTACATCTCACTTCGGATTGTAATGGGTCAACACCTTAGTTGACGATAACTTCTTTTTTAGTTCCCTAAAGGCTGCTTAGAGTCATAGAGTCATAGAGACTCTGTCTTTCTAATTCCTGAGTTCTACCCAATTAGAGTCATAGAGATGTACAGCATGGAAACAGGCCTTTTGGTCCAACCCGTCCATGCCGACCAGATATTCCAACCCGATCTAGTCCCACCTGCCAGCACCCAGCCCATATCCCTCCAAACCCTTCCTATTCATATACCCATCCAAATACCTCTTAAATGTTGCAATTGTACCAGCCTCCACCACATCCTCTGGCAGCTCATTCCATACATATACCACCCTCCATGTGAAAAAGTTGCCCCTTAGGTCTCTTTTATATCTTTCCCCTCTCACCCTAAATCTATGCCCTCTAGTTCTGGTCTCCCCAACCCCAAGGAAAAGATGTTGTCTCTTCATCCAATCTATGCCCCTCATAATTTTGTAAACCTCTATAAGGTCACGCCTAAGCCTCCAATGTTCCAGGGAAAATAGCCCCAGCCTGTTCAGCCACTCCTTATTGCTCAGATCCACCAAACCTGGCAACATCCTTGTAAATCTTTTCTGAATCCTTTCAAGTTTCACAACATCTTTCCGATAGGAAGGAGACCAGAATTGCATGCAATATTCCAACAGTGGCTTAACCAATGTCCTGTGCAGCCGCAAATGACCTCCCAACTCTTGTACTCAATACTCTGACCAATAAAGGAAAGCATACCAAACGCCTTCTTCACTATCCTATCTACCTGCGACTCCACTTTAAGGAGCTATGAATCTGCACTCCAAAGTCTCTTTGTTCAGCAACACTCTTTAGGACCTTACCATTAAGCGTATAAGTCCTGTTAAGATTTGCTTTCCCAAAATGTAGCACCTCGCATTTATCTGAATTAAACTCCATCTGTCACTTCTCAGCCCATTGACCTATCTGGTCCAGATCCTGTTGTAATCTGAGGTAACCCTCTTCGCTGTCCACTACACCTCCAATTTTGGTGTCATCTGCAAACTTACTAACTGTACCTCTTATGCTGGCATCCAAATTATTTATGTAAATGACAAAAAGTAGAGGGCCCAGCACCAATCCTTGTGGCACTCCACTGGTCACAGGCCTCCAGTCTGAAAAACAACCCTCCACTACCACCCTCTGTCTTCTACCTTTGAGCCAGATCTGTATCCAAATGGCTAGTTCTCCCTGTATTCCATGAGGTCTAAGCTTGCTAATCAGTTTCCCATGGGGAACCTTGTCGAATGCCTTACTGAAGTCCATATGGATCACATCTACTGCTCTGCCCTCATCAATCTTCTTTGTTACTTCTTCAAAAAACTCAATCAAGTTTGTAAGACATGATTTCCCACGCACAAAGCCATGTTGACTATCCCTAATCAGTCCTTGCTTTTCCAAATACATGTACATCCTGTCCCTCAGGATTCCCTCCAACAACTTGCCCACCACCGTGGTCAGGCTCACCGGTCTATAGTTCACTGGCTTGTCTTTACCGCCCTTCTTAAACAGTGGCACCACGTTTGCCAACCTCCAGTCTTCTGGCACCTCACCTGTGACTCTCAATGATACAAATATCTCAGCAAAAGGCCCAGCAATCACTTCTCTAGTTTCCCACAGAGTTCTCAGGTACACCTGATCAGGTCCTGGGTATTGATCCACCTTTAACCATTTCAAGACATCCAGCACTTCCTCCTCTGAAATCTGAAAGTTTTGCAAGATGTGACCATCTATTTCCCCACAGTCTATATCTTCCATATCCTTTTCCACATTGAATACTGCTGCAAAATATTCATTTAGTGTTGCCCCCATTTTTTTGAGGCTCCACACAAAGGCTGCCTTGCTGATCTCTGAGGGGCCCTATTCTCTCCCTAGTTACCCTTTTGTCCTTAATATATTTAGAGACTACATGGCCATTTCCAAGGCTGATCCTTTTTCAATAACAGGTGTAAGGGTGCCAAGATGGAGGTCAGGTTACATATGAATTTACAGTAATGGTTCACTCACCCAAGGAAAGACCTATGCTCCGGTACAGACATGGGAACCAGGACTCCTTTGATCACTCTCACTTTCTCTTCAAATGAGCGTAACCTGTTTTTTTATTCAACTCTGTAACCCAAGTAGCTCACTTGGGGTGCCTGGAACACACATGTTTCCCTTCTAGGGTGCACGACCACCTGGGAGAAACATTTAAGTGCTATGTCCAAGTTCTTCAAGTGCTCTTGGTCTTCCCTGTTATTAGTACCTCTTCCTGATAAATGGCAAACTGGGATAGCTCTTATAAAAGGTTCTCCATGGTCCACTAGAAAAGGGTGCCGGCTGATGATACCCCAAATGGGAGCCTTGTTTATTGTAACAAACTCTTACAGGTATTAATTATGGCGTACGTTTGAGACTCCTTGTCTAGTCGCAATTGCAGGTAGGCGTAGCTCATGTCCAGCTTCATAAAGGACAGCCCCCTGCCTTTGTATACAATCTTTGCCTCCATGCAAGGGATTAGGTATTTATCCAGCTGCGAGAAGCAGTTTATCATTTGCTTAAAATCCCCACAAAGACAAACTGAACCATCAGGCTTCACAATCAGAATGACTGGTACTGCCCATTCTGCAAACTGCCCTGGTTTGATGATCTCTTCACTCTCCAGCCTCCTGATTTCTGCTTCTACTTTTGCCCATAAGACAAATTGCAATGGGTGGACCCTGCAGAATCTCACAATTGCTTCCTGGTGAACATGTAAAATGGCTTTGGCCCCTTTGATAGTCCCTGGGTATTATACTCGGACTTCACTGAGGCAGCTATTTTTTGATCAGAAAATGTTGAGCCAATCAAATTGAATCTTTATCAACCAATTCCACCCCATTAGGTTTAGGCCTGAGCCTTTTGTTACGATCAGTGATAATTGCACCAACTGCTTCTCATAGGAGAATGGAACCAAATTCATACCCTTAATCTGCAACGGTTCCCCAATGTATGTTCTCAGTCTGGCTAAGGTCTTACTTAAAGGTTAGAATCCAAATCGAATCTTATTAAAGATAGTTTTGCAACCACAGATACAGTTGCGTTGGTATCAACCTCCATGGGGACTGGGTGACCATTTAACCAAGCGTTAATTGCTTCTGATTTGGGAGTCATTAAGCAATTCATATGTGCAGCCCACATGTAGGAGAACCTTCCAGGCTGCACACTCTCGTGAGGACTGGTCTGTGATTTTTCTTACTCAAATCAAGCCTTCTTGGACTCCTTTGTTGTCTTGAATCTGCACACCCACAGCAACTATAATGGCTCGCTGGCCCAGATCCTGAAGAACCTTTTAGCCACTCAGCTTTGTTGTGGGGTTCAACTGTGAGCGGGTCCCTCTGCTCAAGACATACCCTGAGTGAAGGTCTGCAATTGCCTGCACTTAACTAGTGATCTCCAAACTCAGTCAGACAGGTGTGGCTGTCCACTTCCATTGGGATGCTCTGTAGATCCCATGCTCCACTCACCACATTCTCTCATGACAAAGCCAGCTGCAGTGCCTGTTTGAAATCCAATTGGGTTTCAGCTAATAGGCACTTCTATTTGGTTACATCACTAATCCCACCTATCAAATGCTCTCTCAGCATCTCATTCAGGGTTAACCCAAAATCACATGACTCTGCCTGTCGTCATAACTGCATCAAAAATTTTTATACGATTCCCCCGGTTCTCTACCAATCGAATAAAACCAATAGCATTTCAGTATTATAAGATGTTTGGGGTCATGCCTTTGACCAAAACTGGGTCAAAGCTTTGACAAAGGGTCAGTTAGATTCAAAACATCAGCTCTTTTTTCTCCTTACAGATGCTACAAGACTTGCTGAGATTTTCCAGCATTTTCTCTTTTTTGGTTTCAGATTCCAACATCCACAGTAATTTGCTTTTATCCAGTGTTTAACTCACTGCCACCTCTCTTCCAGAAATGCCTACCCTGAAGAAGCACTGCTCTTCTCTGTGACAGGATTTTCGTTTGTCTCTCCCACTCCCCCCCGCACCCCCCCCATCCGTCTTCACTGCTTTCCTTTTCTCTCTCAGTGTTAGACAAGGTATTTACTAAGACTCGCTTCCACAGCCATATTTCCTTCCACAGTGACTGTCTTCGCCTCCGACTTACTCCACACGGATTTCAACTCAAATTCCACCCTGCATGCAACCTCCAGGATTACAGGTATTTGCACAATATACAACATTTTCCCAACTGCTGTTCTCACCGCATCCTAAAAGCCACACTCATGCTTTTACAAAGGGTCAGTTAGACTCAAAATGTCAGCTGTTTTCTCTCCTTACAGATGCTGCAAGACTTGCTGACATTTTCCAGCATTTTCTCTTTTTTGGTTCCAACTAAACAGCATTTTAAGCCTGAAAACCTGATTTCCCAACCTGGAGAATCTTCCTTTGTGCAGTGGTCAGTTTGTTCTGCCATTTTGTTTATTTTAATTCAGTACTAAAACTGGTGTCACACTATCAATCCTTGTTTGGGCAAAATCCTCTAGCAGCTGAAATTTGTAAATACATACCTTTAGATTTTCAGCAACACTTCATTAAAAGACCACAGCCTCAAAAGTAAATGAACTATAAACATGAGAAGGAAATATATAAGGACAAAAGATAAACCAAATAAAAGAAAGGGACATATAAGTCTTGCATTCTCTTCAATCAAACAAAATGCCAGAGATCATAACCAAGAAACAGAAGGCATGTATTTGATTATGGATTGGACAGAGAATGACATCATTACTGAGCTACAGCTACTTAAGCAACTTATGCAGCTTTTCTTTGCAAATCAACCCAAAACTGATCCCAAGACAACACCTATTTAGTTATTAATTGCTATTGGTAAGGAAGATTAGGAAGTTTAGGAAGATTAAACACATCTTTCTGAGGATGATAAAGATGACCCAGGGAAACATCGTGAGAGTATGTATGGACAAGCTTCAGGTATGAATCAACTTTCGATTAATAGATATCAACTCATGTCACATAAGCAAAAATCTCAAGAGTCTATTGACTATTTTGTCACCATGCTGCAGTAAAGGGCATGGGTATGAGTTCTCTGAAGCTGAACTCGCGTTGAGGTGAATTAAATTGGCAATCATCGTTACTCAGTTCAAATTCTTCAGGAAAGATCTTCTGGGCAAGGTAAAGGGCCATAGCATTGATGTTTTGCTGGAAGATGGATGCCAAATGAAGTCATAATAGCAGGCTAAAATCAATTATGTACTTTTGGTGTCAAGAACATGATTGCTATAGTCAGCAAAGTGCACCAACCCAGCAAGATCTGTCATGCTTGCGTATAATGATGTATATCTTTTCATCTCTGCGAGGAAAGAGGGAATGCTACATGTCACACCAGAATTTGATATACATTAAGGGACATACCATGGCAAACTCTAGAATGTGACCTGATGGTATAAAGCTCTCAGTCTCCATCTTACTAACCTCCATCCTCTTACAGCATGACAGGCTGAGGGAAGCATGTTACAGTGCAACCAAATTGCTTAATTTGAGCCTAGTCAAATGAATGCTTTTGATTGTGTGGTATACGTGTTAATGCGGAGCTGCAATAAATATTAATTGCATTCTTCAATACTATATGACCAATAATATTCATGTCACAGGTGCCAACATAATTATCACAGCACAATATAACAGATTATCAGCTATCACACTTTATTATTATGTCAAGGAAATGAGAGACTGGGGACAGGGTGGGGTCTCTGACGAGGATCAGACACTAGAGCCTTAATGACAAGAGGCTGGAGTTTTGAAATTGGATGTTGTAGGGAAGAATCGAAAGACAAAGGAGGATTAGTTGTAGTTTGGAGGGTTTAGCAGTCCACATTCTTTAAATGTGAGATTTGAAGGAGAGCTTCTCCTTCTGTTTCCATAAGTAGGTTAGTGCAGATTTTAAAATTACCTTTTCAGTGACTGGCATTTTCAGGGTTAGGTTTTGCTGAATGCAGCTGGTGTCACTGTTTCAGGGCAAACCAAATTGTAGTAAGTGTAAATAATTTGATACCTGTTGAAGTCTGGAACCCAAGCACTTTTCTTCACCAGTATGTTGGACACTGTAGTTCTATGCAGTAATATTTAAATGCTGCTTGTTCATGTTGGTGCTTTAGAATGTCAGTTAACACATGAAAAATATAAAGGCCTATTACTCTATTAATTTTTATTGCCACATGTACTGAGATACAGTGAAAAGTATTCTTTTGTATGCTAACCAGACAAATTAAGCCTTACAAAAGTACATCAAGGTATTAGAACAGAATGCAGAGCTACAGAGAAAGTGCAGAGAAAGATTAATTCTAATACGTAAGAGGTCTGTTCATAGGTCTGATAATCATGGTTGAAAAAAAAGCTGTCCTTAAAACTTTTGGCATGTGTTTTCAAACTTTTGTGTCTTCTGCCAGATGGAAGAGCGTGAAAGTGAGTATAACTGGGATGGAAGGGGTCTTTGATTATGTTGGCTGCTTTCCTGAGGGAGCAGGAAATGCAAAAGGATGGAAGGCTGATTTGCGTGATGGACTGGGCTACGTTCGCAACTCTCTGTAATTTCTTGCAGTCTTGGGCAGAGCAGTTGCCATACCAAGCTATAATTCATTTGGATAGTATATTTTCCATGGCATACGTGTAAAAATTAAGAATCATTGCAGACACACCAAATTTCCTTAGTCTTCTCAGGAAATAGAGGCATGAATGTGCTTTCTTGACTGCAACATCAATGTAAATGGACCAGGACAGATTGTTGATGATATTTACTTCAAGGAATTTGAAGCTCTTGACCATCTTTCCTTTGCACCATTGATATGGATGGGGCATGTCCTCCATTCCACTTCCTAAAGTTGATGACCAGCTTTTTTTTTAGCAGATACTTAATTCTAAAATTATTACAATGTGGTAGTCCTAGTTAGGATGCAGAAAGATATCATTCTAAAATCTACATTTTGTTTATAGTTTGGATGATATTTCTCTGCAGATGCAGCAGATACATTAACCCATTTAAGATTAAGAGTTTAATGTGTGCTTTAAATATTGGCATGGTACAAATTTATCAAAAATAAAACATATAACATTATTTTAACAATACAACATATCTCAACGACTTACATGGTTGTACGTCAGCACGTATCATCATTCAATATTTAGACAATCAGGTAAACCAGAAGTCACAAGTCTAACATTTCAACTATCAGTGTAAATGCTTTGGAGATGTGACAAGTCATTCTGAACTGATGATCATGTATCATTCTGGAGAGGTATTGCGCTATTGTTCTCTGTTGCATTTGTTTGGCAACTTGGCAGTTTTGTTGCTGGTTGTTGTCACTCAACAACACCACATGATCAAACTGTTTGTCAGTTTAATATGGTCCATTGTCAAACACTATCTGATCCAGGATATTGAATAAACTGAAAATGATGTTCATTGTGTCAGCAATCTTTGTACACATTGTGTTGTTAAGTTGTTGAACCATGGGAAATTTAGAGAAGTAATTCATCACAAGGATATATTATTCACTGTGCACTGTGAATATGTCGGTCGCTATTTCTGTCCAAGGAGTGGTTGTAGAGGCTCACCCCTGAGCTCGATATATTTGGCCTCCCTCTTTTGCATTCATAAGTCATTGAGTTAACGTCTTGCAGTCTATATTGAAAAAAATGGCTTGAGCAGATGAAAGATGTTTTTTATCCTTCAAAAAACATGTACTGAAGGTTTTTTGTGATATATCCACTTTGGGAATTGTGACTTCTATGTAGTGACAGTATTACAATAGGTAACACTTTGCGAAAATAAACCTCCTTGGACGAATCAAGGACATAGGTGGTTGTCTTGCACAAAGAGGAGATTCTCTTGAAGAAATACCTTAGTGAAGATAACTTCTTCATGAAGTTTGTAATCCACAATGAAAGGAAATTTAAAAATCCAAGGTATGTTACTGTCCATCTTTATCATGTGAAGTTGACATTTATTTAATGTCCGCAATGTTACCTGGTTTGAGATAGCCTCCTTGGATACATTGATTGGAAAGATCTTATCTGGCTGACAGCTGTAACCCCATCTTTTCCCCGGTTTCCTATCTCCTTAATATAATTATAAAGTATGTTATCTGATAATCTGTAATTACCATGCTGTGATACTTAGGCAACATAAATGTGAGATATGGGTCTTATAGTATTGAAAAATTCTTTGAACATCTATTATGATTCCTGGTTTTTATATATGTACCATGCAATTACAGGCACATGTTGATGGGGCTTAAGATGACCATCTTTAGGATGAGTACAACAAATCACCTCTATTAGATTTTGTAGCATTTCTCCTGCATTTTCTGTGTATATACTAATTGTTTGGCCCTTTTCCTTGTATGAAAAATGCTTATTAAAGGATTTCTTTGGTATTCAAATGATTGCTCTCAATATCACATGCAAGTGAGCATGGATATAAGAGAAGACAGATGTAAATTTGACTGAAATGTGGTTCAGGAGGAGGGCTTTAGTTTCTTTCTATGCTAGGACTGATGTTAGTAGAGATGTTACTTCTAAAAATCAGATGGCACTCAAATAAAGCGTGAACTGTGTTCCTTTTGGGGTCTGTTGCTAGTGCTGTTGGAAAGTGTTTAAGTTAATTCAACAAGCATGCGGGAACAGGGAAAGCAAGTTATAATAAATGTTATGATGATTGGCAAATAAAGGCAGGATCTATACACTTAATGGTAAGTCTAGGGAGTATTGCTGAACAAAGAGACCTTGGAATGCAGGTTCATAGTTCATTGAAAGTGGAGTCTCAGATAGATAGAATAGTGAAGGTGGTGTTTAATATGCTTTCCTTTATTGGTCAGAGCATTGAGTTTAGAAGTTGGGAGGTCATGTTGCAGCTGTACAGAACATAGGTTAGGCCATTTTTGTAATATTGTGTGCAATTCTGATCCATCTCCTGTAAGAAGGATGTTGTGAAACTTGAAAGGATTGAAGGGTTTGAGCTATAGGAATGTTGCCAGGGTTGGAGGGCTTGAGCTATCGAGAGAGGCTGAATAGCACTGGGTTGTTTTCCCTGGAGTGTCGGAGGCTGAGGAGTGAGCTTATAGATGTTCATAAAATTATGAGGGCATGGATAAGGTTAATAGACAAGGTCTTTTCCTTGGATTTGAGGAGTCCACAACAGGAGGGCATAGGTTTAGGGTGAGAGGGGAATGATTTAAAAGGGACTTGAGGGGCAACTTTTTCATGCAAAGGATGATGTATGTATGTATGGAATGAGCTGCCAGTGGAGACTGGTACAATTACAGCATTTAAGAGGCATGTGGATGAGTACATGAACAGGAAAGGTTTAGAGGGATATGGGCCAAGTATTGGTAAATAGGACTAGATTAATTTAGGATATCTGGTCAGCATGGATGAGTTGGGTCTGATTCCATATTGTACATCTCTGTGACTCTGTGGCTTTATGATAAGACTAAATCATTTGTAGCAATCTTCAGCTAGAAATGCTGAGTGGATGATTCATCTTGGCCTTCTATTGAGGTTCAGTGCATCATCGTTGCTAATTTTCAGCCAACTCAATTCCCAAGAAATAGGAGCAGAAATAGGCCACATCATAGCTCAAACCAGCCAAAACCATTCAAGAAGATCACAACTGATCTGCCTAAGGCTCCAAATCCTCTTTCCTGCCAATTCTGCAGAAACATCAACTCCCTCCTTTTCAAAATTCTATCTACCTCCTCTTTCATTGCTTTCAGTGATCTAGCCTCCATAACTTTCTGAGATAGAGAATTCCAAATGTTCACTGCCCTCTGGGAGAAAAGTTCTTTTGCATTTCATTTTTGAGAGAGTGCACACTAGGCTAGCTCAGTTGGCTGGATGGCTGGTTTGTCATGCAAACTGATGTCAATATTGTGGGTACAATTTCCATACTGGCTGAGGTCACCATGGAAGTTCCATCTTCTCGACTTTGCCCCTCATCTGAGCATGGAGACCCTTAAGTTAAACCGCCTCTAACGTGCTCTGTCAAATGAGAGAGGAACACCATGGCAACTTTGCCTTTTTTATGTAACTATGTCCTCGACTTCAAGATTTACACCACTGGCAGAAGTCTCTTTTCAGTATCTATCCTGTCAAGCTCCATTGAACACTTATATGTTTTAATAAGATATTTCTCCTGCTTCTAACATCTAATGAATAAAAGCTTAATGTGTTTAGCTATTCTTGATAAGTCTAGCTCTTCATATCAGGAATCAGTCTAATAAATCTCTTTTGAACAGCCTCCAATACCAGCAGCTCTTTTTTTTAAAATACCAAAACTGTACATACTACTCCAGATGCAGCCTCACACCATATACAGCTTTTTTAATGCTGTAGAGTTGTAATAAGAATTTTTATTTTAAAACTCCAAACCCAGAGCAATAAAGCACAAAATTAACATTAATCCTCTTAATTATAGCTGCACCTGCATTGTACCTTTCATGTTTCATGCACAAGAACACTCAAATAGGTTTCTGCTGCACCTTTTTGGAGTCTCTTTCCATTTAAATAATACTCTGCCTTTTGATTTTTCCATTCAAAATGCATGAGCTCACACTTTCCTACATTAAACTCAATCTGGTAAGATTTTGCCCAGCAATCTACATACTCTTCAAATTCCTTGTCTCTTCATTACAACATGCCCTCTTGACTAGTTTTGATTTCTTAGCAACTTTTGATACGTTACACCCTCGCCAACCCTCTCGTTTATTGAAACAGATAGTATATATTTGAGGATCTGGAACTGATACTTGTAACACTCCACTAACTATGGGTTTCCAACTTTAAAAAAAAGATTAATCTTGGCTTTCTGTCTTCTTAGTGTTAACTTGTCCTTAAGTAAAAAGTGAGGTCTGCAGATGCTGGAGATCAGAGCTGAAAATGTGTTGCTGGTTAAAGCACAGCAGGTTAGGCAGCATCCAAGGAACAGGAAATTCGACGTTTCGGGCCAGAGCCCTGGCCCGAAACGTCGAATTTCCTGTTCCTTGGATGCTGCCTAACCTGCTGTGCTTTAACCAGCAACACATTTTCAGCTCTTAACTTGTCCTTAGTTCATGATAGTATATTGCTAATATATTTTGTACGAAAAATGTTTATCTAACACCTTGTTGAATGCCTTTGAAAATCTAAATGCACTACATCTACTGACAGCAGTGAGTGGGCCCAGCAGTACAGACATGAGTAAGCCCAGCAGCATGGAGTCATGATGTCGGCATCGGAGGCAAGTTTGGGTTTCCAGAGGCATCTGCCTCCAGCACAGATTCATAGCTGCTGCAATGGAGGTGGGTTTCAGCCCAGTACAAGACCCGGGGGCATCAGCAGTGTTTGTATTGGCAAGGTGGACCCGAAACGGATTCATGGCGGTAGAGACAAGTTTGGACCAGTTCAGTATATGGCAGCATTAGTGGCATCTGCACTGGTGAGATCCAATGAGGACTTATAATGGTGAGAGCATCAGTGGAGGCGCTAAAGGGTGGGAACTTTAATTTCAGTGGCTGTGGCACAGCGAAGGGCACCCATGCCTGACCACCGGACCCATGGCCCATGGCAGAGCACTTACCACGAAGGACTGTAAAGTTGAACACTTTGTTTATTTCTTCATTTTCCTGCCTTTATATTCTATGTTTTGGTTAATTTTTCTCTTTTAAGATAGCATTGGAGATTGTCGACATTTTCCAACACTTTCATCCGTATTTTGTAATGAGAAATACATGACAATAAATACATCAAATAAATCTTAAATCAAATAAATCATCTGTATTTGTTATATTCTCTAAGAATTCTAACAAATTTGTCAAACATGATTTCTCTTTCACAAAACCATATTGACGCTGTTTGATTGCTCAGCTGTACCTTTCTTAATTGAAGGAAAACAAGTTGCGTACATCGCTATAATTCTGTAAAGGTGTCACTGAATGCCCTGTCCGTAATAAGGCTTCTGTTAACCACCCAAAAAACTTTGCACAATACCATCTTAAGTGGTGTGTTCCTGACTTTGTGTGAGTAGAAGTTTAAGACTGCTTTGTGTATAAGCATCTGATGTTCTGAGAAACATTTACTCAGAAGTTGACTACTGGGAACAAAGCATTCTTGCCTGCCACTTTTGTACAGCAGTACACTGGTTTCGAATTCCAGCTGACTATGCACTGCTGTGTATACTTATTGAACGCGCATCTGCGCATACTTATTTCTTCCTCTTTTTTGTTAAGATAATTTTTTTTTAAGAAATTTATTTTGTTTTGAAAGAACATATATTTTGATCAAAAAGAAATTAGCCTTGTTTTGTTTGTGGTTAATGACCTAATGACAGATCGGTACAGCTGTCAGTCCTCAGAGGAATTGATGCTACCGAAGGGAGATATTTTCTTCTTCAATCTATGCAGAGCTGTTCTGAAAACAACACATGCTGAGGATCACAGCGGGTAGGCAGCATCCATAGAGAGACAGCAAGCTAATGCTTTGAGTCTAGATGACTCTTCAAAGACCTCTGATGAAGAGTCATCTAGACTTGAAATGTTAGCTTGATCTCTCCATGGATGCTGCCTGACCCACTGTGATCTCCAGCATTTGTTGTTTTCAGGAGTAACTTGCTCCTGCTCAGAGATGTTATTACATGCCTCTGGAGCAGGTACAACTTGAACTTAGGCTTCCTGTCTCAGGGATAGGGATATTGCCTTTGCAGTTCAATAGCCCTCTGCTGAAGGGTGAAAATTTCTCCCTTTATCCAGCTTCTTTTTTGTGCAAAGCTGTTGTCCAGTCGCTTTTAATTAGTTTTCCAAATATCTGCCATAGGATATTGAACTGATTTGTAGTTGTCCATACTGCTATGCTGATGTGAGTTTGCCTCCAACAGGGTGCTAAATCTAATGCAGCAGTGATACGTTATCTTGCATAACACAAGAAAGGAGAGGATATTGAAGAATCAAAGAATCCAAAATACATTGATTATATTGAACTATTATGTACACAAAATTCATTCCACCTGCACATAAGCGTTTGGACTAATATTAACCTATTAGTTTACAGCAGTGGAGGATATTTTAAGTCAAGGGTCATGCTTCAAGTGTTCTGAGGTACGATGGAATATGAGATCTTCATACCTCAGGTCACATGCTAAGGTACAGTGATAATGTCATAAGCATTCCTCTGAAAGACATATAGACATGTTGACTATACAATATAATACAATAAATATCATGCAAAATGATTAAATGCTTACCACAAATATTGTCAACAGTAATTTGTAGTTTGCAATTTATCATCTTTTTTGTTCTGTTAATATTATTTTAAGTTAAGTCAAAATGTGCTGTATATTAAGACATAAAATTCTATGATAAATAGTTCATTTGTAATTTCAAATGTAAAGAAATATATTGATATTAGGGGACTACAATATTGACTTTGGAGTAAAACTGATTTTCCACCTGACTCTTTGTTTTTTTTTCTGTGAAATGAGAACAAAGTCTAAAGCATGAAAAGCCCTTTAGAAAAATATGTACTCAAACCGTCAACAGTACTAAATACTAGGGATTGCTTTCAAAAAGGAAACCCAAAACCCAGAACAATATGTTTGCCATGAAATATCCCTTTGTTCACTGAAGTGTTGCATTTATCGAACACAAAAAGCACTTGACAGGCACACAGCCAGAGGATTGTTGCTGTTTTCCTGGGCTATGACCCCAGACAATATTCCTGATACTTTCTTAAAAGTTATGCATAGATGGCCTCAACAAGTACACTAAATTTCCAGCGTCCACATTTCAGATGTGATGAATAGCATCATCCTTATTGATATTTGTTTAATTGTCAAAACTTCAAGCATGTTTGAAGGAAATTAACACAATTGTCTGTAGTTTATTTATTCAATATATTGCATCAACAAATTATGTGAACCTCTTGTGATTGATTTCTAGATATTCTAATAAAGTGAAATGTGTTGTTTTACAGCTGTTGTGTCACTTAGTGTGTAATGGTGCCAATTTCCACACCTGACCAAGCTGTGTCCTCATCACCAGGGCTGAACAGTGCAGCTGTTGTGTGAAACCAAACACTCTGTTTGTGAGTACTATTGCCGTAATTAAAAATTAACATGAATTAATTACCTTAACTGCTGTAAACAGCTACTTAGCACTGTCATGTTAAACACATTCAATGTATTGGTGTTAGTCAAAACCAAAGAACAAGCAAGTAAACAACTGGTCTCTGCTACCTATATTATTCGATGTGTATTTTTATTGTACAGTCATCAGAAGCAACTCAGACTTCAAACTTCAATAAACAAAATCTTACATTCAAGTTGGTAACCAACAGAGCTGTGGTGAAGCCCAGTTAATAGATTGAGGCAAAAGAAAACACGTGTTTCAGTCTTGCAACCTCAGTTTAACAGAAAGAAAGTGTATCTCATACTTTTGACTTAGTGCACCAAATAAGTCCTTGGCTGTGCAAAGTAAAGATTGGGTTGTGGGGTAGATGTAAAATTAGGAAGGATAATAGGAGCTACTATGGCAGTTACCATTCCAGCCCCAGTGGTGGGATAGGTGATGAATACATTGCCCATTCTTTGTCCTCTTCAAAGGTCTTGCTGCCATTGCTAATAGTTTATGTAGAGCAGATATTCATCTTGTCACTTGAAAAAATGACCAAGTAAAGCTTGGCAGCCAAACCACAATCTCAGGGATTGGGAGGGTTTGATTCTTTCAATCAGGGATTGTCAGGGCTTGCCTGAGGATCCTAACAATCCATGATCCCATGAACTGCAACGCGGCCTCCTTAATGGAAGCTTCAGCAGGGCATTCTGCCATCCCAACATGTGTCACTGTTTCACACAACAGTTGCACTGTTCAGCCCTGGTGGTAAGGACTTGGTCAGGTGTGGAAACTGGCACCATTACACTCTAAGTGACACAACAGCTGTAAGACAACACACTTCACTTTGTTCGGATATCTAGAAAATAATCACAAGAGGCTAACATGATTTGTTGATGCAATGTTTTGAATAAATACACTACAAATAATTATATTGGTCTGTTGGGGCTGGAAGAGGTGTTGGTCCTCTGATTGGTGCGTAGAATCTGGAGACAGGATGTCCAGCTTTAGACAACTTGAGGCAGTCACCTTTCTGCTCTTTTAAAATCAGACTCTGTCCTGCATAGACAGTGTTGTCCAAAATTTCCATCCCATGAGTGGGGAAACAGCCACACTGTAAAATCGCAGCTTTTCAGAGCAGAATATGTCATTTGATTTATTATTGCCACATGTACCGATAGTAAAAAATGAGGTCTGCAGATGCTGGAGATCACAGCTGCAAATGTGTTGCTGGTCAAAGCACAGCAGGTTAGGCAGCATCTCAGGAATAGAGAATTCGACGTTTCGAGCATAAGCGTCGAATTCTCTATTCCTGAGATGCTGCCTAACCTGCTGTGCTTTGACCAGCAACACATTTGCAGACATGTACCGATATACAGGTACAGGGAAAAATATTGTTTTGTATACTAACTAAACAAATTATATCTTACACAAGTACAACAAAGTAATAGAACAGAATGCGGAATATACTCTAAAGGATGAAATATTTACTTTAGCTGTGCACTCTGGATGCATTCACATCTCAGATGATACCGTCATTGTGAGTTGGAAATTATTTTCAACCTGAAATGTCTATACTGTCAATGCACTTCAAACTTGGTATCTACTGATTCACAGCCCATGGATCTGTGTACTCAGGAGGTCAACTCCATTTCTTTTATTACTCATTGACTTGTCCAATATGATTGTGTCATTCTTCATGGTACATAGGAGAGTTAAATATGATTGGTATCCATTTTTTTTGTTATCTGTGGAAAGTTGGTTCCTCTATTCCCCACATCTGTGTACATCTAGTATTCATTACCTCAACACATCCTAACATTTGGGTGTTTTGGACTATTGCTTATTGATGCATATCTATCACCTCAGTAAATCACCTGTCCTTATCCAAAAGCAGAACAACTGTAATGTTGATGGTCATTACTTATTAGAGGTAAGCGCTTTCTTTATGAAGATATGGGTTTACAGCTAAAAGCACAAATAAAGCACCTTCTGTTTTAATTTAAAACAGCTAAATGAAAACTAATTTACATTCCCTATAAATGTGGAGTTGGTTAGAATTGAGACAGCTTGTAGAAAAGTAGAATGTCTTTACTGCCTAGTAAAAAGTTTAGTGCATTTTTGTGAATTACGGTAGTTAACCTATAATGAAGTACTCAGATCTTTAAATTACATTTCATCACACTGATTGTAACAATTAGTTATAGTTCCACGTGTAATTTATGGGTAATTGAACCACAAGCACGTTTCATGGTTACAAGCTGCTCGCAATATAAGAACTGTTAAAATAGGTTTCTCTTCATCTACGGTAGGAAGGAAGCTTAGTAAGTGTAATCGTTTGGGATATGGATTTTTGCTTGATTTTGTTTGACAGTTACCCATAGGTCATGTTGTATTATAGATTGGTTCATGGGATGGGACACAATGGTTTTGTGACTGTCATATCAAAAAAACTGTTTTCAGGCAAAAAGCCATTGCATAATGAAAGTATCCACAAAACAAAACCACAATTATCCAGTGTTCTATTTTCAATCTGATATGTTTTACTTTAACATATAAATTTAAATTTAGAAAAACACAAAATTAAGGCATGAAATGTCTAATGACGGATATTGTTCAAACCCTGTACACAAAATCAAACTCAAAATCTACAGATATTTTGAACAAAAATGTGCAAATTATGTAAATAATTAATCTATTATCAATATGAAAATTATCTAATGCTGGTTAAATATCTAAAGATATTTTAATAGGGTTGGTATACATGCTGTTCCACAGCCTGGTATAATATAGCACACACTCTTGGCAGCAAATTCTACCATTGAACCCATGAACTGTTAAGGAGAATAATATAGATAACATAGATTTTAAACAGATCAAATTCAAATCAGATCAGCAGATAAAACTGAGTTTCATTTCTGAGTGTAAATGGTTGTTAAGCATGACAGCAGTCATTCTGTACCAGATGTGTTTTACATGTTTTGAAATGTTCCACAGTCCACATAAAATCCAATGTTTCTTAATCATTCTTCAAAGGAAATCCAGGACCGCAGCAACCAGCGTGGTGCAGATTATGTTGCAATTTACAATAGCACACTTCTACCGCTGACTTTAGTGCAATTGTCTAGCACAGTTTATGTCAAGATAATTATAATGAGATGGTAATGAACCATCCGTTTCAGGCTGCAATTAAAGGAGCTATGTCATTACGTTGGCAGTCTCACTCCATGGAACACGTTGCATTCTCTAATATTCTATTCTGGGGAACAGATTACACTGAATCAGACCTCTAATTAGCCTTGGATTCAGATTCAGATCCTACCAATGAAGGATTCGTATCTGATCCACTGTAATATGTAAGTCAAGATCCTTTTTTGTTTGAAAATTTGGATGTTGCCAAAACATGGTGCATGAATGATGGAAAACCCCGATAGTCCACAATTAACGCTGATCAAAAAAACTCATCTCCTCTGAAATTTGATCAATAAGTGTTAGCTTATTTCAGAGAAAAGTTGTTTTATTGCTTGTTGTGGATTGCTTAAAGGTCATTAATGGAGAAATTTATTTAGAATTGCGTGTCACTGTGGGTATATCGAAAGGTGAACATTTTTAAAAAAGGACAATACCAATTTTACGAAGATATATTTGTGTCTTGAGATTTTTTTTAAAAAGTGTGATTTGAAAATCTCATTCAATAAAATTATGTCTGCATGAGAATAGTTGAAGCAGATGAATATGAGGAAGAAGAGAAATATGAGAAAACATGCAACTTCTGTTTTTTACTTAACATGTTTTATTAATATATAATTAATACCTAATTACTTATTTTAGTGAAATCAATTCATATGAAGGAGGTGTTCAAAATTTTGTGAGATTTCTATCAAGTAGGTAGGAGAAACTGTTTGCACTGATACGTGGTTCACTAACATGAGGATGTTTTACATATATAATGGATATATCAAGAGCCACCATCAATTATTCACTCTTGGAGCCTGGTCCACCATTGAATGAGATCATGGTTGATCTGTGGGTAATCTCAAATCCACATTCTCACTTCCACTCTTAATTTTTTATCCCCTTGCTTACCAAAAGTTATCCATGTCTGCCTTTAAAATATTCAAAGAGTCTACTTCAACCGCATTTTCTGGAAGAGAGTTACAATGACTCATGATCCTCTGTGAGAAAAGCAAATTACTCCTTTAAATATAGTACCCCTTGGAGGAAACATCCTCTTCACATCTCCCTGTCAAGACCTCTCAAGACCTTAGATATTTTAATGAAGTCTTAATCTTCTAAACTCCAACAGATACAAGCTTAGTATATACATCTTCTCCTTATAACATAACACACCCATTACAGGTATTAGCCTGGTACACTTTCTCTAAACTGCTTCCGATATAGATACACCCCTCCTTAGATACAACTACCAATAGCATACACAGTACTCCAGATGTGGGCTCAGCGGTGCCCAGTATCACTGGAAAGTAACCACTCTGCTAATTATCATTGCAACAAATGACAATATTCTATTGGTCTTCCTATTTACTTGCTGTACTCAGAAAGAAGAAATGTGCCATCATCGTAGCAAAGTTGTGGAGATATAGCAGACCACCATGAACTTGAGTCCCTGTACTGGTGAGTACTGTAGAGTTCCTCCGCTAAGTGTTTTGATAACATTAATGCTCTGCTCCATTATGTTTCTTGCGACTATATAACTCTCAAAGATTTGCAGAAAAACATTGTGAGTCATGCTTGCAGATAGTATTCCTTGTCAGCACACAATAATTAGACATTAAAAACAAATGTATTGAGTCTCAGGATACATTACTGACTGGGCCAGCATTCTTTGCCTAAGAGAAGGTGGTGGTGAGCTGAATAAGTGATTGTCTCAGGATACAGTGCTGTGGCTTATGCCAGGATGGTGAGCTTCCATCAGGATAGTGCCCATTGATTAACATGATGTTGCAAGCCAGCTACACCTTGATATTGTGGTAAGCTTTGTAGTTTCTGGATTCCTTCCCATTTGTGTATGGGGGCCATAGAGCCTCATATGTGAATTCAATGTTTACTTTACACCAATTAGAATATCAATACCCTGGCAAAACCACATGACTGCTGCTCTTGCTTTTCTTCAGAAAAGATGACATTGATCCTTTCCTGATATGCTCGGCTTTCGTCACCCTAATGGCAGTGATGGATACTTAGAAAATTCTGGTTGTTGCCTACTGTCACCATGAGACCATAAGAAATAGGAAAAAGATCAGGTCATTCCATCCCTCTGAACCTCCTCCACCATTTAAAAGGGTCATGGCTGACCCTAAATTCCCCATTTCTTCTTTCCTGCACTTTCCCCATAACACTCAATTCCCTATCTCAGGCCGAATCCATCTCAGCCATAAATATACACCAACTTGCTGCCCCCACAGCTCTCTGTGGCTAGCAATTCCAAAAACTCTTAAATTTCTTTGAGAAAAAAAATTCCTCATTATTTCAGTCTTAAATTGATGCCCCTTTATACTGAGACTCTGCCCTCTGGTCCTCAACTCTCCCATGAGGGGAAACATCCTCTCAACATTTACATTGTCCAAACCCCTTATCAATCTTATATGTTTTAATGAAAGCACCTTTCTTTGATATAAACTGCGGAGAGAAGCATCCCACTCTGCTTAGCCTTTGCTCATTAGACAATCCCTCCTTAGCAGGGATTATACCAGTGAACTTGCTCTGAACTACTTCCAATGAAATGATATTTTTTAAATAAAGGGACCAAAACTGCTGACAGTGTTTCAGATATGGTTTCAACAGCATCTTGTATAGCTACATTAGGACTTCTCTACTCTTATGGTCTAAGCCCCTTGAAATAAGCCAAAATCTCATGAGCCTTTCTGATGACCTGTTGCACCTGTGTTCTAGCTTCAGACAGCAGGTATTTCCAATCAGAAGTTGAAATTTCCCAAACAATTCTCGCATTAGCCCATGCATCAGAACTTCCACAAAGTCTTGGTACACATCAACAATCATACATCCGAGCTGCAACAAGTTGGAGATTGTCAGATGTATGCCTTTTTCTTTCACCTTCATGACTCAAGCAGTTTAATTCATTCGCTTTGAAAGGGTCCAGGATTGAAATAACCACACAGCTTGAGGGTTTGCATGCGTCAGCCATTCTCCACCAACATTTGTGTCTCCTTCATATATGTACATCTCCTACACTGTAGGAAGTGCTGTTGTCAGATCAAAAATGGGGCTCACCTGAACCCATTGTTAACTCAGTGATTAAATTCAAATAGCCCTGAGTT
The DNA here is from genome assembly GCF_020745735.1 of Hemiscyllium ocellatum. Classification (NCBI taxonomy): domain Eukaryota; kingdom Metazoa; phylum Chordata; class Chondrichthyes; order Orectolobiformes; family Hemiscylliidae; genus Hemiscyllium; species Hemiscyllium ocellatum. Next base: position 57,014,127 of record NC_083407.1, on the reverse strand, counting down.
TGGTGTTTCATTCATTTGAATCCACCCATCATGGTTAAAGCAAGAGGCCATTGGATCTGACTGGCCTACTCAGTCACAAAATTGGCAAATAGAAGCAAAATATTACAGATGCTGGAAATCTGAAATAAAAACAGAATGTGGAGATACACAGCAGGTCTGGCAGCATTGTAGAGAGAGAAGCAGTGTTAATGTTTTGAATTTGGTATGACTTCTTCAGATCTGAAAGAGGTTAGAAAATTGTATTTTCATATGCTGTGGACAGAGGGAGTAGGGGAACAAGTAGGACAGAATGGAAGGTGTTCAAAGCCAAAGACAGAGTCTTGCTAATGGTGGTGAAGGGAAATTAGAGCTGTAAAAAGGGTGTATAGTAGGTTGTAAAAAAAAGAGAAAACAAGTCCTCTCTGTTGAGAACAAAGAAGACACAAAGTTAGAACTGTATCTGTGTGTCTGTGTCTATGTGTGCATGTGCATGTGCATGTGTGTGTGTGTTATGTAAAAATGATGGAGGATGCAGAGGTCATGCTCTGAAGTTTGGAATATTCTGTTGAGTCTCGTGGTGTAAAGTGCCTAAGTGGGAAATGAGATGTCCCTTCACCTTGCATTGTACTTTGTTGGTAGACTGTTGCAGGACCAGGACGGAAATGGTCATGTTGGAGCATAGTGACTTGTGGAAATGGCAAGCAACTTGGAGGTCGGAGTCATTCCTGCAGACAGAAGTGTTTTGCAAAGTGGTTTCACCAATATAAAGGAGACAGCATAGTGAGCACAAAAATGACAAGCCTGGCAAACAGAGCATTGATCTCTTTGAGAATGTACTTGTGAGCAGCAGTCTGTGAAATCCTGCTGGGTGTTGCCAGTAAATTCCTGGAAGGGGCTGGAGATGAAGACATTTAGGGATGTGATGAGCGTGATAATCACTGGCAATGTGTAACCACCTGGTCTATTGGGAAACAGAACAAGTTCAAGGAAGTTACAATGTCAGAATTGACCTATTGTGAAAGCCAGAACCTCCAAAGGCACCTGCTGCACCTGGATTAATAAAGTGTCCAGTATTAAATGTTACATTAGCTGCTTCAGAAGTTTTGGATTTCATTTTTACATAAAGAAGTTCTCAAAAAGGGCATAGTGTTTTTGTTTCAGCTAAAATAAATCAACAAAAACAAACAAAAACCTGAAAACTGTAGACAATGCAACCCGAGGAAGGAAAAGTGTATGACTGAGGTGATGTTTGGATTGGTAGAGGGAGGGGTCTGTAAGAGTGACACTTGTGATGGTTAGATTATTGTTTCAGAGATTCTGTGTCTCTTCTGCCAACATTCAATTGGAGGATGAAGCGATTTACTCTTGCATTTCACACAACTGTTCTTCACACAACTTTAAATTTTTGACATGGAAAAATAATATAGGAGAAAGTGAGAATTGCAGATGCTGGAGATCAGAGTGGAGAGTGTGGTGCTGGAAAAGCACCAGCAGATCAGGTAGCATCTGAGGAGCAGGAGAATCAATGTTTCAGGAACAAACCCTTCATCAGGAATGAAGCTTATTCCTCATTCCTGTTGAAGGGCTTATGCCCGAAACATAGACTCTCCTGCTCCTTGGATGCTGCCTGACCTGCTATGTTTTTCCAGCACCACACTCTCGACATGAAAAAAATAACATGCATCTTTTGAGTGCTTCACTAAAGTTATATTTTGGAACCCCCATGTCTTTAGAGCTTGGAGTGTGAAATGAACTGATCCTTGTTTGGTTGGACTTTTCTACACATTGTCATTATGCATTGCATCTCCAAGGTACTGTTGCATTTTCTACACCACACAAAGCAGTTTCTTTGTGTTACTCAATTCAATGGGGTGCTCAGGTAGGGGAGAGGGAGATGGAGGGGAGAGTGAGGCCAGAAACTGAAGCCAGGCTGCCTGGCAGAAATAATGGAGGAGGGCCTTTAAAATGAAATGTTCTGACACACTGCCCCATTTCTGCTGGTTGCCATTTTATTTACTCACCACCGTTCACTGACTGAGTGTCGTGCAGGAAGCAGGAATTAGTCCCATAAACCAATGTAAATATCAATGCAATTAAACCAATCGGAACCCAGCTGAATTTTTAGCACAGGCCTCAATAGGGAAGAACCTATTTTCTCCCTAAGGTTTAGAGTCATGGAGTCATAGAGATGTACAGCATGGAAACAAACCCTTCAGTCCAACTTGTCCACACAGACCAGATATCCCAACCCAATCTAGTCCCACCTGCCAGCACCCGGCCCATATCCCACCAAGCCCTTCTGTTTGTATTTGTTAAGTAACTGTCAGGAAAGAAGCTTTTTGAAAAAAAGCCTACCTGACCCAGAGCTGCTTGTTTACCTCCCATTAGTGCTTCCTAATAAATCCCACCTGTGCAATGTCACTAACTGCCATGAATGTTCTTTCTCTATTTGGAACCATTATTCAGTTCTATATCAACAATTTTACTCTGTTAAGACTGGCAGGATTTTGTACACATCTTGCTTTAAGGCTGTCTGGCTCTCTTTATATTGATAGCCACCAGATACCAGAGTACTCATGACAAGTCATCATGCCTAGTTTGCAGTTATGAGCTCTTTACTACTTAGTATCAATAGGGATTTGCTTAAAGCCCAGAGAGTTGGAATTCTGTAGAAACAAAGCGGCTCTTGGGTACATTTTTTATTTGCAGAGAAAGAGTAATAAGTGAATAATTGTTACTTTTCCCTTTCAAAATTACTATTCATGAATAAAATGGTGAAGGTCACCATTCGAACAGATCATACGGGGAACCTCTTTACTTTGCTTCTCACTCAAATCTGCTCCCACATTGTACGGCTAAATAATCTTCTTCATCTGCCTGTATGACAAGCAGATGTAGCTTTGATGTTAGGACATTTACAAAGAGCACAGGCCTGCACCTATCAACGGGGTCTGTACCCAGGTATGGGAAGAAATGTCAATCAGTTCTGTAGATCAGAGATATCTTTAACAATGTTAATAATTATCTATCTAAACACATCAACCAGAATGCCAAGAGCCTGATGGTAAAACCCTTTTTGCTTACTGCCGAATATCTTCACGTCACCTGATAGAGGAACACATAATAAATCTTATTAAATGATTGTCAAAGTTTGGGAGAAGATTTGTAGCTCGGGTGCTCGTTGTTGTGGTTCTGTTCGCCAAGCTGGGAGTTTGTGTTGCAGACGTTTCGTCCCCTGTCGAGGTGACATCCTCAGTGCTTCGAAGCCTCCTGTTAAGCGCTTCTGTGATGTTTCCTCCAGCATTTATAGTGATTTGTGTCTGCTGCTTCCGGTTGTCAGTCTCTTTGACGCAGCTCACCAATAGGATAAACAACACACTGAGGAACCCACAAAAAAAACGGACAGATAACCAGGTTTGACCTCCAGAGAATGAAACCTGAAAGCAACAGTCCAGATTCTATGGACTACCGAAAGTGCACAAACCAGACATCCCACTCAGACCCACAGTATCATTACCAGGGACACCATCACACAAACTGGCTAAAGAACTACAGCAGAATCTGAAACACCTGATCAGCAGATCCAGACACTCTATACAGTCAACACAGGAATTCTTGGACATCTTCAGAAATATACACATAGACAAGGAAGAAACCATGGTCTCATTCGATGTAACGGCACTGTTCACCTCTATCGACAAAACCCTAGCCAGAGAAACAATAGCCAACCTGCTGGACATACAGAACAGACAACAAGACGGGGAACCTATCAACAAAGACTGCATACTCAAACTACTGGACCTGTGCCTCACAACACACATCACATTCAACAACCAAATATATGAACAAATCAACGGCACACCCATGGGCTCACCCATGTCTGGACTCATAGCAGAAGTGGTCATGCAAAGGTTAGAACAAATAGTCTTACCGCAAATTCAACCCAAACTCTGGGTCAGATATGTAGATTACCTTTGTAATCATTAAAAACACAGAAATAGAGAACACACACTGGATCATCAACGCCACACGCACAGTATTCCAATTCACGAGAGAGGAAGAAAAGGACAACCAACTCCCATTCCTGGACGTGATGGTACAGAGAACACCGAATGGAGAATTCACCACAAAGGTATACTGGAAAGCCACACACACAGACCAAGTCCTAAACTACGAAAGCAACCACCCCAACACACACAAAAGAAGTTGCATCAAGACCCTGTTCAAAAGGGCCACAACACACTGCAGTACACCAGAATTGCAAAAAGAGGAAGAAGAACACCTATACAATGTATTCGTCAAAAATGGATACCCCCGCAATTTCATCAACAGATGCCTAAGGGAAAGACAACGGAATGAGAACATGCCACAACCCAAAGGACTAGCCACACTACCATACATCAAAAACATTTCTGAACTGACAGACAGACTACTGCGACCACTGGGACTCATAACAGCACACAAACCAACAGCCACTCTCAGACAACTCACCAGGACGAAGGACCCGATACCCAGCATATTATAGGACAAGCCAAACAGAGAACAGTCAGGGAATTCCTAGAGGCATGACACTCATCCACAGATTCAATCAATAAGCACATCGACCTGGACCCAATATACCAGCCACTGCAGTGGACAGCTGGAACTGACAACCGGAAGCGGCAGATACAAATCACTATAAATACCTGAGGAAACATCACAGAAGCGCTTTACAGGAGGCTCCCAAGCACTGAGGATGTCACCTAGACAGGGGATGAAACGTCTGCAACACAAACTCCCTGCTCGGCGAACAGAACCACAACAATGATTATCACTCTGTTTGAAAATGGAACCTAATGGATTAATGTGTTGATTTCACTCTTATACTGTTACAATTGATGCCTAGTGTGGAGGCAAGTGCTCTCTTCCCAACCCAGAAACAGAGAAGTACCTGGAAAGGTGCAAGCAATTCAAAGAGGACTCTTCTTTCCTTGGCCCTAGGCAAAACAAAAGACATTTTGCCCCTTTTTGCCCTCCCCCTTTTATCCACTGTCAATAATTGATTCAGGCCTTTCTTTCAACCTTGTTGTCCGTATGACTATCATACATTGTTTATGTACATCTCCTTTCCCTCCTACATATTTTATAACCCTTACTCCCGAATGTAAATAAAATCAGTTGCCTTTGGTTTGCACACTGTGCAGCCATAAGCAGAGGTGAAGAAGTCTGAAAAGACTGAAACAGAGCCTTGCTTCAATGACACAAAAAAGCATGGGTAACAATCATTACTGTTTTCATTCGAGCACAATTTTCTCTTTCTCAGAAGTTAAAAGGGTGCATTGCTAATTGAAGCCAGTATTACCAGAAACTGAGGAACAATCTCATTACTGATAAAAATCAAAAGCTGAATATCATCAACTGCTCTGAAAGCATAGATGACAACTTTTGACAAAAATGTACATTCAGTAGTAAATGTGAATTACCTTTTAAACTTATATTGCCTTAATTAATATTTCACCATTGAAACATTGTATTAATCAGGTCAAAGGAGTGGCCATGGGTACCCAGCGGACCCCAGTTATGCCTGTCCCTTTATGGGATATGTGGAACATTCCTTCTTTCAGTCCTACCCTGGCCCCCTCCCACAACTCTTTCTCTGTTGCGTCAATGACACCATCGGTACTCCTTCTCTCTCTCATCCAGAGAAAGAACAACTTATCAATCTCATTTCCAATTCCCACCCTGCTCTCATCTTCACTTGGTCCACCTCTGATTCCTCTCTTCCCTTCCCTGATATCTCTGTTTCCATTTCTGGCGATAGACTGGCCATCAATATCCACTACAAACCCACCGACTCTCACAGTTACCTGGACTATATGTCCTCGCAGCTGCAAATGTGTTGCTGGTCAAAGCACAGCAGGCCAGGCAGCATCTCAGGAATAGAGAATTCGACGTTTCGAGCATAAGCCCTTCATCAGGAATGAGGAGAGTGTGCCAAGCAGGCTAAGATAAAAGGTAGGGAGGAGGGACTTGGGGGAGGGGCGATGGAGGTGGGATAGGTGGAAGGAGGTCAAGGTGAGGGTGATAGGCCGGAGTGGGGTGGGGGCGGAGAGGTCAGGAAGAGGATTGCACCCTACTTCCTGTAAAGACTCTATTTCATTCTCCTAGTTCCTCTGTTTCTATTGCATCTGTTCTGATGATGCCAACATCGACAAGGAGGACTTGAAATGTCCACCTAGCTCCTATCCTGCTTTTTTATGTTTAATTGATGATCCAATGATCTGTGATTCTGAAGGTGTAAAAAGAAAAGAAATATCAATTAATATATAACTTATTCATGCAATTTATATCCTGTAAAAGGGGCCTTGCAAATGACATGATTTAAACTTGAAAAATCTCTTTGATAAACTTTTACTCAAAATTAAATGCGACTGTATGTATTTCCAATGTCTTGAAATGAATTTCTCACAGCATATTTTAGTTTTAAGAATCTTTTTAATGCAATGTTGATCTTTAGAAATTTTATCAAAGGTAAATTTGATACATATGGTGAGGAATTCTGCTGCACATTATAATTCACCATTACATTTCTATTTATGTATGTTGGTATTCTGAAATGTTTTATGAAAGTGCAAGGTATTGTAACTGACAAATGCATGCTATTTGTAAACTGGCATGAGCTATCATTTTAACAGATATTTCAGAATCCATTGTAGCATCAGATATGCTCAGCTCCAGCACCTTAGAGATTGTGCTTCACTTATTGTAAATGTGCTTACATTGAGGATGCAAGATGACCAGAGAAAAGTCAAGCAACATGTCCGCTGGCTAAGTAAGAAGATCAATTACCCACCCGAGAGAGTGTGCAGGGCGAGAGTGTCCTGTGAAATAATACCGAAAGAGATGTGTGTCAGGAGACTTTGCTTCAGCAAGGAAGCGATAACATACCTCTGTGAAGTACTGAAGGATGACCTGAATTCAACCCAAAATGCCGTGCCGCCTGAACAGTATCATTGAAAGTCACCACAGCACTGAAATTCTTTGCATGTGGGTCATTTCAGTCTGGAACTGGTGACTTGTGTAACATTTGCTAGAGAGCCGCAAGGGCCTGCGTTCACAAGTTAACTGAGGCAATTCATCACAGGATTTCAGACTTCATTAATTTCAACATGTCCCTGTGAAAATGAAACAGAGGTCCCTCACAAAGTACAAAATCACCGCATTTCTGAAAATGATTGGGACTATCAATAAATAGTGCATTCCAATAGATGTGCCTGTTTCCTTCATCATCAGGAAGGGGTTCCATTTATTGAATGTAATATTGTGTGTGATGTCCAAGTGAAGATTCTGAATAAAAATACAAATAATGAGGAAGTGTGGGTGGTCATTAATCCTGATGAAGTCGAGTTTTCACCAGACCATGGATATGTTATTGGAAATTGAAGGATAGCTACTGGGCAATAAGGAATATCTGCTGAGAATGTGGTTCATGACATTATATCAGAGGATCAGAAATGAAACACAGGAATGATACAACCACACACATGTTGTAATGAGCCAAATGGTGAAGAGGACAATATGTGTATTAAACATAGAACAATATAGCACTGTACAGGTCCCTCAGACCTTGATATTGTGCCGACCTTTTATCCTACTCTAAGATCAAACTAACCTACATACTCTTCATTTTACTATCATCCATGTGCCTATCCAAGAATCTCTTAAATGTCCCTAATGGACCTGACTCTACTTCCACAGTTGGTAGTGCATTCCATGCACCCATCACTCTATGTAAAGACATCTCCCCTAAACCTTCCTCCAAACACCTTAAAATTATGCCCCCTTGTGATAGCCATTTCTGCCCTGGGATAATGGCTCTGGCTATCCACTCTATCCATGCCTCTCATCATCTTGTACGCCTCTATCAAGTAGCCTCTCACTCTTCTTCACTCCAATGATAAACTTTTACTCAAATTAAATGTGACTATGTGTTTCCAATGTTTTGAAATGAATTTCTGACAGCATATTTTAGTTTTAGGAGTCTTTTTAATGCAAATCTCCCTTAACCTTTCTTCAGAAGACATGCCCTCCTGTCCAGGTAGCATCCTGGTAAATCTCCTGTGCACCCTCTCTAAAGCTTCCACAACTGAACAAGATATTCCAAGTGTGGTCTAACCAGGGCTCTATAGAGCTGCAGCATAACACAACACACACCTTCTCAACAAACATATCAACTTAGGTGGCAACTTTGGGGGTTCTATGGACATGAATTCAAAGATCTCTCTGTTCCACCACACTACCAAGAATCCTGCCTTTAACCTTGTATTCTCATTCAAATTCAACTTTCCAAAGTGAATCATTTCACAGTTTTCCAGGTTGAACTCCATCTGCCACTTATCAGTTTATTTAAGGTTGTGCAAGTCAGATTTAGAATCAGCAAAGGAATGAAGGCTTATGGCGATAAGTCAGGAGATTGTAGTTGAGGATTATCAGTTCAATACTGGTGTCACTGAAGGGTGGAATTGACATGATGGGCCAAATAGCCTGGATGTGGTACTATTTATGATGGTCTTATGATATTATAGAAATTAATGTGCAATTAAGCATGTCTGAAAGGCAGAGGAAATAGACTAGATAATAAAGAAATGAGATTAACAAGGCTAAATGGAATATTGTGTAATGCAAGGAGCTTGACGAATAAGAATGAGGTGAGGGCACAAGGAGGATGAAGGAGTATGATATAGTTACTAGTACTGAGACGTAACTGAATGATGAGCAGAATTGGCAGCTCATCATTCCTGTCATAGGATAATCTGATATATATAGGGGTGAATATGAATTGAGGAACTTGCAATATTGATCAATGAATCCATTGTAACACAAAAGGAGAAAACACACATTTGGGTGTTTACTGCAGTCTGGATCCTGTGTATGGCAGCAATTTCCAGAATGGGATGTCAATGCTCCAATCAGAGTCCTGACACTGATAGCTCCGGACATTGGAGCGCCTGTGTGTGCACACAGCCATGCAGACTAGATAGAACATTACGATTAACATTGGCCCATTATTCAGAAAAGAAGTAAAGGATAAACTGGGAACTTACAGGCTAGTTACTTTCATCTCCATGGCAGGAAAGTTATTGGAAAGAATCCAGAAGAACAAAATATACCTGCACGTAGAAAGACATACATAAATTAAAGATAATTGAATAGATTTGTTAACATGTTGACAAATCTGAATATTTTGAGGAGGTAGCTATGCCTCCCCCCACTCCCCCCATCGCAGACTGGTCAAGAATCAGAGAGTGATGGTAGAGAGCTGTGTCTGTGACAGCGAAGTCTATTTCTAGTGGGGGCCCTTAAGTCTCGGTACTTGGCCTGTGTTACTTATGATGTACATTAATAATTTGGAGATAAATATAGGGGGTAAGGTTAAAAAGTTGGCAGATGACACAAAAATTGGTCATTTAGTAAGTAGTGAGGAGAATGTCTGTTAAATATATGAGGATATCGATAGAGCCGTCAGATGAACATAACAGTAGAAAAAGGGCATTCAACCTGGAGATGTGTTTGGTAAAGGAGCGGGGATGACTAACAAGGCATAGGATTATACTATGAGTGGTATGACCTTGGAAAGTACTGAATATTAGAGAGATCTAGGTATGCATATCCACAGATGCCTGAAGGCAGAAGGGCATTTAAATAAGTTGGCTAAGAAGCCATGAGCGATTTTTGCCTCTTTTTGCCAAGGCATAGAAGACAAGAGAAATGAGTTTATGTTATGTATAAAATGCTGGTTCAATCACAACTGAAGTATTGTGTGCAGTTCTGGACTCCACATTATAAGAAGGATCTTAGGCACTGAAGAGATTGCAAAGGAGATTTACCAAGATGCTGCTTGACCCTGGAGGCTTTACCCTAAGAGAAAAGATTGCATAAACTGGAATTGTTTTCCTTGAAGTGAAAATTGAGAGGAATGTGATATAGATGTATATGATTATGAGGGGCATGGATAAAGTTGATGGGAAAGCACTTTTTCCATTAGTAGTGGTGTCAATAACTCGAGGGCATAGATTGAAAGTATGAGATATAAGCCAAAGATAAGAATTGAACAGAAATATTTTCACCCAGAATGTGATGTGACTGGAACTCACTGCCTGAACAAATAGTTGAGTCAGAAACTCTTATAACATTGAAGCAGTGTTTAGATATTCACTTGTATTGTTATAGCCTCTGGGCCTGTGGGCAAAGAGCTGAAAAATGTGATTAATGTAGTCAGATCTTTGTTGACCAGGGCAGACAGGATGGGTCAAATGGCCTTGGTGTATGCTGTAAACATCTGAGACTTTCGCAAATGTGTTACTGAAGCACCATTAATGAATTCCATAAATCCAAATAACAGCACATCTAAAGTGAGAAAGTGTACATTTGAATAAAGCTATAAATATACCAAAAAGAATGCAAACAAACAAAAAAATCACATGTAACTGAATTCAGTGTTTAGTCATATGATTAAATTTGATTCCCTACAGTGTAGAAGCATGCCCTTTGGCCCAACAAGTCCAGACCAACACTCTGAAGAGTAACCCACCCAGACCCCCATTTCCCTCTGACTAATGCACCTAACACTATGGGCACTTTAGCATGGCCAGTTCACCTGACCAACATATCTTTGGACTGTGGGAGGAGCTCCCGGAGGAAACCCACGCAGACACGGGGAGAATGCGCAAACTCCACGCAGGCAATTTGGCAGCCCGAGGCTGGAATCAATCCTGGGACCCTGGTGTCGTGAGGCAGCAGTGCTAATCTCTGAACCACTGTACCACCCCATGATAGCTCAGTGGTTAGCACTGCTGCCGCATTTTATATTGTAGTCAATATAAAACAAATAAGCCACATAACGCAAAATAATGGAAACACAGCAAAATCACCCTTGATCGAAAGTGAGAATAGGGGAAAGTGGAGTGATGAAGGTGGCTTTGGTAAAAGGTGAGACTTTGGTTCCTTTTGTACCTCACTCATCCCCATGATGTGACTTCTTGTTGGTCTTCCAGAACAATGAGTTGACGTCAACCAAATGTTACAGATTAGCACATTCCAAGGTCCAGAACTATATGCTTAAGGATGCACTAAAGCTTGGGTTAGGTGCTGCTGAGGCGCAATGGAAAAAGACCACTGACTGAGATCTTCCTACTAAAGTTAAATGGGAATCCCTTCAGATATTGGATTCTCCTGGTGTCTCAAATGCATGTAATATAGATTGGTTCAAGTAAGCGATGCCTTTAGTTTGTTTGGATAGAGTTGAACTCCAAGGAACATTGCATCATATTCACTCGCTGTCATCATGCACTCTTGGCAAAGAGTGTCATCAGGCAAAGCTTTGACTCACAAAGACAGGCTCCTCATCTCCCAAACTTTCCATCCACCACAACAACCACGCCATCATAGGCCTCACCTCCACAAGAACCGAAACATTTAAACTTTACACTTTAATTGTCACCAACACAACCCTCAAAATCAAATATCTTACCTTCTTCCTAAAATTCCATTCGCTACTCCACTATGGCTGCCATGTCACAATGCTCGTGACTATTCCATTCAGGAATCTTAGACCCTAGAGCCATCTCATCTCTATTGCCAAGATTCCTGAATGGAATGGTCACTAGCATTGTAACATGGCAGCCACAGTGGAGTGGTGAATAGAATGTTAGGAAGAAGGTGAGATATTTGATCTTGAGGGTAGTGTTATTCCTATGGATTCCTGTACATCTGTCGGAGGGAAGAAAAGTTCACTGAGGTGAATCTTACAGTTTTTTGATTAAATTACATCAAGAGTTTTGGAAGTATTCTTGCTGCAAGGTCCTGCAAGAGTTTTTGCTGTATCTTACCAAGTGTATCTCAAGAACATCCAGTCCCTGTTCCTATGGTGTCCCTCACATTCAAATCTATCCCCATGTTACCACGTATTGACCCTGTCCCTTTGGTGTCCCTCACATCCAAATCTATCACCAACTTATCACATCCCAGAACAATTCACCACTGAGTAGATATCTGCACAGACCAGCATCCTTTGCATGTATGTCATCTTTGAGGGACTGCTGTGCATCTGGACAAGTGTTGGCAATCTGGAATTTCTCTTCACTGCCAGTGTAATAACACAACAACTGGAAAAACACACTGCTCTCAGCACACAGCTGTCATGCTGACACTCCCATTCTCTCACTCCAGTCACTGTTGATCCACCAATTCATTGTTCTGAGCTATATCCAATGTAACCACCCTCTCTAAGTCACACTACTTTGTCCTCAATGCCTACTATAGACTCACATTTTGATATTGTCCTGTAAGTGAATATTATGTACTGATACACAATGAAACAATTCCAGTCAAGAGCTTTTATTTAAAATTACCAAAAGGCAACCTGCATAAAACCGATACAGATTGCAACTTTCCCCCATAATGCAAACCAAATGCGAGCATCATGACCAACAACTATTTTACATTCTATTCTCATCTCTTCTACACTGTGTCTTGACTTGTACAGTTTTCAATTCATTGATGCTCCAGGTAACAGTTTGCATCACAAGTCTGGTCTGAGAAAAAACATGGGCAGGTAAGTGAGTAGTTTTTAAGTGATTAGTGTCGAATGGTACTGTTTTGATGTGAGTTATAAAACTTAGGTTAGTGCATTATGTATTAATTGGTGATTCAATTTTTGAATTCTCAGGTAAAGTAAGTTAAATACATTGTTAATGCAGAAGTGATGGTGACCATAAATCTAAAAGTTTTTTTTGTTAGTGTTTAAATCTATAAGAACAAATAAAGTTTGTATTAATAATTTAGAATCTGATTTGTTCTAAAGCAATGTTATCTATTCATTTGTAACATCCATTCATTCAATGCTGTTCCAGGTAGATGACAAAATCAGGGAAAAAATTTCACCTCTGTTCACACAAGAAGACTGAAAATAATAAGTAGGATGTTCTCAGGAAAAGTTTGCAAAGAATTTCTGCAGCAAAATAAATAAAGTTGCCTAGATTTTTTTCACGTATCTAATTTTGATATTGCCTTATCTCCATATGGTAGAAACTAAAAAATGTCACATAGAAACATATAACATTATGAAGATGCTCCACTGTATGCAGATTATAAATGGAATGTAAGAATCATAGGCAAGATCTACTTACACTATATATCGATGTCAAGAAATGAGAAGATATTGATGGGGATGTGTAGAAAGATTCTTGTTTCCCTGTGGAAATGGAAAGGCTAGGTTAACCTGAAAGAGAGAAGTAATAAACTCAACTGGTCTTTCTTTTTATGTTTGAGCAACTAATTCTATGGAGCTCAGTCCTAACTATCCATCCTAGCAGTGAAGAAACCTGTGTGATTTTGAAGCTTTGGCCTTACATAATTCAGCAGCTGAGCTGCACAGCTCCAAACAGATGTCTCAATGCAACTCATTATGTGGGCATAAAGAAGTTGGTCAGAGCTACAGACAGCAAGGCACAATGTGGTTCTGGTTAAGGGGTGATTAAAATCAATGAGGGCATGGTTTGCATGGTGACAGTTGCTCTCTAACTGATAGGTGTATTCGTGTTTTGTAGAGTCCACAAAGTAGTTCAAGATTTGTCTTTGAAGAATCTCTTCTGTTTCATTGTTGGTAGCACAGGTCAGGAAATGACAAAGGCATTCTATCTATGTTACAGAACACAGATTTTAGGATTAAAGTGGGCCATTATCTGATTCTGATGGGCACTTCAGACATTTGATAATAGTCAGCTTTCAAAATGAAGCATAACACATCCCAATATTAACTGGAATGTAAGACTACCCATGACTTTTGGACCAGCACTAAATAAAGATGGTCAAAAACAATGTCAACCAATTGCAAGCATCTTCCATTCTTAACCTGAACCTCTAGGTTCATTCAAATCTGTTTTTGCAATTTGTCCAGATATATTTTCTGTACAATGCTTAAACACATAATGTACATAAAATCACATCTTGCACTCGTATTAACAATACTTTTCCTACAGTTCTTACTCAAAGAAAAGAGAATTTTTGGGGAGAAAATGTTCACTTTTTAACAGTTAAACAAAAATATAATGTGCTTAAAAAGTACTTATTGTTGGGTGAGTAACCTTTCACAAGGTTGACTCTAATTAGTCTCCATTCCACAAGGGATTCTTCAATCTCAATTAGGGCCTCCTTATTCATCACCAGACCATTTTTCAGGACTTCTGTCATTGCTCTAGGCCAGTACCTTGAGGTATTCTTAGATCAAAAGGCCCAGATACCCTAGTCCGGGTCAGAAACCTTCTTTCTGACCATCAGCGTGTTAAAAAATTTAGAATTTTTTACATTCAGAGTTTTTCTGCACTGGAGATTTCTCGACAGGGGCATCCTGTTACAAATCTGTCCAGAAATCCTTAAACCTAGCAACAAAGAAAATTTTTGAAGAAACTACACCCATTGTACAGCAGTCAGTGTGTCGTGTTCTGTGATTTAAATGTCCAACTGCACAGCCTGTAAAAAGTTAAGTCTGAATATATGAACGTACGACAATAACTGTGCCAACCCGCAGAAATGGAAAATCTTGATCATTAATGTGAAAAAAAAAGTAGAGCATGGCATCTGTTAGGGAGAATGTGTAGCTTGAACTTCTATTTTGTATTTTATGTGTAAAGCTGAAGGGAAATATTTTTGTGTTAGGTGGTTTTTATGTGGTTTTGGTGTAAGGGAGAGTGGAGGCTGGTTTATTTGCATGCATTTTTAGTAAAATCGTTATAACTTTTTCAGTGAAGAAATCTTCATTTGAAAAGATAGCTATGAAGTTGAAACTGCCAAACAACTATTGGACATAAATGATACCAAGTGTTTTGATAGCTGTGTATGTGTACACCAGTCTTTCAGAAGAGGAGTCTGCAGATTATGAAGCTGTTAAAAAGCAATACTGAATGCTTATGAGCTTGTCCTAGAAGTTTAAATTAAAATTTAGGGCTATAAAAACATAAAAGAGAAACAGGATTAAGGTTTTGAGACCGGTGTGACTTCTTTAGAATTCCAAGGCAATACAATCATCAACACAGAGAACACAGACTGTCAAAACTGGAATGTGACATTATGATCAAAATCATCAAAGCCAAGTTGAACAAAATACCACATTCATGACCTTATCTCAATTGAGTGAGACTGAAAGTGGAATACTGAGAAGAACAAAAGTGCTCTTCTTTCTCCATGAAGACAATATTCTACAGAGGTGACTGGTTATTCTGGAGACTGGGCAGATCACCTGAATGACAACTTTTCAAATTAAATGAAATATCCTTTGTAAATTTATGCACTGAAAGAAGATTCTTAATTTATTCAGTTCCTCAGTGAAGTGGAATCATATTCTGAAGTACTATTGCTTCTTTCTTTCATTTACCCTAAACTTTTCTCTAAGTCATATTATTTGGGTACTCTCTCTTGACTTCATGCTTTTTAAATTTCATTTCCCTTTCCATCACTTTCTTTCACTTTCTCATCTATTGCCAACGCAAACTTTTCTCATCTTTCTCCATAGTATTTTAATTTGAGAGTGAACACCGATAACATTGTCATTCAGCTTAGCAGAGTTTGAGAAAAAGTGAATAGATCTCAAATTCTCAACTTCCTCTGAGAAAACTAAAAAACCAGTAAGGTGGACTAGAGAAGTCAACATAACATTGCTAGGGTTGGAGGGTTTAGCTATAGGGAGAGGCAGAATAGGCTGGAGCTATTTTTCTTGCAGTGTTGGAGAAAGAGAGGTGACCTTCAGAGGTTTATAATGTCATAAGGGTATGCATTGCGTAAATAGACAAGGGTTTTGCTTGAGGTGGGGCAATGCAAAATGAGAGGGCATAGGTTGAAGGTGAGAGGGGAAAGATTTAAAAGGGACCTGAGCAACAATATTTTCATGCAAAGGCTGATGTGTGTATGGAATGAGCTGCCAGAGGAAGTGGGGGAAGTAGGTACAATTGCAACATTTGGATCGGCATATGAATAGGAAGTGTTTAGACGGTTATGGGTCAAAAGCTGGCAAATGGGACTCAATTAATTTAGGATATGTACGAGTTGGACCAAAGGGTCTGTTTTGTGCTGTATATCTCTATGACACTATAATGAATATCCCTGTGAACCTGAATGAAATAAGAAACTTGGGATGATGATTGGGATAAGAAGATAAGGAGATGTAAATCATACATGAGTAGAGTCAGAAAATTGGTGGGGAAACATAATGTAAAGGAATAATATGAATAAAATAGTATAAGATCATGTGGCTACTGGATGATGGTTCTTTCTAGAAATCTCTTGTGAACATAATCTGTGCACAGAAGATAACATTTGCCAACAGACAAGTCTTCTGAAACTTTGATTAGCTCCACTGTTGAATGCAATAAAATGACGGCAACAGAATATCAGAATGATCTAAATTTATATTAATTTCTTAAATTGATATTGGAAAGATGGTTTCAGTAACTTCATTGTTTATGAATAACTCATAAAATTATTGCATCTGTTGTGAAGAAAATGCAGTTTTGAAAGTCTGGACCAATATGAATTAGACTACTAGCAATATTTGAATTTGAATCAGATGGGATAAACTTAACCACACTAGCAATGGAAATATGACTTACTGTAAAGTACCTAGTAGCGAGAAACATTGAAATAATTTCAATGACATCTTGTGCAATACACCAGCATAGAAATTTCTGTTTAATGTTTTCATATCAAATATCAACACTCTCATACCAAATTCCTCTCTCCAAACTTAGTATTAACATTTTCATCTCCCACATACGAATATTGTGAACAGTAATTTATATTTATATTTGCAACAATCAACATTAATGAATTTATTAGGGGGCATAAGTATGAAAAGACTGTGCTCTTCTCGAATGAGAGAATATATATTGCATATTATCCAAAACATCTTATTTTGGTAGAATTTACACAATCTCTTTGGAGGGTTGATGTTTTACAAACCCAAATTGAAAAACAAAGCTGATCCAACTTACAGATTCCCTTCTGTACATCAGACATACATATGGAGTGACAAGAGATTCCCTGGTGCGCAGATGGTTGATTTCATAAATATTTTTTATACTTAACGTTGAATAGTTGGCTATGTGGCTTAGCACTTCTTGGTAGAATTGTGGGCAAAGAACAGAACTGCAGTTCTTTGAAAATTATTCAAACCTATAAACATTTTGCAGTAAGCACATTTCAGAGCTATCTATTCATTCATCGAAAGGGACAACACCATCCCAGCATCAGCATTAACCAAAAACATTTCAGAAATCATTGCTACCAGTTGAAAAGTATACTTGAGCAGTAAGGTAACTTCAGCTGCAACAACGGTAATGCCTTTGTTCGGCTTCCACGCTCTCCCACTGATAAAAATGTAACTTAAACTCACTGCAGGAGCTCCATCTTGCTGGGTCCATCATTTCAATTATACCCAGAACGAGAGAGGTCTTTTATTTTCTACTTTCAAATGTTGCTGTACAAATAAAACCAACCTTTCACTAAGCTAATATAATTTAAAACATTTTTAAAGATTCCTGAGAGAAGTTTTCAATGTAATTGAATAATCCTCGCTATTCTGTGCTGCCTGTGAACTCTAGTGTCTGATATATGATTAAAATTTCTGTTATATCTTTATTGCAACACCCAAATTCATTGCAAAGTGAATATCTATCATGCAAGGGTGGAATCTAATTGTGATGTTCAGGGTCTCATGAGCTGATTGGAGAGCCATTGAGAAACCTGCACTACCTCTTCCATGGAAAACCCATCAAACCACATGATAATCAGGAAGCCTCTTTCCTTGAAAGCAGAATTGAGGGGCCGATGTCCTGCCCATGAAAGCTAGTAGAAAGTAAGGACTGCAGATGCTGGAGATCAGAGTTGAGAGTATGATGTCGCAAACGTACAGCGGGACAGGCAGCATCCAAGGAGCAGGAGAAGTAATGTTTTGGGCATAGGCCCTTCATCAAGACACTGCCCACGAAAGCTTCCAACCAATGACAGACCAGCATGTCTTGTGCTGAGCAGTGCCACAGCAGAAGCTGCAGGTGGAAGAGCATCCCCAGAGTCTTGGTGACACAAGATCAAGAATGTAGGTAAATGATGTGAATTAGGTGAGGATGTCACAGATTGGAAGATTTTGGAAGAGGAGACATGGGATTCGAACAATAACAAGGGAATGGTCAACAATGGGTTCTCCCTACTGATGCCCAGGCGTTGATTTTCTTTGATTGAGGGTCCATTCCCAATCCTTGCTGAGTTGATAAGCTGCTTGCAGGTTTCATCGTTAAAAATCATACAACACCAGGTTATAGTCGAACAGGTTTAATTGGAAGCACATTAGCTTTGTGTGCTTCCAATTAAACCTGTTGGACTATAACCTGGTGTTGTGTGATTTTTAACTTTGTACACCCCAGTCCAATACTGGCATCTCCAAACCATGCAGGTTTCATGAATATCACAGGTCCACTTGCAGTTGGTTTAAACCCAGTAGCAGTAAGCTAAGGCTTTCGTGTGATCTTTAGTTGGCCACTTAAGGACTTCAGTTGACAGTAGGTTAATCTTACTTCCCAGAATTTAATTCTCACAAGGACAGGAAAGCGATGAGATTCAGTCACTCCAACACTTCACCTAGCTTACTGGACTGGAGGCTGGGTCATGGAATATTTCAGGGCTCAGTTCAACAAATGTTTGATTGATAAAGGAACTGACAGTTATGAAGAACGAGCAAGAAAGTAGAGTTAAGGCTACAATCCGATCATCCATAATTTTATTGAATCCGGATGTAGATTTAGAATGTGATATGTCTATTCTACTGCTGTTTCTTATGTTCTTAAATTGTCCTGAAGCAAGAGGAGAATTTTGGCCTTAAAGGAGAATCCCAGACTTAACCTTTGCGCATATTCAGTTTGGGTGTGAGAAGCATATTTAGAGAGAGGCACAGGCCTCATGATGTTATTGCTGGACTGTTAGCCAAAGACCCAAGTAATGATCTGGGGATCTGGGTTTGAAAAGCACCAAGCCAGATAGTGAAATTTGAATTCAATAAAAATCTGTAATAAACTAGTCTAACATTGACCATGAAATTGTTGGAAAAACCCATCTGGTTCACTAATAGGAAACTGCCATCCTATGCCAGTCTGGCTTACAGAATCCAGCAATATGGTTGACTCTTAACCCATCTTTGTGTAATTAGGGATGGGCAATAACTGCCTATCCAGTGATGCCCTCATCCTGTGAATGAATAATAAAAAAAATTAAATGTCTGGGGTACAGTGACAATTTGTAGCTTGATACAAAGTGAAATTCAACCAGGATATAAGTGGGCAGGTTTGAATTATTTTGTTTCACATTTAATTAAAAAACAGACAGTATCTGTTAATCAAAAGATCAAAGTGGCTTATCACTAATTGATTGATTAATGGGGACTTTTTAATAGTATTTGCATCGCTAAACAAATCCATGTAAAGCAGTGGCTGGATATTTGTAAATTCCACACCTGCAGAGATGATTCATTTCTCTTTGTATTAAGCCATGATAATTTTTATTTTTGAATGCAATGTCAAATTCTTCCAAAGATTTTTGCTTCAAAAAAGGTTGGAGATGCAGTCCTACATTTCAGAAAAAGTACAGGTTTCTAGCATTTGTTTAGATCATTTACAATCCAAGACATTATGCCAATATCAGAAATTAGTAAAGAGAATGAAAGAATCACATACTTGACATCCTGAAAGTGGAATCTACTCAACTATCACATGTTTTCCAAACAGAGATTTTCTGCTACATTATGCTTTGTATTATGCTTCTGTTTTGGGATACTGCTTTATCAATAAGTATTGATAAATTAATAGATTAATTGGTTTAGTCTGATTTTCAAAAGCAAAGTGAGCACATATAATTAAGTGAGATTCTGTGAAGTCCAACAGAAAACTATTAGTATCCAAAGGTCAAATTATGGAAAGAGTTTAGCCTCTAGATTATAAGGGTAAATCTGCTGTGTGATTATTGAGTAAAAAGACTGATCTATAAAAAAACTGAAATTTTAACAGCAGGTGGAATTGTTTAACTGAACTGAGCAAATTGGGACATAGTCTTTCTGTTAGGAATTCAGTAATTGTAATGTTTGTACTTGGAGAAAATATATGATCGATTAAAAAGTTTATTATCCAGATTATAGTGTGATAGAGGCTTTTTAATCTGAGCCTATGACTAAATATATTAAGAATAGTGAATAACTGCTATTGCGTTAAGGTTAAAGGGACAAGTCAGGCGCTCAGCAGTCATGTTGCCAACTGAATATCACTACTGCAACGAGTGGTTGAGCAGAATTACCTGGTTTAATACTGTGGTTCATGTAAATTTCTGGAGAATACCTCATAATTTAATCTGAATGAAAGGTCACTGGACTCTTTAATTTAAAAGTTTACTGTTTTCTCTCCACAAATGCTAAATTTCTCCAGCAATTTCTGTTTTTGTTTGTTTCACATCTCCAGAGTCACAGTTGTTGTTTTATCTATATATTGTTTTGATACAAAGATAACCTTTCTATCTCTGTACTCGAAACATGATAAAATTAATGCCATCAAAGAGCTCCAATAGTTACTCAAGTGGTCCCTTACTAAACCTAACCTAACCAATCCCATACTTTGTGAATAATTAATTCCAGACACCAGTTTAGTATCTTAAACAAAAGATTTAACAATTTATTAAATATACCATAAGGTTAGCAGAGAAAAATCAAACAAGGTATTCTAATTGATGTCAATGCTGTCATTCTGAGATGTGTTTACAGCCCCCATTCACACAAAGACAGACAGAGAAACAAGCACAGTTAAAGAATAAATAAAAGAAAATAACATAACTGGACAGATTTCTTAAATGGATTTCACAATGCATTGTTTTACAGATGTAAATGTAGGCACCTTGGTTGATTTTTTGGAAACATTGAGTAGGGTCACTTTTCAGTTCATTCAGCTGAAGATAGTAATACGTCTAACTCAGCTTTCTTTGGGCTTCTGGAAGCTGGTGTAGGATATTAGGCAGGAAGCTTTCAAATCTTCATACTGTGTCACCAGCAGCCAAACCCATAAGACACAGTGCAGACCAAAGAACTGCAACACTGATTCCACATAGAATCAGAGACTGAATGACTCTTCCCAAGGCCTCAATTACCATTCAGCAACTGCCATCTAACTGAACATAGGTGGAAGCAATTCCAAGGTACAGACCTCATTAATAGCCTTTAACACAATACTCTTCTCTGGATTGCTGTGCATGTGGGAATCCTTTGATCAAGACTCAGCCTACAATGAATCCCCCAGACTTGGCCTCACAAACAAACAAATGCTTTTTTGGTCTATTCTTTTCCTTTTACCATAAACAGTTTCCCAAAGTCCACTAGTCATTTCCAGCTCATAATTCCCAGTTCACAACTCCAGACCAATTAATGATAAAAGAAGAATGATAAAAATTCAGCAAGTGTTAATGATATGTAGATCCTGATTTAATGATTATCCATTTTTTTCCTGCTGGTCTTTTGTAGATTTACATGAATCACAGAATCACAGAACCATGTAGTCCAGAAGGAAGTCACTCAGAGTCATTGAGCCATAGAGATAAAACAGCACGGAAACAAACCCTTCAGTCCAACTTGTCCATGCTGACCAGACATCCCAACCTAATCTAGTCCCACTCACCAGCACCTGGTCCATATCCCTCCAAACCCTTCCTATTCATATACCCATCCAAATGCCTCTTAAATGTTGCAATTGTACCAGCCTCCACCACTTCGCCTGGCAGATCATTCCAAACAGGCACCACCCTCTGCATGAAAAAGTTGTCCTTTAGGTCTCTTTTATATCTTTATCCTCTCAATCTAAACCTATGCCCTCTATTCTGGACTCCCCCACCCCAGGGAAAAGACTTTGTCTATTTGTCCTACCCATGCCCTTCTTGATTTATAAATCTTCATACGGTCACCCCCTTCAGCCTCTGATGATCCAGGGAAAACAGTCCCAGCCTATTCAACCTCTCCCTGTAGCTCAAATCCTCCAATCATGGCAGCATTTTTGTAAATATTTTCTGAAAGCTTTCGAGTTTCACAACAACCTTCCGATAGGAAAGAGACCAGAATTGCATGCAATATTCCAAATGTGGTTGATCTAATGTCTTGTATAACCGCAACATGATCTCTCAACTCCTACATTCAATGCTCTGACCAATAAAGAAAAGCATACTTGAATTTTTGCAACTGTATTTGCACAGTTAATGAAAAATTCATCCAGTACTATTCCTCCACTTTCTCCCTGGAATGCTGCAGATCCTTACTTTTCAGACAATGCCCTCTTGAATATCTCAGTTGAATCTGCCTCCATTACACTTAGGCAGTGAATTCCAAATATTAATCTTTAGATGTGTTCTCAAGTTTCTTCATGTGCATCCATTGCTTCTTTTGCCAGTTACTTTTAATTTATGCCTTCTTGTCCTTGATCCTTCCATGAGTGGAATGTTTTCCGCGATCTCTCCTGCCCAGCTCACTCATGAAGACAGCACCAACCTCTCGACGCTAACTATGTAGCTGAACATCCTCATCCCTGAAGCCATTCTTCAGAACCTTTTTTGCACTATGTCCAATCCCTTAACATCTTCATGAAAGTGCAATATCCAGAATTGGATACAAAACTTCAGTGGCGGCTGAACCAGAATTGTATAAACGGTTAACATAACCTCCTTGATCTCGTACTCAATTACCCTATTAATAAAGCCTTATTAACCACTCAGACCTGTCTTGTCATCTTCATTACTTCTGCACATACACAGCCTGCTCCTACATCCCATTTAGAATTTTGCTATTTTCTTGCCCTTTACTGTTCTTTGTGCAAAAGAGAATCACTTCACGCATCCCTGCATTGAATTTCATCTGCCACTTGTTCACCCATCCCATAAGACCATGAGATATAGAAATAAATTAAGCCTTTCGGCCCATCAAGGCCCATTCAATCATGCCTGATACGTTTCTCAACCTCATTCTCCAGCCTTCTGCACGTAATAGAGTCATAGAGTCATAGAGATTTACAGCATGGAAACAGACCCTTCGGTCCAACCCGTCCATGCAGACCAGATATCCCAACCCAATCTGGGCCCACCTGCTGCACCTGGTCCATATCCCTCCAAACCCTTCCTATTCATATACCCATCCAACTGCCTCTTAAATGTTGCAATTGTACCAGCCTCCACCGCATCATCTGGCAGCTCATTCCATACACGTATCACCCTCTGTGTGAAAAAGTTGCCCCTTAGGTCTCTTTTATATTTTTCCCCTCTCACCCTAAACCAATGCCCTCTAGTTCTGGACTCCCCGACCCCAGGGAAAAGACTTAGCCTATTTATCCTATCCATGCCCCTCATAATTTTGTAAACCTCTATAAGCTCACCCCTCAGCCTCCGACGCTCCAGGGAAAACAGCCCCAGCCTGTTCAGCCTCTCCCTATAGCTCAAATCCTCCAATTTCATACACAAATATCCCTAAGTCTCATTGTGTTACAGTTTCCAGGGATAATATTCTCACAGTTGTTACAGTCATTGAAGCCATGCAAGCACTCACCATTGTTGATTGTTCTTTTTGCTACTTCCCACAAGACTAGACCAAAGACCCAGATGTCCACCCTCCTAAATGAGTCAAACAAATTCATCTGAATTGTTTCATCCAACATTTCAGGTGCCATATATCGCTTGGACCTTACCCTTGGATTATTACCAACATCCAAATGATTAGTACACTGGGAATGCATCACAGGAAGACCTAAATCTGCAATACAACCTTGATTCACTTACTAAATAAGAACTTACCTATCTCTGTCTTAAGTACACACAATGACATAGCCTTCCGTAGCAATGAGTACCACCGATTCACCACCCTCATGCTGAAGAAATTCCTCCTTCTCTCAGTTCAAAAAGGGTCATTCCCTTCACTTTGAAGCTGTGCCCTCAGGTCCTAGGCTCTCCTACTAGTGGAAACATCTCCTCCACTGCCATTCCATCCAGGCTTCTCACTATTCTGTAAGCTTCAATGAGCTGCCTCCTCATCGTTCTAAACTCCATCGAGTACAGTCCATGAACTGGTCTATGCCCTTTTGAAGTTCTCCATTATCCTCCTCAGTTTACAATACCTCCAAGTTTCATATCACATGCAAACTTGTAAATTAAGCCCTGTACACTAACGTCTGGATCATTCATATACACTAGGAAGTGCAAGGATCCTATCTTGACACCTGGAGAACTCTATTACAAATCGTCCTCCAGTTCAAAAAACACTCATTAACCGCTACGCTCTATTTCGTACCACTCAGTCAACTTTGCACCCATGTTGCTACTGTCCCTTTTAGTCCATTAGAGCTCCATTGTAATAGTTTGTAAAAGTTATATATAATCAAACAGCAAAATAATGTAAATTTCTTTATTGAACTTGGTTGTTAACAGATAGCTTTTAAAAGTCCATTTTAATCATATTGTGAGTTCAGTAAAGACACTGTAAGATTCAATGTCATTGAACTGTCTGTGTAAACACTGAGTAAGTCACTATGTTTCAAAAGAGGCAACAAACTACTTTCATGGGAATCTATTAAAATTTAGTTGACACAGCTTTAAAATGAAATTGAGCAGTTTGTACATGGAATAGAATTGTTCATTGATAAACAGCTGTTTAATTAGCTATTGTTACTTATTTTAGGAGAGTGCAGCAATACAATATTGTACATCACAAAAGACTGTCATATACTATTACTAATTTGTAATTTAGTGTATAAAATTATAGGCCTGTGATGTGCCAATCTTCAGAAACAATTTTCATGCTTTCAGAATATAAATATCCACATCATTCATGTCACTCTGATGATATTGTACTCCTTATTTTCCAGCAAAGCACTTGAGCCTTTAATAAAAATACAGTACTTTGAGTTTTTGTGCAGTAATCCAGATTTCATATTCATTACAAAATAGATTTTTCTGTTAATTAAAAGTAAATTCTATATTCTATGGTACATTATCCCTGTAACAGCCCCATGTGGAGATCCTCAACTGGAAAACTGATGGTTCAGACTTTAGCATTTAGTTTTAACCAGTATAATTTACATATCTTTGAGGAGAGCATAGTGTATGTGCAAATAAGCTGAACTCCACCAAATCAGACCCATACTTGGTTTACTGTGGGCTGACGAGGCATAGACTGTGTATTTATTCCATCAGTCAGCTAATTTAATGAGATTTCATTCAGTCTCGATTTATGCAGGACAGAATAAGCTTATTATTAAGGAGAAGTATGTGGCAGTAAGAAAAATCTGTTTGTTTCTTTTGTTCCATCACCTCAAGTAACAAAGCTGACCCCCATACACCATTACTGAAATTTTACCATTTCTAATTTATCAAGGTAAACAGTATCAGCATTTTTGCTGAGATTTTAAATTTGGAAACTTATTAAATTTTGTCCCAGAAAAATGTGCAACTTTGGAGTTGGAGAACAACAAATTGCTGACAAGATTTCTATGTTATTACTAATGAAATAGTTTTTTTTCACCATTATTAAAATAAAATCACAGGAAGTAATACGCTTTTTTGGTCTACTTCTTTGGACAGAATAATGAAAAGGCATTTGAGTGCGATGTGATATTTGAATTAAAGTTCAGTTGCATCGTTTCTTTGTTTCAAAATACTTCAAATATCAGGAAGCATAAGTTTTGTGGAATTATTAAACAGATTCTTGAAAATGACTAACATGTACAAGAGGAAAGAAAAAATAGTGCATTTTTACATTTTGATAATCCATGGAAAATGAAGTCATTTTTAGAAATACAACATGCTTTGCTTACAACAGAGAAGAGTGATCCTAATGCAATCCATGAATAAATAATTTTGCTTTAATTTGACATAACCATTTCAGTCTTAGAAATAAAACTGAGTTACTTCTTTAAAGATAGATTTTATGTCTTGTGGAAGGTGAACAAAGGGTTAAATGGAGACCAGTGTGGTCGCGTATGTAGTAATAAAAGCAAGCATCTGACAAACAATGGTACAGAATGTAAATAGTTATATACTTTAAGTTATGCCTTAGATTCTATATTGATTTTAGCTATGCCCACAATGTGCAAATATTTTATTGCATTGCTAAAGAGTGAAATTTAGATTGCCTGCAGGCAAATGCATTGCATGTATTCACTTCTTTATTTTGTCACACAATCTTGCTAAAGAAGGCATCATGATGCAAAATATTGAGTTAACTTTCACCTTCTCTGACTGAATAGTAATCAGCATTTTGACATCATGGAAATTAAGGTGATTATTACGGATTGCATTCAAGGGCAAAATCTTCCCAGGATACGAACAATACAGGTTATGGTGCAAACTTTGGAAGTATCATGTGGAATGTCGAGCGAGATCTTTTTCAATGTTGAGACTGTCAAGTCACGTTTTCCAAACCAAGTCTAAGATGCTGAAATGTGATTCTCACCAGGGAGCAGCAAGGCACTAATTAATATGGATTATCTCATTATTATTCTCATATGCAAGCTATCAGATAGAAACTAGACAGTGAGGAATCCTAACATGAACATCTGAGCAGATGCCTGTCAAATTCAGCTCACTGCCTACTTCCCCAAACCATGACCTTGGACACCTAACACCACCAGCTTAGGCCATATTCCATGGGCAGCAGTCACATGCACCCCATATCTACAGACAATGGCATCCAACTTGAACCAGCCTCTCCACATCACAAAAGTACACCTCCCAGCCACTTTCAGTATGATTCAGCACTTCAGTGATACACTTGGTAGCACATTGCCACGTTTCATTGGAATGCTGCTGCAAGGACACTTTCTGTGTAGAGACAGACATCCAACTCACAGTTTCGATCAGGTTGCAACTTAGGGCTGCTTTCTCATTTTCTCAGCATTGCCTCACTTTGCACTAAGTTGGACCCTCACACCACCCCTGCCTTACCTGATCTTACCTTGTGTTATCTTTTTTGGCCTTGCATTTCAGTATTTGCCCCTTCAGCTGCATCTTAAAGGCTCAAAGTGTATCTGACTTGATTTACTGTTTAACACATCCACTTTAGTGAGATTCAAACCCATGTCATCTAGAATATTTGCCGGGGTTCCGGATTTTTACGAGTACACCGCAGCCCCCTCTGTGTCACAGTTTAGGTAATCTCAGTGTAAAGAAATTTCTCCTAAATTCTCCATTGGATTTATTAGTCATTATCTGATGTCCATGGCTTCAAGTGAGTTATTTGCCAAAATAGAAACATTTTCTCCATGTTTCCCTTATAAAAGCATTTCATAATCATAAAGCCCTTTATATCTTCCCAGCTTGAACAAAGATCTCAAAAGAACATTTACAGGGAAAATGAGCAACATGGCCAAGGGGAAAAAGATTATTTCATCATCCCAAATGGAGGCCACTATGGCCAATTTAAAGTTACAGCACACAAATGGGGAAAAAAAAACAGAACTTTTCATTTAAAAACTTTATTTTTCTCTGTATTAAAATTGGCAACTATGCACTATTCAGGGTTGAATCTACCTTCTGGCCCACTTCAGCCCACTAAAATGCTCTTCCAGCAGTTGAATTATCCATTAATTAGTGGTGAGCAGGTTCCCAGCTTCACCTAGTTGAAACTAGCTACCCGATATCTGTTGGAAGGAGTATAAGTTACATGGTTGTTGAAGGTGTTTGGAATAAGAGTGATTTCCGAAAGCCCCCTGTGCTTACATTGCAGGAGAGCAGGTTACCTTTCGGCCAACTGCTGAAAGTGATGGGAAATCTAAAGGATTTGCTGGAGTACACCAAACCAATGGATGCAAAATAGTCCTGATGGTAAGCTCAGCAAATAAACATTGTGCTTTTAATTCTGATGGTAAATCCTTGTAAATTGTATGTGGTAGAATATATTTAAAAAATCACTGATGGTCACCATGATTTTGTATTGAAAAATACAAAATTGACCCCATCACCCTCAAGTGAAACAAGTAAGCCTGAAGTTATATTGAAGAACATTGTGGCTACCTATTCCCTTCAAATGTGAAAAAGCACAACCTTTCCACCAGGCAAAACTTTAAATATCAATGTACCATGGGATCAGGGAGGGTATATGGGCATACCATTGCTACTGTGGAATGTGACATCATTGGAACAAATGCAATGGAGACATAGAGAATAGAAGAATGGCAAAGAGTACTTTCAGGAAGCAAGGTTGTAAAACACTGTAGGAAATGTAGTCAAAGTAACTGTGGGTTTGTAATGGATATTGATGGACAGCCTAACTCCAGAAATAGAGACAAAGAAATCAATGCAAGGAAGGGAAAAGTCAGAAATGGATTTGGTGAAGATGAGGGAGGATGGAAACTGAAAGTAAAATTGATGAACATCTCCAACTTCAGATGAGAGTAGGAAGCATCCCTAAATATCTCATTGTTGTACTGAAGGAAGAGTTGTGGGACAAGGATCAAGCAGGACTGGAACTAGAAATATTCCACATACTATTCGAAAATGGGTGTGACCAAAACACAGATAGGTGCTTATTACTGGGCAGTTCACTTGCAGAATGTGAATGAGTTAAAATGGAATTGTTCAAAATGAGAATGAGCTCAGCCAGGTGACGGACATTGGTAATGAATGAGGAAGCTTCAGACCTCCTTTCAAGGAAGGAACAGAGAACCTTTGGTCTATCTTTGATGTAGAAGGATTGCACATCCATGGTGAAGGAGTCAGGGGCATCAGCCACATCCCCGAGCTCCCACATTGAGCAAGAGGAGCATAACACAGATCTGAGATCTCCTGCCATTTTTAATCTTAAACTTAATTTAATCCAACTATAATAGCAAATAACACATCAATGAAAAAAGAAAAAAAGAAAAATTGTTCACATAACAGAAAAGAAATAGAGAAACCTCACCTTCTCAACATACCACAGTCCTTTCTTTTGTTAGAGGAGATGGCCAGGTGAGAGACACTATATGTGTAGTATCTGGGGTTCAGCCCAAATGTATCAGTTCACCCACCTGCCCAGTCTGCAATTTGACCGGTCCCATTCAGCTCCTTGCTCTCACCACTCCTGCTGCTGCTGCCAAATGGAAACAAGCTATCCAGGTAAGGGGAATTATCTGCCTTTAGCCCCATTAGTTTGTCTAATATTATTTCTTCAGTGATGGTGAAGGCACTTAATTCTTCCCTTGCATTCTTTAGCATTAATGGGATTTTTAAAGTACGTTACACCATAAAGGCTGACACAAAACATCTGTTTAGTTCCTCTGCCACTTCCCTTGTTCCCAAAAATCAAATCCCATGATTGATTTCTAAGGGGCGTTGTTCACTTTGACCTCTTTCTTCCTTTTTATATATTTAAAGAAGTTCTTATGACCAGTTTTTATATTCCTCACTAGTTTGCCCTCTTAGTTTATTTTATCTGTCTTTATTAAATTTTCAGTCTTCTTTTGCTTCATTCTGAATTCATCCCAGTCTTCAGGGCTATTACTGTCTTTACTCTTCTTATATGCTTTTTCTTTCAACTCAATATTCTGCATAACTTCCTTAGTTAGCCATGGTTGGTTAATCACTGTTTTAGAATCTTACCTTCTTTCTGGGATGTATATTTGCTAAGAGTCATGAATTAACTCTTCGATGTGTCCCATTGCTTGCTTATTATCATTCCTACTAATCTATCCATCCAGTTCACTGGACCTGAAACATGAACTCTGCTTCCTCTTCATAGATGCTGCCAAACCTGTTAAGTTTTACCAGCAATTTCTAAATTAGTTCCTTTACACTCCCGCCTCAATGAATTTCAAACACAACATAACGTTGAACTCTTTTTCCATTACCTTTGTTTCCACATCTCCTTCTTTGAACAGGAAATTTGCCCCTGTTCCATTAAAGCTTTCTCTCATTTCCAACATTGTCTCTCCTGCAATGGCCCCCTCCTATAAGCCTATTATCTACCTCTGTTCTCTTCATTGAGAATTGTTCATGTGACATCAGTTGCTTTAATTTCTCTGCACCCATCACCTTCTAACCTGTCTCCCTCTGAACTTGTTACATTCCATTCTCTCAGGTCTGACCTTGACTTTGTTATCAAACCAATCAATGAGTGTATCACTTTGTCATCTTCTGAACTGACCATTACCTGGCAGAGGCTGAATGTCAGCTCTCACACACCTCCTCGATCTCTCCCTGGATCATGACCCCACCACTGATCAACAAGCTATTACTTCCAGGGCCATTACTAACCTTGCCTCATCAGGAGATTTCCCCTCCTTAGCTTCTGTCCATGTAATCCCTTAATCCCACCAGTCCACTTCAACCTCCTTCCTAAAATCCACAAACAGGACTGCCCTGATAGACCCGCTACTTCAACCTGGTCCTGCCTTACCAGATTTACTTCTTCCTATCTTGATGGTATTCTGTCTCCCACTCATTTATTTCCACTCATATCTGTTGCTCTTCTGATACTTTATGTGGATCCTACTCTTTCTATGCTTCGGCCAGATGTTTTGTGTCAGCCTTTATGGTGTCATGTACTTTAAAAATCCCATTAATGCTAAAGAATGCAAGGGAAGAATTAAGTGCCATCACCATCACTAAAAAAATAGTATTAGTCAAACTAATGGGGCTAAAGGCAGATAATTCCCCTTACCCGGATAGCTTGCATCCATTTAGCAGCAGCAGCAGCAGGAGCGGTGAAAGCAAGGAGCTGAATGGGACCAGCCAAATTGCGGACTGGGTAGGTGGGTGAACTGATACATTTGGGCATCAGCTGAACCCCAGATACTACACATATAGTGTCTCTCACCTGGCCATCTCCTCTAACAGAAAAAAAGGACAGTGGTATGTTGAGAAGGTGAGGTTTCTCTATTTCTTTTCTGTTATGTGAACAATTTTTCCTTTTTTCTTTTTTCATTGATGTGTTATTTGCTACTATAGTTGGATTAAATTAAGTTTAAGATTAAAAATGGCAGGAGATCTCAGACCTGTGTTATGCTCCTCTTGCTCAATGTGGGAGCTCGGGGATGTGGCTGATGCCCCTGACTCCTTCACGTGCAGGAAGTGTGCCTAGCAGTAGCTCTTGTTAGACCACATGACAGCTCTGGAGCTGCGGATGGACTCATTTTGGAGCACCCGCAATGCTGAGGACTTCATAGATAGCAAGGTTAGTGAATTGGTCATACAGCAGATTAGGATTGCTGAGGAAGAATGGGAATAGGTGACCAAAAGGCAGAGAAAGAGTAGGAAGGCAGTGCAGGTTTCCCCTGCAGTCATCTCCCTCCAAAACAGGTGTACAGTTTTGGATACTGTTGGGGGAGATGGCTGACCAGGGGAAGGCAGCAGTAGCCAGGTTCATGGCACCATGGCTGGCTCAGTTGTACAGAAGGGCAGGAAAAAAGAGTGGAAAGGCTATAGTCATCATGGATTCAATTGTAAAGGGAATAGATAGATGGTTCTGTGGTGAAAACAAGACTCCCAAATGGTATGTTACTTCCCAGGTGCATGGTTCATGGATGTCTCAGATTAGCTGCAAAACATTCTGAAGGGGGAGGGTGAACTGCCAGCTGTCGTGGTGCATACAAGCACCAATGATATAGATAAAAAATGGGATGAGGTCCTGCAAGAAAAATTTAGGGAGTTAGGAGCCAAGTTAAAAAGTAGGGCTCAGAGGTAGTAATCTCAGGATTGCTACCAGTGGCACATGCGAGTCAGAGCAGAAATGAAAGAATAGGCAGGATGAATGCGTGGCTTGAGAGGTGGTGCAGCAGGGAGGGGTTCAGATTTTTGGGACATTGTGAGCTGTCCTGGGGGAGGTGGAACTATTACAAATCGGAGGGTCTACACCTGGGCCAAACTGGTACCAATGTCCAGGAGGTGCTTTTGCTAATGCTGTTGGGGAGAGTTTAAATTACAATGGCAAGAGGATGTGAACTAAATGAGGAGGTTAGTGGATAGTAAGGAGGTAGTAACTAAATCCTGTAAGGAACTAGATAATGAAGTCAGTGTGACTAAGGGGAAGAGTAGGCAGGGAGTAGATGATGAACGCAAACGGACAGGTGGTCTGAGCTGCATTTGTTTTAATGTGAGACATGTAGCAGGTAAGGCAGATGAACTTAGGGCTTGGATTAGTAACTGGGAATAGTTTTTGCTATTACTGAGACTTGGTTGATGGAAGGGCATGATTGGCAAGTAAATATCCCAGGATATAGTTGCTTCAGGCAGGATAAAGAGGGAGGTAAAAAAGGGTGGAGGAGTTGCATTACTGCTCAGCAAGGATATCACAGCTGTGTTGAAGGAGGGCACAATGGAGGACTTGAGCAGTGAGGCAATATGGGCGGAGCTCAGAAATAGGAAGGGTGCAATAACAATGTTGGGGCTGTACTCCAGGCGTCCCTACAGCAAGCATGAGATTGAGGTACAAATATGTAACAGGTTATGGAAAGATGTAGGAGCAACAGGGTGGTGGTAATAGGAGATTTTAATTTTCCCAACATTGACTGGGATTCACTCAGTGTTAAGAGGTCTAGATGGAGCAGAATTGTAAGGAGCATCCAGGAGGATTTTATACAGCAGTATGCAAATAATCCAACTCGGGAAGGGGCCGTACTGGACCTAGTGTTGGGGAATGAGCCCAGCCAGATGGGTGAAGTTTCAGTAGGGGATTACTTTGGGAATAGTGATGACAATTTCATACAATTTCGAATACTCATGGACAAAGGCGAGAGTGGTCCTAAAGAAAGAGTGCTAAATTGGGTGAAGAGCTGAAAATGTGTTGCTGGAAAAGCGCAGCAGGTCAGGCAGCATCCAAAGAGCAGGAGAATCGACGTTTCGGGCATGAGCCCTTCTTCAGGAATGAGTAAAGTGTGTCCAGCAAGCTAACATAACAGGTAGGGAGGAGGGACTTGGGGGAGGGGCGTTGGAAATGTGATAGGTGGAAGGAGGTCAAGGTGAGGGTGATAGGTCGGAGTGGGGGTGGGGGCGGAGAGGTCAGGAAGAAGATTGCAGGTTAGGAAGGTGGTGCTGAGTTCAAGGTATTTGACTGAGACAAGGTGGGGGGAGGGGAAATGAGGAAACTGGAGAAATCTAGGTTCATCCCTTGTAGTTGGAGGGTTCCTAGGTGGAAGATGAGGCGCTCTTCCTCCAGCCGTCGTGTTGCTATGGTCTGGCGATGGAGGAGTCCAAGGACCTGCATGTCCTTGGCGGAGTGGGAGGGGGAGTTGAAGTGTTGAGCAACGGGGTGGTTGGGTTGGTTGGTCTGGGTGTCTCAGAGGTGTTCCCTTAAACATTCCGCAAGTAGGCGGCCTGTCTCCCCCATGTAGAGGAGGCCACATCGGGTGCAGCAGATGCAGTAAATGATGTGTGTGGAGGTGCAGGTGAATTTGTGGTGGATATGGAAGGATCCCTTGGGGCCTTGGAGTGAAGTAAAGGGGGAGGTGTGGGCTCAGGTTTTGCATTTCTTGCGGTTGCAGGGGAAGGTGCCGGGAGTGGAGTTTGGGTTGGTGGGGGGGTGTGGACCTGACGAGGGAGTCACGGTGGGAGTGATCTTTTCGGAACGCTGATAGGGGAGGGGAGGGAAATATATCTCTTATAGTGGGGTCCGTTTGGAGATGGCAGAAATGACAACGGATGATGCGATGTATGTGGAGGTTGGTGGGGTGGTAGGTGAGGACCAGTGGGGTTCTGTCCTGGTGGTGATTGGAGGGGTGGGGCTCAAGGGCGGAGAAGCGGGAAGTGGAGGAGATGCGGTAAATTGGGAGAAGGCCAACTGTAGCAAAATTCATCAGGAGCTAGGGAATGTGGATTAGGAGCAGCTGTTTGAAGGTAAATCCATGTTGATATGTGGGAGTCTTTTAAAGAGAGGTTGATTAGAGTGCAGGACAAGCCTGTCCCTGTGAAAATGAAGGATAGAAATGGCAAGATTAGGGAACCATGGATGACAGGTAAAATTGTGAGATGAGCTAAGAGGAAAAAGGAAGCATATGTAAGGTCTAGGTAACTGAAAATAAACAAAGCTTTGGAAGAATATTAGAAAAATAGGACCGACCTGAAACGAGGAAATAAAAGGGCTAAAAAGGGTCATGAACTTTCTTCAGCAAATAGGATTAAGGAAAATCACAAAGCCTTTATTCATATATAAGGAGCAAGAAGATAATGAGAGAAAGGGTTGGCCCACTCAAGAGCAAAGGAGGAAAGCTATGCATGGAGTGAGAGAAAACAGGTGAGATTCTTAATGAGTACTTTCCATCGGTATTCACTGAGGAGAGGCACATGACGGATGTTGAGGTTAGGGATAAATGTTCGATTACTCTCAGTCAAGTCGGCATAAGGAGAGAGGAAGTGTTGGGTATTCTAAAAGGCATTAAGGTAGGCAAGTCCCCAGGTCCAGATGGGATTTATCCAGGTTACTGAGGGAAACGATAGAGGAAATAGTTGGGGTCTTAGCAGATCCTTTACAGCATCCTTCGACATGGGTGAGGTCCCGGAACCCGGAGAACTGCTAATATTGTCCCCTTATTTAAGACGGATAACAGGGATAATCCAGGTAATTATAGACCGGTAAGCCTGACATCAGAAGTAGGAAAGCTACTCGAGGAGATACTGAGAGATAGGATCTATTTACATCAGGAAGAAAATGGGCTTATCAGTGCTAGTCAACATGGTTTTATGCAGGGAAGGTCATGTCTTACCAACTTAATAGAATTATTTGAGGAAGTGACAAAGGTGATTGATGAGGAAAGGGCTGTGGATGTCATCTATATGGACTTCAGTAAGGGGTTTGATAAGGTTCCCCATGGAAGGCTGATTGAGGAAGTGAAGTCACATGGGGTGCAGGGTGTACTAGCTAGATGGATAGAGAACTGGCTGAGTAGCAGAAGACAGAGAGTAGTAGTGGAAGGGAGTTTCTCAAAATGGAGAATTGTGACCAGTGGTGTTCCACAGGGACCCTTGTTGAGACCACGGTGTTTGTGATATACATAAATGATCGGGAGGAAGGCATAGGTCGTCTGATGAGCAAAGATTGGTGGGGTAGCAGATAGTGAAGGGGACTGTCAGAAAATGCAGCAGCACATTGATAGATTGGAGAGTTGGGCAAAGAAATGGCAGACTGAGTTCAAACCGGGCAAAAGTGAGGTGGTGTAATTTGGAAAATCCAATTCAAGAACAAACTATATGATAAATGGAAAAGCCCTGGGAAAAATTGATGTATTGAGAGATCTGTGTGTTCATGTCCATTGTGCCCTGAAGGTGGCAACACAGGTCGATAGAGTGGTAAAGAAGACCTGCAGCATGTTTTCCTTCATTGAACAGGGTATGGAGTACAAGAGTTGGCAGGTCATGCTCCAGTTGTATAGGCCTTTGGTTCGACCACATTTCAAATACTGTGTATAGTTCTGGTTGCCACATTACCAAAGGATGTGGATGCTTTGGAGGGGATGCAGAGGAGGTTCACCAGGATGTTACCTGGTATGGAGGGCACTAGCTATGAAGAAATGTTGAGTAGATTAGGATTATTTTCATTAGAAAGATAGAAGTTGAGGAAGAATCTGATTGAGGTCTACAAAATTATGAGAGGTATGAATAGCATGAAGCTTTTTCCCCAGATTGGGGGACTCAATTACTAGGGCTCACAGGTTCACGGTGAGAGGGGAAAATTTAAGGGCAATATGCATGGAAAGTTCTTTACACAGAGGGTCGTGGGTTCGTGGCACATGTTGCCAACGGAGGTGGTAGAGGCGGGCACAGTAGTGTCATTTTAGGTGTATCTAGACAGATACATGAATGGGCAGGGAGCAGTGGGATACAGATCCTTAGAAAATAGGTGACAGGTTTGGATAGAGGATCTCGATTGGTGCAGGCTTGGAGGGCCAAAGGATCTGTTCCTGTGCTGTAATTTTCTTTATGCTTTGTTCTTTTTATGATCCTAAAAGAAAGTAGCTACAGAGATAATGAATGCACTGGTCATGATTTTCCAAACATTACTGGATTCTGGAGAAATATCAAAGGATTGGAAAACTGCTATATGACAGCTCTATTCAAAAAGTGATGGAAACAAAAGGCGATAGATATGAGATATTGCTGGAAAAGTATTGGAATCAATTATAAAGGAAGAAATAGAAGAAAACCTGGAAAATCATAATCTAATCAAGCAGAGCCAGCATAGCTTCATGAAACGGAAATTATGTCTGACAAACTTTGCTAGAGGTTTTCAAGAAATTTTCAAACTGATGGATAGAGGGAACCAGTAGATGTCTTGTATTTGGACTTCCAGAACATGTTCACCAAGGTATGTTACAAAAGATTAAGTCAGATACTGTATATTGGTTGGTACAGAAAATTGGCTCCTGGACAAGAAACAGAGTGGAAATAAGGCTTCTTTTTCAGCTTAGCACCTGTAACCATTGGGGTCCCACAGGGATCAGTGCTGACACTGCAACTGTTTACAATACATATTAGTGACCTAACTGCACTGTAATCAAATTCACCAATAACACAAAAATAGGTGAAAAGGCAGGTTGCAAGAGGGATACAAACAGTTTATCATCAGAGCATCACTATAGTGTGGAAACAGGCCATTAGGCTTAGCAAGTCCACACCGAACCTCCGAAGAGCAACCCTCTCAGACCCATTAACTACCCTGTTACTCTACATTTACCCCTGACTAATGCACCTAACCTACATATCCTTGAACACTATGGGCAATTTAGCATGGCCAATTCACCTAATCTGCACATTTTTGGATTGTGGGATGAAACCGGAGCACCTGGAGGAAATCCATGCCGACATGGGGAGAATGTACAAACGCCACACAGACAGTCACCTGAGGCTGGAATCAAACCCGGGTCCCTGGCATTGTAAGGCAGCAGTGCCAACCACTGAGCCACCATATCACCTGTAACAGAGAAATATTGGTTGGTTAAGAAAGTAGGCAAATATTGGCAAATGGAGTACAATGTGGGAAAATGTAGAGTTGTTCATTTTGGACGGGAGAAAAAAAGGAAAGGATATTATTTAAAAGGAGAAAAACTGCAGAATGCTGCAACACTGAGGAACTTGTGCAGAAAGTATAGAGTTAGCACACAGGAGCAGTTGATAATCAGGAAAGCTAATGGAATTATTTCAAGGGAATTGGAGTATAAGTGTAGGGAAGTGCTGGTGAGACCACATCTGGAGTATTGTGGGCAGTTTTGGTTTCTTTACTTCAGGAAAGATATCATTGAATTAGAAGCAGTTCAGAGAAGATTTACTAGGATGGCCCCTAGTATGGAAGGATTGACTTATGAGTTAAACAGGTTGGGGCTCTACTCACTGGAGTTTCAAAGGATAAGAGGTGATTTCATTAAAACATTTAGGATTCTTAAGGAGCTTAATGGGATAACTGCTAAGAGGATGTTTCCCCTTATGGGAGAGTCTAGAACTAGAAGGCATAATCTCATAATTAAGAGGCTCCAATTTGAGACTGAAATGAGGAGGCACTTGTTCTCTTAGAGAATTGAGAGTCTTTGGAACAACTTGCCTCAAAAAGTGATAGGGCAGAGTCCTTATGTATATTTAAGACTAAGATTGATTTTTGATATGTGTGGGAATCAAAGGCTATGAGGAAAGGGCAGAAAAGTGGATGTGAAGAATGTCAGATCAGCCATGATCCTATTGAATGGCAGAGCGGGCTCGAGGGGCTGAATAGCCTACTCCTGCTCCTATTTCATCTGGACCTATGATCTTAGATGGAATTAGAAGAAAGGATGAAGTCAGCAGGAAGTGGACAGAAATAAGAATCCAGAGGGCCATCTGCACCTATGAGGTTTTTGAGCTCACGTTCCATAACACTTTAAAGGAAGGGAAAACGTTTCTTTCTAAAGCAGCAAATGAGTTGAAAAATGAAAAGAAATGAGCACCATGACAGCTTTGAGGTAGTGTGAGGCAGTGCTGATGGAGATGGCTGCAAAAGTGTACATGAGGTTCTCAGGATGCAGAAAGAACTGCTTTCCAAAGGAGCATTGTATGTCTTGCAGATAGCTGTAATCCTGGGGGAATTTGAAACATGACAGATAGAACTTTGGTTGGAATCCCGCTGCGGATGTGGATTGCATTGGAGCTGGAGGCAATCTCTAAGGAAGATGATGTGGCTGTGAAACTAAGTTTTGGTAAATACCTAATCAAATACTGGGAGGGAAGTGAAAAGCAATGAAGGTGAGAAAGCTGCAAGATGTAATTGGAAATCCTGTTGGAGAGAAGAGCAGGACTTCTTTAAAATCCATCAGAGCATACTGGACTGACAGATTGTTGACCCCAACACCCGGCTGTCCAAAACTTTCAGTGTTTAAAAAGTTAGCACAGATTGCCCAGACTTAAGATGAAGGAGGGGGAATTCCAGAGTGTTACTGTTTAAAAATACAGTTTTGATGAGGAAGTAAGATCTCCTTAGAGACAAGTGGATGAAGATAAGTCAGTGATCCATTATATATTTGTGCCTCTGACATGATGTCGGTAAACAAAGAATCATCCATAAAGTTGCAATGGCTGTACATGTCAATATCCAAAAAGTCCAAGTCACCAGAAGCCAGCATTTTCATTGGCCGTTCCTCCTTAAGGAAGTCGTGGAGTTTTGTATATTGTCAAAAAGTGCGGTGCTGGAAAAGCACAGTCGGTCAGGCAACATCAGATGAGCAGGAGAGTCAATGTTTCAGGCATAAGCCTGTCATCAGGACATTGTGCGTTGTGGCAAGCTTTGCAAAGACATTAACCTGCAATAAGATCTGCTCCATATTTCTCGTACCAATTTTGAGGAACCATTCAGCAGTGTATTAATAGATTGTGAAAGGCTCCTGCTCTAAACAAAAGGGAGTTACCAACAAAAACAGAAATTGCTGAAGAAGCTCAGCAGGTCTGCCAGCATTGGTGGGCAGAAAGCAGACTTAACATTTTGAGCCAGATGCCCTTCAGATCCTTCTTCAGAGTTAGCAATATCTTCCAACCATCATAGATATGGATAACCAATTTCCCGAGTCTATTCTCCTGAGGACTATCTCAGCCAAAGGAGGGTTGAGGGCCTAATTCAATTCCTGAATTGAAATGGCCTGCTTCTGAAATCCAATTGGATCAGAACACATATTTTCTGGGCAGTTGTCCATTTCCATGCTGTATGACTCTACGCTGCTATAAATCTATGGCTAACCTTGGCATAACACAACTAAAGTTTTCAGTCAAATCAACCTAGAGTCAAAAAGTTTGGGGAGATGAGTTGCTGAATTGACACTCAAATTAAAAAGGAAAATGAAACGAAGGCTTTGTCATACCAATATGTTAAAGTCGTTTCACAGCCAAGAAGAAAACATACAAACGCAGGATGTCAGCCAGTGAGGAAAGAGGAGGGTGAAGGGATCAGTGAGACTGAGTTAGAGGGAGGAGAAGGATTGGACAATTCCCAAATCAAATCCCCTACTGTCTGGTTAGCCAACATCAGAATGTTAGGGAGTTAGACTACATGCTCTCTTATTAAGGCACTTAAAAGAGAGGAGACCGGACCAAGGTTTGCATAGCAATTAGCAACATCTGTAGGAGCAAACTAGGATGCAAAACTTTAGCCCGTTATGACATGGATGTATAAGAGATCTGTTTTATAAAGCAAAATCTCTGTCATCTAGATCCTGAGAAATCATTATCTTTTACAGCTGTGCCAAAGCCTTGTGGTTCAAAAAGAATTACAGAATCTCGTGAGCAGAGTTGACTCCAACCTGATTCCCCACCAGGGAAAACAGTGTTTCTACAGTAGGATATTCCATTCTCAAAACAAACACTACATTTTTAAAAGAATACTGGTAGATTGTTCTTGTTGAATTAATATGTCAAACTCACACCATGGTAACTGTGGTGGCCAACTAGGAAATACTCTAACTCTTGTAGATATTTGGAAAGTGAATTAAAGAATAACTAGAAAAAAAGCTTTGGACAAAAGAGAAGTCATCTTTCAGAAATATCAGTTGTTACAAGCACAAACAGCTGCACAGAGCTGTAACTTGGAGGGGAGGTGATGGCTTAGTGGTACTAATCTAGATTATTAATCTGGAAACTCAGCAAATATTCTGGGCACCTGGGTTTGAATCCCACCATGGCAGATGATGGAATTTGAATTCAATTAAAGAAAGATATCTGGAATTAAGGATTTACTGATGACCATAAAACCATTGTTGATTGTCAGAAAAACCTACCTGGCTCACTAATGTTCTTCAGGGAAGGAAATCTGTCTTCCTCACCTGATCTGGCCTAAATGTGACTCCTGATTCACAGCAGTGTAGTTGATTCTCAACAGCTCTCTGAAATGACCTAACAAGTCACTCAGTTGTATCAATTGCTATAAAGTCTCAACAATAAAATGAAACCAGACGGATGAGCTGGCATCAATCTAGGAATAGACAATGGGAGAAACAACCCTGATGACCCTGCAAAGAACTAATAAATGGAAGCTAGTGCCAGAACAGGGAGAGCTGTCTCAAGACTAGTCAAACATCAGCCTGACATATTTATACCCGTGGAATGAAACCTTACAGACAACGTACCAGGCACCAAAATCACCATCCTTAGATATATCCTGTCCCACTGGCTGTACAGATCCAGCAGACTGGTACACTGGAATGCAGTCAGGAGGGAGTTTCCCTGGGAGGGACTCAACATTGACTCCAGACGCCATGAAGTCTCATGGCATCAAGCTGAACATGGATAAAGAAACTACTTTCCGGTTACCATGTACTGCCCTCCCTCCATTGATGAATCAGTACTTCGCCATGTTTAAGGCTGGATGAAGGATATCAATATCTACCACCAAGAGTGGCTCAGCAGCAGGTCTACTAATCAAGCCAGCTGGATCCTAATGGACATAGCTACTAGACTGGGTCCGCGGCACATGATGAGGGAACCAACAAGAGAGAAAAACATACTTGACCTCATCCTTACCAATTTGCCAGCTGTAGACCTATCCAAGGTAGACAAGCAGGAGGCTGGAAGAACGCAGCAAGCCAGGTAGCATCAGGAGGTGGAGAAGTCAATGGTTTGAGTGTAACCCTTCTTCAAGTCTGGAGGTGGGTATAAGGGGACCTGCAGATAAAGGAGGGTAGGAGAGGGACAGGGTGGTGAGCTAGAGATAGGTGAACACAGGAAGAGGGTTTGACCTGGCTGGTCAATGGGAGGAATGAATCCATTTGGTAGCTGGAAGGAAGAATCAATGAGAGGAATGGAAGAGAGGGGGGAGCTGGGAAGGGAGTTGGTAGATGTGAAGGGAGGTTATTTGAAATTGGAGAATTCAGTGTTGAGTCCTCCAGGCTCTAGGCTGTCGGGCAGAAGATGAGGTGTTGTTCCTCCAATTTGCGGTCTGATTTGCTGTGGCAATGGAGGAGGCCAAGGTAGGTCATGTCAGAAAGGAATTGGGAAGGGGAATTAAAATGGGCAGTGACTGAGAGGTCAGGTTGGCCCCTGCAGGCCCGGCTGAGATGTTCAGTGCAACATTACCTTAGTTTATGTCGATGTATCCATGACAGTATTGAT
This sequence comes from Hemiscyllium ocellatum, assembly GCF_020745735.1. NCBI lineage: Eukaryota > Metazoa > Chordata > Chondrichthyes > Orectolobiformes > Hemiscylliidae > Hemiscyllium > Hemiscyllium ocellatum. The sequence continues at coordinate 56,972,544 of NC_083407.1, read as the reverse complement.
AAGCATGACCATCGCACAGGCCTTGTGGAGATAAAGCCCCACCTTACAATTGAAAATAACCTCTATTGTGTGGTGCTGTCACCATGTTAAATGGGAGACACTTTGCACAGATCTAGCCACTCAGCACTGAGTGTCCATGATAAAACCCAAAAGAACTGCAGATGCTGTAAATCAGAAGCTGCTAGAAAAGCTCAGCAGGTCTGGCAGCATCTGGGAAGGGAAATCAGCATTCATGTTTCAGATCTGAAGACCCTTCCTCAGAACTGATGGTACCTAGGAAAATGTTGGTTTATATGCAGAAGATAGAGTGGGGGGAGGGGTTAAGGAGCAAATGATGGGTGGAGATAAAGTCTAAAGAGAGAGAATGGTTAGACAGACAAAGGAGTGGAGAACGATCTGGTTAGGAGATTGAATAGCTGTTAATGGGGCCTGTTGGTAACTCTGATTTCTCTTCACAGATGCTGCCATACCAGCTGAGCTTTTTCAGCAACTTCTGTTTTTGTTTCTGAGTACCCATGAGGTGCTATGAGCCATGAACAGCAGCAAAATAATATTCCAAAACAATGTGTAATCTTTTGGCCTGCCATAAACCCCACTCAACAATTACCATCAAGCCAGGGACTTAACACTAGTTCAATAGAGAGTGCAGGAGGGCATGCCGAGAGCAGAACCAGGCATACCTGAAGATGAGGTGTCAAGCTGGTGAAGCCACCAAATAGGGCTACTTGTGTGCCAAACAGTATAAGATGTAAGTGACTGGTAGAGCTAAGTGCTCCTACAATTAACAGATCAGATCTAAGCACTGCAGTCCTTCCACATCCAATTATTTGGTGGGTAATTAAACAACTCATTTGGAGAAGGCTCTACAAATATCTCCATCCTTGATGATGGAAGATCCCAGTCAATCAGTACAAAAGATAAGGCTGAAGCATTCACAGCAATCTGAATACCTCAACGGCTATGGTCCTGACAACATTCTGGCTCTCAAGACTTGTATTTCTGAACTTGCCACTCCTCTAGCCAAGCTGTTCCAGTACAGTTGTAATACTGCCATCTACTCAGCAATGTGGAAAATTACCAGGTGTGTTCTTTTCATAAAATGAATGACAAATGACAAATCTAACCCAGCGAATTACCACCCCATCAGTCTCTACTCTCATCATCAGTAAAGTGAGGGAAGATGTCATCGACAGGCCATCAAACAGCACTCAGATCCTGACCTCATTGTAGCCTTCATTCAAGTGTGGACAAAACAGATGAATTCCAAAGGTGAGGTGAGAGTGACAGTCTTTGACATCAAGGCCATTTTCAACCAAATGTGGTATGAAAGAACCCTAGCAAAACTGGAATCAATGGATATGATTAGCAAACTGTACGCTGGTTGGAGTTATATCTGGCACATAGAAAGATGGTTGTGGTTTTTGGAAGTCAATCATCTCAGTTCCAAGACACCTCTGCAGGAATTCCCCAAGATAGATTCCTAGGCCCAACCATCTTCAGGTGCTTCATTAATGACCTTCCCTCCATCATAAGACGTAAGAATGTGCACTTATGATTGCACAATATTCAGCATCATTCATGACTCCTCAGTTACAGAAGCAGTCCATGTTCAAATGTAGAAGATTAGGGCAATATCCAGGCTTGGGCTTACAAGTGGCAAGTAACAAATGTACTACACAAATGCCAAGCAATGACTATCTCCAATAAGAAACAATCTAACCACCATCCCTTGATATTCAATGATGTTAGCATCACTGAGTCCACCACTATCAACAATCTCAGGATTATCAGTGATCCGAAACTCAACTGGACTCATCCCATAACCACAGAGGTTACAAGAACAGATCTGAGGCTAGGAACACTGCGACAGCTAACACACTTCCTGACTCCCCAAACCCTGTCCATCATCAACATGGCACATGGCTCAATTATGATGGAATATTCCCACTTACCTGGATGGGTGCATCTCCAACAACACTTAAGAAACTTGACACTATTCCGAACAAAGCAGCCCACTTGGTTAGCATCGCATCCACAAACATCCATACCCTCCACCACCAACGCTCAGGAGCGTCAGTGTGTACTAGCTACAAGATGCACTGCAGATGTTCACCAAAGATCCTCAGTCAACACCTTTGAAGTCCATGAATAATTCTATCTAGAAGGACAAGGGCAGCAGATGCGTGGGAACTCCACCATCGGCACGTTCCTCTTCAAACCACTCACCATCCTGACTTGGAAATGTATCACCATTCATTCAGTGTCGCTGGGTCAAAATCCTGAAATTCCCTCCCTCGTGGCATTGGACAGCACATGTACTACAGCAGTTCAAGAAGGCCACCTCCTCTAACCTTACATCATGAGTGGGAAATCAGGTAAGCTTTTTTTCTCTTGCGTTTCTTAGTAAGGGAAGCTAGCAGGCATGGCAGTGCAATGTCCCTCCTGTGCGATGTTTGAGGTGGGGGACACCATTAGTGTCCCAGCTGAGTACACCTGCAGGAAGTGCACCCAATTCCAGCTCCTTGAAAACCATGTTAGGGAATTGGAGCTGGAACTGGATGAACACAGGATCATTCGGGAGGCAGAAACAGTTGTGGATAAAAGCTACAGGGAGGTAGTTACTCCTAGAAATGAAGATACTTGGGTGACTATTAGAAGGAGTAAAGAAGCAGTCAGTGCAGGGAAACTCTGTGGTCATTCCCCTGCATAACACATATTCTGTTTTAGATACTGTTGGGGGGATCAAGTTGCCAGGGGTAAGCCATGGGGTATAGGTCTCTGACACAGAGTCTGTACCTATTGCTCAGAAGAGAAGGGGGGAGAGGAGTACAGCATTAATCCCTGGGAAGTCAATAGTTAGGGGAATAGATAAGAGGTTCTGTGGGATCAAGAACGACTCACGGTTGGTGTGTTGCCTCCCAGGTGCCAGGGTCCGTGATGTCTCCAATCGTGTTTTCAGGATCCTTAAGGGGAAGGGGGAGCAGCCCCAAGTCATGGTCCACATGGGCACAAATGACAGAGGTCAGAAAAAGGGATGTGGATGTAAGGTAAAAATTCAGGGAGCCAGGGTGGAAGCTTATAGCTAGAACAAGCAGAATTGTTATCTCTGGTTTGTTACCTGTGTCACATGCTAGTGAGGTGAGAAATAAGGAGAGAGAGCAGTTGAACACATGGCTACAGGGATAATGCAGAAGGGAGGGATTCAGATATCTGAATAATTGGGGGCGCATTCTGAGGTAGGTGGGACCTCTACACATGGGATGGTCTAAATCTGAACCAGAGGGGTAACAATATCCTTGTGGGGTGAAGGGGGGTGGAATTTGCTAATTCTCTTTGGGAGGGTTTAAACTCGTTTAGCAGTGGGATGGGAACCTGAATTGTAGCTCCAGTGCGCAGGATGTTAAGAATACAGAGTTTGTGAATATGGTCTCAAGGTTGCAGGAGTGTACTGGCAGGTAGGAAGGTGGTTTGAATTGTGTCTAATTTAATGCCAGGTGCATCTGGAATAAGGTGGATGAACTTGCAGCATGGTTTGTACCTGGGACTTCGATGTTGTGGCCATTTCAGAGACATTTATAGAGAAAGGAAAGGAATGGTTGTTGAATGTTCCAGGGTTTAGCTGTTTCAGTAAGATCAAGGAAGGTGGTAAAACAGGGGGACGTGTGGCATTGATGGTCAAGGACAGTATTATAGTGGCAGAAAAGACATTTGTTGAGGACTCGTCTATTGAGATAATATAAGCTAAGGTTAGAAACAGGAAAGGAGAGGTCACCCTGTTGGGAGTTTTCTATAGCTCTGTGAAAAGTTCCAGAGATATAAAGGAAAGGATAGTAAAGATGATTCTCGTTAGGAGCAAAAGTAATGGGGCAATTGTTATGGTCTTTAACTTTCCAAATATTGACTGGAAATGATATAGTTCAAGTACTTTCAATGGGTCAGTTTTTGTCCAATGTGTGCAGGAGGGTTTCCAGACGCAGTATGTAGATGAGCTAACATGAGGCGAGGCTGCATTGGATTTGGTACTGGTTAATGAACCAGGTCAGGTGTTAGATTTGGAGGTAGGTGAGCATTTTGATGAATTGTACATGGAGTCCAAAGAGATAGAAGAGGTGCTAAATCAATAGCTTTTGTCAGTATTCATGCAGGAAAAAGACAATGTTGTCAAAGGGAATACTGAGTTACAGGCTATTAGACTAGACAGGATTGAGCTTCATAAGCAGGAGATGTTTGCAATTCTGGAAAATGTGAAAATAGCTAAGTTTCCTGGGCCGGATGGAATTTATCCAATGATTCTCTGGGAAGCCAGGGAGGAGATTGCAGAGCCTTTGGCTTTAATCTTTATGTCGTCATTGTCTACAGGATTAGTGCCAGAAGCCTGGAGGATAGCAAATGTCCCCTTGCTCAAGAAGGAAAGTAGAGGCAACCCTGGTAATTATAGACCAGTGAGCCTTAATTTGGTTGTGGGTAAAGTTTTGAAAAGGATTATAAGAAATCAGATTTGTAATCATCCAGAAAGGAATGATTTGATTAGGAATAGTCAACTCAATTTTGTGAAGGGTAGGTCATGCCTCACAAACCTTATTGAGTTTTTTGAGAAGGTGACCAAAGAGGTGGATGAGAGTAAAGCAGTTGTTGTGGTGTATATGGATTTCAGTAAAGGTTCCCCACAGTAGGTTATTGCAGAAAATATGGAGGCATGGGATTGAGGGTGATTTATCGGTTTGGATCAGAAATTGGCTAGCTGAAAGAAGACAGAGGGTAGTAGTTGATGGGAAATGATCATCCTGGAGTTCACTTACTAGTGATGAAGGCAAAGTTCTGTTTTGGGGCTACTGCTGTTTGTCATTTTTATAAATGACCGGGATGAGGGTGTAGAAGGATGAGTTAGTAAATTTGCAGATGACACTAAAGTCGGTGGAGTTGTGGACAGAGCGGAAGGATGTTGCAGATTACAGAGAGACATAGATAAACTGGAGAGCTGAGCTGAGAGTTGGAAAATGGAGCTTAATGCAGAAAAGTGTGAGGCGATTCACTTTTGGAAGGAGCACCAGGAATACGGAGTACTGGGCTAATGGTAAGATTCTTGGTAATGTAGATGAGCAGAGACATCTCAGTGTCCATTTGCATAGATCCCTGAAAGTTGTCACCCACGCTGATAGGGTTGTTAAGAAGGTGCATGATCTGTTCGTTTTTATGGGTAGAGGGATTGGGTTTCGGAGCCGTGAGGTAATGTTGCAGGTGTACAAAGCTCTGGTGCGGCCACACTTGGAGTATTGCGTTCAGTTCTGGTCACCACATTATAGGAAGGATGTGGAAGCATTGGAAAGGTTGCAGAGGAGATTTTTCAGGATGTTGCCTGGTATGAGGAAAGGCTGAGGGACCTGAGGCTGTTTTCATTACAGAGAAGAAGGTTAAGAGATGACTTAATAAAGATTTACAAAATGATCAGAGGATTAGATAGGCTGGACAGTGAGAGTCTTTTTCCTCGGATGGTGATGGCTAGCATGAGGGGACATAGCATTTAAATTGAGGGGTGATAGATGTAGGACAGATGTCAGAGGTAGGTTCTTTACTCAGAGAGCATTAGGAGGCAAGGAATTCCCTGCTTGCAACAGTAGTGAACTTGCCATCATTAAGTGCATTTAAATTGTCATTGGATAAACACATGGATGATATTGGAATAGTGTAGGTTAAACAGTTTCACAGGTCGGTGCAACATCAAGGGCCAAATGGCCTGTATTGCGCTGTAATGTTCTATGTTGTAAGGCAGCTCACTGCTCTCTTCTCAAAGACAACTACGGACAGGCAATAAGGATGGTCAATGTTTGGAGCTCTGTTCCACAAGTGGCAATGGATATCAGATCAGTTTTTAATTTTAAAGAGGCATTGACATATTTTTAGGGATATGGGACAAAGGCATGTGGAGTTAGGTCAGGGATTAGTCATGATCTCATTAAATGGTGGAATAGATTCAGGCTGATGGCTTGTTCCTGTACCTATGTTCCTAAATAAAATATTAACCTCCAAGTGCAAAGCTAATTTAATTTGACTAGAATATAAGATCTTTCAAGATTGAATATATTTAAGATAGGCTAACGCAAAAGAAAAAAGCAATAAGAAGGCTGACATGACCTTTTGAACAGATGAATGCTGTACAGAAGCAAGAACACTCCGTTCCTAACAGTCAATGCATAAGGAAAATCTTCTTGGAACAACAATTGTACAGTCTATGTTCTTAAGAAAGGAGCAGTTTTTCTCTGTACTGAAATAAAGTCAAAGACACACAGCTTAAAGTAATGCAGTCCAAAGTTTCTAAGGTGGAATTATGAAAAGCAGAAACCTCATTATGGACTGGGACATCCAGTGACACCCTTACTTTATTACAACTGTTCAAACATTATTTGCTGTTCTACATTACAAACCAAATGATAGATGTCCCTGAGACAAGAGCTCTAAAAATATCAATTGCCTTTGGCAAGGAGGACCTCACAGTGTTAGCACATTCATTTTTTTTCATGGACAATTACAATTTTTTTTTAAAATTGAAAAGCTTCTTGAAAATCATCTCAAGTAAGAACTAACTTCAGTACTAACAAAATTCTAACTCACGTCATACAGACATCAACCCCAGGAGTCTACTGACCAGTTTGTTGGAAAATGCTACAGCAAAGGACACAAGTATAATATTCTAAGCAGGAACTGACAAAATATTGAGTCATTGAGTTAGCCATCACTGTATATCAGTTTAAGGCTGTAAGAAGGATAGGAGAAAGGGCCATATTATTGATGCATCACTTAAGGATGGATGCAAGTATGAAACCACTGGTGGCAGGTCAATGACAGTTACATGCCTTAGGTTAAGCAAACATTACTGTAAAGATCAGCACAAGAAGCCAACAGTATCTGTAACAAGTGCAATTTGTTACACCTACCCAACTTTTTCCAGCTTGTCTTGAGATTTATAAAGAACATGCAGGCAATCTGGTTCCAATAGCTAAGCCAGCACCCAGAAGAAAATATAAGTGATAACAACATTACAACAGAGACAGCAAGAAAAGTATCATGGTAGTGCACAAGCGTAAACACGTCAATGCAGTTCGGTGTTAACCAACCAAAAGATTAATTTCAGAAGGTGACCAAGTCTTCCATATTGTTAACCTCATGCACCATGTCAACAGTATGAGGTGAAACTTTTACAGCCATCAATATTATATGTCCTGAAAGTGCAGGACCCATGCACTAAAAGCTAAAATCAATATGGAAGCTAATGTCAACATATTGTTTCCATACACCCTGAAAAACATGTACCTCTGCAAGTGGCATCCCATGGTACAGACTGCAAGAGAGTCATAGAACCTCACAGAGTATTCAGGTATAATTTGAGAATTGGCAGAATCACACAGCACTGTCTATATGCATCTTGGCTTTCCAAAATCTTGTACCTATTAGACACCAATGATCCAGCAGTAGCAGGAGTATCAAAATACACAGCTCTCAGTACAGTCATAGTTCATGAAATTCATCCATAACTATGTTGGCAGAACAGACCACATGTGGCAGTCAAACAATCATATGGGTAGTACAATGGTTAGCCCTGCTGCCTCACAGTGCCAGGGACCCAGGTTCAAATGCAGCTTTGGATGACTGTCTGTTCAGAGTTTGTACACTCTACTAGTGTATGTGTGGGTTTCCTCTGAGTGCTCCAGTTTCTTCCTACAGTCCAATGATGTGCAAGTAATGTGGATTAGCCATGCTAAATTGCCCAATGTGTCCAGGGATATGTAGGTTAAGTAGGTTAGCCATTGCTAATGTGGGGCTACATGGGTAGGTCTGGATGAGACACTCTTTGGTGGTGGTGGTGGTGGGGGGGGGGGGGTGGCGGGGGTGCAGACTTGCTGGGTCAAGTAGGTTCTCTCTACACTGTAGAGATTCTATGAATGATCTTCAAAAATATGATTTGAAGTGTGATATCAGGCAAATGTCAGGATGATTATATTTGACATATTGAGCAGACTTTACAAAAGACTGAGATGTTTCTTTTAATCTGCACATTGACACTCTAGACTACAAAGTTGATGACATTCTCAAATTTGATCAGTTACATTTTGGCCAGTGCCATGCAAACAGTGCCAATTGATAACTGTCAAAGTGAGCAGCTACAAGAATTGCAAAAAAGGTCATTATTGCAGGAAGACCTGACTGTATTAAAGAAGTACCAGAGAAGATTTGTTCATTTTGTCATGCAGATACAAACTTGGTGTATTACAAGTCATTTTCAAGAGCAAAAAGTCCTAATTCAAAAAGAATTGCACCAAGATATCATGTCTATATTGCCTCAGGGACACATGGGTATTGAATTTACATATTAGCCAGCATATGTATCTGTTTACTAGCCAGGGATGAGTCAGAAAATTCAAGAACTACTGAATGCATGTGAGGCATGACAAGCATTTCAATCCCAGGAGTGGAGGGAAGTTCTACAGTCACATGGAGTTCTACTCACTCTTTGGATGAAAGTAGCAACAGACTTATTCAATGCAAATGGAATATTCCAACCTTGTGATGAATGAGTTCTCTAAATTTTCCATTGATTGATATCTTAGATGGTGATTTTAACCATTATGGACGTGATGAGTGTAACTTTCAGTTCATTCAGTATCCCAGACTGAATAGTATCCGACAACAGCCTGCAGTAAACCAGCAAATCATTTCAAGGAGTATATGAAGTGACCCATATTATATCGTCACTCCACAATCCACACTCAAACAATCCAGCAAAATATACAGTCAATTATCATGAAGTGTTGAACAACAAAGGAAGAATTTCATATTTCATTGCTCTATTTTAATGTAACATAAATGGGGTAGGGATTACTAGTCCCAGCACAAGTTATGCTTGAAAGGCAGAGATAAATTACTTTGGCTTGGTATCAATGCCTAACCATTCTGAGACATAGGACATTCTTCAAATACAGAAAAGAATGAAAGAGATACACAATGAGCAAGTGTAATCAAAATTGAAGGTAGTCTTCATGGTCTAAAGCTGTTGAACTCAATATTGAAAATGAGGTATTGTTCTTTCCTTTAAATTGTGTTGGACTTTGTTGCAGCACTGCAGCAGGCATGGGACAGAAGTGGCAATATATGTGCAGGATGGTGTATTGAAATGACAGGTGACTAGAAGATCGGTGTCAGTCTTCCAGACAGAATCCAGTAGATTCCACAAAGTAGTTAGCCAGTCTGCATTTGGTCTCATCAGTATAGGGAGGCTGCATTATGAGTAGCAAATAAAGTTGATAGGATTTAAAGAAATTGAAGTAGATTACTGCTTCTTCTGGAAGTCTTTGGGATCATGCGCAGTAAGGAGAGAAGATAAAAGAGTAACTGGAACAATTTGATTTGATTTGATTTATTATTATCACATATACCGAGATACACTGAAAAGTTTTGCTTTGCATGCTAACCAGAAATATTACACCTTACATAAGCACAACATGGTCAGAGAATAGAATGCAGAATATAGTGTTACAGATACGGAGAAAGTGCAGAGAAAAATCAACTCTAATACACGGAACGTTCATAAGTCAAGTAACAGCAGGGAAGAGGCTGTTCTTTTAAATCTGTTGGTTTGTGTTTTCAAACATTTATATCTTCTGCCCAGTGGAGGAGGATGGAAGCGAGTATAACTGGGGTGGGATTGATTATGTTAGAATGATAGATGGAGTCAGTGAAAGGAAAGCTAGTTTTCATGATGAACTGGACTGTGTTCACAACTCTCTAATTGGACAGAGCAGTTGCCATATCAAGCTGTGATGTATCTGGATAGGCTGCTTTTTACGGTGTATCTAGAAAAATTGGTAAGATTCGTTGTGAATGTACCAAATTTCCTTAGCCTTCTGAGGAAATAGAGATGTTGGTGTGCTTTATTAACTATAGCATCAATGTGGATGGGCAAGGATAGGCTGTGGGTGTTATTTACTCTAGGAACTTCAAGCTCACAACCATCTCCACCTCAGCACCATGGATGCAGATAGCGCCATGTCCTCCACTCCACTTTGTGAAGTCAAGGACCAGTTCCTTCGTTTTGCTGACATTGAGAGAGAGATTGTTGTCTTTACACATGCCACTAAGGTATTTACCTCTTTCCTCTACTCTGTCTCGTCATTGTTTGAGATCCAACTGTGATGATGTCATTGGGAAATTTGTAAATGGAATTAGAATTGAATTTAACCACACAGTGATGAGTATATAAAGCTGTATAGTAAAGGGCTGAGTACACAACCTTGCAGGGCTCTGGTGTTGAGGATTACTGTGGAGGATGTGTTGTTGCCTATCCTTACTGATTGCGGTCTGCACGTCAGGAAGTTGAGGATCCAATTGCAGAGGAGGGCTTGCAGGGTCCTGGTCTTGGAAATGAGTTTTGTTGGAATTATGATTTTGAAGGTGCAGCTAAAGTCAAACAGTAGGAGGGTGACACAGGTATCCTTGTCATCCAAATGTTCCAGGGATGGGTGTCGGGCCACGTAGATCGTGTCTGCTATGGACCCATTGTGATGGTAGATGAGTTGTAGCAGATCAAGCCAATCTGGGAGGCTTCCTGCGATTGCATGAGAAAGTACCATGTGGGGTGAACAGGGGTTCAGACTGATAAAGAAGTGGATCTGGGTATTATGGAGGGAATGCCACCTCCAGAATGAGAACAAGGGAGGGAAGTAGGAGATGCACCTTGCTAAAGGTAGTGGAAATGTAGAGGATGATCCTTCAAATGCCAAGGTTAGGGGATAGAAAATGAGGACTAAAGGAATCCATTTATTATTCAGGGAAAGTAGGAATGGGATGGGACATAACTGTGAGAAATGGGTCGGACGTTACTGAGATTCTGACCAATGTCTATTCACTATTTCTCCAATATCAATAGCATTATAAAGTTACTTAGACATTCCTGCTAAATTTACTTATACAATACATATTCTGCACCACAAAAGGAATGAAATGGATTCAAGTATTTTGCAATCTCAAGGCTCTTGGCAGGTGCAACATAAAGGCAGTTTAATTCACTAGTTCCCAACTCAACATGAACAATACTTTAGGAGATGTGTAAGTATAAACAGCCTTTAATAAAATGTAATCATGCTTCCCTCTATGACACTGTTTTGATTTGGCTACTTAGAACAACAATTGCCTGAATATATTTCTTCATGAACTCCTGTTGCCTTTGTATATACAAATACTTGGAAAACATCTATAGAACACTTTTCTGTTCAAAAATATATTCAAACTAAATGTTCATAATTTTATTAATTATTTGAGTCTTTAGCCCAATTTGATATGTATTTTACAATCTATTCTGTATCTGCCTAATAGAATTCAGTTTAATATTCCATTTTATCTGGAACACAAAACAGCATTTTCTTTCCTTTACAGAAGCATGGCTATGCAACATATCTTAACCTCAAGCAAGACTTGATGTGCACAGCATGTTCAAAAACTCTGTGCACAGTTCAAATGAGCTGGATTACAGACCATGACCACCGAGACCCATATATGGCTCAACTATTGTATAATTAATATGCAGAATAAAATGCTCCCTGGACTGCTGCTAAAGCGATTTAAATCATGCACATAAAAAATGTAATCGGAAATTTAGCATGGTGGACGTTGTAGTCACATCATGCATGATTGCATTCAAGATTCCAAGTGTGTTTTAAATGTCCTTTAAGATCGAGATTAGGTCTTGTACTTACAGCGCGCATATTAATTTAAAACTCAACACGTTCCAATGTGGGATCACAGTAGGGGTATGCTATAGCCAATGGAGGCTCATTTTTGTCCCAGTAGGTAATTATACTTTGAAATAATATTCTTTAATTAAATCCTGTTTGCAATTGATTGATTTCAACATAAAATCCAAAAATCTGAAATTGGGAGTTTTACAATTTCAATAAAGCCTGTTGAATGGAAATAGTGCTGAATTAGTGTCTCAGATGTGTGACAGATCAATGCAGCAAGCATTACTTTGTTAGTATATGTTTGCTGATCTATGAAAAGAAGTCTTAAATTAATGTGGATATTTCAGATAAGAAAGATTTTTTCTAATTCCTCTTTCAAATGGTCTGGCTCGACGACTTCACTCTGCATTTTTTAATACAGGTTTGTGTTTCTTATGAGGTGGAAACACAAAAATGAATTTTAAATACACAATTCATTATAAGAAAAATGAATAAAATTTAGGTCAGAGATGGGAAGTATCTCTGATATTATAGAAAGTATTATCAGAGACTATTCTTTGGAATGTTTTCACGAAATTATTTGTGCCTCCAAAATGTAAACAGTTAAGATGTCTTAGTAAACCATCAGTAGTTTTTTTCATAACTGATATATGAAATCATTAAAACTCTCACACCCAAGACCATCTAATTATATGCATTCTTATGTGTCAGAACATTAAAAAGAAACAAGCTTAGCTTGGTAGTTATGTTAAACAGCTATTAAGGAATGTTCCACATATTGCCCTTCTAATGCAATGTTTGTGATTAAATAAACCCTGCCATAGTAATAGTTTGAAGTGTACTTTAGAAATCTTTAAAGAAATAAAAATGTCTGTAGTCAGCAGCTTTGTTTGAAGCACTGCACTTGAAACAAAAACTGATGTTCCATATTTGCACACTCTGATATGGTCTCCAACAGATTCATGATTAACAAGGGTGTGTTAATGTGCAAAACTTGCTATCTATACCGAAAGATAATATCAGAAGCTCATGCATGGTATATGGCAACTGTATTTAGAAACATCACCCCTGAATTAACAAGACAACACAGTGTTATTTTATAAAGAGTTATGTGCTGAGTGAAAAATGATGGAATAGCTATTCTCTTTGCTAAACTTGTATTAAGCCAAGAGAACTTAATCATTCTAAAGCAAAAATTAATCATGAAAGAACAATTTCTTTGCCATGTATGCTCTCACTTTAACCTTGTATTATGCTTCCTCAGGGTACTTTTGTTAGTAGAACAGATTTAGCATTCTATTACGTGGCAAAGAATCTTTAAAAATGCATGAAACAATGCTGATTGTCAAGAACATGTCACACAATGACAAACTACTTTTGTTATGTATAACAGCTACAAATACTTAAAGCTGAGAGAAAATGGATTTTAAACATGAACAAGCACAAATCAATCTAATTTGAATTTGCTGAGTCATCCTATCAGAGAATTAGGAGATAATTTTTCTCTGCGACATTGTAAAACTAATAACATTTCAATCAGAAGAGGGAAATGTGACACATTGGAGTCATTAGGTACATTGGAACATGCTAAAATCCTCACAGAAGAGTGTGATGTTATACAGTGCTTTGTAAAACACATTTTCCTTATCGCCCAAACTATTTTCCACTTATTTAAAGTCTTGTAAAAATTAAATCAGAGATTAACGTGTTCATTGTGTTTAAGTTTTGTTGAACTTGCTTATATATTTTTGTTTGAAAATGCCCTGTTCCTATAAAAGGACAGCACTTTAAACTATGTTAACAACTCAAGTTTATGAAGCCCAGGGCTGGTTTTTACAAGTTCGTGAACTGTTTCTTGAGCATCGTCAGTAGCAATGCACTAATGAATTTCCATTTTCTAAAGGTGTCATTTAGAAATTATGGAATATTCTGTTATCATCAGTTTACTGCCAAGCATGTAATGTAAATGACATTTTGTCCAGTGACATAATGTGACATCTGGCATAGGTAACTTATCTCTTGAACAAAACTCCATTCCTGCAATCTCCTCTTGGTGCGACAAGAAACAACTAATAATTTGAGTTTGTCACTGACATGAAGTTGTTGACTGCAAAGTGAAACGCAGGAAAAGTAGAACGCATGTCATTTTCCTATAATATGTTTCATTCAACTGGATGAGCAAACCATTTTCAGTCTCCATGTGGAGCATCGAGTATTCCAAATTAACATAAGTACATATCAAAAGTTTGTGATGGGATTAACGTTAACTTCTCAATCCATTACTCAGTTTTTTAGAGAGTAAATTATTCAGTTACAATATAACAGTTATTAAAATGTGCACGTAAGAAGTGAAGGTAAAACAAGTTTCTTCTCATTTTCGTATTTAAAATCAATGTCTGAATCAATCACAAAGCTATAGTTTTATAGTAGATTCACAAGAAATTTTGAGAACATAATGATTGAGGTTGTATCTGTTAATATTGTCTCACATTAGTTTCCATTAACCAAAGCCAGTAGGCAATGTTATGTGAAGTTAGTTTGGAACTACTTTGAGTTATTTCAAGTGGTCTTCATGTTTTCCTAAGGCCAATAAAACTGACATACTGACACTCAAACTTTCATTCAAGAAGTTTAAATTACACTTACATCATTTTCAAATCACATTTGCATAATAATATACATTGAGGATTTCTTTTACTCTTCGACAAGAATATATTCTAGCAAAGGAGAAACCATACTGCTCCCCATGCAGGCTTGACTTCAGAATATATTGTACTCAGATGATGTCACTCTAGCCTGACAAACAGATATAAAGAAAAGCCAGCTTATCTTCTAGTGGATATCCTGGATGCCAACAATTAAAAATTACGATTAGAAAATAAGGAGAAGTCTTTGCGTAATTAAGATATTTTCCAGCTAATTTGCATTGAGAAATAAGTGGATCTCAAATAATCAACCTCACATCTGTGATGTGAGATTTGTGCAGAATCAGTTGATATTTCTTGCGAGGCACATCTCAATGTTGGGAGCATCCTGTTCCATTTTTATGGTTTTGGGATCATAGAGTCATTGGGATGTACAGCATGGAAACAGACCCTTTGGTCCAACTCATCAATGCTGACCAGATATCAGAAATTCATTTAGTTCCATTTGCCAGCCAATACCCCTCTAAAACTTTCCTATTCACGTACCCATCCTGATGCCTTTTAAACATTACACCTGACAAAAGAACAGTGCTTCTAAAGCTTGTACTTCCAAATAAACTTGTTGCACTATGATCTGGTGTTGTGTGATCTTTAACTTCTAAATGTTATAATTGTACCAGCCTCAACGACTCTCTTTAGCAGCTCATTCAATATATGCATCACCCTCTGCGTGAAACAGTTGCCCCTTAGGTCCCTTTTAAATCTTTCCCATCTCGCCCTAAATCTATGCCCTCTAGTTCTGAATTCCCCTAACCCAGGGAAAAGACCTTGTCTATTTACCCTTTTCATACCCCTCATGATTTTGTAAACCTCCATAAGGTCACCCCTAGCCTCCAGGAAAAATAGCCTCAGCCTATTCAGCGTCTCCCTGTAGGTCAACTTGTCCAACCCCGGCAAAATTCTTGGAAATCTTTTCTGAACACTTTCAAGTTTCACAACATCCTTCCAATAGGAGAGAGACTAGAATTGCATACAATATTCCAAAAATGGCCTAACCAGTGTCCTGTACAGCTGTAACAAGACCTCCCTACTCCTGTACTCAATACTCTGACCAATACCATACTAACACCTTCTTCACAATCCTATCTACCTGAAACTCCACTCCCAAGGAACTATGAACCTGCATTCCAAGGTGTCTTTATTCAGCATTAAATGTATAAGTCCTACCCTGATTTGCCTTTCCAAAATGCAGCACCTCACATTTATCTAAAGTAAAGGTGGGTTTTCTAGAGCAGTATGTAAATAGTCCAACTCGGGAAGGGGCCATACTGGACCTGGTGTTGGGGAATGAGCCTGGCCAAGTGGTTGAAGTTTCAATAGGGGATCACTTTGGGAATAATGATAACAATTCCTTAAGTTTTAGAATATTCATGGACAAAGACAAAAGTGATTCTAAAGGAAGAGTGCTAAATTTGGGGAAAGCCAACTATAGCAAAATTTGGCAGGAGCTGAGGAATGTGGATTGGGAGCAGCTGTTTGAAGGAAAATCTACATTTGATGTCTGGGAGGCTTTTGACAAGAGGTTGATTAGAGCGCAGGTCAGATATGTCCCGACGAAAATGAGGGATAGAAACATGAATGACAGGTGAAATTGTGAGACTAGCTAAGAAGAAAAAAGAAGCCCACTTAAGGTCTAGGTGACAGAAAATAGGCGAAACATTGAAAGAATATTGTAAAGTGGGACCAATCTGAAATGACGAATAAAGACGGCTAAAAGGAGTTACCTTTTACAAACAGGGTTCAGGAAAATTCCAAAGCCTTTATTTTGTACAAAAGGAACAAGAGGGTTAATAGAGAAAGGGTTGGCCCACTATAGAATAAAGACGGAAAGTTATGCATGGAAGCAGAGAAAATGGGTGAGAGTTTTAATGAGTACTTTTTGTCAGTATTCACCAAGGAGAGGCACATGACAGATGTTGAGGCTAGCAATAAATGTTTGATTTCCCGAGATCAAGCTGGCATCAGAAGGGAGGAAGGGTATTCTGAAAAGCAACTAAGGTGGACAAGTCCCCAGGTCCAGTTGGCATCTATCCCTGGTTACAGAAGGAAGCGAGACAGGAAATAGCTGGGACCTTGGCAGATGGGTTGCAGCATTCTTGAACATGTGTGAGGTCCCAGAGAACTGGAGAATTGCTAATATTGTTCCCTTGTTTAAGAAGGGTAGCAGAGATGATCCATGTCTTTATAGACCGATAAGCCTGGCGTCAGTAGTAGAGAAGCTGCTGGAGAAGTTTCTGAGGGATAGGATCTACTTACATTTGGAAGAAAATTAGCTTATCAGTGGTAGCCAACATGGTTGTTATGAAGGGAAGGTCATGCCTTACTAACTTAATAGAATTCTTTGAGGAAGTGACGAAATTGATTGATGAGGAAAGGGCTGTAGATGTGATATACATGGACTTCAGTAAGGCTTTTGATAAGATTCCCCATGGTAGGCTGATGGAGAAAGTAAAGTTGCATGGAGTCCAGGGTGTACTGGCTAAATGGATAGAGAACTGGCTGGGCAGCAGAAAATAGAGAGTAGCAGTGAAAGGGAGTTTCCCAAATGAAGAATTGTGACCAGTGGTGTTTCATAGGGATACGTGTTGGGACCACTGTTGTTTGTGATATATATAAATAATCGGGAGGAAGGTATATGTGGTCTAATGAGCAAGTTTTCAGATGACATGAAGATTGGCGGAAGAGCAGGTAGTGAGGAGGATTGTCAGAGAATGCAGCAGAATATAAATAGATTGAAGAGTTGGGCAGAGAAATGGCAGGTGGAGTTCAATCCAAGCAAATATGATGCGATGCATTTTGGAAGGTCCAATTCTAGAGCAAACTATACGGAATATGGAGAAGACCTGGGAAAAATTGATATACAGAGTGATCTGTGTGCTCATGTCCAATTTACCCTGAAGGTGGCAACACAAGTCGATAGAGTGGTCAAGATGGCATATGGCATGGTTTCTTTTATCAAACGGAGTATTAAGTACAAGAGTTGGCAGGTCATGTTACACTTGTATAGGATTTTGACTCGGTCACATTTAGAATACTGTGTATAGTTCTGGTTGCCACATTACCAAAAGGATGTGGATACTTTGGAGAGGGTCCAGAGGAGCTTCGCCAGGATATTGCCTGGTATGGAGGGCGTTAGCTATGTAGAAAGGTTGAGTAGATTATTTTCATTAGAGAAATGAAGGTTGAGGGGGGAACTGATTGAGGTCTAGAAAATCATGAGAGGTATAGACAGAGTGTATAACAAGAAGCTTTTTCCCAGAGTGGGGGGACTCAATTACTAGGGTTCACGGGTTCAAGATAAGAGGGGAAAAGTTTAAGGGAGATATGCATGGACAATGCTTTATGCAGAGGGTGGTGGTGCCTGGAACGTGTTGCCATTGGAGATGGTAGGGGCAGAAACGACAGTATTATTTAAGATGTATCTAGACAGATACAAGAGGGATACAGATTCTTAGAAAATAGGTGACAGGTTTAAACAGAGGATCTTGATCAGTGCAGGCTTGGAGGGCCGAAGGTCCTGTTCCTGTGTTGTAATTTTTATTTTTTCTTTGTTCTAAACTCCATCTGCCACTCATCGGCCCATCAAGATCCCATTGTAAACTGAGATAACTTTCATCGCTGTCACTAGACCTCCAATTTTGGTTTCATCTGCAAACTTACTAACCAAAACTCCAATGGTCACATCCAAATCATTTATATAAATGACGAAAAGCAGTGGATCCAACACTGATCCTTATGGCACAGCACTGGTCACACACCTCAAGTCTGAAAAGCAATCCTCCACCACAACCCCTTGTAATCTACCTTCAAATCAGTTCTATATCCAAATGGCTAGTTCTCCCTGTATTCCATGTAACCTAACCTTACTAACAAGTCTACCATGAGGAACCTTGTCGAATGCTTTACTGAAGCCTATATAGATCACGTCCACTGCTCTGCCCTCATCAATGCTCTTCGTTACTTCTTCAAAAAACTCAATAAATTTCATGAGACAGGATTTCCCATGCACAAATCCATGTTGACTAGCCCTAATCAGTCCTCGTCTATTGAAACCGTGTAAATCCTCTCCCTTAGGATTCCCTCTTATTCTTACAGATAACAGTGAGCTCCTTACAAATTTGTTTCTCAATTTCCCGCTGAGTATTGGGGGGGGAGGGGGGGGTTATAGTACAATCCCAATAAGGTAATCATCCCTTTCTTATTTCTCAGTTCCACATGTAATACGTTTATTGGTAGACAGTGGCGAGCTGTCAGTTACTTGCATTATAGCTTGTTAAACACCTTTAAAAAGTAAAAAGTAAATTTAAAAAGTAAACACATTTACTTAAAAAATAAACATACACCATGAGTACCAACCACTACATCTACAGGCACCGGCATCAAATATGTGCAAACCTCTAAGAGCCATCTAGCACAACTCCAATCCACTTGCAGAATGTTGCTTACATTTTAACCCTGCACCTTGGGTTGCACCAGCAACTATCATTCTCATGCTACAGCAAGGACACTGTGTACTCAGGGACCAATCTCGAGCTCATAGTGTTGACCAGGCTGCATCTCTGGCTCCTTGCTCACATGCATAGAGCTCCCTCACTCTGAGCTTACCTGGATGCTCACAGAATCCTTGTCTTGCATTATCTTGCTTCCCCTTTTTGCATTTGACCCCACCAGCCAGAGATACCAGGCTCACGTTACTTCTGTCTTGCCTTGTTTATCTGGTGCAGAAACAAAGTCACAAAATCTGTCGTGGCTGTCAACAGGACTCAGTCAAGGGGGATAACCTTCACTCAGGAACTCCAGCACAGTACATCAAAAGCAGCTTCTGATACCAATCCAGTGGAGTGGACATGGTCAGTCAGTTAATTGTAGTCATCAGAGTCATAATGCTTTTCACATCAGAGCTGAGGAACCAAATTTTGGGTAGACCACCAGCTACCTTAGGTCTTCTGCCCTACAGGAGGCTGTTTCCTCTTGGAATGAAGGAGAAAGAAATCTTAAAGTAGAGGAAATCAGGAAACACAGATGTTACTCTTGGACCAGGGTATCCTGGGTGATTGTTTAGATGGTATAGAGGATATGTAAACTGTTTGTGGTGACAGGAGTTGGGATGGGTGACAGTGACTAAGGGAAGATGTTACAGGTGATAGAGAGCATGAGCCTTGGTGGGAGGTGGATACAGTAGCAGAATGCATGTGAGATATCTGATAGAAGATGGTGACACATACACTGCTGACAAGGACTTGGATGTTCCACTTGCACTCTTGTGTATTCCTTCAGTAGGCTGAGACTGCACTGACTAGGCTTGCACTGTCTGGTGTCATGACCTCCACTGCTGATCCTGGGGGATGAAGAAGTCCCATCTCGGCACCATACCATCCAGCAGAAATCCCAGGTTCCTGCCCACAGTGGGGTATGTCCGTATCCCTGCTTACCATGCCTGGGGCAAATGTCAGAAACCCTGCAGGGCAGCTCTGCCCCAACAATGCTTTGCAACAGTGCACAATGGCTTATGTCTGAAAAGTCGATTCTCCTGCTCCTCTGATGCTGCCTGGCCTGCTGTTTTTTCCAGCACCACATTTTTCAACTCTGGTCTCCAGTATCTGCAGTCCTCACTTTCAGCAGTGCACAATGGCTGTTTAACAATGGTGCAAACACAAGGGATCCCAGTAGATTCTGGAATAACTGCTAAGTAGTGAATTGTTCTGAGAATGGCACATGGGGTAAGATGGGGTTAGAATCAGTTGTGAGAGATGCTCCAAGATGGGGTAGGTAATTGATGAGCTGATTTTGGTGAGATACAGTGAGGAAATTTGCTTGGCCTCACTGTGGCAATCCCTCCAAAACCAAACTCACACAACTCAGACTTAGCCAAAAGTTGTAATTTCCAGCACAATGTGACTGATGTGGTAGCATCTGATACCTCTTCTTCTAGGCCAGTAAGTGTATAATTCCCTCTCCATGCATACAATCTTCTTCCTCGCCAGTGGAAAGCTTGGAATTGGGAATGGAATGGGATCAGGTAGGATGTTGGTGTACCTGAACATGATACTATCCTGCCTATGTCAGTATTAAATTATTGGTGGAAAACCCTCAGTCAGCTTTTGGAGATGCCATCAATTGAGACCGTTAAGTAATCACCTAAGGGCCAACCAAAAGCCTTATATTACAATCACCAGTACTAATCTAGGCTTATCACAATGCCACATGCAGGCCAGCTAACAATATGCATCCAACTTGCCAGCTGCACTGCTGTCCGGTAGTGGTAATGATAGTAATGTACAGTGTTGGTGATCGATAGTGGTGATAGTGGTAGTGCTGGGTAGTGATGGTAGTGGTGGTGGACAGCGATGGTGATGGTGGTGGACAGTGATAGTGGTCAACATTGATGGCTGTGGTGCTGGGCAGTGGTGGTGGTGGACATTGATGGTGTTGCTGGGTAGCAGTGGTGGGTAGCTATGCTCTTGAGTCAAAGTGGTGATGGAGAGTCATGGTGGTGTGGTCGACAGTGATGGTGGTGGTGGTCAGTGATGATAGTGGTTGTGGGTAGTGATGTGATGAACATTATGGTGGTGGTGGGTAGCGATGATGGTGGTGGTGAGCAGTGATGGTGGTGGATAGTCATGGTGGTGATGGTTGTGGACAGTGATGGTGGTAAATCCCTTCTTCAAAAGGAGTAAGTGCCTGACATCGGGTAGGGAGCCCACTGAAAGGTATTCCCTGCCCTCACTAATGACCCCTTCATCTTTCTCCTGTGGACACTGTTCTTGTGAAATCACTGCGCCAACCCACAATATACTTTACTTGTTGCCGGAGTCAGTCTGTTATCTCAGAACTCCAGCAAGTGCTTTCTTCTACAGCAGCCATAGCTTCCTCTATGCCACTGCTGGACATGATTTGCCAGGGTCTGTGGGTAGCACATCTGTTCCCTGGCTTTTGATTCCAGGGCATGGCCTTGCCATTGCCTGATTGGCTTGTGATTAATTGGACCATCGCACAAAGAGGGAGCAAACAAGCAATAAGATGCTGCCCAGAGCTTTGAATGTATTGTCCAGACTGACACATCAGTGCAGTGCAGAGGGAGTGAGGCATTTTTAGAAACTGAGACACTTTCTTTTGTGGGTGAATGGTAAAAGATCGCCAAACACAGTTTGATGGAGAGTAGAGGAACATTGCCCGGCATTGCTGCTTGTGAGATCTTGATATGCTTCACAACACCAGTAACCACACTTCAATAAGCAACTTACTTTCTGCAAGGACCTTTAAGACATAGTGAAATGTATTACTAGTTTTTATCCTTCTTCAAGAATGAATCCCCTGTAGTCATAAATAGTACATATATGAGCGAACTACCACAAAAACATTTCACACATTCTGGACATGAAAGGTGAAGGGATGCATTTTATGCTGAAATCACTACAAGTACACACGTTCCCATTTGCCCACTTCCTGTGGTATTTTGCACTGAGATTTATGCTTATTCAAAACAGGGAGAACTAGCTATTTGGATACAGAACTGGCTCAAAGGTAGAAGGCAGAGGGTGGTGGTGCAGGGTTGTTTTTCAGACTGGAGGCCTGTGACCAGTGGAGTGCCACAAGCATCAGTGCTGGGCCCTCTACTTTTTGTCATTTACATAAATGATTTGGATGCGAGCATAAGAGGTACAGTTAGTAAGTTTGCAGAAGACACCAAAATTGAAGGTATAGTGGACAGCGAAGAGGGTTACCTCAGAGTACAACAGGATCTGGACAAGATGGGCCAATGGGCTGAGAACTGGCAGATGGAGTTTAATGCAGATAAAAGCGAGGTGCTGCATTTTGGGAAAGCAAATCTTAGCAGGGCTTACATACTTAATGGTAAGGTCCTAGGAGGTGTTGCTGAACAAAGAGATCTTGGAGTGCAGGTTCATAGCTCCTTGATAGTGGAGTCACATGTGCATAGGATAGTGAAGAAGGCGTTTGGTATGCTTTCCTTTATTGGTCAGAGTATTGAGTACAGGAGTTAGGAGGTCATGTTGCAGCTGTATAGAACATTGGTTAGGCCACTGTTGGAATATTGCGTGCAATTCTGGTCTCCTTCCTATCGGAAAGATGTTGTGAAACTTGAAAGGTTCAGAAAAGATTTACAAGGATGTTGCCAGAGTTGAAGGGTTTGAGCTACAGGGAGAGGCTGAACAGGCTGGGGCTGTTTTCCCTGGAAAATTGGAGGCTGAGGGGTGACCTTATAGAGGTTTAAAAAATTATGAGGGGCATGAATAGATAAGTAGGCAAAGTCTTTTCCCTGGGGTCAGGGACTCCAGAACTAGAGGGCATAGGTTTAGGGTGCGAGGGGAAAGATATAAAAGAGACCTAAGGGGCAACTTTTTCATGCAGAGGGTGGTACTTGTATGGAATGAGCTGCCAGAGGATGTGGTGGAGGCTGGTACAATTGCAACATTTCAGTGTCATTTGGATGGGTACATGAATAGGAAGGATTTGGAGGGATATGGGTTGGGTGCTGGCAGGTGAGACTAGATTGGGTTGGGATAGCTGGCCGGCATGGACTGGTTGGACCGAAGGGTCTGTTTCCATGCCTTACATCTCTATGACTCTATGACTCTAGAAAGTAAGTGCAATGCCTTCTGCTGTGGTCTAGGATCTTGTGAACAGGGTAAGAATTTGTGTGCCTTCACAGCAACCACACTGAAGAATCATTGAGGCAGGCATAGTCTAATTCAGGTATCATCACTTAGAATTTTTATTAATTCGATATAAAATCATGTACAGAAAACAAAAAAGAAAGAAAAATTGAATTAAGAAGGAGAAATAAGAGAAAATGTAACAAAATGTTTTTAAAATCTCCAGCAATCGATAAAATTTTAAGAAGTGAATCATATTTGCAAAAGGAAACTGCAGTTTTCTGTGGTTGTTTTGTGGTTAAAGATTGATTTACGTGTGAGTGGATTAATATGGGTCTTCAACTCTGCCATATTTATTCAGTATTTAGTGGGGGAGTAGTGCAAACGTTCTACCTTCATGTGTCTGAATTCTGAGTTATTTAGTCAGATGGCATTTTAACTAAATTTGGTAGAGCCATAGTTTCCGGATTTCCACATCTAAATGCATGTGCACAAACACCATGAGTTTCTATCTGATCTGTTCCTTTAACACCTATATTATAGGTCCCATCCTTTTGAAAATCTGACCTTGTTAATACAAACTTGCGCTACTTAAAGAACAAAGACCAGTACAGCCCAGGAACAGGCCTTCACCCTACTAAATTTGCACCGACGCCTTTCTAAATTAGAAACCTTTAGCCTCCACATGATCTAAAGCTCTTTATTTCCAGCCCAGACCCCTCTTCATGAACCTACT
Source organism: Hemiscyllium ocellatum (assembly GCF_020745735.1). Lineage (NCBI taxonomy): Eukaryota > Metazoa > Chordata > Chondrichthyes > Orectolobiformes > Hemiscylliidae > Hemiscyllium > Hemiscyllium ocellatum. The sequence continues at coordinate 56,948,759 of NC_083407.1, read as the reverse complement.
TTTATCACCTCCTCCTGCAGCACATTCCAGGCACATACCACCTTCTGTGTAAAAAAAAATCAGCCTCCCACATCTCCTTTAAAGTTGAATCTTTTAACGTTATTCTAGATTAGAGTGGTGCTGGAAAAGCACAGCAGTTCAGGCAGCACCCGAGGAGCAGGAAAATCGACATTTGGGGCAAAACCCCTTCATCAGGAATAGAGGCAGAGTGACTGCAGGGTGGAGAGATAAATGAGAGGAGGGTGGGGGTGGGGAGAAAGTAGCATAGAGTACAATAGGTGAATGGGGGTGGGATGGAGGTCATAGGTCAGGAATGTGGGTGGGGGAAGGTAGCAAAGAGTACAATTGGTGATTGGGGGTGGAGATGAAGGTATAGGTCAGAGAGGAGGGTGGGGTGGATGAGTGGAAAGGAAGATAGGCAAGTAGGACAGGTCATGGGAACAGTGCTGAGCTGGAAGTTTGGAACTGGGGTGAGGTGGGGAAGGATAAATGAGGAAACTGGTAAAGTCCACATTGATGCCCTGGGGTTGAAGTGTTCTGAGGCTGAAGATGAGGCGTTCTTCCTCCAGGTGTCGGGTGGTGAGGGAATGGCAGTGAAGGAGGCCCAGGACCTCCATGTCCTTGGCAGAGTGGGAGGGGGAGTTGAAACACAGGGCAGTGTGGTTGATTGGTGCGAGTGTCCCAGAGATGTTCCCTAAAGCGGTCTGCTAGAAGGCGCCCAGTCTCCCCAGTGTAGAGGAGACCGTATCAGGAGCAATGGATACAATAAATTATATTGGTGGATGTGCAGGAAAAACTTTGATGGATGTGGAAGGCTCCTTTGGGGCCTTGGATGAAGGTGAGGGAGGAGGTGTGGGCGCAGGTTTCGCAATTCCTGCAGTGGCAGGGGAAGGTGCCAGGAGGGGAGGGTGAGTTGTTGGGGGCACGTGGACCTGACCAGGTAGTCATGGAGGGAATGGTCTTTGTGGAAGTCGGAAAGGCGTGGGGAGGGAAATATATCCCTGGTGTTGGAGTCCATTTGGAGATGGTGGAAATGTCGTTGGATGATTTGATTTATGCGAAGGTTGGTAGGGTGGAAGGTAAGCACCAAGGGGGTTCTGTTCTTGTTACGGTTGGAGGGGTGGGGTCTGAGGGCGGAGGTGCGGGATGTGGTCGAGATGCGTTGGAGGGCATCTTTAACCACGTGGGAAGGGAAATTGTGGTCTCAAAAGACGGAAGCCATCTGATGTGTTCTGTTGTGGAACTGGTCCTCCTGGGAACAGGTACGGCACAGATGGAGGAATTGGGAATCCGGAATGGCATTTTTGCAGGTGGTAGGGTGGGAAGAGGTATAATCCAGGTAGCTGTGGGAGTCAGTAGGTTTGTAAAAAATGTCGGTGTCAAGTCGGTCATCATTAATGGAGATGGAGAGGTCCAGGATGGGAGGGAGGTGTCAGAGATGGTCCAGGTAAATTTAAGGGCAGGGTGGAATGTGTTGGTGAAGTTGATGAATTGCTCAACCTCCTCATGGGAGCATGAGGTGGTGCCAATGCAGTCATCAATGCAGCGGAGGAAGAGGTGGGGAGTGGTACTGGCGCAACTATGGACCTTTTAACCTTAAACCTATGTCCCCAGTATTTGACAGCACAGGGTCAGCACAAGTAGACAGGGTGGAGAAGAAGATGTATGAGAAAGCTTGCTTTCATTAGCTGGAGTGTAGAATATAGGAACATGGAACAAAAAATTCTCCAACTATCAGTTCCATTATGCCTCTCATAATTTTGTAAGCTTCTATCAAGTTGCCCATCAGCCTCCAGCATTCAAGTGAAAAGTTTGTCCAATTTTTCCTCATAGCTAATACCCTCCAAACCAGACAACATGCCAGTAAACGGCTCCTGTACTGCCTCCAAAGCATCCACATCTTTCTTGTAGTGTGGTGATCCAAACTGTACACAATATTCCAAATGTGGCTGAACTGACGTTCTATACATCTGCAACATGACCTGTCAATTTTACTCCATAACTGAACTGATGAAGGCAAGCATGCTATATGCTTTCTTGACTACATTATCCATTTGTGTTCCACTTTAAGGGAACAGTGGACCTGTATGCATCGATTTCTCTGTATGTTAATGCTTCTCGGAGTCATGTCATTTACTGTCACTTCCCTGCTGCATTAGACCTTCCAAAATACATCACCTCATATTTGTCTGGATTAAATTGCATCTGCAATATCTCTGCCCAAGTCTCTAGCCTATCTATGCTCTGCTGTATCCTCTGGCAATCCTCCCCACTACCCCCAATCTTTGTGTCATCTGTGCTACTAATCAGACCACCTATTTTCTCCTCCAAATCATTTATATATAGACATTACACACAAAAGAGGTGCCAGTACTTATCCCTGCAGAATACCCATGGTCACAGATCTCCAGTCAGAAAAACACCCTTTCACTACTATTCTCTATCTTCTATGACCAAGCCAGTTTTGTATCCATCTGACTAGCTCACCATGGATCCCATGTGACTTTGCCTTCTGTACTAGCCTGCCAGGAGAGAGCTGTACTTCATTAATCATATTTGTCACTTTCTCCAAAAACTCAAGCTAGTGAAACACAATGTTTCCCACATAAAACCTTGCTGCCTGTTGCTAAAAAGATCATATTTTTTCCAAACGTGAATAAATCCTGTCCCTAAGAAACTTCTCCAATAATTTCCCTACCAGTGATTTAAGGCTGTAATTTCCCAGATTATCTCTTTTGCCCTTCTTAAACAAAGGAACAAAATTAGGTATTGTCTAGTCCTCTAGGACCTCACCTGTGACTAAACAAAATACAAAGATTTTGTCCAAGAATCCAGAAATTTTCTCCCTCACCTGCCTCAGCATTATAAGATAAATCCCATCAGTTACTGGAGATTTGCCTACCTTAATGGGTTTCAAAACATGCAAGGCCTCCTCCTTTTTTATATTGACATTACTGGAATCTCAAAATACCCCTGTATTCACTATCCACCATGCCTTTCTCCCTTGTGAATGCTGATGCAAAGTATTCATTAAGGATTTTACTTACATCCTTCAGCTCCATGCACAAATTCCCTCCTTTTAAGTTGGATCAACCCTTTCCCTAACTATCCTCTTGCTCCTTATTTAAATCTAAAAAGCCTTGAGATTTTCCTTAATCCTGTTTGCTGAGGTAATTTCATGTCCCCCTTTAGCTCTCCAAACTCTTTGTTTAAATTCTTTCCTGTTTTCTTTACATTCTATCCAAGATGGTGACAGTGGAGTCGGCAGCATCTGGTCTCCTGTACTTGTGGATCGTCCAATCTATTTGCTTGTTTTTCCCTCTTCTTTCTTTTCTTCTTTGCTCAATTGTTTTGGCAGAAGGTGGTTTTGTTGGGGTGCAGAGCACTTTAGTTGTGGCTGGTGAATCCAGAGTCAAGGCAGTAGCGTCAAGGAGGCAGCTGGCAGAGCACAGGGACCTGGTATCGGCTGCTACATTGACAGAGGCGATGTTGGCGAGGTGGAGGACAGATGCTTTGGGCTAATGGTGGTTTCTCGAGACCATTGCAGCTACATCTGGTAGTGATCTGCTTCAGCATCATTGGCAGCATGGCTTGGGATTCCATCAGATGAATCAGTGGTTTTTCGGTGATGAGGTGGTTTCAGCCCAGCATCTGTCAGCCCGGGATTCCTTTGAGCAGCTTTTATGGCACCTTCTTTCCTGGGGACAGTGTCAGGATTCTGCACAGTCTTGTGGTCTGAGGCTCCTGGGAGCAGGTATTGATGGTCTGCTTCAGCAGGGGCTTCCAGCCTGGTATTCCAGTAGCATAGTCTTGCAGTGGTATTGTCTTTTTCCAAACCCAGGAACCATGAATTGAACGAAGATGGACTTTTTAAAAATGTTTTCTTATCTATGGCTTTTGTTATTAATATAAGCACCATTGTATTGTGGCTTAAACACTTTTCACTGTATTTTTTTGTAAAAATACAAGTGGCACTAAATGATTATACTATTCTGTTCTATTACTCGAGGGCTCTATCTGTCTCAGTTTGCTAAACCTTATATATGCTTCCTTTTCCCTGGACATGAATTCTTTCCCAAATGCTTTAATCAAGAAAATATTTCAATCAACTGATGGATTCCATAATCTGATCTTCCATAACAATATTGAAAAAGAAAGCACCTAAACTTTGGGGCTGCACAGTGGCTCAGGGGCGGTATGGTGCCTAGCACTGCTGCTTCACAGTGCCAGGGACCCAGGTTTGATCCCAGCCTTGGGTGACTATCTGTGTGCAGATTGCACATTCTCCCTGTGTCTGTATGGGTTTCCTCCAAGTGTTTCGGTTTCATCTCACAGTCCAAAAGATGTGCAGGTCAGGTGAATTGGCCATGCTAAATTGTCCATAATATAGATGCTTTAGTCAGAGGGAAATGAGACTGGGCGGGTTACTCTTCGGAGGGTTGGTGTGGACTTGTTGGACCGAAGGGCCTGTTTCCACACTGTAGGGAATCTAATCTAAACTTTCTATTCAAGACAACGATGTTGTGTTAAAAAAAATCTGCTTCAATGATTTTGATCATTCTCATGCTTAGTGTTGTAGTGAGACAGTAAATGCTTTTCAATAACTTTGTTCACACTTTTTAGTTTCAGTCTGTTACTAAGACCATAAAGATCCTGATATCAGTCATTGGTAACAGGTCACAGGACATCATGCCTATGAAAGAAGGGAATCTAAAAGTGAATAAAATATTACAATGAAGTTAAAATATTTGTTGTGAAATAGTGATACATAACTTTATTTAAAATACACTTAGCTGAAATTGTAAGTCTCTGTTTTTGCTAATGAGTAAACTTCTCAGCAGTTTAGCATCAATGTAAAACATATAGTGATATGCATGGCTCCTTCTTACAAACATTTAGAACAGTGTTTCAGAAAGAAGGGTTTAAAGCATGATGGAATCTGCCTTGTTAAAAGTAGAAGGTTGTCAAGTAGAACTTCAAGCAAGAATTCTGTGCTTTGCTGACAGTCGGCTGACATCTAACCCATTGTCTAGCCCGGGGGCCAGATTTTCAAAAGGTCGCTACCCATAATGTAGGTGTTAGCGATTGGCAGTGAGGGAAGACAGATATGTGCAACTAATACAGTTAAAATGACAATTCCCTGTGACCACTCATCAGAAGTAGCTACCACACAGTGAGAAGCTCCCCACTTCAAACGAGATCACTGTGATTTTGCTTTGATTGAGTTTAAGTTTAAGCCATAGCTAAATGAGCTGATGCAAGATTAATTTAGAAATGCCACAGTTGCAGTTGAAAATATAAGTGGTAATTTTCTTACCCAAGTTCGACATGTATTGTGTAAAGAATGGCCTCCAGCAACAGTGAAAAGCAACTTGTTCTATGCTCTGTCCAGTAATGGAGTCAAATATTATGTGGGTCATATAATGTGCAGTCAATTCTAGGTTAACTGCTTCTCACTGCTGCCTGAGATAGATTTCCTGCCCCTTCACACACAACAGGTGTCAAATAAGGACGGGTGAAAATACTGTCCTCTCCATCCTAAGGGTCCTGAGCCCAACATTCTGTATCATTAATTTGGATAGGAATTAATTCATCACAGAAAGGAATGAAGCTTAGGATTTCTTAGTGTTCAATGTCCATCAAATTGCATGGTTACACTTAGTAAAGTTTCCTTGAATATTTACATGATAGTGATCATAAATGATTTAGCTATTTATGATGTTTATTTGGATGGTTCAGAAAAACTACAAAGTTTGGAGAAGCATCATTATTTGATCACAGTGACAAACCCGAGGGTTGGCTATAACAACGGGTAATATCATTCCAACCCTGACCGACATGGGCAATGATGTATCAGTGGGAAAATATGGCAGGACCAACACTGAGAAAAAAGAAATTCTCTGATTTTCCACCTAATTCTTTGAACGGCAAGATGAGAAAGTGAGGACTGCAGATGCTGGAGATCAGAGCTGAAAAATGTGTTGCTGGAAAAGCGCAGCAGGTAAGGTAGCATCCAAGGAGCAGGAGAATCGACGTTTCAGGCATAAGCCCTTCTTCAGGAATGAGGAAGGTGTGCCAAGCAGGCTAAGATAAAGGTAGGGAGGAGGGACTTGGGGGAGGGGCATTAGGAATGCAATAGGTGGAAAGAGGTTAAGGTGAGGGTGATAGGCCGGAGAGGGGGTGGGGGCGGAGAGGTCGGGAAGAAGATTGCAGGTCAAGAAGATGGTGCTGAGTCTGAGGATTTGGACTGAGATAAGGCGGGGGGATGGGAAATGAGGAAGCTGGAGAAATCTGCATTCATCCTTTGTGGTTGGAGGGTTCCTAGGCGGAAGATGAGGCGCTCCTCCTCCAGGCACCATGTTGCCATGGTCTGGCGATGGAGGAGGCCAAGGACCTGCATGTCCTTGGAGGAGTGGGAGGGGGAGTAAAAGTGTTCAGCCATGGGGCGGTTGGGTTGGTTGGTGTGGGTGTCCCAGAGTTGATCTCTGAAACGTTCCGCAAGTAGGCAGCCTGTCTCCCCAATGTAGAGGAGAGCACATTGGGTGCAGCTGATGCAGTAAATGATGTATGTGGAGGTGCAGGTGAATTTGTGATGGATGTGGAAGGGTCTCTTGGGGCCTTGGAGGGAAGTGAGGGGCGAGGTGTGGGCGCAAGTTTAGCAATTCTTGCAGTTGCAGGGGAAGGGAGATGGGTTGGTGGAGGGTGTGGACCTGACGAGGGAGTCGCGCTGGGAGTGGTCTTTCTGGAATGCTGATAGGGGAGGGGAGGGAAATATATCCTTGTTGGTGGGGTCTGTTTGGAGGTAGCAGAAATGACGAAGAATGATACGATATATCTGAAGGTTGATGGGGTGGTAGGTGAGGACCACTGGGGTTCTGTACTAGTGGCAATTTGAGGGGCGGAGTTCAAGGGCGGAGGAGCGGGAAGTGGAGGAGATGCGGTGGAGAGCATCGTCAACCATGTCTGAGGAATTAGATGAGAAATCTGATTAGTGAGCAGCGAGGAACCCTTTTAGTAATACATGAAATAGGAGCAGAGGTAAACCAATTGGTTTCTCGAGACTGCTCCACGTTAAAGAATATCATGGAAGATTTGTTTGTTTTTTTTTAGATAAGATTCCCTACAATGTGGAAACAGGCCCTTCGGCCCAACAACTCCACACCAACCCTCCGAAGAGTAACCTACCTAGACCGTTTCCCCTCTGACTAATGCACCTAACACTATGAGCAATTTAACTTGGCCAATTCACTTGATCTGCACATCTTTGGACTGGGGGGGGGAACCCACACAGACACAGGGAGAATGTGCAAACTCCACACAGACAGTCGCCCGAGGCTGGAATCGAACCGGGGTCCCTGGTGCTGTGAGGCAGCAGGGCTAACCACTGAGCCACCATGCTGCCCCAACCTTTTTTGAATTCCACCATACCACTTACCACTGATAACCCTGCCTTAATTACATTCTGAGGCACACAACACTCTGAAAGAAGAAAGCTTCCCCCCACCTCTATTCTGCAAGGGAGACCACACATTGGAGCTAGGAATATCAGCCTACACAAAAACCTAACTACAGTCAGTTCTGAAGAAAGATCACTGGAACTAAAACATTAACTCTGCTTTCACTCCACAGATGCTGCCAGATTTGCAAGAAGATTTCTTCAGCAACATCTGGTTTTGTTTCAGATTTCCAGCATCTGTGTTTTTTTTTTGTTATGTCAATCTGTAACTTCCGAATGGATTCTCCACAAGATATACCATGGTGCTATCTGCAAATTTAATCATACCTTTGTTCCTGTCATCTAAAATGCAAAACAGAATTTTTAACATGCATATATTTACAGCTCACTAGAACTTATTCATGCCTCTTTTATAAGCAATCTGTTTTTTTTTCCCAAATAGTAGAGTGAAACCAAACAGCAACAATTCCTGATATGAAAGTCAGAGCTAATACTAGTGGCTTCAGATCACCATTTGTTCTTCCGAGTCTCCAAATTGTTCAGAATTCCCCCAAATCTCAAGCATACTTCATGGCCAGTGACCATAGGCACACTCTCACCCACAGAGGTTGGCATCAGACACGTACCAGCCCTACCACATCTTCATGGAACACCTCCAATATATTTATGATAGTGTTCACCACTTCAATATTGCACTTTGAGGAAATCATCATACATTGACTATCAACTTGCTGTTGGTCAAAAGGCAAGAAGCACCTGTTTAATCTATTCTGCTTGTTCCATTATTACTGTCCCCATTGTTCAATAAAAGTTAATATCCTCAAACTGTTCAAACCCTTTCCAACTTGTGAGGCTCCCACAGTGAGCAATAATGAAAAGTTATGTCACATGGCATTCAGAGAAGAGTGGCCCTCCTTTGGATCTGGTTTGAATATAAGGACAGGTTGTCTCTGTAGTTTCTTGTCACTGCAGTTAGAGTGACAATCACTTGGAGACGTAATGATTTATGAATGTAAGATTGTATTTCTCCTGATTGAATTTCCTACACCACATATTTACCCACAGAATTATTTTTCTTTCCCACCCATTACATGCACGATGAAAGCCTATTCCAGAGTGTTAGCATTTGATCTGATTAATAGCTGGTCTTTAAATATGGCACTGGAGGCAGAACTTTCAGAAGATCCTGGCAGTGATGACTACTCCTGTCACTAGTAAGTGCGCAATAGTGCTCAAGTGACACCATAGAGGGGATACATAATGAGGTGAGCATCAGGGAATAGTTTGAGATAACTTGCTGAAGCGTATGGTGAGAAATCCTTTCTTCATGAAATTCCCTGAAATTGACAATTAGATGTTTTATGGTAAAATTCAAGCAAATGTTATTGAAAATTATCATGGTTGAGTTTGTCTATTTTGATACTAAGGCACTTTAAAAGGTAAATTTCAAATTTTTCATTAGCTCTACATTTAAAGAACTGTATTACAAATGAATGCTGAATTATAGCTCAGAAAGTAGTAATTGTACATTGAAACAGATATTTTCAACCCTCCTAATGCTTTGAATATGCTTCTTCTGCCAAACAGTAAGTTTTAATGTGACCAATGTTTTTCCACCTCGCAGCTCATGCAGCGAACATGAGGTAAACAACTACAATGTATACTTTATTATACTTTGGATTACCCTGGAATGTCAAAAGAAAAGTCAGTCCTAAATAATGACATACTTGAATGCACAAAACCAGTTTATTTCCATAACACATTATTCCAATCTGCTGCTTGTGTCAAAATGAGTAGTGAAATCATGCAGTTTTCCCTGCAATGTCAGCTACATAAATTTAATGAACAGACATATTTATTAAGGTTTTGAAAGATATTATTTAATGTTGTTATTCATTTTCAGGTAGTTGATTATACTCGGACAAAGAATGTGTAAACTATTGGTGAAAGAAACATTTCATTATTTCTGATATTGTACAAAATGAGCAGGTGTAAAATTTGGTATATCTTTTAAATGTTTAGGCATATTTGTATTTTTATTTATAACCTTTTTTGCCATTTGTATCTCTTTTTTAATTTTCACATTAGCAAAACCCAATGATTTAAGCAATATCACAAACGACTATTTCTATCCTGTTTACTTCTAACAATCTGTAAAAAGACATCCTTGTTCAGAGATGGTAATAAATATTATTGAGTACAGACAGATAATAAAATCAGGGTTAAAATATTTGCAAATTATCCTCAACTATCTTTTTCTAGAGGTGAGATGCTCTGAAATGAGGTACTTTAATACTTTAATTCAAATATCTATCAATGGGGAGTACAAAGCTATGAAGCCCAATAAGCCCTTCTCTTGTCAATCTCTTCTGAGAAGAATTGAGTCAAGAGTCAATCTTTTCCCACCTTATCCCAAGATATGTTTAATCCTCAAATTTAAATACTATATTAACTTCATAATACTGAAACATTACCATTTTGATTGTTGAGATTCCACCAAAAATACTTCACCTATTCCACTTTGGTATGACAACCATGTCCAGTTACATTGGTTCTTGTCAAAAAACAACTTAAAATAATGACAATTGCTGCAAGATTCAGAGTAATTAAACACGAATTGTCATTCTTAGAAATACTAGAGATTCTTATTTAGGTCTAAAACATGATGGATGTGCAAAGCACATCTGATTCGACTTCTTGTTTATTAAGGGTCATTCTTATATTGTAGGATTATGGCAGCTAATTTGATCACAACAAATGCGAACAAACAGAAATGTGATAATGGCCAGAGAGTTTGTTGTTGCGTTAGTGATTGAGATATCAATATTGACTAGATCACCAGGGATCATTCTCTTACACTTCTTCAAATAGTGGCCTGGGATCTTTGTCATCCACCCAAGCAGGTAGATGCAACTTTGGTATAATCTCTCATCTGAAAGGTGTTATGAAGATAGGTAGAGTATTTGGATTGGAAGGCAGGATGTTAGAATTTGATGTTTGTAAAACAATAGGGGGAAGAGTATGTGTGGGCCCTTTAAATGATTATGTGTATATTTTCTATGCTTCGAGATTTAAAAATGGGTGTCTGTGGGCAGCAGCTTGCAGTTGACAAGTGCTCAAATTGAAGCATTTGTATCAAAAGGCTACACCATTAGCAGGCAAAACAGAATTTTTACCAAACCAACAGCTTTTAAATTTAGCCAATTAATTTAAACCAGCACTTGGAGATTAAGGATCAATTAAATTTAAATCTGATGGTTTTGACAACCTAGAATCAATCCTATTGTAAGTAATTATTGGGTAAAAAAGATGGCCTTTGAAAATCAGCAGAGAGATTATTAGCTATCTTATGTGATTCGCTGTCTCAGTTCTCAGAGTAACTATCAGCTGTTTAAAGGTACAGTGGCACTCTTAGCTAATATTCCTGACACAAGAATTTGACAGAGAGAAGTTTTCTTGATGCAAGCATTCAAAAGAAGAGGCTATCCTGAAAAAGGATCAGCAGAGAGGGCCCAGACGATGTAACAGAGCTGTAAGTTTGAGACACTGAGTTCCAATTATTTGTTCTATTTTATATAAGTGGGACTTGTATTTATTGGAGCACCATACCATTAGAATTTTGTTTTATTCAGGGTTTATTTGGATTGTTAATAGGTTAGTTAATTTGTTCACTGTTGGATTTAGATAAATAAATTGTTACTTGTTAGTTACAAAGTGAGTGAAAGATTAGGTTTCCTACAGTGTGGAAACAGGTCCTTTGGCCCAACAAATCCACATTGACTCTCTGCAGAGTAACCCACCCAGACCCATTCCCCTACCCCATATTTACCCCTGATGAATGCACCTAACACTATCGGCAATTTAGCATAGCCAATTCACTTGACCTGCATATTTCGGATTGTGGGAGAAAATCGGAGCACCCGGAGGAAATCCACGCAGACATGGGGAGAATGTGCAAGCTTCGCACAGAGAGTCGCCTGAGGTGGGAATCGAACCGGGGAAATAAAAGAATTTAATTTCATTTAACCACTCTTTTTTATTACAGCTTGGTGGGGTGAGAACTAGGATATATCACTTGTCGCACTTCTTTTAACAGATTACAAGGCGAAGAGAGCAACTCTAGGTGTTTTAATTTTAGTCATCAGAAAGGGGTCGACTTCCACTTCATAACACAGGTAACACCTCCCACGCTACTTTACGCCCTCAGGACTGCACTGTTTTATTAGATTTATACTATGCAACATAAGATTAGTCAGCAAAGAGGCTTTGCTCAGGCTAAGTGGAAAATTAAATGACGCTTTTGCTCCAAATTCTTATTGTAACATATCTTTAACATAAAGATGACAATTCTATAGAAACTACATTTTCTATATTTTTACATCTAATAATAATCACCCTGGTTCAATGGGTGCTGCATCATTTTCCACATAAAACTCTTTTTGACCTTTGAATGAAATAACTAATATATTTATTTAACCTGAATTATAGACACTTCGTGTGGCGGACTCACATCCAATGTAAACGGGCTTGAGACTGACACAATAATCTTAGTTCAACCACTTGAGGGATGAAACTCAACTTGGTCTGTGTGCAAAGCAATATTCATCAGGTGGATAGCTATTCATGGACATTCACTGACCTATTAATGTTTTTTGCCATAATTGAATCATTCCCTTTTAAAAGCTATTATAACTTCTACTTTCAACATTACAACTAATAGTACATTCCATCGATATACTGAACAAAAATAAATTGCCATTGCTGAATCTTTCATTATGTTATAAATGTGAATTATTTTGTAGTATATTTATATTTTGGACTGTCATCTAAAATCCAAAGTTAAAGAATGTAAATTATAAGAGTCATGGGATTGCTTGTCAGCTCTTCCCAGCAGGGAGAAAGGGAAGACTGCAGATGCTGGAGTACCAGAGTTGAAAAATGTGGTGCTGGAAAAACACAGCAGGCCAGGCATCCGAGAAGCAGGAGAATCGACGTTTCGGGCATAAGCCCTCATTCCTGAAGAAGGGCTTATGCCAAAAACGTCGATTCTCCTGCTCCTCGGATACTGCCTGGCCTGCTGTGTTTTTCCAGCACCACATTTTTCAGCTCTTCCCAGCAACAAACCAGGTAGTTGCCGGTGGTATGGGAATAAGAGGAATGGGTTAAGAATTACTGACAACCCTCCACTTTTGCAACTTGCTGCTCTGCAACTGGATCCTTGACTTTTTGACCCACAGACCACAATCAGTAAGGATAGGCAACGACATCACCTCCACAATAATCCTCAACACCGTTGCTCCGAAAGGCTGCATATTCAGCCCTTTACAATATTCCTATATATCCACAACTATGGCCAAATTCAGCTGTAACACAATTTGCAAATTTGCTGATGACACCACTGTAATGGGTCAGATCTCGAACAACAATGAGACAGAGTACAGAAAGCGTCATAGATTCATAGAGATATACAGCATGGAAACAGACCCTTCAGTCCAACCCGTCCATGCTGACCAGATTTCCCAACCCAATCTAGTTCCACTTGCCAGCACCCAGCCCATATCCCTCCAAACCCTTCCTATTCATATACCCATCCAATTGACTCTTCAATGCTGCAATTGTACCAGCCTCCACCACATCCTCTGGCAGCTCATTCCAAACATGTACCACCCTCTGCATGAAAAAGTTGCCCCTTAGGTCTCTTTTATATCTTTCCCCTCTCACCCTAAACCTATGCCCTCTAGTTCTGGACTCCCCGAACCCAGGGAAAAAACTTTGCCTACTTATCCTATTCATGCCCCTCATAATTTTGTAAATCTCTATAAGGTCACCCCTCAGCCTCTGACGTTCCAAGGAAAACTTCACCAGCCTGTTCAGCCACCCCCTATAGCTCAAATCCTCCAACACTGGTAACATCCTTGTCAATCGTTTCTGAATCCTTTCAAGTTCCACAACATCTTTCCGATAGGAAGGAGAACAGAATTGCACACAATATTCCAACAGTGGCCTAACCAATGTCCTATACAGCTGCAACATGACCTCCCAACTCCTGTACTCAATACTCTGACCAATAAAGGAAAGCATACCAAACACCTTCTTCACTATCCTATCTACCTGTGACTCCACTTTCAAGGAGTTATGAACCTGCACTCCAAGATCTCATTGTTCAGCTACCCTCCCTAGGACCTTACCATTAAGTGTATAAGTCCTGCTAAGATTTGTTTTCCCAAAATGCAACACCTCGCATTTATCTGAATTAAACTCCATCTGCCACTTCTCAGCCCATTGGCCAATCTGGTCCAGATCCTGTTGTAATCTGAGATAACCCCTCTTCGCTGTCTACTACACCTCCAATTTTGGTGTCATCTGCAAACTTACTAACTATGCTCGCATCCAAATCATTTATGTAAATGACAAAAAGTAGAGGGCCCAGCACCAATCCTTGTGGCATTCCACTGGTCACAGGCCTCCAGTCTGAAAAAAAAACCCTCCACCTCCACCCTCTGTCTTCTAACTTTGAGCCAGTTCTGTATCCAAATGGCTAGTTCTCCCTGTATTCCATGAGATCTAACCTTGCTAATCTGTGTCCCATCGGGAACCTTGTTGAACGCCTTATTGAAATCCATATAGATTACATCTACTGCTCTGCCCTCCTCAATCTTCTTTGTTACTTCTTCAAAAAACTCAATCAAATTTGTGAGACATGATTCCCACGCACAAAGCCATGTTGACTATCCTGAATCAGTCCTTGCCTTTCCAAATACATGAAGATCCTGTCCCTCAGGATTCCCTCCAACAACTTTCCCACCACCGATGTCAGGCTCACTGGTCTATAGTTCCCTGGCTTGTCATTGCCGCCCTTCTTAAACAGTGGCACCACGTTTACCAACCTCCAGTCTTCCGACACCTCACCTGTGACTATCGATGATGCAAATATTTCAGCAAGAGGCCCAGTAATCACTTCTCTAGTTTCCCACAGAGTTCTCAGGTACACCTGATCAGGTCCTGGGGATTTATCCACTTTTAACCGTTTCAAGACATCCAGCACTTCCTCCTCTGTAATCTGGACATTTTTCAAGATGTTGCCATCTATTTCCCTACAGTCTATATCTTCCATATCCTTTTCCACAGTCAATACTGATGCAAAATATTAATTTAGTATCTCCCCCATTTTCTGCGCCTCCACACAAAGGCTGCCTTGCGGTCTTTGAGGGGCCCTATTCTCTCCCTATTACCCTTTTGTCTTTAATATATTTGTAAAAACCCTTTGGATTCTCCTTAACTCTATTTGCCAAAGCTATCTCATGTCCCCTTTTTCCCTCCTGATTTCCCTCTTAAGTATACTCTTACTCTCCTTTTACTCTTCTAAGGATCCACTCGATCTATTCTGTCTGTACCTGACATATGCTTCCTTCTTTTTCTTAACCAAACCCTCAATTTCTTCAGCCCATCCTGAAGAAGGGCTCATGCTCAAAGTCGATTCTCCTGTTCCTTGGATGCTGCTTGACCTGCTGCACTTTTCTAGCAACACATTTTCAGCTCTGATCTCCAGTATCTACAGTCCTCACTTTCTCCTCAATTTCTTTAGCCATCCACATTCCCTATACCTACCAGCCTTTCCTTACACCCTGACAGGAACATATTTTCTCTGGATTCTTGTTATCTCATTTCTGAAGGCTTCCCATTTTCCAGCTGTCCCTTTACCTGCGAAAATCTGCTTCCAATCAGCTTCTTGGCTAATGCCGTCAAAATTGGCCTTTCTCCAATTTAGAACTTCAACTTTTAGATCTGGTCTTCCTTTTCCATCACTATTTTAAAACAAATAGAATTATGGTCGCTGGCCTCAAAGTGCTCCCCCACTGACACCTCAGTCACCTGTCCTGCCTTATTTCCCAAGAGTAGGTCAAGTTTTGCACCTTCTCTAGTAGATACATCCACATACTGAATCAGAAAATTGTCTTTTACACACTTAAGAAACAGGCATGTTAGCGGTATGGCATAAAGGCAATAATCTCTCCCTCAATGTCAACAAAATAAAGGAGCTGGTGATCGACTTCAAGGAGCAGAGTGGAGGACATGCCCCTGTCTGTATCAATGGTGCTGAGATGGAAACAGTTGAGAGCTGCAAATTCCTCGGTGTAAATATCACCAACAATCTGTCCTAATCCATCCACATCCACACTACAGCCAAGAAAGCATACCAGCACCTGTACTTCCTCCGAAGGCTGAGGAAATTCAGCATGTCATAATAACTCTTCCCAAGTTTTATAGATGCACCATAGTAAGTATCCTATCTGGATGCATCACAGCTTCGTATAGCAACTGCTGTGCCCCAGACCACAAGAATTTACAGAGAGCTGTGAATGCAGCCCAGTCCTTCTGCAAGCCAGCCTTCTGCAAGCCAGCCTTCCTTCCATTGACTCCATCTACACTTCCTGATGCCTCAGGAAAGCAGCCAACATAATCAAAGACCCCTCTCATTAGGACATACCCTCTTCTGCCCTTTTCTACTTCTTCCATTGGGCAGAAGAGACAAAAGTTTGAAACACATACCAACAGATTTAAGAACAATTTCTTCCCTGCTATCAGACCTATGAACAGACATCTCATATATATTAGAGTTAATCTTTCTCTGTGGCTGTTACACTATATTCTGCATTCTGTTCTTTTACCCCAATGTAATTGTGTAAGATATAATTTGTCTGGATAGCACACAAACCAATACTTTTCACTGCATCTCAGTACATGTGACAATAGTAAATCAAATCAAATCAGTTGCCAACAGACATGCCATGTTTACATCTGAACTCAAAGATTGAGAAAGTTATTTGGCTTTGTGACTTCCAGCAGTTAATAAAAACATCTAAAATGAATGAGAGAGAGAAAGAAGGAAAGAAAGATTGTGGCAGTCTGCAGAGAGGAAAGGCAGTCTGCTCTGTCAGTGACCAGACAGAATTCTGAGAAAGTCTTTTCCACTGATTTACAGGAAAGAGCTTTCAGTGATACAAGGAATTTGGAATATCAGTGCCAGTGAAGTTGGAAATAGAAATCACTGAGTAGGTTTTACTGCTGTAAGTCAGTTTGAGAATGCTCGCAAGAAGACCTTCAATGGTTGCTAGTCATTATGACTTGGCAAAACCAGAAGTGGGATCTAGGAGTCATTTCAGACTTTTTTTTGGGGATGTCAAAAATTCTGTGGAGGCTGTACTATGATCTATATTGTGTATATATGCATGGTTTGGGATTAAAGCTTACAGTAAAACATTAACAAGCACTATCCTTTCTGTTTTAGTAGTGGTGGTAGACAACGAAACAATTCCATGGAGGAGGCTCCACAAGTATCCATTCTCAATGATAGGGGAGCCCAGCAGATCAGTGCTAAAAATAAAGCCAAAGCATTTGCAACAATACCTAGCCAGACGGTTCACCACAGCCTCCTCTGGAGATCCCCAGTTTCACAAATGCCAGTATTCACTTAACTCAATTTACATCATCTGCTGTCAAGATGCTGTCTATGAAGTAATACTTAGTCAATGTGAATATTAGTTTATTAATTACGGTATAAGTCTTAAAAGTTGAAGTCATGTCACATAATTCCTTTGAGATGGTGATAATGCATATTGTTATGACTAATTTGGAAGATGTTTACTGTCTGTCTCTCATCTCACTACTCCACAGTAAATGTAATTGTTTTACTAAGTTCCTGATTTTACCAATTGTATGTTTACTCCATATTAGGTTTGGAATAAAAAAAGGTTTCTTTAGTAAATCAAAGTAATTGATTTATTACAAAACAAAACTCATCCAATAAAAGTACAAAACTGGCAAAAACACACTGTTTGCATTATGAAAGTACAAAAGCTTACCACTTTAAATATCGCATAACATATGCATGTGCACATGCACACAGATACACAAATATATATACACACTTTCACATACACAAGCATGTATGCGCACACACAAATCAGGTAAAGGAAAAAGAAATGAAATTCTCATACGGCACAAATTCACTTTGAAAAAAATATTTTTGGCCAATAATAAGGTATTGAATGTTCAGTTTACCATCATTATAGTGCTCTGACATACATAAACAAGTCACTAGAGATGTGAAGTTGTCTCTGGAGTCTAACCAGCTGCATTTTTCTTAGGAAACACAGTATCAAGAAGTTTTCCAGATACTTTTCAAGAGGACAATTCGGATCTACACGGGACATATAACAAGTATGCTTCAGAAAGCCAGGGAGATAAATGGGCAGTCTTTTCCTTAGCATCTTTTTCCCCAATTGTAAAGCAAATGATCTCCAACTACATGAAAAAACACATTCAAAGAGAAAATGGTGCTCTCAAAATTCAAGCTTAAGTAAACAAGACTTCAGCAATGAACTGCAATTATGTGGTTTCCAACATATGTCTTGCTAAAATGTTCCCATGTTCAAAGTGACCTTAAAAAATTCCAGTTATCCACCTGAACCTGAACAAGATCAATTTGCCACAAACCCTTAACTCAAACCCTCAAAAGATATTAGACATGTAACTGGACATGTAAATTTCATAACAGCTCTACCAATGAAAGAAATGGAAGTTCATCTTTAACTATATTTCAATACAAACTATATACAAAGAAATAAGAAATGTATTAAGACAAATGTAAACATTCATTCTCATTTATTCTTTACGTACAACCTATTGAGCTATTTCTCATATACTCTTGGTACTTGGATAATAAAAAACAAGTTTACATGCTTTACAAAACACTGGCAATTAACTTTTAAGAACAATCATGAAGTGATAAGGCAGTAATAGTGAACATTACCAAAACAGACTCGCATTTTGGTTACTGAGCCATTCCACAAAAGCTAAGGTGCTATGATCATTAGATACTAGTGATTCCCTATAACTGTGGATGAAACATGCTTCAAATTCTTTCTGAGCCAGGAACAATCCTTAGGTTTTTCAATGATAGAGTATTTTCTTGGTGTTGATTTAGCATTATGGAAAAGCATTGAACTAGCTTCCTTGTGACTAAGTCATCTACTTGTAATAGGACTGAACCTACTCCCAAATCATCAGCCTTGAAAACCATGAAGAGTTTTATGAAATTAAAGAAAGCCAATTGTAGTTCACTGATCAAGCTTCTCAAAACCTGCTGGATACTGCCCTGACTATACTACCATAGCTCTCTTTCGTCTTAAATTTGTCACTGGAACAGCCAAAATGCTGAATTTTAATACAGACTTGCAATAAAAACTATATATCTGAGTCTAATGACAAAAATCAGTGAGTTATCTCACTGATCAGTCAAACGCCAGCCTGACATAGTTAAACTCAATGAGTCATGCCAGACAGACAATGGCCCAGATACCAACATCACCACCCTCTTCCACCACTAGGGCAGACAGAGCAGAGGTGGTGTACATCCTTAACATTAACTCCAAATGTCTCAGAGCATCAGGTCAAACATGGGTAAGGAAATCTCCAACTGATTGCTACATTCCAACAGACTCACAGCCCTTTCCTCAACTTGGAGAATGCACTGAGGATGGCAAGGATGCTGAATTCATTCTGGATAAGGGGCTTCAATGTCTATCACCAATCATGGCTTGGTAGCACCACTGCTAACTGAGCTATTTGAGTGTTAAAGGACAAAATTGCCAGACTGAGTTGTGGCATGTGTTGAGGGAACCAACAAGAGGGATAAACATGCCAAAACATACATTCTCTCCAATCTTCCTGCCACAAATCCATCTATTCATGCTGAAATCAGTAGGAATGAACACTGCACAGTCTTCCTGGAGATGAAATCCCACATTCACATTGAATATATCCTCCATCATTTTATATGGTACTATCACTGTGCTAAATGGGATAGCTATCAAATTAATCCAGCAACTCAAGTCAGTACATCCAAGAGGCACTGGATGCAATAAGCAGCAGTAGAATTGTGCTCAAATCCAATCTGTGACTTTATGGCCTGGCATATCCCCATTTCACAATCATCATCAAGCCAGGTTTAAGGATGAGTGGAGGAGGGCATGCCAGGAGCAGCCTCATGCATTCCTAAAAATGAGGTGACAACTACAAAACAGGTGAAACTACAAAACAGGATTTTTTGGGTGCCAAACATCACATGCAGCAAGTGACAGACAGCTAGGCTATGCCACAATGAACTGATAAAATCTCAGCTCTGCAGTCCTTTCACATGCAATTCTGGATCATAGTAGGCAATAAGATCATTTGGAGGAGGATCAACAAATATTCTCATTGTCAAAGGTCAGTGTAAAAGGTAAGGCTGAAGCACTTGGAGCAACCTTCAGCCTGAAATGCTGAGTAGCTGATCCATTTCGGCCTCCTCCAATGGCCCCCAGCTTCACAGATTCAGCCTTCAGCCAACTGATTCACTTTATGTGATATCATCAAATGAAAATTTAAAGAACAGTGAACTTCACAACTGATCTTGGAGCAACCTGTTGGGAGCGATCACAGTACAGAAGCAGAAAAGTGGATTTTAAGTGCAGCCTTAAAATAAATCTGCAGGAGTGAGCAGATTGGGTTCTTTCTTGATTATATGCTTTATTGAGCTATGTCACTTGATTAAACTTAAAATATAAACCATAAGCATTAATTTAACCTGGAGCAGTGTTTTGCAGAGGAATAAGACAGTGCTATTTTCTGGGTCTGCAGATCAAAAGAATCAAAAATGGCCCTTAGAAGAATGATATGCTCTTCTTGTTGGATGTGGGAGTTTAGGGAGAGTCTACGAGTTACTGAGGATTATATCTGCAATAAATGCCATTGGTTGTGAATCCTATCAGATCAAATGGATCGGTTGGAGAGACAGTTAGAGGCAATAAGGAATTTACAAGAGCAAGGGGATGTGACGGGTGGCAGTTATAGGAAGGGGATAAAGTCTTAGATACAGTGACACAGATGGGTTAGTACTAAGAAAGGTAAAAGAGGTAGGCAGGTATTTCAGGGGTCTTCTGTGGCTATCCCTATTTCAAACGAGTATGTTGTTTTAGAAAATATATGGGATGATGGATTCTATGGGAAATGTAGCATGAACAGGCAATTTTCTGGTATTGAAACTGGCTCTAATGTAATTAGAGGTGTGTCAAGTACCAAGCAATCAATTGTATTAGGGCACTCTCTAGTCTGAGGTACAGACAGACATTTCTGTGGCCAGCAGTGAAAAAGCAGAATGGTGTGTGCTTCCCTGGTGCCAGGATCAAGGATGTCTCAGAGAGGGTGCAGAATGTTCTCATGGGGGAGCCGGGTCTGCAGGAGATCATTGTGCACATTGGAATCAATGACAAAGGAAGGGAAAAGGTTGAGATTCTGAAGGGAGATTACAGAGAGTTAGGCAGGAATTTAAAAAGGAGGTCCTCAAGAGTAGTAATATCTGGATTATTCTCAGTGCTGCGAGCTAGTGAGGGCAGGAACAGAAGAATAGAGCAGATGAATGCACGGCTGAGGAGCTGGTGTACGGGAGAAGGATTCACATTTTTGGATCATTGGAATGTCTTTTGGGGTAGAAGTGACCTGTACAAGAAGGATGGATTGCCCCTAAATTGGAAGGGGACTAATATACTGGCAGAGAAATTTGCTAGAGCTGCTTAGGAGGATTTAAACTAGTACCGTGAGGGTTGGGACTCAGGGAGATAGTGAGAAAAGAGTTCAATCTGAGACTGGTACAGTTGAGAACCGAAGTGAATCAAACAGTCAGGGCAGGCAGGGACATGATAGGACTAATAAATTAAACTGCATTTATTTCAATGCAAGGGGCCTAACAGAGAAGGCAGATGAACTTAGGGCATGGTTAGAAACATGGGACAGGGATATCATAGCAGTTACAGAAACGTGGCTCTGGGATGGGCAGGACTGGCAGCTTAATGCTCCAGGATACAAATGCTCCAGGAAGGACAGAAAGGGAGGCAAGAGAGGAGGGGGAGTAGTGTTTTTGATAAGGGATAGCATTACAGCTGTACTTAGGGAGGATATTTCTGGAAATACATGCAGGCAAGTTATTTGGGTGGAACTGAGAAATAAGAAAGGAATGATCACCTTATTGGGATTGTATTATAGACCCCCTAATAGACAGAGGGAAATTGAGAAACATATTTGTAAGGAGATCTCAGTTATCTGTAAGAAAGATAGGGTGGCTATGATAGGGGTTTTTAACTTTCCAAACATAGACTAGGACTACCATAGCATTAAGGGCTTAGATGGAGAGGAATTTGTTAAGTGTGTACAAGAAAATTTTCTGATTCAGTGGATGTGGATGTACCTACTAGAGAAGGTGCAAAACTTGACCTACCCTTGGGAAATAAGGCAAGGCACATGACTGAGGTGTCAGTGGGGGAGCATTTTGGGGCCAGCGGCTGTAATTCTATTAGTTTTAAAATAGTGATGTAAAAGGATAGACCAGATCTAAAAGTTGAAGTTCTAAATTGGAGGAAGGCCAATTTTGACGGTATTAGGCAAGAACTTTCAAAAGCTGATTGGACACAGATGTTCACAGGGTAAGGGAGGGCTGCAAAATGGGAAGCCTTCAGAAATGAGATAATGAGAGTCCAGAGAAATATATTCCTGTTAGGGTGAAAGGAAAGGCTGGTAGGTATAAAGAATGCCGGATGACTAAAGAAATTGAGGGTTTGGTTAAGAAAATGAAAGGAAGCATATGTCAGGTATAGACAGGATAAATCATGTGAATCCTTAGAAGAGTATAAAGGCAGTAAGAGTATACTTAAGAGGGAAATCAGGAGGGCAAAAAGGGGTCATGAGATAGCTTAGGCAAATAGAGTTAAGAAGTAACTAGGGAGAGAACAGGACCCCACAAAGATCTGTAAGGTGGCCTGTGTGTGGAGCTGCAGGAGGTGGGCAGATAGTAAACAAGAATTTTGCATCAGTATTTACTGTGGAAAAGGACATTAAAGATAAACAATGTCAGGAAATATATGGCAACATCTTGAAAAATGTCCATATTACAGAGGAGGAAGTGCTGGATGTTTTGAAATGCATAAAAGTGAATAAATCCCCAGACCTGATCAGGTGTACCCGAGAACTCTATGGGAAGCTAGGGAAGTGATTGCTGAGCCATTTGTATCATCAATAGTCACAGGTGAGGTGCCAGAAGAATGGAGGTTGGCAAACGTGGTGCCACTGTTTAAGAAGGGCGGTAAAGACAAGCCAGGGAACTATAGACCAGTGAGCCTGACCTTGGTGGTGGGCAAATTGTTGGAGGGAATCCTAAGGGACAGAAATTACATGTATTTGGAAAGGCAAGGACTGATTAGGGATAGTCAACATGGCTTTATGCATGGGAAATCATGTCTCACAAACTTGATTGAGTTTTTTGAAGAAGTAACAAAGAGGATTGATGAGGGCAGAATGGTAAATGTGATCTATATGGACTTAAGTAAAGTTTTCAACAAATTTCCCCATGGGAGACTGGTTAGCAAGATTAGATCTCATGGAATATAGGGAGAACTCGCCATTTGGATACAGAACTGGCTCAAAGGTAAAAGACAGACGGTGGTGGTGGAGGATTGTTTTTCAGACTGGAGGCCTGTGACCAGTGGAACGCCACAAGGATCGGTGCTGGGTTCACTACTTTTCATCATTTATATAAATGATTTGGATCGACCCATAAGAGGAATAGTTAGTAAGTTTGATCATGACACCAAAATTGGAGGTGTAGTGGACAGCAAAGTGGGTTACCTCAGATTACAACGGGATCTTGATCAGATGGGTCAATGGGCTGAGAGGTGGCTGGTGGAGTTTAATTCAGATAAATGCGAGGTGCTGTATTTTGGGAAAGCAAATCTTAGCAGGACTTATACACTTAATGGTAAGGTTCTCGGGAGTGTTGCTGAACAAAGAGACCTTAGAGTACAGGCTCATAGCTCCTTGAAAGTGGACTCACAGGTAGATAGGATAGTGAAGAAGGCGTTTGGTATGCTTTCCTTTACTGGTCAGAGTATTGAATACAGGAGTTGGGAGTACATATTGCTGCTGTACAGGACATTGGTTAGGCCACTGTTGGAATATTGTGGGCAATTCTGGTCTCCTTCCTATCAGGAAGATGTTATGAAACCTGAAATGGTTCTGAAAAGATTTACAAGGATATTGCTGGGGTTGGAGAATATGAGTTATAGAGAGAGGTTGAATAGGCTGGGGCTGTTTTCCCTGGAGCGTCAGAGGCTGAGGGGTTTAAAAAAATCATGATGGGCATGGATAGGATAAATAGACAAAGTTTTTTCCCTGGAGTGAGGGAGTCCAGAACTAGAGGGCTTTGGTTTAGGGTGAGAGGGGAAAGATATAAAAGAGATCTAAGAGGCAACGTTTTCACTCAGAGGGTGGTACATGTATGGAATGTGCTGCCAGACGAAGTGGTGGAGGCTGGTACAATTGCAACATGTAAAACGCATCTGGAGGGGCATATGAATAGGAAGGGTTTGGAGGGATATGGACCAGGTGCTGGCAGGTGGGACTAGATTGGGTTGGGATATCTGGTCGGTATGGACGGGTTGGACCGAAGGATCTGTTTCCATGCTGTACATCTCTATGACTCTATGACTGAAGGCACTTGATATTGCAAGGTTATAAGGTGTCAGATTTTGGGGTTCACAATGACATTAAACTGATATAGGTAATTGACAATTTGCAAGAAATGTTCAGGTAATTTATTAAATTTGTTAAGATGCAGCAGGTTAAATATGAGACATTTGTTCATTAAGCAAAGAAAATATACAACTGTTACAATTGGAGATAGTTCACTGATACCAGAGGACAAAGGACTGTTGGTACGCAGTGTGTCAATCTCATCAAGGTTGTGAAAACAGCAAGCTGCTCTTGAGGTAAAGTGTAAGAAAACTCTTCCCTGGACTTTCCTCCTCTTCTTGTGGTCCATTTGCCATCTGGAGAACACAGTTCCCTGATGAAGACTGCTGCCTGCAAGAAGCACCTGACAAGTACTGTCCCCTGCCCTGTGCATTTCATGATCTGTCATATTTCTCAGGGTTGGTGGCTAATCAATTGGCTGAATCCCTTTAGCTAATGACCATGGCAACTCATGATGTCACGGTAACTGTTTTCCTCTTGCCTATCTTTATCTGAAGGTCAGTTGTCAATCTTTCTAGGGCCAAGGCATTATATCCCAAATACTACGTTGAAAATAAAATAATGTTGGTCTGATAAATCTTTAACTTTGGTTCAATGAAATATCAATCCTCAGTGATTATTGTGATCTTTCCTTTATTTTCCTCGACTTGAGATTGGTTTATGTTTAGTATTACTGTAACATGGTTAACTGAGGGCTCATGCTACATAGGAAATAACATTTATGGAATTCTAAACAAATTCAGTTTTAAGTTCACGGTGAAAGGGGAAAAATTTAAAAGGGACATAAGGGGCAACATTTTCACACAGAGGGTGGTGTGTCTATGGAATGATTTGCCAGAGGAAATGGTGGAGGTTGGTACAATTCCATTTAAAATACGTCTGGATGGGTACATGAATAGGAAGGGTTTAGAGGGATATGGACCAAGTGTTAGCAAATGAGATTAGTTTGGGTTAGTATATCTGGTCGGCACGGACAAGTTGGACTGAAGGGTCTGTTTCCTTGCTATACATTTCTATGACTCTAAATGGGACCCCAATTTTCAACAGTCACACTTTGAGAGGAAATTTTCCGATTTACTTCAAATAACTAATTCCAATTCTTATGTAATCTATCTATTTAGAAAGTTGAAGTTTGGTAACTTAATCTCTTGACTGAAAACCATAGATTGCACACTAAATATATTAGAATTATCAATATCAATCTTTAAACAGTTAACAAATATAAAGTCAACATGCTCAACCGTCCGTTTTAAATAATATTATCTACCAAATCAGAGCAGATTAGCGTATCTTTGCTTTTGAATTTCTTGCTCTCTTTCTTTATTCTGCTGGACCATTTTAACAAGATGATTTCTAAGACACTGGTCCCAAGACAGATTAACTTGAGGTTCAGGGGCAATGGAGGAGTTAGGAAAATCTAGCAAAGCTAGTCAATGGAAGTCAGAGGACAAACTCTTTACTGGTTGGAGTCATTCCTAGCACAAATGAAGATGACTGTGGTCATTGAAGATCAGTCATCTCAACTCCAAGATATCTTTTCAGAAATTCCACAGAGTAGTGTCCTAGACTCAACCATCTTCAGTTGCTTCATTTATGACTTTCCCTCCATCATAAGGTTAGAAGTGATGTTCGCTGGTGATTGCATGACATTCAGCATCATTCATGGCTCCTCAGATACTGTAGCAATCCATCTCTAAATGCAGCAAGGCATGGACAACATCCAGGCTTCAGCTGTCAAGAGACAAGCAATATTCATGCCACACAAGTGTCAGATAATGACAATTTCTAACAAAAGAAAATCTAACCATCACCCAAATGACATTAATAGTATCACCATCACTCAATCCCCCATTTTCAACATCCTGGTGGTTACCATTGACCAGAAACTGAACTGGAAAAACTATATAAATACTGTCACTCCAAGAGCAGGCCAGAGGGTAGGAATCCTGTGGTGAATTATTCACCCCCTGACTCTCCAAAGCCTGCCAATCACCTACAAGGCTCAAGTCAGGAGTTTGATGGAATACTCCCCACTTGCCTGAATGACTGCAGCTCCAACAATATCAAAAAGTTTTGACACCATCCAGGACAAAGTAATCCAATTTATTAGCACCTTATCCACAAGTATCCATTCCCTCCATCACCAATGCTCAGTCACAGCAATGTGTACCATCTACAAGATGTACTGCATAAATTCACTAAGGCTGTTTTGGCAGTGCTTTCCACCCCACGACCATGATCATTGAGAAGGACAAGAATAGCAGCTACATGGGAACATCACAAACTGCTTGTTCCCCTCCAAGTCACACACAAACCTGACTGTGAAATATATCACCATTTCTTCAGTTCCCTGGGATCAAAATCCTGGAACTCCTTTCTTAATGGCACTGTGTATACACTTGCAACAAATGGACTGAGAAGAAACAATTAAGCCTGCAGATTAGATCGGGGAAGAACATTTCTCTGGATTTGATAAATTGTCAAGTATGTGGGCATAGATTGGATTTCGTTTTGCAGTATGTTTTGAAATCTTTCAAATTGTGTGTTATATTTAGACAGTTTGCTTTAATTTATTATTCTGTATGTAACGAACTTCTGTTTTATTTTTCAGACAAATTTACAGCCCGGTCTGCTTACATTTCAGTGTAAGACCACCATGTTAAATTAAGCAGAAAACAACATACGATCAATCAAGCCAGATCAAGTTGGTTTTGGACTTGCTCAATAGTAATTTAGCTGAGATCATAACTATGTCATTAGTCATATTGGAGGGGTCTTCCCTTGTATTCCAAGCAAACATTGTTTGCGCTCTGAGGACTTGGAAGGGTTCAGAAACTCATGAGCTCTCTAGTATATAAGTGTCATGGAAGTTCCCAGGATATATGACACAGACCTCCAGAATGTGATATCAATACTTACATACAATCTGAACATTGATGGAGTGGAAGTCTTACATGTTGGAGAACTCTATAGGTTGATACTTCTTTCCCCAGAACTCCATGGATATCCTCCTGATAAGCCACTGATATTTAATGCCCAAACCACTAGGCCGAACCATGGCTCACCCCCAGATTTATCAATAAGGCAGAAAACTCAGAAAGGGATCATGCTGTAAGGTTGAGTGAAATAGGAGTTGATGGGAATGGTGAGGGCAGTAACAAATTAAAAATACTATACATGAATGCACAAAGCATTAGAAATAAGATGGATGAGCTTGAGGCTCTTTTGGAAATTGGCAAATACGATATTGTGGGGATAACTGAGATGTGGCTTCAAGTGGACAGGGCCTGGGAAATGAATATTCAAGGCTACACATGCTATCGTAAGGACAGACTGACGGGCAGAGGGGGTGGGGTGGCCATGTTGGTAAGGGATGATATTCCGTCCCTGCATGGGGGGGACAGAGAATCAAGGGATGTAGAGTCAGTTTGGATAGAGCTGAGAAATACTAAGGGTAAAAAGACCCTCTTGGCAGTTATCTATAGGCGCCCAAACAGTAGTCTGGATGTCAGGTGTAAGCTAAATCAGGAGCTGAAATTGGCCTGTTGCAAAGATGTTACTACAGTTGTTATGGGGGATTTCAACATGCAGGTAGACTGGGAGAATCAGGATGGTATTGGACCTCAAGAAAGAGACTTTGTGTGAGTGCCTCAGAGATGGATTCTTAGAACAGCTGGTGCTGGAGCCGACCAGGGAGAAGGCAATCCTGGATCTAGTATTGTGCAACGAACCAGAATTGGTCAGGGACCTCGAAGTGAAGGAGCCATTGGGAAGTAGTGACCATAATACAATAAGTTTCAATCTGCAATTTGCGAGGGAGAGGGTACAATCGGAAGTGATAATTTTTCAGTTGAATAAAGGGAACTATGGAGCAATGAGGGAGGAGCTGGCCAAAATTCAATGGTGCAATACCTTAACAGGGATGACAGTGGAGGAACAATGGCGGATATTTCTGTGTATAATGCAGAAGTTGCACGATTAGTTCATTCCAAAAAGGAAGAAAGATCTTAGGAGGAGCATGAGTGACCGTGGCTGGCGAGGGAAGTTAAGAAACATATAAAGTTAAAAGAGAAAGAGTATAACATAGCAAAGATAAGTGGGAAAATGGAGGACTGGGAAGCTTTTAAAGAACAACAGAGGATTACTAAGAAGGAAATACGCAAAGAAAAAAAGAAGTACCAAGGTCAACTGGCCAAAAATATAAAGGAGAATAGTAAATGCTTTTTTAGGTATGTGAAAGGCAAAAAAAATGGTTAAGACTAAAATTGGGCCCTTGAAGACAGAAACAGGGGAACATATTACAGGGAACAAAGAAATGGCAGAAGAATTGATTTGCTACTTCAGATCTGAGTTCACTGGGGAAGACGCAAGCAATCTCCCAGAGGTAACAGTGGCTGAAGGACCTGAACTTAAGGGAATTTATATTTGCCAGGAATTGGTGTTGGAGAGACTGTTAAGTCTGAAGGTTGATAAGTCCCCGGGGCCTGATGGTCTACATCCCAGGGTACTGAAGGAGGTGGCTCAAGAAATCGTGGATGCGTTGGTGATTATTTTCCAGAGTTCGATAGATTCGGGATTAGTTCCTGCTGATTGGAAGGTAGCTAATGTTGTCACACTTTTTAAGAAAGGTGGGAGAGAGAAAGCAGGAAATTATAGACCAGTTAGTCTGACCTCAGTGGTGGGAAAGATGCTGGAGTCTATAGGGCGGCACGGTGGCACAGTGGGTGGGCGGCACGGTGGCACAGTAGTGGGCGGCACGGTGGCACAGTGGTTAGCACTGCTGCCTCACAGCGCCTGTAGACCCGGGTTCAATTCCCGACTCAGGCGACTGACTGTGTGGAGTTTGCACGTTCTCCCCGTGTCTGTGTGGGTTTCCTCCGGGTGCTCCGGTTTCCTCCCACAGTCCAAAGATGTGCGGGTCAGGTGAATTGGCCAAGCTAAATTGCCCGTAGTGTTAGGTAAGGGGTAAATGTAGGGGTATGGGTGGGTTGCGCTTCGGCGGGTCGGTGTGGACTTGTTGGGCCGAAGGGCCTGTTTCCACACTGTAAGTCTAGATGAAATTACGACACATCTGGATAGTAGTAACAGGATTGGTCAGAGTCAGCATGGATTTATGAAGGGGAAATCATGCTTTCTAATCTTCTGGAATTTTGTGAGGATGTAACTCTGAAGATGGACAAGGGAGATCCAGTAGATGTAGTGTACCTGGACTTTCAGAAAGCTTTTGATAAAGTCTCACATAGGAAGTTAGTGAGCAAAATTAGGGCACATGGTATTGGGGGCAAAGTACTAACTTGGATTGAAAGTTGGTTGGCTGATAGGAAACAAAGAGTAATAATAAACGGCTCCATTTCGGTATGGCAGGCAGTGACCAGTGGGGTACCGCAGGGATCAGTACTGGGACTGCAGCTTTGTACAATATATGTTAATGCTATAGAAGATGGTATTGCCAATAACATTATCAAATTTGCTGATGATACTAAGCTGGGTGGCAGGGTGAAATGTGATGAGGATGTTAGGAGATTACAGGGTGACCTGGACAAGTTAGGTGAGTGGTCAGATGCATGGCAGATGCAGTTTAATGTGGATAAATGTATGGTTATCCACTTTGGTGGCACGAACAGGAAGGCAGATTACTACCTAAATGGAATCAATTTAGGTAAAGGGGCAGTACAGAGAGATCTGGGTGTTCTTGTACACCAGTCAATGAAGGTAAGCATGCAAGTACAGCAGGTAGTGAAGAAGGATAATAGCATGCTGGCCTTCATAACAAGAGGGATTGAGTATAGATGCAAAGAGGTTCTTCTGCAGCTGTACAGGGACCTGGTGAGACCACACCTGGAGTACTGTGTGCAGTTCTGGTCTCCAAATTTGAGGAAAGACATTCTGGCTATTGAGGGAGTGCAGCGTAGGTTCACGAGGTCAATTCCTGGAATGGTGGGATTACCTTACACTGAAAGACTGGAGTGACTGGGCTTGTGTACCCTTAAGTTTAGAAGACTGAGAGGGGATATGATTGATACATTTAAGACTATTAAAGGATTGGACACTCTGGAGGCAGGAAACATGTTTCCGCTGATGGGTGAGTCCAGAACCAGAGGACACAGCTTAAAAATATGGGGTAGACCATTTAGGACAGAGATGAGGAGAAACTTCTTCACCCAGAGAGTGGTAGCTGTGTGGAATGATCTGCCCCAGAGGGCAGTGGAGGCCCAGTCTCTGGATTCATTTAAGAAAGAGTTGGATAGAGCTCTCAAGGATTATGGAATCAAGGGTTATGGAGATAAGGCAGGAACAGGATACTGATTAAGGATGATCAGCCATGATCATATTGAATGGCGGTGCAGGCTTGAAGGGCAGAATGGCCTACTCCTGCACCTATTGTCTATTGTCTATTATGAGAATATCCGTGACTGAGTATGGCCTAATCCCTGAAATTATAGCTCCGCAATATCCCAAGTAAAGTACTTGTAATTCTTGGATTTGTTACACTTCACCTGCAGGATTGACTATGGCCAATCTCAAATTGCATCGACATGGATCCTTAGACACTGGGAGGATCAAGCACCTGACTGACTGTAGCCAACTCTATGAACTGGACTTAGATAAGCCCTTTGGCTGACTTTGGTCCACTAAGTATGGTCCTCTTTGACTTTCAGACATTGCCATTCAATTGAAGCTCGGGCAGTTGGTTTGCTATATGAGCTGCTGACACTCAATGTTGATATGACTTTTTAAATATTAATTTTGGGCCCCACTGTCTGGGCTGATGTTTATTACTGATTCCTAGTTTCCTTTGAGAATGTGGTGGAGCATTTACTTTCTTGAACTACTGTGATCCAACTTTGAAGAAACAGTATGCATAAAGTGACATGTTCACTGCCTTGACTGTTTAGTGCTCCAAATCATGACAAGTTGTCTGTCTCGCCCTATGTTCTGAAAAAAAGCAACGCAGTGGCTGGCAGCCTCCAAGGAAAGAGCAAGTGACTGTGAAGAAATTAAGCAAAGACTCATAAGATGCATCCTGTGTACATGAATCAGAATTCCTGCAGTCTGGAAACAGACCATTCAGCTCATCGAGTCTACACTGACCCTCCTAAGAGCATCCCACCGTGACCCATCCTATCCTGCAGCCCTGCATTTGCCATGTTAACCTACCTAGCATGCACATCCCAGGACACTGTAAATAATTTAAAATGGCCAATCCATCTAACCTGTACATCTTTGGACTCAGGGAGGAAAGTAAATCCACGTAGACGCAAGGAGAATGTGCAAACTCCGCACAGACAGTCACCTTCAAGTAGATTTAAACCTGGATCCCTGGCACTGTGAGACAGTAGTGCTAACCATTATGCCACTCTGCCACCTTCAAGCCACCATGCTGCCCACTGCCAACATACCACCCATAATATGCATGTGATTCCCTTCACACCAAGTAAACCAGAAGCAGTATGAAATTCATAGTTAACTTTGAGCTACAAAGTAATGTACTGAAAGACTGACGTGGTATTAGAATTGAACTGAGAACAGACAGGATGCTGTGGTGAGGTTGATGGCTTACTGATGCTGACTTGTGTGGATCAGGATGGAGGAGGAGAAAGTGAGGACTGCAAATGCTGGAGATCAGGGTCAAACAGGGTTGTGCTGAAAAAGCCACAGCCAGTCAGGCAGCATCTGAGGAGTAGGAGAGTTGTCATTTTGAGCATAAGCTCTTCAACATGAATGACATTCATGATAAAGAAATTTGCTTTTCCAGTGCCACATTTTTTGACTCTGAATTAGTTTAGAGCTGGACGGTGTCCATCGTATGCTGGGACCTTGTGATGGAAGTTCAATGAAGACCAGATGAGCAAGTGGTGAGCAGTTGTTACCAGGAAACTGCTAGCCTTCCATGCTGGGAATCGATGCCATCTGGTTTCTTAAAGAAGGTGAGGAGAATTTGAAGTGCCATATAAATGAGACAAATAGGGCTAAAAGTGAGAGCAGAATATATGTAAATGAGGTAGTCACCAATTAATTGTGACATTCTAAGCTTTCCTTTAAAGCAAAATGGGAAAATTGAGTGATTTTTGATTTTCCCATTCTTGCTGCATTTTAGCCTTACTTTTTTGCCATTGCACAAGCTGCTCAAAGGAGAGGAAAATTCTACTCTTATTTTTTCTCATTCTTCTCTTTGTCAGTGTTGGTTAACCTGCTGAGGGCCACCAATTTTATGTTACATTCAGAATTGGAGGAATGCATTCTCTCATGTCGAGGTCACAGTCAGTTGTTTAATTCAGTTTTCCAACATGGGCAACCATATGCTTTGTTTATATAGTACAAAAGATCCATCAAGTAGGTTTCTTTAACAAAGACAGAAATATTGATTCATTATGAAACAAAGCTTTTTCATATTGTTGTGGGAAAAGATCTGCCACCCTGCCTACACACAGCATGGCCACACCGAACACAGAAAATCATGCCTGTCCAAACCATACAAGAAACACCCAGAATGCCTTAGCATTAACCAAACAGGCTGACAAGGGAAACCAGACATTACCACAGTCACTCACAGACCAGGAAATACACTTCCCAAGACAAACTGACAATAAGTTAATAAACATAGCTGTCCAAAGCCGTAAGGGCAGTCTCATACCCCAGTGATACCAAAGCCACATAAAGCTCAAGTCAGCTGGAGAGGCATCAAAATACCTCGCTTGCAGAACAGCAACAATGGAAACACCTTACCGTTGAGGAAAGGGATATTCTCACCTCCCCTCAAAAAGAGCTAGAATCTTCTGATCCCATTAAGAACTGATTGATGCTGCCAGAGGCTTCATTGTTTAGGACATTCTTCTGATAACTGCTTTGCGATTATCACCATTGTAACTTGATTACTTGACTATCAAGACCATTGTATTTTCACTATTTTTAATTAGCATCATTGTACAGTATTCCTATAAAACTTGGCTTGAGTCTCAGCTCAGAAAAGAGAGGGTTTCGGCTACCTGGACAGACTATCTGTGCTGTTTCAGCTTAGTCAATTTCTCTTCAGTGATATCGTTGTGTTAATAAACCATTTATTAATTTCACTTCGATCTACGTTTTGTGATCTCTGCTTTATTGGGCTAATTTCTCCAACAATTGGTTCACACACTAAGTTTTCAAATGAATGTGCAAATATTTATATCTCTAAATAACCCTAACACACAGATACATGCATGGTGAAAGAAAAGAGAGAGATTTTTCTACCTGCAGAAGTTCACTTTGGTGTAAAGACTTTGGTTAATAATATTTAGATTATGAGAGTACATTTGACTGAGTGTGAAATATTCAGATGGCTGTCAAGCTGGAATTATAACACAGATTAGTCACTAGACATGTACTGTAGTCTGCAGGGTCTTGCAAATGCTCTTCAGCAGACAGTCAGATTTCAAAACAGAAGCACTTCAGAAAGGCATGAAGCTGAGTTAGGCTGCCTTTTCCTCAAAAAGTTTTTACTCAACTGAAAACATTGCAATCTGGAGAAGGTAAGTGTAAAATGCTGTTCAAGCAGAAACTAGCTTTCCAGGAGTCATTAAACCTAGGCAGGTGAGCCTCCCTAATTAAGCCCATCAATTAGTTAAAACCATGTAGTAACTCCGCAGTTCCTTGTGAAAGAATGTTCCAATATCCAAAGCACCCTTTAAAATAAGCGATCTGGGTGTCTACAGAACTCAAAATAAATCAATACTTCCATAATCCTTCAAAATTCAAGTCCTCAAAATATATTGAATATGAAACCTTCATAACAATACCGTTTTTCTTTTAAATGGTTATCAGTCTCTTTGGGTATAATTATTTTGTTGATGATGTTAACTTTTTTTCTTAATAGTGATACACCAACCAATGGAAAATGTTTGTCCCAACTTAGTGAATGAAAATCTTCAAAATTTTATACACGTTTATTAGCTGTCCTCTTACAATTTTTTTGTTCAAAAACACCCCTGTTTTCCTAGCATCCTTTTATAACTAATGCTTTGGATGTCAATCATCTATATGATTATCATGTGCAAGCACAGGAATCACCATCACCAAGTTCACCACCAAGTCAGATACCATGCTTTTATGTTGCCTGCCCACTTTTAATGATCTGAGCATCTGAATATCTAGATTTCTCTATTTTCTGCCAGTGTTGGCATTAAGAAGTAAATATCCTAAGTTCATGCTTCTCATCAACATGTATCACCTTACATTTCATAATATTCTGTTTAATTTAACATATCTATCCAATTTACTGACAACAGCCTTCTAAAGTCAATGAAAGTTTTCTTCACATTTGACACTGTTGGATATTTTTGGCCTGACTTTAAGCATTATATAATGGAAGGAAGTCCCCTTACTCTCTCTGCTACTATCTCCTCTGTAATAATATTGATTTGGAAAGGTGAAGAGCTTTAAAAAGCTTTTAGTAATGGTTCACCTTGACTTTGCCATTCAATTCCAGCCTTAAATTAAAATCAGGATCCATGTCTAGTATTGCTACAATGGCAGCCATGATAACAATGTTGGTTGTCAGGCTTCTGATCTTTTCTGCTTTTTGCTTGAATGGATAACTTAACTCACTCCTTGCAAAATGTCCGTTAGTAATAGGAAGAGGGTGGTGGCCCTAGGTGAAAGACTGAAACTCCCAACTAAGTATCACTTTACAATGTTGCCAATAAATTTTTCTATGGCTTCTTCCCTTCCCACAGAATCACAGAATTGTTACAATGCAGAAAGAGATTGTTTGACACAAAGTGTCTGCACCAGCTCTCTCATTATACTCCCTGTAATATTTCATCTCTATAATGTATCCGCCAACCCATCAACTCCAAGAGACAGCTGCATTCAGATATTCCTGGCCTGTTGATCATTGCCAATTTTAATTATCCCAACATGCTGAGCATGTCTTCTGTTGCCTCGGCCCTCAACCCTGCACATCTTTCCTACACTTTTACATTTCTCTATCTTGCTTTTCTGCTTTAAAATACTTCTTAAAATTTACCTTTTTTTACCAAGCTTTACATCATTGGCATGGATATCTACTTAAATAGCTGAAAATGTGTTGCTGGAAAAGCGCAGCAGGTCAGGCAGCATCCAAGGAACAGGAGATTCAACGTTTCGGGCAGAAGCCCTTCTTCAGGAATGGCTTATGCCCCCGAAAGAAGGGGTTATGCCCGAAACGTCGAATCTCCTGTTCCTTGGATGCTGCCTGACCTGCTGCGCTTTTCCAGCAACACATTTTCAGCTCTGATCTCCAGCATCTGCAGACCTCACTTTCTCCTATCTACTTACATAGTTGAGTGTAATAATTTGTTTTATTATACTTCTAAAGCACTTTGAAATGTTTTAATAAGTTCAAAGTGAATATCAATACAATATGTTGTGGTTGACAGACTGCTGCATATGAAAAGGAAAATTACACAGTTTGTTCTTCAGCTTCATTCAGAAATCTGTAAATATGTCAATCTTCCAAAACTAAAAGTAAATCATAACACAACATATCTGATAAAGAAATAAAATATCTCAACCAGCATCATTTATGCTTCTTCATCCTTCTCCAATTTGAACCTCCCTAACCTTGGAGATCAAGCTTTTTAACCCTTGGAGTATACAATTGCTTCTTTGCAATAGGTGAAATGATGCTACAGAATGTTATCAACAGAATATACTCAAAGCAAATAGTCCCATGGCCTCACGTTATACTTTCTCAACATCACATCTTATTCTGCTCTGTGGGCTACAATCTCTGTATCAACAATATTCCAATGCTGTCGTCTAACAGTCACTATGACTGTCCACAAAGGACTTAGTCTTTACAGAAATACATTTTTACAGCATTTTATGTGAGCCTTTTATTTCTGTTTTTTTTAAAAAATAACGTTAAGAATGTTTTGCACAAAGAGAATATTGAGGTGAAGGAGGGAATTCAGTGTTGTACCAGAGAAACTCATTATTGGAATACAAATTGTAATTGTTATTTTCATTATTTTTGCAGTACAGCATAACATATAAGAAAATCTAAATTACCTCACAATTTCCATAAGAGTGATTGTTTTCCTATTGCTGTGGAAAGACAATATCATTTGGTACAATAAAGCCATATTAGTAACAAAAGTGTGACCTCACACCTATTTCCAATAACCCACATAGAAGATTAACCTGCTTGAAAGAAGCATGTTTATTTGAGGAACATGGAAGACAGTGGATCCATACATTGTCATTTCAACCTCGATCTCGATTCTTCCTTTATGAATCCTAAATTAAAAGGAATGTGTGTGGTCTCAATCCACATCTGAAAGGATTTGGGCTCATGCCATAAAATTATACATTCTTATGTACTTATGTAGAAGGTGATCATTGTAGATCAATGTTTTGTGCCATAAATCATAGTACTGACTTATTGCAGACAATTCTGGTGAAGAGCATTTATCTCCACTTGGAAAGGCAAGGTTTGATCAGGCACAGTCAGCATGGCTTTGTCAGAGCAGAGTCATGCCTAACAAATTTGATTGCTTTAATATGTTCCAGGGGTGACTAGATATGTGATAAGGATACTGCAGTTGATGTAGTTTATATGGATTTTAGCAAAGCCTTTGACAAGGTCCCACGTAGGAGACTTATCAAGAAGGTAAATGCATAATGATACAGTGTAATTTCATAAAGTGGACTTAAAATTGGCTCTGTTGTAGGAGGGACAGGGTGGTGGCAGAAAGCTGCTTTAGTAATTGGAAGCCAGTGTCCAGGGGAGTACAATAGGGATCTGTGGTGGGTCCCCTAATTTTCTTCATTTATATAAATGACATAGATGACTGTGCGAGGTGTTGGATCAGTAAGTTTGCAGATGATACAAAGATTGGTTGGGTGGGTAACAGTGAAGGTGAATATCTTGGGCTACAAGAAGATATAAATAGAATGGTCAAATGGGCAGATAAGTGGCAGATGGAATTTAACTCTTTGGAAGAGTAATTTAACAAAGAAGTATTCAATGAATGGCATGATACTAGGAGTTCTGCAGAACAAAGAAACGTTGTTGTCCAAAGATCTCTGAAGGTGGAAAGACATATTAGCAGGGCGGTGAAAAAGGCATATGGGCACTTGCTTCTATCATTTGAGGCAAAGAGAAAAACAGGGAACTCATGTTGGAGTTGTATAAAACTTTGGTGAGACCACAGCTGGAGTACTATGTGCAATTCTGCTTAGCACATTACAGCAAAGATGTGACTGCACTGGAGTAACAGTGGAGGAGATTCATCAGGATGCTGCCTGGAATGGAAAATTTAAGTTATGAGGAAAGATTGGAAAGTTTGGGTGGTTTTCATTAGAACAGAGAAGACTGAAGGATGATCAAATTGAAGGATCTGATCTGACAGAAGGGCATGGCCAGAATGGAAAAGGAGCAGCTGTTCCCCTTATTTAAAGTCATGAGGGGACATAATTCAGAGTGAGGAACAGGAGGTTTGGGGGGATGTGAGGAAAGGCTCATTTGCCCAGAAGGTGATGACAGTCTGGAATGCACTGCCTGATAAGGTGGACAAGGTAAATTGCCTCACATCCTTTAAAAAGAATCTGGATGAGCACTTGTCAGGTCATAACATTCAAGGTTAATATTCTTAGGAGCATGAAATAACTGAAGGGCAGCTATTATGTTCCCCACCAACTCACTAGGTGGTGAGGTCGGAAACTATTTAGAGTCATAGAGTCAGAGAGATGTACAGCACAGAAACAGACCCTTCAGTCCAACTCATCCATGCTAACAGATATCCTAATCTAATCTAGTCTCATTTGCCAGCATTTGGCACATATCCCTCTAAGCCCTTCATCTTCATATACCCATCCAGATGCCTTTTAAATGTTGTAATGGTACAGAGGCCTGAACACACGCACCAGCTGGTTTCATAACAGGTTCTACCCTACCGTTGTTAGAATACTGAATGGACTCACAAACTCTTAACGTTCGCCTGTACCTGTGTTTTTGTTTTTGCCGCTGTTTATCTATTATTTACTTATCTATGCTACTTAATTATGCAATCTGCCCATATTTGCTCACAAGACAAAGCTTTTCACTGTGCCTCAGTACACGTGACAACAAATTCAATACAATTCAATTCAATTCAAGCCTCAACTTCCTCTGGCAGCTCATTCCATACACTCACCACCCTCTGTGAGTCTCCGACACTCCAGGGAAAACAGCTCCAGCCTATTCAGCCTCTCCCTGTACTTCAAATCCTCCAACCTTGGCAATATCCTTGGAAATCTTTTCTGAACCCTTTCAAGTTTCATAATATCCTTCTGATATTATGACCAGAATTGTACACAATATTTCAAAAATGGCCTAACCAATGTCCTGTATAGCTGCAACATGACCTCCCAACTCCTACACTCAAGGCTCTGACCAATAAAGGAAAGCATACCAAACGCCTTCTTCACTATCCTATCTACCTACGATTCTCTTTCAAGGAACTATGAACCTGCACTCCAAGGTCTCTTTGTTCAGCAACACTCCTGAGGACCTTACCATTAAGTGTATAAGTCCTGCTAAGATTTGCTTTCACAAAATGCAGCACCTCGCATTTATCTGAATTAAACTCCATCAGCCACTTTTCAGCCCATTGACCCATCTAATCAAGATCCCGTTGTACTCTGAAGTAACCTTCTTTGCTGTCCACTACACCTCCAATTTTGGTGTCATCGGCAAACGTACTAACTATACCGTCTATGTTCACATACAAATCATTTATATAAATGACATCTTCAATAAATCCTGCCTATTGTGTCAATGGGTCCCAGATGTGCCACCAAGTGCATGTATGTGGGATTAGATTGAAGATCAACTGTTTCTCACAAGTCCTTGCAGACTTGATGACCCAATGGGACTCTTTTGCACTGTATGATTCTATGATTTTGTGAATATCAGGCTAAACTTAATTCCACACATCTAGGACCCAGTGACACATTGGGCAGGATTTCTTGAAGAAGTAGTTTCCAACCTCACCACTTGGTGAGTTGGTGGTGAACATAATAGTCACCCTACAGCCATTTCATGCTCCTAAGAACATTAACTGGCTAATGGATGGTCTTAAGTCCTAATTTGATCCAATTGGCCAGGCCATCTGTATTCCCAACAAGGTCAGAGCCAGCAATAGTCAGAACTGAACTACAAGGAGTCCCCAAACAAGAAAGACAGGTGAGGCCCCGGGGGAATGAGAAGAGGAGTGAGGTGTCTGTTGATGAAGAGGCCAGTTCTAGACGGTACACTTGTGGGAGGTATACCTTAAGCAGACACCCAATGTGGAAAGATGGGAATTGTTCCCTTCACACCCAAAGTCCAAGCAGAGTGACCTGTCAGACATCCCTCTTTGTCCATGAACTCCTCCTGTCTCACAGCACCAGAGATCCGGGTTCAATTCCCACCTTAGGCAACGTCTGTGTGGAGTTTGCACATTCTCCCCATGTCTGCAGAGGTTTCCTCGGGTGCTCTGGTTACCTCCCACAGTCCAAAAAATGTGCAGGTTAGGTGAATTGGCCATGCTAAATTGCCCATAGTGTTAGGTGAAGGGGTAAATGTATGCAAATGGGTCTGGGGTGGGTTGCTCTTCAGAGGGTCGGTGTGGATTTGTTGGGCCAAAGGGCCTGTTTCAACAGTATAAGTAATCTAATCTAATCTAAACAATCTAATCTACTTTTCCATGATTATATACAGTAAATCAAAAGATTCTGGCTCCAAATTGACAATCCCTCATGAGATTCATTGGAGTCAAAAGCAAAAAGATAATTGGGAGATGAAGTAAGGTTACACGTTTGATTTAGAGTTGAGGCACAGAGTAAGTGGAGTTTTCCTTTGTCTCTGGCCATTGTATACTTAAT
This sequence comes from Hemiscyllium ocellatum, assembly GCF_020745735.1. Classification (NCBI taxonomy): domain Eukaryota; kingdom Metazoa; phylum Chordata; class Chondrichthyes; order Orectolobiformes; family Hemiscylliidae; genus Hemiscyllium; species Hemiscyllium ocellatum. The sequence continues at coordinate 56,908,816 of NC_083407.1, read as the reverse complement.
CATAGAATTTCTGGTGCTAACGATGGATGAAAAGCACATTCACAGCCGTCATCACAGTTCATTAAAAATTGATTGTTATTTCAATCAATATAAGAACATTTGGTAGTTGATGATTGGAAGGATGTGTAATTTAACCCTTTACTCCCATTGAAGCCATTTTTTACATGCATTCACCATAATACAATCTGCATTACTGTTGCAGACAAAGGGTTGTGAAAATAGTTCCACAGGAGCATGCTCATTACATAAAGTATCTAGATTTAAACATTTGCAGAGATATATATTATTTATATTATGTTATTCTACTATTGTAGTGAGTTCAGCTTCTCAAAGTTATTGAAATAGAGATTTTAAACTGGAACCTTATCACAATGTGAATAGACAAACAGTTGATTTTATTAAATCTGTACCATTCAGGCAGAATCTAGAAAAATGGAATTTGCGTAAATATTGGACTTACTATAGGATGAGAAAAATGAACTTAAGGGCATAAAATATTGTTGTGAAGAGAAATCTTGTTTTCATTGAGTAGTATAAATGTGTTTTGCTGAACTGTAGCTGTTCAAGCTAATTGATTTATTGGTTCTGTGAGCAATGGTCTATTGTCTTTATACACATGGGAAACAGAAGCTGTTCAGAAAAAGACTAAATTCTGTCATACTGTCATGACAACTAAACTGATCTTCATTCATGTAGGGGTTCCCATGACTAATACTACTTTCTTCCAGGGAGCGATAGAACATAATTGCACTCAGTAGTTCAGGGACTATAGACTTCACATGCATTTTAGAATCCGTGGTTTGCCAGCAATATCCCTTTTGCAACCTATCTTTTTTCAACCTGCATATGTGATTGTACTTAGTTGGGGGGGGATTGAATTTTGTACATATAAACATGTACTGGGTTAAAAACCTTAATATTGTGACTATTTGTGATAATGTTAGATATTTGAAAGATATTTTGTACCAAGCTTTCTTTCGTCCCCACATATTTTAATTGATTTGTAAGAGCAAAATCATTGATTTAACTCAGCTTTTGGCAGTTTACCCTGGATGATGAAAAATATGATAATCAAATGTTACTTTGTGAAGTTTCTTGCAGTTTATATTACACATCCTTTTTCAGCATTGGCATGTCAAGCTTACTATTCATTAATCACTTTATTCTCAGTTCTAAAATCACTGCAGACTGAAAACAGAAGTATCCTTGCCTCTTTTCTAATAGTTTTGGTGTACTTTGTCAAATACAAAAAAAAATACATCCAGTATATCACCAAAAAAGTTATTGTAAAACCAAAGATTACAAAAAATTCTTGTTTTGTTACTGATGTTCTGATTATTGTACTTTCAGATATTAGCCTTTTTACCTGATTAAGTCTCAAATTTATAAACTGCAACTCTTCTGTCATGATATTCTTTACATAACTTCACATTGAAAACACAAATCACACCTGCATAAACACGATAACTGATTTTAAACATATTTCAGAAAATTTTTGGTGTTTATCAAAAAAGTGCCATGGATCCAGGCAGTTTCAACATTTCAAAGATTTGCTGTCACTGAAATGTCACACCATTTTACACACTTCCATTATTTCATGTTTTTAATAAATGTGGTTTTGAATATTTTATAAATGTTGGTACGATTCTTTACAAGCTTACGCAAAACATAATTGAAACATTTTAAAATGTTACTTAGTTTTTAAAGATTGAAAGATAAAAAGAAATCCCTTCTACAGAAAAGGAAATGTGAAATATGTTTTCACTTCACTTTTACATCACTGAAATATCCTCCAGTTCAAATATAAAACAGAAAGCGAGAAGAGTTAACCTTCTGTTGACCAGAAGTGCCCTTACGTTGTCAACCCCTATTCTATTCCTTTGGAACAGAAATTGAAACAATTATTAATGTCCAGCAAAGCGTTGCATAATTACTCATTGCCTGCTATTTGTTAATATTATAAATGTTCTCTACCACCCACAGGCAAGAACCAATATCAGCTAAAAACTAGCATTAGTGCCTGTTTGAAATTAGCACACTTGAGCTTTAAAAACTTTGTTGGCAATTTACATATGCATGGAGACTGGTATTTATACTCACCATATGATGCATCCCTCAAGAGCTTTCTTATTGCTTCTGTCCTCCGATCTCAGCTTAGAGACTGCAAATCTAGCAGGTGATTAATTCTTTACCCTTGAGAAACTAGCAATTAGCACTTGCAACTAGTGAAAAAAAATGCCATTGTGAAATCTTGTTTACTGTGTGTATTATCACTGATCTTAATATTGGCTTAAATACTAGCATAAGGGATTATATAAACCTAATCATAACATTTCTGCCTCTCTGGAAAATCTTACTTGATTTTAAATTGCATGTTATCAATGTCCATCAAATGTGCTAAATGTGGTTGGTAAATCACGTCTTTTATCATACAAGTGATACTGGGTAAGTTCTGACACGATACAGTATGTTTTATGTGTCAAAACATTAATCAATTCATTGAGAAAATCTGACTGTGGAGAGCTTTACCTGTACTGTAGCTAGTCTTATCTTTGAAAGCTGAAATTATTGCATTTCCAGATGTTCTTGTGCATTATTGAGGTCTTCTGCAGTAGTTGCTGGAAAAGGTATGATAAGAGCTTTATGTCTTTGTAGGAAGCACAATATTGAGATCAAAGGTACTGAAGTGCAGTAGTTATAACTGTTCAGTAACTAAAAAATCTGATGAACCCAATATTTATAGATTTTGGCATCAAAATCAAACCATTCATCTATGATCATTTTATAAGTAAGTGCCAGTTTATAAATTCTATGCAGTGCATTATTGAACATGCAGGAAAAGTGTTTTTTTTGTAAATTATTTTGCAAAAGGTATATATCTAAAAACTGCAGCTATTGCTAGTTTAATCCATTTTGAATGTTCATTTTTTTCTGGATAGCCATTGCACTGGGAAGTATAATGTATGCCTATTATACTCAGTATCCACTAATTACATCATCAGATGCTCATATTATAACCATCAGTCGCAGTGCATTTCTACACAACTAAATCCCTGCTTCTAATTACTATTTTAGTCTCTTTTTCCTCATGGCATGTTGGTGATAGATCATTATTTTTCCAGCAATTTGTTCACATTTATATGCAATATAATTGGATCTGATTAATTATTATGATTAATGACTGCAGAGTTTCCTTGTAAGGCTATTAATACTGGTGGTATCGAATGGAAGACATGGACAAATTAAACACAGTGGAGTCCTGTTGCTTGGGCTCATTGCTTAGGTCCAGTCAACCCTTTTGCTGCTTTGACTTAGATTGGAAAAATGCAATGTCTAATTCTGATTTCTGTCAATCTGATGCTGCAGTACAATACTAAATGCAGTTATCAGGGACCTCACACAGAGGATTCATTAATTACAACCCAACAATGATTAATTTTAATGTTTCCTGCAAACACTTATAAATAACCACATTAAGCCAGCAGGAGTCCTGCGGTTGTCTGAATTGAGAGCACCACAACAACAGTAAACGGACTTAAAGAAACACAGATTTAAGTTAAAAAGTAGAATATTGAAATCACTTTGTGACAATAGCTTTTTTTTAGAATATTACTATGTTGCCCAGAGTCAGTATGTATGTGATTTTATTATCTGCAATGAAAAAATGCACATTCACCAAATACAATTCTATGATGCCATTTAAGATTAGGAACGGGCTAAAGAGAGGATAAAAAGGCCAGAGTTCAACAACTGCAGTAGAATAGCTCCTATAAAGGCAGAAGATTGTCTCTTTAAACATGATATGCATTACATTAGATTGGTTGTCTAAGGATGAATGCAGTAGTTCAGAATCCTGAACAATATTGAATAGACCTTATTTTATGCTTCTTAATTAGCTGTTCAACACATATACCAGATGTGAAAATTATTACAAGTGTGCAAAAAGGCAATTTATATTTTGACAAAGTGTTGGGTGTGGGTTATTGTATAGATTAAAAATTCCATATTCATGTTGAATACGTAAATAATTAACTCCGATTGATTTGTTGATGTAGCTAATTGTATTCTATGTACAGAGACTGTCAATATCTATCGTTATTACAAAATAATTTCTTACCAAGTTTACTGATCTTTCCTTTGAAGCATGTGACTATTTTAAGGAATGAGAACTGCAAGGGAACAGACAAGCAAGAATTTACAGGTCGAGAATGAGCTGCTACCATGTGTGGTTCTTTCCTCCCCCAGTATCACATTGCAAATGCAACCAGATCTCCCTCTCAGTATTTGTTTACTTTTTTGCACAACATGGAGTTTCAGCATTTAGCTGACAGCTTACTTTCTATCTTTCTTGTAGAGTCGTAGAGTTCTATGGCTTGGAAACAGTCCCTTCAGCCCAATTTGCCCAGGCCACCTAGTTTTCACAAATAAACCTGTCCCATTTGCCTGTGTTTCGCTTATATCTCTCCATATCTATCCCATCCATTTATCTGAATAAATGTTTCTTAAATGATGAAATTATACTTACTTCCACCACTACCTCTGGCAGCCAGTTCCAGACACTTACCACTATTTCTGTGAAAAATTGCCCCTCTGGATCCTTTTGTGTCTCTCCCCTCTCACCTTAAACCTATACCTTCTTGTTTTAGACTCCCCTACAATGTGGAAAAGCTGTTGGCTATCTACTTCATCAATGCCTCTCATGATTGTGTAAACCACTATGATCTCATTCCTTTGTCTCCTATGCTAAAAACAGAGAGAGTGAGGACTGCAAATGCTGGAGATCAGAGTCAAAGTACGGTGCTGGAAAAGCACAGCCAGTCAGACAGCCTTTGAGGAGTAGAAGAGTCAACGTTTCGAGCATAAGTTCTTCATCTGGAATGGGGCTGGCCCAAGGGGGCTGAGAGATAAATGGGAGGGGAATGGATCTACGGAGGAGGTAGCTGAGAATGCTTACTGATGAAGGTGGGGGTGGGGGGTGGTGTGTGAAGATGACAAGTCAGAGAGGAATGTGAAGCAGATAGATGAGAAGGAAGATGGGCAGGTAGGACAGTTCAAGAGGATGGTGCTGAGTTGCAAGGTTGGATCTGGGATAAGGTGGAGGAAGGAGAAATGAGGAATCTGGTGGAATTGACATTGATCTCATGTGGTTGGAGGGTCCCAAGGCAGAAGATGTTTCCTCCAGGCCGAGGGTGGTAGCGGTGGAGGATGCCCAGGACTGCAAGTTGTTGGCAGTGTGGGAGGGGATGTTAAAGTGTTTAGCCACAGGGCGCAGGGGTTGTTTAGTGCGTGTGTCCCAGAAATGTTTTCTGAAACGTTCTGCAATTTGACACCTGGACAAACAAGCAGAGACAATGCAACCAAAAACTACAGCCACATTACCTTATATCAAAGATATATTAGAAATGACTTACAGACTACACAGACCCCTTGGCAGCATGGTAGCCCACAAAACTAAAAACACATTTAAATGGCAACTACTGAAACTAAAGGATCTATTAGATGCTACCAGCAAATCTAATGTCATTTACAAAATACCATGCAAGAACTATAAAAAACACTACATCAGACAAACAAGCAGGAAACCTGCCTCCAGGATACACGAACGCCAACTAGCCATCAAGGGACATGATCCATTATCACTAGTTTCCATACATACAGACAAAGAAGGACACCACTTTAACTGAGACAGCACACACATCCTAGGACAAGCAAGACAAAGACACGCACGAGAATTCTTAGAGGTATGGCATTCTAACCAGAACTCCATCAAAATACACATTGATTTAGATCCCATCAACCTTCCTTGAAAAAAAACGGAAATGACATCATCCACCTTAAGAAACTAAGACCAATAAATAGAGAGGCAAGACATACCATCAGCACTTCACCAGCGACTCTCGCTGATGGTGTTACCTAGTATGGTGATGAAACATCTGAAAACAAATCTTCCAGCTCAGCGAACTAATGTACATAACTACCATTAACTGTATAAGTCCTGCCCTGGTTTGACCCACCAAAATGCAACACCTCATGTTTAGCTAAATTAAACTCCATCTGCCATTCCTCAGCCCATTGACCCAATTGATCAAAATCACACTGCATTCCCAAATAACCTTCTTCACTGTCCACTAAACCACCAATTTTGGTTTCATCAGCAAACTTACTAACCTCCTAAATTCTCATTCAAATCATTCATGTAAGTGATGAATAATGGTGGACTCAACACTGATTCCTGTGACACACCAATTCCGGTCTGAAAAACAACCCTCTACCACCACCTTCTATCTTCTACCATCAAGCCAATTTTGTATCCAATTGGCAAGCTTTCTCTGGATCCCATGAGTTTTAACCTTACGCAACCACCTACCATGTCATACCTTGTCAAAGGCTTTGCTAAAGTTCATGTAGACAATGTCTACCACACTGCCCTCATCTACTTTCTTAGTGACCCCTTCAAAGAACTCAACCAAATTCATGACACACGATTTCCTATACACAAAGCCGTGCTGACTATCCCAAATGAGTCCTTGCCTCTCCAAATGCCTGTCGACCCTACCTCTCAGATTCCCATCTCACAACGTGCTCAACACAGATATTAGGCTCACCAGTCTATAATTCACAGGCATTTCTCTGCAGCCTTTTTTTAAATAATGGCACAGCATTAGCCAATCTCCAATCTTCAGCAACTTCACTTGTGGCTGTTGATGATGCAAATATCTCTGATAGGGGCCCACAAATTTTCTCCCTTGCCTTGGTAACTCCTAGTTAAGCTGCAATAATGTGCTGGATATTAGCATCATTTCTGGGGAGATAAATGAATGCCAATGAATAATCTAAGAAACTGTAAGTGCAAAAACAATGGTAGCATAGTGGTAATATTGCTAGGTTAGTAGTCCAGGGATGGGAGCTATTGCCCTGAGAACATGAGTTTGTTTGCCACCAGTGGAATTTAAAATCAGTTATTTAATTGATAGCTTATCTCAGTAATACTGAACCAATAATTGCCATACAAACTTGGTTCACAATGCTCTTTGAGAAGGGAAATATGTTAACCTTCCTGCTATGGTCTATATGTGACTCCAGATCCACAGCAATGTAACTGACTCTTATTTGCAAATTCCAAACCACTATAAATCAGAAAGAAGAGAATGAAACAAGACCAATTACCTTGTTTCAATTTAGTCACGAAAAGCAATGGCATGTGCAGCTCAGCATAGCTCTTCTTTTGAGTATCCTATAGACTGGGAGACAGTGAGGTCTGCAGATACTGGAGATCAGAGTTGAGAATGTGTTGCTGGAAAAGCACAGCAGGTCAGGCAACATCCGAGGAGCAGGAAAATCGACGTTTCGAGCTGGACCCTTTATCAGGAATCCAATTGACTGATTGAGAAACAGCCTGACATTGCCATGCTCACAAAATTATACCTTTACAACCAATGGTCCAAATTCCTACGACAAAATTCTGGGGTATATCCTACCCTATCAGCAAAGGTAGTGCACAGTGATATACTATTCAAAATGAGTTGCCTCACATTGAAAATCCCCCACATTGAATCCAGTCACTATGCCTCCAGTATCAAGTGGTTAAAGAAATCCTGTACTGTTTAACACACACTTTTCTCCCTCAGTGTAATAATCTGTACTCCACTATGTTGAACATTACTTGAAAGAACATCACCGTGGATAGCAATGTCATAGAATATGCTTTGCGGGTCAAGTTCAATGTTGATCACCATGCACGACGGCTGATCAAGCTTGTCCGCCAGATTGTGCCTGCAGCAAGTAGTAATGGAACCAAAAGACAGAAAATTGACTGAACCTTGTCGACACCAGTCTACCTGCCATAAAGCACTGACTACACAACAGCAGAAAGAGCAATGATTATCACATTGGCCTTGCGAAGTGCTGTCATCACACTGAGCACACCTTCTATTGCATTGACTGGCTATCATACTAAATGGGATAAACCCACAACAGATTCAGCAGCTCAAAGCTGAGAATACATGCAGAACTGTGAGCCATCAACAACAACAGAATTGCATTCAGCTATAACCTGTAACCTCATGGCCTGGCATACTCCTCACCCTATCACCCCTATTAAACAAGGGGATAATACCTGGTTCAATAAAGAGTGCAAGAGGGTACGCCAGTCACAGCACAAAGCAGATCTTAAAATACAATATCGACATTATGAAGCTCCAAAACACGATTACATGCATACCAAATGCTGAGTGTAACAAATGATAGACTCCCTCGTGTTTGCCCAGCATCTACAAGATGCATGTCAGGGGTGTGATGGAATGTTGTCCATTTGCCTGAATGTGTGCTCCAATGACCTCAAAAAAATTCAACACCATCCAAAACAAAGCAGACTTGCTGATCACCAGCTTAATTATTCATTCCTTCCACCAATTTAAATATTCACTCCTTACATCACTGATGCAGAGGGACAGCGGTGTGTACTGTACACAAACTGACTCCAACAATTCACCAAGTATCCTTTGAAGACACCTTCCCGAAGACCATGGGTACTATGCTGCAATTCCCTTCCAGCCTCACACAATGCTGACTTGGAACTATATCACCATTCCTTCACTAGTACTGTTTCCAAATCATGGAACTGACTTCCCTTTTATCAAGGATAGATTGGAATGAGGAATTCAGAACACAAACAGATCAGCTATGATTTTATTGAATGGCTGAAAAGGCTCAACAGGTGAAATAGAATACTACTGCTCTTATTTTACATTTTATGTTTCTAAAAGTGATGCGGGTGTACATACACTGAGATTGTATGTTTCAGGGAGGTGGTTCATCATCGCTTTCTCAAAGGCAGTAAAGGATGGATAAGAAATGCTGACCTTGATGGCAATGCCCTCATTGATTGAAATAATAAGAAACATTTCTGTTCTTTGTTTTTGGGATAGTTGGTGCATTCATTAAGTGCTCTATTGTTTTCCAATTGTTTTATGTTTCTTGCACCTATTAGTTTGCTCTTATTAGGCTCGCACTCAGACAAATTACTTTAGTTGGCTCCTCTTATATAGCACTGCTTTATTTCAGTTAGGCCACAGAAAAACATATTTCTTCCAAGCTGCATGGCCTCTTTGTGATTTATTGACTTCTAGATCCATAGCCACCATGGAGGTCTGCACAGCAGCAGAAAATGATAGAGGGAACCGAGACCATAAATACAAAATGATCGCTGATAAATCAAATAGAGAATTCAAGAGGAACCTGTTTACTGATAGAATAATTAGACCATGGAAAGTGCTACTTTGAGGAGTAGTTGAATTGAAGACTGCACTTATATTTAAAGTAAAGAGAAGGAGAAGTTGATGGGCTGAGAAAGCTGACGGTGATCAGAAGCTTATGTGGAGCATGAGCACTGCCATAATCCATTGGGCTGAATGACCTACACCTTTCAAGAAAGTTCTTCATGATATTATATAGAGGGATGCAAAAATGTTATATGTTGTAACACTGGATGAATCTTTAGGCGGTCTGAGTGATAAGGGTTGTGGGAAGATTCATGACAGAATTGGACAAGAAGTCTGTTGAGGCCTATCATTGGAAGCATCTCACTGACAATATTGGATCTTCCACAACACAACACAAAGCAATGTGGATAAACAAAAATCCTAGTAATGAAATGTGTGCAAACAAATTTGAGATGAACTCATAAATAGTAAAAATAACATCTTCTTAAACAAAAAGAAATCAAGAAGCTCATTATCCTATCAGGAAAAAACAACTATGGGCGGAATTTTCCAAGTGCCTTAATGGAGGTTCCTGGGCCATTGTGAGTCAGTTGGTAAAATATGGTGAGATCAGAAACATGAGATTCTCGGCATCGAGAATAAACAAAGTCCAATTTGCAACCATGATTTGAATGCTTGCATGAGAATGTCACTAGCAAGCAGCAAGAATTTGCATACATGGACATCAAATTAGTCATAGAGTCATAGAGATGTACAGCATGGAAACAGACCCTTCGGTCCAACCTGCCCATGCTGACCAGATGTCCTAACCCAATCTAGTCCCACCTGCCAGCACCCGGCCCATATCCTTCCAAACCTTTCCTATTCATATACCCATCCAAATGCCTGTTAGATGTTGCAATTGTACCATTGTTATCTATCCTTGCCTCATTTTTATGTAGTTTTCTTTTTTCCAATGCAGTGGAGAGAAACTCATGAAAGACTGTACCTGGTGGCTTCAGATCACTGCTTGTTCCTCTAGGGCACAATCTTGGTCAGCATTGCCCAACATCTCAGGAGTCACTGTATGGGCAGCAACCACATGCATTTTTTTATCCATCTGAGACACACACCATCATCACCAAATTATCATGGTATATCTTCACATCACTTATAATATTCACCACTTCAGTACTATCCTTTGGAGCTTACCAACATCTTTTATTGTATTACAGGCTGCAGCACGACATAGACAGGATGCAGAGCTGGGCTGAGAAATGGCAGATGGAGTTCAACCTGGATAAATGCGAAGTGATGCATTTTGGAAGGTCAAACTCGAATGCTGAATATAGGATTAAAGACAGGATTCTTGGCAATGTGGAGGAACAGAGGGATCTGGGTGTGCAAGGAGATAGATCTCTCAAAGTTGCCACCCAAGTGGATAGGGTTGCTAAGAAAGCATATAGTGTTTTGGCTTTCATCAACAGGGGGATAGAGTTTAAGAGCTGCGAGGTTTTGCTGCAGCTCTACAAATCCCTAGTGAGACCACACAAGGAATATTGTGTCCAGTTCTGGGCGCGTTAGTTTAGGAAAGATGTGGAGGCTTTGGAGAGGGTGCAAAGAAGGTTTACTAGGATGCTGCTTGAACTGGAGGGCTTGCCTTATGAAGAAAGGTTGAATAAGCTCATACCTTTCTCTCTGGAGAGAAGGAGGAAGAGAGGAGACCTGATTGAGGTGTACAAAAATAATGAGAGGAATAGGTAGAGTCAATAGCCAGAGACTTTTCCCCATGGCAGGATTGACTATTACGAGAAGTCATAGTTTGAAGATATTAGGAGGAAGGTATAAAGGAGACATCAGAGGTAAGTTCCTTACACAGAAAGTTGTGAATGCATGGAATGCGTTGCCAGCTGAGGTGGTGGAAGCGAAGTCATTGGGGACATTTAAGCTACTGCTGGACATGCACATGGATAGCAGTGAGTTGAGGGGTGTGTAGGTCAAGTTATTATATTTTACATTAGGATTAAGTCTTGGCACAACATCGTGGGCCTAAGGGCCTGTTCTGTGCTGTACATTTCTATGTTCTGTGTTCTATCACTGAGGCCAGAGTACAATGAAGGTACAGAGAAAGTGAGGCACCAGCAGGTCAAGGACCAGCAGCAACCTTTAATAGCTGCTGAATAGCTTCCCCATGAACACCTAGCAGAGGGTCCCATCAAGATGCAAGGGACAGGAGTTACAGATGGTCTAAATGAGTGACACTTACTACAGACTGAGAACAGAACCGTGCAGTTTGTAGGAGTGGGATTTTGTGACCTGAAGGGAGGGTGACTATCTGATCTTGGTGGCCATCAAAGTGACAGCTGCACTACATTTTTATGCGACTGGCTACTTCCAGGGATCCACTGAGGACCTGTATGGGAATCCCACACTTCTTTGCCAACAAATGTACCACAACTGTTGCTGATGTAGTTTCGAACAGATCACAGCACTTTACCATGTTTCCCCATGAGGAGGTCAGTCCTGCTCTCCAGTCAGTAGGCTTTGTCAACATAGCTGTTTTTTCCCAGATGCAGGGCACTGTGGACTGTCCACACATTGCATTGAGACCACACAGTTCTGAACAGAATTGATTTCATTAGTAAAAAAGGTGTTCCATTTACTCACTGTATAAGTCACCTTTGATCATTATTATCACATTTTAGAAATTTGCACCAGCTACCCAGGAAGCAGTCACAATGCCCATACCTTTCATAATCATAGAATTCATACAGTGTAGATAGAGGCCATTTGACCCATCAACCTTCCAAACAACATCCTGATCAGAATCACGTGCACTACTTAACGTGGCGAATTGACCTCATCTACACATCTTTGGAAGGAAAACAGAGCAAAGTCACTGGAAGAACATGCAAACTCCAAACAGACAACAGCCTGAAGTTAGAATTGAAGCCAGGTCCCTGGCATTGTGAGGTAGTAGTACTAACCACTCTGCCACCATGTAAGCTTCAGGTTTCTACTTTATTTCAAGAGCTGGATAACCTACTAGGACGGCTGTTGGAAACAAGGTTTACTCTCTGCAGAGCACAGCAGGCCAGGCAGCATCTCAGGAATAGAGAATTCGACGTTTCGAGCATAAGCCCTTCATCAGGAATAAGAGAGAGTAGCCAAGCAGGCTAAGATAAAAGGTAGGGAGGAGGGACTAGGGGGAGGGGCGATGGAGGTGGGATAGGTGGAAGGAGGTCAAGGTGAGGGTGAAGAGTTTCTGTGCAGAGGAGATGACCTGGGGGGTGCAGTGAGAGAGGGACTCACTGAAATCCTTGTAGAGGGAGGAAGAGAGCTTCTTCAAGGAAGGCATCCTTGTAAGAGGATTCGCAGTAGGTTAAAATCTTTGAGTAAAAAATGAGGTCTGCAGATGCTGGAGATCACAGCTGCAAATGTGTTGCTGGTCAAAGCACAGCAGGCCAGGCAGCATCTCAAGAATAGAGAATTCGACGTTTCGAGCATAAGCCCTTCATCAGGAATAAGAGAGAGTAGCCAAGCAGGCTAAGATAAAAGGTAGGGAGGAGGGACTAGGGGGAGGGGCGATGGAGGTGGGATAGGTGGAAGGAGGTCAAGGTGAGGGTGATGACCAATCACTGTATTATGCAATCCCCTGAGTAAGGCCAGGTGTAGATAGCATGTAGCCCATTCTTCCATCATAACTACCGTGAAACATGTGTTAGACGTCCTGAAGTTGAGATTCTGATGTCTCGATTTGTCTGGGGATTCCTTACATGACACTCTCAACAGAGTGTGCCATTTAATTGTTGCATTCTATTCTATCCACACATGGAGCAGAAAACAAGGGGATGTGATTGACACTGAATATCTCGGAGAGTGATTGCAGTCTACTGAGGAGTAAAATGAGGACATCAAACAGGGGAAACATCACCTTCAGCATGCTAACACAGTGTAACATCAAGCTCAACAACCAAGCACAACTTCATTGATACCCTCTCGGATAAATGTGAGTTGAGTGAAGTCATCATTCATGAAGTGTTAGTCAGTAGGCAATTAGCCACGTTTTAGCCCAGAAGCCAATGTAGATACTCTATTTGCTTTGTCTCTGCTTTCTCTGTTGATAATACAAGTTAATTATTAACAGCAGTCTGAAAATTTAACAACATGTGATGTCCCTACATTCAACAATGGCAAGATGTTTTATGCTACACTGGGCATTAGGGGAGGAATAATACTCTTTCAGACAGTATTCTAACATGGTATGGTACTAAGGATGTGCAGACTGAATAATTTGATTCCTGTAGCTGCAGTGCAATGAATTATGATGTAAAGTAATGATGTAAAATGGCAATACATTTACAGATGTGATCTATTTCCAACAAAGTGTCTCCCATGCCACCTAAGTGTCCTCAGAGGCTTTTATTTTTCACTTCCCTCCCACCACACATACTATGAATGGCTATTTGCAGCTGGCAGAGATTGACCTGATACACAATTGGACCTTAAATATGACACCAACTGCACAGTGCTGAGTTGTATATTGAAATCTTATAATAAAACTAGAAGGCTCAAAGTAAACATGCATTTACAATGTTAGCCCTGGTAGACCAGCTCTCACAGTATTCTTCAGAAAGCATTGAGCTCAAGGACTGTTTTGGGGAAAGCTGCCACATCTTTGCCATGCTGTTTGGGGACCAGGAGGAGCTGTAGTGCTTATTCCCAGCCTCGAGGTTGCTAGCATCCCTTTCACTAGAACACTTCCAGACCTAACTATTGGTATGTTCTTCCCCCCAACCCCCACCCCCACCCCCAAAACTGCATCTTTAGATCCTCTCTAGATCAGGTTTAGACCCAACAAAATTGCAAATTTCACATACACGGTCTGAGGGAACTGAACTGCAGAATTCCCACCTGCTCCTATGCCATGACCTCCTCCGAAGGAGATTAACTCCACGGCATATGAGAAACATAGGTTTGGATTTTCATTGTCAAGGTGAGAAACATGAGGCAAGGCATTTCTTGATCCAAGTCTATGCCCTGCAATGCCTGCTCAACCTATATTGATGGTGGGTGGTGGGGTTAGGGTAGATCTCGGGTCCATCGACCCAGACTCAACCTTTGCCCCTTCCATTTCAAAATTCTCCTCCGTACCACTTCATACCTACGATGCATCATCATAACTCCCATAACACTGCACTCATTCACTCGCTATTCACTGTGGACATATCCCTTGTAGTAACAATAGGAAGTCTTTGATATGCTGATTAATCCATCAAAATAAACTAATAATCATTCAAAAGCCTCTTTAAATAGCCATTAACCCCTTAAAGGCACATACACTATAAATTAATTACACTACATTTCAAAATTCACTTTAAATTCCACACTGAAAAAAGTTAATTATCTTAAGTACTTAAAACACAGCTTGTCATATAAAACTCTTTAAGAAAGAAACTTCCTGCTAACTGCTTATAAATCTGTCATTCGAGGCAATTCCCACTGTCTTCTTGACAGCTATGCCAGTATTTCCTGCTGAACTGCAACTAATTGAGGTTTTGGAGCCCAGCCAAGCATTCACAACATGTTTCAATCACACAGATGGATTCAAAATATCCTCCCAATTTGAACACACTAAAATCTTGGATGTAGTGGATCAGGATCAAATGTTCCACCGCTTGAATGGCCTGAAGGTTGGCTGGGCTGCCAGTCAAAGCAGCCAGCCATATGTATCACTGCTTCAAAGGCTCAACAGGTGTTTGAACTGTCAATCAAAGTGAAGTTTAAAGCAAAATCCAAATAGCATGCTAAAATCTCTATCTCAATACTTTTGATTGTAGAAGAGCAAGTTTTCCACTTCTGAAATATTTCTACTGCATCTGAAAACCTTTCCACTTTCACAATACTGGTCACTAGTTAATAGTCAGTATTTTCTGAATAACACCTTGTCATCAACCACTGCATTAAAAATATTCCTCCATGTCAGAGTTGCTCCAAATACAATTTATTTCCAGTTTTCTTATATTCTTCAATACTTGTAAATACATAAATGAGTTCCATTTTAATTACCTCTTATAAAGATTTTGCAGCTTCCAGGGCTTATAAATGCACTGAGTATGTATGCATATGTTTGTAGACATGTTCCTATTTGTATACATGCAATTAATGCTCACATACTTATAACTTTGATGATCAGAAAGACCACAGTGCTTGTTTATTCCTGTTTACATAATGCAGTTATTGATTAAATTAACCAGATTTTAACTGCATATTGTTTTAGATACAGAAATATACTTTTACTTATTTTTTATTACCATTTTTAAAAACGTGCCAATTTACCAGAGTGCCCATGCAGAAATTAAGGGAAGTCATTATCACACAGTCATCTTCAAAAACAGTGAGAATTAGGTACATCTGGGCTGAAGGTAGCAGCTGGGAAGAAAATCAGTGAAAGAAAGAAATTATTTGTCTGTTTGTGTGAGATGAATGCAGTGGACAAACTCCCAAATGGATAATATGACACTGCCACAACAAACTCTGTGCAAGAATAACGATTAAAGGGTAGAAATTAAATAAGTAAATGGTTTAATACCTCTTTTAAACTGGTGGATAGAATAATTCTGTGTTGCTATAAAATCACACCAGTAATTTTTATCCTTAAATAGAAGCAAAGGTGACTTTACTGCAGTTACACCTAAACCTGATGTTTAGTTGAAGAGGAATTGCAACACTAAGCTTTAACAGGGAAAGCAATAAAGTAATTAGATAACGGCAGGTCAGTTTAATGGAGCATTTCTCCATTTAAACTTGTTTCATTGAACATTTACCATCTGTCTTCAATGCCATATATCTGAAGTGAGCATGATAATGTCATATTGTATGCATGGCAGCATTGACTAACGCTCAGGTATGGTATGGAATATTCTTATACTTTACTGTGTGAGGTTTTTGTTTTGTACATGAAAATAAAACCTGTTTGTTAATCAATTGTATTCTAAATTCAATTTCCAGAGCATTCTATAATTTATATTTATGGTGTTAAGTGCTATTATTGGATTTGTTGAAAATGGCTTAGAGCAAACTGGAGATGAGAGGACACATGAAATTTGTATTCCTCGGTCAATCTAGCAATATAGCTAAGAAGTGAATAAATTATTTCTTACTGTGTGGTGTTCAATTCAAGCTAAATATGATGCCATAAGATTGCAATAAGCAATAGAAGATAGGAGAATAGAGAAAACAACAGACAGACAAGATAATCAACCAAGCAAGCTATGACTCAGAAAATTACTCTGGACGAAAGATGCTATTAAGATATCAACCAAACAGTAAGAGCCTGCCCTAAGAAGTTAAATCTTACCATACAGTGAGAAATGCTTCACATTATTCTACAGAGGAGACATTACTGACAGTGTATTACAATGACAAGGAAAAGAAATAGCTTACACACATCCATATATTTTCTCAAGTAAATTGAGGATTAGATGAAATAAAGTAAAATTCAGAAACAGCTTATAAATAGTTCATAAAAGACATAATTGAAATGGAAAGAATTTCTGTTCAGTCTAGATGGTCATTTTAAATGTCTAGGAATTCTAGCTCTGAATTTTGAAATGCAATGTCGAAAATCTTCAATAGCACCAATTATTTTGGGAATTAGCAGTTCCAAAGTTCAATTTGGAAACTCAAAATCACAGAAGTCATAAAGGATCCTCCACTTCTTCTAACTTACTTTGTAGTTTGGCTGTTGTGTTGCAATAATCATTGATAATTCAAACTTGTAAGAAAAGTAAAATAAGTTTAGAAGATTTCAAACATCAGGGTTTTTAGTATTTCTGCCTTAAATATGCCTAGATCATTGGGGCCAGCAATTTGAAAGAAATCATTAAATACAGCAGTCTGCAAAATGTGACATGGTAAAATATTGCAAGGCCAAAAAAGCACCACCTATACCTTCCCTGGTTGATATAAGATCATCTGGCCAGGCAATTCAACTTTTGTGTCAGTCATAAGAAACATAAAAAACAAGATTACGAGTAAGTCATATAGATCTTTAAGCCTGAACAACCATTCAATAAGATCATGGCGAAACTCCCAGAATGCTATCGAGACATGTATTTATCAGATCCTTAGAAGATTTAAGGAAAATAATTGAGTTAGTATGCTTGAGGGGCAGATCTGGAAGTTGTTCTCGGTAGCTTGCCTTTTCTGAAACATTCAAGAGAATTATTTGTTATGTCCAGAGGATACCGGTTCGATTCCAGCCTCGGACAGTGTCTGTGTGAAGTTTGCACATTCTCCCCATGTCTGCGTGGGTTTCCTCCAGGTGCTCCAGATTCCTCCTACAGTCCAAAGATGCGCAGGTTAGGTGAATTAGCCATGCTACATTGTCCATTGTGTTCAGGGATGCATAGGTTAGGTGCATTAGTCAGGGGAAATGTAGAGTAATAGAGTAGGGGAATGAGTCTAGGTAGGTTACTCTTCAGAAGGTTAGTGTGGACATGTTGGGCGAAATGGCCTGTTTCCACACTGTAGGGATTCTGTGAAAATAACCAAGGCTAATCACATGGTGATTATCCCTTAAAGCTTATGAATTCCTTACATTGCAAAGCCATTCCAACTAAAACTGTCATAAGGAGGCTGGGGATGTGCCATCTGCTTCCAGTGAGCTCAAGACAAAAGAAAATATCAAGACCCATGTTGCCAAATGAGTGCTAATATTTTTATACATACTTCATCACCTCACCAAGGAAATTCTAAAGTGGGACAAGGCAAAGTTACACTGCCAGTAGGACTGGGAGGAGCATGCAGCTAGTCAGCACAGTTGGGAAGTCGACTGAGTGAGAGAAAGTATTTCTGAAACAACACTTTAGAGAGAGAGCCAGGACAGCAGATTCATAAAGAAAAGACCCAGTTTACATGAGTAGCCTAGTGACTGCGGGAAATAAAAACAGAAAACTCCTACAACTCATTACATCCTGAAAGAGCCAAAGTGTGACATTACAGAAAAGCAGGTAGGTGTTTTTCCATGTGTCTCAATTGACCAATTGGTTTAATCAGGAGGAGGATGGGTGGGAGACACTACCCGAGTAGTGTTTCGGATAATGCAACCACACAAATACATGACTTCCCAGAAGTCCTTCGCTCCTCCCTCGCGCCTCTCGGCAAATGGAGGTCCCGATGCATTTGTCACGGGGTCTTCAACTTTCCAAATATTGACTGGAAACACTATAGTACGAGTACTATAGATGGGTCGGTTTTTGTCCAGTGTGTGCAGGAGGGCTTCCTGACATAGTATGTAGACAGGCCAACAAGGAGCAAAGCCACATTATATTTGGTACTGTGTAATGAACCCAGCCAGGTGTTAGACTTGGAAATAGGTGAGCACTTTGGTGATAGCGATCACAATTCTGTTATGTTTACTTTAGTGAGAGAAAGGGATAGATGTATACCACTGGGGAAGAGTTACAGCTGGGGAAAAGGTAATTACAATGTGATTAGGCAAGATTTAGGAAGCATAGGATGGGGAATTAAACTGCAGGAGATGGGTACATTAGAACTGTGGAGCTTATTCAAGGAAAAGCTCCTGTGTGTCTGAGATAAGTATGTACCTGTCAGGCAGGGAGGAAGCTGTAGAGCGCAGGAGCTGTGGTTTACAAAGGAAGTGGAGTCTCTGGTCAAGAGGAAAAAGAAGGCTTATGTTAGGATGAGATGTGAAGGCTCAGTTAAAGCACTTTACGGTTACAAGGTTGACAGGAAATACGTAAAGAGAGAGCTCAGAAGAACCAGGAGGAGAAATGAGAAGTTGTTGGCGGTTGGGATCAGGGTAAACCCTAAGGCTTTCTATAGGTATTTAAGGAATAACAGAATGACGAGAGTAAGATTAGGGCCAATCAAGGATAGTAGTGGGAAGTTGTGTGTGGAGTCAGAGGAGATAGGGGAAGCGCTAAATGAATATTATTCGACAGTATTCACTCTAGAAAACAACAATGTTGTCGAGGAGAATACTGTGATACAGACTACTAGACTAGGTGGGATTGAGGTTCACAAGGAAGAGGTATTAGAAATCCTGCAGAGTGTGAAAATAGATAAGTCCCCTAGGCCGGACGGGATTTCAAGTCATAGAGATGTACAGCATGGAAACAGACCCTTCAGTCAACCTGTCCACACCGACCAGATATCCCAACACAATCTAGTCCCACTTTCCAGCACCCGGCCCATATCCCTCCAAACCCTTCCTATTCATATGTCCATCCAAGTTCCTCTTAAATGTTGCAATTGTACCAGCCTCCACCACATCCTTTGGCAGCTCATTCCATACCCATACCACCCTCTGCATGAAAACGTTGCCCCTTAGGTCTCTTTTATATCTTTCCCCCCGCACCCTAAACCTATGCCCTCTAGTTATGGACTCCCTGATCCCAGGGAAAATACTTTGTCTATTTATCCTATTCATGCCCCTCATAATATTGTAAACTTCTGTAAGGTCACCCCTCAGCCTCCAACGCTCCAGGGAAAACAGCTCCAGCCTGTTCTGCCTTTCCATGTAGCTCAAATCCTGCAAACCTGGCAACATCCTTGGAAATCTTTTCTGAACCCTTTCAAGTTTCACAACATCTTTCCGATAGGAAGGAGACCAGAATTGCACGCAATATTCCAACAGTGGTCTAACCAATGTCCTGTACAGCCGCAACATGACCTCCCAACTCCTGTACTCAATACTCGGACCAATAAAGGAGAGCATACCAAACATCTTCTTCACTATCCTATCTACCTGCGACTCCACTTTCAAAGAGCTATGAACCTGCACTCCAAGGTCTGTTTGTTCAGTAACACTCCCTAGGACTTTACCATTAAGTGTATAAGTCCTGTTAAGATTTGCTTTCCCAAAATGCAGCACCTCACATTTATCTGAATTAAACTCCATCTGCCACTTCTCAGCCCATTGGCCCATCTGATCCAAATCCTGTTGTAATCTGAGGCAACCCTCTTCACTACCCACTACACCTCCAATTTCGGTGTCATCTGCAAACTTACTAACTGTACCTCTTATGCTCACATCCAAATCATTTATGTAAATGACAAAAAGTAGAGGACCCAGCACCGATCCTTGTGGCACTCTACTGGTCACAGGCCTCCAGTCTGAAAAACAACCCTCCACCACCTCCTGCTGTATTCTACCTTTGAGCCAGTTCTGTATCCAAATGACTAGTTCTCCCTTTATTCCATGA
Source organism: Hemiscyllium ocellatum (assembly GCF_020745735.1). NCBI lineage: Eukaryota > Metazoa > Chordata > Chondrichthyes > Orectolobiformes > Hemiscylliidae > Hemiscyllium > Hemiscyllium ocellatum. The sequence continues at coordinate 56,888,385 of NC_083407.1, read as the reverse complement.
GATCTAACCTTGCTAAACAGTTTCCCATGGGGAACCTTGTCAAACGCCTTCCTGAAGTCCATATAGATCGCGTCTACTGCTCTGCCCTCATCAATCTTCTTTGTTACTTCTTCAAAAAACTTAATCAAGTTTGTGAGACATGATTTCCCACACACAAAGCCATGTTGACTGTCCTGAATCAGTCCTTGCCTTTCCGAATACATGTACATCCTGTCCCTCAGGATTCCCTCCAACAACTTACCTACCAGTGAGGTCAGGCTCACCAGTCTATAGTTCCCTGGCTTATCTTTACCGCCCTTCTTAAACAGTGGCACCACGTTTGCCAACCTCCAGTCTTCTGGCACCTCACCGGTGACTATCGATTTATCCTAGGATCCTCTGGGAAGCCAGGGATGAGATTGCTGAGTCTGTGGCATTGATCTTTAAATCGTCATTGTCTACAGGAATAGTGCCAGAAGACTGGAGGACAGCAAATGTGGTTCCCCTGTTCAAGAAGGGGAGTAGAGACAATCCTGGTAATTATAAACCAGTGAACCTCACTTTACTTGTTGGTAAAGTGTTGGAAAAAGTTATACGAGATAGGGTTTATAATCATCTAGAAAAGAATAATTTGATTCGGGATAGTCAACATGGTTTGGTGAAGGGTAGGTCATGCCTCACGAACCTTTTTGAGTTCTTTGAGAAGATGACCAAATAGGTAGATGAGAGTAAGCCAGTTGATGTGGTGTATATGGATTTCAGCAAGGCATTCGATAAGTTTCCCCACAGTAGGCTATTGTACAAAATGCAGAGGAATGGGATTGTGGGGGATATAGCAGTTTGGATCAGTAATTTGCTTGCTGAAAGAAGACAGAGGGTGGTGGTTGATGGGAAATGTTCATCCTGAAGTCCAGTTACCAGTGGTGTACCGCAAGGGTCGGTGTTGGGTCCACAGCTGTTTGTCATTTTTATAAACAACCTGGATGAGGGTGTAGAAGGGTGGGTTAGTAAATTTGCAGATGACACTAAGGTTGGTGGAGTTGTGGATAGTGACGAAGGATGTTGTAGGTTACAGAGAGACATAGATAAGCTACAAAGCTGAGCTGAGAGGTGGCAAATGGAGTTTAATGTGGAAAAGTGTGAGGTGATTGACTTTGGTCGGAGTAACCGGAATGCAAAGTACTGGGCTAATGGTAAGATTCTTGGAAGTATAAATGAGCAGAGAGATCTCAGTGTCCATGTACACAGATCCTTAAAAGTTACCACCCAGGTTGACAGGATTGTTAAGAAGGCATATAGTGTTATAGCTTTTATTAATAGAGGAATTGAGTTCCGGGACCATGAGGTTATGCGCAGCTGTACAAAACTCTGATGCGGCCGCACTTGGAGTATTGTGTAGTTCTGGTCACCACATTATAAGAAGGATGTGGAAGCTTTGGAAAGGGTGCAGAGGAGATTTACTAGAATGTTGCCTGGTATGGAGGAAAGGTCTTATGAGGAAAGGCTGAGGGACTTGAGGCTGTTTTCGTTAGAGAGAAGAAGGTTGAGAGGTGACTTAATAGAGACATATAAGATAATCAGAGGGTTAGATTGGGAGGACAGGGGGAGCCTTTTTCCAAGTATGGTGATGGCAAGCATAGCTTTAAATTGAGGGGTGATAGATACAGGACAGACATTAGAGGTAGTTTCTTTACTCAGAGAGCAGTAAGGGTATGGAATGCTTTGCCTGCAACGGTAGTAGATTTGCCAACTTTAAGTACATTTAAGTCGTCATTGGACAAGCATATGGACGTACATGGAATAGGGTAGGTTAGATGGGCTTCAGATTGGTATAACAGATCGGTGCAACATTGAGGGCCAAAGGACCTGTACTGCGCTATACTGTTCTATGTTCTATATTACAATAGCTGAAGAGTATAGTTGAGAAATTAAACGTTAAAATATTTAGCATGCACGTGTTATAGACAGAACCAGACCACTCAAAACATTCTTAAGCAGGAAGCCCAGACCATAACTTTGCAATTTGTTTTGGTAAGTGAACAGTGAAAATTATCCAGATTAATTAGCAAGGTTGATCACCAAGTTTAAAACAGACAAACACTTATTCATAAAATTACACAATGAACCATAAAGAACAGAATAAAGAACCCTAAAAGAACTCAGTCTATCCAAACTAGTCTTAAATTTGCTGTCTTGAATATACACAACAATCCCAATAAGCACACTCCCTTTAAAAACCAGTATAAATGGAACACATGCTTACAAGTTGAAGTTGAAGGATAGAAAGAAAGAGAGAGTTTCCACACAGCTCACTGTTGAACTTCCAAGCAGTTCAGGACTGAATTGAACAGCTAGACAGCTGACCACTCCCCTTTCATTATGCAGGTCACTTCTAAAACATGACCACTTTGGCCTGAGGTCTCATCTGTTTACATATAAACAAAAGGTCTCTGAAAATCCTTTACATCTCTGTACCAAGCCTGACTGATTGGAGCCTGGCCTGGTTTATTACCCATCTAAAAAAAATCAAGGACAGCGTATTCTTGAGCCAAGGAACAGCTTTTAGAAAGAAAAGGGACTAGCTTTGTGACACCTTCCCCACCTTAATAAAAATGAACCATCAATACCAAAAGATGGCTTCATTTTTAACCCTTCAAAAACCTGGTTAGTAGTCTAAACTCACATATACACTATATTAGCTATAAACATGCAAACATCTACAACCACATGCAAATTCAGGCCGTGGTACACTCACCAGTGAATGCCTCTGTATCTCATTCAAGTCTCGATAATGCATTGGCAATCACATTTTCACGACCTGTCGCATACACAATTGTCAAATTGAATGTTTGCAACAACAAGCTCCATCTGAACAGTCTGGCATTTTTGTCCTTAAATTTTTCCACAAATGTCAATGAGTTGTGATCAGTGTATTTGATTGTCTCAGATGTATTGCTGGTAAAATAAACACTGAAATGTTGTGTTGCCAACATCAAGCTTAAAGTCTCTTTTTCCACTGTTGAATATTTCTGTTGATGAACTTTCAATTTTCTGGAAAAATATCCAATGGGTCTTTCTATCCCCTTGTCATTCTCCTGCAGGAACATCGCACTGACACCCACATCACTGGCATCGATAGCCACCATGAAAGACTTTGTGTCATCTGGTGTGGCTAATACTGGGGCAACGGCTAACTCAGTTTTTAGGCTGTCAAATGCCTTTTGACAGTCCGCTGTGCACTGAAACATCTTGCCCTTTTTTAACAATTCAGTGAGTGGAGCAGACACGCTGCTAAATTTCAGCACAAATTTTCAGTGAAATCCATTCAATCCCAGAAACCATAATACTGCTTTTCTTCATCAACGATGTGGGAAATTTCCCAATTACTTGCGTTTTTGCATCTCAAGGGGTCATTTGTCCATGTCCAATAACATAGCCCAGGAAAGTGACTTGGGCTTCAGCAAGTACCACCAAGCCTTCCTTCTGAAGTCAATCGAACAAGTCTGATAAATGTTGTAAATGTTCCTTCCATGAGTGAACTAAAAATCTCCAGGTCATCAATATACACCACACAGTTGGGTAACCTGGCAATGACCTTATTAGTCAGTCTCTGAAATGTGGCTGGAGTGCTTTCCATACCAAATGGCATGTTTTAGAACTGATAAGTCCATTTGTTATGAAAGCCAAAATTGCCTTTGCTCTTTCTGACAGAGGTATTTGCCAGTAGCATCTGAGCAAGTCCAACTTAGAAATGGAAGTTGCTTGTCTCATTTTTTCAACACAGTCCTCCAGTGGAATTCAATATGCATCAGTCTTTGTAACGGTGTTGACTTTGTGATAGTTGGGTGCCATCTGGCTTTGGCACCATGATTATGGGTGAGCTCCAGTCTTTGTAACTCATTTTGATTATGCCATCTTGGAGCATGCATTCTATCTCCTTCTGAACCTGTGCCAACTTTAGTGGGTTATGCCTATAAGGATGTTGTTTAATTGGAACAGCATCTCCGAACTCCACATCATGCACAATTAGGTTTGTACTTCCCAGTTTATTACCACATATCTCCTCATGTGATAGTAATAACTCTTTCAGGTCATTTTGATTTTCTTGTGGAAGGTAACTCAATAATTTATTGTAATTTTTGACAACTTTCTCATTGTCCAATTTGATTTGAGGAATGCCCAATTCAGAATCATCTGAACTTGGTTCTTCCTTCTGTGCTGTAATCATTAGCACCTTCTCCTCTTGCTTTCTTTCCCTATCAAAATACCTTTTGAGCACATTCACATGACACACTCTGTGAAATTTCTTCCTGTGTGGAGTCCTTATCAAGTAGTTCACCTCACTCAATTTCCTCTCGATTTGATAAGGTCTACTAAACCTGACTTTTAAAGGCTCACCTGTCACTAGAAGTAACACCAATACCTTACTCCAATTGCAAAATTGTGAATTGGTGATTTCTTATCCGCTTCCTGTTTCTTTGTATGCCGTGATACTGTGAAATGCTGTCTAGCCAACTCTCCAGCTCTATTTAATTGTTCTCTAAAATTTGACACATAGTCCAAATGGGTTGTCTCTGAATTCTGACTTATTAATTTCTCCTTAATCAATTTTAATGGTCCTCTTACTTCATGCACAAAAATATTAATTCAAATGGACTGAATTTGATCAATTCATTAGGTGCATCTCTGATTGCAAGTACAAATGGAACTCTTTTATCCCAGTCATCTGGATAGCCTGACTATAAGCCCACAACATGGTCCTTAGTGTTTGATGCCAACTCTCTAGTGCTCCCTGTGATTCCGATGGTACACAGTGGATTTGAATTGCTTTATTCCCAAGTTATCCATAACTTCCTTGAATAGATTGGACGTGAAGTTTGATCCTTGATCTGACTGGTTCTTTTTTGGCAGCTCCTATCTTGCAAAAAAGTAATTAGTCGACAACCCTTTTTACTGTGATATTGCATAATGGGATTGTCAACACATCCATTATTGTTAATAAATACTTATTCCCACTTTTTGTTTGAGGTAGGGGACCTACGCAATCAATCAAGACTCTTGTGAAAGGTTCCTCAAATGCTGGAATTGGTATTAGAAGAGCAGGTTGATTGCTGCCTGTGGTTTTCCAATTAGCTGACACATAAGACACGCCTGGCAAAATTCAACCAGATCTTAGTGTAATCCAGGCCAGTAAAAATGTCGCTGTATTTTAGCCTGTGTTTTCCTCTCTCCTAAATGACCTCCAAGTGATAGCTCATGCGCCACTCGCAGCACGTCCTTTCTATACTCTACTGGCAAAGCAATTTGATGAATCTCTGCCAATTCTCATCTGCTTAAACATGTGATGGTCTCCATTTCCTCATTAAGACATCGTTTGTTAAGTAACAACACACAGGAATGCATTCACTTTCCTTCTCTGTATATACCTTTTGATATAACTGTTCTAACTCCTTATCTTTCTGCTGTAATTCAATCAGCTTAGCAGAGCTAAGGATACTTGCATGTTTATCTATCTACTCCTTCTCTGTGCCTCTTATCTGATTGAAGAAAGTTTCTGATAAAGCTATGTCAGCTTCCTTAGTTGTGTCTTTTGATCCCCACTGCATCAACTTGTCTCTCTGTGATCTTGTGATCAGTTGCAAGGACAAATTGTAATCCCACCAACACTGTGATTTTATGTGGCCCACTTTATTACAATGAAAACACCAGAGCTTTTTAACTTCTTTGTCCTGCTCAAAGGTTTATTTTTTATCCTGTGATAAGTTATCCTTATGATCTTCACTGAGATCTACTTTTCCCTTTCCACGTGAGGATTTGTCTTTGTCCCAATTTCTATCCTTCATGGACTGAAATTTTATCAAGTTTTATGGAGCAGCTCATAATCATCAGCTACTTCAGCTGCTAACCTTGCTGTTTTAACTCTCTACTCTTCCACATGAGCTCACATTACTTCATCACTAAGATTACCATCAGCCTTTATCTCCAGCCTTTTAAGCTGACTTTTCTTTTTAAGAGTCAGTTTTTTGAAGTTCAAAAGCTCTCTCTTTTTCTTTCTCTGCTCTCTTTCCCTCTCTTCTGCTGTTTTTTCTTTATCTCTCCGTTCTGTTGCTCACTTTTCCCCTCTCTCCTGCTTTTAATCGTAAGTCAAACTGTTTCATTTTTGCTGCCTTTTCCTTATCTCTTGCCTCTAACTCAAGCTGATTCATTTGCAATTGAGTACTTGCCATCTCCAGAGATTCTGATGGTTTCTCCAGCAAGTTTAAATGCTGAGCTACTGCTGTAATTATCTCTCCTTTCCTCACAGAAGCAAGCAGTTCCAATTCCAGTTTTGCTGCTAATTCCTGCAGCTTGGCTTTATCCATCTTTTGCAAGCCTTCCAAAGTCATCGCATCCACATCCAGGAAACCTTGGGCGGCTGAAAAACCATGACGATCCCAAGCTTTGTCTACCCAAGCAAACCAACACCCAAAATAAAGACACTAGCACCTACTACTCACTGTTTAAAATCCCACAAACAGCTCCTAATCTGTTATGAACTAGACCAGACTACTCAAGATGTTCTTAAGCAGGCAGCCTAGACCATAACTTCGCAATTTGTGTACAGTGAAAATTATCCAGATTAAGTCAGTGAGATTGATCACCAGGTTTAAAACAGACTAAACTTTATTCACAAAGTTACAAAATGAAGTACAAAAACAGAATAAAGAACCCTTCAGTCTATCCAAAGTAGACTTAAGTTTGCTGCTCCGAATATACACAACAATCCCAATAAACAAACTCTCTTTAAAAACCAGTATAAATGGAACACATGCTTACAGGTTGAGGTTGAAGGACAGAAGAAGAGAGAGCATTTCCACACAGCTCACTGTTGAACTTCCAAGCAGTTCAGGACTGGACTAAATTGCTCAGCTAGAGAGCTGACCACTCTCCTTTCATTGTACAGGTCACTTCTAAAAAATGACAACTTTGGCCTGAAGCCTCATCTGTTTACATATAAACAAAAGGCATCTCAAAATCCTTTTCATCTCTACACCAAACCAGATTGATCAGAGCCTGGCCTGGTTTATTACCCATCTGAAAAAAAAAATCAAGAACAGCGTATCCTTGAACCAAGGAACAGCTTTTAGAAAAAAAGGGACTAGTTTTGTGACATAACTTAATTAATTAATAGAATAGAGGTCAGTAGGCACACAATGCATTGCAGCTGTAGTATGTGGGAATTGGTGGATGCACATACAATCATCAACGAGCAGATCTGCAACAAATATTGGCTGCTCAAGGAACTTGAGCCCAGGGCTCATGAGCTGGATTCTGAGCAGCAGATACTCTGACATATCAGGTAGTGCTCTTCAACACTATCCTTCAGAAGGCAGTCACGCTCCTTAGATTAACTATATCAAATTTGATCCACGGTCAAGGATACGGGTTTGTTGCTGTGACAGATACAAGTATTGGGAGTCAGCGCCCTTATCCAATCATTATGAAGTTCTTGCTCCCAGAGTGAATGAGGACACAGACTTCAGGTAGAATGAATGAGCTAACTACAGGGCCATGGTCCAGAGACCATTCAAGTGTGGGGATAAAAGAGAATGATCATAATAATAGGGGGTATCATAATTAGGAGAATCAATTCTCCTCTGTGCAGCAAAGATAGAGAGTCCAGAAGGCTATGTTATCTACCTGGTGCCAAGATTCAGAATCTCTCTTCCGGATTAGAAAGCAACTTGGAATGGGAAGGGAAGGATCCAGTTGTTATGGTCTACACAGGTGACAATGACATAAGGCAATGACATAAAAAGCTTCTGCTGGGGGATAATGAACAGCTCAGGGCTAAAGTGGAAAGTGGAATGATTAAGGTAATAATCTCCAGATTACTACCTGGGGTGACCACATAAAGAGGTTTATAAAATCATGAGGAGCATAGATAAAGTGAATAGAGTCACAGAGTCATAGAGTCATAGAGATGTACAGCATGGAAACAGGCCCTTCGGTCAAACCTGTCCATGCCAACCAGATATCCCAACCCAATCTAGTCCCACCTGCCAGCACCCATCCCATATCCCTACAAACCCTTCCTATTCATATGCCCACCCATCCGGTACAGCCGCAAAGGTCCTCCCAACCCCTGTATCAATACTCTGATCAAAAAAGGAAAGCATACCAAACACCTTCTTCACTATCCTATCTATCTGCGATTTCACCCTCAAGGAGCTACGAACATGCACTCCCAGGTCTCTTTGTTCAGCAACATTCCCTAGGACCTTACTATTAAGTGTATAAGTCCTGCTAAGATTTGCTTTCCCAAAATGCAGCACCTCACATTTATCTGAATTAAACTCCATCTGCCACTTCTCAGCCCATTGGCCCATCTGGTCAAGACCCTGTTGTGATCTGAGGTAACCCTCTTCGCTGTCCACTACACCTCCAATTTGGTGTCATCTGCAAACTTACCAACTGTACCTCTTATGCTCGCATCCAAATCATTTATGTAAATGACAAAAAGTAGAGGGCCCAGCACTGATCCTTGTGGCACTGCATTGGTCACAGGCCTCCAGTCTGAAAAACAACCCTCCACCACCACCCTCTGTCTTCTACCTTTGAGCAGGTTCTGTATCCAAATGGCTAGTTCCCCCTGTATTCCATGAGATCTAACCTTGCCTATCAATCTCCCATGGGGAACCTTGTTGAACGCCTTATTGAAGTCCATATAGATCACATCTACCACTCTGCCCTCATCAATCCTCTTTATTGCTTCTTCAAAAAAACTCAATCAAGTTTGTGAGACATGACTTCCCATACACAAAGCTATGCTGACTATCCCGAATCAGTCCTTGCCTTTCCAAATGCATGTACATCCTGTCCTTCAGGATTCCCTCCACAACTTGCCCACCACAGATGTCAGGCTCACTGGTCTCTAGTCCCCTGACTTGTTCTTACCACCCTTCTTAAACAGTGGCACCACGTTTGCCAACCTCCACTCTTCCGGCACCTCACCTGTGACTATCGATGACACAAATATCTCAGCAAGAGGCCCAGCAATCACTTCTCTGGCTTCCCACAGAATTCTCGGGAACACCTGATCAGGTCCTGTGGATTTATCCACCTTTACCCGTTTCAAGACATCCAGCACTTCCGCCTCTGTAATCTGGACATTTTGCAAGATATCACCATCTATTTCCCTACAGTCTATATCTACCATATCCTTTTCCACAGTAAATACTGATGGAAAATACTCATTTAGTATCGACCCCATTTTCTGCGCCTCCACACAAAGGCCGCCTTGCTGATTTTTGAGGGGCCATATTCTCTCCCTAGTTACCCTTTTGTCCTCAATGTATTTGTTAGAACCCTTTGGATTCTCCTTAATTCTATTTGCCAAAGCTATCTCATGTCCCCTTTTTGCCCTCCTGATTTCCCTCTTAAGTATACTCCTACTGCCTTCATACTCTTTTAAGGATTCACTCAATCTATCCTGTCTATACCTTACATATGCTTCCTTCTTTTTCTTAATCAAGCCCTCAATTTCTTTAGTCATCCAGCATTCCCTATATCTACCAGCCTTTCCTTTCACCCTGATAGGAATATACATTTTCTGGATTCTCATTATCTCATTTCTGAAGGCTTCCCATTTTTCAGCTGTCCCTTTACCTGTGAACATCTGCCCCCAATCAGCTTTCAAAAGTTCTTGTCTAATACCATCAAAATTGACCTTTCTCCAATTTAGAACTTCAACTTTTAGATCTGGTCTATCCTTTTCCATCACTATTTTAAATCTAACAGAATTATGTTCGCTGGCCCCAAAGTGCTCCCCCATTGACACCTCAGTCGCCCACCCTGCCTTATTTCCCAAGAGTAGGTCAAGTTTTGCACCTTCTCTAGCAGATACATCCACATACTGAATCAGAAAATGGGATGGGTTCAATTGAAGAAGAAAGTGCGGACTGCAGATGCTGGAGATCAGGGCTGAAAATGTGTTGCTGGAAAACTAATCAAACTCTGACAGATAGGCATAGAAAATATAGTTGGAAGAGTACAGCAGAAATTAGAACAGGGGGGAGAAAAATTGATAAAAATTCAAAACTTGAGACTCTTTATCAGAATGTATACGGCATTTGCAACAAAGTAAATGAGTTGATGACGCAAACATAAATTAAATGAATATGACTTGATTGCTACAACAGAGTCATAGTTACAGAGTGACCAAGACTGAACAGAATATTCAAAAATATTCAGTGTTCCAAAAAACTAAGCAAAAAGGAAACGAGGTGGGTTGAAGGTGTTAATAAAGGAAAGTTTCTGTGCAATGGTGGGCGTGGGTCTAGATTGTCATGACATATTGCTGCAATGCAAATGTCTATGGCTTTCTTGAGTGAATAGGCTGGCAATGTCGAATGAACACATGGTTATTGCATTGTTATCAATAAGCAAGTTATAGAAACATGAAGATAGGAGCAGGAGGAGGCCATTTGGCCCTTTGAGCCTACTCCAACATATATTACAATCATGGCTGATTGTCCAACATAATAGCCTAATCCTGCTTTCTCCCCATACCCTGCATGGTTTTTACAATTTGAAGGAATCTTTCAATGTGTAAGTGGAAAAGTGGCTGAAAAATTATTGTAGTAAATCACCCTACGACTTGGCCAATGTGGGTTGTGCAGAACCAGTCATCGATAGATTGGGCATAAAAGGACATCACTTATTTGTGCCTTGGCAACCATACATATGCAGATGCAATGAACCCTATTGTATGTATCACCTGGTAGCTCCTTGCTCTTACACAAGTCAAGCAAATATTTGACTGGCTTGATTTCAAGTTAGACTGTCTGATCATGCTGAGTTATTAAGAATAGCATGCATTTTGTGGATATTGTCACTTTTTAAGGATGACTACTCCAGTGCCTTTGTCAGGTTCAGTGACACGTATGACTGGGTTTGCCTTGAGGTATCACAATGCTGCTAGACAGTTAGACATTCATGTTAAAATCAAATAAGCTGTCTGGAATCCCAAAATGCACATGTACTCAATCAGCTACGCATTCCTTCAATGTTTCACCATCTACTGGTGGTGGTCGCTGGTTTGTGGTGAAGTATCTTGGATTAAAGAAGTTCAAATCCAGCAAATACATTATCTCATTTGATATGGGATGCAGGCACATCGCAAATGAAACTTGCACAAGGACAACCTCCTCACTTTTAGATAGTATATGGCCAGACACATTTAGTGCTTCTTTAGTGGCATCATTAATTGCATTGCCAAACCGCTTCTTGCTGAAATAAGTTTACTGTGCAGACATGTTCATGAAATACTTTAACAAACTGTGTCTTTTTTCCAAAATACCCAAGTTTTGTGCTACCAAACATCTACTTCAACTCAAAAATCAAAATTGCTGGTAAAACTCAACAGTTTTGGTAGCATCTGTGGGAAGAAAGCACTCAAGGCCAGTGACTTCATCAGAACTCAACTGTTCTTGTTTTTATTTCAGACCGCCAGTATCCACACAGTTCTTAGTTTTATACCTATTTCTATACCTCTGATTTACCAAAACTTGCAACTTATAACATCTCATCTCCTGTCCTATCTTCCTTAATTTAATGAGAGCTTGTGTGTATAAATTGAATAGTATATAATCTCCCTATGTCTTAAATTCTTTATTAATGGGCCTTATCCTGGATTTTCCCTTCATGCTTTTTGCTGCGTGTTTATTTCAAAAGTTGAAATCCGAAAGCCAGCATTTTGAGACAACCCTCTATTTACCTCAGTAAAAGCTAAGAGTAAAAAGGGAAAGGAATAAATCAAGCAATGCCTTGCAGTCTCTGACATAAGAGGGAAAAGCAATCATAATGTAAACTCACCTAGATTCCCCTTTTGTCTGTGGCACATCAAACAAAGGATGACATTGTGTGCCCCTTGTAATCATGGATAAAGACACATCTGTGAGCTACAAGGACAGCTGCCGAGTAGCAGTGAAACAAGACACGTGCTTCTAGATTAGTTTCCATTGAGAGTACAACAAACCAGTGATTCCCAACCTTTTCAATACAATGAGACAAACAATTCCACAGCTCGCCCATATTTTTCATACCGCATGTGTGGTATCAGAAGTCTACGCATGCAGGGCTCTGCAAGCTGGTGCATGTGCAATCAGTAAGGATGCCTGGTTTCAGCAGATACCTCCTTCATTAATAGACATTGAGATTCCAAAGGACATCAGAAGCACAGACATGGCCTTGACTCTCAGGTAAAGCAGGGTTGCTTCCATTAGATTTTGCAGCACACTTTTAACTTTGTCACAGCAGACTGGTTGAAATCTACTGCTTTAAGCATCTAACTCATTACCCTGATGGATGTGAAGGAACTTTGCAATATGCTCTTGAATGTCATGACTTGAATTGCATTGAATTGAATTTAATTTAATTTATTGTCACGCGTACTGAGGCACAGTGAAAAGCTTTGTCTTGTGAGCAATACAGGTAGATCACATAGTTAAGGAGCATAGATAAGTAAATAGTAGGTAAACAGCGGCAAAAACAAAAACACAGGTACAGGCGAATGTTAAGAGCTTGTGAGTCCATTCAGTATTCAGTAAAAACTGTTATGAAACTGGCTGGTGCATGTGTTCAGGCCTCTGTACCTTCTCCCTGATGGTCGAGGTTGTTGAAAAATATTACCAGGGTGGGATGAATCTTTGAGAATGCTAGTGGCCTTTCCTTGGCTGCGGGCCTGGGAGATGGATTCTGGAGATTGGCTTTTGTGATTGTCCGGGCCGAGCTCCACATTCTCTGTAACTGTCTCCGATCTTGAATGGTACAGTTGCCATACCAGGTAGTGATATGTCCAGACAGAATGCTCTCGATGGCGCACTTATAAACGTTGGCAAGGGTATTCGCCATCATGCCAAGTTTCCCCAGCTGCCTGAGGAAGAAGAGACATTGTTGGGCCTTTGAAGAGTCCACATGAAGAGTCCAAGAAAGCTTGTCGTAGTTGAACACTCCCAGGAGCTTGACATCTCCACTCGTTCCACCTCTGCGCTGTTAATGTGTAGAGAGGCATGGGTAACATCCCGCCGAAAGTCAATAATGAGTTCTTGGTTGAGAGCTAAGTTGTTCTCAGCTTACCATTTACCCAGATTTTCCACCTCCCGTCTGTAGTCTATTTCGTCGTTATCTGAGATTTGACTGACAATGGTGGTGTCATCAGCGAACTTATAAATAGCATTAGTCTGGTATTTGGCGACGCAGTCATGGGTATACAGTGAGTACAGTAGGGGGCTGAGTACACAGCCCTGGGGGGGCTCCAGTGTTGAGTGTTAGTGATGATGAAATATTGTCCCCAATCTTCACTGATTGTGATCTATGGGTCATGAAACTGAGGATCCAGTTGCAGAGAGTGGGACTTAATCTGAGATCACTAAGTTTAGTAATCAGTCTCGAGGGAATAAAAGTGTTGAAGGCTGAACTGTAGACAATGAGTAGGAGTCTTACGTAGCTGTCCTTGGTGTCAAGATGTTCTAGGAAGGAGTGAAGAGCAAGTGATATGGTATCTGACGTGGATCTGTTGGTCTGACAGGCAAACTGGAGTGGATCAACAGTAGTGGGGAGGATGGAGTTGATTGATACCATGAACAGCCTTTCATGACCACCAAAGTTAGGGCCAATGGGCACTAATCATTCTTAAACACAGGGATGATGTTGTCCCTCTTGAAACAGGCAGGGACAGTAGCCTGCTGCAGGGAGAGGTTGAAGATGTCCAAGAAGACTTCTGCCCGTCTTGCTCTGAGTGCACGGCTTACTAATCCATGTGATCCCATCACTTTTCTTGGATTCAGACAAAGGAAAACTGATCTGATCTCTGATGCAGTGACTGTTAGGTTAGGTTAATCAGGATTTGTCAGAATAGTTGTTGCCTCTCTGCCAAAATTCTGCTCAAAGTGAGCATAGAAGGCATTGAGATGATCTGGAAGGGATATGTCATCATCTGCTTTCTTGCACTGTCTCTTTTTAGAACCTGTGATGTCATTCAGTCCTTGCCATAGTTGTCGAGTGTCTGCCTGGGTCTCTAGTTTGGGTCTCAGGCCACATAATGATAGCTTGATTAGTCCTGTGCATCTTTGCAAACCAAAAAGACTCATACACTACGATTCATGTGAAAGTGACTTTAGGGGGAGAAGATCATGAAAGAGAGTGTCATGAAAACTGCTAACAGAAAGTGGATGAACATGCATTTCATTTTTATGTTCAAGTGATCCTCCAACCAAAGGAACAGTGTCACCAAAGATGATTTGCTACTCTTACGCTACAAAACATTCATGGAACTAAGATATCCTTCTGTTTAGAAATCAGGTCTGGGAAGGATACTGCTGCTGATTTTCTTGACTGACTCCCTGGACAGCCTGGTTGCATCTCTTACAAATTGGTAGTGTGGTACTGGTCAATGAGACATGTTGAATACCTGGCATATGCTACTATCCTAAAAAGCAGCAACCTCAAGTAATTTTACTCCAATTTTTTATAAGGAAAGATGAACTGATGAGCTGCAAACTCAGAACCGTGCTTGCTATTTGAAACAATATGAGTATGTTATAGTGAAAAGAGCTAAATTGAAGAGAAAGCTTTACACTAAATAGAACAATTTAAATTCAAGTAGAATAGTTAATAGCGGCAAATTGCTCAAAACCAAAATAAAATCACAGTAGGATAGGAAGAACTGTTTAAATGGTCAAGTTAACGCAGGACAATTTGGGAATATGTTAACCAACTATAGGTCAATCATGCACCCAATTGACGTCTTCATATCTAGAAGAGTATTGTCACGACCTCTTTCAGAAATTATATTCCATCCATAAATGCCTGAAAACATCCCTCATCATTGCACTCGAAAAAACGAGAGAAAAGATGTATATTGCTACAAAGATTTTCACTGAACCAAGCGGGAAAATCTCAAAGATGTGACCTAATCATCTCAAATTGACCACCTGAGAGGCAAGTACCTGATTTAATTGAAACTATTTTGTTGAAAATTCTCATTAAAGGTGTTGAATTTAGTGTGAGATCATGTCAATCAATCATAATATTTTGTCTCCAAATTTAAGAGGTAAAATCACCTATACATTGTTATTTTACTGAATCCTGGGTTTGTTTATCCAATGAATAGCTAATAGAAATTTTCAGACTCTGAAAACCCTGAGAGAGAATTGTTTGAATCTCAGTGCCAGGTAGGTTAAAGATGGTATATTTTTCCTGGTTAATTATTCCTCAGCAGCCATGGGGCCAGCAGTCTGTGTTTGCATGAGGAGTGAACTGATCTCTCATTTATCAGGTGTTATGTTGCATTGCAAGGGGAATTGAATGGAGAGTAGGGATGCGATGCTTCAGCTATAGTGGATATTGGTGAGACTGTGCCTGGGGTATGTGTGCAGCACTAGTCGCCATACTTGTGGAAAGATGTTAATGCATTGGAAGCAGTTCAGTGATGTTTAATAGAGCAACACCTGGAATGTATGGATTGCCTAATGAGGAAAGGCTAGACAGAAGAGTCAAAGGTGACTAAAATGAGATATATAAGATCCTGAGGGGACTTGACTGGGTAGATGTTGGCACGATGTTTCCTCTTAAGACAGAGGTAAGGAAAACACTTTCCTCTCAGAGGGGTGTGAGCTTTTGGAATTCTCTTCTTCAAAAGCCAATCAATGCAGGATATTTAAATATTTTTAAGGCAAATAGATTATTAATTACCAAAGGAATGAAAGGTAATTGGGGATATGCAGGAATGTACAGATGAAATTAAAATCAGATTAGTCATGACTTTATTGAATGGTTGAGCAGACTGGAATGGACAATTAACCTATGCTGTGTTCCTTACTTGAATGTTTGTATGTTCCCTCCAAGCCACTCACCATCCTGCCTTGGAAATATATTGTAGTTCCTTTCAATGCCACTGGGTCAAAAATTCCAACTCCATTGTGGGTGTACCTACACCACATGGACTGTTGCAGTTCAAGGTGGCAGCTTCTTACCAACTTCTCCAAGGCAACAAAGAATGGGCAATAAATGTTAAGCCAGCCAGTAATGCCCACATCACTTGAATGAATAAACAAAAAGGACTGACCTTTCTCTTCCTTTCAGATATGGACCCGTAGTCTTCACAATGAGGAAGATGGCATTGACTGTTCCTGCCACCTTCCTCCAAAAGGCATATGAGTCACTGTCCCATATCTTCATGCGGCAGTGCCTCTCTCCACTTCTGAATTTCAGTTGGTATTGTCTGAAAGTTGGTCTTACTTAAATTTTACACTCTTTGTTTCTGTCTCTGCTTAATTGCTCCCTCTCTCAAAATGCCCACCAGTAGAGCAAAATGCTCCAAAACTGCTCCAAAGTCTCACTTCAGTTATATCTTCCCCCCGACCAGACAGTCAGTTCAGTTTTGTGTCATACTGCACATGATCAGCAGGTCAACGTCCAACCTCTGCAGCCAATATCATCAGAGCTATTATTAATAGCTTGAGTGTAAATATGCTTTCATTTATATAATACCTTCCATAAGCTTGGTGGGGGGGGGGGGACTTCAGAGGAGTTTATAGCTAATTAATCACCTTTGAGGTGTGGTTGTAATTTCACAAACTGTCACAACCAATTTGAACACATCAGAGTTCCATAAACATCATTGACATAAACGACCAGCCAACTTGTTTTTGAAATGTAGGTTGGGGATCTTTTATGACAACCTATTAGAAAAAATGATGTCTAATGTGTCACCTGAAAGAGAAAATTTCCAACCATGCTCAGGAAGCACTGAAATGTAAGTTCTGACTGTGCTTAAGTCTCTGTTGCAGGCTTGAACCCATAACCTTCTGACTCACTGGTAAGTTATACAGCTGAATCTCAGCTATAACTGTGGTAGTTTATAATCTTCCTACATCATCTTAAAAACATCAAGAGTATGACATTTATAGCCTTTTGGAAACAGCTTGGAACACAGAAAAGTAAGAACATAAAGCATGGAATGAAGAAAGGCCAATCGACCCTATTGATTCTATTTCCTCCATTGACCATGTATAGCTTGTTCTGTCAGTGTTTTCTCAAACCTACTTAATCTCTTGACAGAAACAGGGTCTGGATTTCCCTCTGATTGGCAGACAACAAACAGGGTGGGACTTTCATTTGCTAAAGGAACACACACATGAACACACAGGAATTTCCTCGCAGGGCTCTGGCAATGTATGGGCACAGCTTTTGTCCAATAACACTACTTTGATTGGTTACTGGCACTGGGAATGATGGGAATAATATGGTGCAGCAACATTTAAAACACAACACATGGGGTGAGGGGAGAATATATTTTGGAAAGCAGGAATCACAACAGCCCAAATATTGCTCTGCAGGCCAATGAATAGTTAGCCTTGCTCTTGCAATATTTATGGTGTTATGCCTGCAAAGAGCTATAAAGATGTGAACTGGAAATGGTGCAGTGTTGGATGTAGGTTTGCTTGTTGAGCTGAAAGGTTCATTTCCAGACGTTTTGTTACCTTACTAGGTAACATCTTCAGTGGACCTCATACAAAGCAATGCTGAAAATTCCTGCTTTCTATTTATCTGTTTGGGTTTCTTTGGGTTAGTGATGTAATTTCCTGTGACGATGTTATTTCCTGTGGAGAAGTCACTTCCGGTTCCTTTTCTCAGGGGGTGGTAGATGGGGTCTAATTCAATGTGTTTGTTGATAGAGTTCTGGTTGGAATGCCAGGCTTCTAGGAATTCTCGTGCATGTCTTTGTTTGGCTTGACCTAGGATGGATGTATTGTCCCAGTCGAAGTGGTGTCCTTCCTCATCTGTATGTGAGGATACTAGTGAGAGAGGGTCATGTCTTTTTGTGGCTAGGTGATGTTCATATATCCTGGTGGCTCGTTTTCTGTCTGTCGGATGTAGTGTTTGTTACAGTCCTTGCACGGTATTTTGTAAATGAGATTTACAATGAATACAGTCTGCCAATTTCTCAGTAACAAACCCAAACAAGCAGACAAAACACATCCAGAAACCCTAGCCACTCTCCCCTACATCTCAAAGACAACTCGGAAATGACTGCCAAACTACTCAGACCCCTTGGCATCATGGTAGCCCACAAACCCACCAATACACTAGAATGGTAGCTAATGAACTTGAAAGACCCTATACAGACAATGAGCAAAACTAATGTCATTTACAAAATACTGTGCAAGGACTGTAACAAACACTACATCAGACAAACAGGCAGAAAATTAGCCACCAGGATACATAAACACCAACTAGCCACAAAAAGACATGACCCTTTCTCACTAGTATCCTCACACACGGATGAGGAAGATCACCACTTCGACTGGGACAATACATCCATCCTACGTCAAGCCAAACAAAGACATGCACGAGAATTCCTAGAAGCCTGGCATTCCAACCAGAACTCTATCAACAAACACATTGAGTTAGACCCCATCTACCACTCCATGCGAAAAGGAACCGGAAGTGACTTTACCACAGGCAATAACATCGCCACAGGAAATGACATCACCAACCCAAAGAAACCCAAACAGATAAATAGAGAGCAGGAATTTTCAGCATTGCTTTGCATGAGGTCCACTGAAGATGTTACCTAGTAAGCATTCCTGATGAAGGGCTTATGCTCGAAACGTCGAATTCCCTATTCCTGAGATACTGCCTAACCTGCTGTGCTTTAACCAGCAACACATTTTCAGCTGTGATCTCCAGCATCTGCAGACCTCATTTTTTACTCGAAGATTTTAACCTACTGCGAATCCTCTTACAAGGATGCCTTCCTTGAAGAAGCTCTCTTCCTCCCTCTACAAGGATTTCAGTGAGTCTCTCTCTCTCACTGCACCCCCCAGGTCATCTCCTCTGCACAGAAACTCTTCAGCCACGTTCTCAAACAGACTCGTTACCACAGCCACATCTCCTTCCTCAGCACCTGTCTACGGAACCGACTGATCCCACACGGACTCCGAACTACATTCCAACCAACAAAATTTGGACCCAACCAGGACAACCTGTACCTACAACAAATCCGAAGCCTCCAGCAACAGACCTCCCTCCGGATCCTCCGCTCCACCCTTGCAGCCATGCGTCGCCACTTACACTCCCTGCAATCAGCCCTACCCCAGCTCAGGACAACACCATTCCTGATGAAGGGCTTATGCTCGAAACGTCGAATTCCCTAATCCTGAGATGCTGCCTAACCTGCTGTGCTTTAACCAGCAACACATTTTCAGCTGTGATCTCCAGCATCCGCAGACCTCATTTTTTACCTAGTAAGGTAACAAAACATCTGGAAATGAACCTTTCAGCTCAGCGAGCAAACCTACATCAAAAATATCAGCCTGAGCTACAAATCTTCTCAAAACCCACTATGGTGCAACATGCTCCACAAAACATCTGGGACCAGAATGAAGAAGGCAAATAGCTGTGCATCAACTTGATCAATTAGATTGAAATGCTATGAAACGAACAAGATCTTAGAGATAAATTAACATGGGCCAATTCTACAACAAAATGAGAAAAATACAGTAGACGGATGGAAGGAAAAAATGGCTTGAGAGAAAAATAATGAGACAGAAAGAGAAAAGTTAAAAATAGCTTTTTCTAAAAAAAATTGAAATCTGAAAGATTTTGTTGTACTTGTACTAATTAATTTTCACTGCCAAAGAGGTTTTATAGTAGTAAATAGCTATGAAATTCCAGTTCTTTGAAGAAGTAACATGTGCTGTATTGGAGTGTTGCTTTGTTGTATTAGAATGCAGCTGGGGTAGATGAAACAGGGAGTTGGGTGAAAGAGGGAGGAGGTGATCAGTCCCACCTTTCCTCTCATTGGTGAGTACTTTTTCCGTTCAATATTAGAGGGGAATGTCTCAGGGAATTTGGTGCACAAGGGGAAAGAAGGGCCAGTAGAGATGGACATTGAGACTCAGCAGGAAATAAAAATCAAGGCCTACACACTTACCTGAAAGCCTTGAGAGAAATTGCAAGGAGCCAGCAGGGAAAATAAACAGAGTGGTGTTGCAGGAAAAGTCATAATTTCAGAGGTTGGTAAGTAAATGCTAATTTCAATACCTATCCTAAATTACTTTCAGATTAAAATGTTAGTTGTTTGAGTAAATTCGGCTCAGGGTTGATGAGCTAGACTCTGAGTTTCGAACACTGTGATACATCAAGAAGGGAGAGAGTTACATTGGCGTATAGTCTACCTTGGTGTAACTTCACCTTGGTTTTTGGGAGCACCACCCGCTCTCCATTACAAGTAAAAACCTGGTCATCAGGTGTGAGGTACCCTCTCCATTTTTGTACGTAGCACAGGTCTGGTCCATTCCTAGAATCTGCGCCATTGCAGTCATCTAAACCATCTTCTACTTCATCCACAGGGACACCATATACAAAACTCTAGATAAGAGGGGAAGAACATACCCAACACAGCCCTCACCCTGATGGCCACATGTTTGTGTGGCTGCATCAAGCTGTGCATAGATCCTCAATCCACAAATGCCAGGTGTCACTACATACTGAGGTTCATTGTGTTACAAAGGATGGGACTGGCATCATTGCCGATGCACTGTCCAAGTAGTAGAACCATTCCATATCACCTGTTCTTCATGGAGAAAAATGCAAAGAAAAACACCTTTGACCACAAATCCATCAGGAAGTGGTCAGCATATAGCATTCTCAAGACCCTACAGGAAAAGAAGAGGGTGGATCCCTCATAAGACATGCAGGATTCAGCGTGTCATACTTAAATGCAGACAATAAGGTAAATGAGTTTCTGGTGCAGATTGAAACTGGAGGGTACAATGTTGTGGCTACAAGAGAATCAGGGCTGGGAACTAAATATCCAAGGATATGCATCCCAGCAGATAGGCAGACAGGGCAAGGTTAGTAAAAAATGAAATTAAATCAGGAAGTGATACAGGGTCAGAAGAAAAGGAACTTTTGAGTTGAGGAAGTACAAAGACAAAAAGACCCTGATGAGAGTAGTGCACAGCACCCCGAGCAGTGGTCAGGACGTGTGGCAGGAGATAGAAAAGGCATGCCATAAAGGAACTATTATAATAACCATGAGGGACTTCAATATGCAGATGGACTGGGAAAATCAAATGGGTGGCAGATCCCAAGAAAAGCAATTCATGCATTGTCAAAAAGATTTTTTTGGAGCAGCTTGTGATAGATGCCAGTAGGAAACAGGCAATTCTGGATTTGGTGATGTGCAATCCGGCAGACCTGTTTAGGGAGCCTAAGGTGAATGAACCTGTAGGGGACAGTAATCATATGATGGAATTCACACTGCAGTTGGAGAGGGAGAAGCTAGAATCAGATGTAATGGTAATATAACTGAGTAAGGTATGTAAAAAGACATGAGGGAGGAACTGGCCAGAGTTGATTGAAAGGGGAGCCACACTGGAAAGAAAGTGGAGCAGTCCTGGCAGGAGTTGCTGGGGTAATTCTGAAGGCATAGCAGAAATTTCAACCCAAGGAAGAAGAAACATATGAAGGGGAGGCAAAGCAACCATAACTGACAAGGGAAGCCAGGGACAGCATAAAAGCACAATCAAAAGCTTACACCGTGACAAAGATTAGTGGGAAGCCAGAGGATTGGAAAGCCTTGAAAAACCACAGAGGGCAACTAATAAAGTTATGACGGAGGAGAAGATGAAACATGAAGGTAAACTAACTAATAGTATAAAAGAAAATTGCAAGAGTTTTTATAGATAAACATAAACAGACAGAGACAAGAATAGACATTTGACAACTGGTAAATGAGGCTGTTGAAGTAATAACAGGGAGAAAAAAAAGTGGAGGAACTGATTAGGTACTTTGCATCAGTCGTCACAGCGGAAGACACCAGCAGCATACAAGAATTTTGAGACAGGGATAGTGGCCATTACTAAGGAGAATGCATTGGGAAAACTCAAAGCTTGAAAGTGGGTAGATAACCCAAACTAGATAGGCTACAGCCCAGAGCTCTGAGACATTGAGGAGATTGGGGAGATGTTGCTGGTGATCTTTAAGGAATTACTGGGGTCACCAAGGGTTCCAGAGAACTTGAAGATGGCTAATGTAGCATTCCTATTTAAGAAGGGAGGGTCACAGAAGTTGGGAGCAAAAAGACAAGTCATTGTTATAGGCGATTCTATAATTAGGGGGACAGATAGTATCCTATGCAAGCCGGATCGGGAGTCTCTCATGATGTGTTGCCTGCTCAGTGCCAGGGTGTGGGACATCTCCAACCGGCTTGAAAGGGAGAGGGAGGGGAAGGATCCAGTTGGTGTGGTCCACATTGGGACTACAACATAGGCAAAGCTAGGGTGGAGATCCTGGTTGTGGATTGTCAAGCACTGGGAAGGTAATTGAAGTTCAAGGGTCATAATCTCCGGATTACTGCCCGATCCACGTGCCAATTGGCATAGGGATAAGAAAATTAGGGAAGTAAACACATGGCTTAGGGATTGGTGTGGGAAAGAGGGATTCCACTTCATGGGGCATTGGCATCAGTTTTGGAACCGGGGGATGTGTACTGTAGGGATGGTCTCCACGAGAATTGATCTGGTACCAATGTTCTAGCGAAGACGATAAATAGGGTGGTCAGTAGAACTTTAAACTTCTGAGTTGGGGGGAAGGGAGAGTGAAAGCGACAGGGAGTATGGAGTTAAATGGAAAGATAAGCAGGAGGATAGCATGTATGCAGGTGGGTTTAACCTTGAGGCAGATTAGGAATGCAACAAAAAGGAAGGATAACTTAGGACATCTTGTGACTTCCAATATCTCTAATGATAAGAATGTCAGCATTAATGCACTTTACCTGAATGCTTGTAGCATTCGTAACAAAGTAGATGAACGTACGGCACAGATCATCGTGAATGATTATGATGTGGTAGGCATCACAAGGACATGGTTGCAGGAGGTTCAGGACTGGCAGTTAAGCATCCAAGGATTTACAACTTATCAAAAATCCAGGGAGGTGAGCAGAGGGGGCGGGGTGGCCTTGTTAGTTAAGAACAAAATTAAATCTACGGCACTGAATGACATAGGGTCGGATGATGTGGAGTCTGTGTGGGTGGAATTGAGGAACCACAAAGGCAAAAAAAAAGGGAGTTATGGACAGACCTCCTAACAGTGGTCAGGACCAGAGGCGCAACATGTACTGGGAAATAGAAAAGGCATGTCAGAAAGGCAAGGTCATGGTGATCATGAGTGACTTCAATATGCAGGTGGACTGGGGAAATAATGTTGCCAGTGGATCCAAAGAAAGGAAATTCTTGGAATGCCTACAGGATGGTTTTTTGGAACAGCTTGTCATGGAGCCCACAAGGGAGCAGGCTATTTTGGACCTAGTGCAATATAATGAACCAGACTCTATAAAAGATCTTAAAGTAAGGAAACACTTAGGAAGCAGCATTCATAATATGGTAGAGTTCAGTTTGCAGTTTGAAAGAGAGAAGGCAAAATTGGATGTAATGGTGTTACAGTTAAACAAAGGTAATTATGAGGGCATGAAAGAGGAACTGATGAAAATCGACTGGAAGCAGAGCCTAGGGGGGAAGATAGTCGAGCAAAAATGGAAGGAGGTTGTGCGTATAGTTGAGGACATAGTATAGAGGTTCATCCCCAAGAAAAGAAAGATTATCCGGGGAGGGATTAGACAGCCATGGCTGACAAAGGAAGTCAGGAAATGTGTCAAAGAAAGAGAGAGATCCTATAAAGTGGCCAAGAGCAGTGGGAAATCAGAAGATTGGGAAGGCTACAAAAACAACAGAGGATAACAAAGAGAGAAATAAGGAAGGAGAGGATCAAATATGAAAGTAGGCTAGACAATAATATTAGAGTAAAAAGTGAAGCCTGCAGATGCTGGAGATCAGAGCTGAAAATGTGTTGCTGGTTAAAGCACAGCAGGTTAGGCAGCATCCAAGGAACAGGAAATTTGACGTTTCGGGCCAGAGCCCTTCATCAGGAATCATCAGACAATAATATTAGAAATGATAGTAAAAGTTTCTTTCAATACATAAGAAACAAACGACAGGCAAAAGTAGACATTGGGCCACTTCAAACTGATGCTGGAAGGCTAGTGATGGGAGATAAGGAAATAGCTGGAGAACTTAGTAAGTACTTTGCGTCAGTCTTCACAGTATAAGACATGAGTAATATCCCAACAATTAAAGGGAGTCAGGGGCTGAGCCGAGTATGGTTGCCATTACAAAAGAGATAGTGCTAGAAATGCTAAAAGGTCTTAAAATTGACATATCTCCTGCTCCCAATGGGCTACATCCTAGAGGTCTGAGGGAGGTGGCTGAGGAAATAGTGGAGGTGTTGATTGAGATCTTTCAAAAGCCACTGGAGTCAGGGAAAGTCCCGGATGATTGGAAGATCGCTGTTGTAACCTTATTGTTCAAGAAAGGATCAAGACAAAAAGTGGAAAATTATAGGCCAATTAGCCTAACCTCGGTTGTTGGTAAAATTCTAGAATTCAACGTTAAGGATGAGGTTTCTAAATTCTTGGAAGAGCAGGGTCGGATTAGAACAAGTCAACATGGATTTAGTAAGGGGAGGTCGTGCCTGACAAACCTGTTGAAATTCTTTGAAGAGGTGACAAGTAGGTTAGACCAGGAAAATCCAGTGAATGTGGTCTACCTAGACTTCCAAAAGGTGCCACACGGGAAGCTGCTGAGTAAGGTGAGGGTCCATGGTGTTCGAGGTGAGCTACTGGCATGGATTGCGGATTGGCTGTCTGACAAAAGGCAGAGAGTTGGGATAAGAGGTTCTTTTTCGGAATGGCTGCTGGTGGCAAGCAGTGTCCCGCAGGGTTCAGTGTTGGGGCCACAGCTTTTCGCATTATATATTAATGATCTGGATGAAGGGACTGGGGGCATTCTAGCGAAGTTTGCCGATGATACGAAGATAGGTGGATAGGCAGGTAGTACTGAGGAAGTGGGGAGGCTGCAGAAGGATCTAGACAGTTTAGGAGAGTGGTCCAGGAAATGGCTGATGGAATTCAATGTGAGCAAATGCGAGGTCTTGCACTTTGGTAAAAAGAATACAAGCATGGAATATTTTCTAAACGGTGAGAAAATTCATAAAGCCAAAGTACAAAGGGATCTGGGAGTGCTGGTCGAGGATTCTCTAAAGGTAAACATGCAGGTTGAATCCGTGATTAAGGAAGCGAATGCAATGTTGTCATTTATCTCAAGAGGGTTGGAATATAAAAGCAGCGATGTGCTACTGAGACTTTACAAAGCTCTGGCTAGGCCCCATTTGGAGTACTGTGTCCAGTTTTAGGCCCCTCACCTCAGGAGGGACATACTGGCACTGGAGCATGTCCAGCGGAGATTCACACAGATGATCCCTGGAATGGTAGGTCTAACATACGAGGAATGACTGAGGATCCTGGGATTGTAATCATTGGAGTTTAGAAGGTTAAGGGGAGATCTAATAGAAATTTACAAGATAATACATGGCTTGGAAAGGGTGGACGCTAAGAAATTGTTTCCGTTAGGCGGGGAGACTAGGACCCTTGGGCACAGACTTAAAATTAGAGGGGGTCAATTCAGAACAGAAATGCGGAGACATTTCTTCAGCCAGAGAGTGGTGGGCCTGTGGAATTCATTGCCGCAGAGTGCAGTGGAGGCCGGGACGCTAAATGTCTTCAAGGCAGAAATTGATAAATATTTGATGTCACAAGGAATTAAGGGCTACTGGGAGAATGTGGATAAGTGGAGTTGAAATGCCTATCAGCCATGATTAAATGGTGCAGTGGACTCGATGGGCCGAATGGCCTTACTTCCACTCCTATGTCTTATGGTCTTATGGCCTTATGGAAATTAAAGGTCAATTAGCATGACCCTAGTCATTGGTAAGATTTTAGAGTCCATTATTAAGGATTAGATTGCAGAGAACTTGGAGGTGCATGGTAAAAAGGACAGAGTCAGCATATCTTTGTCAAGAGGAGGTCATTCCTGACCAATCTGTTACAATTCTTTGTGAATGCAACAAGTAAGTTAGGCAAAGCAGACCCATTTGGATTTCCAGAAGGCCTTTGACAAGGTGCTGCACAGGAGGCTGCTAAATAACCAAAGAGCCCATTGTGGTAGGGGCAAGGTATTGGCATGCATAGCATCTTTTTCAGGATGGCAGTCAGTGACTAGTGGGATTCTGTAGGTGTCAACTACAGGTGGGACCACAACTATTCACGTTATATGTTAATGATCTGGATGAAGGAACTGAGGGTATTGTTGTTAGGTTTGCAGATGATACAAATATAAGTTCTAAAGAAGCGTGGAGGCTGCAGAAAGATTTGGACAAGATAGGCGATTGGATAACCAAGTGGTAGATAGAATGCAATGTGGGAAAATATGAAGTTAGAAGCATAGACTATTTTTGAGATGGTGAAAGGCTTCAGAAATCTAAAGCACAAAGTAGCTTAGGAGTCCTATTCAGCATTTTGTAAAGGTTAACATGCAGGTTCAGTTGACAGTTAGGAAAGTAAATGCAATATTAGCATTCAAGAGGGCTGAATACAAGAGGAGGTATGTACCGCTGAGGACAAATAAGGCTCTGATCAGACCATGTTTGGAATATTATGTGCATTTTTGGGCTCCAAATCTAGGGAAGGGTATGCTGGCATTTGCAGGTATCCAAAAGAGATATAGTTGGCATGGAGAAGATGTTTCCACTAGTAGGAGAGACTAGCACCCAAGGGCACAGTTTCAGAATGAAGGGATAACCATTTAGCACTGAAATGAGGAGGAATTTCTTCAGCCAATGAGTGGTGAATTTGTAGAAGTCACTGCTACAGCAAGTTATTGAGGCCAAGTCTCTGAGTGTCTTTAAGATAGAGACAAGGAATCCACAAAAGGACATAGATAGGTTGAGTGGGTAAAGACCTGGCTAATGGAGAACAATGTAGGAAAGCATGAAATAGTTCATTTTAGTAGAAAGAATGAATAAGAAACATATTATCAAAACAGTGAGATGTTGAAGAGCTCTGAAAAGCAGATAGATCTCAATGTCCCAGTGTTTGAATCACAGAAGGTTAGGATGCAAGAACATAAAGTAAACAAGGAAGCTAAAAGAATGTTATGTTTCACTGTGAGGAAAATTGAATGCAAGGGTAGGGAGCTTATGCTTTAGTTATATCGGTGTTGGTGAGATAACATCTGGAGTATGATGTACAGAACAGATCACCATACCTACAGCAAGATGTTAATGCATTAGAAGCAATTTAGAGAAAGTTTACTTCATTAAAACCTGGAATGAGCAGTTTGCCTTATGAGGGAAGGCGAGACAAGTTCGGCCTATATCCTTTGGTGGTTAGAAGAATCAGAAATGACATATCTAAAATATACAAGATTCTGAGGGGTCTTGACCAGATGGATGTTGAAAGCAAGTGGGAGAATCTAGAATTAGGGATCATAAATTAAAAATAAGGGGCCTGTATTTAAAACATTTTTTTCCCTTGGGGGGTTCGAGTGTCTTTGGAACTGCCTTCCATAAAAGGCAACGAATGCAGACTCTCAAATATTTTTAAGGCAAAGGAGATAAAATTCTTGATTACCAAGGAGATGAAAGATTATTGGGTATACATAAATGTAGATTTGAGGTTAAATTAAGTAAGTCATGATCTTATTGAATGGCACAGCAGGTATGAAAGGTCAAGTGGCCTCCTCTTTTTCCAAATTCATAAACAAACCATCATTGAAAAATGTGTTTAGACCGGAAATTACTTGATTTTACCTTCCATGAGTAGATTACTTCTATGGTGCTAGTACAGGAACTTCATGCTATTCAATGCATTTTAAAGCTGAGGCAGACCTTTACTTTCTGCAAAATTATTTCTACTCAAAACAACAAGTTTTGGATTTCCAGATTTGCATATGCATCTTTCATTGCCTGAAGTTGCTGTAGCGCATTCAAATAAATAACAGTGAACATTACCAGCTGCACCATTGTATTGAAAACAATTTCTTGGCAAATATTGAAAGACTAGTTTCTGGAGGAGGGGAATAGTAGCAAGAACTCCCAGATCACAGATGTTCTCTTAAAATTTTACTGGCTTAAGGAAGTACTAAATGGACAGATGCTTCAGCATTGATGGAGGAAAGCTTCATAAGAAGATTCTTTCGAGCAATGTTCCTGCTAAGCTGTATGATCCCATTTTTCTGCAGTAGCTTGGAAGATAGCACATAGACCTTATTCTGTAAGAAATAAAATGTTTGCACAGCCATTTAAAAAAAGACCTTTGAATGGACTCTATGCTGAAAATATTAAAATATTAGTTCAGACACTATGGAAAGATATAGCTGAATAAATATGGGCCACATTCACATTCCAAAAAAATGCAACAAAACACAGGAAGTAGGTTAATGGCTTTGCACAATGGTGACCCAGATAATTCATGAGACTTTTACCAAATCATATTCTATAGAAAGAAAAATCTTCAATTGTCATAGTTATATCATTATAGATCTGCAAAGGCATTAAGAGATGTGTGTGTGTGACTGACATACTTGGAAGATATGTCTCAGAAAACTGTAAAGACAGTGTTGTATAAAGACAGTAGGGATGAGCTCTGAGTGCCAGATACATTGCTGAGTGTATGATAAAGGGATGTTGTATTGTGCAAAGACAGAGCTGAGTGATGTGGTGAAATCTACTGTGACCTTAACCACCCAAGTAAAGCAAGTAAACTTTTCTTGCCACTGCTATTAATTCCTGATGAATTGCTCAAAACGTCAACTGTCTGGCTCCTCAGATGCTGCCTGACCAGCTGTGCTTTTCCAGCACCACACTCTTTGACTCTGATCTCCAGCATCTGCAGTCCTCACTTTCTCCATTTCTATTATGTCCAAAGTGAACGACTTTAACTATCCAGTGCCCTTGTCATTTCGCTTCTGAGGATGGGCCTCCAAGACATTCTGCCACTTTGGTTAAAACATGGCATTTTTCTGTTCTTCACGAGGTCATAAGGATCTGATGGTTATATCAGTGAAGGAGGAACCCCTCTCACAATTCCCTGGAGCCAGAGGGAATCCAGCAGATTACAGCCCATTGATGCAGCATCCCTTGAATAGTGACTGCATCTTTGCTAAACAGAAAGCTACTGGAGTATAATATTCACTCAAAATGTGAGTCAATCATGGGCCATGTCTCGATTATTCATTCAGCCTCAGCCTCAGCTTGTGCACCAACTTGGTGGAAGTGCTGTGCCAGCTGAGTGACCAACACATTACATCGGCAAGAGAGTACACTAAGACTGCATCAACCATAAAATGTATCATTGTACTCAATAGTGTTCATTGTAATGATTACATGACAGATGATGAAGTGATTGTCTCTGCCTCCCAAAACATCCTTGGAAGTTTCACAAATAATGGGACAATAATTTTAGCCAACATTAACCTCTTCTTTAGACATTGCTGCTAATTTCTGCAACATAAACATGCCAAGGCTCCATTTGAAAGCAATGTGGTGGTGACATGGTGCAGATCATCTTTGACCAGAAATTGAACCCTGAACACATTCATTCCATATGTGTATTATAAATGGGTGATAAAACTGCAAATGAAATGAAGCTGAAGTTTGCAAACATATGTTTCATGTATTTGTACCATCAATATCTTACAGCCAGCAGATGTGGATCTTATGCTCTTGTCTGAAAATTTACCTTGACTTGCCCCATCCTGGGTATTGTCTCAACCATTTCCTGATTGCTTCACATTGGTTCAACAACACTTTCCCATACAACTCCACTCCAACACACATACAATGGAGACCCACCACATTGAGCTTCTCCTCCAGTTGTCATCCTTGCTCCGTGAGTCCAATATTATACACTGGTGGTGCCCTCCTTGGTCTTCTACATGCCCCTGTTAAGGCCACATTGGTGATAACCAAAACTCCCCCTCCCTCCATCCCCCAATACCTTACCATACCCTGGATAGTGTTCCACATGGCTCCCTTAACTCTTCAGATTCCCTTTCACCATCCTTGTTCCCACCTCAACGCATACGTCTCCTTTCCCCATTTGACTCCCTGTGCCCATTTTGGCAATGATAACATTTTTGCTCATACAGCATCCCCCTCCTTACACCCTTGTTAATGAGCACCACACTGGTCCCCAATGAATGTGATCATCTTTTAACTCTGACTAACTTTAACAAGCAACCATTAGCCCTGACCATTGTCTTTACAGATCCCTGGCTGATGATATGTGATTTCCCTGACTGTTTGGGATAACACTAGAGAGCTGACCTTTTCCTACCATGGATTGTAGTCAGACATGGCCCCAGACCAATTTGACTGGACAACTGACCAAGGCAAGGCTGCTGGACTATGTACAAACTATGTCCATACTGATGATACCTGGACAGCAATCAACACCTGCCCCCACACCCCCCAAACCCCCACCCCCCACCCCCGCCACCCAGACTGAGGATTAGACCCCATTTCAGTTTGTGACAGGGGTGAACAAATCCTTTCTGACAAGCTTCACTAGTTGCCTATATGTGCTATAGAACACCATTACCAGTACTGCTAACCTTTAGGCTCTGGCTGAAGGTTGGTAAGGCCATTTTTTGGATTATGTGCATCATTCCCATCACCCTGCTGAAGGAAAGATATTATTAAATTGGAGAGGCAAAAAAGATTTCCAAGGACGTTGCAGGACTGGAGAGTTTGACTGATAAGGAGAGGTTGGATAGGCTGGGACTTTTTTCACTGGAGTGCAGGAGATTGAAGGGTGACCTTATAGAGGTTTATAAAGTCACGAAGGACATAGATAAGGTGAATAACAAAGGATGTTTACTAAGACATTGCCTGATATGGGGGATTTTAGCTATGAAGAAAGGTTGGATAGACTGGGTTTCTTTTCACTGGAACACAGGAACTTGAGGGCAACCTGATAGACGGGTTTTTTTGTGAATGGCACAGATAGATTAGATTAATGGCATAGATAGATTGAGGCTTTCTCCCAATTAGGAAGGGTCAATTACTAGGGGACACAGTTTCAAGGTGTGGAGTAGGGCCAGCACAGTGGCTCAGAGGTTACTACTGCAGCCTTACAACTGTCTGCGTGGAGTTTGGACATTCTCCCCGTGTCTGTGTGGGTTTCCTCCCACAGTCCAATGTGCAGGTTAGGTGAATTGGCCATGCTAAATTGCCCATAGTGTTAGATGCATTAGTCAGGGGTAAATGGAGGGGAATGGGTCCAGGTGGGTTGCTCTTTGGAGGGTCGGCGTGGACTTGTTGCGCCGAAGGGCCTGTTTCCACACTGTAGGGAATCGAATCAAATCAGATGTGCGAGGCAAGTTTTTTGCACAAAGGGCAGCGAGGGCTTGGAACATGCTGGCAGAGGAGGTGGTGGAAGCAGAGACAATAGCAGCATTCAAGAAGCACCTGGATGTATACATGAATGGGAAGGGAATAGAGGGATGCAATTCCTGTAAGTGAACACCGTTTCAATATGGAAGGGCAAAATGTGTTGGTGCAGGCTTGGAAGGCTGAAGGGCATGTTCCCGTGCTGGATTGTTCTTTGTTCTTTGTTCCTGAGGGTCAGGGAGTTCAAAACTAAAGGACATAATTTCAAGGTGAGAAGAGAAATACTTAAAAGAGACCCGAAAGGCAGCTTTTGTCACACAAAGGGTGGTTTATATATGTGATGTACTGCCAGAGGAAGTGGTAGATGTAGGTACAGTTTCAACATTTAAAAGGCATTTGGACGGGTACGTGAATAGGAAAGGTTGACAGGGATTTGGGCCAAATTAGTTTGGGAAAGCTTGTCAACATGGACAAGTTGGGCCAGAAAGTCTGTTTCCATGCTTTGTAACTCTCTGATTCTTTGACTAATGTGCTAACAGGCATGACAACGCATGGCAAGGGAAGGCATGGGTGCTAAATCAGCAAGTTTTAAGAGAACAAGCAAGCAGCCCCGAGATGCAGTCTGGTTCAATCCGTGAGCTGGATATCTGTCCTATGTGCTATGTCCTTAAAGTAACCTTGTAATACTGAGTTCTGAAGAAGGGTCACTTGACTCGAAGTGTGACTGGGATTTCTCTCCACGGATGCTGCCTGATCTGCTGAGCATTTCCAGCAATTACTATTTTTACCTCTGTTTTCATTACTATATGTCCTGTGATGCAAATCTGTGCTTCCGAAACCTCCTGTAATTGGATTGGCAAGGTCCATGAGGACGCTGAAAGGTTTATAAATACCTTGACTTACCATGGCAGTAGCCCCCGAGTAAAGGTTATCTCCTCTGAGTTGACTGGGGGGAGCTGATGGTTGACAGTCTTCACAATATTTTCGTTGAGGAAATTTCTGTTCACTCAGTGAAGACATCTGCTATCCATCACAGCAAGGTGATCGCCTGGTGGTATTATTGCCAGACTGTTAATTCAATGATCTGGGTAATCTGGGAATCCAGGTTCAAATGCCACCACAGCAAATGGTGGAATTTGAATTCAATTTTTTTAAAAATCTGGAATTAATGATGACTATGAATCCATTGTCGATTGTCTAATGTCCTTGTCGAATGCTCGCCTATTCATTCCTATGAATGAATTAAAAATAATTAAATCTGATGAATCAGAGATAGTGATGGAATTAAAAGTAAAAGCTATCATCAATTTCACATGGAATCTTAATGAATTAACTCCACAGAGGCCAGTATCTGATCACCAAGTCAGCCTTTATTTACAGGTGTGTAGTATTTCACACTGGCCTGACTTCCGCAGAGCCACCTATCAGAATGAATAGAATGATATGCTTTTATTTATTTGTTTTTTTTTATTTTTTTCACCCCCACACTGCCGCCAAACTGCAGTAGTGCTTATTTAACAGTCCTGTTTATTTCTTTTTTAAAAATTTTTTAACCCCTACACTACCGCCTGACTGCGGTAGTGCTTATCTTTCCCCCCAGCACCCATGCTGTGTGTGTGCAGGTGTGAGACACAATGAAAGTCACAAAGTACACGAATCTTTATTCAAATTTCCACCACCAGGAAGAAAGGCAACACCCAAGTGGCCAGTGACAAGCAGTGCCCTTCACATCAAAGGGCA
The DNA here is from genome assembly GCF_020745735.1 of Hemiscyllium ocellatum. NCBI lineage: Eukaryota > Metazoa > Chordata > Chondrichthyes > Orectolobiformes > Hemiscylliidae > Hemiscyllium > Hemiscyllium ocellatum. The sequence goes on along the minus strand of NC_083407.1, from coordinate 56,855,331 downwards.
ATGCTGTGTGATCAAACATTGAAGGGGAGGGCAGGCATTAAATCAAAATAGAGTTGGGGGGGAAATAATGCACTCCACTCCCTGCGGCACCCACCTCTCCCTGAACAACTCCAGGGTGTTGCTGGACACCGCGTGCTCCTTCTGCAAGGATGCCCGGGCTCTAACGTAACCGCGTAAGAGGGGCAGGCAGTCGGTCCTAATGACCCCCTCTACTGCCCGCTGCCTGGACCTGTTTATGGCCAATTTGGCCAGACCTAGGAGCAGACTCACAATGAGGTCTTCAGACCTGCCCTCCCTCCTCCGTACCGGGTGCCCGAAGATCAGCAGTGTGGGACTGAAATGTAACCAAAAGCAGAGGAGGAGGTTTTTAAGAAAATCAAAAAGGGAGTGGAAACGCCCACACCCAATATACACGTGGTCCACGGACTCCACAGCACTACAGAACAAGCAGTTGGGCTGGGAGTCCGTGAACCACCGCAATCAGCGTTTGCAGGGGACGTCTGCGTGCAGCACACTCCACCCCCGATTCCTGAGAGAGAGGGGGAGGGTTCCCGCATAGAGAGCGGGATACACCTCTGTTTTTTTTATCATTCTTCCTAATTCATTTTTTTTCTTTTTTTTATTTTTATTTTTTTTAATATTAACCCCCACACTACCGCCTAACTGCGGTAGTGCTTATTTTTAACCCCAGCACCCATGGTGTGTGTGCACAGCTGTGAGACACAGTGAGAGACAAGGTGTACAAATCTTTATTCAATTTCCACCACCAGGAAAAGTAGGAAAACACCCGAGTGGCCTGTGACGAGCAGTGCCCTTCACATCAAAGGGCAATGCTGTGTGATCAAAACAGTGAAGGGGAGGGCAGGGACTAAATCAAAATAGAGTTGGAGGGGGAAATGATGCACTCCACTCCCTGCGGCGCCCACCTCCCCCTGAACAACTCCAGGGTGTTGGTGGACACCGCGTGCTCCTTCTCCAAGGACACCCGGGCCCTAACGTAACCGCGGAAGAGGGGCAGGCAGTCGGCCCTAACGACCCCCTCCACGGCCCGCTGCCTGGACCTGTTTATGGCCAGTTTGGCCAGGCCCAGGAGCAGACCCACGAGGAGGTCTTCAGACCTGCCCTCCCTCCTCCGCACCGAGTGCCCGAAGATCAGGAGCGTGGGACTGAAGTGCAAACAAAAGCAGAGGAGGAGGTTTTTAAGAAAATCAAAAAGGGAGTGCAAACGCCCACACCCAATATACGCATGGTCCACGGACTCCACAGCGCCACAGAACAAGCAGTTTGGCTGGGAGTCCGTGAACCACCGCAATCTGCGGTTGCAGGGGACTGCTGCGTGCAACACCCTCCACCCCAGATCCCCGAGAGAGAGGGGGAGGGTTCCCGCATAGAGAGCGGGATACACCTCTGTTTATTTATTTATTTTTTTTTCTCTTGTTTCCCTGGTTATTTTTTTTCTTTTTTTTCCTTTTTTTTTCTTTTTTTTTCTTCTTTTTTTTTATTAACCCCCACACTACCGCCTAACTGCGGTAGTGCTTATTATTTTTAACCCCAGCACCCATGGTGTGTGTGTGCAGCTGTGAGACACAGTGAGAGACATAAAGTGCACAAATCTTTATTTAATTTCCACCACCAGGAAATGTAGGAAAACACCCGAGTGGCCTGTGACGAGCAGTGCCCTTCACATCAAAGGGCAATGCTGTGTGATCAAAACAGTGAAGGGGAGGGCAGGGACTAAATCAAAATAGAGTTGGAGGGGGAAATGATGCACTCCACTCCCTGCGGCGCCCACCTCCCCCTGAACAACTCCAGGGTGTTGGTGGACACCGCGTGCTCCTTCTCCAAGGACACCCGGGCCCTAACGTAACCGCGGAAGAGGGGCAGGCAGTCGGCCCTAACGACCCCCTCCACGGCCCGCTGCCTGGACCTGTTTATGGCCAGTTTGGCCAGGCCCAGGAGCAGACCCACAAGGAGGTCTTCAGACCTGCCCTCCCTCCTCCGCACCGAGTGCCCGAAGATCAGGAGCGTGGGACTGAAGTGCAAACAAAAGCAGAGGAGGAGGTTTTTAAGAAAATCAAAAAGGGAGTGCAAACGCCCACACCCAATATACGCATGGTCCACAGACTCCACAGCGCCACAGAACAAGCAGTTTGGCTGGGAGTCCGTGAACCACCGCAATCTGCGGTTGCAGGGGACTGCTGCGTGCAACACCCTCCACCCCAGATCCCCGAGAGAGAGAGAGAGAGGGGGAGGGTTCCCGCATAGAGAGCGGGATACACCTCTGTTTATATTTGTCAGCCAGGGTCCCTGATTGGACTAGATTAACAGCCCTAATCAGGGCACTCATATTCTATGAGGTCCACCTGGCTCACCTCATTACAATCACTATATTTACTGTTTTCAAATAATGTCACTGAGAAGCAGCACAGAGGCAAGCATGAGGAGAAGTGCAAAGATAGATCCTCGAGAAACACCAGAAAGAATGGTGCAGGAGCAATAAGGGAAGATATTGCAAATAATTATCTGGCTACGAATGGAGATACAGTACAAGAATTTAAATAAACAATAGCATGCACCCACCAGGTCAACTGGAGAAATGTATTGGAAGATGGTGGTCTGTTCAACTTTGATTGATTAAGATAGTGAAATGATTTTGATTACAACCATTTTCATTCTTTGTCAGAGACTGGAACTGTTTGGAGCATTTTGAACATGGTTCTAGGTCAGGGGTTTGGGATATTTACAGCATATTAAAGGACTAGGGAGCAGAGTGGGAGGTCAGAGAAGAGCAGCAGTTTGCAGAGGAGATAGAAAAAAATACTGGAGGAAGATAAGAGTTCAGTACTGAGGCAGGAGGCTTGGCCTAGCTTAAAAGGATTAGAGGACTGCAGCAAAGGCAGCTGAATAGATGGTCACAATCAAATCACAGTGACACAATAGTGCATGAGCTGATCACACTTGTTAATGTCGGTGAGGGTGGAGAAGGCAGGGGAAGGAGATTTAAGCTGACAGTTTGAAAAAGGAAGGGGTCACTGCCTTCACATAAAGAATAGTTTCATGTACATTTTTGTATCTGGAGTAGCAGCTACCATTGTTGAAAAAGGACAGTCAGAGGTCAATTTGGACATAATCCTCTCATCAAGCTTCCAACACCTAATTGGAATGATCAGTAGTACTTCTGAGCTTTTTCTCTATAGGAGTCTGGTGTACAGTGTGAAGGCATGGAATGAGAAGGCCATTTCTGGAGTAACATGGCTCAATTTCAAATTGAAGAATAGTAATACTTACAGTTGCAATGAAATAAAAGATTTACTTTGGCCATTATTGTGTGCATTCTACTGTTTTTGTGTAAGGGTCAATATTTTGTAGAGCTTGATGACATCCAATGGAACAAAGAATTCATTTTATCTCTGCTACTCAACTTGCTCCACAAGCAAAACTGTTCAGCTATTCAGAGGAAATGCAATTATCTGAATACCAATTATCCAAAAATCGGATTGTCCGAAGGAGATCTCGAGGTCCCGATTGAAACATTACATCAAAGATGTGTTTCCAGCAGTGATCATGTCTTTTGTTTACATGAGACTTTCTCCAAATGACTGACCTCCTGCCCTCTCCCTCTCCCCACACTTTCCCTGGAGTTCTACAGAGGGGTGTGCCCCTCCCCACCTGCCCCTTCCCCTTCCCAGGAACAATCTCTCCAACATTGTCCTGTACAGGGCAAACATGGAACCTGTCATAAAATTGCAGTAAGAAGTTGTGTGTGTGTGTGTGTGTGTGTGTGTGCGTGGCTATGTCTGTGTGTGCACTACTTGGAAACTTACCTCACAAAGGCTATGGCAGCAGCAGTCTTGTTGTGGTGTACAGTCTGGCTGCCCTGGAGAGGGGCCAGGTGTGGACAGGTAGGGGTGGGGAGAATTGTGGCGGGGGGGCTGTGTTGAGGGCAGAGGATCACATGCTTTGTGCTGGGGGCAGGGGGCGGGGCTGGACCAGGTTGGGGGGACAGAGTTGGACCGGTTCAGGAGTGGGGGCTCACATGCTTTGTCCTGGGGGAGGAATCAAGAGAGGGGCGGTGTTGGGGGTGGGGTCTCACGTGCTGTGCGCTGCTGCAGTCTCCTGAATGGGGAGCAGACTTTAAAGACTCCGAGCCGCAGAGGAAAGGCATTTAATCGATTAACTGAATAATCGATTATCCGAACGAAATAGTACCTGCCCGTCACATTCGGATAACCGAGTTTCCACTGTAATTCTATTTTTTTAGGGTCCATAGTCTCTGGGAGTAGGTACCTACCAGGTATTTTTTCTTAATGTTCTCTTTTCATGGGTACCTCTTTTGTTCCCTATTGCTCCTGCTCAGTCTCCATCTATATTATATAATTATATGTATGCATATATATGGGATGATCACATGCTAAGTGTGGTTATGACATTAGCCAGAAAAGCAAAAGCTGTGACTGCCTATAAATTGCTAAGAGGTAGCACATAGAAGCTTTTGTTTGTGGCTCAGCTAAGAAAAGAGTAAGAAAATTGCTCCTGTCAACACTTATCTTTCAGATATTGAACAAAGTGTATGAAAGTAACATATAGGTAATGTATCTTTCCTTATTGCAGAATGAATATAGGAACAATTCTAGTGTAAACAGTGGAAGAATTTTTTTTTGCTCTAATTTTCTCATAATTTGTAGACGTTCATCAGTAAAAATATGACCATGACTCAGCCTTGTACAATTGCTGTCAAACAATGGTGATTGACCTTTAAGTGGCCTCAGTAGTGGTCTAGTAAACTCCTCAGTTTTACTTCACTGCTAGTAAGAACCCTGCTAATTAACTTTTAGCGAGAGAAAAACTGGGAGAGAAACAATTCCCTTTTAGCATCACAATCTTTAGGCTATCAGCTGCACAAAATAAACAAAAACTATTTCTGACGAATCTGTCCAAGGAAATTATCAATTGAATCTGAGAAAATAAATAGACAATTAAAAGATAATTTCTTTCATTTTGCATTTTGGCAATATCATGTTTGGTTTGAAATTGTTTTGGAAAAGACCTCAGAGCAGGTGGCATTCTGGCTGTCTTAGTGTATGACAAAGGAAGAAAGCAAAGATAATAATGATGAAACAGGGGGATTGCTCTTAACTTCTTTTTATCTACTATGGTTTTGCGCCAATAACATATTCAAATGTTTTGTTTTGGAGAATTGACCTCTAATATCCAACCAATGGCATACTTAAGCTTAACACGTTACTTTCCCCTCTTTGTTTCATGACCAAGTCAAACAATTTCTGCAATAACCACAAAATAAAGAGTCAAATTTTGAATTAACATATAACTGTAAATTGTACAATTTTAAATTACAGGTGTAATTATTGCAAGAGTTAGGCTGCTTTAGTTTAAAACCTGGAAAGACTTGCAAAGGAACATTACAATTAGCAGTTGCAGTGCACAATCTAAACATTGCTTATTTACAGCCATTAAATGTGGCCAGCATGTAAATGAATTAAATATATGTCAGATTAGTGGAATTCAGTTAAATTGGAAGAAATGGGGAGAAAAATGGCAATTTAAAAAGGTAAAATCTTGACACAGGTATATGTTCAATTTCATTTGTTTCATGTTTAAATATTAGCAATTTAATCATCCTCCAAAAATTCACACAGAGTAGTAGTGATTTAGTAGTCAATTCATTTTGCATCGAAATACCTTGTTTAAGAAAGCTTTGCATCACTATCACTCTCTGAATGGGCACTGCTGAAAATGAATTTACAGTGTCACTCAGACCTGGAGGAAGGACTAATGAATGAAGGAGATAGAGCATGGTGGTGTGGGCAGATTTGCTGTATATTCATACCCTCAGCTGGCAGAGCACGGAGATTTGAGGTATCCCTCATTATATATTTGTCTCAGGAGCTTTCTTTAATATTTTAATAAATAACAACATCAGCCCAACAAGAAATTAATGAATAGTATCATTAATAATGAGCTAGAGCCTTGTAGTGATAGGACAGATATTAAATTGAACCACTGTGGTGCTCTCTCTGGAGACTTGGGATTTTTCCAGCGGCAAACAAGGCCACTGAATGAAGCAGCCATCGCTCTGTGCCAACAGCTTTTACAACAGGTTGGGAGTAATAAAAGAGGATTTTCTGCACGATAAAGTTAAGCCCTAGAAAATCTGCTGGTGTAGATCGGTGTGAAAAGTACTGCCAAATGTGATCCTTAATTAAACTTTAATCAAGATAACGCTGTTTGCAGTGGAATTGGCTGAAAAAAGAGGTGACTGCTGCTCTGCAATGGGAGTGTACCAAGTGCTTTTATGATGCTAAATGTGAGTGTTAGAGTGTGATTTGCATAATATTTTATTACACTTGGTTTTTATTTTCCTGTTTATACTTTATTTAAATGTTTCAGCTTCAATACATATCACAAAAGAATAGAATTATTGAAGAAAGAAAACTGAACATTCCAGAAAATACAAAAGTAATCACCAGTGCTATTTATGTCTTTAGGTGCAATAAATATTTTATTCACTAACTGTATACAGTGGAAATATTTCTCATTACTTTGTGTTTATTTAGGATAATTTGAAATACTACTACTGTAGTCCATGAGAAAATCAGATTTATCATGGATTTAAAAACAGCTCAATGGTAATATTGAATGTTGGGTTATATGAAAGTTATTTGTATTTGTAAAGTAACAAAACAGCTGGTTTCTGACAAATTCCTGCTAGTCTTCTGCTTCCCCATCCTTTCCCGAGTGCTTCGGAATATGCCCAGTTCCTTGATAATAAAAACAGGATTAGCATGTATCAATAAAATGCACCGCCACCTGTCATTTAAAAATTAAATCTTCTGTCCAATCCTTCATATGCTAATGACTTAATGATAAATAAATGTTTCCTACTCTTTAATTTAGTCATGCAGTTAGGGAAGCAACTCCTGAAATGTTGCCCTATAATTTAAATAACCACCAAGATAATGCAAGTTTATTCTGATCGATTCTTCAATTAAAGCTGAGAAGAATATTGTTAAAATTTTACACCAGGACATGACAAATTACTAAATACTGTTTACCAACCTGCTATCTCCCTACAGAAAATGAATAAAGTAATATGATCTGAATTCCTTATAATATTTTCCTCTTGTCAGATCTTACATATGTAAATTTATTACAAAAAAAAGCAGAAGAATCATATTTATTTCATTTTATATATTGCAAGATGAGGTTTCCACTAGTTTGTGTTGATTTTACCAGTACAGTTTACCTAGAGATGGCTGACTCGTTGAATGAAAGGACGGGGAGTTTTAAGTGCAAGTTACATGAAGTATAAATTGAGTTTGCATGATCTTTAAGATTGGTTTTGAAAAACAATTACATTGAAACCTAACTCTGCCCACAAGCTGGCCATACACCCCAAAAATGAGCCAAGTGAGTTTTGACCAATTGTGCCCATTTAAATTAGATTTTTATGCACAACGCAGTAAAGAGTGCATTTTAAAAACTATGATTTTTTTTAAAAGATGAACAACAAACTGGTTTGTATACACTGATGAAACTAATAGTGGTTCATTATAATGTTTTACATTGATTCTAAGTTAGGTTTTACACTTGTAATATTTTCCTTTATAAACCTACTTTCACCTTTATTTTGCACTATTAAATCAATATTAAATAAACATTTTTTAAAAAGCAAGTGAATAAAGTAAACAGTTATGTTATATTGCACTGTCTCATTGTGCTGCTTCATGGGAGTTTTTTTTAATATTTGAGATTATGCAAATAAATCTCGTCATAATTTGAGCAAAAACCCAGTTTCCAGTTGTACCCACAGTTAAACACTCTACTCTTGACTTCTCAGGAACTGGATTTTATTTATTGAAAAGAAATCCAGTAAGACACGATACAAATATTTGCACATTTCACAATAAACCAAACAATTCGTATATTGCACAAACAAAATATTGTTCATAAAATAAATGCACAATTTGAATCTACAGAGACTGATATAATATTTTGTGAATGGCAATATGAATAAACGCTAATACAATCGTACACATTTCCTGATATTCATCATAAATACCTAATTCTAAGTGAATATGTTGATAGTGTGCAAAAGGAGCTGGTTCTACAGATAAGGGAATTTGGCTGCAATCGATTAGACAGAAAGCAGTGCTTGCTGCTCTGACATTTGAGGTCTCCAATTTTAAACTCTTCAGTTCAGAAGCATTTTGTCAATGTTTCCAACTATTTTTTACTAGTTAGATGGGATTTTTAAAATTTGTAATGTGTTATCATTTTTTAAAATGAAAACAATTTTCACTTCTTTTCCTACTTCCTTGCTCTGCTCCAGGAGATGTGGAGATGTCCTACGATACAGTTCCTCATGTAGACCTCTGGTATGTTTCAAGTGTAAGAGCAGATCAGGAGTATCAAGCAACAAAGATTTGAGGGAGATGCAAAGGGAGAGGAAGTGCACACTGCAGTTAAATTTCATGGTTTTCTGTGATTTCTACAAATGCATGAAAGCACAGGAGCACATTAATGCATGCACATACTCATATTTCAGAATGAATCACTGTGCAAAATCAGAAGAATATGCCCTAGCTTATTTTGCCTTTTCTATCCCAAGAGTGCAAAGGCTAATTATCTCAGTTCTAACACTAATCCACCCAACACCCACTTACTTAGCACAAGGCAGAAGTCACACCTAGGGTTCCTGATAGATTTGGCTTTGTACCATTTGAGTGGTATAGTTACCCACTGAGCCCTGGAGCACTTCTAATGATTTCTATTTAATGTAAGCATATCATGTTCAAAATACTTACAACTATGATTACTGTTGGGAATCTTCCCACTTTCAATCTAATTTTTAAATTGGAAGGGGAGCTCAGTACTTAAACTTTTTTTTCTCTGTGAATTTATTCAACTCAATTTGATCAGTGTGGTCAGAGAAAGTTACAGCACATTAAGCCCATCAGTGTGTATTAGTGTTTCTTATTTTTGAATCACCTGGTTTAATTTTACTTGCTGCCTCTCATATCCTTTAGTGTTATTTTTCAAGTAACTATTGAATTGTATATCTAATTTATCTTCTGTATTTCAGCAATACAATTATATAGATTTGTTTTATTTTATATTATCATGTAACTGCTAGATCTCAAGGCTATCAACATTACCTTCCCCTTTTCCCTAAACTAAAACAAAAATCTGTGGATGCTGGAAACATGAAACAAAAAACAAATTGCTGGAGAAACTTCTTTAGAAATAAAGGGTCACCGGACTTGAAAAGTTAACTCTGCTTTCTGTCCACAAATGCTGCCAGACCTGCTGGGTTTCTCCAGCAATTTATGTCTTTTTGTTCCCCTTTTTCCTATTGTTTAAATAAGAATTTGTAACTCAATTAATTGAAGATTAAATCCATAACATGTTATCAGATATGATTGAGTCTAAACTAGAGAGTACATAGTAAACAAATCACTGATACTCAACATTAATAAAATAAAAACACACTATACATTTGAATATTTCTTGCTAGTGTGCAGTGACATTAATCCTTCCAGTGCGCATCCTTATAATTATCGGTTTTGATTTCCTGAACATTAGTTCATTTATTGGGAGACAGTCTAAATAATAAACTGCCTGATTGATTCAGTTGGTCATGTGTTCGGTGAGTAAGGACTCGAACCTTCATGTATTCCTGGGGACAGTGCCATTTTTAAAGCCCAGTCATCACTATGCCATTCCTGATGAAGGGCTTATGGCCGAAATGTCGATTCTCCTGCTCCTCAGATGCTGCCTGACCTGCTATAAATTTCCCATGCCACACTTATCGACTCTGACTCTACAGCATTTTCAGTCCTCACTGGGCCAAGCTTTGTTAGTCAGGAACCGCCCTTCAATTTACACATGATGGGAAGGAAATCAAAAGTACATACTTCTCAGGGCATATTGGTGGCAAAGATGCAATTGCAAGTGCATATTCAATATTTCTATTGTTATTTAAGATCAAGATCAAGCTACGTAAGTGGCCCATCCTTAGTATCATCCCACTTTAGAGCTCTGTCTAACGGAATGCAACTCGTTCTCCAATGTCCAGTGTAGCCAACCACATTCTCATTGTCCAAAGTGGAGCCATCACATGCTGGAAAGAATTGACATGGTTGAAAGCATTCACTTGTACTCAGCAACAGCCAACGCAAAGAATGAACAAATAAAAGCTGCACTTACCACTGCAAACTGAGTGCCTTTCAAGCAGCAATGAAGTTACAGTCAATGAATGATCACACCCTTTTGTCACTTTAGGTCCAGTGTGTGCCTGATGCCAACCTCCGTGGACAGGGGTGCAGATGATTGCTATGTGTGGAGCATGCCCTGAGGTTTTGTGCCCTGCTGGCTAAGGGAGAGGCCCAGAGGTCAACATGAGCCATGAACCCCCAAAGACCAGCAAGGTCCAACCAGACAGCAAGGAAACAGAGACTGGTGGCACCCAGAAAGAAGAACAGGCTGGAGTGGAGGATGCAGCAGCCAGTGGAGAGACACAGCAGCTGATCCTAGCTCTAGCTGGGCAGATGGAAGCAATGGAGGAGGAGGTAATCGAGAAGACAGAGGAGTGGATACCTGTTAAAAACAGGAAAAGAAAATCCTGCCAGGCCCCAAAGCCTCCCAGCAAAGGGGTAAACGACAGCTGCATGAGGGAGGTACAGCCAGCTCTTCGGATGGTTAGGACGGGTGCAAGGAGGGTCATCACCAGAAGAAGAGACAGAGCCTGTAGGTGAGGAGGAGGGCATTTCCTCCCAACCAGGAAACAATGGACCCTCCGAAGTCCACCCTCCACCCAGTGAGAACTGGGAGTATCCACTGCCCCACAGCTACAGGTAACTGAGAGCTGTGATCCTCTGACAGTCCCAGTGTCAGACACAGAACTGGATGGTGCGGACCCTTGCCTCTGCTCAATGACACCAGAGCAGGTAATTGACCCCAGTGAGGAGCTGGACAGCTACCTCAGCCCTGCGAGGGTCCAGCTGTTCGTGCTCACCATGGGGATGCAGACAGCCATCCCAGAGACAGGACAGTCAAAAGGACAATGGTAACCCCATCAACTGGGGGTTAAATAAGATTCCTTTGCTATCGCACAACAGGGGGCCCACTCAGTAGTTTGGGTTCCACTGATACCTCAGATTAATATCAAGAGACTGGATGGTTAATAGACAGAACTGTAAGTACGATAACTGTAAATTCGATCAACTCAATCTGTTCTCTATAATGTTAAGACATGCAATGTATATATATGAACAAGTACCAAAGATTTATTTCTGTGAATAAAGTATATTTTGAAATAAAAAAAAGGGAGAGGCCCAGAGGAGCAAGTGGCAAGCTGACACTCCTGTTTTTTGTCGCTATTGAGTTTCTCTCCATGGCAGATTAGCAAACTTTACAGAAACAAAGCCATGATGAGATGCAATTGCATACAGGTGGATCTGCCTCATCACTCATAGTGAGATTCTCAACTTGATATCGAAATCTTGGGTGGAAAATAGAATGTTTTTATCTTGAGAATCTCATTTTTCCAACCTTGCCACATTTTCACCAACTGATTTGTCACTGCCCGCATTGTTACGGGAGGATTCTGACCCATGGGTTCCAATTGTGGAGTGACTTTAAATGTGCAGAGAGGTGATGAAACATTTGACCTTTTTCAATTAGTATTAATTGTCTGAAAAAAACAATAAGACAAAACCAAAAAGCTTACACACTAAGTCCATTGAGAGTAGCTTCCAAAAATATTTGAAAAATTGTAATCCCTTATTATTTCTCTGAACCCAGTAAGATATGGTGGTAAGTTACCTTATTTTAACATTGTAATTCAAAAAAAAATACAGGCTGGCATTTTATACATTACAAACAAACAATGAAAGGAATTTGTTTTCCTGTCTGCTTATATGGACTTCAGTAAGGCATTTGACAAAGCTCTTCATGGGAGACTGATTAGCAAGGTTAGATCTCATGGAATACAGAGACCATTAAACATTTGGATACAGAACTGGTTCAAAGGTAGAAGACAGAGGGTAGTGGTGGAAGATTGCTATTCAGACTGGAGGCCTGTGACCAATGTAGTGCCAAAAGGATCCACTGTTTTTTTGTCATTTATATAAATGATTTGGATGTGAACATAGGAGGTATACTTAGTAAGTTCGCAGATGACACCAAAATTGGAGGTCTAGCAGACAACAAAGAAGGTTACTTTAGAGTACAACAGTATATTGATCAGATGGGCCAATGGGCTGAGAAGTGGCAGATTGAGTTTAATTTAGATAAATGCAAGTGATGCATTATGGAAAGGAAAATCAGAGCAGGGCTTATAAACTTAATGGTAAGGTCCTCATGAGTGTTGCTGAACAAAGAGACCCTGGAGTGCAGGTTCATACTTCCTTGAAAGTAAGTCACAGGTAGATAGGATACTGAAGAAGGCATCTAGAATATTTTCCTTTATTGGCCAGAGCATTGAGTATAGGAGTTAGGAGGTCATGTTGCAGCAGTACAGGGCAATGGTTAGGCCAGTTTTGGAATATTACATGCAATTCTGGTCTCCTTCCTATAAGGAGGATGTTGTGAAACTTGAAAGGGTTCAGAAAAGATTTCCAAGGATGTTGCCAGGGTTGGAGGATTTGAGCTAAGAGAAAGGCTAAATAGGTTGGGGCTGATTTCCCTGGAGCGTCGGAGGCTGAGGGGTGACCTAATAGAGGAATGTAAAATCATGAGGGGCATGGATAGGATAAATAGACAAGGTCTATTCCTTGGGGTTGGGGAGTCCAGAACTAGAGGACATAGGTTTAGGGTGAGAGGGGAGAGATATAAAAGAGACCTAAGGGGCAATCTTTTCACACAGAAAGTGGTACCAGAGGAAGTGGTGAAGGATGGTATTATTACAGCTTTTAAAAAGCATTCGGATGCGTATATAAATAGGAAGAGTTTAACAGGGATATGGGCCAAGTGCTGGCAAAAGGAAATAGATTAGGTTAGGATATCTGGTTGACAGGGTCTGTTTCTTTGCTGTATATGTCTATGATTCTATGACTCTAAGTAATTATTATATTCCAGTAAATTACATGGGACGTACCTTTCTGGAGATTTTACTTTTGATTTCAGTGTTTGGTCAGGTTCTGAGATTATAGAGGGAACAGACTCAATGAGCTGACAGTCTTTTCTCATTTTTTTCAACATAAAACTAAGCAAGAGTCTCATTTGTTTTTCTGTGGGCATTAACTTTTAGCCAACTTGGGTAAAGCTGTGGCATAATGGTAATGTGACAAGATACTTAATTTAGAATACGTGGGTAATGCCCTGGGTACACAGATATGAATTCTGTCATGATATTCAAGCTAAAATGAAATCAAACCATTGTCTATTGCTGTAAAAAACACACTTTTCATGAATATCCTTTACCTTGTATGACCAAGATGAGACTCCAGACTGAAGTAGTGTGTTGACTCTCAACTGTCCTCCGCACAATTCAGGATGGGCAATAAATGCTGGTGCTGCCAGTGATACCCACATCCCATGAATGTACTTTGCAAAACAAAATCTGTAGTCATTACAGCCACTCCAAACCTCACTTGAGATTTGTACACTTTTAGTAGGGGGTTGACAATTCTGCAATCAGGTAAAGAAACTCCTTAGAATAAGGACCATAAAGTGAGTAGCAGCATTCCAATTGAACTCAGTGGGGATCAACATACTGCCCAAAAACCTGAAACCTTACCAAGAAGTGCCATATCACATAATGCATTTTCCCAAATTGCTGCATAGTTTGTATTTATTAATTGACATCATGATTTCTTACAGATTAGGTTACTTACAGTGTGGAAACAGGCCTTTCGACCCAACAAGTCCACACTGACCCTCCAATGAGCAGCCCACCCAGACCCAATCCCCTACATTTACCCCTTCACCTAACACTATGGCAATTTAACATGGCCAATTCACCTAACCTGCACATCTTTGGACTGTGGGAGGAAACCGGAACACCCGGAGGAAACCCACACAGCCACGGGGAGAATGTGCAAACTCCACGCAGACAGTTGCCTGAGGTGGGGATTGAACCACTGCTAACCATTGTGCCATCGTGCCACCCCATTTCCTTACAAGAGCTTTTAAAATGTAGCATCAAATGCTACTTAGTCAACACTGTTGAAACTTTTACAAAATAGTGAAACGAGGAAACATTATTCACCAAATTTTGTGACAATATACACAAGTCGATCCATTAATTTGACAGCCAAGTTGGTGAAGAAGGGTCACTGGACTTGAAATGTTAACTCTGTTTTCTCTCCATAGATGCTGCCAGACCTCACCTTCATGCAGGGCCCCAAACAGTGCTTCCAGGTTCACCTGCCTCACCTCCAATCTAATTTACTGTATCTGGTGCTCTCAATGTGGTCTTCTCTACATCAGGGAGACCAAGCATAAACTCAGGGCACGTTTCGCCGAGCATCTCAACCTAGGCCTGCAGGCCAACCTGACTTTCCTGTCACTGCCCATTTTAATTCCCCTTCACACTCCCTTTCCGACATGACCATTCTCAGCCTCCTCCATTGCCACAGCAAATCAGACTGCAAATTGGAGGAACAACATCTCATCTTCCACGTGGGAAGCCTATAGCCTGGAGGACTCAACATTGTGTTCTCCAGTTTCAAATAACTTCCATTCCCATCTCCTGATTCCCTTCCCAGCCCCTCGCCTTCCTCTGATCATTCCTCTGATCAACCGTTCTTTCCAGCGACCAACCAGATTCATTCCTCCCATCAACCAACCAGGTCGTACCCTCTTCCGGGGTTCACCTCTTCCTACCTCACCACTGCCCCCTGCCCCCACCCCAGCCTCCTGTCTCTGGCTCCCTCTGTCCTGAAGAAGGGTTACACCCAAAACAATGACTTCTCCACCTCCTGATCCTGCCAGGTTTGTTGAATTCTTCCAGCCTCCTGCTTAACTACCTGCTGGGTTTCTCCAGCAATTTCTGTATTTGTTTGTTCAGATCTCCAGTATCCACAGTTCTTTGTTATATTTTGATGATTATTATTGTATGCAAGTAATACAAGATGAATTTTTTTTAGAAAAGACAAAATTTGTTTCAAAAGCAAAGACTACAATCTCTAATATTGCTCAAGCCCGCCATCATAATAAATCTATTTTTACTTCTAAGTTGGAGTAAACTATTTAGTAGCATTGCCAGTTATGTCCCATGGACAAAACAGATTAGTGTACAGATATGGCAACTGGCTCATTTAAACATTGCTTCTGCATTTTGTTTAACTGGCACCAATCCGATGTGAAAAGTAAGGAAAACTAAAGTGGACACAGACAATAATATGACAGCATACATGAGTCTAATATTGACCACTGCAAATTATTCATTCTCAGGTGAAAAATTAAGGTTTTCTATGCAGCCGAGGAGAATTTTATCTGCAACTGTAAGGAAAGTCTGGGGAGAAAATTGTTAAAAATTCAGTTCAAACCAGGGAAACAGCATGGTATCATTCAAAATGTCAAGTTGCAAAAGTTCTGCATAAAATGAACTTCAATAGCTTGAAGAATACATGCAAATGTATTTTGTCTAGTTTTGGTTAATGGTTGTACCTTTAACTCTGTCCAGTGTAAATTTACAGTTTTCTTTGTTGGATTCATGTATCCACAAAACAGTTTAATATCGATTGCCATGAAAGTGACTTTGGGCTGAATGTTCCCAATTTCTACAAAACATTTTTGGTTGTGGGATTCATGGCACTTGGTTTGCCAGCACATGGCCTATATCCCGATAAACCTTTCCTATTCATTGCCCATCCAGATGCCTTTTAAATGTTGTAATTGTACCAGCCTCACCACTTCCTCTGGCAGCTCATTCCATACATACACCACACTCTGTGTGAAAAAGTTGCCCCTTAGATGCCTTTAAAATATTTTCCCTCTCACCCTAAATCAATGCCCTGCAGGCCTAGACTCCCCCACCCCAGGGAAAAGACCTTGGCTATTTACCCTATCTCAGCCCCTCATGATTTCATAAACCTCTAGAAGATCACTCTTCAGCCTCCGACGCTCCAGGGAAAACAGCCCCAGTCTATTCCACCTCTTGCTAAAGCTCAAATCCTCCAACCCTGGCAATATCCTTCTGCTCTTCTTCTCATTAATTATGTGACCAGGCTCTATGGTGTCCATCTTCTGGAATCAAACAGCAGGGAATGACTAAAAGGGGGAAGGTAGCTCCTCAGTTTTGCTGATGAAGTCCTGGAGGTACTGGTGAATGGGATGATTGGGAAGAGGGCAATGCTGTATCATGTTGACATGTAAAGGAGGCCACAACCATCAGATCCAGTCAGACTGGACAGAAATTGGGTTTTTTGTCAGAATAGTCTCTCAGGTGAAATACAATGCCCAGCAGTGCAGGAAGAAGGCAATGAACTTCTAGGCTCCACAAGGGCCACCATCTTCTCATTGCTACCCTCATGCTGAAGGGGTCACTATTCACTCAAATTCTGGTCTTACACATGGCTCATGGATTACAATTCTCACAATTGCATGCATCATGTCAATTCAACATCTCTCATTCATCCTTCCCAATTACTCCACCATCTAATCCAACCATGTTTCTTCCTGATTCAAAGGGGAAACTCATCAACTGTCTTGCTCCAGCATCCCCACTACTTGCTCTTCCATGTACTCAACTCTCCTTTCGCCTTCTTGCAGGAGAATTTATCCCATAGTCAGGCCAAGGACGGGGAAGGCAAGGCTAGCATAAAGGTTGTGGACAGATGGCTCCTCGTGCCACATGAGGAAAACATCTTGGATTTGGCAGGAGAAAAGTGTGACTATGCATGTAGCTGCAAGGAGATCTCAGTGGCCAACCAACTGAGAATGCTTAATTGTTCTGTATAATACTGCTCTCTTATTGACACCAGTGCAAACTTATTCTTAACCTGCACAAGCTTTTATCCCTTTACACAACTAATTCCACACACCCCAACCCCCCACTTACTTTCTGCGGGAACTAGCAGCACCCAGTGAACATCAGTCCTAAAGAGGCCAATATTTAAGAACTCCAGCTCCATCTATGAGGATAATATCACTCAACCCTCACAGAATTCACCAGCAAAGCTTTCACCTGCATGCTTCAATTGCTTGGAGGCTATCACCTCAGTGAGTACTCTAACCAGATTAAATTGGAAAAAATAATCTAGTGAGTACAGATACATCTCTGTGGCTGGCTGAGGAAGAAACAGCCCAAGTCTCTGACACTCAGAGGAAAGTCTGAGACCAAGTACCTAGGGCAGCTCGGTGGCTCAGTGATGCCCACATCCCATGAATGAAAAAAAAGTTCCCCTTTGTAGAGGAGACAATTACCAGGGATAACACAGTTTTAAGGGTTTAGCAGTCTAGTGGGCATTTGAGGAAAAATGTTTTCATCCATGGGGTATGGGTCCAGAATGCATTGCATTGACTGAATTCACTGTGGTGAATTCCAGAGACTGGAACCCTCGAGACATTTACAAACTATTTAGATTAGCATTTGAAATGTCATAGCACACCAGGCTACATGCCAAGTGCTGGAAAGTAGGATTAGAATGGATAGAATTAGAAAGGAATGGATTTGACGAGCAGACACCATGGGCTGCTTTTTCATGCTGTAAAAACACTACGACTATATAACAACCAGACGGGTTTTGGATGTGCTGATTGACCTACTGCAGCAGCCTTGATGACTGACTACATTCGCTTTTAATCCCAGTGGATAGCAGCATCTGAAGTGTTCTGGAGCTGGTGTTTAGGTATGGTGCCAGATGCATGAATGTTGCAATGTCCCAGTAGCAGCGAGCACTTTTGCCTCTTCTACTGTGCAATTCCACAAGATAGACACTGTTGTATAACAAATGAGATCAAGAGAATAAAATTGCATGTGAGAAGTCACCATGGTTTATTGCAGCCCATGTAACACGAATCTCACTCAGAAAAGCACATTGCCTAGAAATGGGAAAATTCAGCCCATTGTTTGTGCCTGCTCTTTGTTTAAGCAGTGACTAATTGTACTGATCAATTTTCCAAAACTTGGAATCTTCTCCTATTGCAAAGCTCTGACTTATTTTCCCTCAAAAGGTGAAATGGTTTCTGTTTTACTATTCCCTGCAGCCTGTAAATTGCATATTCTGAAAGATTTCTGCTTAAAAAACTATAACTTTTCCCCTTCCATTCTTGATGATCACTGTAGGTAATAACAGCAGAAATTGGTGATGGCGATGATTCTCATTCAAGTTCTGAACTAAATCTAAGGTGGGAGGCGGTGTGGGGACGGTTGCAGTGCAGGTGTAGGGGAGGTCAGAAATAGCCAAGGAATTCATAAGGAGAAAGTGAGGACTGCAGATGCTGGAGATCAGAGCTGAAAATGTGTTACTGGAAAAGCGCAGCAGGTCAGGCAGCATCCAAGGAGCAGGAGAGTCGACGTTTCGGGCATGAGCCCTTCTTCAGGAAGAATGGCTCATGCCTGAAACATTGACTCTCCTGCTCCTTGGATGCTGCCTGACCTGCTGCGCTTTTCCAACAACATATTTTCAGCTAAGGAATTCATAAGGTCAGGGATGTGGAGGGATTTAATAGCAGGCATTATTTTGTTCTTCCATTTCTTTCCTGGCAGCCAGCCAAATTGACAAACCTTTTGGTAGGAGCCCAGTATGAAAGGACATACTCCTACAGTAGACTACTCACAGGTAATTGCACGTTACAGCAGTTCACACAAAAAGTGGTAAAAATTTGGTCTTCTTTCCCCACCCAAAAAAAAGTGGTCAGGCCAGCTGAATGGAAAATTTCTAAACTGAGGACTGTAAAAGTTTGATAGCCAAGGGTTTTAAAATTTATCAAATCAAAACATATAGATTGTATCAAGATATAAATCAGGTGTAATTGAAGGGCAAAACAGACCTAAGACACTAAACCTCCTCCTCCTCCTATGTCTCTTTGTTGCAGGGGTCCCAAGAACTGCAAAAGAAAGCCTATCGTCTAGTCAAGTAGAGGATTAATAGCCTGAGACAAAGAATAGGAAACAAAATGGTGGATACGTGTGATTCATGGAATTGAGGTAGCAGAGATCTCAGTTGTGTACAATCACTGGATACAAATAAAATTGTAATTGGAAAAACAATGATTGAGCAATCAATTTTAAATGAAATTTACCTACAGCACCATCTAGTGTTGGTGGACTTATTAGCCATCGGAGACAGAATTAGGAGGGGTAGCAGTGGTAGACCAAGGATGTTTGCCATCTCAAAGATGAGTATCCTCGTAAGCATGGAAACCATATATGCACAATAGAAGCTCAGATAGGATGGAAATAATATGGTGGAAAATGTGACACATGTATGGTCAAAACGTTACATGTTTTATAACAGGCAAAACACACAAACACAAGAACACAATATACAATAGATTATATGGAGTAGTGTAATATACCAAATGATTAATGTAGAATTGGATTGAATAATTCATAAGCACAAAAGATGGCAAGGTTTTGTAATATCTTATGCGGTAAGTCATCACAAATGGATTATTTTGTCTGTCCAATCATTCAAAAATCATAGATTCTATTTCTGATACTGCTGTAGAAATGAAGAAAAATATAAGTAGGAAAAAATAAATAGTTGACACTTGTGGATGGATTTCCTGGTGTGATTATACAATCGTTTGAAGTTACTTAGAGCTGTGTGTCATTGATGCTATAAAGTGGAGGAACTCTCTTTTAAAATTCAGCTTGAGGTCAGATGAAAGCAGTTTCCAAGCACAACAGTTATTTTGAGCAGCTATAAATTTTTGATGACATTTTTGCATCATCACTTTGATAACATTAATAAATGTTCAAGCAGCAAAAAGTCAATTGAAAATAAAACATCCATCATCAAGAAATAGTATTTTCTGAGTGTTAAAGTTGAAACTAATTTTTTCCTATCGTGAGTTAACTAATTTTCCTAAAGTATTTTAATATAACCAATTACCTGGCTAAACTCAAGAAGTACAGGAATGTCAATGCATGGATGTGTGTGCTGCAGAATTTATAATATAGAAACAGGCCATTTGGCCCAACAGGTCAACGACGTTAATTATCCTCCACATAAGCCTGCTTCCAATTTACAGCATCTTACTCTACCAATACACCTTTCCAGTCCTTTCTCCTTCATGGGCTTATCTAGTATTCCCTTAAGGGCATATATGTGTTTCTTCTCAATTTCAATATCTGATACAAGACCACATTGTAATGAATGAGTAACAATGTTTCACCTGAATTACTTATTGGATTCATTATGTCTATCTCATATTTATCATTTCTAGTCTTATATTTCCCAACAAGAGCAGACATCTATGCTTCTATCAGGTTGCCTCAAAGTCCATTTTGTATCTAGAGAAAAGATCATGCTTTCCTGGTACTTCTAGCATTTCAGTTCTGTTATAATCCTTATGAGATTATTGCACATCTTCCACAGTACTTTTCTATCCTTTGTGTGACATGGAGACCAAAATTTTAAATAGAACTGATAACAGTGGTTCAACTAAGGTTCTATATAAATTTAACATAACGTTGCTACCATTCAATTCTACCACAATGTGTTACAAGTTTAACGTTTTGTTAATCTTCAGTGTTACTGTTAACAATTTTTAAATATGCATCCTGAGATCCCTTTACTCCTTTTAATATGTTTATAATTCATTTAGGTTGGATTTAAAAGTTCAGTTAACAAAAAAAAAGAAACAATTGCAAATGCTAGAAATGAGAAATAATAAAACAAAAACAGAAATTGCTATAAAACCCAGCAGGTCTGGCAGCATCTGTGCAGAGAAAGCAAAGTTAATGTTTTGGGCCCAGTGACTCTTCTTCAGAACTGAAAATTCAGTTGCATCTTTCTTTTGTGGCTTCAATCACACTTGTCAATGATACCTGTTCAAAGCTACTTTAAAATAACAAATAAATTAAACAAAAACTTACCTAATGTGTTCATGCTGGTATTGTTCACTGCTCACTTGACATTTACTTCTTTAAGCAGGCGAATTACCAGGCCTGCCAACAATGCCCCATACTGTCAGTTTTCATAATATAAGGGCTCCTATTTCCATTGTGTTATTATCTGAGTGACTTACACACACTCTCCCCAGGAAATCTCTTGCTGTCCCTATGAAACATTTTCAGTCAGCCTTATGTGCACAAGACTGAGTGGAGTTTGAACCTGGAACTTTGGCCATGAAAACCAAGAATACCTTAACAAACTTATGACAAATGAGAGCTCTACCATGTTATCATTTGAGTGAAAGTATCATAATTGTTCTCACTGTTCAATTAGGGTTAAAAGGAAATCGTTACAAATACATTTGGTTATAAGGAAAATAATTGATTCCTACAATCTTCCACAAATGTTAAGAAGAAAGCAATATTGGGAAAGAATTATTTAAAATATTTATCTGGATTATTAAATAAACTTTTGTGAATTTGGATATAATTATCATAAACAATCTGTTGATTTTTAGTTTCATATATTCAACTTCAATAAAAATTGCCTTGTCGTTTAATTTTCTTCTTATCTGTATTAAAAATGGCTTCATACTATATACTTGTTTTTATCTCACATTACAACCCTTTGTCCAAAATGACATCAGTCCTCAACTTTAAAATACACATCTTTTAAAATTGCTAACTGACTGCTTTCCATGTTGATTTATTAAGATCTCCAATATTTGCATACTTTTAAACTATGCAAAACACTCTCACTTGCACTATGGATTTTACAAAGTATTACATTTTAATATGAAATCACTATTTCAAAGCACATTTGTTCAATTTTATCTGCTCAGGAAAACGATGGCATTTTAAGTCTTGTAATTTGGCCAAACCATGTTTTTAAAATTTAAATTAACTAAAATATTTTTGATTTCATGGAAAAAAAGATTATGATATTCACATTGGATGTAATATTTTAATGCTCCAGAAATTGTTTCAACCAAATCTATTTTTACAAAATCATGAAGCTCTTTAAGTGCAAAGAATAAACAAATTATCTATGTCTGAACCATAAAATGAGTCAGGAATGATTGTTTTCTAACAATCCGCATATTGTAAAACATGATGCATGCATGTGGAGAGGCACATTAGATTTGACTGCACACAAGGAGTGGTTTATCTCTGTGGAGTAGATCTTCAACAGATCTTGCATTGAAAGTACTTACAAGAGAGAGGTACTTCACTCGCAGAACAAATCTCCATTAAGTCTGCTTTGCTTTGTTAACTTTCGCAGCATGTATTCTCACTATTGCCTTCAACACCTGAAAAATTAGTAGAAGAATTTGACTGATTATAGTGGCTGCATAGACTAGTCTGCAGCTTGTTCTAAAAGGGATACTCAGCAGAACTTGCATTTTTTTCTTTCATTTTGTGCTGTCTGCATGAGTAATTACCTCCCTGATTTCTGAGATGCAATTGAGTAGCTTCCACATTAGAAAAATCCAAAGATTGATAGAGCCCTTGGTCCTAAAGGATTAGTTTGCCGTTGTAATTTCACAGAGTAGGTCATTCAAAAGCAAAATGTTACAAAGTTTAATTCATTCTGTTTTAAATCCTAGGTATTCTTACCTATTAAAAGCAACCTAGGAAGAACTAGTCTGTCTTCAGAGTAGGTAGGACATTCACCAGCTTGTGCAGGTGAGTTTTACCATGTAGCTGGAAATATCCATACCTGTCTCTATATATGCAATAATATAGCATTTCTCAGCAATGTAGAATTGGAAAGAGGAGCTTTATGCACAAATGAAATGGCAGCAACAGAGACTGTCAGATAATGTGAGTAAATATAATTAGAGTTGTTCAACCACAAGGCGTTTCAAATGGCCATGACCTTTGTTATTTACATTTGGATCGGGCGAGGCCTGCAGTACAAGGATAGATGGCAAATTCTGTGATGATTTACAAAAGCTGCAGAAAAAAAAATACATAAACAACATTTTTAATACATCATAAGTACTGCATAAAGAGCAACTCCACTATATGTTGTACGGGGGATTTTTTTTCTCAAGGCTTATCAATCTAGGTGCTGCAATGCTGGTGGAAGGTTGACACATATTCTACAGAGGTTGGTAAAAGGCATTACCAGTACAATTACATGTTTTTACCATCCATACAATACCCCGATGAGACATTTGTTGGTGCACACAATTTTGAATGCAATTTTGCTGACTGAGCATTGAAAAGTATGAAGTTATTCAATTCAAAATAATCTAAAATGATATTTTATGCTAGTGGTATACAGCTAATTGCATTCAACTGATTACATTTGGCCTTTCAATATCACTATCATTTGAAACAAAAAGAATAACTGGAAAAAAACATTCATATATTATAATTAAAAAGCTATGACAACTTGGTGGTGCCTTATTCATTGATCTGTCTTCAGTATGTTATGCAATGAGTGATGTAAAATCTTATTCTATTGTGTCTGCATGATTACATTTATAGTATTAAAACATTTCAAAGCTTTATATATACACACAAAAAATTTAAACTATGCAGCATATAATTTTATTTAAAATAAATATACTTATAATCTATGTAAATCAAATAATTAGTACAAATTCTATGAGCTGATTAATATAGCAGTATCTAAGTGATACAGCATATTTTATATATTCAGTTCCATTTCCCTTAAACAGCTGCACAAACTGCTGTGATAATGCTACCCTGTAGCTAAACATCTGGAGGGAGATGGCAAGCCAGCATACTAAATACTTTGCACCTTCTTCTGGCCAGATGGCTATAGGAACTAATTATGCCATGATGATTTTAAGAAACCTTTAGAAAAATAGCATGGCTAGCTATATGAAAACAGGAAACTCATTTATATAGAAATATATTGACAAAATTGAGTAAGTGTGCTATTTAAGTGCACAAGTTAGTTTGTTAGTTTTGCCTTCACCGATTAGGTCAAAAACTGACAAGATTGTAATTTATTGGGTTCTGGAAAGATCTAAGCTTTGGATTGGAAGTGATTTATATGCTTCTATGACTTTTAAAGTTATTTTTAAAATAAGAGCATAATTCCTTTGTGGTGTGAATTAATTATAACATTTTTTAAAAGATTAACTCTACAATATGCATCTTTTATCATGTGTTCTCTGAAAATAAAACTTTGCTGTTTTAACTGCAGTATTGATTTATTGCTATTCTATAAGTAATTTCATACAGGAAGTAACAAATTTGTGAGTACTTAGTATATGATTTTATTGGTGATGGCATCGCTGTGTGAGGTCAAACGATTGTCCTCCTAAATCTCTGACACTCACAACAAGAATTAACAAAAACCTTCTGTTGTTTTCTCTCCCTCATGCACAGAAGAACACATCAGTTGATAAATATCAATCTAATGAACAAAGCAGGAAATAAAAATAATTAGAACTCCCTAGTTATGGTTTCAACAGTTTAAATTGCCTACAATAACATTGAATTTTGCTTACAACTTAAGATTCTGACCGGTCATGAATTGTTGAAAATCATAAGGGTCCCAGAAAAAGTTGGTCAATATTCACTCTCAAAACATTATGGCAAATTCGTTTAGGTAACTGGGTAGACACTTGCCACATCCACCTCATTAAGAGTCTGATGACTTCCTGAAAAGATACATGGCTAGCAGGATGGCATCCCTGGCCAATACCTCCCTGATTCATGTCTCCTAAGCACCTAGAAATCTGGAGAGTGGCGAGATAATTAAATTTACATACTTGAAATCTAGAATTGGGGTAGACAGTGTATTTGACTCATAAATTTAAGACCTTGAAGTATTTACCCCTTCAGATATCATATAAAGGGCTAATTGACTGCAAAACTCTTTCAAATGCCAGCAGCACAATGAGATGCAGAGTTACAGTACTATGATTTCCTCGTCCTCCCCTTCATGGGTCCCCAAGATAGGTCCATAGTGGCATAGGTTCCCAAGGGATATTTTCAAAATCCACCACCCTGGATCCAAGCATTCCAGAGGGGTCAGAGGCCAAGGTCACTCGTGGAAAAATGGATCCAGTCACTTGTTGCCACAATAAATTTTATTTCAGGAGCAAGATAATGAAAGGTATAAGTTGAATAGTGGACAATAATTGAGGAGTTATGAAAACTCCATGGAACTTATAACTGTTATTTCAAAAAAAGGTTAAACAAATCTGCAAACAATTTATCACAAGTGCAGGTAAAATTTACAATCTATGGATGACGGTGCTCCTGTGATTGGAACTGAGGAGAAATGGATTATGATAGAAATTATGTATTGATAGAGGCACGGTGGCTCAGTAGTTAGCACTGCTGCCTCACAGTGCCAGGGACCTGGGTTCAATTCCAGCCTTGGGCGACTGTCTGTGTGGAGTTTGCACGTTCTCCCTGTGTCTGAGTGGGTTTCCTCCGTGCTCCAGTTTCCTCCCACAATCCAAAGATATGCAGGTCAGGTGAATTGGCCATGCTAAATTGCCCATAGTGTCAGGGGTGAATATAGGGTAGGGGAATGGGTCTGGGTGGGTTACTCTTTGGATGCTGCCTGAACTGCTGTGCTCTTCCAGCACCGCTAATCCAGAATCTGGTTTCCAGCATCTGCGGTTATTGTTTTTACTCTTTGGAGGGTCAGTGTGGACTTGTTAAGCTGAAGGGCCTGTTTCCATACTGTAGGGAATCTAATCTAATCTAAACAGAAGTAGAGTCCTACTGAAAAAAGACACATTTTATCAAAGCTTTAAATCTACCATTCATCAGAACATTTCACAAGCATACAAATTCAAGGGGAAACCAACAATTATATTGTGTGAAAGGAGAATGCTGACTGGTTGGCAATTTGACTCTGATATGTTGAGGCTTGCCGTGAAGAATGCATCCATGATTATTGATTGACAGTTAACAGTCAATCTTTGTTTAAGTTTTAAACCATGCAGATAGGTTCTAATTGGTTAGGGCATTACCCTGCGAAAGGAACCCACAAACCAGCATGATTTAACCAAGATCAGTTTAAGAACATTTGCCTAAACCCCAGGAGAGGGAAACAGCCTTTTGTTACTTTCATGACTTCTCATGCTTCAGAAGAATAGCAGACTGTATTGGAAGGCAGAGAAGAGAAAGGCACCCTCTCTCCAATGTTTTTAAATAAATAAAAAAAGTGGCTTGTGCAACCACCGCTGCAGGCTCCTTCTGCAGGCAGACCTCCCTCGAATTATTAGACCCAAGAGGTCTGCTCTGAGAGGCTGCCTCCAGACAGTTAAATGACACCCTTTCTCCCACCACATCCAGGAAACTGGAGGGTAACAAGAAAATTCCAGTCAGCTTCCTTACTTAGGTTCAATTAAGTGCATGATGAGCAGATAGTGGTGCCCATAGATGGAATAGCACCACAGAAATTGCTATTTATAGCTCCCATCCACTTACAAAACATCCAACCCACTATGTTATTCTATTAGGACTGTCAGGTCCAGTTGGACATTTTCCTGGAAGTTCCATTGTGTGACCTCTTGTCCCTTGTTTCCTAGCTACTGTTTCCGTATTGCCATCTGCAATATTTTCAGAACCAGTAAGCAGAAGTGTTGAAGGAAATTGAAATTTTGCTGTTTTATTTTTAATATCCCTATAATTTTCCTCCTAAGTTACTCATAGCAGTGCCTAGAATCTTAATCTTCAACGCCAAGGCAATATGAGCACGTTGTAAACCCGAGATTAAATTTTACTTTTTATCTTATATATGCTTAGGAAAGAAATATTTTTTTAAAAATGATTTTAAGAAGTTCTTGTAGTTGCCAATTGTTTTGGCTAAGAATTGTCAGAAGCCTGTTGAAAAACTTTAGTTCACCATTATTTTCCTGTACAAACATTACCTTGTAGGTATCAGCACAAGACTTTCTGGCATTTGTGATAGGTTTGCTTCTGTTCTTTTTTAACTTCCCACATCAATACTGCACTCCTTCAACCAGGAATGTATCTCATACACTAATGTGCTGCTTCTAATATTTGTGTCACTTTTGCGGGTTAGCTAAATAAATCAACCACCCATCCCCCATCTCATTGAAGTGTCAGATTACTCCTTTCTCTCATTGTGGTAGGATGTTCCATTAAAAGGCTAAACAGAGAACCAGTAAAATTCATCATATGTACTGTTGACAGATTGAAAGGAATCGGCTGCATTCAGGATTGGAACTGCAACCTAAGAAGTGATTTCCACTCTTCCTCATCCACAGTCACACACCTCATCCCTGCATCCTGTCCTCTGAGCCTGAATTAAATGTTTTGCACAACAATATTGAATAACATCACATCATTTAGTAATTCAATATTTTAATCCTGTATCAATAGAATTTTATGATTTAGAATATATATCATTACTAGTTGATTTATCATACATAAACTTGGCTTATCAGTGTTATTGAAAACTAAAAACTCTTCAACTGAATGATAACAGCAGACAATGTCTGTAGCTTAATTATTGTAGTACCCATTTTAGAGACAGTCACAGGTCTAAATCCCTGTCCTTTGAATTCTTTTGCAGAGTTTGATATTTATGAGGTTTTTCTTTACTTGGAGTCACCCAGTAAACTAGAATACGAATAATGGATCACTTCATTCCAAAGGGTGGCCGCTGATGTCCACTTCATCCTGCTGTGTGTACAGTTCTTACCAGCTAATCATGAAGTGGCACTGGCCACACTCAGAGAGAAGCCTACAGTATAAATTATTATTATTGATAGGGGGAGGGGATAGTGGTGCAAGGCAGGAGTAGCTGGAAAACAAACTACAGGGGGAAGCAAGAACTAAGACAATAGACAATGTCAAACATAAATAATAAATACCTAGTAATTGTGCTTGAGTCAGTCAAAGGGTACCTTTGACCTATCGGTGCAAAACACCCTTTAAAATGAATTACAAGAGATTTCAAGGTGAATTGTATTGAAAAATGTAAAAGATTAAAATAAATCTAATTTTCTGTGATCCATTTTTCATTTAGGGAAGAGTTGTTCCTTCTTATTTGTACCGAAACCTTTTCAAATCTAAAATGCCACTTGTGATCTGTTTTCTATAAATTTGGAGGCAAAGTGAGAAAAATCATTAGCAAATGTATTGTTATTCTCGTAATTTTTTCCGGTTCTAAAGATTTTCAGGAGACAGTATAATCTACACACCAGCTGGAGTGAGTAGATCTTACACATTTATTGTTTGTTTCCATAGAAATACATCGATCAGAAAGTAATTTCAGTTAATATTCTTTTCCCACATAGTGCCATGCTTGTGTACACTAACTGTGCACCTTCCCCACACAATTGTTTTCATCTTTTGTTCGGCTCAGTAGGTTCCCTAACTGGTAGATTTTATTGAGTAAATTCAAACTGTCACTTCATATGCCTGAAGGATGGCTCAGATACACACATAATAATAAAAGTAAAGTAGGATAAAATAATCTTGTCAAGGCAGTAAAGCCCATTGCTTGAAGTTGTAGCATTCAATCAATACACTAATTCCACAATTTATACTTCTCTGGATTGGATGGGAAAGAAACCTTGATATGGTATTTCTTGGCTCACTGACCAACTTTGACCTTCTATATACGTGAACCCAGGATTTGTATGTGTGCCGCTGGTTAGAGAAATCAGCTATGAAAATGGGAAAGTAAGTCATTGACATTTGAGGCCAGGCCTCAAATCTTACATCATTAAATTCCCAAAGCAGTTAGCCCACAAAGTTTGATGTAAATAGTTTTCTTCATATCTGATTACATTATGTTCCACTCTTGCTGTAAAATAAATTGCATTAACAAAAATGGCAAAGGTCTGAACAATTCATTATATGTAAAAGTCTGAAAACTTTACAGCCTTAGCTTCTTTACAGTCACTTCATGTTATTTTTCACTATCTTAATGCACTCCATGTTCTATGATTCAACCTGGAATTGAATGCTGCTTGTTCAGGTTCATGGTTTATTTAAGATGGTGCCTTGTTTACCTCACTTACCAATTGAACAGGACATAATAAGTCGGATGCTCCATTTACAGTTTGGATGCAAATTGCCTGAAATTTTAGATCAAATTCAGTCCCATAAGCATGTTGATTTGAATGCCTTAATGCTGTGGTCAATCATGTGTTAAAATGCACCACTTTTGGGAATTATCGATTGGAACTCCAAGATATGTCACTACATAAGAAGTTAACCAAGTGTGACTGATAAGGGTTTGAGAATTCAAAAAAAAGAGGAAAATCACTGACGAGTTAAAGTTTAACTAAACAACTGAGTATTGAGATATTTCCATGAATTCAGCACAGGGAATATATGGTTTGAGGGCAGTGAAACTAGAGAGCAAATGCAAACTGATAAACCCTTCATTAAAAAAAAACAAAAGAAAATGGAACGATCTATTATATAAATTGAAATATGTTGTGGAAATGCACTGTTTGCTTCCACTCGTCATTTTATTTATTTGCCTTCAGTACAATTCTAGTCAACAGGGAAAAGAAAATACTGTACTGGATGAACCTAGCAGTGAACAGGCAATAGATTAAAGGGCACCTTTCATAAAGCAATGATGGAATAGCTGTTTAGTAACACATATAACAATGATTATAATACAATGGACAGCAATAAATAATGTAAATTAACTGGAATATACAAAATATAAAATTTATACACACGATTAAATACCTAGCAGTTGTACAATTAATAAGTTCAGGTTACAAAGTGCTAAGTGTTTTCACAGTAGCTTAAAAGAATCATTGCCAATTAGTAGATTTAAAAAGAGAAAGAGAAGGGAAAAATGTGAGCAGGAGAACAGTATGTGCGACAGTCTGTGGAAGACAAATTAAAATTGTGAGAATATGTCTGAATTAAGAACTGAGTTCGGTAACAAATTAATGACAAAACAGAAGGACAAAACAGAAAGTTTGATAAGTATTAAATAAAAAACAAAAGAACTGCAGATCCTGTGAATCAGAAACAAAAACAGAAGTTGCTGAAAAAGCTCAGTATATCTGGCAGCAACTGTGAAGAGAAATCAAAGTTAACTTTTCGGGTTCGATGACCCTTCCTCAGAACTGATGGTATCTAGGAAAATGTCAGTTTATATGCAGAAGATAGAGTGGGAGAAGGGGGTAAGGAATAAACGATAGGCAGGGAGAGAGCCCAAAGAGAGAGAAGAATAGTTGGACAGACAACAGAGTCAAAAATGATCTGGCTGAGAGGGTGATTAGGGTGAATAATGAAGACTGTTAGTGGCTAACAATAGGTTGTGTCTAATAGCAGACTATGATAACAAGGCCTGGTGTGTGGAGTAGGGGGCTAGGCCATGGGAGAACTCAGATCTTAAAATTATTGAATTTGATATTGAGTCCGGAGAGCTGCAGGGTCCCTAAGTGGAAAATGAGTTGTTGTTCTTCCAGCTGTTCCTCAAGGTTTGGTTGAGCTTTGCAGAAATACTTCAAATTAGTTTGTTACAATGAGTATCCACACACCATACTGTATTACCTGTTTTTTTTGTGGGTAATGTGGAATAGTTATTGAACGCAAATGCAAACTTTGATTTTCTGTCCACAGAGTCTGCCAATCCTGACATATTCTTAGCACTTTGTTTTTATTTCAGATTTCTGGTATCTGCAGTATTTTGCAGAAGTTATGTTATGGAAGGTTGCATCCCTTGATCAGATGTGCCAGAGGAAACTTTGGAGAATGGAATGGAAGGATGATGAGAAGAAGTATATCAAGGTAACAGTAGGAGGTAGTGGGCTTCTAGTACATAACCATTGGTAGCCAGAAAAAGAGAGAGGGATTTTCAGGAAGGGAAAAGAAGAGTTGAAGCCAAGACCATTTACAGAAGAAGAAAGATTAGAAATTGGAAGTATAGTTAATTAAAATTTCTGGTTCAGGAAGAAAAGGCAGGTTTTCCTATAACTCATGCTGATATCCATAGGTTTATTTGGGGAAAGTGAGTAGTATTAGGATGTTTTCCAATATGCGAAAAAGTTAAAGATGAATGGTGGTGACTGGAGACTGACTAGACATCTGTTCAAGGACAAAACAGAGTTGTCAGCCCATTCTGGTGGGTGATGAGGGATTGGATGGCCATAGTGATGAGGAGAAGGATAAAGCTGGGAAATTGGAAACTTTTGAAATGATGAAAGGCATCAGAACAGTGATAAAAGAAAATAGGAAGAGACTGAACCACAGGGGAGAAAACAGCATCAAGATAGAATGAAAAAATATTAGTGTTAATTATTCATGTTTAGTTTAATTATTATAAATAATTTGGTTTGATGAGGTAACCTACAGCCTTCTATGTTTGATGTGGAGGTGCCAGTGTTGGACTGGGGTGGACAATCACCTGCAAAGATTTGTTATTCAGCCTGTCGACACTCTACTCACATTATTTGTATTTATCTTTTGACAGCCTTAATTACCTGGAATTATCTTGCCATTATCTCTCTGCATATAAATTTTGTGCCTATGTGCTTTCCTCCTCTTCACCTGATGAAGGAGCAGCACTCTGAAAGTTGGTGATTGCAAATAAACCTGTTGGACTATAACTTGGTGCCATGTGCCTTTTATGTTTAACATAGAGTTAACCAATTTCAGACTAATTGTTTCCCCTTCTCCACCCCCCCCCACCCCCACCCCCACTCCCATTTTGCTTCCTTCTTCCTTTAACTCTTGTTTATTCTCTCACTTTGTTGCTTTCAAGAGCAGCAGTTCATAATTCTGACTTTCACATCTTTCCTAGAAACATTGGGTGAAATCTTCCCAATCTCTGAACATAGGGAATGGCAAATCAGTTGAAAAATAGGATAAAATCCGCAGAATTTAGATTCTCAACATTGAAAGACAAAAGTTCAATTCTCCAACCAAGAATTTTGCTTGTAAGTGGCAAGAGGCCTATTTATATCAATTTGCATGCATTCGCATGTTATTATAACCTAATCTCACCTCACTAGTATACAGTTTTCAATTCTCCAACATGCAGAGATGAACGAGATGATGACAGTTTCCAAAATGAAAGCCAGAGCAGGTATCTAGTGGCTCTATCTTGCCACTTACCTCCATCTTGGACATCAGTCACCAACATCCCAGGGCATGCTCCATGAGCAGCAACTGCTTACACACACACCACCCACAAAGGTTCACATTGGCCACATACCAGCATCTCTGCATCTTCATGGCACATCTCTGATCCATTTACAATGTGCTTCAATGCTTTACTTTGGAGCACACCAGTAGCTTTCATGCAATGCTGCTGCAGGGAACTTTGTATGCGAGTTAGGCAACCTACTGTTGGATTGAACTGGAAGCATCTCAGGGCTCCTTGACTGTTCACTCAATTTACACTTACTTGGATGCTGACAGCATCTGTGCCTTGCCTTTTTGTGCTTTGCTCCCTCAGTCAAAGGTTAAGGGCCTACACTACTTCTGTCTTAAATTGCTATTTAGCACAAGCACTGAGCAAGGCAATTTGTTGTGGTTGTCAGCAGTGATTAGTCAAAGGGGTAGACATGTTGCTACATGGCACCTTGCTATATCAATCTCACACCTGCATCATGGGCCAGCAGCATTTACATGTGCTTCAACCGAAATGGTCTTGTCCCAAACTCTAAAGGGGGTAGTTTTCAGTCAGGTCAAATAGTCAGCCGTGTATCAGAGGCTTCTGGTACAGTAAGGCAAGGACAGCATCTGATCTCAGTCCAAAGGCTGATTTGAAATTTCCAAACGGTATTTGATAAAAGTGTCATTGTAAAAGATTGCTGCACAAGATAGGAGTTCATGGCATTCTAACCTTATTAACATGGACAAAATTTGACAAAAAGGAGATAGGACAATGATAAATAAACTATTTTTAGGTTGACTATTGTAATGAGCAATACATGGATCAACACTGAGGTCTCAACAATTTATGATAGATATTAATGACTTGAATGAAATGAATGATTGTACTGTTGCCATACTGTAAACACTGAGAAGGGCTCAATGGGACAATGTTCATCCAACAAATACCATGCATACACAACCCAGCAGTTTCCTGAAAATGGTGGAGGAGCTACCCAAATTCTATTAGCTGTACTCTAATCTGAGTGAAAATCATCTGCCATCACACGCAGCCGAGAAGGCTTGTGATGGATTTTTGCTTTTGAAACATGGCACCAAAATAATGGTTTTGAGCTGTAGTTGATCTTATAAAAATTAAATTCTCACAATATGGGCATTGAGCGTAAGCCTGGCAATTATGGTTTGTCTCTCCCATGATGATGAGCTTTCTTCTTGAAAAAGCCCAGTTTATGAAGTGAAAGGACACCCAGATTGTTGTCATCATGAGGAATTTGCAGTAGTTTCACTCAGTGGTACAGAAGTAATAATATTACTCTTGCAAATTATGTAAACTGTAACTTATGGGGTATGTTATTGGTAATGACCCAATGTGCCAGGCAGTTGACCTTGATGGAGAGGTCACAGGTTTGGGACATGCTCGTGAAGTGATAGCAATAAATTACGAAGACAGGTCAGCAAGCTGTGTATTGTCTTTATACTTAAAAACAAACTTCAATTTATGAGCATTGTAACCACATTTTTGTTAATGTATTTGATGGATCCATACGAATAAAGCTTACTTCAAACACAATATCTAGTCGTCATTCTTTTACAAATCTCTTACAGAGAAACACTTTAAACAAATGCCAGAAGATGCCTTTAAGAAATGCTAATGATAAGAGTTGAGGATTTTCCACACATATCCGTATGGTAATACCTGCTCCAGGGTGATCTTAATTTCAATTAAAGGGTAATTAGTAACAAATTTCCCCGCATTATTATTCAGCTTCCTAGTTTACCAGCAAAATGGAAGTCATACTGGGTACCTAGTGCCTTCAGCACTTCACTTGTTCCTTCAGGCCGCCATCTTGGATAGCCAGCAACAACACTTCAGGGCACACTCCAGTGCATCAGCTGCATTCACTCCATGTCCACAGATACTAGCATTGGATAACTGCCAGCATTTCAGAACTCCCTTGACACTTTAATTAGTTTTACAAGATGCTTCTGCACTTTAAAGCTGCACTTCGGTGTACGTAAGCAACTAGCGTCATGATGCAGCTGAAAGACATTTTGCATGCAGGTTTAGCCTTAGAGCTCACAGACTGGACGAGCCCATATCTCAGGGCTGCTTGCCTTGGTCTCTTAGTGCTCACTCACTGAGCACCTACATTAATGCTCACAGCATCCCTGCCCTGACTTCACATGCCTTCCTGTGCCATCCTTTTAGTGCAAAGGTGCTACAGCCAGAGCATTATGGTTCTGCTGTATTGGCTTGTTGTTTAGTGCAAAAATAGAGCCAAGCTGTTTACCATGCCTGACAGTGGTGATCAGTCTAGGAAATGGTCACCTTGTTGAAGGCCATGCCGAAACATCATTGTCACACCTACAGTATGTAAAGTCGTGGATTCGGTGGCTGTTTTTCTGCAAACATTTTGTCGCCTCGCTAGATGACGTCATCGGTGTGTCTTATCAAAGACATACAGATGATGTCATCCAGCGAGGCGACAAAATGTTTGCAGAAAAACACACTAGCTGGCCAAATAAATCCATGCCTTTAACCACAACCCAAGCTACAATTCTTCACAAGAACTCTGTGCACGCATCAGCTACCTGCATGACACAATACACTGCATGATGTTTCAATCAAATGGCCAAGTTTCAAATGGTGGGGTGAAGTTCTTCATTAACATACAAAGGATTGCTATTATCAGAGGATCTCAATCCCATCAGTCAAGGGTGGAGACTGTACACAATCCAGGAGCTAAGCCATGGTAAATCATCTCCTTGAGGTGGTCTCTGTTAGTAGCTCATTGACTACAGTCTGAAGATGGTGAGAGACAAAAAACTGCAGATACTGGAATCCAAGATGGACAAGCAGGAGGCTGGAAGAACACAGCAAACCAGGCTGCATCAGGAGGTGGAGACATCAACTTTTTGGGTATAACCCTTTTAGGACAGGAGGTAGGGGTTGGGGGAGCAGCGGATAAAGGGGTGGGGGCAGGTTAGTGAGGTGAGGATAGGTAAAGACGGGTACAGGGTATGATCTGGTTGGTCAATGGGAGGAATGAATCTGACTGGTATTTGGAAGGAAGGGTCAATGAGAGAAATGGAAGGAAGTGGGGGGTGCTGGGATGAGAAAAGAGGTTATTTGAAATTGGAGAACTTAATGTTGGGTCCTCTGGTGTGCTGGAGGCTGCCCAGGCAGAAGATGAAGTTTGTTCTTACAATTTGAGGTCTGATTCACTGTGGTAATGGAGGCGGCCAGGGATGATCATGTCAGAAAGGGAGTGGGAAGGGGAATTAAAATGGGCAGTGACTGGCAGGTCTGGTTGGCCCTGCAGGCCCAACTGAGATGTTCAGTGAACCATTCCCTCAATTTACGTTTGGTCTTCCCAATGTAGAGAAGACCACATCTGGAGCACTGGATACAGTAAACTAGGTTGGAGGAGAGGCAGGTTGTAGGAGAGGCAGATTGGAGGAGAGGCAGGTTGGAGGAGAGGCAGGTTGGAAGGACTGTTTGGGGCCTTGGCTGGAGGTGAGGGAAATAGTGTGCTGGCAGGTTTTGCATTCTTTCCAGTTTAAGGGGAATGTACCTGGGGGTTTGGAAAGTTTGGTGGGGAGAGTGGCGCAAACCAAGGATTGGTGAAGAGAACAGTTCCCCTGCAAATGGAACACTCCCCACCAACCCCCCCTACATCCCTCAAAACACCAGGTACCTTCCTCTCCAACCGGGACTCTCCCTACCAACCCCTCTACAACTGATTAGATCACTACAGTGTGGAAACAGGCCCTTCGGCCCAACAAGTCCACACCAATCCTCCAAAGAGCAACCCACCCAGACTCATTCCCCTACATTTTCCCCTGACTTATACATCTAACACTACATGCAACTTAGCACGGCCAATTCACCTGACCTGCACATCTTTGTGAGTGTGGGAGGAAACTGGAACACCCGGAGGAAACCCTCGCAGACATAGGGAGAATGTGCAAACTCCACACAGACAATCATCTGAGGCTGGAATCAAACCTGGAACCCTGGTGCTGTGAGGCAGCAGTGCTAACCACTGAGCCACCATGCCGCCCATCTGAGCCACCATGCCACCCATGTACCCCAGGTACCTTCCTCTGTAACCAGAACTCTCTCTACCAACCCTCTCAAACCCCCAAGCACCTTCCCCTGCAACTGGACCTTTCCTTTCACCAATCTTTGGTTCATGGCATTCTCCCCACCAACCCCCAAGGTGGAGAATGATCCTTTGATGCAGAGCCTGATGGGATGAAAAGTGATGACAGGGGGAACCCAATCACACTGTTCTGACACATGGGAATAGGCAAAGGCAGAAACATAAGTGATAGGTCAGATGTGGTTGAGGGCCCTGTCAGTGGGCAGGAAGCCATAGTTATGAAAGAAGGGAACCATGACAGCAGCACTGGAAGGTGACATCATCTGAACAGATACAAGATGGTGGAAGGAACTAAGTGAATGGGATGGAATCTTTACAGAATGTGGGGTGTGAAGAGCTATAGTGAATGAAGCTGTGGGAGTCAGTGGCTTTGTCATGGATGGCAGTGGACAGTTTATTCCCTGGAATGGAGACAGAGAGGTCAAGGAAAGGAAGACAAGTGATTGAGTTGGACCATGTGAAAGTTATAGAGAAGTGGAAATTGGAGGCAAATAAACAAATTTTTCAAGGTCCAGGTGGGAGCATGAAGTGGCACCAGAACAGCTGCCAATGTACCAATAAAAGAGTTGTGGAAGAGGGTCAGTGTAAAATTGGAAGAAGGATTCTTCCACATACCCTATAAAGAGGCAGACATTACTGGGACCCATGTGGGTGCCCACAGCCAGTCTTTTGATTTGGCAAAAATGAAATGAATTAAAGGATCCAATTGTTCAGTGAGAGAACAAGTTGAGCCAAGCAGAGGAGACCAGTAGTGGATGGGGATTGTTCAGGCGTCTGATCGAGGAAGAAGCTGAGAGTTCTCAAACCATCCTGTTAGGAAATGGAGATTGTTAGGGATTGGACATCCATGGTGAACAGGAGGCAGATGGGGCCAGGGAACTAAAAATTGTCAATATGGTGGAGGGCATCAGAGGAATCATGGATGTGGGTGGTCAGGGTCTGGACAAGAAGAGGGAGGATAGAGTCAGGTAGGAAGAAATGATTTGGTGGGTCAGGAACAGGCTGATATGATGGGGCCACTGGGATAGTCTGATTTGTGAATTTTGTGAAAGAAGAAGAAGTAAGCTGTCCAGGGTCGGGAATCTATAAGATTGGAGGCAGTAGGAGGAAGTTGTCCAGAGGTTGAGAGGTCAGTGACAGTCCTGGCAACAAATAGCTTGACCTTCATAGTCCAGGGAGAGGTAGGAAGAAATGTCTGAGAGTTGGCGTTGAGCCTCCACAAGATAAAGAACAGTGTGCCAATATACAATGGCACCACCTTTGTTGGCCGGTTTGATGACATAATTAGGGTTGGACCTGAGAGAGCGAGGTCAGAGAGGGACAGGTTAGAGTGGTTGAGAGGAGCAGAGAAATTGAGATGACCAATGTCACACCAATTTTCAATAAAGAGATAGAGAACAGGTAAGAGGCTAGTGGAAGGGGTCCAAGCGGATGGTGAATATTGGAGGCTGGTGAAGGGATCAGAGGGACAGCTGGGTGGGGTGGGAGTGCAAATTTCCTGACAGAAGAAGTAAGTGTGAAGGCAGAAGCAGCGGAAAAACAGTTCAATGTAATGGTGAGCCCGAAATACATTAAGGTGGGGACATAAGGGTATGAAGTGGAGTCATTTGCTGAGAGCAGTACTTTCAGCCTCAGAGAGGGGGCGGTCAGGCCATGTGGTGAACACACGGCAAGGGCTGGGGTTGGGGGAGTGACCTCTGGGGGACAGAAAGAGATGGCATCTCGGGCTGGAAAGATGTGAGTGCTAAGGGACGGTTAAGAATCAGTCCTTGAGAAATGGGAGAGACGTGGTCCGAGAGGTGGAAAGGAGCAGAAGTATTTATTATCAAATGCATTTTGGAAGTTTAAGCACATTACCTTGGTTCCCCTTTATCAACCTCACTTGTAAATCATAAAGAACTCCAACAAATTTGTCAAGCACAACTTTCCTTTTAACAAAACTATCTTGCCTCTGCTTGATTCTATTATGATTTTCTAAGTGTCCAGCTAATGCTTCATGAATAATTGATTTCACCATTTTCACATTGACAGACGTTAGGTTAATTGGCCTACAGTTTCTGTGTTCTCTCTCCTCCTTTCTTGAACAGTACTGTTGTATTTGTGGTTTTCTAATCTTGTGGGATACTTCCAGAAATGCAGGGCATTTTGGAAGATTGCTTTCAGTGCAACCAGTATCTCTCCAGCCATTTCTTTGAAAATCATAGGCGCAGACCCTCGGATTCAAGCTACTAATAAGCTTTTAGCTTTCTCAATACTTCCTTTCATCTGAAAGCACTGTGTAAAAACAAACCTATCTGTGACCTTGTACTTGGAGAAGCTGCCATTTAATCATGGCTGCAATGCATTCATGACTGACTATATGGTGACAGCAACTCAATGCTAGCCTGAAGAATGTATGCATTGACCGTATCTGAGCTTGTGGCTGCCTATTTCAGGTCAAATACTAGGACCTCAGAACTTTCTTCTCTCTTTATCACCTTCGGCTTCTAAGACTGGAGTGGGTAAATGCAAGAACTGAGAATGAGAAAGTTGGTGTGAGGGAATGAATGCAAGTTATAAAGCAAGAGATGCGTGGCGGCATCAGTGGCAGCTAACATATCATTCCAGAGAGTATGAGGAGAGTGAGCTATAAATTAAGAAATATCAAAAGGCAGGAATGTACCAAAATTCTTTATATTCTCAGCAACCCTGGGGCCTGATCACTGCCAGCTTCATGACACTGAGAGATGTTTGGTCTGTGAGGCTGTGGAGATGCAGAGATCTTTGTCCTACGCTGGGTCTGCTTAACTCTCTTGCATTGTGCAGCACATTATCCTGCACAATTACTATTTTTGAATACTGCGCCTGCCACAGCTGAAGAGCTGGCAGATGTAGAGGCAGTAATAAGCAAGTGTGAAATTTACAGCATTAGTCAGTGCGTAAGGGTGAGGTATCGTCTTTGGATGTCAGGTTTGTTTCCTCAGAGTTAAGGAGTGCTGTTGGCTGTGTAGTATATGAGCAGTATGAGATAGTGAATAGATGATGTCAGATGTTCATTGAGCTTCATCACCTGTCATTAGACCTCTTTTCGATCTTTGAGATTATATGCCAATCTGTTTGTGCTGACTTTCTGGTCACCCATAATTCATGCTTTTTTCACTTTCTTCCCACCACTACTCATGCTTTTCTGTTACTTTGAATCATCTTTCCATTACAATATTAAATTATCTGTTTTAAATTGCAATGGTGTTCTAAAATGCATATTCATTTTAAAAAGAACAGTTTGCATTTAAGAGGAAAAGGCTTAATATGCCCATTGGGTTCTTCTGCCAAGGGCACAGGTGGCCAGCAGTATTAGGCTGAAGGGTGTAGAATGGAGGTCACTTGACCAGAGACTGCAATCATGCCAGTTGTGATCAGTATATCAGCAGAGTCTGTTTCTATCTGAAGATGTGTGCACAGGTCATAAACCACGCTCCACACCCCCGAAACGTGGCAAGCAAATTTCTAGCCCTAAGTACTTTGTACATTCTAAAGTGTTTGTACATCCTTTGGTTGTACTCTGTCCCATTTTTCTTAATAAGGGTTTTAAGTCTATTTCAATTCCTCTTTACATAACATTCATTGGGATTCAAACAAAGTTTAATTTCTAGTTCGTATTAGTACATTGGTGGAAGGTAGTTGATCTCTCAGACATCAGGTACACAAACATTTTGTTTTCTAGTTTTCAGAATGGCACTTTGAGACTATCATCAAGTAACCGTCTGAAATATGGTATATGTTCCATTTTAGAATTTATTTGCATGGTTATTTATGAGCACAATCTCCATATATCAGAATATGTTACTTTAGCCCTTGTTCCACGTTTTTTTATAATACATACCCTGCAGGCATAAACTGGGAAATGAAAACTCTGTGTTTGACAAGGCTTTTATTTTTCACTATGCCACCTGCTTAACTTGAACCACAGCATCCTATCAAACAATCATCTGAATTCTCTTACACTTAGTCTTACTGTAATAAACCAGTGTGCTATGTGCTTTACACCATGGGAACTTGTTTGATGATTGCATTTTTATCATAAATCACAGAACGAGAGCAGTATGCTACCTTAAATTTATCATCAGCAACATTGTTTATTCACATGGCTGCTCCAACGTCCTTTTGAGTATTAACCCATTGCACCAGCAAAACATTCCAGGACTGACTCCCCACCAGGTTACCAATAATGACAGGGGCATCAGCCACTGGGGTGGTTATCATTCATGAAGATAAGAAGTCAGCTACTCATTATTCAATCCAGGTGTGCAAAGCCAATGCCACTTACTATATAAAGCATTATAGTGCATTCACTGTCAAATCATCCTCATAATATTGATGTTTGACACAAAATTAACCCTTTGCAGTTACTGCATGCCATATTTTATAATTCTGGCCAACATAACAGGCAATTCTGCAGACTAATATTTATCTGTATGTCTGACACTGCTTGTTTCCTTAGCCCTCTAAATTTTCTGAATCATTTGTTGTGTTCCTGATGCGTCAGTCAGTCCATTGGGAAGTGTTGGCCTCTTTCATTGTCTCAACCATGGTTGGGTTAATGGTTAGTCTTGTAATCTCCTTCATCAGTACTTACAGGCAACAGTTGAAGAACAAACCTGAGATATTATTGAAATAAAAATATAGATCCTTTTTACTGGTTTAAGTAGGTTTAATTATAAATGCCAGCATTTAAAAAAAAACACATGCTCACGTGTTATTTCTATTTTGGAAAGAATATATGATTGGGGGATCTTTGAGGATTACCCCCCACACATATAAGTTATTTAAACTCATAAATGATTAACCTTAGAGATCACCAATAGCTTTCACAACAAAACAAGATTGCAAGCAGCATTCTTCAA
Organism: Hemiscyllium ocellatum; assembly: GCF_020745735.1. Lineage (NCBI taxonomy): Eukaryota > Metazoa > Chordata > Chondrichthyes > Orectolobiformes > Hemiscylliidae > Hemiscyllium > Hemiscyllium ocellatum. The sequence goes on along the minus strand of NC_083407.1, from coordinate 56,814,181 downwards.
TATTAAATTAGGTTTTTTTTTAAAACTCTCTATGTGCAGGTGCTCTAAAACCACCACTTTGTTTAACTCCAATTTTAAGTAATGTCTTTCACTTTTATTAACAGGGTTGATAAATATCCTTGTTGCTTTTTTTTTCAAAACTACTAGACAAATAAGAAACTGCTTATAATTACCATGCTGCACGCATTGCAACAAAATATATATGCAGTGTTATAAAGGTTCTGAAAAGTTCCATGCTGAAGTTCCATCAAATCTGATGATACCATAAAGGCTTAGATGGGGAAAGAAAAAATCTCTTTAGATCTCAAAGTTTACAGACCAGCTTGCAAATCTTCCGATACCCTTAGTAACAATGTCTACTGCTGTACTGTGCGCCTGATTGCTATCATGCAATAAATCACATCTTGCTTGAGATGAGAGCCTCTTCTCAGACTACCTCATGGCTTTTAACCATGTAGGCACTATAGACCCAGTCTAAACAAAAAAGGAAGATAGGAACTTACGAACAGGAGTAGGCCATTCAGTCTGTTGATACTGCCCTTCCATTCATTATGATTACAATGCTTCAGTGACGTCTACTGGCCCCCACCTCTTGTACCCTATCTGTAATCAGGAATCTTAAAAATCAGTCTCGACCTTAAATATACTCAGACTGAACCTCCACACTGTGATTAAACCTCTCAGTTCAGAAAAAGCCTAATCTCAGACCTAAGTGGTATCCCTCTTATTTCTTAAATTATGTACGTTGGTTCAAGACTCACAAATGAGAGAAAACATTTGACTGACTTCTATCCTGTTTATCTCCTCAACTATTTTGTAAGTTTCAATAAGATCACTCTCGATATTCAAAAATCTAGAAAATACAATGTCCAGTTTGCCCAATATTTCTTCAAAGGATAATTCCATTATCCCAAGAACAAGTCTGGTGAAAGCCTTTGCAATCCCTCTCAGCAATAATATCCGTTCTGAGATAAGGAGCCGAAACTGCACTCTATGCTCCAGGTGCATTCTCCCAAAACTCTGTACAAATGAAGCAAGACTTCATTATTTCTGAATTCAAATCCTGTAGTAATAAAGGCTAACATTCCATTAGTTTTCCTAATAGCTCAGTGCATCTGCAAATTAGGAGTCAATGACTTACTGACAAGAATACTTTGGTCACTTTGTACCGATACACTTTCCAACCTCTTACCATATGATTCCTCCTACCAAGGTGGATAGCCTTACATCTTTCACATTATATTCCATCTGCCATATTCCTGTTGGACAACCACCTAATGAAGGAACAGCACTTCCAAAGCTAGTGTTTCCAAATAAACCTATTGGACTATAACCTGGTATTGTGTGATGTTTACTTTGTATACCCCAGTCCAACACTGGCACATCCAAATCATATATTCTGATCCTTGCAATAACAAATTAGTCACAGCCTACCAACACGAGAATGACCCATTTAATCCAACTGTCCGTTAGACAATCATTAATATGGGTAAATATATTACCTTCCATCCCATGCGCTTTAATGTTTCTAACCATCTCCTGTGAGGGACCTTATCAGATACTCCCTGAAAATTTAAGTCTTTCATGCCCATTGGCTCTCCTTAATCGATGTTGTTAGTAACATCTTTCAAAAAAAAATCCAACAAGTTCATCAAACACAATTTTCCATTCACAAACCAATGCTGATTATCCCCAATCAGATCATTATGATCTATGTGCCTTTTCATCACATCCATTGTATTAGATTCCAGTATCTTCCCAACTATTGATGGAAAGCTAACAGATCTACAGTTTCCTGTTTTCTCTCTCACTCCCTGCTTAAACTGTGGGCTGGCATTAGTTACCTTCCAATCCACAGATCATTCCAGAATCTAATGGGTTTTGGAAGATAACCACCAATGCTTTGATTATCCGTATAGCCACTTCCTTCAGCAGTGTTGGATATTGAAAATTAGTCCTGGGGATTCGTCAACTTTCAGCCCCATTAGTTTCCCTGTTACAATCTTCTGTTCACTGACTCTATCCACTTGCATCTCTCTGTATTCCTCAGTGAAAACAGACACAATGTAGTCATTTAACTTCTCTGCAATTTCTCTATTCCTGTTAGGAATTCTCCTGATCTGTGTGCCCTCTAAGATTTCCTGTCATGGGCGGATCTCCAAGGTCCACGCATTGCAACCAAAAGTCAATGAGTCTGTGCACTAATTGATGAGCACAGAATATGCAGCTTCGAGGGGTCACTGCTCCTAATCCTGCCTATAATGGATCATCGGGTAAAATGGATCATCCTATTCCTTGGATGCTGCCTGACCTGCTGTGCTTTAACCAGCAACACATTTTCAACTGTAATGGATCATATTTGTTTTAGACAAGTGTTACCTTTTTACGTAACTATAGAAACTTTTACTGTTTGTTTTTTTGATAGATTACCTTCATATTCTATTCTCCTTATCTATCCTCCTTTGGTGTATTCTAAAAACTTCCCAATTCTCAGATTTTTGGCAACTTACATCCTTTTTCTTATAAGATTATATAATCCTCAACTGCCTTTTTTAGACAATGTTGATTGACCTCTTTTTGTTTTTTTTCCCCTGTTATATTTCACTGGGAAAGCACTCTGGAAGTCAAGCTCCGGTATTCCCAGAATAATCACAGAAGTTGAAGGTTTTACAAAATGACTTAAAATTCTCTAATTTACCTGTCTTTCAGATGCACACTGATAGAAACATAGATCAGATTTTGATGTTTGAGAATTACTATTCATTACAAATAGATAGATTCTAAATGCAAATAAACAATTAACTGCTAGTTAAAACTCCAACCTCGTTATAAACTCTCCCTGAAACAGGAAGATTCATGAGGTAAGTTTTAAGAATAATTTATTTTAATTTCAAAGGTAGTTTCAATCTAAAGTCAAGTCTGAGTTCTAATTTAGCAATTAGCTAAAAGTTGCTCTTTCGATTGGGTAGTTTAATTGCAACTTTAAAGCAGAAATGTATAGGTTCTCAGCTGAGACTAGTTAATTAGACAACCAGTTTGAGAAGCCTTTGAGTTAGTGGCCATAAAAGCTTGGTTTCTTCAGTGCTATTACATCTGTACTGTTTTGTTGTATTATAATGTAACTGTATTTGGTGAAACAAAGAGTTAGAAGGAGGAAGTGATTATCCTCTCATTAATGGTTACTTCTGTGTAGTATCAAATTAAGTTTTCAGGAGTTTGGGGCATTAGGGGAAAAAGGTGCCAGTGGGGAGGACTCTAAGACAGAGCAAGTTCAAGACCTACATGTTTAGTTAGAAGGGAGGGAGAGATATGAATACCTATCCTAAGTTACTTTCTGATCAAAGGTAAGTTGGAGAAGCCCTTTGCAGACTGAACACTAAAGACTAGGAAGAAACTTAAATACAAATTACAAACTAATTTAATAATTTAGAAATGTATCACCAGATGATGTTGTACCTGCTTGATGGAAAAAGGGCTTCCATTTTGTGGGGCACCGCTGGGACAGGAAGGAACTGTACCATAGAGAGAGGCTCCACCTGCACTGCTTGAGGCTAGGATCCCAGTGGAAAGGCTAAATAAGATGGTCACAGAGGCTTTAAATAAGTTAAAGGGTGAAGATAGAGGGCTCAGGTGAGTTATTAAAGTTTCCGGGCCAAGTAATATGACAGATTCTGGAAATGGTCTGGAATCTTAACTCTGTATAGTGGATAAGGGGACAACTTTGAGAAGATGGGTAAGGTGGCAGGTGGTCAATGCAGAGCTGAGGGTGTTGTACTTAAAATCAGACAACATATGAAACAAGCTAAATCAGCTTGTAGCACAGATTGAAAGTGACAGGCATGATGTTGTGGATATCCCAAAGACATTGTTGCAAGGGGATCGGGGATGGAAACTAAATATCCAAGGGTACATGTACAGGCAGAGGGGCCTGAGTTATGTTCTTAGTAAGAAATGATATTATATCAATTTTTGTTATCAATTTAGAGTTGATGTAGAATCTGTGGTTAGAGTTGAAGAATTGTAAAAGGAAAGAAATCTCCCTAAAAGGAGTTATGTCCAGGCTCCCATTCAATAGTCAAGATTTGGGACACAGAAAAATCAGACAGGCATGTAAGAAAGGCACTATTCCAATAATCACTGGGAACTTCAATGTGGAGGTAAACCAGGAAAAAGCAGTGGGTTGCACATTCCAAGAAAAGGAACTTATGAATGTCTATAAGATGGGATTTTTAGAGCAGCTTGAGGTAGAGCAAATTAAGGAGCAGGCAGTTCTGGATTTGGTGATATGTAATGGGCAAATTTGATTCAGGACCTCAAGGTGAAGGAACCCTATATTATGATTAGAATTCACCCTGAAATTTGATAGAGAAAAGCTTGAATCAGCTATAATGTTAAGAGAATTGAGTGAAGTTAGCTACAACTATATGAGGGAAGAGCTGGCCAAAGTTGATCAGACAGGGAGCCCAGCAGGGAACATGATGAAACAGCAATAACATGGGTTTTGGGGGGTAATTCAGGAAGCACAGCAGAAACGTATACCAAGAAAGGAAAAATGTAGCAAGTGCAGGATTAGGTAATCATGGCTGACTGTGGGATTCAGGGATAGCATTTAAGCAAAAATAAAATCATACAATGTAGAGAAGAAGCCAAAGGATTGAAACATAGCAGAGGAGAACTAAAAAGCAATAATTAGGGGGAGTTAGTGGTAAGCTAGTTATTAATGTCTTTAAAGGCTGGCAAGAGCTTTTAAATATGTGAGAGGCAAGAGTTAACAGTGGACCAGTAGAAAATGGGCTGGAGAAGTGATAATGGGAAACTAAAAAATTGTGGAAAAACTGAATAGGTATTTTCTCTGTCCAGACATATTTAAAAGAATATTCCTGGAATGAAAAGCTTGCTCATGTGAGTGATTGAGGACTTTGGGTCTGGAGTTGAGATGGCTGAGGGTGATTGAAACTTACAGAATACTGAGAGGCCTGGATAGAATAGGCATAAAGATGTTTCGACTAGTAGGAGACTTGGACCTGAGGGAATAGCCTCAGTGAAGGGATAATCCTTTCACATTGAGATGAGGAATGTTATCAGCCAGAACATGGTGAATCTTTGGAAGTCATTGTGGCAGATGTTCGTCAAGGCCAACTCAGAGTGTCTTTAAGACAGAGGTAGATTCTTCATTATTCAGGGAATCAAGGGTTACAGGGAGAAGGCAGTAGAATGGGAATGAGAAACATTCCCAGTGACTGAATGGGAGAGCAAACTCAATGGCTGAATGGCCCAGTTCCATTCCCAGTCTGAACTCCTCTATACAGATTACAGATAGGAAAATATCATTGTGATGGGGCAGAGTGAAATACTTGGAAGATGATCCCTGTTCACAGGCTTCACTGAGCTGGTCCTTTTGGAGTGTTCAAACATGCTGCTCCTTGATTTTCCTTATCCAGATACTTTCACTTACTTACAGAAGCTAGAGGGAAACTGGTTCACAGTCAAAGCCTCTGGCCTTACTGGTTAGGAGCCATGGCTTTCAGCAGCTGCTGAGGAGAAGAATAAACTCACTTTCTTCAGGTTTAAAGTGTTTTTTACCACAGTCAAAACGACTCCCTTTCAACCAGAGGTTTGATAGCTTCTGTATAAAGATTTGTACCCACAAGCTGCTCAGCTTTCTGGAGACCATTGCCATTAATCTGTGGACAAGTGACCAGTTATCAGTCTGCTACTTGTTACTGGCCATGTCTCCATTTATGCACTCGAGTAAAAAGTGAGGTCTGCAGATGCTGGAGATCAGAGATGAAAATGTGTTGCTGGTTAAAGCACAGCAGGTTAGGCAGCATCCAAGGAACAGGAAATTCGACGTTTCGGGCCAGAGATTCCTGATGAAGGGCTCTGGCCCGAAACGTCGAATTTCCTGTTCCTTGGATGCTGCCTAACCTGCTGTGCTTTAACCAGCAACACATTTTCAGCTCCATTTATGCACTGCCTCCCAGCTCCAACCTCTCAGTAACCAGACTTCTATTACAATTTGAACAAGTAGCTTTGCATGCACTTAGTGAGTGTCCAGTAGCTTGCTTTATTAAAAAAGGGCAGCAATTCTTGGCTTTTAAGCCAGTTGTTTTTCTGCATTTTGCAATATGTATTTTGAAGCCATCCATGATAACTGTTTCCCATGCTCGATGCATCTCTCATCATCTGATTAATACTGTATTCCATGCTAATATGGTCTATAAATAACCAATGTCTGCTGACCCATGCGATTTTTATTTTAGCTCCACACTTTGTTCTTTCAATCTGAGATCCTCCATTTCTAATATACTGATCCCTTCCTATATTTTTGCACAACTCTTGAAGTTTTTTCTTCTTGTCTATAAAAGTGTTTGAATATTCAGTTCCCAATCCTGGTCACCATGTAGCTATGTCTCTGTAATAGCAATTAGATCACACTCACATATCTCTATTTTTGTCTATAAGTCAGGTAGGGTGCCCTTTACTTCACCTTTTCAACACCATTCTGCATTTAAAGGATATGCTATCGTCAATTTTGTTGTCCCTTTTTTTCTAGTCAAGATCTAGGAAGTGAAAGAGATTCAAAATCCCTATGGGAACAGCAAAGCCTACAAGAAATGAACTTAAGAAAGAAAAGTAATTCAAATTCAAAGGTTGTGTTTCCAGTTTGTGTTGCCAGTGCATTGGGGAGGTGTAAAGGATAGTCGTGAGAGTTTACCAGATTGAGGAAGGATGTGTGTGGCTGGTGCCTGTGGAATGTGCCTTGGGCTGCAGTTTGGCCATAGGGCATATGGAGGTCATTTGAAGCAAGTGATGAGCTCAATCTGCCAGTACATACCCTGATTTCCTTGTCAAGTTTGCCTGATGGTTAACCTTTTTGACACACTTGGTAGATATTTTCTAATTAACCTGTTCAAAGATGTTATTACACACTTCAGGAGCAGGTGGGGCTTGAACCTGGGCATCTTGGCATAAAGATGGACGTTACACTTGTGGCATAAAAGCCCCTTAGTGTGTTTCATAAGATGAGAGGCTGAATGTTAATGACGTGACTGTGCCATCAATAACCAATCGTAAACAGCAGTTGGCAACGCAAGATTGACTCATTGAGACTGTCACCATGCAACTAGTCAAATCATAAAAGATGATGCAAGCTACTCTCGATGCTGAGATGGGCCTGATTAAACTTTTCAAATAATTCTTCCACACATTTACCACAGTATACGTCACTTAGATCCCTGTAAGATCCTGCCCAATAAAACTAAACTGAAATATATTTTGATAGCTGTATTTGAATAGCAGGGCAAAGACAAAATAAAATGGCTTTGCAAGCAAAAACTGGAAGTCCCACTCTTTTCTTCTGTCTCTTCCACTCTTGAAGTCCATGCTCAGTATTCACTTAGAACTCAAGGATATCTGCAAACCTCATCTATAATATATTAGTTAACTATGAGACAACTGGCCTCATGTTTAAAATCTAACACTTCAAGAACTCTCGACCTTTTTTAAACCGCAATTGCTACAGGAGGCTCATGAAGCCTGTTCTGGAGTACTGTGTGCAGTATGCTATTAAATTGGACAGGGTTCAGAAAAGACTTAACAGGATGTTGCCAGGACTGGAGGGTCTGAGTTATAGGGAGAGTTGGATAGGCTTGGGCCTTTCTTCAGTGGCGCATTGGAGGTTGGGGGCTGACCTTATAGGAATTTATAAAATCATGAGAGGCACAGATAAGATGAATAGCAAGGATCGTTTCCCTAGGGTGGGGAAGTGCAAATCTAGGGGGCATATTTTTAAGGTGAGAGGAGAAGATGAGGGACATCCTCTTTACGCAGAGAGTGGTCCGTGTGTGGAATGAACTGCCAAAGGAAGTGAGGAATGCAGGTACAGTTACAACGTTTTCAAGACATTTCAATAAGTACATGAGTAAGAAAGGTTTGGAGGGATATGGGCCAAATGCAGGCAAGTGGGACTAGTTTCATTTGGGAACATAGTCAGCATGGATTAGTTGGTTCGAAGGGTCTGTTTCCATGCTGTATGACCCTATGACTCCATTCAACATCATCCCCCACTTCTTTTTAAGTTTATTACCTGTGTTTGTGTAAGTGTTCATCATTTTTAAGAGTAGTAAGCAATAAAATTCTTTTATCTTTCACAATTTTTATATTTAAATTTGGCCCCTTCATTTTGATCTTATTAATCACATTTTAATTGAAGTATAGTAGCTCCAAAACAGCAAATAAAAATATTGGTTATGACCAATTGAGAAAGGATTAGAAAGAAAGGAGTCAGTTGCCTTTCCTCACCATGTCAAAAGGTATTTTACAATTGCAGACAAATTATTAATACTTGGTGACAAATTGGTTACTTCAGCTTCAATGTCAGTAGATATTCTAGACATAGCACACAGGCACACCAGGAGCACTTAGGTATGATTAAGTGCATAGCCAGGGCTCTGACATCAGTGTGGTAACCAACTGTCTCAAAAATCATTGAAGATCTAAAAGCCATCTGCAAAATTTTGTGTTGTTCACAGGCCTAAGCAGCAAGAATCACTGGTTCCCTTCACGTTCTCCACAAAACCAAGGGAACAAGTGAGAACAGACTTACCTATGTTTGATGCATGTCCTTATCTTACTGCTGTCAATTGATTCATGGTGGATACCCCATGGTGGATACCACAAGGCTTTTATATGAAATATTAGCTATTCATGGGATCCCTGATTTTAGCATGTTTGATAAAAGACTACAGTTTGTTAGCAAATATTTCCACCAAACTGCAGCCAGTTCAGAATTTAAACAAATAATAAGCTTGCCAAAATATCCACAGTGGAAGGGGAAGCCAAGTTCAGGGTCCAGACAACCAACCACTTTTGAAGAATAATGCTTCCTGTTAAACAACTGGTCCAGCCAACACCAGTGTGGCATATCACCATTAGTTACTAACTGGCAGGAAACCAATGATTCAACTCTCTGTCCTTTCAAAGAGGTTGACTCCACAGTAAGTCCATTTGATTATAACCATGCAAGAAATAAGAAACAGTATTACCAGGAGCAGATGGCTAGCCACTCTAATGGGTGTCACTATAAATGGCATTTGACATACTTGAGCCAAGAGCAAAGGTTACAGATGTGGGAACTTAACAGGAAAAACACTGTCATTCAAAAGGCACCAGACCAATGGTGATCAGCTACTGTTTGTAAGTGAGCTGTACAAAGTAACCACAGGAATCTTATTTTGATTTGATTTGATTTTTGATTAAGATTTTATTGTCACGTGTACTCAAGTACAAGAGTACAGGAGTACATTGAAAAGTGTATAATATTGCCACACAAGGTGCCATTTTAGATACAAGTACTGAGATACAGAATCTTAAGAGCAAGCTAAAAAGAAGGAGCAAGATAAAAGTTAAACATTGCACTCATTATAGTACAGAGATGCCTTCTTAGTTTTCAGTAGAAAATAAAGAAATAAAGCTGAAAGTTCTCATTAAAACCCAATCATTCCCCCTGTGATTAATTGACATTTACTCAATGAGGAAAGTAAAAACAACAACGATTTACAGGCCACACCTGTTCAAAGACAGAATCAAAGTTGACAGTCATCAAGCCAACGATCTTCTAAACCCAAAGAAACACACCATGGAAAATTTATAAAACCTCTAGAGCATCTGAGTTTGTGAAGTCAGAGACTGTGGAGATAGATGGGTTAGTTATCAAAGTAATTACATACATGAAAGTATAAATGTGAATGATGAGAATAAACCTATGGAGGAGGTATTGTATGAGGCAATGGTTCCATGAAGGTTAACACTAAAGTCTGAATTAACCTTCTCCCAATCTAATTTAGTTAAGAGAATTTGTGGGGAAAAGCAAAACATCTTATCGTCTCTAGGGGATAGAGTATTTATCTTGGGTCTCTCAAAAGTCTGAATGATAATTTCAATCTGACCAGTTGCAGGCTGAAGGAGTCACTGGATTAGCAAGTATTTATTGTGCTTCCCTGATTTCCCATGAGCCAGTGATTGTACGCTGCCTTCTTGAACTGCTGCAGGTTATGTGGTATAGGTTACCATCCTGAAGATGTCCCCTTTATTCCAACTTTATATCTTCTAATAGTTAGCCAATCCTCTATCCATTTTACTATACTACCTTCAATGCCATGGGCTCTTATTTTGTTATGTAGTTTAGTGTGGGGCAGCTTATCAAATGTCTGCTGACAGCCTCTGAACACTTCTTGAGTTTAGCTCTTTTGTCCATGCTTGATCCAAGGCTGCAATGATGTCAGGAGCTGAGTGGACTTGGTGGCACATAAACTGAGCATCAATGAGCAGATTATCACTGAGAAACTGTCACTTGATCGTTCTGTCTCTGACAACTTCACTTTGTTGATGACTGAGGGTAGATGGATGGGACAGAAATTGGTTGGCTGGATTTGCGGTGCTTTATGTGGACAGAATATACCTGGGCTACTTTCCACATTGTCAGGTAGATTCCAGTGTTGTAATTTTACTGTAAATAGCTTGGCTTGGGTGACAGCAAGTTCTGAAACACAAGTCTTCAATAATAATGCTAAAATGTTGCCAGAACCCATAGTCTTTGTAGTATCCAGTACCTTCAGTTATTTCTTGGGACTACACAGAATGGATCAAACTGAAGGGTGGAATTAATCATGCTGTGGACCTCAGATGAAGGTTGAGATAAATTGTCAACTCAGCACTTCTGGCTGAAGATGGTTGCAAATGCTTTTTTTTATGTTTTCCTTTGATATGCAAAGCCTCCTATCAGTAATGATGGGGATATTTGTGGAGTCCCTTCTCTGGTAAGTTATTTAACTATCTGAATTTCATGACTGAAAGTGGCAGGACTGCAGACTTTAGATCCAGTATGTTAATTGGAGAAGTGCTTGGCTCTGTCTGTTGCAAGCTGCTTATGCTGTTTGGCACGCAAGCAGTTCTGTGTTATAGCTTCACCAGATTGATGCCTCCTTTTTAAGGCTACTTGATGCTGCTCCTGGCATGCCCTCCTGCCATCTTCATTGAAGCATTTCACCCCTGGCTTGGAAGAAAGGTGAGAAAAAAGGCCAGGCTATGAGTTTACTGTTTGTGGTTGAATACAGTTCTGCTGCTGCAGGTGGTCCCAGCATTTCATGGAGGTCATGGATGCCAGATCTGTTCAGAATTGATCAGCAGAGTGGTAGTACTCTACAATACTAGTTCCCACTCTGACTTTGCTGCTACTCTCTCCTATTTTCTTGGGTCAGCATTTATTGCTCATGAAGTCATCTCTCCACAGGAAGGGAGAGTAGTGCTGCAGCAGAACCTCCAGCAGTGGAGTCAATATTGCAACCCCAAAAGAAGCAGTGAGACACCTTAAACAGCAAATGGAGGCCCACAATATGTGATAAGGCCACAATGGAAGGAAAAGACACCTCTCCTGCTGTATTCAACACTCTCCAGGTACAGCTTCTATCAGATGCGGCTCTCTTTTGTACCAATATAATTCAGGTAAGTATTCTTTTTAGGAAATGGCATAATCCAATAACATAAACTGATCATCTGGATAACTGCCTGAGCTAGCAGGCCTACATCCTCAGTCACATTTGGCAAAATTTAAAGCACATCTTAATAATGGTATAGACCCTGAAAATCCAGTCTAAGGCCTGAATTTTCATTATGATTGAGAAAATGCTGCATGAGTCTAGGAATTTCTAGTCATACACCTGAACACAGCTCTCACATTTTCCTGGGTTTTGGATTAAGAAAGGGGTTGGGTTGGGAGTTTTGTATGTCTTCACTCCGATGTGAATTTGTAGCCTGAGGGTGTGAATCCCAAAATATACAGTGTCGAGCTGATAAGAGCAGGTTGTCTTTTTTTTAGATAGTCAGGAAACAATTTTGCAAAGGTAGAATATCCCTTTGGATATTGTGGTAGGACATCTTTGGGACATTAGTATCATTGAAATCTACAGGATAGAAAAAGACCATTCAGCCCATCAAACCTGTACCAGTCAAATCCAACCACCTAACTATTCTAATCTTGCTTTCCAGCAAGTGATCCGTCTAAATACATATTCTGAGGGTTTGTGCCTCTCCCACCTTGACAGGCAATGAGTTCCAGATCCCCCTCACCCTCTAGATAAAAAACCCTTTTCCTCATATCCCTTCTAACCTTCATGGCCCTTGCCTTAAATCTAGCCCTAATGGCCATTGATTCCTCACAGGAATCTTTTCCTCATGGGAAAAAGATTCTTCCTGTCTAGCTTGTTTATGTCCTCATAAGTTTATACATCATAAGCATGTACCCCTTCACTCACCTCTGCTCCAAGTAATATCACCCCAGTCTGTCCATAGGGAAGCCTCTGTGCCCACTGTGGTGGTGAGGGGTAGGATGCCCTTTCAGATGCAAACACTTGGCATGCATATGCTCAGATATATCCATTGCATGCATCCATTGACTATCAAGCTCATTGGAATTGTCAACTGACTTGTCAAAATCAACTTTGATGTGTTAAACATAATTGTCAAACCCATCAAAATTACTTGTACTAAAAATTAATTCATGAGATGTTGCTGTTGCAGGCTGGACCAGCATTTGTTGTCCATCCTTAGTTGCCTTTGAAAAGGAGGTCTGGATTAGTGGTGCTGGAAGAGCACAGCAGATCAAGCAGCATCCAAGGAGCAGTAAAATCGATGTTTCAGGCAAAAGCCCTTTGGAAAGGTGGTGGTAAGCTGTCTTCTTGACCATTGCAGGTAGACCCTCAAAGCTGTTGGAGATGGTGTTTCATAATGTTGATCTGATTACACGGAAGGAATGATGGTATATTTCCATGGCAGTATGGTAGATGACTTTGAGAGAAGCCTGTAGCTGGTGGTGTTCTCATGTGTTTGCTATCCTTGTCAGTCAAGATGTTTGTGATTGTGAGTTTGAAAGATGCCATCTGAGGAGTAAATTTCTGCAGTACATCTTGTACAACCTGCTGCTACTAATTGTTAATGGTAGAGAGAGTAGATGTTGTGGATCTGGTGCCAATCAAATGTAGTCCTTTGTCCTGGATGGTGTCAAGCTTCTTGAGTGTTGTTGGAGCTGCACCCATCCAGGCAAGTGGTAAGTATTTCATCAAAATCCTGATTTGTGCCTTGTGGATGGTAAACAATTTTTGCAGAGTCAGGAAGTGAGTTACTTGCAGTCAGACTCCTAACCTCTGACCTCCTCTTGTAGCCATTGTATTTATATGGCTGATCCAGTTCAGTTTTGGATAATGATAACTGTTGTAATATTGTTAGTGAAGGATTTAGTGATGGAAATGCCATTAAAAGTCAAGGAACAATGGTTAGATTCTCTCTTGTTGGAGATGGTCATTGCCAGTAGAAGTGTAAATGTCACTTGCTACTTGTCAGTCCAGATTTTCAGATCTTGTAGCATTTGAACATGAACTGCTTTAGCATCTGAGGAGTCACGAATGGTGCTGAACATTGTGCAATCATCGGCGAGCATCCCCACTTCTGACATTATGATGGAGGTAAGGTCATTGATGAATCAGCTGAAGATGGTTGAACACTGCCCTGAAGAACTCCTGCAGACATGTCCTGGAGTTGAGATGACTGATCTCCAACAACCATGACCAACTTACTTTATGGTGGGTATGACTCCAACCAGTGGAAAGTTTGCCCATTGATGCCCATTGATTCAGTTTCTGAGGGCTCCTTGATGACACACTCGATCAAATAAAGCCTTGATGTCAAGGGCTGTCATTCTCACCCCATCTCTGGAATTCAGCTCCTTTTGTCCATGTATGAATGAAAGCTGTAATGAGCTCAAGAGATGAGTTGCCTTTGTGGAATCCAAACTGGGCAACAGTTAGCAGTTTATGGGGAAGCAAGTGTTACTTGATAGCCGCTTGTTGATTACCTCCTCCATCACTTTACTGAGCACTTATCAAGATGATCAAAAGGTCAATGGGATTTGTCCAAGACATGGATTGGCATGAGCCAGGCATGGGAAGTGTGTGAGGAATGGTAAGAGGTGAGAATTAAAGGGATGTTTTATGCCTTATTGTTGTTTCTTGAAACTTCAATGCAGTGCAGATACACCCAGGCCAGCCTTTCATACAGCCAAATCTGCACCAAGCAACCTCCACTCTCAATTCTCTGCTCCCCTATTCCAGACTAAACATCTAACATCTGAGCAGCAATTTTTACAAGTTACCTTTGCAGAACCACAAATTTTCTCAATTCTGTGCACCTGACAAGCAGATGAAAATCCTTCCCCCCTTCACTAGATTATAGATTAATTAGGAGGTCTTTGCCTTATCCTTTCTATGTCCCTTGTCTGCATGAGTTCAGCTAGTTCCCCTTCCTGGCCCTTTTCCCTCAACAAGTTGCTTTTCCTTCCAGTGCTTATCCAATTGAAAGCCATGGTTGAATCTGCCCCACCACACTCTCAGGAAGCGCATTGCAGACCTGAACCAAATAGTTTTCTTCTCTCATGTTGTTATTGGTTCTTTTGCCCATCATTTTATTCTACTGTCCTCTGTTCCTTGATTCCACCAATGGGAATAATTTCTCTCGCTCTACTCTGTCCACACCAAGCTTATCCAACCGGCAGCCTGCATGTCGTGGTGTGGACCCCTAAGGGGCTCTATGTGTCCTGCTAAGCTGTTGATTGACATTCCAGTTAATGTAAGTGGAAAGTTTTGAAGGAGCTGCTCCTTCAATCAGAGGCTGTTTCTCTCTCATGATTGCAGCTGATAAGCTCAGTAGCAAGGTCTGAAAGCCAGAGTTGCAGTGGTGAGTTTGTAGGACCAGGCCTGAGAGACTTCCAGGGAGACACATAGTTTAGAGAGGAGGAAAATAGCAGTGATGGGGAGATGAACATCAGGCAAGCCAACAACAGGGATTGGGCTAAGTTGGGAATTGAGCAGGCTACCAATGTGGAGAGAGAGTAGGTGAGTGACTGGGTGGCTCAGTGATTAAGTGACTGACTGTGGGGCTGGGTAAGTGTATAACTGAAGGGATGAGTGCATGTATGAGTGTGACTAAGCTGGATGCATATTACCTTCACACCTCGCCACCTCTGCAAAACCTATTCACAAAGAAGGCTGGGAAGGGAAGAAAACTTGGACTTAATGGCAACCCATTTCTGATCCCCACTGTTGAGGTTAACTTGGAGTTTCCCCATCAGATACAAATAAGATCAATCTTATTTAAAGCTAATTTCTTGCTTGGCCCCAGGCCCCAACCCTTTCTGTCATAAACCAAAGTTGAGGGTTAGCTGTTCCACATAACCTCCACTTCTTAACTGAAAATATAAAAAAAGGTTTCCATAGTTAGCTCTGTTTGGCGCATTTTTATGATTTTTTAAATTAATTATCTTTTAAATTATTTATTTATTGCAGTGGAATTGCATTTTTCTTGGCTTGATTGTAGAAAACAGAAAGTGCTGTTAGTGGGTTGTTATTTGGACTGGAAGCCTGTTACCAGTGGTGTGTTGCAGGGATTGGTTCTGGGTCCACTGTTGTTCGCCATTTATACAAACAATTTGAATGAGAATTTAGGAAACACAGTTACTAAGTTTGCAGATGACACAAGAATTGCTAGTATAGTGTACTGTGAAGAAGGTTATCTTTATCAGACAGGCCAATGGGATGAGAAGTGGCAGATGGAGTTTAATCTAGATAAATGTGAAGTGTTGTGTGTTGTGTTTTGATAAGGCAAATCAGGGCAGGACTGACACAGTTACTGACAGGGTCCTGGGGAGTGTTGTAGAATAGAGGCACCTGGGGTGCAGGTTCATTGTTGAAAGTGGCATCATGGGTAGACAGGATAGTGAAGGAGATGTTTGGCACACTTGCCTTCACTGGTAAGAGCATTGAGTATAGAGTTGGGTTGTCATATTGCAGATCTACAACACATTGACGAGGCCACTTTTGGAGTACTGTATACAGTTCTTGTCACCCTGCTATAGAAAGGATGTTATTAAATTGGAGAAGGTGCAGAAATGATTGGAGTGTTTGAGTTATAACAAGAAGCTGGATAGGCTGGGCCCTTTTTCCCTGGAGTGTAGGAGATTGAGGGATGACCATATAAAGAGTTTTATAAAATCATGAGGAGCATAGATAAAGTGAATAGCTTAGGTCTTTTTACAAGTAAGGAGGAAGTTAGAGGGCATAGGTTTAAAGTGAGAGGGGCAAGACTTAAAAAGGATCTGGGAGGAAAGTTTTTCACACAAGAGTGGTGTATGCATGGAATGAACTGCTAGAGGAAGTGGTAGAGGTGGGTACAACATTTAAAAAAACATTTGGATAGGTACATGAATAGGAAGGATTTAGAAGGATATGGACCGAACACAGGCAAAGTACACTAGTTCAGTTTAAGAAACCTGGTCAGCATGGAAAAGTTGGACTTAAGGGTTTGTTTCCATGCCAAATGACTCTATAACTCCAGATGGATAATTTTCAGTGGGGTATTTTTATTTGTTCATGTGACGTGAGTGTCACTCACTAGCTAGACCAGCATTTATTGCCCATCTCCAATTGCCAAGATGGCGGTTCAGAATCAACCACATTGTTGTAGGGTTGGAGTCACCCACAGTCCAGGCCAAGTAGGAATAAGATCCCTCCCTAAAAGAACATCATTGAACCAGATGGGTTTTTACAATGATAGTCAATGTTTGCCATTTGGTTTGCAATTAATTCCAGAACTTTATTGAAATCAAATTTCACAATATGCCAAAGCAAGAATTGTATCCCATCACATTAGTCTGTTTCTGGATTTCCAGACCAGTGATATAACCAGTTTTACATCACCTACCCTGCAACTAAGTTGAAGTATATTTTTCTCATCTTTGATTTTTCTTACATTTTTAATGTAAATAAATGTATAAAATCCCATTATAGTCTACCAATTCCTGCTAGCTTCAATATAGATATATCCAAACATTAGTTTTGTAACCAAAATCCAGCAAAATATAAGAAATATGCTCTGGAAAAACCAGGGAACTATACACCAGTGAGCTTAAGATCAGTGGTGGGCAATTTGTTGGAGGGAATCCTGAGGGACAGGATTTACATGTATGGCAAGGACTGATTAGGGATAGTCAGTATGGCTTTGTGCATGGGAAGTCGTGTCTCACTAACTTGATTAAGTTTTTTGAAGAAGTAACAAAGAGGATTGATGAAAGCAGAGCAATGGACTTGAGTAAGGCATTTGACAAGATTGGTAGATTCGTTGGCAAGAGTAGGTCAAACCAAATAGAGGGAGAACTAGCTATGTGAATACAGAACTGGCTCAAAGGTAGAAGACAGAGGGTGATGGTGGAGGGTTGCCTTTCAGAATGGAGGCCTGTGACCAGTGGTGTGCTACAAGGATCAGTGCTGGGTCCACTGCTTTTCGTTATTTATAAAAATGATTTGGATGTGACTATAGGAGGTATAGTTAGTAAGCTTGCAGATTAAACTAAAATTAGAGGTGTAGTGGTCAATGAAGAGGGTTATCTCAGAGTACAATGGGAGGTTGGTCAGATGGGCCAATGGACTGCGGATGATGTTTAATTTAGATAAATGTGAGGTACTGCGTTTTAGAAAGGCAAATCAGGGCAGGATTTAAACACTTACTGGTAAGGTGCTAGAGAATGTTGCTGAACAAAGATGTTGAAGTACAGGTTCATAGTTCCTTGAAATTGGAGTCACAGGCAGATAGGATAGTGAAGGAGATATCTGGTATGATTGCCTTTCTTGGTCAGTGCATTGAGTCTAGAAGTTGTGAGGTCATATTGAGGTTGCACAGGACATTGGTTAAGCCACTTTTGGAATATTCTGTGCAATTCTAGTCTCCCTTTAATAGGAAGGATTTTGGGAAACTTGAAAGGATTCAGAAAAATTTGCAAGGATATTGCCAGGGCTGGAGGATTTGAGCTATAGGGAGAGGCTGAAAAGACTGGGGATATTTTCCCTAGAGAATCAGAGGCTGAGGGGTAACCTTATAAAGGTTTATAAAATCATGAGGGGCAAGGATAAGGTACATAGACAAGGTCTTTTCCCCCAGAGTGGGGGAGTCCTAAACTAGAGAGCATAAGTTTAGGATGAGAGGAGAGAAAGATTTAAAAAGGGACCTAAGGGCAACTTTTTATGCAGAGGGTGGTGCATGTATGGAATGAGCTGTGAGAGTGGTGGAGGCTGGTACAATTACAACATTTAAAAGGCATCTGGATGGATATATAAACAAAAAGAGTTTAGAGAGACGTGGGCCAAGTGCTGGAAAATGGGACGATGTTTATTTAGGATATCTAGTCGACATAGACGAGTTGGATGGAAGGGTCTGTTTTTGTGTTTTATATTTCTATGGCTCTATAACTGTAAGTCCTTGTTTTGCACATTCAGTATACCATCTATGGTCAACCTTTAATAAAATTACATGCACAGCAGCAGTACAATCCCAGAGCCTGAATCATAAAATAAATTGGATTTAGATTTGCTGTCATTCCTTTGTTTTTGCAATTGAATTGCTGAAGAACTTACTTAATAGGTTTAAGTACAAAGATTTGTAAATTAATGATTTTTAACTGGATATTGAAGATTTCAGAGTCCAGTAAAACAAAATGTATTTGAGAAGGCAATGCTCCTGGAAAACAGCTAACAAATGAAATTCAAAGTGTTTATTAATAACTGAAACTCATATCAAATTATCTTACTTCATGATTATTAGGTTTGATTAAAAAATCTTGTTAATAGCGTTAGTTGAGCAATGTTAATCATCTTTAGATGACATTGTGTGTTTTGGAGTTGCACAAGATAAATTAATGATGTGCTATTCTTTTTAAGTACGACCATGAGCAGACAGAAAGATCCAATTGGCTGATCATTCAGTATGATTTATAATGGATTTGCAACAGGAATGCAAGTTGTTTCCTGCTGTAAAACATTTTTTCAAGCTATTCAAGCTGTTACTTTTGTATCAGAAATATAATTATCAACATTCACTTCAGCACTAAGTCCCCCTTTTGCTGTCCCATCCATCAAGTGACTGCATGAGTAGATCCAGAGACTCCATCCAATACCCCAAAATGTAGTGACCTTCATGGTTACTCTGTGACTGACATTCTCCTTTGGGTCTAACCTTCTGCAATAATGTGTATTCTCTATCCAAATAAAAATATCACCTAGCTTACTCCTGGGATCAACATTTAGCAGTATTTTAGACTATTTTGATCACTTATCAATTAGTGGTCTGGACAGTGCAATGATAATAATTAATTTCATATTTTTTGACATGACAGCCATTGACGTTTTTAAAAAAAACTGTAGAAGGAAGTCTTGAAATGTATCAGTAAGTACAAATCCCAAATAAATTAGTGTTATTACTTAGTTGTTTATTCATGTATTCCACCAAAATAAAAGTATGTTTTACATGATGCAAGAACAGTGATTTTTACAATGCAGTAAGTGGCAGGTGCTTGTAGTCTATAAAATGATTCTGCTCAATTGCATAAAAATTTTGTCTAACATTGAAAATGAAATCAGAATATTTAATGACAAGTTACCATTTGCCCAAGGGAATATTTTCACTCATATGAGCAGCTCATTGTGTGTTCATTTAATCAGGCCCAGGTACAGAGTAACAAACAGATGAATTGAAGCTCAAAAAAATTCCTCGTTCTGTGGCCTCTGCGTTCTACGAATGCTCCAGTAACTGATTTGTTGATCCATTTTATTGTCAAATCCGAGTCTTACTCCAGTCATGAACCATATTAAACCGAATGTCTTCCTTATTCCATTTCAAGTTAATTACAAAAGAAATATACATCTTGCCAAATTTTATTTCAACATTGTTAAAAGAAGACATAAGAGTAAGTATTCTAAACTTACTAACCTTTCCGTAGATGGTTTTTCTCATTCCTTAACACATAAATGTAGTGTAGATTGGTCATAGTAGCATCTCTTCTTTGCTCTGCTTACAGGTTCTTCAGTAATTTAGCTTAAACTTTGACAGTTGCAGGTTACTTGGGTTGTCAACTAACCAGTAATACCAACCTTCTATATGAATTCATCAACATTAAATTTTCATAATGAAAAAGCCCTTCGATCTGAGAGTCATTGGTGAGGAGAATGGCTTTCTGAATAATTCATCTCATTGTTGCC
The DNA here is from genome assembly GCF_020745735.1 of Hemiscyllium ocellatum. NCBI lineage: Eukaryota > Metazoa > Chordata > Chondrichthyes > Orectolobiformes > Hemiscylliidae > Hemiscyllium > Hemiscyllium ocellatum. The sequence continues at coordinate 56,794,046 of NC_083407.1, read as the reverse complement.
TTACTAAGAACTATAAAGCAAAGCTGAACTGTGAATCAGTGAGCACTGGAAATTACCCTGCAGGGAATTATTATTTGTCTCCATATCTTCAGCCTGCCCCTGGGATCATTGCAGACATTTTGGTTGGCTGTGAGGGCATGTCTTAACACCAACTTTTCACAGACACCCATGCACTGTGATGTCCAATTTCTGGACCCCTTTATTTTGACCTTGTCAGTGCTCCTGGAAGTCCTTGACAATCTGTTTTATTCAATTCCATATCCTTCAGGTTTTGGGTCCACAAATGCCCTTGTGTAGGCTGATGCACATTCATTCACTCAGCTTCTGAGGTGTCACTCCCATGTCAGCTACTGACAGAGGCCCAGAAGCTGGAGTTGCAAGTTCATGGAGTCTGCACCCCAACCAACCACTGTCCAACACTTTTGTTTGAAGTGGCAGACAGATAGCTTTCAAGAAGCACCCAGACAGGGCAGAACTGGATCTCCCTCAATTTCCTGGAGTTTCCAGCAGCCTCCTGCCGGAACTGCCACAGGAGACCGGCAGTTGCCTTGAAGAATATTAGAGTCAACAAATTTATTAGCATACAGCAAACTGTACAGAACAGATAGAAAGTAAAAATCAAAAGTTTGATGAGAAGGCAAACGTATGATCTCGAAGCACATATGAATCTGATTTAGAACTCCCAAAGGGTTCAGCAATTACAGAGTCATCGGAGTATGCAGCATGGATAAAGCCCTTCATCCCAAGTTGAGGTTGAAACTGACATATGAAGCTTTCTTTATTTATTATGCTATGGTTCAGCTTCATTCTGTTCTAAATAAACTGTGCTTGTTGCCAAACACTCAAATGAGGCAAAACCAAAAAACCTGGAATGAGCATGTTTAGTTTTGTCAATTAATAGTTCTCACTGGGATCTCACCTGCTGGAATCAAAGTATCAGAAAGTCAGCCTCACATAATATTTTAAGTGGGTGTATAAAGTTCCTATACGGCGCCAGTTGGTGATATCAACAGATTCAACATAAGGATGTCCTATGACCCCTGATAAGTCGTATTTAATTGGTTGTAGTTTTCTGTTTCATGTCAGCATATTCTTTTGTCTTATATTTAACTTTTTTATAGTGTTTACAACCTATTCCGTTAATTTAAATGACCACATGATATGAACATTTGATCCCAAAAATCTCTGTTGACACTCAAATGGAAACTAGGCTAAGATGAATCTTATTTTGCTAATATATGATGCCAGCATTGACAAACCTGACTCAGAACTCTTAAATAATGGAAGGCATATTTATGAAATGTATGTTTAGGTTCTATTAGTAACACCACCGTAGGGTAATACCATGTTAAAAGGAACCAGAGCAAAGATCATCAACATTCCATTTGCTTTCACACTATCTGGCCCAATACAGAAATGAGAATTTTGCTTTTTCTTTTTAATGCATCTAGTTTTATCCACTGAGCAATAATGTCTTATAGCAAACTGGTGCATACAAGAAGATAATTAAATTGTAAAACAAAATCTCCCACTTATGGAATACAAATAGAAAATAAGGATGCAAACCAGACATGCTCATTGAAACTGGATCAGTTCTGGAGCCATTCCTTCTTATACCTTCTGATTAGAGCTTCCTTAAGTAGCCTTTGAAGACATTAGTATGTCAAATTTCGTAACTGCATAATTCTCAGAAAAAATAATAGTTTTGGATGTAGGTTTGCTCGCTGAGCTGGAAGGTTCATTTTCAGACGTTTCATCACCATACTAGATAACATCTTCTGTGAAATTACAAACACACATCCAGAACCTCACCCTGAACTACAAATCTTCTCAAAACTTGATAAAAATAATAGTGTCTACCTTTCTGATTTAAATTATTATATTGTAGATAGTCAACTACAAACTTCACTTTTCATCCCAGCTTCTGTTCGACCCAATGACTTAATGTTTATCACATCAGCCAGCGCCGTACTTCTCTAAGTGTGACTGTAATACATTTCAAAGTCATCTTCACATGAAGTAGACTCCATTAGACTATCCATTTATTGAAATGCTTCAAGCACACGCTTGTCTTCACTGATATTCAGTGACCTTAGTAAATAGATTACTTTTCATTCTCTTGACCAAGACAAACAAGTAATTCTATCTGCCTCTAAACGTATGGTTCTTAGTACCTGTATTAATCGCAATACCTGCTGTAAGTATTTTAAGTTTGTATTGTGATAATGTTATGATGAATATAAAATAATCTTAATAAAAATATTTTGGGAAAATGATTGATAGAAATTACATTTGTAAAGTGTGATGCAAAGTTAACATTTTTTTCTGCTCCTATAATGTGACAAAGATATTTCTGAAAAGAAGTTGCAACACTTCTATCACTTGTTCTTAACTTGTAGTTCAAATATCAACCAATAACTGCCAAAGCTTATGGCAGCAGTAAAGTCTTGTGCTATTGTCAGATTCACAAGTTAAATATTCCAGGAGGAATTTATTACTACACAGTGATACATAATGCTTGAAAACCCATACTCCAATATTGCTCACAAATTGGCGGCAAGAGAACAAGGGACATGAAGGATGCTTCAGCACAGTAACCTATCCTTCTCTTCCTCCTGGGACTCACTTGGCCAGCTTTCATCCTCATAATTATAATAAATTTGACATTTCATAGATAATATTGATTTCTGTATTTTAGCATTTCACCATAGGTGACAGTCTAGCGTCAAGAATGAAATTTCTATTGATCTCCTGCGCATTAATCTCTCATGTGTATGTGATCATTTTTATAAGACCTTTTACAGCACATAAATCAATATTTCATATTTCCAGCTATGCCAGAGGAGATGTCATATTTGTAAACTGTGTGTTGACACCTGCAATTCCTTCCTATCCAGCTGCAACTGTGCCGTATCAGTCAATTCAGGGTTAAGAAGGGGCTGCTACAAACAGGTAGCAGGCAGACAGAAGTTCGGAAATCTATTAAAATGAAAGGACTTCTAGAAATTAACGTTGGTTTTCCATAGAAGGAAAATGAAATACAAAGCTATAGTCACGCTTAATTTTAAATCTGAAGAAGTCTTTTTACTCTGGAGTGTACCTTTTGAGATCTCAAAACAGAAATAAAGCAAAAGAAAATAGAAACAGCTGTCTTAAAAATTTTGAGCAAATTGACATAAATACTATTGCTACATTCTTTTTAACAACATTTTCTAATGGAGTATAATCACTTCTTCTGAATGTAATCAGTTTAGGAACAACTACCTTGGAGCCTCAATGATAAATACTGTAGTCAGAATGAGTTTGCTTCTTCTGGAGCTTTACATCTTAGTGTACTTTATTCAAGTAAATAATGTTAGAAAAGACTGATAATGGGTGCACGTCATTAAGCAGTTGAAAAGCTATTTGGTTTTATGAAATATAAAGTATTTTCTCTCAAATATTTCATTATTATAATTTAAAGTTAAAGCGAACCTATTGGTCATTTACCGAACAATTGAATATTTTGTACAAAAATAGTTCATAGAAGGTATTTCTTTAGGTTTTTTGCAAAAGTCCACTAAAACCAAAATCATTTAGCAATCTATTTTAAATGGGCTGTATTAGTAAAACAAATGCATGGATAAACATAACAAATTAATATCAAGCTTGGTTCATTTTGTTTCCACAGACCAAAATGTATTCTACTTTGCCATTTTATCTACTGTCTCTACGTGGCACCAGACAGTTAAAAAGGTGTGAAAATGAATAGAACAAAGGTACACAGAAGATATTGCTTTCAGATCCTATAATAAGATAGTCATGCCTTTATGTATTTTACAGTCAACCATGTTACAGAATAACTTCCATATATTCCAGCAAGCATGGAACATTCTGATATGAAAGATCAGCTATTTTGCCTAAAGAATACTCAAGTCTATTTATATTAAAAATTTAACCAATAAGGCTGAGACATTAACTGGTTTACATTGCTGAAAATCAAACATCTGCATTGTTCCAAATGCTCTCCTTTTGTTTAAATAGAATATTACCCTACTATGCTGTTGAGGATAAGACAATGAACATCTTTTCTTGGAAGCAAGAGCTGCTAAAATAGATGATTATTTTCAATGTGACATTCTAACCAATTATTTTGAGCCTTTCCAATTAAATCCAAAGAATTATTTTATAATTCAATTCATAAACTATTTTTATAATTGTTTGAAAAAAATCTTGTAGGTCACAACTGGGGCACATTTTTTGTAATGTACATGGCTGCAGAGGACTATTTATTCCCCAAATAAGTATATATTTAAGTGTGGTTATTATGGGTATTGCAACATATACTCTAAGGATTAATTTCTGGCACAGATGGAGTGCACAGTGAAATTTAATCAAACTCTATGAGCTTTAGTAAACAGAATACTGTGTTTAACATATTTTAATATATGATGTATATCTTTTACAGTGTGCTTAATTTCAGTAATTGCAATGCTGTGTGCTTTGTATTTTGAGCAGCAGTTGCCTCCCATGGTTCATAAATGGGATATGCACAAGTGGAACAATGGGATGTGTGCCTTATTCAGCAACTGTGCACAACTAAGCAGGTCAGACAAGTTGTATTGGTTAGTAGAATAAATAATCTGTTGCATTGCATGTTGTGTGTGTATCACATGTCATAATGTAGATATACAAATAAATATTACATACTAAAAGTTATTTCTGAGTTTTTTTCAGTTTTCCAGTTTTCAGTTTTAAAGACGGTTAAATGTATAATATTGCAGTGAGACCATAATTTAATTGTAGGAGTTTTATTTTATTAAAATAACCCTTATCCCACAGATAGTATAGACAGATACAGATATGAGTCTGAAATATCCTTTCGCGTTATCAGCTATGTTCCTGACAACAGAATGCTGCTATCATGTTTAAGAGACTCAAAAACAAACTGTTGAGGAATCCATGCAGGTAGAATTTTCCACTGGTACACACTCCACATGCCTAAATCCAGAAAGCTTAAGAAGCTAAGCTGGCCGTTCCAGATGTGTTCAGGAATACTACAGGAGAGCAACCAACTGAAGTATAGGCTTCGAACAAAGGTCGCACAGCATTTCCAGTTTATCACCCCCTAACTGTTGGCAGTCCTTACAGGATGAACTGGACTGGGAAGAATTTTGACTCCCAATTTAACACCTCCAATATTGCAACATACATTTCTGACTAATGTCCAAGTAATGTTCATGTACTCAGGAGCAATGAATAGTAACTGAACATGAAAGATGAGGATCAAAGGGAAGAGTGTGAGAAGGTGTGAGAAAACTAAAATTAAACAAAATAGTTTTAAAGAGTTTTTTTATCACAGGAGGAAGGTGGCATTGTGGAAATTTGAAAGAGGAGGTTTCAGATTGTGAGGACAGAATAGCTAAAGTACAGTCACAAAGGCCTAAACAACAGATGCAGAATTGTCTGAAAAGATTGGAGGATATATATGGGAATATAGAACTTTAATGGATTGTACAGGGAGTGGGACAGGGACTGTAAGATTTGAAAGATGGGCAAGTGTTCAAGGGGAAGATGACAATCTTTAAGTGTTTGACATGGGAAGTCAGTAGAGTTTGATGAGGAAAGTGGTGGCAGCAGCTTAGATCAGCATTAAAATGTAGCTACCTGATGAAAAATCTACCTGATCAGAAAAATTCAGACATACCCAGCTATGAGGTGATAAAATCATGGGTTAGAATTTTGGTCATCAAATGAAGTATTTGGGCAAAGACAGGGCTCTATACTTCACAAATGGTGAAGGCAAGCAGCAAGAGAAATGCCTTATTTCTGCACAAGATCAGAAAGCCCTCAATAAGAGTCGTCTGAAAAGAATGGATGCAGCTTGCCACAGAAATCTATTCCCATTATCTTAGAAATGCTGGATAAAATTTAATGACCACATTAGTGGTCACCATCAAAATATGTAATCATCATAAACGTGTTTCACCCACCACATCATTAACCTCTCATGCTGCCAGACTGCTGTTGCTTACCAATTATTGATACCTATCACTCAGATCTCATGCCTAACATTCACCTACTCCACCTCACCTTCATAAACATTTCCATGCTGGCAGTTATACTCTCCTCCTGCTGCCTCTATATGCCTCCAGTTATTCAGCTAAGGTAGAAACATCACCCAAACCATGGTGTACGATAACCTCAGACATTCTGGTCTCTCCCTTGTAAGATAAGTTTACCTTCAATAAGAAGAGAACAGCAAAAATGAGATGGAATGGAAGAATATTTTTGGACCAGTAGACCTTCATCCCCTGTCCCCCAGTGAAAGAGATGTTACTGTGGATCATGGAAATGGTGCAACAAAGCACACAATATTCAACATAATCAAGAACATTCAGGATGATGGCTTGTTATTGCTGAGTGCTTCATCTGAGCTCATACCTCAATTTCATCATGTTACCTGGTAATGATCTGCACATGGTGTGGCTATGGACCTCTTGTTTTACATCCCAACCACTTCTCTCACTCAACCTTTCCCTTCACATTTTCTGCTTTCAGGTGCTGAAGAGGGATTGCATGCCAAGACATAAGAAGAGATAGTGCAATGACATACCACTCACAAAAAATCACCATTACTTAATCTGAAGCTTGGATTCCACCAGTGACAATGCATGAATGTTAGAGACCAGTACAAATTTGTATCTGCTTATGATTAGTCCCAGGGAAGAAGTGATCTGCAGCCAGGCTGGGGAAGAAGATGGTGTGGTTGCAAAGTGGCATTTATCCTTATGGAGTATAGACAGTCATTAACTTTCTTATGGCACCGCTGTGCAGATTGCAGACACTGTACTGAACCTGATGGCTACTTCTGACCAGGCTGGCTATATTTACTGTAGTGTGTAGGTAGGGCTTAAACATAGTGCCTGCAGTGTAAATGCCAGAAGTTCCTGACACCAGTAAGTAGTCTCCGCTGCTGAGCACAAGAGCAGTGTTACAGAGGCATGGTGCGTACTTGATGAACCAAACAGCAGTGAATTGTGTGAGAAAACTCACCGAACCTAATGAAACTTTATATTTGATAAAATGCAGTCCCCCCTCAATAAGAAGAGAACAGCAAAATTTAATGACCACATTAATGGTCACCATCAAAATATGTAATCATCATAAACGTGTTTCACCCACCACATCATTAACCTCTCATGCTGCCAGACTGCTGTTGCTTACCAATTATTGATACCTATCACTCAGATCTCATGCCTAACATTCACCTACTCCACCTCACCTTCATAAACATTTCCATGCTGGCAGTTATACTCTCCTCCTGCTGCCTCTATATGCCTCCAGTTATGTAATATAATTCAAATATGACAATTATTCAGGAAATAAGATTATCTAAACATGGTTGAAAAGGATATAAGTGTGTGTTTTCTTGGATGGATATGGTTCTTTGCAACATATAATGCTATCGAGTGATAATGATTAAGGGATAGTAGAGATACAGCATAGCTTGTGTGGTGTATCTGACTACACTGTTCCACAAATATTTCCACTATAACTATTTAATTGAAATAGTTTGACGTTATGATTTTGCCTCAATCATGGTTAAATTGTTGCTCAAGGTGTAGTGGTAGAACCATCAATTATATTACTGTTCTGGTTCAACATTGATCTTTTCATCTGTGATGGACTATTGGAGACACTTGAATCTCTACTTTTTAAAAATGTAGTTGGCATTTGAACACTTTCTCAGGCAGTGACGGCTAGAGAGCATGTTAACGCAGGGTCATTTAAAAAAAAACAGATGGTGAGGTTAAGAAGGCAGAACCTTCATGCTGAGCTCAGTGAGAGTGTGAACTGAACCCTTGCTTTGAGGATCATTCTGTATCATAAACTGGTTATCCAGCCAACTGAGCTAACCAACTCCTGTGACGACTTGAGTTCTGTGTGGGAAGGCCCCCTAATGGAATCAGTTTTCACATTTGCACCAACAAAACAGTAATTTACGCGATCACCTTTTCCCTTGATAGTACAACTGGTGTCAATGTCTTTACGTATTTAACCTACATTAAGATTTGGTAAACCAAATCCTTATACAGTTTTATGGGTGCAAGACCAAAGCTATCAACTGAAAATTCCAATTTCATATTACTGCTGATGCTGATACAATGGAGGCCCCAAAAACATGAAATGATGAGGGTTGTGCTGTGGACCATTTCTGGTGAGTTTCGTGTAGAGTACTGTCTTGGGCAAGGTGCTAATGTGGCCACACTATCCACTCACTGATCATACGAGAGGCTGATGTGCAGGGTATTATGATTACAGTCAATTTGCCATGTACAGTGAAAGTGCCTGATCAATGCATTTGTCACTTGAAGAGCCTTATGTTGCTCACAAGTAGTCTGTGCGCACAGACAGAAAAATAAAAAATCTATTCCATCCATTCCAGATGTGGACACAGCCATTTTCCATTTCCAATGCAGATTTATCAATCATATGATGATAGAAGGCAACTCAGAACTTGCTTGGCACAGTGAGTCACTGGCTTAGCCTGATAATCAAATGTCTCTTCTGAACCACTATGCTCCTCAAATCACTCACAGTTAAAGTCCACCTGCTCCGGCAGATCAAAAACACTTACTCCACTCTCAGCACAGTGATTCACAGGGTCAATCTGGTAATCAAGACCAATCCACTCCCAAACCTTTATGTTCCTTTCTCTACTGCATACTCTGTCAAACCATTAGTATTAAGCTTCCAAAAGTTCCCACAGTCCCCTTTGAATTACAACTTCTTCTAACTTTACCACTGAGCCCCAGCCTGACAGCTTAGCCATGACCCCTGAGTTTTGGCAGGACAAACAAAAACAGAAATTGCAAGAGAAACTCAGCGGGTCTGACAGCATCTGTGGAGAGATAGCAGAGTCAATGTTTTGAGTCCAACGACACTTCAGCAGAACTAGAAATAGCTTGGAAATGTGGCATTTATACTGATGATGGGAGGGAGGGTAAAGGAGTGAGCACCAGTAATAGAATGAATGAATGAATGTTTGTGGATGTGGTGACAATCAAGTGGGCTACTCTGTCCTGAAAGATGTCAAGCTTCTTGACAGTTGTTTCTTTTAGGTGTTGGAGGCCAATCAGTTTTGTCCCTAACATGACATTGTATTATCATTACTGAATCATTCATTGTCAACATTCTGGGGGATACCATTAACCAGAACTGAACTGGACAAGCCATATAAATACTGTGCCTATAAAAGCAGATTTAATCTTTCTGCTACAGATAACTTACCTCCTGTATTCCCAAAGCTGGCCAATCATTTGCAAGGCACAAGGAAAGACTGTAATGCAATCCTTTCCATTTCTTTGGATGAACACAGTTCCAGCAACACCCGAGAAGCTCAACACGATACAGGACCACTTAATCAGCACACTATCCAAAGTCTTAAGCATGCGCTTACTCCACCACCGATTCACAGTGACAAGAATGTGTACAATATACAAAATGCACTGCAGCAACTCACCAAACTTCCTTCAACAGCATCTTCTGAACCCATGCCTCGAACACCTAATAGGACCAGGACAGCAGATGCACCAGAATGGTACTACTTGCAGGTTTCTCTTCAAACTATGCACCATCCTGACTTCGATCTAAACTGCCATTTTTTTTTCACTGTCACTGGGTCAAGATTCTGTAACTTGCTTCCTAACAGTACCATGAGTTTACCTGCACCAGGAGGACTACAATGGTCCAAAAGGGTGGCTCATCACTTTCTCATCTGGAAAAATAAAAATGACCTTGATTGCAACACTCGCTTCTTATGTATGAAAAGTAAGTCTAAAATGTTGTTTTCTTTACTACAGAGACTGCTTGGGGCCTGTATATCATCTCTTCTCAAGGAACTCATAGTAAATTTAGTTGAGGAAAGTGCCTTTGTTAATTGAAGATAGCACAGTTATTTCCCATCATCTTCCTCAATATTATTTCCTGTGCCCCTTACACTGAAGTAAAATTGGTGCAATCTCTGGGTCACGTCTTCAATCATTAATTAAATCCAAAGATTGTGCCCTCTAAAACAGAATGTGCTGGTACAACTTTAAGCTGCTGACTTAGCACTCACAGGGTTTCCACAGGAAAACTCACCCCAAGCTCTGTACTTCCATGGAAAATGAGCATGGATTGCAACACCTGTACCTGTACCTCCAAAACCCTGGAAAAGTCACTTCAGAATGTAAATGACACCAAAATTGTACTTGGACTCTTCAAGGTCTTTAGAGGTCTTTCGGGATCGTGGATATTTACTTTTGAGTATTTTAAAGCTAAGGTAGGGCAAGGCATTAAATGTATATGATTCACAATGCTGAATGGATTTTTTTGTCCAAAATGATCAGAGATTGATGGGAGTTAAAGTCAATATGTGGTTAATAATGATGGTGTAGACTGTCTGTGGCCATGATTTGGAGATGCCGGTGTTGGACTGGGGTGTACAAAGTTACAAATCACACAACACCAGGTTATAGTCCAACAGGTTTAATTGGAAGCACTAGCTTTTGAAGCGGCGCTCCTTCATCAGATAATTGTGTACAACCACCTGTGTGAGTTGTAACTGTCTGTAGATGCATCATCATATTCATATAGAAATAGGATGTGGACATTTTAGAGTCTCATAAGATTCACAAAAGGACCATTACACATTTTTTGTTGAACACTGAATACTGATCTGTATCATACCTTGAATATTTCACATTCGACATATAATAAGCAATAAGCAAATTTGGAGTCTGCCAGCGAATTTTATTACAATGACAAACAATATAAGTTTTAACTTTATCTCTAGCACTGTAACTGTGAATTCTTTGAGAAGAAGGAAAATTGCTCAAAATACTTTGCAGAGGGTGAGCTAGAACCAGATATGGAAGTCATCTCCATTTTTCCAACAGATCCCAGTTTTGCTGATGGGGGGAAAAGGAATGGGCATGATTCATACATGAGAGAAACCAGAGCTCAATAGGGCAAATTCAATTCAGTGTTTATTTCAAAGAAACCCAATTTTCCAGCTCAGTGAGCAAACTTATATCCAGAACCTCAACCGGAGCTACAAATCTTCTCCAAACTCACTAACTCAATTTTCACTTTGGAAAGGACCTTGAACACCAGAATGGGAGTTGCAAAGTTTTAGAGGACACATAAATGTTTTTGAAAGTGAAAGCTTGTAGAACTGACATGATGAGAAGTTATTTAAATCTCTAGCACTTTAAACTGTTATAAAATATGTGCCTACATCAGTGAGAGGTGAACAAGCACTATCCAACAGTTATGTTAGCTATTTACCCAAGAGCTATCAGTTTCTTGTTATGAATGCTTCATTGCTTTCCACAAGGTACCTCATCAAGGGGAATCTAAGTTCACAGCTTGATTGACATTCAAATAGATTATTAAAATTATAGCTGTCTTTAATGTGGGTTTATGCACAGATATTTGTTTAATTTTTATTGGGAATTAGAAATTGAGAAGATATACAAATTTCCAGCAGACTTTGGTAAAAGTGAAATTACTGAAGACTATACTAAATACTTAGACCTTTATTTAAACTCAGCATAGCTCCTGAGGTCTGCCCGTAGTGAATACTCAGTGAGTTGGCACAGAGTATATAAAAGCCAATACTATTGGTTATGGGTATAGGTTGAGATTTCAGACATGAGGTGGCATAGGTTGTGGGTTGAAAATGAAGAAGCGCGAGGGATGAAGACTCAAGGGTTTAAAATTGGACGAAGCAACTGGACTACAGTCCCATAGAAGTGAGGAGTGTTATTTTAATCAGTCCCCCTTAGCAGTCAGCAAAATCTGCAACATCCTCCAGTCTGCTTCCAGGAGCAGTGGCTGAGCTGATCCTGCAACTGCATTCCATGAAGCAAAGGTCACTCTATTTGGGGCAGTTCCTTCTGAAATGGATACGATGAACTGGAAAATTTCTCAACTTGCACTACCCACCTCAGGAGCAAAAGCATGGTCAAATATTTACACTTTCTGAACAACAGACATGAAAGTTAACTGGTGCAAGTATCATTCTTTTAATGACTTGGCTGGCCTAAATTCCCAGTCCTGTTTCAGAATGCTTTAAATATTTCTTTCTTTCACCAGCCATGGAATGACCTTGTATGTGAATAAAATGAGGAGAAAGTGAGGACTGCAGATGCTGGAGATCAGAGCTGAAAATGTGTTGGTGGGAAAGTGCAGCAGGTCAGGCAGCATCCAAGGAACAGGAGACTCGATGTTTCGGGCATAAGCTTCCCGGAGAAGGGTTTATGCCTGAAACGTCGAGTCTCTTGTTCCTTGGATGCTGCCTGACCTGCTGCACTTTCCCACCAACACATTTTCAGCTGTGAATAAAATGAGTATAGTAGATGGTCCTTCTGTAACAACGGTAGGATGTGTCTATATCCTATCCCACATTAAGTTCCACATATCTGACACACTTTTGTTAATTAATCTACATTAACATGTAATCTCCAAACACTTCCAAATTAAATCTTTCATCCTTGTGCTTAAACCCCTTAATGGTCTTGCCCTCCTCTTTCTGTTTCCACTTCCAAAGCCACAAGACTCAACTCCATAAATTCCTTCCACTCTAATTGCGGATGGACAGTCCCACCCCACCCCGCTGCTGATTACCTTTTTTTGCCTTACCATTATAGATTGCATTCTCAACCATTAATCACACTCTGAAAATCTCTCCTTCAGCTTCTCTACCTTGTTCTCTCTTTGTAAAGTCCTGTATGAGATTGATAGTTAAACATCTTTTACAGCTGTCCTTATGTCATAAATCTTTTCCCTTCCAAATCTATCCATTGTTCAGAAATCAACTTCAATCATCCAGCCAACCTTTGCCAAACTGTTCCACAAGCAAGATTTCAATGGGGTCAATTTTCATCTGAAGCCTGGTTCAAGTAGGTTGTTGCATCTGACATATGTTCTGCAAACCTAATGTGGCCTTGGGAGGCTGATCACTCTTTTACTTTTTTTTTACACATCAAGATATAATCATACACACAAGTGAATTCTTTTCCCATCACCAAACCATTCACAATTTTTCCACCTATTAACCACCAGAGTAATTCATCGTGTTTCCAGCTGAATAGATTACATGCAAACTCCTGTTAAAAACTATACAAACCATCAAGGGTGAGGGAGAGTGGGAGGGAGCTAAATCAAAATGGATTTGCAGAGGCCTGATCACGTTTTATGCTTTGGGCCTCATTTACTCCACATCGGAGAGTGCCCAATTGACACTCCTTGTATGCAGCACTCTAACTGGAGTGAGAAGAAATCCAGTAAAGCAGCCAATCTTGGGAAGCCGATTTCAGCATTCTAATGGATATGCAACAGCTTTGAGAAACAGGGAGATTAGTGCATCACCTACTGCAGCAAGAATGTGAAACGTTGTGAACCTTTAAGGCTATAAAACATACTAAAGCCTGGGCTGCAAAACTACAGACAGACTACCTTCCAGCTTTCCCTGATTATAGCTAGGGATACCATTAAATGCTGCGGAATTTGTTACATCCCAATTTGTATCATCCAAACTAGTCAGTAGGTTGATGATTGGCAATGGCTAAAAATACCTTGTAATATCCAATTGTTTCTAAGCAGGAGTTTAGCTGCCTAGACCAAAGACCTTACCTGGAAATCAGTAAAGGCAGTTCAGTTTTTCAGGCAAAAACGTTTTTTTTCCTCTCAGACATAAAGTGGGCTAATAGCAAGACAAACATTACTCCTGACAAGGTCAAGAAGAGTTCTTATGGTTGAAGTCTTACTTTTTCACATCTCGCCCAAAGGGTAAATAACATTATGCTCAATGAACATCTCGTGCCCTTGTTTTCTTAACTTTGTACAAACTTATGCTGACAGGATGACCATACAGTGTTTAAAGGAGAATCCAGGTTTACCTTTCTAGCCAACTGCTAGAGGAAGTTGCTGAATACTTCAATTCAAAATGTGATTTCTGGTTATGCCTTAATCAGTCATTTTCATTTTAATATTAAATACCACGCTATCTTTTGTTTGACAAGTATTGTTAATTACCTAACTTTCACGTTCTGAATAGCTTTAATGTCCAGTTATGGAATGGTTTGTTAAAACATCCAGTGAAATGAATAACAAGTTTGTTACATTGGAATTTTAATTTCATAAGAGAGAGAGCAGATAAATCATGAAATTCCTCAACTGGAAAGAAAATCAGATTGCACATATCTCCATGAATTACTATGATTGAAATGCAGGCATTAAATGTTCCAACCTGGGAAATGCCGAGTAAGCTGTGGGGTGACGTCACTGCTGTGTTGCAAGAAAACATGCTTTTTAATTCCGTGATCCTATGTTGAGAGTGTGAGAGTAGAAAACCAAAATGTATGTGACTTAACCTTAGCCATAATAGAAAATGAAACTATAATCAATGATCTCTGGTTGCAGAATTCTTATCATCATTTGTTGATTCATTTTGCAGATAATGAAATTCAACCATTCCTGATATTTTTCCGAAAATGAGTGCCACAACAAACATGGTTAAAAACCATGCAACGCCAGGTCATAGTCCAACAAGTTTATTTGGAAGTATTAGCTTTCGGAGCGCTGCTGTCTCATCAGGTAGCTAGTGGGGCAGGATCATAAGGCACCGAATTTATAGCACAAGATCATAGTGTGATGCAACTGATTTGATATGTTGAACAAACCAATACTGTTGTTAATTCTTTCATCTCTTAGAATGCGTTGCAGATTTTAACTCATTAATATGTAAATCCCAGAACTTCTTTCAAGTCACACTCCCAAGATAACTTAACATTTTATTTAAAAAGGTAACATCTCAAATCAGACAATGCAATAAAGGTGTGAAGTTATAATTCCAAAGTGGGAATTTATAAAATGTCACATGGATTGACTGCCTGCAGATTGTGTGCTTTTTGAGCAAAATAGAATGTATCTGCAAATACACTTCTGCAAATGCTAATTCACCCCATGTGCGTGTGAGAGAGAGAGAGAGAGAGTGAGCGTGTGCGTGCATCTGAGTGTGTGAGAGTGTGTGTATATTCATGTTTGGTACAATGTGTGCATGAGTGTGGCGGAGTATAAGCCTGTGAGAGGGTGTGTGCATTGGTGTGAGTGGATGTGTGTGTATGAGAGAGGGTCTGCATGAGTGTGTGAATAAGTAAGGGTGTGTGTGTGCTTGTGTGCTTGTGTGTGAATGTGTGTGAGACTGCATACTGTAGTGGGGTCATCTGTAGTGTAACATGAACCCAAGGTTCTCATTGAGGCCATCCTCATGGCTATTGATCTTGGCTATCAGCCTGTGCTCGGCCATTCGGCATTGTTGTGTATCCCGAATTCCGCCTTGGAGGACAGTCACCTGAAGATCCGAAGCTGATTGTCCTTGGTTGCTGAAATATTTCCCGACTGAGAGGGAACATCCCTGATTGGTGATTGGTGCGCGGTGTCCATTGCTCCATTGTCATAGTGTCTGCTTGGTCTTGTCAATGTACCATGCCTCTGAGCATCCTTGGCTGCAGCGTAAGAGACAAACAATGTTGGCTGAGTCACATGAGTACCTGTTGTGCACATGGTGAGTGGTGTCCCCACATATAAAGTCTAAGGGGTTAATTTGCAGAATTGTACTCGCAGATAAATTCTATTTTGCTGAAAAAGCACACAATCTGGAGGCAGTCAATGCAGGCAGTCAATCCATGTGACATTTTATAAATTCCTACTTTGAAAATAGAACTAAAAATGTGTTGCTGGAAAAGCGCAGCAGGTCAGGCAGCATCCAAGGAACAGGAGAATCGGCGTTTCGGGCATAAGCCCTTCTTCGGGCTTATGCCCGAAACGTCGATTCTCCTGTTCCTTGGATGGTGCCTGACCTGCTGCGCTTTTCCAGCAACACATTTTCAGCTCTGATCTCCAGCATCTGCAGTCCTCACTTTCTCCTTGGAAACAGAACTAGTCTGACTCAAGATTAGGATACAGGCAGAGTCTCACCTCGTACCTTTAATACATTGTCTGGGATGTTACCTTTTTTAAAATAAAACCTTAAGTTATCTCGGGAATGTGACTTGAATGAAGTTCTGAAATTTACATATTAATGAATCGAAACCTGCAACACATTCTAAAAGGTTAAAGTCTTAAAAGCAATCTAGTTTTGTTCAATATATCATATCATTTGCATGACACTATGATCTTGCGCTATAAATTCTGTGTTTTATGATTCTACCCCACTGCCTACCTGATGGAGGAGCCAGTGCTTCCAGATAAACTGGTTGGAGTATAGCCTAGCGTTGTGTGATTTTTAACTTGGTCCACCCAAGTCCAACATCGACATCTCCTCTTCAAGACTACCAACGATACAACAAACATGGAGTAAGGGGTGGAAGATGAGGAAAGGATAGGATGAGAATAGGAAGGTAGGACAAACTTTAAAAGAATTAATAAACAAAATAATCAACATGATATTTTCCACTACAACTACAAACAGACAAATGCAATGTTCAGAAAACCTATGCATTATGAAATATGGTGTAACAATTGTCAGAAATGCTTCAACCAAATTTTTGGGGCCAACTAACAGAAAGCAAAAACTTCTAGTTTCTCTACTTCACCATTGTTTATTTTTGAAATAGTTGCTTCCAGGTAATTGGTAAATGGAGAAAAATAAACCAGCAAAATGCTGCAAGACAATTTCCCTTCCCTTTTGGAATTTTCACCTATGTTAGCCTCCAACCTGCCATTACTGACAAATTATAATCTTTATCAGAAAATCAACGAGTGCTGTTACTCATTTTTAAAGGCCAACCCTTTCTTTGTCAATTTTTAAAACATTTCAATAAAAATTGTAACTATTAGAAGGTTATGACGAACACTTCATGCAAGTGCGGCTGACCTCATCATGACTAGCTTGATTGCTATGCACTGAGTGAATGGTGCAAAGTTCATTTGACCAGTGCACAAATATTACGTGTTAGAAGCAGGAGCTGAATATTGTTAGATGTTTTGAAATGCTCTTTATAATCTTGAATGAATCCTTGGCTATCTAGGGTGAAGGAGAGCAATATTACAGATGAATGGCTCGCAACCACAATCTGGTTTTCCTTGGACCACATAACATTCGGGTTTCACAGTTAACTCATACTTTCGTACAGTGGATCAACAGAATGTGAATTAATGTAGCTTATTCAGAGAAGCAGAGGCTTATTCAAAATCACGTCCAAAAACTTCAGACATATTTTTGCAAGGAGCATAGGTTGCTTATATTGCTTCAATGATCAGATTTTGTCTGTTTAATACTGATTTATAATTTGGTTAAACATGTTTGCCTTCTTCCAGACAAATAGACTTTTTGGGAGAAAGGCAGAAAAGAGAAGAGACAATTCCCAGTTTTAATTTCAAAAGAGAAAAATTGTAGACATTTTGATAGATTGCCTTTTAGCAAAATTAAATAACAAAAATTGAATAAAACCATTATCCATCCAGCCATATTTCACTTAAACTATATACAATTTCATCAAGAATTGTGACAGGGTTCAGTAAAATAGGAATGCATTGGTGTCCCTAGTAAACAATACAAAAATACTGAAAGAAGGGAATTCTGGTTCAACACTACGTTCTGTTATTTCACTGTAATTTATTTAATTTGCAAATAAATGAATATGTGTAATTGAGTAACTACCATTAATTTTACTACCAGCAAGGTTGATCATGATTATAAGTTGGCATTGAACAACTTGTAATCTAACAATGCAATTGACTAATTTTGATTAAGCACATTAAAATATTCCAATAACTCTATAGCTGCATAGCAAATAAACACTAATTTAATAATTAATAATTAGAAATTAAGATTTCAAGTTAAAACTCTTTCAGATGAATTAACAATTGAACAACAGCCTATATAGTCTGAAGAATAAGTTCAGCTATAAATCAGGGCAGCATTGATTCACTAAGGGTAGAGTGCATTCAAAGTTACCACTGAAAGTGTGCATGAAAGTTTTGACAAGGTGACAGTTCAGCCTTGCCTGCCATTCAGACTCGGCTGCCCTCTGTGGGTGAGTTTAACCGGTCCTTGCCCAGTTTACTTGACTGGAGGATCTTCTGACAGTGAAACATTTCATCTCAACAAGGGAAATGGAAACATTGGTAGGAGAACTGATGTCAGCTGACAAAATGAATCATATTTATACGACATGGAATTATGTTGATGATACACATAAAGAAACCTACAGCTTTGACTATATTTTGATACAGCATGGAATCTGGAAATACAGCATGAATGCACAGGATGATAAACATATTTTTTTGAAGGAGAAACTGAAAGAAAAAAATGTCTTTGAGACATGATGTAAAAGCATGGATTGTTCAATCCATAAAGGAATTTGTATCCACTGATCAATTGGTTAAATACCAGCTTGTGCAAAAGTCCACAACTTAATATATGATATGTGACATATTAAAATTTTACATAATATATATGTAGTCATCTTGAATTTATGAACCATTAAGTGGTGCCATTGTGGATCTTAATTTGACCCTAATTATCATCTCCAAGCAGCATGACTGTGCTGATCTAATTGAACAAAGTTGGATGTTCTGACTCGGTTCTGTGCTCAGTTGTTAAAGTGTATCCAGTATTACCTTGAATGTGTCCAGCCAGCTATATATTTTTTAGACAACCTATCCCCCTGGACCAAAGCATGGAGTGAGTAGAGGCATTGCATTATTTTTTTCAGAATCTATATGGAACAATTTCAGTGCAATTAAATGTGTGCTGACATTTAGCCAGATTTCATTTAAACTAGATTTCTACACCTACTGATATATACCTAAAATAAAAAGGTTAATCCGTTCCTGAATTAACTGTTCCATGAAACTACCAGTCCTATTAAATGTATTAATGAACTGGTTTAACACCATGGAAACATTTCTCCACCAGAAAAGGGGAAAAAAGAACAAGGTTAGGGTTTCTTTTCAATTTTACTTGTGGGTCTTGCGGTTTGTGCAAATGCCATTGCACAGAAATCAGGGTGGTAATTATTTTTGTATACATTATTGATAAGAAGCTCCAACATTTTTAAACCATGGTGAATTTTAGCACTCAGGTAAGCTAGAAATGTTTATATGGCTATTGGTAAGATCATTTTAAGTTATTCTACCAAATGAGAGGAATCATTGAATGCAATTGCTTTCCCCGATCCATGGCCACTACATTAAGGCAGCATTCTTAGAGTGAGATTTACTTGTCTCCCCTGCCCCTTCAGAGCATTGAACAAAACATGCTTCTCTGGAAGCATATACCTCTATTTAAAGAGCGCTGTATTTAACAGATAATTTGACAGAGAATTTAATCTGGGGCTTTAGCTTGTCTAGAAAAAAAGTGGCAAATAAAATCCCAATTAGAATGCAGATAATTTAAAGTGTCTTTCTGCTTCTGTTCAAATCACTGGTATATCTCCACTGATTTTAACTTAAGATCTGAAATTTGCTAATGGTTCTGTCCCACTCGACAGTGCATGGTAATAAAACAAAGCACAATAACATAAAATTCATGCGCATGAATCCTTGGCATGTAGATAATTAGCTGTATTGAAACAGCACTGGATCTGTTATAATTGCGATTAAGCATGTGTGGTGTCAGCATACACCGAATATCATTAATACATTAACAGGGCAGAAGGGGTTTTCCAACAATAAAATGTTTCAAAAAGTGGTTAGAGGCTGTTTCATAATTGATGAATGGTAAATATTCATATGAATTTGTTGCAAAATTAGGTTACATAAGTCAATTTGACTGAATTAACTACCTTGAGTTGCCTGAGGGAGTAAAGTGCACCAAATAATGTCCTACTGTAAAAAGCAACAACTATTTTGCTGCATTTCTCCTGGTTCCATGCATGATGCAGCAAAGATCAGAGTGTAACATACAGAAACACCAAACAGGATTGTCCTGACTTCATATTGAAAATATAATATTATATAAGTTAGTCATGAATTCTTCTGAAAAAGTCTGCTGTTACTTTTATTTATAGTGATACTGCCCTATAAGGAATTGTTATGTAGTTTACTGTATTTGCCAGACTACAATCTTTCCAGGAAGCTCAATTACATAGAATTAAAATAATTAGCTGATACGACAAGTGTATACATTAATGTTGGGAAATAGAAAATGTCATATTGCAACAAAATATGAAATACGTTAAACAATATCTTTGAAAATATACAGATTTGAAAGTAGTTCTGACTAGAGATCTTGATGAAGTGTAGTTCTACATCACACCTAAGGACAACATTTATTTTATCTTTTCTTTGTATTGGACCTATTAGGCCAGCATGTTAATTAAAAATCTTTGTGACAGAAAATCATTTCTCCACTTTCAAATGATGTGAAAAGAAATGAAACAAAGTTATAATCTTTGGTATTTCCATAAAGCACAATTTTGGATGATGTTTATTAGCTCTTCTGCCTAAGAAACCACCTGCCCTTTTCTTCCCCTAACATCTTACCACACTTTTCAATCATGAAACTAGTTAATATTTATTGCTCCTACATTCACTTTTACTCTGTAGGACTTTAAAGTGGTAAAGGTGAAGGCTATTGAGACTTTGATCTTACTAGAGAAACTGCCCACTCCACAGCTTACAACTCAGTGAGGAGCTCTGAATGTGTAAGACACCCACAGGCTGAGTGACTTACTAAGCCAGGAATTGTGAACCTGGAGTAATACAGATCATGGCTATGATCCTAGATATAGGCTTAGCATGTTATGCTGAATGTTTTGCTGAACAATTAAAGGATAAGTCCTGAAACGAAAGTATCAAATTTGAACCATGCATTCACTGGATGGGTGAGATGCAGAACTGGAATAGTATGTGATAACAGAAGGTTTATAATCTTTAACTTCTCTCCCATTTTGACTTGAGTGAGGTCTATAGCCAGTGCAAAATATCTTCCTCACTATGGAAGTCTCAATGAAAGCTGAATTCAATCTTCGAATTTTCATTTTCTGCCATTAAGAGTTTCCAAGATGGCAGCCAGTTATGTTTTCAGCCTAGTTCAAGGCAGCTTGCATTACAAAATGTTCAGGTTAACCTATGTTATATTTAAAATACATATATTTTAGTATGTACCAGTGAAAGGATACACTGATGAGATGAAATGATAATGAGTAAAACCTACTGCATCAATTAAAAATTGAAAACTTTGTATCAAATGCACAATTAAAGATCTATTTACAGCAAGTATCACAAGTAGAGCACAATTATCTTATTCATCTCTTGAAATATGCACTTGTTTTCACAGATAACAAATAGAGTAATTAGTCCATACATGTCTGATTTTGAATGGTTATTGTAAAGTGCAATTAATTTAAACATATGTTTAATCATAATGTTGTTTCTCATGTACTGCTGCAAAATTATGCAATTTTGTATCTGCCTACGTCTAAGAGAGCATTGCAACAGCATCAGATTCTACCTTCAACACTGATTAAGAAATAAACACTCACTTGTTACACAATATAACAGACATAACTAGTAGAGGATTAAAAACATTAATGACAATGTATTGTAAATTTCATTCAAAAGTTGAGTCTCCTTAGATGTTGAATGTTCAAAATGATTAGAAAAATGGTTGTTTGCTCTTACATGTTCTTACAAGCAGAAATACTTCCTCAGCGAGCATAACTGAGAGCATTTCTAACAATGGAGCACCAGTAATGGAAAGTCAATACTGTTGAGACACATTTTGCTCAAAGTGTGAGTTCACTGAAGCAGGTGTCCAACAACCACCAAGAGAATGATTTCTTAAAAAACTGGCATCAAGCTCAGAGTGGCATACTGCCCTCAGAGAGCTTCCCAAGCTGCAGGAATCAACCTTTGCCTTAACACATGCTACGTGCTTGTGTATCTAAAGCTTTCACAGATATTTGCTCTTTCTATTCTTGAAATTGGGAAATATAAGATGAAGAAATATAAGACGATGGTATTCTTTCATGCCATCTCCATCAAACTGAGAACATAATTTCTGAAGATTATAAAAGGCGAACCAATAAGAACTGTATCTGTTTTAGAAAAATAAAAAGCATTTCATATATATTTGACTATGATTTAAAATAAATATTAAAAAAGACTGTGGTAGCCACATGGTGAAATTAATTAATTTATCTTAAAGCTGAGAGTCATCAACCTAACATTGATCAAGATGGGATGGTTTCTATATAGATTTGATTTTAATACCTGAATACTTGATCTATCATAAGCACCATTTAATTCTTACAGAATTATGATTGTTTCGTTGTGACTTCAGTCTCAAAACTCAACTTCAAAAAAAAATTTGTATTTAAACATTTGCAAAAAAGTAATGTTCAGACAGAATTATGGTTGTTCCATTGTGACTTCAGTCTCAAAGCACTATTTTCAAAAACTAATTTGAATTTAAACATTTGCAAAGAAGTAATGTTCAGACATTAGTTTCTCATCCCTCATTTGGTCCAGCAGTGTTGACTTAAAATATCAAATGAGTCATATTACTGTTGCTTGTGTTTGTTCTCCATCGAATAAAATATTACTCTTAACTTTGCATTGGCAACATATTATTTTCTCCTGTTTGTATGCTGTGTCATTCAGGAAAAAAAACAGAATATGGAATCTGAAATATTTAATTCAAGTTCTCATCTAAAATATCACTTATCTTTTTATGTCCTAAATGTCATGTACATCTACAAGAATAATATGCACTTCTAATGAAAAATATCACAAGAAAATTGTGAAACTTCTTTTCAGATTTATGCATTTGTAGCACTGAACAAAAAAGTTCATCATAAGCATACATTTATAAGTCTTCTCTTCATTACTCACTGCATAAATCCTTTATGTTTATCGAAGCTGCATTAAGATTGGTTTATCAAAAGCATAATCAGTATGTTTAACCCTTCCCCAGCACACAAATGAGTGTACTGAAAGGCTCTTAATATGAAACTAAATCCTGACTGCTGTGAAGTGATGTTTAACATTAGCTTTTCTAAAAAAACGAGTCAATTCTGTAAAAGACTTCATTGATCTGCATCTGTTTTATGTGTTCTTTCGTTCTAGAATGCCACACAAGCAAAATATATCGACTGCACAGAAAAGGAATAAGCGTTACAAGTCTTACATATGTGGGTATAGATATAATGTTATCTTCAATGCATAATAGTCAAATCTAACTTTACCAGTAAATAGTTCTGTGTTGACTCCAATGCCTCATTTTTTTGTGTGTGATCTGGTGTTCACTGCTAACCACTTAATTGATAGTATTCATAATCAGATCCAAGAATCATGACAAACTGAGGTCACATTAGATATCAAACGAACTTCTATTTTGCCAGGCCAAATTTGTAATCAACTTTTACCCACTTGATCTTAGTCCAACTCTCCTGTCAATCTCTGCATTTCTTATTTCCTGGCTGACTCTCAAAGTCTGATTCTTACATTCATATCCTGACATGTGTGACATTTGTAGGTAGGAGGATGCTGCTGCCATTTCTCTTTTCCTGACTAAGGGATCATTTGGTCTGCGGTGAAAGAACAATAACTACTGGTGAGTCTTAAGAAGAAGAGATACTTGCTTTCATGATTTGTAGTTTATTTTATTTTTGCAATTAGGTAAAAGTTAAATCAGCAATTTGGACATCAGTGCTAGTTTTATGAGTCATAGAGGATAACTCTGTCTTGTTAAATATCCAGATGTATTCTCTCTATTTCCCAATTCAAGACTATTGAACATCATCTGATTCGGTGGAGCTTAACAAATTCTCCAACATTAACCATTACAAAACCATTGTCTTACATCTCCCTTCAAGCTTTTATTTCTCTATCGTTAAAAATTCTTCATACATGTATATAATTAACTGGCAGAAAGTGAGAACTGCAGATGCTGGAGACCAGAGTTGAAAAGTGTAATGCTGGAAAAACACAGCAGGCCAGGCAGCATCCGAGGAGCAGGAGAATCGACGTTTCGGGCATAAGCCTTTCTTCATTCCTGACTTCAGACTTAGAAAGTTAGTACCTCTTTGGCTTGAAGTCAGTTAACCTTGATTCTGAACTTGTGCTTACTTGATCTGTAAATTATCTCTCTGCTTGAGAACCTTTTATTTCTTGCTTGTGCGTCATAGTGAACATCATTCCTGCTAATCCATTAGGAGGGTTCATTTTCTTTTCCAGATAATCCTTACTCACTTGATTGAGTTTTTCAAAGGAACTCTTTCTGACTGAATCAACTAGTTGTCCTATTTTTTAAAAAAACATCTGGGGGACTCTTAACCTCATGAATCTCTGTCATTGAAGACTGCAGTTTTGCAGAAACAATTACGTTTTTCTTTGAGATATCCTGGATTTTTGAGGGAGACAATTTCTTCTTTTTGACCATCTTCTGAATCTGTCGACCATTGGTCTGGCTTTCATTGAGTCACAAGTTAGTCATCTTCATTTTATGCAAGCAAACTCTCAATCTTCTGATAAATCTGTGCTTGAGTATGCAAATTCTTTACCTTGATTGATCATTATATTGGACATCTCCATCCACTCACTTTGTTTGCTATATGTTATATCAGATATTTTCTTTT
This sequence comes from Hemiscyllium ocellatum, assembly GCF_020745735.1. Classification (NCBI taxonomy): domain Eukaryota; kingdom Metazoa; phylum Chordata; class Chondrichthyes; order Orectolobiformes; family Hemiscylliidae; genus Hemiscyllium; species Hemiscyllium ocellatum. The sequence goes on along the minus strand of NC_083407.1, from coordinate 56,769,429 downwards.
TGTCAGTCATGATACTTGCTACATACTTAAAATTCTCTTTGTCAATGACACTGATCCTTCTGCTTTAGAAGATAAATAAAATCTTCACTTTGAATTTATTTTGTCTCATCCTCAGACATCTAATTCAAATTAGCAACAGCAATTAGTTCTGACAAGTTTTGCTGTTGAATAGTTAATTTAGTGAATGCTCAGTGAGCCTGAGTGCATTGTCCTGCTTCTTTTTGTTGCCAGTAATTGCTTCAGCTCATACTCCCATCTGATTTCTGTCATAATAAACTTTTTCATGATGCTACCTCTCCTATATATTTCCAGATTTCCAGCATAATCTGCACGGTCTTCTTTTTTTTAAGAATTTTATTTGTCAGATTTGATTAATTGGTGAAAGCTACTAAATTGCTTTAAAAGTATCAGCACCTTCTACATTTTTGTTTTTTATAACATCAACAACTGTAAATCATATTGAACACGGGTGTGTTTGCTTGTTCAGCTTATGATTTAGCATTTAACTTTGAAGCTATTCTGTGACTAAAGAATGGTTTTCTCTAAAATATCCAAACCAATGTTGCATATGACCCATCTCTGTCATTAATTCTTGTTCATAGAATTATTTCAACTGATCAGTCATCTTAATATGATCATTTATTCTTCATACTTTAAAACTTTGAAAGTTGGCAGAATCTCGATGCTGTTGCAACTTCTTTCCTTTGAAGAATGTTAAATCTATAAATAGCAACGCTATTTGATTTTTCGGGGCTGAAAAACTTTAAACCACCCATTTTAGTCATGGTGTATTGAATTCCACTTTTCAGTATTTAATCATTTTAAATAGTAATGTTGTACAATTGAAATACAGAATGGACATTTTCCCATATTCTTGAGATCAACATGTAGGCTTTCTGACTTTACAAGAAAAGTGGAAGTTTCCTGCTATTTTAATGGATAGCATAAATGAAATATTACCTTTCATGTTCTAATACATGATACACTTCCTATTCCACAACTTGCACAAATAAAACCTTTCGCATGCAATCTATTTTTTTCCCATCAGACTTTTAATTCAAAATACAGATCTATCACTTTGTGACTTAAAACATCTTCTTACTGCTAAATTCTACTTGCTTTCACATTTTATTAGTCCATTTTGTCATCTACCTTCTGTTTGAGGTTTTCCTGGTTCAGAATCAGTGTAAAGTGATTTTTCCATGGTAACTGCTTTCCGTTGTTCGTTCGTTCTGGCGACAATGCTCATTGTGAGCAGTAAAGACATCTTTTTAATTTCTGGCTTTCATGACCTTTTTCTTTGCACCATTAATTTAAAGTTTTTGCCCTTGCTGAACAGGGATTTTTAACTTTACTCACAGTGTTCCAATTCATTTGTTTCCTAGTCAGACAACTAAGTAAGGCTCCCATAAATTCCAATACCTTGCATTGTAATGCTGCTGCCAGCATTCTTGTGTACAAGGACAGGCACCCATTTCATGGCTAGGAGCAAGTTTTATTTCAGGGTGTTTAGTTTGCTTTCTTAGCGTTCACTTTGTGCCAACTTGGGTTCTCACAGCATCTCTGCCTTGTCTTGCCTGTTTGTGCTGTGCTGTCACACAGAATTTACAGCTTACAGCACTTCGATCTTGCCTTTCCTTTTAGCACATACACAAGGCCAGATAGTTTGTCATGGTTGTCAGCAGCGATCCGTCAAGGGAGTTTACATGTTGCTGCATGGCAGTGTGCTCCGTCAAAGTCACACCTACAGCGTGTGCCAGCAGCCTACATGGCAAACACACTGCATGTGCTTCAGCAAAATAGCCATATCTCAAATTCTAAGGGGAGTAGTCCTGAGGCAAAGCAACAGGGACAAAAACAGAAATTGTTGGAGAAACTCAGCAGGTTTGACAGCAACTGTGGGGAGGGAAAGTAAATTCTAATTTCTCTTCCCTGATGCTGTCAAACCTGTTGAGTTTCTCCAGCATTTCCATTTTTGCATCAGATCCTCAGTATCCGTAGCTCTTTGCTCTTTTTTAAAATCAACGGGGACTGTCATTGATCTGAAAGTTCTGGCCCAGTAAGTCAAGTCTCTAGAACTCAATGTAAACACCAATCCCCATCTCACATCCTGACCTGAATGAATACCCTGCCCCAATACCATTGCTGGGCCCATTACACACACCACTGCCAACATCAGAATCTCACAGTATTCCTGGCTGTGCCAGATCCAGTATCTCCCAATTGCTGTCATACAGCTTAGGAGGAACATTGCCTACTGCCTTGTGCTCTGGAATGCTATCCAATTGGTACCCTAACCCTTGCCCACTTTCATCCTTACCACCTTCCTCCTGAAAGGTTTTTGCCCGAAACGTCAATTTTCCTGCTCCTCAGGTTGCTGCCTGACCTGCTGTACTTTTTCAGCACCACTCTAATCTAGACTCTTGCCCACTTTCACCCTGTTTACTTGATACCCTATCAACCTGGAACCTTATTTACCTTGTACCTGCTTAACTGGCACCCTACAACCACCAAACTCTCACACTATCCACCTGGGACCATTCCCATCCAGCTATCTACATACATGTCACTTTATCACCTTCCTAGCTGGTACTCTACACTTCAGGCACCCGAACCTCATACTTGACTTATGTACTTATCTTTTCAAAGTGACTGTCTGTGAGGCTGGACTATTTAAGTTACAGAATTCAGCACTTGACTGCTGTGAGAAAGGGGGCATAGGAACACATGAACAGGTGTATGCCATTGAGCCTCTTGAAGCTGTTCCACCATTCAAAGAGATCATGGTTGATCTCTCCATATACCTGCCTTTGGCCCGTATCCCTTAACACTCTTGCGTAACAAAAATTTATCTACCTCATATTTAAAATTAACAATTGATCCTGCACCCAACATCTACCACCCTTTGTGTGTAGAAGTGCTTCTGAGCATCTCTCCTGAATAATCTGGTCATAACTTTAGACTTGTTAAGGATTTTAGAATCCTTAACAAGTGGAAGAAGTTTATCTTTATCTACCCTGTCTTACCTGATAACATAGGGTAATATGGTCATACAGCACAGAAACAGACCCTTCACTCCAACTTGTCCATGCTGATCAAGTTGCCCAAACTAAGCTGTTCCATTTGCCTGTGTTTGGCCCATATGCCTCTAAACCTTTCCTATTCATGTGCCTGGCCAACTGTCTTTTAAATGTTGTAACTGTACTCACCTCTACCACATCGTCAGACAATTCATTCTATATATGAACCACCTTCTGTGAGAAAAAGTTGCTCCACAGCTCCCTTTTAAACTTCCCGCACTCAAATTAAACCTATGCCCTTTAGTTTTAGACTCCCCAAACCTATAGAAAAGAGTTTTGCTAATCACCTCATCTAATGCTCCTCATCATTTTATAAACCTCTATAAGATAACCTATAGGCTTCATACAGTCCAGTGAAAAAAATGTCTCAGCCTATTCAACCTCTCCTTGCAATTCAAACCCTCCAGACTCAGTGACATCCCTGTAAATCTGTTTCACATCTTTTCCAGTTTAATAACGTCGAACGTTTTGCAGACTTTGATCAGATCACCACTCAAACTTTTAAAATATAGAGAAAACAAGCTGGATTTGTATAATCTCTCCTCGTTACACTTCTGAAGTTCAGGTATCATTGTTGTAAACTTACGTTGTACTCCCTCCAAGGACAATACATCCTTTCTAAGCTGTGGTGCCCACATCTACGCTCAGCACTCCGAGTGGAGTCTAACTGGAGTTTTGTATAACTGCATTGTACTTCTGCATCCTTATACTCCAGTCATATGCTTTCCCCTTACCATTCAACTTTGAGAAATCTGTCACAATGAAAGTATGCCTCAGCATTTATGAAGGGAGCCCTGATTGGAATCTCTTGTTCAGAAATGCAGAGCTCTTTGTTAGCTAAAACATGCAGGAGAGTGGCAACCTGTGTGTCAATGCCACTCATCAGAAAATCCAGTTGTTATAAAGACTCGGATGATATGACACATCAATCACTTCAAGATCCAAAGGTGTTTGTCCCACTTCCCACCCACGACTATATAACATCAGCAAACTGTTTGACGCTTAATGTAGTTTCCAACAATAACCTTCCTGAATCATTACCATATACATACATGCCAATCTGGAGCCTTAACTTAACCTGAATCTTGGGACTAGTCAGAAACCCAAACAGCTATTACCTACAAATTGACACCAATAGGACATAAGAACTCAAACCAGCATTAGGCCATCTTACCTTTCGGGACTGCCCTGCCATCCAATGAGATCATGGCTGATCGTTTTGTAGCCTCAGCTCCACTTACCCACCCTGTCACCATAACCCTTAAATCCTTTAATGTTCAAAAAGTTATCTATCTTAGTTTTAAAAAAATTTACTGAGGAAGCCTCAACCACTTCTCTGGGCAGAGAATTCCACAGATTTCACTACTCTCTGGGTGAAGAAGTTCCTTCTCAATTCACTCCGAAATCTGCTCCCTCTTGCCCTAATTTCATCTGCCAGTGGAAAGACCCTCTCTATTTCCATCTTATCTATTCCCTTCATAATTTTATATGTTTCTATAACATCTCCCCTCATTCTTTTAAATTCCAATTAATATAATTCCAGCCTACTCAGTCTCTCCTCAGAAACCAACCCCCCCCCCAACTCCAGAATGAACCTAGTAAATCTTCTCTCACCCCCTCTAGTGCCAGTGCATCCTTTCTCAAATAAGGAGACCAAAACTGTACGTAGTTCTCCAGGTGTGGTCTCACCAACACCCTATACAGCTGCAACACCAGCTTTGAAACTCAATCCCTTTAGCAATGAAGGATGAAATTCTATTTGCCTTCTTAATTACCTGTTATACTTGCAGACCAACCCTCTGTGATTCACGCACAAGGCCACCCAAGTCCCTCTGCATAGCAGCATGCTGCAATTTCTTATCATTCAAGTAATAGTCATTTTTACTGTTATTCCTACTGAAATGGCTGACTTTACATTTATTAACATTGTACTCCATCTGCCAGACCTTTGCCCACTCACTTAAACTATCTATGTCCCTTTGCAAAGTTTCAGTCCTCTGCACACTTTGCTCTACGACTCATCTTAGTGTCATCTACAAACTTTGACACACTACACGTGGACCTAACTACAAATGATCTGTGTAAATTGTGAATAATTGCGGTGCCAACACTGAATCCTGAGGTACACCACTAGTCACTGACTGCCAACCAGAATACCACTCACTTATTCCCACACTTTGCCTCTAGTTGGCTAACGAATACTCTATCCATGCTAATACATCATCCATAATGCCATGCATCTTTATCTTATGCAGTAGCCTTTTGTGTGGCGCCTTGTTAAATGCCTTTTGGAAATCTAGATACATCACATCTACTGTGTCCCTGTTGTCCACCGTGTTCATAATGTCTTTGCAGAATTCCAAAAGATTAGTTAAGCATGACCTGCCCTTCATGAACCCATGCCATGCCTGTTCAATGGGACAATTTCTATCGAGATGCCTTGCTATTTCATCTTTGATAATAGACTCAAGCATTTTCCCCACTACAGAAGTTAAACTAACTGGTCTATAGTTCCCCATCTTTTGTCTATCTCCCTTCTTAAATAGTGGGGTCATATCCAGAGCTGAAAATGTGTTGCTGGTTAAAGCACAGCAGGTTAGGCAGCACCCAAGGAACAGGAAATTCGACGTTTCGGGCCAGAGCCCTCGCTGATGAAGGGCTCTGGCCCGAAACGTCGAATTTCCTGTTCCTTGGATGCTGCCTAACCTGCTGTGCTTTAACCAGCAACACATTTTCAGCTCTGATCTCCAGCGTCTGCAGACCTCACTTTTTACTGGTCATATCCAGGGCCTAGATTATCCTCTTGGAGGTAGGAAACAAAACCTGCATCTATTTTTGTGTCAGAAATTTCCATCCATTCAGAAACTAATTTGCCCCATCACTGAAGTGATTTCTTAAATGATATGGAGACAGGTTTCCTGTCTGATTAAAGCTAGTGAAACTAGAAATTAGAAAGATTTCAGATACTCAAGGTAGTCAGCATGGAGACTATTGCTTATGCCTAGGCTTCATCTGCTGAGCAGGGTCCCAAAACAATAAAGGGGAACCGACAGCCTGGCACCTACCTAAAACAGGTAGTAGTCCTTTTCATGAAGGATGGCAGGAGGCCAACTCATTACACAGAAGCAGCACCTTTCAGGCAATGCCATCTCACTCTACTCCAATTCATGCGTATCTCTTATCCCCAAGTTATCCGCACTGAGTTTCCCCTTCCAGGGTCTCACCATTCTGAAAATTCACATCTTCCTAGAGGGCTATGTTATGAAGATCACAGGATGCTACTGCAATAATTAAGATCCTTGCAGGAAGATATTACAGGACACCCCTTGGCCTCAATCGAGACCAGACTCAGTAGCCTGTGAAGCCTCAATACCCCATCATTTGTGATCCTGATGAGTTGCCTATCGTCGATAATGAGATAATCAATCTGGTGATCCACTGATGTACAGTACCTGTGAGATACTGTTGAATGGCCCAGTAATGAGAGCAAAGATGTGAGTGATGATCTCTGGAGGAAGTCACAGTCTCTTTTGACATATATTTGTAGTCATTTACAAGTGTCTTCGTCTCTATTTATATTTTCTGTGCTCAGGTTCCTCTCCTCTTGCTTCCTGATTCTCCACACTTTGCCCTTCCTGTACAGACTGCTGCTCCGCATCTCCAATTGATTTCTGAGAGGGTTGTATTCACTTCCAGCTAATTTTCCTGTGCTCAGATAAAGCTCAAACAGACATGTTCTCTTCTGTTAAGTCTATGTGATTCCAGGAGGGTGGAATTGGTGAAGTTCTTAATGCTGGATCTTACCCTGACTTGTGATTGATGCTGCAACTTTGATTGTTGGTGTCAGCTTTGAAATCAGATAACCTTTGATTTGTAAGACTGATTTTCTGTCTATGGTAAAAAATGTCATATTATCCATCCTAATGTTAGTATCTGATACTGGTTTTCTTCATTTCGCACATATGAAATGCCATTATATAAATGATATTTTAGGTTATTTGATATCCAGTAACCTGTAATGAGACTAGATTAATTAATGATCTGAAAGTAAATGATCCACATAGGAAGAGTAAAGTTAAAACATCACACCTAGTTTGAGGGTGAGAAACATGAGTTGAAAGGAGCAGTCAACTGTGACATGAAGTCATGCCTTAAAAATAAAAGGAAATTATTTTTTTGAATTTACTGGCTGGAAGCACCTAATTGAACTAAATTTGCACAATTTAGTCATGTTCCTATGATTTAGAATTACAGTCACAGCCTCTGCATTGCTGTATCTGCTATATTTTAAAACTATTAAAATTAGGACAACCTGTTTGTTAGCCACAACAAGAGCAATGGTCTTGAAGGAATATGAATCAGTACCATCTCTTGCATCTTTAACAAAAACACTAGGAATAACGTCAGTGATCAATTGAGTTGAGACAAACCATTAGGTATGCATGCTTACAAAATGGAACCCTGGCTAAAAGATGTATTCCTAACTATGATCTTATGAAGATATGTCTGAAATACACCAGCCAGGACTGTATTTGAGTTATTGGGTAATTGTCAGAAGCAGATGTTTAAGAATGGATTTTCTGTCCAGAACAACTGAGACACTGAAGGATAAAGATCCTGAATTGGTTCCCATTTTTCACCTATCTATTCATTTAGACAGCTTTCAGGTTTCAAACCCCACCATCGAGTATCAGGCCATTGTATCCATGACTGTCATTAAACTTATCTCACGTGGGGATCTCTGCTGGACAGCCTCCCAGCTCACAGTCCCAGAACCTCATACAACCCACTTCTACCTTCTATCCACAATCCACAAATGGGACTGCCAGGGTAGATTCATTGTTTCTGCCAACTCCTGCCCTACATATGTCTTCCTACCTTGATAAGATTTTTTTATCCAATTGTCCAGTATCTCCCTACTTACATCCATGATTCTTCTGATGCTATATGTCAGTTTAAAAACTTCCAGTTCACTAGGACCAGCCACCCCCTCTTTGCCATGGACATGCAATCTCCTTACACATCCATCCCCCATTGGGATGGTCTCAGGTCTCTCTGATTCTACTTGGAAAAAATGTCTGAAGCATCCCTATCCACTGCTACTCTCCTCTGGCTGGCTGAACTTGTCTTCACTTGAAACAATGTCTCATTAATTACCCCCACTTTCTTCAGGTCAAAGCTGTGGCCAATGGGACCCGCATGCTCCCTAGTTATGCCTGTGTCTTTGTGGGATGCGTATAACATTCCTTGTTCCAATAGCCCCCACCCACACCTCTTTCTCCGGTACATTAATGACATCATCGGTGCTGCTTCCCTCTCTTGTCTGGAATTGGAAAAATGTATGAAATTAGATTCCAACTTCCACCTCGCACTCATCTTCACTTGGTCTATCTCTGACTCCTCTGTCCCATTCCTCGACATCTCTGTTTCCATTTCTGATGATAGACTGGCCCCCAATATCCACTACAAACCCACCAACTCTTACAGTTACCTGGACTATACATCTTCACACTCTGTTTCCTGTCAGGATTCCATTCCATTCTCTCAGTTTCACCAATTCTGCCAAATCTGTTCTGATCCTGCCTAACTCGTTATTTTGGTGGGCTGCACGGTGGTATAGTGGTTAGCACTACTGCCTCACAGCTCCAGAGACCCATGATCAATTCCCACCTCAGGCGACTGACTGTGTGAAGTTTGCACATTCTCCCTGCGTCTGCGTGGATTCCCTCTGGATGTTCCAGTTTCCTCCCACAGTCCAAAAATGTGCAGGTTAGGTGAATTGGCGATTTTAAATTGCCCGTAGTGTTAGGGGCAGGGGTAAATGTAGGGGAATGGGTCTGGGTGGGTTGCGCTTCGGCGGGTCAGTGTGGACTTGTTGGCCGAAGGGCCTGTTTCCACACTGTAAGTAATCTAACCTACATGATGTCACTTTCTGTACAGGGACCTCAGAAATGTGTACCTTTTTCTCAGATATGCTAAACGAATCTAGTTCCATTTCCCAGCTGGACTTGGCGAGAGGAGTTCTTGACTTGGAGCTGGGGATGGGAAGCATTGGCAGTGATTGAGTTGGGGATAATGTCAAAGCTGTTAGGTCTGCCTGATGTTAGTGAAGGCTGACCTTTTTATAGGTATTGGTTTTAGCAGCAATCTGGCCTCAGAACAAATGATTAAGCCATGCCCACCAATATAGAAACAAGACAAACCTTTAAGAAGAATTTGCAGCTGTCAATACGTAATCTGATGTCACTGGTAGATTGAAGATCATAATCCCAAGATTCCATGGCATAATTTCATAACATTCACTCCACCCTCTAGAAGGATAAGGGCAGCAAAAACATGAGAACACTATCAGCTGAAAGTTCTCCTCCAAGCCTCACAACATTTTGAATTGAAAAAGCAGTTCCTTCTGAATCAAGATCCTGCAACTCCCTTCCTAAGAGCAATCTGACAGTTACCACGCAGCATTGACAGCTGTGGTTCAAGAAGGCAGTCCTCAAACACCCCTCCCACCCACCACCATCTCAAGAGCAGTTAGGGTTGGGAAATCAATGCTGAAGGAACAGTCTACTATCGCCAATTTTTCTGACATCACAAAGATAAGTGGTAAGCCAGTTATAATGGGAACACAAATGGCAGAATTTTATGTTGTTGGTGGGTTTGGGGTGCATCTCACCCACTGGCTGGGAAACCAATGGGAACCCTTCATCATTTTTCTCCAGAGGACCCAAAATTATTCCATGACCATCAGGCACCCACCTGGATAGTGGAAAGTCATCCTATAAGTTCAACTCTAAGCCTGAGAGAACTATGATCCCTGAAAGCTGTTAGTCAATTGGAGGACAAATACACTCCTCTGTCGGCATGACTACCAGAAATCCTGGCAACCAGTGGGATTTCATTCAAGTCTTTGTGAGGGGTCAGTGATGATCCTGAAAGGTAAGTGTGGGGTGATAGTGTAATATAAAGAGGGTAACAGCAAGGATAAGAGAGAGAATCAGAAGCAAAAGCAGATGGTTGTCTTTCTTCTGACCCATCTTCCTGATGCCAGTTCCCATAATAGGGAATGGAATTCTATAAGGTAGTTTGAATATTAGTGGAAGTGGGCTAAGATCCTTACTTAAGGACTTCAATGGACCTCCCAGCTGGAAGGCCATATTCGTCCTTTCCTCACTTGCATTTGATCATGAGGGAGTAAGGAAAATAATGTGGTGTGCACCACACACGCACTGCCTGATCATAGGGCACATTTGCCTCTGGGGCAGAAGGGGAGCGATATGTTCTGCCCAAGCGTCTGTATAGGAAAATGTTAAGAGAGAGGGCAAAAAACCTGTTAGATGCAAGTATAATGTGAAAAAATGTGAGATTGGCCACATCAGTGGGAAGAATCAAAATCTTATTTAAATGTAGACAGATGGCAGAATGCTACAGTACAGAGAAATCCAGATGTTCTCATATGTTAGTCGCAAAAATCTAATACACAGATAAAATAATTAATTAAGAAACAAGTGGAATGTAAGGCAGTCTTGTTGCAACTGTGCAGGATATCAGGTTATTTCCTAAGCTGAAGGAGTGGTCTAATTTGGAAAGCTTAAGCAAATTGGGCCTTTACTCAATGGGTTTTAGAAGAATGACAGGTCACCTTATTGAAACATAGTTAACAATTACACAACACCAGGTTATAGTCCAACAGGTTTATTTGGAAGCACTAAGCTTTTGGAGCACTGATCTTTCCATCTGACAAAGGAGCAGTGCCCCAAAAGCTTGTATTTCCAAATAAATCTATTGGACTATAACCTGGTGTTGTGTAATTTTTAACTTTGACAACCCCAGTCCAATAATGGCACTTTCATATTATCAAAACATATAACATTCTAAGGGGGTTAGACAGGGTTGACATTGAGCTGATGGTAGAGTGCTTTATCGAGGCAACAGGGTCTCATCTGTCCACTAGAGAACTGCCTAGAACCACACTTGTCTGTTTTTGAGAAGGTGCAGTTTTGAACAGATCTCTCAAGTGTTAATGTTGATCTCTCACTCTCTGTGGGCGTAACATTGTGTTCTGCAATATGTATGGTATGATCTGCCTGCACAGCATGCAAAACAACTGTATCTCGGTACATGTGACAACAATCAATCAATCAATCAATCAAATCGATCAATCAAATGTCAAACAAGCACCTGAAAGAGCAGCAGCAGATCTTATTCAAGGACACCTAAGGGCAGAAGTTGACATACACAGAGGTGAAGGTTGTTGCTGACACCCAGCACAGTGCAGTATTGCTGCTGGATCCTAGACCACAGGTAGGTTATGGCAAGAAGGGGTTGAGGGATGTGAATGTTATATAGGCAACGTCAGCTCATGACATCACCTGAAATGCTGTTCAGGATGAAGGTTACTATAACCATCCTCGATAGGTGTAGGAAAATACAGGGTCTCCTTGGTCTAATGTAGGAGAGGGAAACTCTAACAAGAAGAGTTTCTTGTAGTTAGCAAGATATAGTTTATTTCATGTCAGCAATTAGTTGCAAGGAACATGGATATGAGAGACATTGTCACAGAGACTTTGAAGATGTTGAGACTCACTCCTTCAAGGTCCTAGGATGCCCACAAGTCCATATGAAGTCATCATAGTGGGTGGTGCACATGGCAATCAGTATTTACCTTTTCAATCCTTTTCAGGCTCATACACATTGGAGTTGTGTGGGATCAGGAAGGTGGCAGTGAGGCTGGTCAGCAACAAGGATACAGGGTTGGCTCTCAGAAGGGCATAACTTCCTAAAGATTGCTATAACCATCCTCATCCTTATATTAGTGCCTTTCAGTTAAAGAACCACCCAGGAACCTACAAGCATCCATACACAGTGTCTCTTCTTATTCTTCCTGCATAGTGATCACCCCACACATTCACTTCAGAAGCAGCAGGATGAGACCCATGAGCAATCATAAATTTGGGGTGGAGGTACGCAGGTTGCAGACTTTCCACCTATCACCCTTTTTAACTGACTGAAATACCCCCACCACCAAATTGACTGCAAAATGACCATGAAATATTGCCTGATGTTTGCCATTATGGGACCAACCAAAACTATAAGGCACAGTCTCAGGATAAAGGATCACCTATTTAAGACACAGATAAGGAATAGTTTCTTCTCTCGTGACGATGTGAATCTTTGAAATTCTCTGCCCAGAGAGATAGAGAAACTGAGTTATTGAAAATATTCAAGTTTGAGATAGTTTAAAAATTTGCCTACGTGCAAGTTAAAGTTATGCAGAACAGGCAGGAAAATGAATTTGAGAGCAAAATCCATTCTGCCAGACCTTACCAAATAGCTGAACATGCTCAGGGTGCTTCTTGTTCCCCAGTTCCTATGTTCTTCAGATGGACATTAAAATTATCAGCTATATTTCTGATTTCATGTAATACATATGCCTGTACTATTCCTTTATAATCTTCATATATTCTGTGTTTTGATCCTAATAACTGCATCATGAGAGTCAATAGCAGATGAAGGATACATGAGGTTGAATTTTACCCAAAATTGACTAAGTGTCTATTTCAGAACATTAGATGAAGAATTTCTCTCTGTGAATTAGCAAGAGTTATCTCATTGAGTTCTCCACTGCTCACCTCATTATGTGTACACTATACCACAATGGCACAGATGCTGTCTTGTACTTGCCATTGTGAAGAACTTTTAGAATGCCACCACCAACTTACTTTTTAAAGGTGTACCAGATTGATGACTGCCAGCCATGAATAGCCCGTCACAGTACATGTAATGGAAAAGTAAAACTTCTGAGGGCATACAAATGGCACAGATAACATTCCATTGGAAATAGAATTACATAATTGTAAATATACTGCCTCTTTAATCATCACCTCTCAGCTGACTGTCATTCTGATTGCAGCTACAAGAATATAGATCCACAGGCCACCTCTCGTTAGCTCCAACGAACACTATTTGAAGGAATGCTACTCTATTCTCTGGTGTTCAGCATACCATAAGACCCCAACTCCCCCATTTCACCCAAGAAATGCAGCATGACATAAAAGAGCATTTTGTCAAATACTTACAGTTCCATATCCTTTTAGAACATGAGAGTTCAGATTATCTTTGTGCATTGTCATCCACAGGTGAAAATTTACAATTGCCTGTGATTTCTTATGCTTTACAACGATGATGATGAGCAATTTGTAATGACCAATTACAAAGTCAAGATTGTTTTTGTTGAGCATTTGTATTAATAAGTGTTAGTCATTGCAATACACAAGCAGAATTCTAGGATTGCAGATTTCATAAACCTCTACTTAATTAATATCTGATTATTTCAAATATACCTTTAAAGGGTCTCGCAACACTTACAAGCAAACCCCAGACTTACCTCCCACATGCCCATTGGAGTGGCAGCCATTTTTCATTTCCATGGCTCATTTTTATTTCGGATGTAAGACATCAAAGGTCACGTTTCACAAAGTGGGTCGTATGCTCAGCCTGCTAATTTAGGTGAAACCCCCCCCCCAAAAAACTTTATGGCTCTTTCCTCATTGCATTCCTTGGTGATCCTACTAGTCTTGAGCTTCCCCAAATCCCTACTCAACTATTTTATTAATGTCTTCATCTCCTGACATCTCCCCTGATCCCTAAACCTATAGTCCTAGTTATCAAAGTGAATGAGGGAACACAGGATGTTGAGAAGACTTCCATTCTTTGTAACTTTAACTTCCATTCCACAGCGTAGGCTGCCGAGAAAGAGCAAACCATTAATATGTATTTGCAACAAAACTGAAATTGCTGGTGAAACTCAGCAGGTCTGGCAACAGCTGCAGAAAGAAAGCAGAGTTAACTGGAAAAAGAGTCTGGTGAATCTACATCATTATTTTATTAAGTTGCATTTGCAGTTGGTTTTATACAGTGTGCGCTGGCCTCGGGAGCATCAAAACCTTAGTTGTTGGTAAAAAGTGACTTTGTGCAACTCAGTTTCATTGAAAAAGGTTTACAAAAAGCCCTGTCTGTGTTACGTTTGCTAATGCTACTGCGCGGTGGGATGCTGAAGGTGCAGTTTTATCTGAAGACAGTCTTCGTGTTCTTACTCAGCATAACAGTATGGCTCTCACAAATTCTCGTCCTCAAGCATAACTGGTGTGTCCTCCAGTTCTTCAGGACACAGTTTTCACAGACCTGTCTGCACAGTACATATGCAATCTACTAGACATGACCTGCGTGGAAATCTAATGTGGAGGAAACATCTTATGGCCACCATTGGTCCCTGTGGAAGAACTGAATTGAACTGAATTGAATTTATTGTCATATTTACCGAGGCACAGTTAGAGGCTTTGTCTTGTGAGCAATACAGACAGATAATAGAGTTAAGTAGCATAGCTAAGTAAATAATAGGTAAACAGTGACAAAAACAAAAACACAGATACAGGTGAATGTTAAGAGTTTGTGAGTCCATTCAGTTTCTAACAACAGTAGGGTAGAAACTGTTTTGAAACCAGCTGGTGTGTATGTGCGTTCAGGCTTCTGTACCTTCTCCCCAATGGTAGAGGCTGCAGAAAAACATTGCCAGGGTGGATGGATCTTTGAGAATGCTGAGGCCTTTCCTTGACAGTGGGCCTGGTAGATGGATTCTCTAGATGGGAGGTTGGCCTTTGTGATTATCCGAGCTGAGTTCACCACTCTTTGTAACCATCTCTGATCTTGAATGGTACAGTTGCTGTATCAGGTAGTGATACATCCAGACAGAATGTTCTCTATGGCACACTTATAAAAGTTGGCAAGGGTGTTCACTATCATGCCAAATTTCCTCAGCTGTCTGAGGAAGAAGAGACGTTGTTGGACCTTTGTAACCAGTGCATCCACATGAAGAATCCAAGAAAGCCTGTTGTGGATGACCACTCCCAGGAGCTTGACACTCTCCATGTTCCACCTACATACTGTTAATGTGTGTGTTTGTGGGGGGTGGGGGGGTGCATGAGTAACATCCTGCCGAAAGACGATGTTGTTGTATTGCGGGTACTTTGGATATCATGGCATCACATGGCATTCATACACCACCTCTGGACAGAGAATGGTAGCTCTGCCCCTCTCTTTACTGCATGGCGTTCCACAGAAGATGAGCAACTGTGATTCTCTTGCATTTTCACTGAATCATGAGCAAACCTAGGGCAAGAAACTCCACAGTAGGAGGTGGCTCTACATCTGCTGGAGCTTGATGCTGGTCCTGGACTTCCAGATGGATGTATTTCACATCTATTCATTAGCAGCTTTTAGTGCAGCGATGACAGACATATGTACTTGGAACTACTGGCGATGGTTCCAGCCAGCCAATATCAGAAACAAAGCAGTTCCTCATTGCCATGATCTCTCAACAATCACACTGCACGTAAATAATGTTTGAACAGTGTCTTCCAAATACTGGGACATGGAGGCCCCCCAGCAAGCAGGTCAGCTTGTAGCCTCAAACCCCCACAGTTGTCTTCCCTAGTGTCCCCAACACAACAGCTCAGCTTGAATATCATGAAGCACCCTTCCATCGACTTCAAAAGACAGCCTTGAGTGACGGTTGTGCAGCTCTCACACTGCATTACTGCTACTTGCATTGGCTGCACTGGACTTGCAGGACTGACTGTGGCCCACTCCCCAGACTTCATTGAGACAGACCCCTTCACTCTAACTGCCAAATGGCTATAGGCAAAAGTGAGGACTGCAGATGCTGGAAAACAGAGCTTAGATTAGAGTGGTGCTGGAAAAGCACAGCAGGTCAGGCAGCATCCAAGGAGCAGGAAAATTGACATTTCTGGCAAAAGCCCTTCATCAGGAATGGAGGCAGGGAGCCTCCAGGGTGGAGAGATAATTGGGGGGGGGGGGGGGGGAGAAGGTAGCAAAGAGTACAACAGGTGAATGGGGGTGGGGATGGAGGTGATGGGTCAGAGAGGAGAGTGAGGGAAGGCAGCAAAGAGTACAATAGGTGAATGGGGGTGGGGATGGAGGTAAAGGTCAGAGAGGAGGGTGGAGTGGATAGGTAGGAAGGGAGATTGGCAGGTAGGACAGGTCATGAGGACAGTACTGAGCTGGAAGATTGGAACTAGGGTAAGGTGGGGGGAGGAGAAATGAGGAAACTAATGAAGTCCACTTGATGCCCTGGGTTTGAAGTGTTCCGAGGCGGAAGATGAGGCATTCAAATGACTATGTCTAAGGCTCTGGACTGAGATCAAATGATGTTCTTGTCTTACTGTGTTGGGTCCTCCTAATTATAGACTTGGGTGAGGACTACTTCTCTTAGACTTTGCTATATGGTCATTTGATTGAAGTACATGAGTGCATTTGCCATGTAAACTGCCGCTAGAAACTAGCTGTGACATTGATGTACCAAAGGCTCTACAGCAACATGTTCATCCTATTGACTGATCACTGCTCACAACCATGACAACCTGTCAGGCACTGTATCTGTAGTGAAACAAAAGTCAAGACTGAACTACCATGAGCCTGTAAGACCTTAATGAGGTGGCAAAGCACAAAAGGCAAGGCAGGTCAGTGGAGATGCTGACAGCAGGACCACAGAGAGTAAGTGCTAAGAGAGCATGTTAAGAGCTCTGGGATGCATCCTGGTCCATTCCATCAGATGAGTACTTGTCCCTGCACGCAAACTGGCCTGGCAGCATCATTACAAAGACAGGAGTGTAACCTGAGAGACTGGGGATTGCTGTTTCAGACAGACGGCCAGATGAGTAAACGATGGGCTAGAACTGCCAAGTATCGGGTCTGATTTTCATGTCGGGAATTGTCACCATCTACATCATTTCCAGTGTGTAGGGGGATAGGAAACATATAAGTGAGGCAAGATTATCCACTAACGAGATACAAAGACATGCAAATAGGCCCCTTATGACTCACTAGCGAGATTCCCATGTTGTCATTCAAACCTTGAGCGCAAAATTCTTCATTTCCTGATTGAGTACCTTATCTTTCCAATCTAACCGTTTTTCCTAAACAATTCACCATTGTCCATGTCAGTCAGGGGCTGGGAAGCTTCAGCTCAACACCTTATTTACTACCTACATAATGTCTAAACAGAACGCAAGATGAGCTAAGTGAAAGTGAATTTATAGGCATCATAGGTAACTTGATAAATTGTTTGTAGCCAAAAGTCACAAAACCCCAGGGTCTTAGACTGTTTGCAGTACAGAAGAAGGCCATTCAGCCTGTCATGTCCATAATAGCTCTCCAACAAACATTGTGACTTAATGTCATTCACCTGCCTTTTTCCATACCTTTGTACATTGTTTCTATTCAAATGACCGTCCTACATTCTCCGGAATGCCTCAACAGACTTTCCATCCACTACGTTTCCTGGCAATGTATTCCACACCTGAAACACTCCAGCCACGAATTGATTTTTAATTGGTACTGTCACAAAAGCATAAATCTATAGACCTCGAGTAGTCCAAAACTGCTGACAGGACTACATAATGAAGTGGAAAATACCTATTCCAAAAATATGATGCAACAGCAGTGCAATGGGATATTTTTACTGTTGTACAAGGGTGTGGTCGAAAGGACATTGAAAATTATGACAACGAATGCTTGAACAGTTTCTAAAACCAGTTGAATCCTGAAATAAGGTTGTTGCCCTGAAATCACTGAGGAATATTGATTACTGTTAATAATGCATGCTACAACGTTTGTGAGATATTTCAGCAAAAAGTAGCTTTAGTTGCACATGGCTATTAACAAGTGTATGTTATGCATTTGATATATAAGACATTCTGATTGAACAATTAATAATTGTAATATAGTTCCTGCAAGTTAATCAGCAAATAGATGTTGCCAGGAAATAACCTGTAAATTATCACTAACCTACATTAGAACAATCTTATTGTCCATCCTTTACAGACAACATTATGAATCAATAATCATCATCTCACAAAAGCACACTTAACCCTTCAGAATCAGTAGTTATTCCAAAATTATCTTTTATTCTTCTACAATCTTGTTGGACCATTACAGCTCACTGGGCTGTTGGCTCTACAAACATGTTCTTGGCTTTCTGTCATTGTTTTGTCTCAGGTCTTGTTTATTTCCTTCAGTTCTTTCTCTATCACTTGTCGTCAATCCATCTGCTGTCTGTCTCGCTTCCCTTTCTCACCTGCTGCTATCTACTGCACTGCTTGTTTTAGTAATTGTTCTCCTCTGCACATGTCTGAACTGACTGTCATATATTTATACATCCCGATTAACTGTTTCAAATGTTGTTGCCCTATCTCCCTAAAACTTCTTAATTCTAAAGTGGATATTTCATTAAAATGTATTTATATAAAACAAAGTATTTTGATCGATTGTTTTTAATTTATCTTTATTCTTTTATTGTGCCATTATCCTATCCATGTGATTGGATTTGTTTTATCAGGTTCCTTCTATTTTTATTGTTTCACTTTCCCTTTGTCTCTGTAGATCACATAACAACTCCATCCCAAATCATGTACTGTCAATCTTTTGCCAGGTCTCTACTGATGCCATCTGCAAAAATGATGTCCACTTGATGTACCATACCATGTATAACCTCACTTTAACCAGGGACGTTTTCACCACAAAAGGAGGTCACTTGGCCAGTCATGTCTCTGATGGTTGTTTGCTTGCAGAATCCAAAACTAATCCCACTGCTCCATTTCCTCCCCATGGCTCTTTATTTTCTTCAGCTTCAAATATTTATCCAATTTTCTGTTAAAACATGCATGGTCTCTGTCTTCAACATTCCCTGTGGTAAATCATTCCACTTACTAACAATTCTCTACTTAAACATAGTCTACTTACCTATTTCCTGACACTTCGATTGACAACGCTAAATTTATAGATGCTTTCTAATCAACCTGCTCAGAGATGTTATTATACATCCCTGGGGTACATAGGACACAAACCCAGGCCTCTCAGTTCAGAGATGGGGAGCCCTCAAATTTAAAATCATCGCTGCATAATTGTTGACTCAGGAATCAGAGCCCATCAAATCTTTGTGTATAATTTTTAAAAACCCAATTCAGTCTCTTTCAGCCATAACTCCTTCAGTGGAAATAATCCCTGTATTTCAAACTCTCCTCATAATTGGCAACTTGCAGTAGAGTCATAGAGTCATAGAGATATACAGCATGGAAACAGACCCTTCGGTCCAACCCGTCCATGCCGACCAGATATCCCAACCCAATCTAGTCCCACCTGCCAGCACCCAGCCCATATCCCTCCAAGCCCTTCCTATTCATAAACCCACCCAAATGCCTCTTAAATGTTGCAATTGTACCAGGCTCCACCACTTCCTCTGGCAGCTCATTCCATACACGTACCACCCTCTGTGTGAAAAAGTTGCCCCTGAGGTCTCTTTTATATCTTTCCCTCTCACCCTAAACCTATGTCCTCTAGTTCTGGACTCCCCAAACCCAGGGAAAAGACTTTGTCTATTTACTCTATCCATGCCCCTCATAATTTTGTAAACCTCTATAAGGTCATCCCTCAGCCTCCGATGCTCCAGGGAAAACAGCCTGTTCAGCTTCTCCCTGTAGCTCAGATCCTCCAACCCTGGCAACATCCTTGTAAATCTTTTCTGAACCCTTTCAAGTTTCACAACATCTTTCTGATAGTAACGAGACCAGAATTGCACGCAAAATTCCAAAAGTGGCCTAACCAATGTCGTGTACAGCCGCAACATGACCTTCCAACTCCTGTACTCAATACTCTGACCAATAAAGGAAAGCATACCAAACACCTTCATCACTATCTTATCTACCTGCGACTCTACTTTCAAGGAGCTATGAACCTGCACTCCAAGGTCTCTTTGTTCAGTAACACTCCCTAGGACCTTACCATTAAGTGTATAAGTCCTGCTAACATTTGCTTTCCCAAAATGCAGCACCTCGCATGTATCTGAATTAAACTCCATCTGCCACTTCTCAGCCCATTGGCCCATCTGGTCCAGATCCTGTTGTAATCTGAGGTAACCCTCTTCGCTGTCCACTATACCTCCAATTTTGGTGTCATCTGCAAACTTACTAACTGTACCTCTTATGCTCGCATCCAAATCATTTATGTAAATGACAAAAAGTAGAAGACCCAGCACTGATCCTTGTGGCACTCCACTGGTCACAGACCTCCAGTCTGAAAAACAACCCTCCACCACCACCCTCTGTCTTCTACCTTTGAGCTTGTTCTGTATCCAAATGGCTAGTTCTCCCTGTATTCCATGAGATCTAACCTTACTAATCAGTCTCCCATGGGGAACCTTGTCAAACGCCTTACTGAAGTCTATCAGGGTACACCTGATCAGGTCCTGGGGATTTATCCACCTTTAACCGTTTCAAGACATCTAGCACTTCCTCCTCTGTAATCTGGACATTTTGCAAGATGTCACCATCTATTTCCCTACAGTCTATATCTTCCAAATCCTTTTCCACAGTAAATGCTGATGCGAAATATTCATTTAGTATCTCCCCCATTTTCTGAGGGTCCACACAAAGGTCTTATTCAATTAAATTGTTGTCCTTCCTAAGGACATTGTTGGCACCAACTTTGTTATACTGTAGTTTTACACTACAAACAGAATGTCTGATAGAAATCAATAACATGCAACTTTTGTTACACTCAAGAGAAAGTGTATTATAAGTTACTAACAATTTTTGTTATGTTCATGATTTAGTCTCTTTATTCTTATGTAATGTACAACTGAATTTTCCCAAAAGTTCATGAAGTGTCAATTGATTGACTGATTGTCACAGTCACAATGAGAAACTTTGTTTATGAACAGGATAGGCAGATCATAGTAAGCAAAGCTGTACAGATCAAAACTACTTGTACAGAGGCATACAGGTTACTTTGCACAGGGTGCATGCTAGATGAGATCAACGTCAGTAAGATCAGCATTATTTGAGGCTAGTGAGTCCATTCATCAGCCTAATAACAACTGGAAAGAAGCTGTTCTTGAACCTGCTGGTGTGTTTTCAGGCTTCTGTAACTTCTGACTGTAGGAGAATATTACCAGGGTGTGATGGTTCTTTAATGTTGACAGCCTTTCTGGGCAGTGAGCCATGTAAATGGAGTCCATGGATGGAAGGTTGGTTTCTATGATGATCTGGGCTATGCATACAACCTGGTAAAAACAATGACTGCAGATGCTGGAAACCAGATTCTGGATTAATGGTGCTGGAAGAGCACAGCAGTTCAGGCAGCATCCAAACTGCAACGAAATCGATGTTTCGGGCAAAAGCCCTTCATCAGGAATAAAGGCAGTGAGCCTGAAGCATGGAGAGATAAGCTAGAGGAGGGTGGAGTGGGGAGAAAGTAGCATAGAGTACAATGGGTGAGTGGAAGAGGGGATGAAGGTGATAGGTCAGGGAGGAGAGGGTGGAGTGGATAGGTGGAAAAGGAGCTAGGCATGTAGTACAAGTACGGACATGTCATGGGGACATGCTGAGCTGGAAGTTTGGAACCAGGGTGAGGTGGGGGAAGGGGAAATGAGGAAACTGGTGAAGTCCACATTGATGCACTTGGGTTGAAGTGTTCTGAGGCGGAAGATGAGGCGTTCTTCCTCCAGGCGTCTGGTGGTGAGGGAGCGGCGGTGAAGGAGGCCCAGGACTTCCATGTCCTCAGCAGAGTGGGAGGGGGAGTTGAAATGTTGGGCCACGGAGCGGTGTGGTTGATTGGTGCGAGTGTCCCGGAGATGTTCCCTAAAGCGGTCTGCGAGGAGGCGCCCAGTCTCCGCAATGTAGAGGAGACCACATTGGGAGCAACGGATACAATAAGTGATATTAGTGGATGTGCAGGTAAAACTTTGATGGATGTGGAAGGCTCCTTTAGGGCCTTGGATAGAGGTGAGGGAGGAGGTGTGGGCACAGGTTTTACAGTTCCTGCAGTGGCCAGGGAAAGTGTCAGGATGGGAGGGTGGGTTGTAGGGGGGCGTGGACCTGAACAGGTAGTCACGGAGGGAATAGTCTTTGTGGAAGGCGGAAAGGGGTGGGGTGGGAAATATATCCCTGGTGGTGGGGTCTTTTTGGAGGTGGCGGAAATGTCGGCGGATGATTTCGTTTATGCGAAGGTTTGAAGGGTGGAAGGTGAGCACCAGGGGCATTCTGTTCTTGTTACGGTTGGAGAGGTGTGGTCTGAGGGCAGAGGTGCGGGATATGAATGAGATGCGTTGGAGAGCATCGTTAACCATGTGGGAAGGGAAATTGCGGTCTCTAAAGTAGGAGACCATCTGGTGTGTTCTGTGGTGGAACTGGTCCTCCTGGGAGCAGATACCACGGAGGCAGAGGAATTGGGAATACGGGATGGCATTTTTGCAAGAGGTAGGGTGGGAAGAGGTGTAATCCAGGTAGCAGTGGGAGTCGGTGGATTTGTAAAAAAATGTCAGTGTCAAGTCGGTCATCATTAATGGAGATGGAGGGGTTCAGGAAGGGGAGGGAGGTGTCAGAGATGGTCCAGGTAAATTTAAGGTCAGGGTGGAATGTGTTGGTGAAGTTGATGAATTGCTCAACCTCCTCGTGGGAGCACGAGGTTGCGCCAATGCAGTCATCAATATAGCGGAGGAAGAGGTGGGGAGTGGTGCCGGTGTAATTATGGAAGATCAACTGTTCTACATAGCCAACAAAGAGACAGGCATAGCTGGGGTCCATACGTGTGCCCATGGCTACCCCTTTGGTCTGGAGGAAGTGGAAGGATTCAAAGGAGAAATTGTTAAGGGTGAGGACCAGTTTGGCCAAACGAAAGAGAGTGTCGGTGGAAGGGTACTGTTGGGGACGTCTGGACAGGGAAAAATGGAGGGCTTGGAGGCCCTGGTCATGGCGGATGGAGGTGTAAAGATTGGATATCCATGGTGAAGATGACGCGTTGGGGGCCGGGGAAATGGACGTCTTGGAGGAGGTGTCTTGAACGTATGTGGGGAGTTCCTGGACTCGGGGGGATAGGACAAAGTTGAAGTAGGTAGAGATGAGTTCAGTGGGGCAGGAGCATGCTGAGACAATGGGTCAGCCAGGGTGGTCAGGCTTGTGGATCTTGTGAAGGAGGTAGAACTGGGCAGTGCAGGGTTCCTGGACTTTGAGGTTGGAAGCTGTGGGTGGGAGATCTCCTGAGGTGATGAGGTTCTGTATGGTCTGGGAGATGATGGTTTGGTGATGGGGGGGTGGGGTCATGGTCGAGGGGTCAATAGGAAGAGGTGTTCCTCGAGTTGGCGTTTGGCTTCAGCGGTGCAGAGGTCAGTGTGCCAGACTACCACTGCGCCCCCTTTATCAGCTGGCTTGATGGTGAGGTTGGGATTGGAGCAGAGCATACAACCTTCTGTAGTTTCTTCCGGTCCTGGGCAGCACAGCTGCCATACCAGGCCATTGTGTACCTGGACAGTATGTTTTCAATAGTGCATCTGTAAAAGTTGGTGAGGGTCCTTATGGACATGTCAAATGTCCTGAGCCATCTGAGGAAGAAGAAGTATCGTTGTGCCTTCTCAATCGTTGCATCTACATGGGAAGTCCTGGACAGGTTGTCGGTTATCATAACTCCAAGGAACTTGACAATCTCCACCCTCTCAACCTCAGCTCCATTTATGTAGATGTGGGCTTGTTCTCCTTCTTTCTTTCTAAGTCAATGATCAGTTCTTCAGTTTTGCTGATGTTGAGAGAGAGGTTGTTATCATTGCATCACATCACCAAACTCTCTAGCTCCCTTCTGTATTTTAACTCATTATTGTTAGATATCCATCCTACTACAGCAAACTTGTAGATGGCATTCATTTAGAATTTGGCCAACACAGTCATGGGTATATAAGGAGTTAGAGATTGAGGATACATCCTTGAGGGGCTTCAGTGTTGAGAATTATTGTGAGGAGGTACAGTTACCTATTTTCACTGATTGCAGTGTGTGGATCAAAAAGTTGAGGATCCAGTTGCAGAGGACAGAGCTGAGACCAAGGTCACAGAGCTTTGAGATCAGTCTGGTGGGATAATGGTGTTGAAGGCGGAGCTGTGGTCAATGAGCAGAAGTCTGACCTAGGTGTTCTTGTTGTCCAGATGCTCCAAGGATGAGTGCAAGGCTAGGGATATGGTATCGACTGTGGAACTGTTATTTTGGTAGGCAATTGTAGGGGATGGAGGCCAGCTGAGAGACGAGTGTTGGTATGGGCTGTGACCAGCCTCTCAAAGCATTTCATTATTATTGAGGTTAGAGCCACTGGGCAGTAGACAATAAGGCATGTTGCATGTGCTTTTTTAGGTATGGGGATAATAGTGGTCTTCCTGAAGCAGGTGGAGACTTCAGCTTGTGGGAGGGAGAGGTTGAAGATGTTGGTGAATACCTTTGCCAGTTATGGGGAGTTTCATGAAGGATTTCTATCGGGGAGGTCTAGTAAATTATCTGATACAATTCCCTGCTGCTCAGTTCATTATGCAATCATCATCATTTGCTGCCACATTTGTCCAATCATGTGCTCACCAGCAGCAAAAGTACTCACCATTGCTGCACCTTCCGGGATTCCATCTAGGGTGACTGAGTGTGTGGAGTTTGCACATTCTCCCCTTGTCTGTGTGGGTTTCCTCTGTGTACTTCAGTTTCCTCCTACAGTCCAAAGATGTGCAGGTTAGGTGGATTGGCCATGCTAAATTGCCCATTGTGTTCAGGGATGTATCAGTTAGTTGTGTTAGACATGGAAAATGAAGGATTAGGGTAGTGGGATGGGTCTGTTTGGGATGCTCTTTGGAAGGTCAGAGTAGACTTGTTGGGTCAAATGGTATGTTTCCACACTTTGGGATTCAATGATTCATGCAGCCAGTACTATATTTAAAACCCAAGTGTGGATCCTCTCAAATTCTACTAGTCAGGAGTAGGCATTCACGATACTCATAGTGGGAGGGACCCAGGTTTGAATCCAGCACCAATTGACCTTTGAACAACAACAAATTTAAAGTCATTGAATAATAACTTACCCAATTCACATCTATTAGAAACAAGTTCAGTCCCGTCTGGTTTGTTGCAATGAAGGTGATGTTTCTCTTGCTCAATGTCCTCAGCTTCTTATTTGGAACACAGCTGTTGTCTTGCAGCTCTTTGAAGTTGAGCTTGTGGCACACTTTGTCTATTGTGTACTGTAAAGTCCTCCATCCATCCCCCAACTCTCTAATCCATTTCTTACGCCAGTCACAGCATTAAACTTCATCTTCCGGCAGCCTGTCCTCTGCTGTAAAGTAGCAGTGGAGGAATAGGTTGTATTGTATCCTTGTTCAGCCTCAGTCAGGGAATTGTGTGATGGAGTCATTAGCCATGGTCACATGTCTCCCAGTCACCATCCATGTAGCAATATCCAGCCAAATGAAACAGGATGGTATAAATTAAGGATTTATGCGTCATGGCAGGTTTCACTGTATTTGGCACAGATCTCGAAGATGTAGTACAAATGATCACAGATGACTTGTGCATTTACTGAATGGAAGCCTTTTCTGCTCATGAAGCCAGCCATGCTATGATATGGCACTGTCAATATGATGCATGAAGAGTCTATAGAGTCCTTCACCTGGAGCAAAGCCTCCTGCCCAGAATGCAGCACTGACCTTGTCAGAGGGCAACAAGTTGAAACAATGTAATCTGTCATAAAATGATATAGGTAACAGCCTTGATATACTCAGAGGTTAGGCATTGAGGGATCTCACACAGGTCCCCAATGGGTCCTCATACACAGCCAGTTGCATAAAAGTTTAGTACAGCTGTCACCTTGACAACCATTGAGATAGGATGGCCACCCATACATTCAGGATACAAGTCCTGACACAGCAGATGGGAGAATTCAGTGACAGTGTCCTGGGATATCTTTACTCTATGGCAGCAATCTGCCTTGCTTATCTGGAGGAAATGGCACCGAGTATGATAGTCTCTGAATTGCCTCAGGGAACCGTCGACCATGACTGTTCAGGTGTAGGCTATTTTACTGCTGCCACAGATTCCTCCTCAATTTCTCTGTGCTTTTGATGCACTGTGGTCACAGCAATGATAACTCTTACTGTGGTTGGATCCTTTGGTCATAGTTTCAATGAACCTGAGTATGGAATATCAGAAACAGAACAGATCTGAGTAATGCGAGCAATCAGTATTTGCATCACTCACAAATAACAGTTTAGTAAGCAGCTAGCTGGAGTCACCAGGTACCCACTCTCATGTCGTGAATTTGTCACCATCTAGCTTCTCTCCACTGCCTGGGAAAATAGCAAACTGCATTTAAATGAGGCATAGAAATTAGATGTTAATGCATGCAAATAGGCCTCTCACTGTTCACTGGTGAGATTCTCAACTTGACGTTAAAACCTTGAGTGGAAAATCAGGCAGTTCTTCTCAAGGTCGACAATATCATATTTCAGGTTTCCTCTTATTTTCTCAACTGACTCACCATTGTCCACATGGTTCAGGGGCTGGGAAATCTCCACCAATTAATCCTATCCTACAAATTCTGTACTCCATTAGTAAGATCATGAAATGAATGCTTGTTACTTTTGTTACGTAGGTACAAAAACAATTCCACTTGGACTGAGTGTTTGTGCATACTATTTCTGAACAGTGGAAACATTAATCAATTCATCATCTCTCTAGGATTCCCTGAAACCTATCATTCATCTATATCACCAGAAAAGTATATGTGTGCAGCTCATTTTAATATGCAACTTTACCAAAATACCGGAGCTAATCATCACGAATGATAGTCAAGTTATCGACGCAATGTCTGTAGATCTATCCGGTTGGAGAACTATTGATGGTTGATCAGTTATTTTTGATTCATTAATGGGACCTGAAGTAGTTGACCTATCACTGAATGCTGGATATCACTCAACTCCAGATAGCATGACAAACCAGTCTTCTGTCAAGTAGAGCGGGCCTTTTATTTAGCTAAAGTTCAATCAGACTCATGCACATGTTTAGAGGTTTCCAAAGCATTGCTGACTTTTGCTGAGTCTTATGTCATCAGGCAAAAATAATATGTATCTATCTTGATTTATTCTGTAGCTGGACAAAAAAATGGATCTGGAAATGTTTAACTAATTAGGCAGACAAAGTTAAAACTCCATCCACTCCTGCTAGCTCTCAAGATTATGTTGGAGTTTCCACATTCTTATTTGTGGACTGAACCTCCTCTGAAGTAATATGATTTGGAGACTCAAAAACTGCATGAATTTATGTAAAACTCTGTTATCTCACTTTTTAGATTAGAATTAATCTAAACATCAGGTCATAGACAGAGAACACAGGGGGCTAACACCTTCAACATATTGTCTAACTATCACCATTGTTAGCAGCTAACCCGAGAATGCAACTTTTAAAAAAAGGGTTTGTGATTTACAAATGAAAGAAATGAAACTATCACTGTATTCTAACGAATGAAAGGCTTAACAGACAATCAATTTTTCAATGTATAATTTCAGTTACATCACACTGCAAATTTTTGCTATAAATTCTGTGTTACGATCGAGCCCTCCACTATCGCCTAATGAAGGAGCGTCGCTCTGAAAGCTAGTGTGCTTCCAGTTAAACCTGTTGGACTATAACCTGCTGTTATGTGATTTTTAACTTTGAAGTAAGATGCTATGTGATACAATCCCATTCATTGGAAAGTATAGTAAAATTGCCCATTAGTGTGGTAGATGATATGTCTTTTCATCTTGAT
The DNA here is from genome assembly GCF_020745735.1 of Hemiscyllium ocellatum. NCBI lineage: Eukaryota > Metazoa > Chordata > Chondrichthyes > Orectolobiformes > Hemiscylliidae > Hemiscyllium > Hemiscyllium ocellatum. The sequence goes on along the minus strand of NC_083407.1, from coordinate 56,741,676 downwards.
GTTATTGGAAAATTTACTTGTGTGGCTACCACATAGTTGCTGTACGAAACAGCAAGTTCAGCTGTTGGTTAAATTTTTGAAATATATTATCCTTCCATGATAATTTGAGATAAAATGGGCTGCATATCCTTTTGACTATTCACAGTAGGTAGAGCACTGTCAAAGCTCAACAAGTTCAATCTTGCTGGTTGTAACTTTGGCTATGATTCTGTGATTGGACAAAACTTGCTGAAAAATACTGAAAATACTTCAATTATAATTTAGATTCACCTGTGGTACTAGAAGCTGTATATCCATATGCAGAGAGCTGTCCTCAGCAAACATAAAAACATGTTAAGCATTGCACATTTTTGATTAAATAAAAACATGGGATGAATAGTTCCCTGGAGCGTTCGTGTTTGCAACATCTCAACCAATCAGATTCAACTTGCTAACCAATCAGCTTCTCTTTTTTTCATGCAGTACAGGTTATCCCTTCCTTTGAAATTTGGGGTTTATTCATCAACATTGATGAGTCCATGATGAAAAGTTCCAACAGCATATCACCTTACACAGCAATACTGAAGATTTGTACTACCAAGTGACAATCAGCAACTTAGAAACCTGTGTCCAGGTACAGCACTACATAAGATAGTCTTACACTGAAACTCAATTGTGTTGAAAGTTAATAATCCAAGATGATCATTATTGCCTTTTAAATAGGAACCGCCATGTATTTATTTAGGTTTAATAATGTGTTGCATTTCTATTCTTCACTTTCTAGATATTTTAAAATACCCTTTAAGAAATTTCCATTCTTTAAAGCTTAACGATTTATGAAAAGCTTGTTTAAATCCTTTTGCTCTTCTGGCATGCTGTGATTTATTTTTGTAATGTGGCACCAGGGATCTCTTTTCTTGAAAAACATAAATGGGATGAATTTGCAAATCTCTTCCCAGAACGAGGACTGAAACATCAGCAATATGATTCTATGACCCACATTCCCTTCTAGTGAGGCTCCAAGCCAAGAGTAAGAACTTACAAATCACCCCTAATGATCCAAATATTCGGTGGTAGCTCAAAATATAATATCTAATGAAATGTGACATTAATAATAGAATTCTGAACTTTGTCTAATTATTCCGGATAACAGTTTGAAGATATCACCTACAAGGTGTATTAACGTTCCAACTGTAGTGTTGGTGCAAAGAGGTTAGGTTTCACACCAATGCTTCGATAACAGTGTAAGTGCAGCCTGAATCCAATTTTAGCACTGGTGTGAAATAGTTTCGGTTGCACACCAACACTGAACTTGTGGAGTGTGAATGAACCCAGAGACACCTCTTCTTATCCCACCTGTATCAAACCTTGCATAAAAATAATTCCTCGAGTTAAAGTAAGTAAAGTAGATTTAAGACTTTGAAGACATGTTTTCTTATCCCACCTGCACCCAACTAACATTCAATAATTCCCCTAGTAAGGCAGAAAGTGAGATGAAGTTGAAAGTTTAATGGCATGTTTCTTTACAACACTTAGACATACTTGTATTGAAATAATTCCTTTGTCAGGAAAATACAATGTAAAGATTATTTGTTTTTCTGTTGAAGTTAAAAGCAAGTCTACATATACAATCAACAAGCTGGAACTCAAGAATATTCAAAAAATGTGGGTAAGTAAATAGGTACAATTGACACCATGCTACATATGCAAAAAATATGAAAAAGAACAGCGTATGGTGTGAGTGAAATTTGGATCTATTGTAGCTGAAAGCCAGATGCCCTGTGAGGGTGCGTGTAGCAGACCATTCTCGGAAGCTGGCACATATGTATATCCTCAACGTGTGTTAGAAACCTCTGAATTGGTTCTGTCGTGATGTCACCTGGTCCTACCAGATGATTTGATACTTGAGTTTTGAACATAAATCACACGGATTCAATCAATATATTCATTTGCCATTCATCAAGGAACAAGTATTTCATTGCAAGATGTGCCCAGTACAACTGTATTTGAAGGGCTAGGCACTACTTTTCAGGTAGAGTAATTTAGAAGGATTTATACTTTTGTAAATTCACTAGGAATGGTGTGGAATGTTTTGGGAAGTTCTTGGATTTGACAGGGAATGTGACATTCAGCCAGTTAATAGCCTGTATACATAGAGGCAGCAAGAGGTATGTGGGCAGCAATTACGATGCCACTGGATCAGCAACACAAGTGGGAGCTGCAGCAAGGAGAAAATGCTCTGCACAATGTTGGACCCCAACACCTCAATGCTCCTTGACAGTGACAATACTACCTGGACAATGTTCAAAGCATCTTCGTGAGTATTGTTATCAGCAATTTTTTGTATGCTATCCCTTTGAGATGCTAACCTGAGTTCACCTTTTCAGAAGCTATCTGTGATCTCAATGATTGATGAGCTGACACACAAGTCTTCTTGCTCTCAATTGGCTGCAGCCAATATGTATCCAGAAACATGCAGATTCAAATTCACTACCAGTCTTTAAATGTGCAATGTCATGATCTACATTTGCTACTGCAAGAATCAGATCTAGTGATGCTGGTCTCTTCATCAATATTCTGCTGGTGCTCTCACTGAGAACAACACAATGACAGAATTGTTACAGTACAGACAAAAGGTGCTGATGTGACTGGGCAGATAGTCCTTAAACTGTATAAAGACAAAGAATTATAAAGATACATGTTTGGAAGAGGTTTACAGCAAGGGGTCCATATGTCTTGATCTGCAGCCTGTGTGTTATGCCAGGTAGCAGGATTAGAGTGAGCTGGGCATTGAAAGCAACATGGTGTATGAACATACCAACATCCTCAATTTAATCAACACTATCAGATACCACAGATTTGGTTATAGTTGGCCTGATGATCTGAAGAAACACCTTCTCCATAGAGCTCTGGAGATGCACATGTCTTTCACCTGTTTTGCTTCCTTGTATTATACCACCTTGTTCTTATAGGGGAAGAGCAGAATATTATTCATTGTATAGGAGTGTACATGAGTAACCTTACATCTAAGCTGAATAGTTGGATGTATGAGAAAATAATGGGAGCTGCATGTGAGCTGACATCATTGTAAGGTGTATGAGAGTTAATGTTACTTCTGAGCCTAAATGTTACTTCTGAGCACAGAGTGTCATGATGTACTGCTGAGTGAATGATGGGTGGGTTTCATTAAGCAACATGACCAATGATGGTATATTACATATAAGATGTCATAAACAATGCTTTCACTGATCTTGACCATGACATCAGTTTATTACAGGTCCTTGTGCCAGACTGAGAATTGACTTCATTTGGCAGTTCTTCCTTTGAGGACAATCGATGAGGGCTTCCTGCCACCAATCCTAGGGAATTATTATACTTCTTCTCATTTCCACCTCCAGCAGTAAAGTTCCCAGCACTTCTTCAATGGTGCTGGGTGCTGTCCATCTTCCACAGTGCTTTGTTGCATGGGACCTAAATTAGCTACTGTCACTTCACTGAACCCTCCTCTATTAAGTGCAGTCCCTCTTTAAGAGGAGCACTGGAATAAAAGCAAAATCCTGTTATTGCTAGAAATCTGAAACCATTACAGAGAAAGCTGTATAAACTCTGCAGATATGGCAGCATCTGTGAAAAGAGGAACAGAGTTAACGTTTGGACAGCAGTATGGCTGTTCTTCACAACAGATTCGAAATGTTAGCGCTATGCCTCTGCACATAAGCTGCCAGACCTGCTGAATCTCTTAGCATTCTCTATGTTTGGTTAAAAGAAGCAACTTGGCTGCAGTATAGGAGATGACTGGATGTTGCTTCTCCCATATTAGCTCCTTGTGGAATGCTCATGTAATCAACAGCATTGGTCCCACTCAGACTAAAATGCAACCAGCTACATGAGGAGGCAGCACCAAATTTACCTGCTGCCGATTTCCAAAATGATGGGTCTGCACAGGTGACAAATCATAATCCCCACACCCAAAAAATCTTCATAGACATGCTCTTGTCCTTTATATATTAGTTTTGCATTAAAGAAACCTAAGGCTAGTTGGCCTTGTTCGATTTTTGTTTCCATACTTTGACCTTTACCATATTGCTGCATCATGTAACTTTGTCTACTCAAAAAATATAGCAATGATGTTTCTCAAAATTGAAAAGAAAGCTCTCAATTGAGATAGCCTTTTCTGAAAAACAGTTTCTGTACTCTACTTTAACATGTCATCTCATAGCTAATACAGTTCTGAGGTGAAATAATTTCACAGAATCACAGAAGTGCTCCAGCACAGAAGGCAGTCATTTAGCCGAGCATGTCTGCACTGGTTTTTTAAATACCCCGTGCCAGCTTCCTACACTCTCCCTCATACCCCTGCACATTATTTTTATCCAATAATTCCAAGACCTGTTGAAAGTTTTGAATGAATCTGCCACCATGACACTTCCAGTCAGTGCATTCCATACCCTAAGCAATTGCTGAGTGAAAAGAGGTTTCCTCACTTCAACCTTATTTCTTTTAGCACAAGAACAGAGAGTGCTGGAGAGAAAAAGCAGGTTTGGTAGCATTTGTAGAAAAGAGCCCAACATCATCTGAAGTTCTGCAAAGGTGCATTGGACTTGAAATATTAATCTGTTTTTTTACTCTACACATGCTGCCAGACCTGCTGTTTTTCTCGAGTGAACTCTGTTTTGTTTCCAATTTCCAGCATCCATGGTTCTTGGTGTATATTTATTTCAGCACATCTTTTAATTTATGCCATCTCATTTTATGAGCGAGAACAGTTTCTTCCTATCTGTTCTATCCAACCCCATTATTGTTTTGAAAACTTTTTTCATACCTCCTCTTAGTCACCTCTTTCCAACGGTAACAGCCCAATCATCTTCAATCTATCCTCATAACTGAAGTCTGTCATCCCTGGAACCATTCTTGTAATCTGCTTCTGTACTTTCTCCAATGCATTCACATCCTTTGTACAATGTGGTGCCCAGAACTGTGCACAATACTCTAGCTGAGGTCTAAGTATTTTATACATGTTCAATATTACCTCCTTGCCTTTACGTTCTCTGTCCCAAAGAAATAAAGCTGAGGACATTGGATATTTTACTCACTGCTCTCTTGATCTGTTGTGCCACTTTTGAAGCACCCAGGTTACCTGCTTTTGAAAACCCTTTAGAATTGAACACTTATTTTATGTTGTCTTTCAATGTTCTTCCTATCAAAATGCATCACCTCACACTTCTCTGCATTGAAACCTATCTGTCCACTCCATCAACTTGTCCAAGTTCTTCTAGAGTTCTGCACTATCATTCTCGCACTTCACAATTCATGCCAAGTCTTGTGCCATCTGCAGACTCTAAAACTATTCCCTGCACATCAAGATCTAGATCACTAATCCATATCAGGAGAAGCTACAGCTCTCCAGGGAGCTCCAAACTTTTCTTCAACCCTGAATATATCCATTGTTTCCTATCACTCAACTAATTTTGTGTCCATATTGCTTCTTACCCTTTTATTCCATGACATCTAATTCTCCTCACACGTCTGTTGTGTGGCACTGTATCAAGTGTCTTCTAAAAGACCGTGTATATCTCATCAACAGCAGTACTCTCAAAGACCTGCAAAAATCTCAACAAATTAGTTAAACTTGATTTCCCATGTAGAAATCCATGCCAATTCTTCTTAATCAATCCATATTTTTCCATGCAAACTTCTATCCTGAATAACTGTTTCTAGAAGCTTCCCCACTACCTAAAATTAAACTGTCAGATTGCACATTTAGAACCACTACTGGAACTTTAGACACCTTATGCAAGTAAATGCATGTGAACTGACCCTCTCACAAACTCTGTGCACATAGATAAATTTAATTATTCAATAGAGAGCAAAGCATTGAGTTTATAGCTCACTGGTGACAATGTTTTTTTTTGTTTGGGCATCCTAAAATATTGCTTCACCCACATTGTTATCCAGAAATTTGAGGAGAATTTCTCAACTGACACAACTGATCCTCCAACTTTAGCAGGCAGAGTATTCCCATTATAGTGAGATCAGAAGAAGTAGTTTTTATTTGCTATGACCAGAATTAAAAATGAAGTGCATAACACAGAGGAAGGTCAAGCCCTGGAGGTGGCCATCTATCATGGCCATTCGTGCCAGTGAACAGCAACCCATGTGCCAACTGTTTAGCTGGAGAGATGTCAAGCTAGGTTGCCTTAGGAAGAGATAAAAATTATAGGAAAATATGGAAACTTGCTAAAATTTAAATAGAGAAAGAAAATTTTAAAAAATATAATTGATGAGCAAACAGGATAAACAATGCTGGTAGCATAGCAATACTGTTAGCAGGAGGTTTGCCTGCTCAGCTCTTAGCTCTGATGTTTGCCTTTGAGTTAAAGACAAAGAACTTTTTCAAGTAAAACATTTAGTGACCTTACAATTATGAAAAATTGTTTAAATATAAAACATATTGCACACATCATTTTTAAATCATCAAACCATGTCCCTCAAACCAAAATCATAACATTTAAGTTGGAATCTCTCATTGCATTCAATAATTTAGAATCACAAATTTAATTAGTATTGCTTGGCTAATCTAATACTGCAACAAATTACATATTTTTAAAAATATATTGGTCAATGTTTTGATTCAAATTCCACTGATCGGATTGTTTTAATGACAGTCTAATGTTAAGGACAGAGGGAAATATTTAATAGCAAAGCATTAATGAAATGTGTGGTTTTTCTAGATTCAATTTAGACTTTAGTACTCAATGTCATAATGTATTTTGCAAAAAGTGATACAGACAAGGGCACCATTTTTATTCTCTTAAATAAATAATCTGAAAATGGTGTTTTTTCATTAAAATTGAATCAAAGCCCATTTATTGTAATGTCTCCTTCTGGGAGGATGATATCAATTCAATTTGGCCACACACAAGTCATCAGTTAAAGAGGTAAAGACGTACTGGATTTTTGCTCTGCAAGAAAACATTTTTCTCTACGGAACAGTGCTGTGCTAGGCATTTGTACTGTTTAACAGACACTAACAGCATGTATATGGGAGTTTTATTAGAAATTGTGCAAATGAAAATGATTTTTATCAACTCTGTAGCATAAAGTGTAAACTCACTGTGCCTTTGATTTTCTACTTTGCAAGTTTTCAAGATTTACTTCGTTGGGAGTGTGCAACCACATCTTTTGGGAGTACAAACTAAGCTAAGTTATTTCTGTTTATCAGTAAAACTCCCCACCAGTATATAAAGAACCTTGAATTTTTATTTTTCAGGTAGTTAACTATAAGTATTATCTGCATTATAATACTTTGTCTAATCCATTACAATTTGCAATGTGCAATTTATCTGTCTCAAATAGCATTCTCGGAGGAATCTGTATTCAAAAAATGGATATTCTAATAAACATATCGAGAAAAGGAAAGAAGAGGAGTGTACCTGATACATATTTACACCAAAACATTTAGATTTAAGGACAATTCTAACAAAAACAAAGCATCCAAAAGAGGCATTATGTATTTGTACAAAGTATTATTTTATGCAGCAAAAGTAAAGAAAATCGGGGTGTTTTACCTCTTGTCTGGATTCCTGTACACAGCTATTATGGATCATTTCTGGTTCCAGTCTGACTCCAAAACCATTTAAAGGGGTTACTCCTTAATTGATCGCGTCTGTCAAAAAATAAATTCTGATAGAAAACAAGGTTATTTTATTGCTCAGACAGGCTGACTACATATTATCTCTTAGATCCATGACATTAGTATAAAATAATTTATCTCCTTGTTAATTAAAATTTTCTGTAATTTTTCATTTTCTAAAAATCTGGAATGGAAATATTCTGATAAAATAACCAAACATTTGTATTCTTTATAAAGAGATTTTACCTGCAGCTCCTCGGAAAACATATGGCATATGAAACTGCATTTCATGACTGAAACTATACTTAAGGTGTACTTGCAGAAATTTGATGTTCTTTATGATGAAAGTGCTGGTGTTTGACCCTACCCATTGTGTAAAGGTAGATTACATTCTGAAAATGCTTCTTTTTAGTGAAGCATAAATGGAATAGCGCCAACGTTACCTCTGTCCCTCTGATGGTGTCTATAACGGAGAATGAAGACAGCTCTAATGTCTCACCCACAACAGTGACATTTGAGAGAGCGTTATATTAACAGTAACAAAACGTCAGATTGAAAATCTCACATAATTCTGACCATTTCAACAATCAAGTGAAACATCTAAACATTGCCAGCATTCACAAACTTTGATGAGTCACAGTAGCAATATCAAATCAGTACCTGATTTACATCATTATCTTGGGAGCAAATGGATGATTATCTCAATTTAACAATAACTGCCAGACTTTTCCCAACCTGATGTAATGTTATACATATTATAAATGCAGAATGTCATTGAGGACATTTTACTAAAGTTGCAATTTCATGTCATTTCTTTGTGTTTTGAGATAAATGTACTTAAACAAGCACTCTTCCATTAATGCAAAGTGGTATTAGATGCATATATATTTAACATAGACAGACAAGGCAATGCGAGATACCTCCAAGAAGATATCTCAGTTCATTTGGCTTTTGAAGCACAGGGAACATTACAGTTATCTACATTTGAAGGTGGATTTAAGAAACACTGAAGAAGTCCAAATGTTTTGTACATTGTCAAGTGGTATTTACAATTTTTAAAAAAGGTAGTCCTATCTGCTTTCCTTCTGCTTTATACGTAAGGGTCCAGGAAGTAGAGTTTCTATACATGTACTTTATTTTACAGTCAGAAATATAGAAAAGTTGAAGTTTTAGTACAGTTCTTGAACTACAAGCAGCACTACAACTACTATTGTAATGAAATGGGTCATCATATTCAGTAGAGTCTTGTTTGCTTGATATGATGGAATCAAGTTCCATTCACTTCTACTGTCAGTATATATACATTATCACTGAATGAAGATGGTTGATCCTGTTATTTACCTCCAAGTTCTGAAACATAGGTCTTGGCTCCCCTCTCTGTAACTGGATCCTCAACTTCCTGACCCATAGACCACAACCAGTAAGAATGGGTAACAACAGCTCCTCCACAATAATCCTCAACACAGGTGCTTCTCAAGGCCATGTACTCAGCCCCTTTCTGCTTATACACCCATGACTGTGTGGCCAAATTCTGCACTAAGTCCATTTACATGTTTGCTGATGACATCACCATTATAAATCTGATCTCAAACAATGATGAGACAAATTAAGGAAAGAGATTGAGTGCTTAGCGACATGGAGTAAAAACAACAATCTCTCCATCAACATTGACAAATGAAGGAGTTGGTCATTGGCTTCAGGAAATCGAGTGGAGGTACGCCCCTGTATGTATCAACGGTGCTGAAGTGGAGATGGTCCAATGTGTCAAGTTCCTGGGAGTGATAATCATTAACAAACTCCCCTGGTGCACGCACAATGACGTGACAGTCAAGAAACCGCAACAATACCCTTACTTCCTCAGAAGGCTATGGAAATTTGACATGTTGAGGAAGACTCTTACCATTTTTTATTGATGCAGCAAAGAAAGCATCCTATTGTGATATGGCAACTGTTCTTCCCAAGACCGATTGTTTGCCCTACTTTTCCTTTTTGAAGGAATATACCTTGCGTGTGCAGCCTGCACACCCCTGAACACTATGTATAATTTTACTATGACCAATCCACCGAACCTGCACAGCTTTGGACTATGAGAGGAAACTGGAGCACCTGGAGGAAACCTGGGGAGAATGTGTAAACTTCACATAGACAGTCGTTTGAGGGTGGAATCACCTCTCTTCAGAACTTTCCGCATTCAGCGTGGTTCTCAGCAGTATTTTATGAATATACATATGAAATAGGAGATGTAGACTGTACAGACTTCAATCTTGCTCTTTACACCTGTCTCCAACACATATTTTCTACTTCAATCTCTTTTATCATGCAGGCTAATCCTGTCTCATCCACAAACTCATTTAGCATCTCTCCTGCCTCCACTTTTCTTCTATGTTGTTTATATACATCATGAACAATAAAGGACCCAGTAACTGTGGTACACTACTGGACATCAGCCTCCAGTCAAACAAACAGCCTTCTACAATCACCTTCTGTATCATGGCACTAAGCCAGTTTTGGATCCAACTTGCTAAGTTACTCTGAATCCTATGTGTTTTTATCTTCTTCATTAATCTCCCATGTGGGATCTTGTCAAAGGCCTTATTGAAATCCATATAAACTATATCAACTGAACTGCCCTCATCCACAAATCTGATAACCTCCCATCAAATTTGTTGGGCATGACCTCCCTCTGATAAATGCTGATTATCCCAGACAAAACTTTGCCTCACCGAGTGTTAGTTGATTCTCTTCTCAAAATTTTCTCCAAAAATTTCTCTACCTGCGATGTGATACCCACTGATCTGTAATTCCCTGGTTTATCTCTACCACCCTTCTTGAAAGTCGAAACACATCAGCTGTCCACTAGCCCTGTGGCATCTCTACTGTGGCAGAAGCAAGTTAAAAATTTCCTTCAGATTTGGGTCTAATTTCCTCCCTCATTTTCCACAGGAGACTAGGGATTTGACCACCTTTAAGCCTGTTAAAACCTTCAATACCTCCTCACTCCTGATGTCAAGCTGTATAAGAACCTCTCAGTATGAGAGCGCACTGCTAAATTCAGCCTGTACTATGGATGGCACTGACTTGTCCTCTTTAAGCAGACCTAGTAGGGCTTTGTGGTCCATTATTATTACAAATGTAAACCCATAAAGGTATTCATATACTTCCTGACTCCAAATATAACTAGGTAAAAACAATGACTGCAGATGCTGGAAACCAGATTCTGGATCAGTGGATGCTGCCTGAACTGCTGTGCTCTTCCAGCACCACTGATCCAGAATCCAAATATAACTGTCAAACCTTCTTTCTCTATCTTGGTGTATTTCTGCTCCGCATTAGCCAAAATCCTGTATGCATACACTTTTGGGTGTTCCTATCCATCGGGTCACCTACAAACTAATGCTACCTCAATGATGTATAGGAGAAATCACATGTCAATACCAGATCTCGCTAGAGATCATATGTGTCAAAACCTTAAAAGGTGATAGCTGTTTCTTCACTTCCCCTAAAGCTAGGGCTTGGCTACATGACCATTTTCAAGGCTGATTCTATTTTAAGAGTTGATGCAAAGGTGCCAGGATACAGGCCAGATTATGTACAAACTTTCCGTAGTATTTCACCAGCCCAAAGAAAGACCTAAGTTCCGGTGCCAATGTAGGAGCTGGGGCACCTTTGATCGCCTTCACTCTATCTTCCAAGAGGTGTAACCTGGTCTTGTCAACTCTGTAGCCCAAGTAAGTCATTTGGGGTATCTGCAACATAATCTTTACCTTGTAAGACATATGCCTGCCTGGGAGAAACATTGAAAGACTATGTCCAAGTTCTCTAAGTGCTCCTTATTAGTCTTCCCTATTATTAGCATGTCATCTGGATAAATGGCGACCTGGTACAAAACCTTGTAAAATGTTCTCTATCATCTGTTGATATTTACACAGGCTGACGTTACCCCAAATGACAGTCTTGTATAGTGATACATAACCCTATGGGTATTAATTGTCACATACCTCTGGGAATTCTCATCTAACCACAATTGCAGGCACACATGGCTAATATCCAGCTTTGTGAAGAACAGCCCCCTTGTCAGCTTTGTGAATAAGTTCTCAATGTGAGGGACTGGGTACTTAGCCAGCTGCAAGGAGCAGTTCACCTTTAGTTTAAAATTCCCACAAAGGTGAACAGACCCGTCAGGCTTCACAATCGGTAAAACCAGTGCTGCCCATTCCACAACTGGACTGATTTGATGATTCCTTCACTTTCCAGCTTCCTGATTTCTGCCTCTACTCTTGCACAAAAGGCAAATGGCACTGGGCAGGCCTTGCAGAATCATGGAATTGCTTCCTGGTCAATAGGCAAGGCGGGTTTGGCTCCTTTGATAGTTCGAGGAGAAAGTGAGGTCTGCAGATGCTGGAGATCAGAGCTGAAAATGTGTTGCTGGAAAAGCGCAGCAGGTCAGGCAACATCCAAGGAACAGGAAATTCGACGTTTCGGGCATAAGCCCTTCTTCTTTCCTGAAGAAGGGCTTATGCCCGAAACGTCGAATTTCCTGTTCCTTGGGTGCTGCCTGACCTGCTGCGCTTTTCCAGCAACACATTTTCAGCTCCTTTGATAGTCCCCAGACCGTCCTGAAAAAATTCTGGATATTTAATTAGTATTTCACATATTAAAACTTAAAAATGTTGAGCCAATTTAGGTGAATCTTTCTCAACCAATTTCACTCCATCAAGCTTGGGCCAGAGCCTTTCCACAATCTGTGGTAACTGAACTAGCTGTTTCACATAAGAGACCGAACCAATGTTGTACCCTTCATCTGTAAAGGTTTCCTGGTATAGGTTCTCAGTCTAGCTGGCATCTTGTGCATACTTAAGGGTCAGAGCCCAGAGTGAATTTTGTTAAAGACTGGTTCTGCAATCACTGAAACAGCTATGCTGGTATCAACCAACATTAGAATGAGATGACCATTTAACATGATGTTTATTTTGAATGGTTCTGATTTGGATGTTGCTAAGCAATTTAACTGTCCCAAACCAGATGTAGGTGGACTTTCTAGAGTCTGCACTCTCCTGGATTCTGGCCAATGAGTTATCTTACTCAATTTAGATCTAATGGTTTTTTTTTGCTGTTCATGAGTCCACATTCCAGCAACAACTACAATAGCCTGGATCCTGAAGAAAATTTTAACCATCTGGGTGAGGCTTAGCTTTATTTTGGGGTTTTGCTATGAGCTGACCTATAGTCCCTCTGTTCAGGATATGTCCTGAGAGAGACTATGCAATTGGCTCCACCCAAATGGTGTTTCATGAGCTCAGTTGGCCTGGCGATGGTGTCCACTTCCATGGGAATACTCTGCAACTTATATGCTTCACTTGCTGCATTTTCCATTGATAAAGCCAATTGTAGTGCCTGGTTGAAGTCCAGTTAGGCTTCAAGTAGTAGGTGTTTTTGCATGGTTAAGTCATTAATCCCACAAGCAAATGGTCTCTAAGCATCTCATTAAAGATTAAACCAAACCCACCTGCCTTTGCCAGTCATTTCCCCAACACAAAAATCCCAATATGGATTCCCTTGGTTCAAAAAATACTGATTAAACCTGATAGCATCTCAGAATTAGAGAAGGCTTGGGGCCGTATTATTCCTAAACTAAATTTGTCAATTCTTGAAAGGTTTTTGTATCTAGTGCCACAGGGAAAGTTAGGCTCCTAATAACCAAAAAAATCCATGGGTCTACAGGCTGTTAGGAAACTTGCTCTTGAAATTGCTTTTCATCTGCCCAAAGTCATTTGCCCGGAAAAAATAACATTCTTTCCACGAACTGAGCCCAATCTTCGATGACAGGATCAAATGATTCAAGTTTCCCAAGTAACAGCATGGTGCCAGAAATGCTTACCCCAACTCAACGATAGCTATTGTGAGTGCATCTCTTCAAGAGTGTGCTTTTCTTTTGTCACCACTGAAATAACTCCACAGAGGCCAGTATCCCATCACCAAGTCATCCTTTATTTACATGCAGAGAGTCTTTAACACTGATTCAGCTCCCTCAGAGCCAGCTCTTAGAGTGAACAGAACCTCTGAGACTTTTGTTTATATCTGTCAGCTAGGGCTCCCCAATTGGACCAGATTAACAGCCCTACTCAGGGAACCCATTTTCTATGAGGTCCACCTGGCTGACCCCATTCCAATCACTACAATTGATAGTTGAACTCTTCAGTGCCTTTTACCCACACTATCCTCATATTTCTTTATGCTATTGGTAACTGAAAATTTATCAAACTCTAGAGTCATTGAGTCATAGAGATATGCAGAGTGGAAACAGACCCTTTGGTCCAACTTGTCCATGTTGATCAGATATCCTAAATTAATCTAGTCCCATTTTCCAGCATTTGGCCCATATCTCTCTAAACCTTCCTATTCCCATACCCATCCAGATGCCTTTTAAATGTTAGAATTGTACCAACCTCCATCACTTCCTCTGGCAGCTCATTCCATACACGCACCACCTTCTGCTTGAAAGAATTACCCCTTAGGTCCATTTTAATTTTTTCCCTTACTTTAAATATGCTCAAAAACTGAGCTCCCACAGCCATGTGGAGTAGATAATTCCAAAGATTCACTGTCCTCTGAGTAAAACATTTTTGTCTCATCCCAGTAGGAAATGGCATTCCCATACTTTTTAAATTGTGCCCTTTTTTTCCTGGCATCAACAACCAGAGGAAACACCTCACCTGTCTATCCCTTTGAGTATTTTGTAGTTTCAATTAGATCATCATTCATTCTTTGAAACTCGTGTGTGCCAGCCTAACTTGCCAAACTTGTCTTCACACAACAGTTCTGTCATCCTAGGAACAAGGCTAGTGAACCCTTGTTCCACTCCCTCTATGGCAAAGATACTTTTCCTGAGATAAGGAGACCAAAACTGCACACAGTACCCCAGGTGCAGTCTGATCAAGCTTCCATACAACTGAAGTAAGATTGCACTACTTCTGTGTTCAAATCCTCCTGTGATAAAGGCTAACATTCCTTTATCATAGCTTACTGTTTCTACACGTTAGCCTTCAGTGACTTATTGCTGCATCCTTTTGCACATCGACATTTTTATTTAAGAAATACTCTGCACATCTGTTCTTCTTACTAAAGTTGATAAACGCACTTTTTTCCACTTTATATTCAATTTGCCATGCTCTTGTCCATTCATTAAGCTTGTCTAAATCCTCCTGAAAAATTGAATTTTAATTATTTGTGTACATTCATCTCTCTCTGCTCCTGCACTTCCTTTGGAATTGTCCCTTTCAGTTTATCCTGCTTCTCCATTCTTTGCAACAAATGTATTACTTCCCATTTTGCTACATTAAATGTCATGTGTGTCAATTGCATGTCTATGGCCTCTTGCAGTCTACCTTTATCCACATCAAAAATTATGAAATGTGGACAAATGGGGAAGCAGGAAATGGTTGCTTGGTAAAAACAGTTTGACCTCAAAACACAAAATACAGCAGATTCTGGGTGTCTGAAGTAGAAATAAAAGTGCTTAAAATAATCAACAGGTTCCATGGAGAGAAAAACTGAATTAAGAACAGAACTTTCCCAAAATAAATGCATGCCAGCAATATGCAGCCGGCTGGTAGGACCTAATTCTTGATTCTGAATATGTTAGATCATGAGTAAAATGGAAAAGCAGACACTGGTGATAAGGTAGGGGCTTTGCAGCATCCACTAGTTAAGCTGATTAAAATTTTAAAATATGTCATTAATGATGTGTAAACTCCTCAGTGGTAAAATCTGGGGCTAGAGACATTGGCTTTGAACAACAAAAAACTGCTCCCACCACGTAGCAAGCCTACCAATGGCAGGTTAACAGCATTCAGGAGACAGCCTCTCCATTTAGCAGGCTTCAGGCATTCAGTCTGGTAAATGGCACTTTATGGGCACTTGAAAATTTCAGTTTGTTTCCTACCTCCCTGCAGCAAGAAGCCCTCCTGAAGCCGGTACTCTATCAGTGAAATCCCTTGATGGCTGGACACTGTCAGCTATAGCCGATACAGCACACCTCCCCCACACTCTCCATGTTACCACCTGCCTTCCTTGCCATCATCCTGTGCTGTGTGGACTAACAAAATGCACTCTAACATTTCAGGTCATGCCAGTTCTAATGAAAGGTCTCAATTTAAAATGTTACCTTTATTTCTTTCTTTACAAATGCTGCCAGACATGCTGAGACTTTCCTGCAATTTTGTTTCTTCTTTATCTATCTTTATAAAAATCAATTGTGTTGTAATTCCAAAATTTGATGTGATTAGAAGAACACAGATTGGCAAAGAGGAAAATTACCACATTATTGACAGATTGCTGTAAATTGACATAAGCAATTACTAACTTAATTTTTAAGTGAATGCATGGTTCTTAACGTCTTCTGTAAAAAAGCAAAAAACTTTAGTGATAGCCAAATTAATTATAGGAATAACAAAGCTGACTTGTACAGCTTGATATGTAGAATCATTTTAAATTGTCACAAGCTTGAATTATGATTGAACAATGCTAAGAAAAGGCTATTCTCCAAAAGACCAAGGAAAGCACTATTATTCAAAAAACTCTAATTAAAGTATCCCAATTTAGATTTATTTCTAACCATGACTAACTATTAACAAACTGCTCAATTTGTGCATAATAATGAACATTTTTCAGTAAAATAGCTCTTTCCTTTAATTTCACCTTTCCAGTGGTACTGTCTAACCACAAAAAAATAGTTTTGAGGAGCTTAATTTTTGCTACGATTTGTCTGCAATATCTTAGACAGTCAATAACCCTTTCAGAGCTGGTGAACTTCGCATTTTGATAAGATTAGCCCTGTCAGTGTATATAAACAGAGAAAATCTAACATTTTAAAAATAACATAACAGAAAGATTTCTCTTAATTGTTTTTTGTTTTAAAATGCTGCTAATTGCTTATGGTTAACTGTTGAATTTGTGAGGGCATGCTGAAACAATTCATTGAAGGGTTAATATGAAATATATCTATGTTATTCCAATGATAAAACAGGATTGGTCCTGATGATTTTTTTGTTTAAAACTGCATCACTTCAAATTCTTCACATTGGATTCGAGGTGAGTAATTAACTGGTGCTGTTAAAGCCTTGAAAGATTATAATAAATCAAATAAAAAAGTGACTTAGATAAATTGCTCTATGTAATTATATAATTTCATATTCATTACATTCTGCTATTAATTTTTATTCTTCGTTGGTTACCTTTATTTTACCCATTGTGGTTTTCAGTCTATCTGCTCCTCTATTTTTCACTTTTTTTCTTAGTGTCTTTGTTATGTCATTCTGCCGACACATCCACAACCATTTCCTGCCACCCAACAGAGCCAACCACTCAACGGACAGCACAGTTGGACTGCTGTTAATTAGTGCTACTTGGGAAAGTCAGTACCAGCGCTTGTGTCAGTCTCTCACTGTGGTGGCACCAATGCTGAGAATCTGCAGGCAGGTAGAACACTAGCTCCTGTAATTTTACACTTTTCTTTTCATTTTAAACAGCTAGCATTCTTAGCATCGCTAACTATAGTCGTTATAGGGTGAACTTTAAAGAACTCATTCAAAGAAAATCCTAATTAAGAAAGCTGTGACATCATTTTCTTAACAAATCTATGTCTTTGCAAGCCAGCAACCCTTTTCTGTTCAATCATAGTGGATGTAGGTCATAACTGTTGATGTTTAAAAAATTAAGAATTGGAAATTATTAAATTTATAAAAACACTGGTTTCTTTAAAGTAAAGGCAAAAACTGGGAAATGTTTCAGTAGTTAAAAATTAAATTGCTTTGATGATGATGTTATTTGTCAATTTACGTTTCAACGTTGTCTGATTTCTCTGCAGAACAGGAGGTTGAACACCATTTTGTTGCCTTAACAATTTAATTTTGTACTGAATGCAAATTATTTTTCTTTTCACGTGAAAGATTTCAAAATGAATTGGTCATGCTTTGTCCTTGATTTCCTAATGCTTGTCCATTTATGGTTCTACAAATAAAATTAGCCTGGACGTGACAAAGGGTTAAGGTATAGCACACTTAAATAATAAATCTCTTTCAGTTTTTCTGAGATCAGAGTTATACATTTTAAATCAGTCCCTAATAATTGATTTATATAAAGTAAAAGCTTTTATCTGCTGTCTGTTTCTTTTTTGCAGAGGGTCTGCGATATAGGTACACTTTCAAGGCTGGTGGAATCATTGTCTTCATTCCAAAGATGAACAAAGATGAAAAGAAAGACAAATATAAGTGAACCAGGCACAGCTTTCTGTGATTCATGATACCTTCCAGTAAGCCTGTTAGCCTGGTTTCACTCCTTTGGAAGAATAATGGAGAGTTACAATGTGTACGATGACATTGTCAAACCATCTGGAATTGCTGATTATAGTGCTAAATATTGATCTCTGCTTCACATGTGTCAAAATTCTTTCTTCCCTTAATTAGTGCTTTCCTCAGTACTATACCAGAACAAACTGCATACATGATATCACAGTGAAAGAGAAAGTGTTACTGGAATGTGAGTGTGACCTTGTATCTCCTTTATCTTTTGGTTTTTGAATTGACTTCAGATCTACGGACTGCCATGCCATAATGTGACAATAATGCTCATTTTATCCCAATAAAACCACAGTGAGCTTTGTTTCTCTCCGAAGAAATGGCTTCATCATGCTGAGGCATGGGAGATGTAGTTGGATGTCAGTGAAAGTTGCAGTGCCAGAAGGTGCCGTTTTCTATTTGTTTGTTTCATGGTACATGGCATCAGGCAGTGACCTGTAGCAGCATGTCGCACAAAGTGGAGGCTGGTTCGCCCAATCAAAGGGAAGTTTGAAATTAACACTGATCCGTTTGTTTCCCCATGCAGAATCTGGGAAGGGCAATTTCATGGGTGTCACTGGCTTCAAGTTATCGGACTAAAATCTTTTTATACCATGGAATTTCTTTTTGGAAGATGTAATCTGGGGTTCTGTAATATCCCAAGTGTTTGAACTTTCACAGCACACAAGGTATCAAAATCAACTGGCCTTCTTTGGAGTCATTTTGGTCATTGTTCAGAAGCTGTGTCAAAAAAGATTTAGGCTAAAAGTGGAAAAAGATATTCTATTTGTGATGTGAGAGTTAGGTTCAATTAGTGAAAAAATTTTCATAATAAATGCTGTTTATTTTACAATATAAAATAGATAATGCATACATAACTTCAAAAATTGAACTACAATTGCAGTCCTGTAAAAAGGAAATAGACAATCTTTTCCAAGCATGTTTCTTACTCATATGAGTATTTCATGTCAATAAAATTAATACTATTTGCAATGTTCATTTCCCCACTGACCCACACTTTTTACCTCATATTGTTCACTTCTAATCTTTCATACATCTGTCAGAGCTTTATTCATAGCATCACATAGTATTAAATTCATAACTTTTTCCCCTTAAATCATTATTTTACTCAACACAGTCTTTGGAAATGATCATATTCTTTATTAATTCATAAAATACATCTATGAAAATGTACTTTTAAAAGCAGAATCACTAAAGTGCAGAGCAATTTGAAAAGGTCTTTAGCATTCCTTGTAAATGTGAAGTGCCTAACAGTGTCTTAAATGTACCATTGTGATCCTTTTGAAAATATTTCTATCCACCAATTTTTAAAATCATTTTTAAGGAAGAATATTTGGCACATTTATGTTGGAAGCCCTATGGTCTTCAAAACAACAAAATGAATTTTTGTTTGCTTCTAGCTTAAATTGAAAGCTTGACTTTAAGATAATTTTATATTTACTAATAGATTATTTTACAAAGGTTAAAACAGTCCAATAACCATGGAAGTAACATAAGTTGTTCCACTTTCTTGTCCACCACATAAACCTTCAATAGATAAGATATTTTTTAAAATTATGATAAAACCCATCCCACCCAGCTTTAGATGTCAAAATACCACACCTGAGGTGACAGTGTAATACTTTCAACTTCTATAACACAATAAGATGACAAGACATAGGAGTGGAAGTACGGCCATTTGGCCAATCAAGTCCACTCCGCTATTTAATCATGGCTGATGGGCATTTCAACTTCACTTACCCCACTCTCCCCGTAGCCCTTAAATCCTTGTGAGATCAAGAATTTATCAGTCTCTGCCTTGAAGACATTTAACCTCCTGACCTACACTGCGCTACATAGCAATAAATTCCACAGGTCCACCACTCTCTGGCTGAAGAAATGTCTCCTCATTTCCATTCTAAATTAACCCCCTCTAATTCTAAAGCTCTGCCCATGGGCCCTAGTCTCCCCATCTAACGGAAACAAAGTCCCAGCATCTGCCTTTTCTAAGCCATGCATTATCTTGTAAGTTTCTATTAGCTCTCCCCTCAACCTTCTAAATTCTAATGAATACAATCCCAGGATCTTTAGCCGTTTCTCACATGTTAGGCTTACCATTCCAGGGATCATCTGAGTGAATCTCCGCTGGACACAAGCCAGTACCATGCTAGCATCCTTCCAGTTTTTCTGAGTAAGTGGCATTACTCCATTAATGCCACTTACTGGAGTATGTACAGTTAGTGCTATTAGCTTGTTCCCATTAGAAACTGGGTTAAGATTTATAGTTAGAGTTTTTCACGATATTGGATTAGGCTGGAGAATCTGAGGGGCAGAGGTTATTTTAGAAATTTTGGAATATCATGTTGGTCAGTCAAGAAGATGCAATAATTTTGTAACTTGTTTATTCTAAATCTAGAGTAGTGTTATGTCTTGGCATAAATAATCTTGGCATTAATTGTCTGCTTTATTAATTGAACATTTTCCCATTCCTATTTTCCACTTCTTTTTCAAAAATGAAACTCTCCTTGTATAAGACATATTTTTTCATGTGAGTATTTGGGCAACTTTAATGCCACATTAAAACATGCAAGTGTGTTCGTAATCCAATGATGGAATTAGGTCAACTTTTATGGGCTGAAATGTAAAATAGTAATGAGTGCACTTTGCTTGTGTGGAGAACAATAGGGGTCCTTTGTACCAGTAGAAAATTCTAAATGATGCTCTGTACAGGAGATCCTGAAATAGAAATAGGACTTATATTTTGTGCATAATAATTTCATCCCGTTGAAGAAAGTATATAAATGCTGTTCTTAATGTAGGGCTGAAAATGAGATAGTAAATTTATTTAAATGATCAGAAAATGTTGAGAAGTATCCTGTTCTCTGGAATGTTATACAGCGATGTTGGTGTACAGGTATTTTGCGATGAACTGTGAAGTTCCTGAATGCATTTAAATTCATCCTAATCATGGCAATTTTTAATGTAATAATTTTATACATATTAGCATGTAGTGGTTCAAGAAGAGAGCTCACCAGAACCTTTTCAAGGGCAAACTAGGGATGTACAATAAGTACTGAGTTAGCCAGCTACTCCACATCCTGAGTGCGCATATAAATAAATATATGACAGCCGTTATGTCCCAGCATTCTGGAATTCACTCTTAATACCACTTTACCTATTTGCTCCACCTTTTGCCACTACCAAGATCCTTCTTTAGACTTTACATCAACTTAGTCTTTCACCACTTCTCCCAACTTTTCTTGTAACATGGATATTAGTATTATTCCCTCATGTCCAACCTTACCCACCCATAAGCTTGATCCATTATCATGATCGTAAAGTTGTGATGCATCTAATGTCTGTAATTGTAATATACAAAGTAATGTACCTCACAATTCCTGCTTTAAATGCCCACATATTTACCCTGAAGACAACCTTGACATTCTTAACAACTGATATAAGCTGAGAGATGCATGGACTTTTTCAGGCCTCATTATAAGTTTGCCATAGTTCGTCCATTTACAGCTGGAAGGAAGAAATGAAAGAGACAGACAATAGAATCACAGAATAGTCACAGCACATAGGCAGTCATTCAGAATAATTGATTGATAGGTTGTCACTTGTACCGAAGTACAGTGAAAAACTTTGTTTATGAGCAGTACAGGCAGATCACAGTAAGCAAGGATGCACAGATCAGAAAGACTTGCACAGAGGGATACAGGTTACATTGCATAGGGCATGTATTAGATGAGATCAAAGTTAACAAGATCAGCATTATTTGAGACTTGAGTATCCATTCATCAGTCTATTAGCACCCAGAAAGAAGGTGTTCCTGAACCTGCTGCTGCATGTGGTCAGACTTCTGTATCTTCTGCCTGATGGAAGAAATTATAAGAGATCATTACCAGGCTGTGATGGGTCCTTGATGATGGTGGCAGCCTTTTTGCGGCAGCAAACCATGTAAATGGAGTTATGGATGCAAGGTCGTCTTCTGTGACGGTCTGGGCTGTGCGCACCACCTTCTGTAGTTGTTTACAATCCTGGGCAGAGCAGTTGCCAGACCAGGCTGTTATGCACTTAGACAGTATGCTTTCCATGGTACATCTGTAAATGTTGGTGAGGGTCCTTATGGACGTGCCAAATTTCCAGAGCCACCTGAGGAAGAAAAGGCATGGTTGTGCCGCCTTAACCATTGCATCGACATGGGAAGTCCAGAACAGGTTATTGGTTATTGTCGTTCCAAGGAAATTGGCACTCTCTCCCTCTCAACATCAGTTCCGTTGATGTAGATGGGGATGTGTTCTCCTTTCTTCTGAAGTCACTGACCAGTTCTTTAGTCTTGCCAATGTTAAGAGAGAGGTTGCAGCACTTAACCAAACCCTCTATGTCCCTTTTGTATTTTGAAACCATCCTACTACAATGGTGTCATCAGCAAAATTGTAGATGATGTATTTGGAATTTTATAATACAGTTTTGTATGTACAGGAAGTACAGCAGGGGGCTGAGAATGCATTCTTAAAGGGCTCCAATGTTGAGTGTTATTGTGGAGGAGGTACTGTTACCGATCTTCACTGATTGCGGTCTGTGGGTCAGAAAGTTGAGGATCCAGTTGCAGAGGGCAGAGCCAAGACCAAGGTCATGGAGTTTTGAAATTAGTCTGGAGGGGAGTTGAAGGCAGAGCTGTAGTCAATGAACAGGAGTTTGACATAGGTGTCCTTGTTATCGCTTGATATTCCAGGGAAAAATGCAGAACTACAGATATGGCATGCATTGCGGAGCTGTTACTCCAGTAGGCAAATTGTAGGGGATCAAGGCTGGATGGAAGACTGGAGTTGATGTGGGCCATAACCAGCTTCTCAAAGCACTTCATGATTATTGACGTCAGAGCCACTGGACAATAAAGATTACGGCACATTGCATGTGCTTTCTTATGTACAGGGATGATGCTGGGGTCTTTGGCTTGTAGAGAAAAAAAAGATTGAAGAGATCGATGAGTTGATCTGCACAGGGACTGAGTGCTCAGCCGGGGCACCACCTGGGCCTGTCGCTTTCCTTGAGTTGACTCCCAGGAATTCCAATCTGACATCTGCAGTGGTGACCGAGGGAACAAGTGTGTCCGGGCCTGTCAGGTCAATGTGTCTCCATTGGCTCTCCAACGAACATTAAGACTTACTGCTATTTGTCCTTTACTTTTCCCCTATCATTGCACTTGTTTTTGTTCAAATAATCATCCAATACTCTCTTAAATGCCTCAAATAACTTTGCCACCACCACACAGAAGAGCATTCAAGATCCAAACTATGCATTGTGTGAAAAGATTTTTTCTCACCTTACGTTTACTACTTGCAAAATACTTCCAACCTAGAAACTCTCCTTCTCAATCCTTTTCTGAGTTGGAACAGTTTCTCAATATCTAATCAGCCCAGACATTTTGCAATTTTTAAAATTTCTATTTAATCTCCTCTTAACCTTCTTTGCCTTCAAGGGGAACAGACCCAACCTCTCCAGTCTATAACTGAAATCTCTCATTCCTGGAACAATTCTTGTCAACTTCTTCTACGCTGCTCTAATGCATTCACAATCTTCTTTGAGTGTATATATTTTCTACTGAGATTTAACAACTGAGGTTGCACTTGCCCCTATTAATACAGCCTAGGATATTGTATACTCTATTAACTGCAGTATCCTGCCTGTTTCACTGATTTATATGCATACACAAGTTCCTGAGCTCCTGAACCTCTTTAAGACTTCTAACCCCTATTTTATATTGTTTTATCATGTTTTTCGTACCAAAATACATCACCTCACACTTTCCATATTAAACTTCATCTCACACCTATCTGCCCATGCCACCAAATTCCCTACGTCATTTTTAAATTTGACACTAGACTCCTCACACTTTGCAATATTTCCAGTTTTGTATCAAAGAATCATAGAGTCATACAGTATAAACACAGACTCTTTGACCCATTATGTCTATGTTGACCAACAAATACCAAACTGCACTAACCACATTTACCTGCACTAGGTCAATAGCCTACTATGCTTTGGTCATTTTAAGTGTTTAGATGCTTCTTAAATGTTGTGTGAATACCTGTCTCCATTCCTATCTCAGGAAGGAGGCTGCAAGAACACAGCGAGCCAGGCAGCATTGGGAGGTGCAGAAGTTTGAAGTTTCGGGATCCTGAAGAAGGGTTACACCTGAAATGTTGACTTCCGCACCTCCCGATGCTGTCTGGCTTGCTGCGTTCTTCCATTCTCCTGACCGTCTACTTTGGTTTCCAGCATCTACAGTTTTTTTTTGTCTCCACTGCTATCTCGAGCAGTGCATTCCATATTTCTAGCTCTGGGAGAAAAAGGTATTTCCTCAGAACTTATCTAAACCACTTATTCCTCACCTTAAACTTATGCTGTCTGTTCTTAGACACATCTGCCATTGAGAAAAGATTTTGGCAATCTACCCTATAATTTTATATTTCTCAATCAGATCCCCAGTCAGCTTTCTCTACTCCAAGGTAAACAAACCCAGCCTGTCTAGTCTCCCCTCATAACAGAGATTTCTGTCCCAGGCAACATTCTGGCGAATCTCCTCTGCACCCATCAGCAACTTTGAAATTATCTCATGCACCATAAAACCTAGGTTATTGATATGTACAGTTATCCCCTGCTTTTCGAACATTCGCTTTATGCAATTTTGCTACATGACATGTAAGTCCTGGCCCTCAGAATCCCTTCTAACAACTTATCCACCACTGACAGGCTCACTGGGCCATAGTTCCCTGGCTTTTCCTTACCGCCTTTCTTAAATAACGGCAACACATTAAGCAACCTCTAGTCTTCTGGCACCTCACCCGTGGCTGTCAATGATACAACCAGAAACTTTCCATCACTGAAGTTAAACTGACTAGTCTGTAATTGCTGGGCCTATCCTTATAACTTTCATTGAACAAGAGCATAATGGTCGCAATTCTCCAGTCTTCTGGCACCTCCCCTGAGTGAGGGCAAATTGATTTTAGATCCTGAATGGTCTTGACAAGGTGTGCATGGAGGGTTTCTCACTGTGTGGCCAAGAGACATTTCTCACTATGTTTTACTGTACTCATCTCATTATCTCACTACTCGATCCCTATGACACCTCTTGTTCAATTCTAGCCCCATCTTACCATGGGATATTCCCTTGAGTGCAGCTCTGGCCCTGCGGGACTGACCACTACCCACTCCTTGGACTGTAGTCAAACAGAACCTCTGACCTTGACAGGCACAATCAGACAACACTGTCAACAAGCCCCTGGACTGTGCGCACACTGTGCCCATGACTGACAGTAATATAACCCCACCTTGACAGAAAGCAGCCACTCCCTCTTGACTGGACAGAGGACTAGCCCCCACTCACTTTTCAACAATGACTATTTAGCTGAGTAAACATGCAGTGTGTTTACTGCACAGGCATTTAGCACATATTAGGGGTGTTAGATTGATGTCTTGTTGAGCTGTTCACCAAGATGCTCCACAACCTGCACCCCATGGATGGATCTAGACTGACAAGTAGTCTGTTTGTGTGTCTGCACAAAAGAACATTTTAAATGACAGTTCTGATAGATATTGGCTCTGCCTCAAGCATTCACATGCTAACAGGCAAGGCATGGCAATACAGGTACGTATTAAGTGAACAAGTGTTAAAGACAGCAAGTGCAGCCTGCTCCAATCCTTAAGCTGGGTGTCCGTTTCTGTGCATTAAGTGTCCTTGCAGCAACCTTTCAATGGTAGTTGCCAGTGCGCCCTGAAAAGTAAACCTGTGTCTCCAACACGACCTGCAAGAGGGGTGCCATTAGGATTCTAAGGGTTGGCAAATGTCAGATGCTAATGTCCATAGATGAGGGATGCATGTGGCTGGTGCCCATGGGTCATTCTCTGAGAGTGTTTGGTGCTGAACAGCATGGAGATTCCTCACTGTCAGTGATGAGCTGAAGTTGCTAGGTACCTGTTCTGACTTGCATGCCGAGAATTCTCAACTTTAGTTTGTTAGTTAGATAGGAAGCTGAATATGAGGTGGGTTGCAATATTAAAAAGGTATTTAACAAGCTAGAACCACCCTCTCAAATTGGCAACTTGCCATTACTTAGTGAGAAACCATACCCTCCTCCCCTCGCAGTTGAGCAAATGCATAAACAATTCATGAGTCACACCTGACATCAGCCTATGCCTTGCTTGACTTCTTGCCAAATTCTGTCACAAATCTGACCATAGCCCATATCACTTCAGCCCCTATAAAGTTCCGCTCTCTACTTCAGAAGGGGATAGAGGCAGGGTGATTCAATATTTTAAAACTCAGGTGAATAGATTTTTGTTGAGGAAGAAAATCAAGGATGGATGGGTAATTTGAATCACAAGCAATTATTGACTGGCAAAGCTGGCTTGAGAGGCCACGTAATCTAATTCTACTCCTACCTCATGTTCGTGTGACTTCCTACATACTACAAGACCCACAATTCACGCAACTGAGCTGAACTAGCATATATTAAAATTATTTCCCTTGCATAAACTTTACTCTACTTTGGATTACTTATATTGAGATGGAATTTAAAACATGCAAAATTGTCAAGTATGGAATTTATTTTAGCCACATCACTGGGGAAAGAAGTGCGCTTAGTAAAGGATTTAAACATTGACCTAACTCAGTATTAATTTATTTTAAAATCAAAGTTTCAATTATACATTTGTGATCAAAAACAAAAATTTCAGACAATTTCAAAAAACACACATTTATTCAAGAGAATTAATTCATGGTGAACAGAGAATGACGGTTTAACACACCGTTCAAATCAACTCAATTCTCCAAACTAAGATAAACAATAATATTTAGCATAGAAATTGGTTTAGTGTTTTTTTGCAAACCATTTACTACACCAAGGAAGATTCATAGATCCCAGATTAAGCATTAAAAAATAGTTTAGTCTTAGCATAAACTCGAACATCAATTCTGGTCTGAAAACACCAGAGTATCAGATAGTATGCATTAAGCTCTGTTTGATGAATCTCTGCACAGTTCCTTGGGGATAGATTACATTAAAGCATGCTCTTTTAGTTTCTAATCCAGACTTCATTTGATTTGTACTTTTATGTAGTCAATTGGTACAGCAATACTTCACTATCTTATAAGGGAGTATTTATGTAATAATTCTATAGGCAGTGGTACAGGTGCTGGAGTTACTTACCACAAACCAGCCTTTATACTTTTGTAGCCTCATTTTTTTTTTGTGTGGTAAACAGCAAGGCTTCAGGGTTTCCAGTGCTCACTTTAATTGGTTTTCTGCTTGAACTTTTAAAAAACTGTTATGTCAAAATTCCATCAAGATTTTTCTTCAAAATTTAGCTGTGGGCCTTATTTTCTGATGTGTCACTTGTTTGACAAAGTTGTTGATGTAATATCTTAAAGGCAAGTAATGCATTATTTCTGTCTATAATAATAATACAGGAACCATGACCTAATGATATATAAAACATCTGTTATATTTATTTCCCCATTCCTTCTGCTCACCATTAATATAAAAACCCATTTCTAAGTGAATTTTGATTGATTTATGTGTGGTTACAATGGACAATATTATTTAATCTTTCCTCATGAGCTTTGCACGCTTTAAAAGAATCAAATGCTCCTGTGAATTGTAAAAATGTGGTTTTTTTTGTACAATTTTTCTTCCTACCCTTAATTGACTATTTTTATAATGGCTCAGGTGAAGATGAGTTACTACCAACTGGCTTTGTTTTCTTAGTGTCTTCAGATTTTATTTATGTAACGACAAGCTTATCACAGTTCCACATAATATATATTCTACTGCTACTAAAAGAAGCATCTACACATAAAAGCAAGGAGTTTTCAAATTACTGGGTATGTACCTTGGAAGTTTTTTATACAGGAGTATATTATGAAGACAGTAGAGAATTACAAAATAACACACAATGCTTTAATTGACCAGTAGTGAAAAATATTTTGAGTATACTTTATATTTTATAAAATTATTTTTGCAAATGTTTTGCTCTGATCCTAAGTGTGTGATGATGCTATGCCTAAAACAAGGTTATGTTGTCCTTGTTTTTTTTTCAGGAGGAGTTGTAAAAGCAGCGGTACTGAAATGGCTAACTGACACTGCCGAAGTGAACAATCAGAGGAGGCCTTTAGAATTTTTTTAAACAATTGTGCAATGAAAGGGGAGTGGTCAGTTCTACCAGTTCAGGTTTTTTTCTAGTTTGTTTTAATTATTTAGCAAGCAGTTAAAAACTGCTGGGGACCTGGATAAGCAGCTGCAGTGAAAAGAAGTTCCATGCTGCCACAGATGTTTATTCCCTGAACTTTCTTTCTGAAATCTCCCCTGTCTGTAAGAACTTGTGTTTGAATTTACCTTTTGCCAAGGCTGTGGTTATAGGATGTTGCAAGGATTGGAACAGCTTTGCTAAATTGCGATATTGCGTCGGTTGGGTTATCAAATAAGGGTTGTTATTCTAAATTCTGTTTTCTTTTGTTTGTGTTTCATCCATAATGTTTAAATAAGTTCTGGTTTTTTTTTTAAAGTTGAATGGTTTGACTAGCTGCATCATTCCTGGAATATCCACTTTACATCTGCCTAAAAAAAATAAGAAGTTGGGGTCTGGATGAGCTTCTTAAAATGTTTTAAGGAGATCTGGTCTGGTGTACAACAAATGCATAAATTGTATTTGGAAATGATTCATAGAAAACAATTCCAATAGATTTTTGAAATAGAAATAGAACATATTGTCAAATTGTTCCTAACTTACATTCTTGAATTTTGACATTTACATCAGCTCTTTTCTTGATAGAGCAATTGGTTTTCCTGAATGGGAAGAATTTTTCCAATTTCAATTAGAATGCTTTGTCGAGTGAGATTCACGATGAATCATCCACTGTAGGTTGGAATGACGTTTCTCAGCCAGTCTTTAACTTTTCACTTAATTTGTTATTCAGCCAGGCTGTCTGTGCCCTCCATGCGATTATACAACAGGAGAGGAGAAGGTGTCACCACTACCCCCACCTGATTATGGCTTCACACTGTGGTCGCCATACTTAAAGACCAGCTGGACACCTCTACAGATGCTGCATGCCAGGAACTACCCCTCATACAGTGGTGTTCAACTGATATCATTGCAGACATGGTCCAGAAAGGAACACTGACACCTCAGTTCATGGACAGGAACCTCAAGATTCTGGTGAACGGGGTGGTGGAGCGGAGTTAGTCCAGTCCTGTATTCAACTGACTATTTAAAGAGGCCATGTCAATAGACACAGTCAGCCTGGAGCCAGACAGCAGCCTGGGTCAGTGCACTATCCCTGTGCTCTGTTCAAAGGAATGCCTAACAGTAATGATAAAAGGTCAGTAGTCTCTGCATTCCTGTTCCTGCATCATCATTAAATGCTTATCCAACTGCTTCAATCATACAGTTTCTCACTTTGTCTTATTGCAGCTAAAATTGGATATGATTTAATGCTGTTCTAATGAATGCTCAAATATTTCAAGGCAACATAAGAATCTATACAGCTCTAAAATCTGGAATGGTTATCATTGACGGAAGCCTCTACAGGCGATTCTGCAGGATTACTCTCAGTCTGCTATCTATCATTTAAGACTACACTACACAGCACTCTGGTATGAAACAGTGGAAGTCTTAAGAGTTTGTTAACCTTAACACCATGTGATGTCATAGCACTCCTGCCCAGAATGCAGCTTTTCCCCAAACAGTCAAGAGTATATGTAATGTGTAGATATTTGAAAGTGGGATCATCCAAAGATATCAAGCAATCAAATAGATATGACATTATTTAGCAATACGAAAGGTCAAGGAGTGCAAAAATAATGTAGGTCCATGTGTCCACTGCACTGCATAGATGCTTCTTGCCAGTTTCTGAAAGAATCTTAACCAATTTGGTAAACTCCAAATCTAACTCATTCCTCCTGGAAACAGGTGCAATGAAGTTCTCTCTCTGTCTTCCCATATTCAGCACTGCATTACTCTGTCATGCTGTCTTGGACAGCTGCCCCTGTCAATGACTTGATCCTCATCTTCACCATAGAGGATTGCTCTTGATCCCGAATTTTGTTGCATCACATTGTCACAATAATGTGGCACACCCTTTCCAGTCTTCATTGCAAGAAATTGAAACTTACAGAAGTCTTTGGTCTGTTCCACAATGGCCCAAGTGGAAATTTGAGCAATGTTACACCTGGTGTCTGCATCAGTTGGAGAATCTGAAGCCCTTTCTGTTGATGAACTGTGTAGGGTGGCAATTGGACACTCTTAAAGCAGCATGGTGTTGATATAGCCAATAGTGTTCTGAAGCTCTGACGCAGCGATGCTCAAGAATCTAACTAGCTGAGCTACTTCCCTTTGATCATCACAAGGAAACGACATAAATGGCTGTGATCTTTAGACAATGACATCAACATATCCTGATTAAATTTATAAATTAGGCATTGGGAGGAGCCACACAGCTTCCCAGTTACTCCTTGAAATGAGATGGTGACATAAAAATTCAGAACAATTATGTACTTCATGTACGCAATTATGTACGCAATGGTCACTGAGCAGAAGTCCTGCTCCAGAGTTGAAACAGTTGGTCCAGGACATTAGTATTTGGCATTGGCACTGGCCTTCAGTGAGCTGAAGATAATGACAGTGACACCTATGGATCTGAGCTCTCATTATTCTCCACCATCTCCATGGGGATCCTTATCTGTTGCTTCTCCCTTTAGAGAGTATACATCAATCACTGGAGGTTGCCATTCTTGGTGAGTTTGTCAACAATGTTGGAATTGCTGTCTCCTTCTACACTGTCTTCATATTTGATCCAAGGTCACCGGTGCATTATGTCTGACAACAGAAATCTAGCAGACCTGTAGGGGACATACTCATAACATCATCACCAAATCATGGCATGTGGTCTAATGTTATGAAGGCCTTGATCTCAATTTTACTGAGCCCTCTTGCAGCACGACAGGCTGTGGAAATGTGCTACAATAAATATGAATTGCTTAGCTGAGCCCAGACATGCTGGTGCCTGTATATAAGAATCGGAAGCTGTCATAAAAGTTCATTGAACTCTTCTGTGCTACATGACCCCCATCTCATGCCGTGGGAGGTAGCATAAGTGTGACAGTCTGATGGTGCAAATCCTCACCCATCATGTTTTATCATCACATCAGCCATGAACACTCCAAATTTAATTTCAAATTACAATATTAAACTTTTCATTTTGACTTTTAACATTAGGGCAACATGAGATGGCCTGCTGTAGTAACTGAGGAAACTTTACTTGTTACAAATAAAATATATTAATTCAGGGCTACACCATTAGGGGAATATAATACCTCTTGCTTTCTAGTTGTGTTATGGTGCATGTGAACACTTAGTCATTGGTCTCTCTCCAACACCTCAAGGGTCTTCTGTTTCCACTTGGATGTAAGGTAAGTTCACTTTGAAACTTGATAAATGTGTTCATCACTGAAAACTATAGGTTATTAACTCCTTCCGGCTGACACCCTACTTACCTGGTACTCAGGCACCTTACCACCTGACATCCTACTTATCCAACAACCCATGTCTCTAAAATTCTGGCAGAAATCTCAGCACGCTAATATTCCACTTGAGATGTTCATGACAGATGCACGAGTAGAAAATCTATGTGGAATGACAGAATGAGATTTTATTGAAGGAACCTTTGAGTCCTCACATCCATCTTAATGAAGTCTGATGTGATGCCCTAACATACAATGAGTATTGCAAGGCTTCCCAAGAAGATCAATATTGTGCGTTATCAGGACGTCTGAGGGAAGTAAACAAATCTAAATGTACATTGTTCAGAAAGTTTTCATACTACACTGAGGGAGTAGAATTCTGCCACCAAAATATGTGCACCATCACCCTCCCCAACCAACAATAGAGAAAAGACAACACTGCACTTAATTTGATCTGCATACTTACAGTACAATGCATGAATGTAGCAGCTGTGAAGCAATGTCTTACAGTCCTAGCTATGGAAGTGGAAAGCTTGGGTGATCCTTTTGAACAACTTTGAATGATTACGTTACATAGCTGACAGGACACAGACAAAGTTAATGCAGAAAATGTAAATATCAAAATTACTCGGTACCATAACTTTTATGCTACATTCTTGACTTCCCAAAGCAATTCCAATAGAAGCCAGATGACTGGCATCAGTCGGGAAAGGGGTGGGGGGGCCTGGTGACAGAAATTGTCTCTAACAAGGCCTCAAACTCCAAAAGATATACTTTTGGCTTGCTTCCACACTGGAGGGATTTTGTGACTTTCCCTCAAAGAAAAAAAGTAATTTACTCTGCCCCCTTTCCATGCAGCATCAGCCATTTTGAGTAGTCACTGTGCACTTGTCTTTTGATACAATATTGCAAGAGTTCTAACCTTGTGTTCTTCTGTGTGATTTATGAGACACAAGATGATGCTCCATTCTTCATGTTCTCCATGTATTGCTGTCCCTGTCATCCTCATGACCTCTTAGCCTTCCCCTGTTTTTGTTGAATCTCATTATATAAGTACTAATGTCTCCACTTTAGCCCCAGAGCCCATGACTTTGTGAATTCCCACGGCCTTGACGGCCTACACCATCTAGATGTAGAGGCCAAAGTGACCATGACTTATAAAAGAGTGGGGGGCATTGCATTATTGATAAAGGAAACCATCACTGCAGTAATGAGGACATCTGGATAGCATTTAGAAATTTTAAAAGGGGCAATTACCTTGCTGGGATAATTCTATAGGCCTCCAACAATCAGACAGAGAGAGATAGAGGGCCAGATATATACATAAATCATAGAGATGTGAGAGAAATAATGTTCCAATCGTAGGGAATTCCAACTTTGCTAACATTATTTGGGATCACCTTACTAACAAAGGATTAGTTGATCAGATTTTTAAAGCACATCCACAATGAGCTTTTTATACCAGTACATAGATCTTCCCAGTAGAGGTGGAGCAGTGTAGACTTAATCTGAGGGAGTGAAGCCAGTAAAGTGATTGAAGAGTAAAAAGTGAGGTCTGCAGATGATGGAGATCAGAGCTGAAAATGTGTTGCTGGTTATAGCGCAGCAGGTCAGGCAGCATCCAAGGAACAGGAAATTCGATGTTTCGGGCATAAGCCCTTCATCAGGGCTTCATCCTGATGAAGGGCTTATGCCCAAAATGTCGAATTTCCTGTTCCTTGGATGCTGCCTGACCTGCTGCACTTTAACCAGCAACACATTTTCAGCAAGTGATTGAAGAGTCAGGGGGTGAGTATACTGGGGATAGTGACCGTAACTGTGTAAGTTTTAAAACCTTATGGAAAGGGATAACACAATGTGAAGAGTCTAAATTGTGGGAAGGTCAATTTCAATATCATGAGACAGAATCTGGAAAATATAGACTGGGAACAGCTACTTGCAGATAAGTCTACATTTGGAAAGTGTAAGTCTTTTAAAAGTTGCATTGTGAGAACTCAGAGCGAATGTGTTTCTTTAACAGTGAAGGGCAGGGTAGCAAGTCCAGGGAAACCTAGATGTCAAGAGATATTAGAATATATTAACGAAAAACAAAGAAGCATATGTCAGACACAGCACATTAAAAACAGGGGAGATCCTTCAAAGGTATAGAGTGCAGGGGGTTGCTTAAAAAGGAATTAGAAGAGCAAAGGGGAGCTATAAAATATCTCTGGCAGATAGGATTAAGAAAAGTCCTGAGGCATTTTAAAAGTAAGTTAAGAGCAAGTGAATTACCAGGCAAAGAGTTGGGACTATTAGTGACCTATTAAGGGAGCTGACAGTTGACAGATATTATCGTCAGACTGTTATTCCAGAGACCCGGGTAATGTCCTGGAGACCTAGGTTCAAATCCCAGTGAGGTAGATGGTGGAATTTGAATTCATTCAATAGTAATCTGGAAATAAGATTCTAATGATGTCCATCAAATTATTGTCGATTTTATCAATGTCCTTTAGGAAAGGAAATCTGCCATCCTTACCTGGTCCAGCCTACATGTCAGTCCAGATCCATAACAATGTGGTTGACTCTTAACTGCTCTCTGGGCAATTAGGGATGTGCAACAAGTGCTTGCCTAGCCAGTGATGTCCACATCCGTGGCTGAATAAACAAAAGGGAAGCCTATACATGGAGCCATGGATGACGTCTCAGATTAATACATTAAATCTGTATCCACAGAAGGGAAAGACACTGTAGCTGGAGATTTCAATTGGGATGGTGAGGTCCTAGAGCATGTTAAGATTAATAAGGAGGAAGTATTAGATGTTCCAGCGGGCGTAGTGGTGCATAAATCCCCTGGACCTGATGAGATGTGTCCTAGGCTGCTATGGGAGGAAACGAAGTAAATTGCTGAGTCCTTGATAGTGATATTTAATACTTCACAGGCCACAGATGAAGTGCCAGATAACTGGAGGACAATTAATGTGGTTTCTTTGTTCAAGAAGGGAGGCAGGGATA
The DNA here is from genome assembly GCF_020745735.1 of Hemiscyllium ocellatum. Taxonomy (NCBI): domain Eukaryota; kingdom Metazoa; phylum Chordata; class Chondrichthyes; order Orectolobiformes; family Hemiscylliidae; genus Hemiscyllium; species Hemiscyllium ocellatum. The sequence continues at coordinate 56,707,213 of NC_083407.1, read as the reverse complement.
GGTGAGGTAATTACAGATCAGTTAGTCTGATGTCAGTGAGAAGGAAATCATTGAAAAAATTCTGAAGGACAGGATTAATTAACACTTGGGAAAGCAGGGATTGATCAGGGACAGTCAGTATGGAAATGAAAGAAGGAGATCCTATCTGACTAATTTGCAATTTTTGTAAAGGTGACTTTTTTTAGATTAGATTACTTACAATGTGGAAACAGGTCCTTCGGCCCAACAAGTCCATACCAACCCGCCGAAGCACAACCCACCCATACATTTACCCCTTACCTAACACTATGGGCAATTCACCTGATCTGCACATCTTTGTACTGTGGGAGGAAACCGGAGCACCCAGAGGAAACCCACGCAGACACAGGGAGAACGTGCAAACTCCACACAGTCATTCACCTGAGGCGGGAATTGAACCCAGGTCTCAGGCACTGTGAGGCAGCAGTGCTAACCACTGTGCCACCATGCCGCCCACTTGATGACGGCAGTGCAATTGATATGGTTTACATGGACTTCAGTAAGGCCTTTGACAAAGTCCCGCATGGAAAGTATTTTGGAACTTTGAGATTTGTTTGAGATTCTCCCACTTGTGGTAACATCTCCTCAATATCTAATCTATCAAGTTCCCTCAGAATCTTGTATATTTTAATAAGATCACTTCCCATTCTTCTGCACTCTCCCCTCCTCCAAGTTATTAATATAAGTAGTAAATAATTGAGGCCCAAGGACTGATCGTTTTGGCATTCTATCAGTTATATTTCCAACATGAAAATGACCCATTAATCCAACTCTCTGTAATAATCAATTTTAATCCATGCTAATGCATAACTCTCAATGGAATAAACTCTTGTCTTGTGTAATAGCCTTTAGCGTAACACTTTATCAAATGTCTACTGAAAGTTCAAATACACTATATCCACTGGCTCCCCTTTATCAACTTCACTTGATATATCCTCTTAGAACGCCAGCATTTTCCATATGACAGATGTAAGACTGACTGGCCTATAGTTTCCTGCTTTGTGTCTTCTTCCTTTCATGAACAGGGACATCACATTAGCAGTTTCCAATCTACCAAATGCCTCACAGAATCCAGTAAGTTCTGTGATAGTTCCACCAATGTCTCATTTATTTCTGCAGCCACTTCCTTTAAAACCCTTGCTTACAGGTCCTGATGACTTGTCTGCCTTTAGTCCCATTAGTTTGTCAAATATTTTGCTCCTCCTGATTGAGACTGTACAAGACCTTTCCTCCTATTAGCACCTTACTTGTCCGTTATCTTTAAGATGTATGTAGTGTCTTTCCCTATGAAGACCAATACAAATTTGTGGGCGGCACGGTGGCACAGTGGTTAGCACTGCTGCCTCACAGCGCCTGTAGACCCGGGTTCAATTCCCGACTCAGGCGACTGACTGTGTGGAGTTTGCACATTCTCCCTGTGTCTGCGTGGGTTTCCTCCGGGTGCTCCGGTTTCCTCCCACAGTCCAAAGATGTGCGGGTCAGGTGAGTTGGCCAAGCTAAATTGCCCGTAGTGTTAGGTAAGGGGTAAATGTAGGGGTATGGGTGGGTTGCGCTTCGGCGGGTCGGTGTGGACTTGTTGGGCCGAAGGGCCTGTTTCCACACTGTAAGTCTAATCTAATCTAAAAACATTGGTTTAAATTATATGCCATTTCCCTGCTGTGAGTTATCAATTCTCCAGTTGCATCTTCCAAAAGTCCCACACTTACTCCAGCAACTCTTTTCTTTAAAATTATGCCCATAGTTACTCATGGTGTTTGTCTTTATATTTATTAACAATTTTCTCTATTTATTAAGTTTTTAGTCATCTACTGCTAGTTCCTAAAAAAAAACTAATCTTCTGGTCCACCACTAAAATCTGCTGCTTTGTATACTTTAGTTTTTGACTGCATACTCTCCTGAAACAACATTTGTTAACCATGGGTGATTCATCTTTCTCATTAAGTCATTTTTGACAGGAAGAAATTTTTATTGAGCGTTATGAAATAGCTGCTTAAATGTTTGATACGGTTAATCCATGGACTTTTACTTTTATCTCATCAAGGACAGTGATTCCTGAACTCTGGTAGTATCAAGTGCCTAAATGATCATATCCAGCCTCACTGGACTGGAATCAGACTTGCCCCTTGTCTGACAGTGTCAGCACCCCTTTACTGTCAGTATTTCCCCACTAAGAATTGATTCCCTTTGACTTTCAGACATGGCTACTTTCCTGGTACACATGCAGTGTGTTTGCTGCATAAACTATTGGCACCTCAGGTCTATTGGCAGGTCTCAGGTTGACATGCCCCAGTCCCATTGAATTAGCTGCCCATTGCCTTGACTGCTCAGTGCTCCCGACTGTGACAAGCTGTCTGGCCCTTCCCTCTGTGCTAAAAATCAATGCAACAAACAGATGCTGACAGCCTGCAGCTAAGCAATAAAGATCCTGTGCCTTAAGACAGCAATGTGGTAGTGTATAAGTCAAAGTTGAAGTTACAGCATATTCACCCAGAAAGAAATGTGAAACATACAGAGGCTGGCAGCCTCAGATTGCTCAGAAAACAAGATGGGAGCCAGTAGATGCATCCTGTCTGTATCCTTCTGTACCAATGGCTGAGCAGGAGCATGTGGTCTGAGGTGGCTCTGAACACCCAAGCATAATGTTAGAGGGTTGAAGTGGCATGTAACCTGATCCAAGAACAGGCTGTTGTAAGGCTGCTGGATTACTACTGCCAACTTTTATGGTCAAAGTTAAATAATCACACACAACACCAGTTTATAGTCCAATGGGTTCATTTGGAAGCATTAGCTTTCAGAGCATTGCTCCTTTATCAGGTGGATGCCATGTTTGAGCTAGATGGTGGTTGTATAGCATGCAGTGACTTGTTGTGAAGAGAACGGGTGATGATTGGGCCAAGGATTTGACGAGCCAAAGCCATTGATTTAAATGCTGGGAATTTGAACCATTTAGTTTCTTGGGAAGGGAAGGAATGTTGGAAGTGGCATATAAATCACTTGAGTAGGGTTTTTAATGATTTGAAGATGCATGGGAATAAGGTTGCTGTAATTCAGTGACCTGATTGTGCAGTCATCATTTATAGCTCGAGAATAATACCAGAAGAAGTCTTCTCAATGTTGAGATTCTGATCATTTAATTCTTACCAGATTTTCCCACCTGTTTTGTCATTATTCACACTACACTAGAGAAGGAAATTTCCATTTGCAATGTCAGATCTTTGAATGGGACTTTGTTTTCCAAATTGTTTATTCAATTTTTTTTTCATTTTGGTATGTTTGCCGGCATTGAAAAGGATGGTAATGTATTATTCTGGGGCAGAAGCGAACAGTTTGGTGAGTGGGTGAGGGGTTTGGGGGGATAGGAGGATTTAGGGATGAAGGATGTGTGGGAGTGGTCAGAGTGAAGGAGGGCCTCTGCATTGCTTTATTTATTGTTTTGACCTGCCAATATTCTCTAGCGTGGAGATGTGGTCATAAAACCAGGATACATTGGCAGTGTATCACCTCCACATCTGGGCCTGTTGCTGCTTCCAGTTCTCTTCTGGAAGCAGTTCCCTGACAGGAATTGGGTAGCAGGCCTTTTCAAGACAGAGATAGAATGGCGGGGTTAGGAAAATTCCTGATTTCCAATATCAATCTCAATCTCAGTCACAAAAATCTAGGCTCAAGTATCTGTGCACGATATTTGATTATTTCAGGTGAAGCAACTTGGTCCTCAGACAGAATTATGTCCTCTGAGTACAGTATTCATTACATTACAAAATGTCATTTATAAAACAGATTTATGTTTTTACTAAATTGCACACAAACATTCTTTCTCAACTGGGGTTTCGTGTTGCCTGCAATGAAGCTTTATCAATAGAATTAAATATGCAGATTCCAGTAATATTCTGACAGCATTATACATGTTGCCAAAGCTTCTTAAAGCCAAACGTGATTTGAAAAACTCTACTAGTTTGACCATGACAATCATTCACTGCTACACATAAACCTTACACTATCCATGAGCTTACTATTAATGTAATCAAAATTCAACCACTAGGGGGCTTAACGGCTGCTACTTAGCTTTTTCCATTTTTCCAGTGCTCTGGCTAAGAATTAAGTAATAAAAAAATGTAAAAGCTGGAGATAGTTCAACTAGGTATTGGTTACACAATTAAGTAATTATCATTGTTTCAGAAGAGTAAATTATTCTTGGAGCACTGGCATGAGAAGGTTGAGTGTAAAATAACTCTTAATGGTCAAAATAGCAATGATTGGAATTTTTTAGACCCACTGAAGCTTTCAGAATGGCGGCAGGCAAAATTTCTGTTTCCCTGCAGGTTAAATGTTTGTTATTAAGTTCTCAAAACCTTTCAGGAGGTTTGTGTTTCCTCACTTTTGGCTGATAAAATTGCACCCGTGCACATAATTGTAGCAGGCTGGGTGTTAATGAGAATTCATGACATGCTAATGAATGCAAAAGAGGTTTCTGCTACAGTTGGGAAACACAAACTGCCTGTATAGATACGAGGCGTGGAACTGGCAGCGTTGACTGCTTCCTCCAACACCTGGTATGTACAATCTTCTTCACTAACTTGGCTCCTTCAGAAGAAAAAGCCATCTCTTTGCTTATAGTGTTAAACCGAAGCCTCCCCATGTTGATCAGTTCATGAGAAGTCTCACATGCAGTCTGCCATCTTATACTTAAAAATAGTGTTGAGGCTGAAGCCCCTGCATATTAATCAATTCATGGGAAGTCTCACTCACACACATGTAAGTTGAATGCGCTCACTAGTTTGACCAAATGAAGTAGCCACACTGGTTACTTTCAGCAAAAGTGATCGGGTCCAGCAAGGGAGGCTTGACTTAAAAGGAGGATCTACTTAAATGGGAAATTAACCTCAAAGGGGTTCAACCTAAGAGGGGATTAACAGAAAAGATGGATAAGTTGGTGGGCTGAGTGGAAAGGAAAAGTAGGCAAGAGATCCAATGGGCCACTGGAGCCACTGGAAAGATCCTGGGGAACGGAGGGAGCAAACTCGGATGAAAAGGTAAGAGTGATAGTCATAGGAGCAAAGGGCAAGGAATGGCTGGAGATGAAGGGCAGGGGCACAATAGGCTAAGTTGTCATGCCAAGGAGTGAGAAACAGCAGTGGAACTGAATGAGGGTAAATGTAAAAATGAGTCTAGGCTTGGAGAACTCAGTGGGAGTGAGAACACATGGATAGGCAAGTATATCCAGGGAAAGGATTGATAAATCAGGGGAAGGGGGAAAGAATGTAATGCAGAGAGGACGGGCAGAAGAGAGAAGACCAACAAATTTTGTGCTGGATGGGAAGTATATTCAAAAGGGGAAGGATAAACCATGAAAGAATTGAAATTAAAAATATAACCATCATCTTTCACCAACTTGTTTTCACATGAGGGTTTGCCAGACTGCTCAGTACAAAACAGACAAGCCTGAGACATGCATGTAAGTGTTTAGATGCAGGGAACACATACCAAAAGGAATCTATTGAAATCAAAAGTTTCAAAAGCTATTGCGCAAGCAATCCCTTAAGGCCTTTACATTGAAAATAAACAATCACCTCATATGATTAAAGTCTAAAAGCTGCAAACAGCTTCCTCCTGACCATTACCAATTATTCTCATTAACTTTCAGCAAGAAGGGCAGTTGGAATTCACCAGCAGTTAGATAAAAATTATCTGATTGGTCATTGTCAGCATGGATTTGGGAATGAAAAATCATGTTTGACAAACTTGTAGAGTTTGAAAAATTACTAACAAAATTGATGTTGATGGGCATAGTATACTAGGTTTTTCACAGCTTTTGAAAAGTTCCAATAAAATTAAAGCTCATTGGATATACTGGCATGGATGAATGATTGGCCTAACAGACAGAAACGAAGGAGTAGGAATAAATAGGTTATCCTCACATTGGTGACTATTGGGGTATGACAAGGTTCAGTACTTGGACATCAGTTGTCCTCAGTATATGTGGATATAGACATGTGATCAATACAGATATGTGACCAAGTGCACTGTTTCCAAATTTACAAATGATATAAACTTAAGCAAGAATTTGTGCTAAAGGGAAGATGTAAAGTGGTGTCAGGAAAATTTGGACATGATTCATGAGTGCGCAAGTACATGGCAAATAAAATCTAATGCAGAAAATTGGGAGGCTATCCAATTTGGGTGAATAAACAGATGTAGAGTAGTTCTTAAATTGTGAGAGACTGGAGTGTATAGGTGTAGAAAAGGGACTTGGATATCCTTGATGATGAGCCATAGAAAGTTAACGTGGGTGCAGAAAGCTATTAGGATGGCTAATGAAATGTTGGAATTTATTGCAAGAGGATTTGAATACAGGAGTACTAGAGGGTTGCATCAATTGTATAGGAGCATGCTTTGACCATACCTAGAATGCAGTGTTCAGTTTTGAACTCTTTAACCCAGGAAAGGTATAATTGCAACACCAACTTGTTCTTGGGAGAACAGGACTGTTCTCTGAAGAGAGGTTCGCAAACTAGGCCTGTATTCACAAGATTTTTGAGCAATGAGTTACAAACTCATTGAAACTTACAAAATACTTAAAGGGGGTAGACAAAACAGATGCAAGTAAGATGTTTCTCCTGATTGTGGAGTCTAGAACAAGGGACATAATTTAAAATAAAAGGGCTGCCAATTAAGGCTGAGATGGGGTGACTTCTTTCTACTCAGAATTGTGAATCTCTGGAATTCTCTACCCCAGGACCTTGTGTAAGCTCAGTCTTTAAATATATTTAAAGTAAAGGTTGATAGATTTCTGATTACCAATGGTGTACAAGGTTGTGGGTTAAAAACATTGAAGTATTTGATCAGCAGTGACCATATTAAATGGCACAGCGGACTTAATGGGATGAATGGCCTACTCCTGTTTCTATTTCCTATGTTCCTATATGATGTACATGTTTTCCTAGTTATGAGGAAAGGCCAATGAGCTGGTGATGTGTGAGTTGCTGTGCAGTGTAGCTTCTTTTCAAGTTTAAATGTGAACCTTGACAGATGGGAGAGGGGGCAGTTGCACTGTATTTCAAATAATACAATGTGGGGATGTGCAATCAAGTGACAGACTATGAATGCACATGAGGCATACAATGGAAATGTCTGGTAACCCATCGTGTATGAAACACTCCAATGCAGTGACCAACTTATAATGCTGAGTCAGACGGTCTGGGTTTAGTCTTTCTTGCCCAAGATTTGTATCATAATTTTGAGTAAAATATCTACAATGCTAACACACACCTAGGGAATGCAGTGCAGGTGGTTCTCTTATAATATCATGGTTCGGTTCCTGTGCGATCTCGCTTTATAAGAAAATTGCGCAATACCAGCACCATTTAAACTAATGGGGCCGGAATCATATTATAGTCAATACAGCTAAGGAAAGTTTGCATTAAACAAGTATCAGTCTAAATTTGGCATTCATGTTATAGCCAATTCATGCTGTAGAAACACATGCTAAAGGAGAACCACCTGTATTGAGCAGATAGTGGTTCCTGCCTTGCTGGTGAACGAGAGATCATTCATTCTCTTGTAGCACTGGATTCAATCTCTTCTGATTCTCTCATAGGTGCTCCCCTCCACTACCACCTTGATTTAAGTTGTTTTGGCTACTCAGGATGGCCTATGGTGACATTCCATGGAGCCAACACATTCTTCTCACTTAGGCACATGCCACAAGGGCTGATTTTTGGCAGGACTCGAGAATTTCCAGGGGTGGATATGAATGATGAACTGAGGTTCACTAATGCTCCTGAGTTTCAGACAGTGAAATGCCATCTGAGTGCCTTTTAAATATGGTGCCTGGAATGTTCTAGCAGGCTGCCTGCCACTAAAATCTGGCATTTTACACACACATAGATGTGTAATAGGCTTAAAAGAAAGTAATTACATGGGAAAACCTGACACCCTCCAGATCCTCCTGATTTTCAACCTGCCTCCACACTTAGGCTCAGAAATGAAACTTATGCCTAATGGCTGTCACTGATATTAGAGGTGTTGATCTAACATGGAATAACTAAGAAGTGATCAGCAAGGCACTGATAATGTAGAAATGATTCAATGCTACCTAGGGAACCCAAGAAGTCATGCAAGAAATAACAAAGGTCATATTAACATTAAGGCCAGCAAATAGGCAATTAAACAATTAATCCTAAATAGGAAAAGTCATTAATTTTTTTGTGCCAGATCACATCAGCAAACAATATCTGTAGCATATTGTCATGAATTCATTCAGGAAATGAAATAGAATACAATGGAATAGTGTTAATTCTTCAGATTGAGGCTGCAGTCAGTTCCAATCAAGATACAAGAGTTGTTCTTAATTGTGACAAGATCACATTGGGAACTCCACCTATAAGAGAGAGTGGCACAGTTTGAATCCAATTTAACTAAACAGAATAATTAATTAGTAATACTTTTGGAGTATTCATGTCACTCGTATTATTACCTCAAATCAGGGGATAAAAAACTGCACTAACAATCCAGCAACCATAAAATATAAATTCCAGTCCCAATCAATGCAGGGCACGAGTTCAGATGGACTGATCCTAGTAAAAGCTCAAAAGGATATTAGGATCAAATTCTCACTGTGCTGAAACATTGGAGCCCAAATGACATAGGCTATGGGAGGTTCGTGGCAGAATGGGACAAAAAGTCTGGCAAGGCTGATCTCAATATTTGAGTCAGCAAGTGTGGTGCTGGAAAAGCACAGCCGGTCAGGCAGCATCTGAGTGTTCCTAATGAGGGGCTTATGCCCAATACATCAAGTCTCTTGCTCCTCAGATGCTGCCTGACCTGTTGTGCTTTTCCAGTGCCACACTTTTCAACTCCAATTCTCCAGCATCTGCAGTCCTCACTTTCTCCTGATCTCAATGTCTGGAGTGACTTGTTGTATTTTTTATGCATTGCTGGGCTTTCAGGCAATTTCTTTTCCAGGCAAAGGCCAGTTGCCAATAATGGGGGAATTTGCTTGCTAAGTGTTTTATTAACCACCCCTCTGTCTTGTCTCATTATTATGAAGTTTCCTATGCGACCAAACAAGGTGAACAAACTGGATGTGAAAAATTCTCGATAAGGAATTAAAAGCAGGTACCTAGCAACTTCAGTTCCATGCTGGTTATGAGGAGCCTTTGTGTTGGTCACCATGCAACAGCATCTCAAGGCACCAGCCCCTTATCCATAGACACTGCATCCAGTATTTTCCAACTCCTTAGCATCCTTGTGGCATCTCTTCAGTCCACTTGCAAGACAGGTAGGAAGCACAGAGCTGCTTTGCAAGGTATATGGGCAGCTTGCATCAAAAGCCTGATTCTAGGATATTTTGCAGGCAGGGACAGACACCCAGCTCATGGATTGGACCAGCTGCATCTCAGGATTGTTCACTTACTGTTTTAGTGATGGATCATGTCCTGCCTGCCTGCATGCTTACAGCATCTAAGGCTTGATATGCTTTGCCCTGCATGGCCTTGCCATGCCATGACTGTTAGCACATTGGCACTTCAGCCAGCGATGAATGCTATCAATATTGCCATGCTCTTTTGTTCAGACTCACAGACAGCATGTCAATAAGGATCTATTTATTTAATTTATTCACTTACAGGATGTGGATGTCCCTAGCTGCCAAAGGGCAGTTAAGAGTCAACCATCTTGCTGTTTCAGGGAAGGGCAGTGGGGTTGGGGAAGGAAACATCTTGATGTACAGTGTGCACCTACATCAATCTAACATCTACAGCATGTGTCAGTTGCCAAGATCCCAGTTAGAAAGCTTCTGATGGTTTTATTTCCATTTGTTTTTGCTGGCAATCAACAAAAGGCTCTTGGACATTGAAGGGGCAAATACTTGAAGTGTGCATTTGAAATCTCCAGTTATATTTAATTTGAAATCTTTTCTTAGCCCACATGTAAAGCATATAGGGTGAATATGCTTAGGGTTCAAATGTGAAAAACAAGTAGCAAAATGTTATTGGTGCTTGCAAATCTAGCACTGGCATATTAATAATGCAGAAGTTAGTGGCTTGAAAAGAAGTGAGTGTTGGCCAAGAACAATCCATCACTTGGGTGCCTTCTAAGAGTGATGTGAGGAATGGAAATCATCGCTTCATCAAATGTCATGTAAGTATAATGGTGGAGTGTACTAAGTTCAGTTATAGGTTTCGCGACTGAGGTAGGTCTGAGATGGGAAGGGAGTTTGAGTGTAACAGGCATTTCCTTTCTGATGGAATGTGTTAGCTATGCAGCCAGTATGGCACCTTCACCAAATTGGTGCACATGCTGCAACCAGGGCCATGACTGAGCAGATAATAGGTATGGCTCTGCTGTTTGGACCTGTTTGAATGGGTCCCTCAGTAAAGCCTGGACAGAGGGTGCTGCACCATCCTGACGTACTGTGCTCTATACAACTGAAGCAGGCAATGAGGTGGTGATAAATGCAGGCAAACTGGGGAATGGAAGCTGTTTTTGAAGGAGGAAGATAAGAACATTGGAGAGGAGGAAGCTGTCATTGTTCATGACAGGGGTCAGCTAAAACCAAACAGGACCTGATTAAGACCTGGTTCGAGCAGATAACTGCTAATACAGCAGGCTATTATAAAATGTTAAATTGTCTCTGGTCATCGTAGAAGCATTTAGTTCGCATTGTGGGGGTGAACTACATCCTCTGCTCATTTTGTTTGTGTTCCCTTTTGCTGGCTGTAAATAAAAACTCATGCTTGGAATTATCTGATTGCTTGAGATGTTCACCAACTGGGCAATGACAAGCCAGGGGTCTCCAGTGGGCACTGGGGCAGAGTAGATTACCTGCAGCGTGGAAACAGGCCCTTCTGCCCAACAAGTCCACACCGGCCCGCAACCCACCCATACCCCTACGTTTTCTCCTTACCTAACACTACGGGCAATTTAGCACAGCCAATTCACCTGACCTGCACATCTTTGTGACTGTGGGAGGAAACCGGAGCAAACCCACGCAGACACGGGGAGAACATGCAAACTCCACACAGTCAGTCGCCTGAGGTGGGAATTGAACCCAGGTCTCTGGCACTGTGAGGCAGCAGTGCTAACCACTGTGCCACCCAAATGACACAGAGAGGTTATTTTGATGGGATGTAGCTAAGGACAGGTAATCCACATAGCACAGTAGTTAAACAGTGTCAAAGGTGAGAGAATGGGGTTCTGTGTGCGAGACAGTGTCAGACATGCTGGCTATGTACCATGCGCAGTGATATTTTGTGGCTGCTGTGCAATTACCTTGCTGCTGAGGGGCAATGCAGATTGCCAATGCTTAACCGGGTGCACAGCAACCATTCAAATGATGGCACAGACACCAATAATGTTCGTTTTTCAGTGGATGTCCGCTGAATCATGAATTGTTCTGGAACAATATGTGATAACATGGAGCTAGAATTGGACAAGAGGGTCATCACAGGGGCAGAGCAGGTAGTTAATGAGGTGAATTTAATAAGGTACAATGAGAAATCGCACTCGGCACAGCAATAAACCCTCCAAAAGACATGATGCAGCTCAGACCTAGCCCAACAAAACAAAGATTCAGCCCCCTATGTAGCATCTCCCAGCCCCTGATCCTAGCACCTTAGCAATTGACAATAACCAGCAGTGAGCTGTGAACTGGTGCTGCATGGTGGCTCAGTGGTTAGCACTACTACCTCACAGCACCAGAGACCCAGGTTCAATTCCCATCTCAGGCAACTGTCTGTGTGGAGTTTGTACATTCTCCCCGAGTCTGTGTGGGTTTCCTCCCACAGTCCAAAGGTGTGCAGGTTAGGTGAATTGGCCATGCTAAATTGCCTGTAGTGTTAGGTGCATTAGTCAGGGATAAATATAGGGGAATGGGTCTGGGTGAGTTGCTCTTTGGAGGGTCAGTGTGGACTTGTTGGGCTGAAGGGCCTGTTTCTACACTTAGGGAATCTGACCAGACAACCACACATTTATTTAACTTGGCAAACTAGGATCCATATAAGTTGCCATTCGAGTACTAAATATCATTTTATATCACCACAATTGATTTTCATGTCATTATTATTAAGATCTTTTTTTCTCCCTTAAATTTTCTGATTTCTCTGAGCTTAACTGTCACCAAGAGAGCTGGCAGCCAACCCAAATACTTCTGGCAATGAAGCCAGGTAATAAGTAACAGCAAAAAAGATATAGACTTTACTTCTCCTAATTAAATTCGGATCTGTGTGCCTGGAATCTCCCAACAACAATGTGTTGGCCACTGGCCACATCGTACATAAGATCAATGATAAACATAAATTCAAATCTCTTCACTTTGAAGAACCATGCATAAACTCAATACTCATTTGGGCGTCCTCAGCTCCTGAACTCCTCTGGGAGTTGTAACTAATATTTAGCATGGTTTCACAGCTGACGTGAGCCTTCTAGTGCCTCAAACAAACCAGACATTTCTACATGAAGCTTAACACTGCGACTCAATGGACTCTTTGACTGTGAGATACATCATTGGCCAATGAAATGCATTTTTCATAAAGTATTTCTATCCTGTGGCTATTTTGTCTCTCACTTTGAAAGTCTATTCTCAGATGAAACCGTAACGTCATCATCATACCAGGTTTCAGTGTACACAGTGTTCGATTATAAATGGGCCATTTTGACCATAGTTGAAATGTTGAAAGTTTATCCTTTATTTTCATTTGTGTTGCTGAATACATGAGGAGTAGCGCAGCAGCAGCAGCAGCAGTAACTGCTAGTCACCCTGCTACTTTCCACCATGTTCCTGTCAGTATTCCAATGAGAACAAATGTGAATTCATAAGATATTTTGGAGAAAGGAGAAGCTTTGACAATCAGCTATTTAGATATCGAAAACATTTAACATAGTTTTCTGCGGTTGACAGACAGTTAAATGAACATCTTGCCTAAACTTATTTTCCTCCAATTACAGCTTAACCATAATGATTGGGGTGGATCTGTAATTGGCAGACCAGAAAATCAGATAGGACTCATCCAGCAGGATTGAGCACCTTTTGTGCCTTTACATTCAGGCGGTGGTTACAAGAATATTTTTTGTTTGTGCCCCCAATAATAAGGTGTAATCTCTGAGAGAGTTCCCTGATTTCATCAAAAATATTCCCCAGATTCTTTTAAAAGGCCTCATGAGAATGCTTGCCAGCTGAGTTCTGGTATCAACATCACTAATATGGCAGGAAAGGCTTCAAACTCTTCCAACTAAAAGTAATTAATCTTGAAGAATTTAAAATAGATCTAAGTCCCTATTGAATTCAATGTACATTTCCTTGTTTTTCTCAATATGATGAGCAGTAGTGCAGATTATTCATACAACCAAACTTCGAGTGGTAGTAGCCTCACAGTACCAGAGATCTGGGTTCAATTCCACCCTTGCACAACTATCTGTATAGAATTTTCATGGTCTCCCCATGTCTGCATGGGTTTCCATTGGGTGCTCCAGTTTCCTCTCACATTCCAAAGATGTGCAAGTTAGGTGGATAGGCCAGGCAAATGGTCCAGTACTGTCCACAGATGTGCAGGCTAGGTATGGGAATTAGCCATGGGAAATGCAGGTTGATGCATACTCAATGGACTGAATGACCTCTATCTGCATTGGAAGGATTAAAACCCATGTTGAAATTGCCTACAATTTGAGATTGGGTTGATGGTGTGGGAAAGGGCACAGTTATAGCCAATTCCTCCACTCAAGTGGGACAATTATAAATTCAACCCTTGTATGTCCATCTCACACTTTGGAAAATGACATTTTGTGCCATGCCTTCAGTCCCACTACACTATATCACTGCACTGAAGTTGAATTTTGAATATTGTACACTGTACCATGCTCAAATGTCTCTGAGTATAAGAAGAGTGTTTTAAATGTTCTTGTAACTAAATGCATAAATTTATTTTAAATAGCTGTTATACCAAAGGTGTAGATCTATGATTGATATTTTACAGTGAAAAGTACAGCTGGCATGCTTGTACTATAACTTCAGTGTGTTCAACAACAGAAAATTTCTGTTCTATGTCTTGAGAAATGAGCATGGAGCTCAACTTCTCAAGTAACCAGTTTTAGTTGAGGAAAGTTACAGTGTTGGTTCTTTTATAGATGTCAACCATGGCCCAGTCACAGCAGTAACTCCTCTGAGCTTGTGGTTTCAAACATCACCAAAAACTTGAGCTTATAATCTACACTGACACTGAGTAATTTTAACCTGGCAAACATGAGTTGAGAAGGGATAAATTCATGAGGCAAATGACTTAATTGCTGTATCCATGGGCCAGGAGGAGCAGAACTGCTTCCTGCTGCCAACCAAATTACTTTATGAATACCACACAATCAAGCAGCCACTATCACCTCTAACATTGAGCTCCCCATTCATCATGCCTCATTCCAATATCCTATTCACTTCCCAGGAAATCCCATTCATTCTCAAACCTAAAATGTCCCTGTTCTAAAGAACAGTCCTATTGGACTTGAACCTTAACTCTGTTTCTCTCTCTACAAATACAGCCCAGATCTGCTGAGTTCCTCCAGCATTTTTTGCATTAGTCCGAAATTTGTCCTATTAATACCTATGATGTCCCACTCACCTTTGTGATGCCCCCATTAGCCCTGTACTGTCCCATTAATGCCATAATATTTCATTCACGCCGAGGATGGTCCTTTATCTCCCCCTCCTACAAAGTCATATTGGTCTGCCACCATGCCTCATTCTTATAAATAATGCCTCAATTAAGGTTGTGATGCTCTATTTGCCCCAGAAATTTTCCAGTTTCTCCTATGATATCCTACTCACCCTTGTATTGTTCCATATAGCCTTGCATTGCCCCATTTATCTCTGTCATTTCCCATTCATTCTTGTACGGCCTTATTCACCTTCCATAGTGTTCCTTTCAACGCATCTGATCTTCCATCTGTCCCTGCATTACCAATTCAGCCCTGCAACATCTCATTCACCATCCATAACTTCCTATTCACTCTGAGTCAATACCCTATTAATTCCTCCAATGTGGAATTCAACTATCTCAATGTGCTATTCACACTTAATGATGTCCTATTCATCCCCCACTTTGTAAAAATGTAATGCAATCTAACTATCAGACCTTTTACAAGTCAGAGAAAATTTGGTGCTGAGATAAGAAGTCAAGATCACTGCAAGCTGAACTTCAAAGGCAGAACAGCATGGTCAGTCATGAGGAAAATGAAAAGCCATTGAAGAAATTGAGCAAGCCAATTCAGTACATGGACCTCAGGGAAGAAAGCGCACAAAAATGTGTATGTCACCATCATGGCATACTGTAAAAACATGCCAACTGCTATCTTGAAGTGCCTGAGATGTGAGGAAACAAGCCGCATAGATGAGGTGATTTCATATCATGGGGAGCACAATGTCACAAATGCAGGAGAGTGGAACATTTTGAAAGACTCTGCAGAAATCCAACACTGAATACATTTAACAGAGGAAGATAGTGAAAACAAAGCAAATTTAAAAAATGAAAACACCTCAAAGCCAGAAAAAAAACAGTTTCTGTGCACAACTCAACAATAGTGGAAAATAATTCTGATTTGGAGATGCCGGTATTGGACTGGGGTGTACAAAGTTAAAAATCACACAACACCAGGTTATAGTCCAACAGGTTTAATTGAAAGCACACTAGCTTTCGGGGCAATGCTCCTTCATCAGGTGATAATCAAGGAAAATAATTCTGTAGTGTTAAACTGAAGTAAATGGGCACACCATAAAATTTTAAGCTCACATTGGAGCATTTGTCTCAATGTTATCAAATCAGTTTAAATGGTTCAAAAACAACAATTACGGCTATCCTCAATGAAGTCACAGGGACCCAAAGAAATATCATTGTAAGTAAAAAGCCAGCAAATCTTAAGATCCCTTTATGTCGTGCAAAATAATGAATGTTCTCCACAAAGGAGGAATGCATGTTTAAAATGTGAATTAGCTCACAAGTTCAATGAGACTGCAGATGTTGACCAAGGAAGTGAATTTTGAACTGAATTCTCAAGATTGTTTGCAGATTTAGGGAAATTGAAGTTCAAGTGTTCCAGAGCCAAAGCCAACCTATTTGTACACTCGAAGGAAAATGCCACACCCTCTCTTGGATAATGTTAAAGAAATAGATTCCAAGTTCAAACAAGGAGTAATTTTAGTGGTTACAGCAATATTGGAATGATGTTCAGGAATAGCTGCAGGAATAAACCTAATGGTTCAATAAGAGTCAGCATGGATCTAACCCAACTGATGAAAGCAGTGCAATATGAGATTCAATGAATGATTTCAATGTATGATAGTCTCACAAAACCAGCTAAAAGCACCTATTCACCAAACTAGATTTAAAACAGTAGGTTCTGGCAATTATCTCTGAATGAAGACAATGGAAAGTCTATTGCACATTTTGGGGTTTATTTAACAGGTTACCCTTTAGAATAGTATTCACACCGAAAATTTACCAAAGATCAATGTCAAACACATCAGAAGGTAACAGATCACATGGAGGACATAATAGTAAATGAAAAGACAAAAGAAGAACATGGCCAAGAGTTAGAATAATCAAGAAAGTGCTTTGGAAGACAGACTTAACTTTAAGTGTGAAGCCAAGTTTATGCAACTGTGAATAACATTCATTGGGCACACAATCTGATCAATTGACACGATAGTGGACACCCGAAATACCAAAGTGATCAAGAAACATTACAGAGCTTCAAAGATTCCTTGAGATGGGCAACGAGGTTGGAAAGATTTTATCAAACTTAGCAGAGATAAATAAATTTTAAGACAGTTACTATGTGAGGGTCAGTAATGGTGTTGAGATATTGACCAGAAAATAGTGTTTGACACATTCAAACATCTCCAGACCTCATAAGAAATCCTAACACACTATGATCTGCATCGCCTGACCATAATAACAGTCAACGTATCTTCAACAGGAATGGGACAGTACAGTGTAGACCCATCTATAATGCTTCCAGATCACATGACCACCAAAGTACAATTGAAAATGAGGCTGGAGCAGCAACATGGATATGTAAAACATTTTCAAGTCAATAAGGGGCCTACAGTTGAAGGTATAAACCAACCAACAACCATTGGTTATTCTCGAAAATGTAGTAGAAAAAGCCAGAATTCAACAGTTCAGTTTACGGCTGATAAGGAATGACTCCGCAACTGAATACAAGCAGGAAACGTATCAGACAACAATAGACACTCTATCAAGGACACTAATAAATACATCAGAGAAAGTCTATATTATCATAAGTCACAAAACATTTACAGGCTACAGGGAGAACATATGTTTGATGCAGAATATATTCAGATGAACAAATACTGTTTGGAAGACTGGCCAGAGTATATACCAAATGATCCCACGCTACTCCAGTGCTTTGAGCAGCATAGACTTCTTACTATCATCAACAACTTGCTCGTTTTCAATGAAAGATTCATGACACTTAAGAGCACTTAAATTTGAAATTCTTCAGAGAATTCATCAAGGTCATTTGGACATTATGAAGTGTCATGTGAGAGCACAACAGTGTGGTGGCCAGGGATTTCAAACTCAATACAAGAAATGATCAATAATTGCATTATGTGCACAGTGAGCAAGAGAGGAAAGAACCATTATTGCCATCACCTTTTCCATCAAGTAAGTGGGAGTTCTTGGGTATGGGGTTTTTTTTGAGTTTAATGGCAAGGTCTTAATTATTGTCACAGAATTCTACTCAACATGATTTTGAAGTAAATCATACACACTAAATTTTGCCAGAAGCAGTGACAGAAACACTTAAAAATATCTACTCAACACACAGCATTCTGGATGTTTTAGTCTCAGACAGGGTTCAAAGTTTTCCAATGAGCAGTTAAAGAGACTTGCCAGTAAATATGATTTTATTCATGTCACAAGTTCACCCCATTATCCTGAAGCAAATGAAAAACCTAAGTAAAGGTATTCATACAATCAGGATGTTATTGAAAAAGAATGAAGATGTAAATCTCACACCATTAAGCTGAAGATAATCACCACTATAGAATAGATTATTTGATAGGGATGAAATTGAGAATACAATTTCCATCCCTGAGTCAGAAATTACCTCCAAATATGTGAGTGACCATAACACAAAGACACAAAGAAATGCAAAGGGACAAGCAAGCTTGAAATTTTAATAAAAGGTACAAAACACTAGTGTTACCAGAGCTACAGCCAAGGAAGAAAGTATGGATAAAGGTTCAATAGACAGAAGGAATAATAGAACATAAAACATAGAACGTTCCTGCGCAGTATAGGCCCTTCAGCCCTCAATGTTATGTCGGCCTGTGAAAATAATCTGAAGCCCATCTAACCTACACTGTTCCACTATTATCCATTTCTATGTCCAATGACCATTTAAATGCCTTCAATAATTGGCGAGTCTACTATTGTTGCAGGCAGGCCCTTCCTCACCCCTCCTACTCTCTCAGTGAAGAAACTACACCTAATATCTGTCCTAAATCTGTCACCCATCAATTTAAAGCTATGTCCTCTTGTGTTAGCCTTACTATCTGAGGAAAAAGGGTCTCACTGTCCATCCTATCTAACCCTCTGATTATCTTATATATCTTGATTAAGTCACCTCTCAACCTTCTCTCCAACGAAAACAATCTCAGTTCCCTCAGCTTGTCCTCATAAGACCTTCCTTCCATATCAGGCAACTTCCTAATAAATCCCTTCTGAAATCTTTCTAAAGCTTTCACATCCTTCCTATAATGCGGTGACAAGAATTGTACGCAATACTCCAGGTGCAGCCTTACTAGTACCTTGTACAGCTGAAGCATGACCTAGCATCTCCGAAACTCAATCCCCTGACCAATAAACGCCAACACACCATATGCCTTTTTAACAACCCTATCAACTCGGGTGACAACTTTCAGGAATTTATACACCAGGACATCGAGATCTTTCTGTTCATCTACACTGCCAAGAATTTTACCATTAGCCCAGTACTCTGCGTTCCTGTTACTTCTTCCGAAGTGAACTACCTTACATTTTTCCACATTCAACTCCATTTGTCACTTCTTAGTCCAGCTCTGCATCTTATATATGTCCCTCTGTAACCTACAACATCCTTCGATATTATCCACAATTCTGCCTACCTCAGTGTCATCTGCAAATTTACTAACCCATTCTTCTACAACCACATCCAAATCATTTATAACAATGACCACCCTCTTTCTTCTTTCAGTTAGCCAATTTCTGATCCAAACAGCTAGATCCCAAAATTTTGTATTTTGTGCAAACGCCTACTGTGTGGAACCTTATCAAATGCCTTACTGAAGTCCATATACACCACATCAACCACTTTACTTTCATCCACCTGTTTTGTCGCCTTCTCGAAGAACTCAATAAGGTTAGTGAGGCATGACCTACCCTTCTCAAAACCATGTTGACTATCCCTAACAAATTATTCCTTTCCAGATGATTATAAATCCTATCTCTTATAACATTTACCAACACCTTACCCACAATCAAAGTAAGACTCACTGGCCTATAACTACAGGATTGTCCCAACTCCCCTTCTTAAACAACATTTGCTATCCTCCAGTCTTGCGGTATAATTCCTGTTGACAATGATGGCATAAAGATCAAAGCCGAAACCTCTGCAATCTCCTCCCTGGCTTCCCAGAGAACCCGAGGATAATCACTTCCAGCTCAGGGGATTTATCTACTTTCAGATCTTCCAAAATTGCTAAAACCTCCTATTTGTCAACCTCAATCCTATCTAATCTTGTAGCTTGTATCTCCGTATTCTCACTAACATTGTCCTTTTCCAATGTGAATACTGATGAAAAGCATTCATTAAGTGCTTCCCCTATATCCTCAGATTCCACACACAACTTTCCACTTCTACCTTTGATTGGCCCTAAACTTACTCTAGTCGCTCTTTTATTCCTGATATACCTATAGAAGGCCTTAGGGTTTTTCTTGATCCTATCTGCCAACAACCTCTCAAGACCCTCCTGGAGAAAATACAATAACCAAGATCAGGTGGGTTAGAACATAACAATGAATGGTTAGAAGAAATTATAATGTCATATCTTAAATGTATAACTTTTTCTCAAAGGAAGACGGTTAGCAACAAGGGGTTTCTGCACCCACCTAGGTGACAAACACAGACTAGACGAAGGAAGAGTGCAAAGCAACCAACACCTCAGAATGAGACCAGAATCAAATCCACAAAATTAGTCATAGCACCAGAAAGGTGTATGATTCATATATATTCCAAAATCATTTATTTTTGTGTTTCTATTTTGAATGAGTGGCATATGGGTTTTGTGTGTACCAGGAGATTTAATGATTAACTTGTCATTATTTCTGAAGCCATGTTTTTATAAAGCAACATGAGAGATTTTCTGAGGTGGTAATGCAGGCCTTTGTGCACTGGGAGAGTTCTACAAGCAGATAGAATAAATATTGAAGAGTATTAGCTTACTTTCATTTAGAAGGATCAGAAATTTTGTTTTGCTAAACTGAAAAACTCATGGCTTAGAAAGCATTTTGTTTCAGGTTGCTGAAGTTATGGTTGTTTAGATCGATATAGTTTTACTGCGCATGTTCCAAGATCTTTTAAATGATATTTTAGATAAATTGCCTGGTTTATTCATTTTACCTTTTTTTTGGGTGTAATAAGCACACGTTTTATTGTCAATACAAAATCTGCAGTATTGCATGTTTGCCTACCATTGAAACATTACATTTTTAAATATAAATATAACAAAATATTATCTACCAAGCCAGATTTCAGTCTTGGATCTGACTAGTCCATAATAACATCAGCTGGGATCATAACATTGATGAAGTCTGAGGCTTTTGGGGAAGATATTCATCCAGGGTATAAAGAATTTTGGAAATCTAGAATAATGAGACATCAGGAGAACATACAATGATACAATGCACGTCAGTCTTACATAATTATGTGGTCAGAACTGGAAGGGAGCATAAGCCTATTTCATTGATGGAGCTCTGAATTTGTTTGCATTCCCTTTGACTTTTGGTGGAATATAACTTGAGTGTTAGCACCGATGTTTTAAATTTTTAGCCCACTGACAGTAAAGGAACGACAATATAGTTCAAAGCCAGGATGGTAAGTACGTTGGAGAGGTTACATGCAACTCATGGCAACTACATTTGTCTGCCGTCCTTGACCTACTAGACAGAAGGATTCTAGATTTGATAGATGCTGTCAAAAGAGGCTTGGTGGGTTGCTACAAAGCATGTTGTAGATGGCACATATTGTTGTCACTTGCATTGGTGGTAGATGGAGTGATTATTTAACATGATAGATTTTCTTTTATTCATTCATGAGATGTGAGCATCCCTGGCTTGGCCAGTATTTATTGCTCACCTTTAATTGTGTTGGACAACGTGGTGGTTAGGTACTTTCTTAAACTACTACAATCCTTGGGGTGTGGGAATGGACAGAGTGCTGTTAGGAAGAGAATTCTATGTTACTGACTAATATTTAACATACAAAAGGGTGGCGGACAGATCCACCACTGAAAGTCCCCAAATTGCCTGGTGAAATCTGCTTATGCGGCAAGACCCAGCAGAGAAAAATCAACCCTATGACCAGAGTAGAAGAAAGAATGAGTGTTTTTTTTTAGTTTTAATGGAGTACAGTTTAAGTTGCATGGAAGATTAAGGGGTAATTGAAGTCTTCTGGATATTAGCAAGGAAAGGCAGCTAAAGATAAACTGTTTTTACTGGATGAAAATTCTAGAACCCGGGGCGGAGGGGGTGGGGGGGTGGGGGGCGCAGAATAGTCTAAGAATTAGGGCCTGGCCATTCAGGAGAGATGTTAAAAAGCACTTCCACATGCAAAGAGTGCTGAAGGTTTGGAACTTTCTTTCTCAAACAGCGATCAATGCTAATTCAATTGTTGAATCTAAATCTGCGATAAATACATTTTTATTAAGCAAGGGTGTCAAAGGGTATGGACTCAAGACAGGTATGTGCAGTTACATCTCAGATCAGCTATGATCTTATTGAATGACAGTGCAGGCTCAAGGGACTGAATGGCACACCCCTGTTCCTATGTTCCTAATACTCCAAGATCTCTTCCTCAGAACAGAAAGGAAATACTTGAAATTGCTGTGGTAGGACCTTAATGAATAAGGAAAATGCAAGCTTCAATAAACGTTTTACCTAGCCATGACATCATAAGGACACTGTCCTGTTTTGTAAAATATGTCTTCCATGTCAGTGTTGGGAAAACATAAACACACCATTAAATAATATCTTTGAAGGAGAGAGGACATTCTGAATTAAAAGGAGTTAGGTGAAGGTGGAGGATTGGTTTTGTTAATCAAGGATGATTTTTGTGCAATATATTAATTAACTACAAAGTGGGACAAAGTACACGCAAAGAAATAATGGGTTGGCAATAATCATGGGTGACTTTAATCAACATATAAACTGGAAAAATCAGATTGGTAGTAATGACCCAAATGAAGAGTTGATAGAATGCTTTTCAGATTATTTCTGAGCAAAGAATGTTCTGGAACTGACCTGAGAACAGGTTATATTAGATTTGTTATTGTGTATTGTGACAGGTTTAATTAATGACCTCAGTGTAAAGGCAACTGTCAGCACACTGATTACAATATAATTTTGCATTCAGTTTGACAGGGAGAAAGTTAGGTCTGAGCCTGGTATTTCAGATTCAGTCTAAGTCTAATATTCTAAATCTAAGTGAGAGTAACTATATGAGCATGAAAGCTGCACTAGCTGCAATGAACTGGCATTCTACACTAGAGGCTACATACTACACGAGAGAATACATCCTACACTACAGGACCAATCAATAGAGCTACAGTAGCATACATTTAAGGGAATATTTCCAAATACTCACAATAATTATATTTCTATTATAAAGAAAATATCTAAAGTGACAGATATAACTAATCTATTTGAGAAGATTAATTGATCTGTGGCCTAACTACATATACCTGCCTGTGGCCCATATCCCTTAATACCTTTGTTCATCAAAAGTTTTTCTATCTAAGATTTAAAGTTAACATCTGATTTAGCATCAACAGCCACTTGTGGAAGAGTGTTCCAAACCTCTACCACCCTTTGTGTGCTTCCTTAATATTTCTCCTGAATGATCTGGCCCTAAATTTTAGATTTGCCCCTAGTTCTAGAATCTCCAACCAGTGGGAATAATTTATTTTTGTCTACCTTGTCTTTTCTTATTATTATCTTGTAATCTTCTAGTAGATCACCTCTTAATCTTCTGAACTGTAGAGTAAATAGGCCTAATTTGTATAGTCTCTTTATAACCTATGAAATCCAGGCATTATTCTTGTAAACATTCTTATATTGGCCAAAGTCACTATGAAGGTCCAACTTTCTCAACCATGCTCCTTGCCTGCGGTGTGGCGACCTTCTGGTTAAACCACAACCAGTTGTATCTCTCTAATGTGAGCAGCCCAGTGGTCCTCTATGACTATGGTGACTTTACTTTACCTTATCTGGAATTAGTGGGTTTTCTTATGCAGAGAAGTTGGACAAGCTGGTTTGGTTTCTACTGGAGCTTATGTGAGAGAGGATAATTTGATTGAAGCATATAAAACTTGACAGGGTGGAAGCAGAGAAGATGTTTTTTCATCGGTGTGTCCAGAAATAGAGGGCACTGTTCTAAACTCAGCGTCTCCCCTATACCATCTCTCCCAATAGCCTTCCCCCACTTTGGCCGATCCACTTGCAGCTTTGCACCTATTGCAGCCATCTCAGGGTAGCAATGAGAAGAGGGTTTTTTTCTCTCAGGATTGAGTGACTTCTGAATTCGCAGCTTCAGAGTGCATCAGAGGTGAGGCAATTAAATATCTTTAAGATGAAGGTAAATAAATTCTTGTCAGGGTGGAGCATCAATGGTTATTGGAAGGTGAATAGAAATGTAGGTTTTGAGGCACAAACAGATCAGTCATGACCTTACTGAAAGGCAGACAAGGCTCGAGGGGCTGAATGGTCTACTGTGCTTCCATTTTCTAGGTATCCAGGTCCTTCATCAGCCTCTCGCCTTCAGCCTCATCACCCACAACTTCTCCCACTACAGCTGCTTCCCCCACAGCTCCTTCCACTTCAGCATCTCTACAGCAGGCTCTCCCTCCACAGCCTCTCCAGTTCTTGCAACCATTCTTTCCCCAAGGCTGGTCTTTCTGTAGCAACCCCATCCTAGCCTCTCTCTCCACAGCTGCCCTTCCATGTTACCCTTCCCCTACATAGCATCTCCTCACACAGACTCTCTTTCATCAGCCCCTCCTCTGTAACCCCAGCCTGTAGCCTCCCCTCACTTCATCATCTCCTCCGCCAGGTCCTCCTGCCTCAGCCTTACTGCTGCAGAGAGAAAAAATAAACTCTCCTGATCTCAGTCTTAAAGGCAAGACCTCTTACTCATAAGCCCTGTCTCCTCATTCTAGTCTTTCCTACAATAACATCATCAGGACCTACCTGCAATTTTGAAAATTTCCCATTCGACCAACTCAGCACCGAATTGAAACAAGAGCAGATTATGCTCGGAAAAGATAAGTTTTAAAATGTTCTTTTGCTTTTTTGACAGAGGGACAAGAGTCAAAATGAGTCAGGTCAACCTTTCTCCATTGGTGAGGCAGTAATGCACTCACAGTGAGGTTTCATATCTGGAACAAAGAGTGTGAACCAAGCTCTGCTGGACTGCAAATGATTCTGTAGTTACCCATCTCAGACAAGTAGCATATTTCAACAAATTCATTGATTTATTAATTTAAATTCACCACTTTGGGGAAAGAGTTTCTTTATGCACAATGTATAACAAAATCAGAAACTAATTTATTGAGAACCAATTTATTTTTTGTTGCACAATTCCACAGAGTATTTTTTTTCTCCTATGTGACCATGATTAATATTTGATGCATGACCCTAACACCTAACTGTTCAGATACTAATTTGACATTGCCTGGTAGTAAAAGGTATCAGCATCATTTAACATTTCCTCTTATCCATAATAAGGAGTATTTTTGCAAATAAAATGGTTATCAACAATATAATGATGGATATTTGTGCAAAGATAATAATTTTTACAAATCAAGCAATTTAGCCAGCAGGATGTGAGCTTCCATTTGTGTTTTCACCATAGCTAGAACAGATACCTGCACTGAATTTTAACTGTCACTTACCATTCCTGATGGCAGAAGCTCTTTTAAATTAACAACAGGGAACTGCAATAGCCACATGATTGCCGTCAATGATTCCTTGCACTTAAGGGAAATGAACAGTGTTCCAAAGATTTAAAAGGCATTTAGATGAGTATATGAATAGAAATGGTTTAAAGGGATATATGCCAAGTACTTGTAAATGGACCTAGATTAATTTGGGATATCTCGTCAACATGGACAAGTTGCACCAATGGGTCTGTTTCCATGCTGGATATCTCTACGACTCTGACTAATGACCTTGCAGCCTGGTCTGCGAATAAAGAAATGAACTCATTGTCCAGAAGAATGAGGGCACTAGTCACCCACTTGAGGTCTCTCTATATAAATATCCTGTTGAACCCTGGAATCCACTGCTGGTGATAAAGCAACCACACAGTAACATTGAGGACCACTAGCATGAGGTTTCCACCAAATCCATACGCTGCAAGTCTTGCACAAGGATGTCACATATGTCAGTGACTATCTTTCAAAATGTCTTCAGTTGTCTATAAAATTTCCTCCCTGACAACGAATACAGTTTGTTCTGCTCCTGAGGCCACATCTGTCTCCAACACTATCTTCCCTAGTGTCTGCCCCCGACCAATCCTCCTCTGTCTGCTGCTGCAAGCTGCTGATAGTACACCTTCTGTTGTTGAACAGAAACAGCCCTTCTTTAACGCATCCTCTCTACCTGATTCTGTGGTTTCAGTAACTTAGGTTGTATGAGACCCAGAGTTAATTAAGTGACTGAGCTTTGTGAAGAACACAGACAGCAAAATGAAAGCATAATGCCCATAGAACTGATGAACAGTGAGATTTTTAAATCATTCCATTGTTCCCAAACAAAACTCCACCTACTCCACATTGAGCTCCTCCCACTTCAATCTCCAATCTTGGCAATTGTATGTGAGACATGATAAAAAAAAGTGGTATGTACAAGGTTCAAGATCAAAGTTATAAGCCTCCACTGTCCTCCAGCCACCTGTGCACTTAGCCCCTTCACCCTTGATGCTCCCAACATCATCTTGTACCTTTTCTCTGTATCCTTTCAACTTCTCCTTTCACCCTGGACCCTGTCACCACCAATGGTGCATTCTATCTCTTCCCCCTCCATGGTAAGACTTGCTTTTAGACCCTCCCAACTTTATGTTTAGCATTTTTGTTATATTACCCACCCCCGGAGATGCATAATTAACACAATCTCAGACAGTCAAACCTTCGCTCCCCCCCCTCCACCACTCACAGGACACCAAACTTTTCCCTTGTTCTCTGCCCATGACCTTCTGTCCTTGGATCATTTTGCCACATCTCAATGCTCCTGTCTTGACCTCCACCCTCCTCAGCCCTGACTTACCTTTGCCAGTCCCAAGCCTCCATGCAATTTGTTATTTTCCTGTTCCCCTCCTTTAGATTGCAGAATTTAAATGAAACTTGTTCACCTCATATACAACTGTACAAAGGCAACTGTTTGCACTCCGCATTTAAATAGATGTAAACTGACTGCCAAGAGATTCTCATGCACTGCTGACTTTATCACAAAGGTGAGACATAATTGCAAACAATCTGAATATAATGAGCACTCATGGTATGCAATTGTATCATAAATATGAATCCACAGTGAATAGTGTCCAGTCCAACCCACTGCTAAAGTTAATCTCTGAATTTGAACCTAATGTTTGGGAAAGCAAACTTTCAGCTTCCCTGTCTCATTAAGTCACTCTATCTTCTGTTTCCTGCACTTGGGGGTTCCATAAAATCCATCAACTCCCCCCACCACCACCCCCCCACCACTCACACCCTCTTATCAGTATGTATTTACATAAATAAAACAGGTTCACATCCGACTTAATGCATGATTCTTTTAGAGATTACTTACAGTGTGGAAACAGGCCCTTCGGCCCAACAAGTCCACACCAACCTGTCGGTGCAACCCACCCATACGTTTATCCCTTCATCTAACGCTATGTGCAATTTAGCATGGCTATTTCACCTGACCTGCACATCTTTGGACTGTGGGAGGAAACCCACACGGACAGGAGGAGAATGTGCAAACTCAACACAGTCAGTCACCTGAGGTGGGAATTGAACCCAGGTCTCTGGTGCTGTGAGGCAGCAGTGCTAACCACTGTGCCGCCCACTTTTTTTTAAAGACTTTTCAGACCCTTGAGTCTTCCTTTTGCCCTGAACTGTTTTTTAATGTCTCTGTATCCTCTCTGCCTACAAGGGCGGCACGGTGGCACAGTGGTTAGCACTGATGCCTCACAGCACCAGAGACCTTCAATTCCCGCCTCAGGCGACTGTGTGGAGTTTGCACGTTCTCCCCGCGTCTGCGTGGATTTCCTCTGGGTGCTCTGATTTCCTCCCACAGTCCAAAGATGTGCGGGTCAGGTGAATTGGCCGTGCTAAATTGCCCATAGTGTTAGGTAAGGGGTAAATGTAGGGGTATGGGTTGGTTGCGCTTCGGCGGGTCAGTGTGGACTAGTTGGGCCTGTTTCCACACTGTAAGTAATCTAATCTAAAAAAAACCCTGCCTACACCCTCCCTCTATAATATCCCCAGTCTTGTCCCACTTTTCATCCATGTGCTTTAAAACATTCTTGAAAAACTTTATATTTGACATTATATTTGACATTACATCAATAAACCTCGTGTACATGAAGCCACATTGGTTTTGAGAGCTTGTCTTTCAATCTTCAGCAAATGATATTCCAAGAATTCATCACAAATGTGTAGTGCTATTGAATACAAAGTGAAATTTACACTAATTATTAATCTAGGTTAGAATGAGTATCTTCTATTTTGGAGTCTATTGTTTTATGAGTGATACATGGTACTGGGAGACATGGTTAGTAACTTTGCTAACATGCACTGTTACATGAATAAAATTGTTTTATGTCAATTGCTTTAGGCTACAGATAGATCTAAATAATCTGCACGTAATGTTATTCAAAACACATAATTTGAACTTTTTTTTATTTGAATCATGGCATTATAGGTAATGTCATTCTAATGCTGCCCATTTTAAACAGCTTATTACTAATGTTAAAATAATACCAGTTGGAAAATCTAGCCTAATGGTCAACTTCTCAAGATAAATCTAAGGACAAAATTCTTGCAGTTCTGCTTGTTCTCTAGTGTATTTTACACAACCCAAATAACTACTAAGGGAGTACAACATACTTGTTTAAAAGATGACATGAAAGCTCTACAGCAAAGTTACATTAGCCACAGTCCAGTCACCCTCGAAGTCATGGCCCCATCACTCATAGGAGTATAGAACAACCAGAGGTCTCCCAGGTTTGAATTCCAAAACTTGAATCAAAGCAAGACCATTTTTTCCAGTCGAAAATTTATATACTGTACACTAAGCTTTCCTTTAATATCTACTTTTTACCTCTGGGCATTTATTGCTGTTCTTTCTAGTTCAGTAACCAGTGAGCTGAAGGTTCATTAAAACTAATTGAATTGGAAACATGTCTGCCCTGGGAAATGTTAACTCTTTGTGACCCTCTTCAAGAAATCTTTTTGTGCCTTTGAAATTAGGATATAGGGCAAAGTTTATAATATTGATCCTAAAGCAAAACACTTGTGATAGTCACAGATTTAGTTTGTTGCTGGCCTTGACAAATCAATGCACTATAATAGGCATTTCTCAGTTCCAAATGAAAGTAAATATTTATGATTGATTTGATTGAGCTTCAATATCAGTCAATCACATTTTAAAAGATCTTTGCAACTCATTAACCTCCCTTTACTGGTGTTGTCCCTGTTGATAATAGCCATTACAAGAGGGGAAAAAGGAGGGGGATTCTGGTTCAGGTCTTTCCCAGTTCTCATCATTCATCCTTATTTGTTCATTCCATTCATTCTCTGTACATGGCTGCTAAATTGATTGTCTGTTTAGTCATATGAATGATAAAGTAGCTCTGCCAACAAGATTGAAAGCATCCATTAATTTCTAAGGAGGCAAGTCTCTAATTCAACCATTAGTTGAAATTTTGCCACTTTATTTAGCTTGTTTCAAAAGAATAATACATTCTCAGACAGTGATGCTGATCAAAATGATGGCAAATTCTTTTTAAAAATACCTCTAAACATGATAAGATAAGAGGTTCTTCAAATGATCATTAGAGTATGGGTACAAAAATATGATGCAGGCCTCAATCACTGGTGCTCTCAACCAAAGCTGCTTTTCAAATTAATTTCACTGATCTCAGAATTCTGCTACAAAACAAAACGTCATGATATAACACTTTCTGGAATACATATCGAGGAAAGAATTTAGCACCATATCAACACCACGTTAGTTCAACAATTGGCATAATGTCTATTGTGGTTCAACTTTGATGAAAAATAAATAACTATAAGATAGCTCTGAGAAAAGATTGCTTCGATAAAAATGTTAGGAAACTTACTTAGTCTTTGGAAATAAATTATTAAGTAGTTATTGCATTATGTTGTGTTGACAGATGGAAATAGCATTGCACCAAAGGATTTTGGGATTCTTTGATGTTAGCAAGATCCCTAAAACCCATGAATATCAAATAGCTTGTAGAAATAATGTGCTGTGGTTTGGCATAAAAAGAAATCCCTCCAAATTTACTTTTTAGGAAGGTGCATGCATGTACTAATACGTTTTGTTATTAGGTACGAGCAATTATGTTCATTATACACACATTTATTTCCAGAAATTGTAATTAAAGAAATATGAAATTAAAATATTTTAACACATTGAAGGTTAAAGCATTTGATTTTATTGTTTTGGCTTTGATTGTATTTCGATTGAAACAAAGAAAGTACAGTTGTTCATAAACCTCCTCTATACCAGCTAAACATGGGCTGCAATGTTCACAATTACTGGAGGAGGTTGATCAGATTCAGTTGTGATGATGCAACAATTGAACAGTAGCAACTGAGCACATGTTATAAAGTATAGATGCTTGCTGTATGAGACACCTGAAAAATTCTTTTGAATAGGCCAAGTGTTAAAACTGAAATTGCACGAGAATGCCAAGATGGTCAGGAGCTCCAAGTCAATCCAGTGAAAAGACAGCTACACCATGATAATATCCAATAGCCAATTAACCTGTCAACTATTTTTATAGCATTTGAATATGTCTTTTCATGTGTGCATATGTGTGAATTTGACATTAGATGAAGTAAGGATAAATTAGTATCATAATGCAGTAAAAAGCAGGGACTTTGAGCTGAATCCTTGCACAGGGTTCTACAAGCGTAAAACTGCTACTTGCTTTAAAAAATGTATGACAATCTGATTTTAATTGTCTTGTTAAGCATAAGCTTTTCTTGTTATCAATTGTTTTTATTCACCAGGATCTTTTAGTACTTGGGTTTCTTTTCATTTTCATGGGAATACTACCCACCTAATTCGCAATGTACTGAGAATCCCAATCAGCTCCAGAATAGTTTCCAGCAGTTCGTCCACAAGCCTATTTAAAGTAGGAATGCAATACTAAAGGTAAGACTCAGTTCCCTCCTATAGAATTTAATTGTTCAAGTGGCACAACTAGAAATTAAATCAACATGAATCAAAAGCAAATCCCACAACCCCAGGATTAACCCATAGGAACTCAAAGGCCAGCCTGAAAGTTCCACTGGAAGAGGTCACAACAATGAGGATAATTCTCTTCCCTGTTCGTGCCAAAAGACTCCTGAAATATTAAGTGTAAGTGTAGAAAAGGCATTGCTGGGTTTGCCAGTTTCAGAAATCACAAAGGTTTGGCACCAGAAAAGGAAACACTTCAGCAACCTCACTGGAAGAATAAGGGTGTATAGCTCCTCATTCCCTACCTTCCTGAACATCTGGTGGCCTCCTTCACCACTGTCAACAGTCTTGGTGGTTGCTTGGACAGAGAAGAACACTTGGAACTGAGTCTCATAGTAAGAGGAGGGGTAAGAGAGAGAAAGAAAGGGAAGAGAAAAATAAATGTGTTTAGAGGTAAGAGTTAGATCAGCGAAAAGTAAATGAGGTGAAAAAGGAAAAGGCTAAAGGAAAAATAGCTTGGGAAAAATATTTTAAAAACTCATTTTACATTGGTTCATGAATCAGTCTATTGGTCAACCTATGGTTGGTAAGAGATTGTGTGCCTTCTTGAGCTTTCTCATTACACTCGTTCTTTAGCTTTCATTATCCAATTTACTTCAAAACTAGCTAGACCTTGATGGAGCAGAGTTCGCCATCATTGTTGCTCTCTAAACTTTCTACCCCACTGATGAGTTCAAGAGGAATCTTCTTCAAGAAGACTTTCACAGTATCTTCTGTTGGTTGCCCAGTGATCTAAAACCAATCATGAACTGGGATTAGAAAGTACACTTCAGAAAGTGAGCATCTACTATTCCAATATAGTGGTTTGTTCAGTGCAGTCACTGCATGAGAATGGTCACCTCTACACTCAGGATTCCTGCTTCCAGGAGGATGCTTTGTGTTCATGTCAAGCCAGTTAATGATAGAATCTTCTTTAGAAGGCTCTTCCATAGACAATAGCTGTCTCAAGCTTTCTCATGTGCTGATGGTACATCATCCAGGAGAGTTAGGAGGACAACTGTTTCATTGACACAAAGTGGCAGCAGTGTATGCCATCAACAAGATGCCTTGCAGTAAGTCACTCAGGCTGATTTATCAGAACTTCCCAACCCTTCAAACTCAAACACTTAGGAGATCTAGGATTGCGGCTGAATGCAGCATCTCCTGTTGTGAGGTCTCCTTCAAGTTAGATATCATCTTGACTTGGAACTATATGACCATCTCTCCACTGTTATGAGGTCAAGATCCTTGAGCTCCTTCCTAATGGTATTGTGCAGTTCAAAAATATTCCTCACCATCACGTTCTCCAAGCTAATTGGAGATAGGGAATAAATGCTGGCCTAGCTACATGTTCCATGAACAAGTTTAAAAAATGGAAATCATACAGAGGATACAATACATGCCTTCTCTGGTGGAAAACTGTTCAGGTACGTTTTCACTATCATCATATACAGATAGTCACAAACACCGTATCTACAAAACAGCTGTCTTCCTAACTCTCCTGGTTGGCTTATCACCAACACCTGAGAATGTTTGAGACAGTTGTTGCCTGTGGAAGAGCTTCCTCAAGAAGATTCTATGCATTAAGTGGCTTGACATGAACGCAAGGCATCCTCCTGAAAGCAGGAATCCTGAGTGTAGAGGTGACCATTCTCATGCAGTGACTGCACTGAACAGGCCACTGTATTGGAATGGCAGATGCTCACTTTCTGAAATGCACTGTCTAATCCCAGTTCATGATTAGTCTTAGATCACTGGGCAACCAGTGGAAATGGTTCAAAAACACCCTGAAAGTCTTCTTGAAGAAAACTCCCTTTGAACTCAACAGTAGGTTAGAAAGTTTAGAGAGCAACAAATGATGGAAAACTCAGCTCCACCAAGATGTAGCTAGTTTTGAAGTAAAATGGATGATGAAACCCAAAAACTCAAGTGTAATAAGAAAGCTCAAGAAGGCATACAATCTCTTATCAACCATAGGCTGACCAATAGACTGACTCATGAACCAATGTAAAATGTGAATTTTCAATATTTTTCTCAAGCTGTTTCAGAATAATGGCATATGACCTGATGGTATAAAGATTTTAGACTCCATATTAACTCAGATCATTTGAATTACCAGATAAATTCTGATAAATTACCAGAAGCATGATTTTCTGCTGTAACCAGGAACCCTAATCTTAACACAGGCACTGATGTGCTTATAAATGTAATAATAAAATAGCAAGCTGTAATAAATTTCTATTGGATCTTCCAATGCCACACTATCCATGCCTGGTTTCCAATGTTACAACAGGTAATATACCCTGCTTGATCCAAAGCCCACATCACTTGGTACCTCCAAGTTTTGAATTATCAGCAATATTTGAGACTTTATTATGTATCAAAAAAAGGCAGTGTCTCAGTACTGAGTCTTGGGTAACACAATTGTCTACCATCCTCCAGGCAAGAAAACATCCATTTACTATATATCGCTCTATTCTGTCCTTAACCATTTTGTTTCATTCAAGCTAACACTAAATCTCATGCTAACCTTTTCTGTATCACTGACATCTCTCATAGCCCATTCACACTGATATGTATCTTCAGCTCAACCATGTTTCTTGATTGTCTCCTGTTCCTTCTCTCTCTCTCAGCAGTTGCAAAGCAAGAAGAATCCGACAAGCTGCACTGTCCTTTAAGATACTCTCACTAACCTCCCTCCTCTGGTGCACAATATCTTGGATATTATTGGACTAGAAATAGAACACCAACCACAATAAGTAGAGAGCCAAAAGATCTACGCAGTTGGAACAAAGAATGCAACTGGCAGAGAAAGGTAGCAGCTCCCAGGAAATATTTTTGATTATATTTACTTGAAAAGTCTGCAAATAAACAGAAGAGAATGAACAACTTGTCTGTTTAACACATTCATGAATTGATTCAAATATTTTTATTATTTGTACTAACTTCAACAATTAGTCTAGAATAAATATCATCCAACCCTGGGGAATTATTACAGTGTTTGAGTCATTATAATCTATCTAGAAAACCTAACTCAATTTTATCGAAGTCATTAATTTTCCTTGAATAATAATGTGAAAGGTGTGTTTCACTTATCCTCTGTGAACAGTTGTGTGCTAATTACAATCCTCTGCCCGACCTTTCTTTCAAACTGTTTGCATCTATAATGGATCTCATTTCTTTCTGACTATTACTATTTTCCTGTTGAAACAATGGTTGACTGGACCAAATATTCTGTTCTCCGGATTGTCAGAGAATGTCTTGATTGACTATCCACTCTGACTAACCCTCCCAAATCAAACTGACCCATCCACATAAACACCCACCCAAATAGTCACCCACCCACACACCTGATTTATCTATCTACCAGTTTTCTTATTGACCCATTCACCCATCTAATGACTTGATGTATTAGCTTAATAACATTTGAATTGGCCTGGAACTCACCATGTACTAGAGACTGTCAGTAAAAGGGGGCATGTCCTGTCCTCCTCCAACTCACTTTATACTAGACAGAGATCTCTGATGGAGGCATTACTCTATATTTTTGTGAAAACCAAGCTCAGAAGACTTGGGTAGAGATGTGCAGCAGAGTTGAATTGGCAAAATGTAAGAGTGCGGTTGCAAACTTCTGATCATTGCCACTGTTTGGAAGATGGAGGTTAATGTCTTATTATGAATTCCTAAATACTTCTGGTGGTCTAGATGACTATAGCTTTTGGAAGTTTTGTCAGCTCGACCAGAATGAGCTCCAAGTCCTGGGACTTGAATATCAGAGGTGCACCAGTGAGATCAAAGCTACAAGGATAGTGAAGCATGCAGACAGGAAAGCCTCAGGGCCATCCAAATTGATAATCGTATTTCTGTGTTGGAAAAAAATGACAGTGAGGGCTCCACTGGAATAAGCAGCACTATGGGTCATTTAATTGCATGGGGGGTGGGGTGGGGGAGGAGGAGCATGAGTCTAAAAGAAATAATAGTAGGTGACCCAATAGTGAGAGCTGCAGCTAGGTGTTTCTGCCACTGCAGACATAACTCCAGGATGGTGTGTTGCCTCTTTGGGGTTAAAGTCAAGGATGTTACTGAATGGCTAAAGGAAGGAGGGTGATAAGTCAGAAATTGCAGTGCACATTGGTACCAATAATGGATGGAGGTCTTGCATCAAGGATCCAGGGAGCTAGGCACTAGATTAAAAAGCAGGACCTCTAAGGTTATGATCTCTAGATTGATCCTGGTGCCATATGTTTGTGAGTACAAAAAGTGAAGAATAGGGCTGATGAATGGGTCACGCTGGTGTTGGTGCAAGGGGGAGAGTGGTGGTGGTGGTGGTGGGGGGGGGGGGGGGGCGGTGGGGGGGGGGGGGCGCGCGGGGAGTCTAGATTCTTAGATCACTAGGACTATTTCGGGGGAAGTTGGGACCTGTACATATTGAGACAGTCTGCACCTGAACCAAAATGGGACCAACATCCTTGCAAGTGGGTTTGCAGATGTTGTTGGGAAGAGTTTAAGTTAGTTCAGCAGTGAAAGATGGCACAGAGCATTTGTTCAAAAAGGATCATAAAAGAACCAGGACAGAGAGAGTTCAGCCATATTGAGGTACAAAAGAGGAAAGTAAGACTGGATAGTCTCTACTTTAATGCAAAGAATGTTATTGGTATGACAGATGAATTAAGGATGTGTAGTCATGCATGGAATTTTCATATTTTTGTCATAATTGAGTCCAGGATTGGCCACTCAACGTTCTAGGGTATAGGATCTGCAGTTGAATCCTTGCCTACTTTCACCTGCAGAAGTCAGAAAAACGGCTATTACAATGTATGAATCTTTTCTCTCCAGATATAACTTAACAACAGATCTAGCACCAAACTGGCACCAGTGGCGTTTTACAGGGAACTGTGTTGGGACCTCAAATATTCACATTATTTAATCATAACTTGGATAAGGGCACAGCAAGTCATATTTCCAAATTTGTAAATGACACAAACTTAATTGGCATTGTAGACAGTGCAGATAACAGCATAAAATCACAAAAAGATATTGACAGACGAAGTGAATGGGCAGAACTATGGCAGATGCAGTTCAATATGAGCAAGTGTGAGGTTATCCATTTTGAAATGAAAGAGGACAGATATGGAATGAGATTAAATACAATGGATGGCCAAAGAAATTTGAGGATCAGTTGCATAAATCTTTAAAATGTCATAGACAGGAGCTGAAAGTAATCAAGAAAGCTAATGCAATGCTCACCTTTATATCTAGAGAACTGGGATACAAGGATGCAGAAGTTACACTGCAGTTATACAAAATCTGGTTAGGCCCCACTTGGAGTACTGTGTGCAGATTTAGATACAACAGTTTAGGAGGGAAACATTGCCCTTGGAGGCAGTTTAACATAGGTTTAGAAGAATGATACCTGGACTTCAGGAGTTAAGTTACAAGGAGAGATTATATAAATTAGGCCTGTTTTCTTTAAAATTTAGAATTTAGAAGATTAAGTGGGGATGTAATTGACAAGAAAAGATGGAAGAGATAAACTATTTTCACTGATTATGAATTCCAGAACAAGGGCATGGTCCAACACTTAGGACCAGACTATTCAGAACAGATGGTAGGAAGCACTTCTACAGGCAAAGGATGGTAGATGTTTGGAATTCTCTTCTACAAATGGCAGTTGATGCTAGATCTGTTGTTAATTTTAAATCTGAGAGAGAGAAAAGTTGTTGTTAAGCAATGTATTAAGGAATATGGGACAAAGGCAGGTATGTGGACTTAGGCCTCAGATCAACCATGATTTCACTGAATAGCAGAGCAGACCTGAGAAGCTGAATGGTCTACTCTTGTGCTTATAGTCATAGTCCAAGCAAAGTAGATTTCAGTTAAAATGAATTGTATTCAGTCAGGGGGGTCCCACTACAGTCAGTTCAGAGTCTTCTATTCCAAATGAAGTGTTACCCATGCCATCTAAGTGCCCTTGAAAGCTG
The DNA here is from genome assembly GCF_020745735.1 of Hemiscyllium ocellatum. Taxonomy (NCBI): domain Eukaryota; kingdom Metazoa; phylum Chordata; class Chondrichthyes; order Orectolobiformes; family Hemiscylliidae; genus Hemiscyllium; species Hemiscyllium ocellatum. The sequence continues at coordinate 56,670,438 of NC_083407.1, read as the reverse complement.
TTCTGTTTTGTCTGCCTTCCACTAGATGTCCTGTGAAGAGCAATTTGTGGTTGCCAGTGATCGACTTGGTGCAAAGCTGGGGTTTAGATGTGCCGCCAACAGCAGAAATCCTGGAAATTCCCAGCAGTGGCAAGTAAGTCTGCCATTGGTGAGTGCAAAGTCTGCAATCGAGGTGTGGTGCATACAAATGAGGTGAGCAGACGCAGATTGCATGAGATAACTCACCAGAGCTCACAGACATCAAGCCTCTGTGAAACTCCCCAAAATCAACACTGAACTCTACTTTCTTAAAATGCAACTGTACACCTCTCTACCTGTCATCTGTGTTGTGGGAATGTACTCAGCTGCCTTTTGGGAGAAAATGTTTTGGTTTAAAACAATTTATCCAAGTGTGTGCTCCTCACTGACATGGAAGAGCCAACTCAAATATATCTAAATAGTCCGTGCAAAATGTCTGCCTTATGCCTGCACACTGTGTTTGTTGGAATGAACCTTTAGTATTTTATTAGAATATCAGTTATGTGTTTAAAAACAACTCAAGCAATTATTTAGGCATTTTGGTTTAGTGACTATGTAGGATAGTTGTATTTTTCAAAAGCCATGTATAATGTTCATATTCAAGTTCAGTTATTTTGCATATCTCAAAAGACAAAGAAAGACTTGAATTGTGCAGCACCTTTCATAACTTTACCAAGTCTCAATGTGATTGTGTTTTTTCTCTCCAAAGAGATACTTGAAAATGTAGTCGCCGGTTTAATGTAGAAAACAAGTTGTATGTACTAACAGGTCATGACGTTATGAATTAGAATTTAACCATCATTGAAAAAGAAAAGTATTTGGCAAACATCCAAGCTGGAAACAATTCAGTTTCGGTAAATTATGAATTAGAATTTGAATGTTGGACACTGCATCAGTCAGGTTTGGCAGCTACACATCTTTGGGACACAGTTTAGATCCCTCAAGGATAGGGAACTTGTCAGAGCTTCATATCCAATGATTGAAGAAAGTTAGTGACCTGTAATTAAATGATTTGAGTTGGGCTTGCATTGTTAAAAGGAAAAACAACAACAAAATCATAACCATAAGAACAATTTCACTTTTGAACGGAGTTGTTCCATTTTATATGTACTAATACTAATTTCCAAACATAGCTGTTTCCTTTTACTCACTGAAGAAGAATGAGACTGGCTAGGTTGGCATTTATTGCTTATCCCTAATTGCCCAGAGGACAATTAGGAATTAACCATATCACCATGGGTCAGGAGTCACATATAGGCCAGGGTAAGGATGACATTTTTCCTTTCCTAAATGACATCAGTGAACCAGATGGGTTCTTGTGACAATCAATAGTGGTTACATGTTTACCATTCGGCTGTTTTTTTTAAATTTCAGACTTTTTTCTGAACTCAAATGTAACCACCTTCCATTGTAGGACTCAGACCCATCTCACCAGAACATTAGGGAGGGGCTCTAGACTATTAGGTCAGTGACATTGCCAGAAGATCATTGCCTCCCCCTTAATAATACTTATCAGAGCAAACAAAGACACAAAATGAAAGTTCTAGTGAACTCTTTGCAAGTTCTTGTAAAAACTTGCTGTATGTCAGCAAGACTCACAACAATTTATAATTAAATAGTCCATGATACATACAGAAAGCTCTTAGGTTCTGAATTTAAACATTATTTGGAATTTCCTTTCATTGGGAATTTTCTTTATAATCTTTGCCCTCCGCAATTGATCATGCATGACCCCTTTAGCAGTGGAATGAAAGAACTGTAGTCAAATGCCTCTGCAGAGACCCATGCTAATGTTTTGCCATGGAATACATGAGAGGAGGCATATTTTAATGTGACAATGTGTGAGAATTTGCTTCCTGACATTCCACCAGCACTTAGATAGAAAACCTGCAAACTCATTACCACTGAATGAAATGACTGTCGGCTTTTGTGAGTCACTAAATCATATTAGTTTGAAGAAATTGCCTTAAAAATTACATTGCCAGCTAATAACTGCTCCTTACAAGGACTGAATATTTCAGTTTCACCTGATACGAAGGTATCTTAAAATTGATGCAGTATCAATGAAATGATATCTCTGCTGGGACTATTTCTTAACAGTCCTAATGCAAAATTCCCAAGAGTGCAGTGTTCAACAATTAATGAGCACAATTATCATTATTATATCCCCCTTCCCCAAACCACTATGGCAGGCCGCAGCTGAATTGTTATTCAGGACATGCCACAAATCGTTTTTAGACAGTGAAACTTCAGTTTGCACCAGTAAACAGCTAATTGTTACAATGGCACTTATCTAAGTTCAACTTCTTCATGACTTTACAAAATATTATTAGTGACCTTCCAAATGGTGGTGACCACCCTTCCCCATCCTTTTGGTCAATTCCATATTTATTATCAACAGCTGAATCTGTCATTTTGGATCCAAGTCAGTCTCCACTTACATTAGATCAAAAGACCATCACAAGTATTGTAAATATTCTTAACTGTAAATAGAGAGTGATTTCATTGTAAAGTGCAAATTTCAGATAATTATTTTATGATGATTGAATTTTTCTATGTGCAAGGGGACAAAATCTTACAAATTTCTAGTTACGTGTAAGTTGCATTGACTTTTGTGGAATGATTCTTGCTGTATCTTACCAAACAGTCCACATTAGTTGCTGCTTGAGCCCTTGCAGTGAAAGTCTTGTCTATTTCTGCACCATCTTACCATGCACCATTCACAGAGGAACTCACCACTCAGCAGGGGTCCTCCATAAGATTAGCATCCCTTGAGGCCGTGCCATCTCTCTAAGCTAACTGCGCACATGCAAGAGTGCTGCCAATGGAGGTTGTCCTGATTATTTATGTTGGAATCAGAAGAAGTGACAGAGAAAAGGAAGCTGGCACCACCTGTCTTTCATTTGGAGGCTCTTATAGTCGGGGCGGTTGAGGGGTAAAGACTTCTCTTTCTGAAGGACCAGTGATGTTGGCTGCATTGCCTGCTTGTTTTGTCAGTGCCATCTCCAGGGTGGGGAGAACTGGGCAGCAGTGCCACAAGAAGGCGAATAGCCTCTATTCTGCCAGGTAATTGTAATACTAAATGTTCTACTATGACACACTTCCCAGAAATTAGATTAGATTAGACTTACAGTGTGGAAACAGGCCCTTCGGCCCAACAAGTCCACACCGACCCGCCGAAGCGCAACCCACCCATACCCCCACATTTACCCCTCACCTAACACTACGGGCAATTTAGCATGGCCAATTCACCTGACCCGCACATCTTTGTGACTGTGGGAGGAAACCGGAGCACCCGGAGGAAACCCACGCAGACACGGGGAGAACGTGCAAACTCCACACAGTCAGTCACCTGAGTCGGGAATTGAACCCGGGTCTACAGGCGCTATGAGGCAGCAGTGCTAACCACTGTGCCACCGTGCCGCCCACTTTATGCTCTGACAACCTGCCTGCAGTGTGCAACAGCTTCCCTCACTCACTGTCATTACCACCCCCTCATCCTCCCATATCACAAACCTGAATGCCCTTTGTGCTACCTCCTCACTCCCTTACAATACTTTAACTCGTCTCCACTTGCACTAGCCCTAACATTGGTGCTGCACACTTCGCATCTTACTCACTCGCTTCTTTGTGTCAGTACAGGAGAAGGCTCTTATAACAAGTCTGAGCAACACCACAGGGATGGCAGTGTGGGGATTGGTACTGATATCCATGTTCTCACCCACTCTGAGTAAGTAACACTTGACATCCCATTGCATGGTCAGGTTAACCATCATCGAATATCAATTGTCTCTTAAGTCTAACAGGACCAGCCCGTCTCCCACAGACATGAGTTCCTCAAACTCTGCAGATCATTGTGGGAAATCATTGGAGGGATCATCATCTGCATTGCCTCCTGGACTATCCTCCTCCAGCAGCACACTCCTATCGCTGAGCTCTGTGAGGTCACCTGCTCAGTGTCACAGATCCTTTTCCAACTCCACACACGTGTGAGGGAGAAACATCTCAGGCCTCTTGCAGTGAGAGCTTTGCCAGAGTCCAGGCATGTGCTGAGCCTCCAGGAAGAGGACAGTCTGTGGGCTCAGTGGGTGATGAGGGTCTTTGCACAGATGCACAGGGAGGAGCAGCAGGCATTCAGGAGGCACTGGCCCTCATTTCTGAGAAGCTGCACATTCCACCTCCACCCTAGCTGCCCTCCTCCAACTGATGGAAGTTGCAGCCATGGAGGGTCAACTTTCCTCTGGTAAGGCGTGCCTCAATATGTCTGCCCAGCCCAATCCCAAACACAAGCCCAAACAGAACAGGCACTCTCCTGTCCAGCTAGGGAGCAAGGGGCTCCAGTGCAGTGCAGTGGGAGGGAGTGGAGGAGAAAATGGGTCCAAATATTTAGAAAACACTTTCATGCTGAAAGTTTCTTTTCTAACAAACGGTACGACAATAGTTCCATTGGGTTTCACCATCCATGTGTTTGTCCCTGTCTTTATCTTGGCTGTAGATGTTCAGTGGCTCCCTGGGTGGTATCACTCCTTGGTCATTAACAAGGTGCAGTAGTTGAGGGTCTGTGGTGGTCACCAAATACATTGTATGGGAGCAGGGGTAGCAATGTGCATCTGTGGTATCAGCTCATTCCGGCACCTTGCTTGCTGCAGTTGCTGTGTGATTAGAGAGGCTACGTTGTACAGATGCTAGAGTGACTTAGCACACTGACATATGAGAAGATGTACATACTATTTACTGAGGACTACTGCACAATGCCACTATCTGGCTGGATTAATGATTATGCCAACGGATAAGGTATGGCAGAACAGAGCAGGGCATGTATACTGAGGGCGTGCTGATAGGCACCTGGTGAATATGCACTGAGAGCATGGGAGTAGCCCTTGTGGAAAAGTCTGGTGAAAACCACATAATGGGTTCCTTTCTCCAAACTGTTAGTTTCCAATGTGTCCTCTTGGACCAGTCTGCCTTTCATGCCAGTTGATCATAGAATATGATTATACCTTATGAAAGTGAATGTCAATATCTGTGAAAGAAGGCTATGTGGTGGCTGCTGCTGGTGGATTTGCCTTGCTCTGCATTTGTCTGTGGCCAACATGGATCTCCTGGAGCAATCAGCAAGTTGAATCCACTAAAATCCTCCTCTGGTCGATGTCAAGTTTTCTCAAACCTAAGTTACATGGTATATTTGCAAATTAAGGGGAAGTGATGGCTTAATGATATTCATGCTGGGCTGTTAATGCAGGGACCCAACTAATGCTCTGGGGACCCAGGTTTAAAACCTGCCATGTCAGATGGTGGAATTTGAATTCAATAAAAATCTGGAACTAAGGATCTTATGATGAATCATGAATCCATTGTTGAATTGTCACAGTCCAGGCATATGCTGAGCATGGGGGCAGCATGGTGGCTCAGTGGTTAGCACTGCTGTCTCACAGCTTCAGGGATCCGAGTTCAATTTCACCCTCGGACAACTGTCTCTGTGGAGTTTGCACATTCTCTCCGCGTCTTCATGGGTTTCCTCTGGATGCTCCATTTGCCTCCCACAATCCAAAGATGTGCAGGTTAGGTGAATTGGACATGCTAAATTGCCCATAGTATTCAGGGATGTGTAGGTTACATGCATTAGTCAGGGGTAAATATAGGATAATAGGACAGAGGAATGCATCTGGGTGGGTTACTCTTCAGAGGGTCGGTGTGGCCTTGTTGGGCCAAAAGGCCTGTTTCCACACTTGGGGTTCTATGATTCTAATGCCCTTTAGGGAAGAAAATTACCATCCTTACCTGGTCTGGCCTACATGTGACTCCCAATTTACAGCACTGCGGTTGACTCTTAACCGTCCTCTGGGCAATTAAGAGTGATTGACCAATGCTGGCCTAGCAAACAACAGCTACATTGTGCAAATGAATAAAAAAAACCATGGTGAGTTTGTTTAACAAGCAACAAAGAATTTCAATTAAGAATTTGCCATCTCCTGGGGCAGGCCCGGTGTTGGGGAATGGAAGTTGTAGCAAGATGATCTTGATATCGAGATAAATATACCAATTCTCCCACTGAAATTATCCATAACTCACCACATTCAGAGATTGATAAGATCTGCTGAGGGAGTTTTGCTGGCAGGTTTTTTTTATAAAAAAATGTGAAAGATGAAATTCAATTCATGTAAACCAACACCTTACCTAAAAATTAATGCATTCTTAACTTTAATTTCCAGTGCAGATGGAAGAATCAAGAATTAGAAGATTCTGAGATGATCTGCAAAAGGAGAGCATCAACATAAGAAAAGTCTATTTCACTGAGACTGTGGATAGGATTTGAAATGTACTGCCCAAAAGCATGGTAGAGGCAGATGAATCACAGCATTCAAAGGTGAATGAGGAAATGAACTGAGGAGATCAGGGAGAAAGGTTAAAGATGGAATTGAGTTGGTTGTTCTTGTGGAGAACTGGCACAGATAGCAACGCCTAATGGCCTCCTTCCAAAATTGTACTTATTTTATGTGTCTAAGCTAATGGTTGCTTTGTTGAAAAGCAGAGTTCTGTATTCTGTGCTTTTGTGAATTAAACATTTGCATTATATTTAAATAGAAAATTAATTCAGAGACAGTTTCTTTCATGTTGCTCAACTGAAAATAAAAATATATTGTAAAAATATCAATCATGAGCATATAAATATAGAAGACTGCAGTCAAGAAACTATTTCACTGAACAAATCTGCTATGGTGCCTAACCTCACACTCCTGGTTGCACTGTCATTTAATCTTTCTATCTTCATATTCTTGTGTCCAGAACTGTAATATGCTTTCATTTTCTTTGCAGAGAAAGATTTAATTGGCAGCCTTTCCATTTCCTATTTTAGTAGTTCTCATCGATGTTTTAATATTCTATTTGTCAATTTTTCATTTCATTTAATCCACATGAGGTTCTATTTATCTCACTATTTTACAGTCAATGATCCATGCCTTCAACATCGTCTCTTTCATTTTTGCACTGAACAGAATTATATTGCGGTCATCGGTCCCCTCTATCTTGAACATTGCTGTCTTGGTCCACTTCATTAGCCAGAATCGGATCAGACTGTATTGTCTTCCTTGTTGAAATGGTCACATTATAACTGAGGAAACAATTCTGTGAAAAAGCAGATTCTGACATTACATATCGAGAAATGAAATGCTTTATGACAGAAGCACTACCTTTCAGTGGAAAGCAATTTACATTTCATTGCTTCATGCGTGTTAAACAACTATGGACTAATTCTCAGTGTTTTACATTTACAATTTTTGGCATTTTATATTTTTGTATTTTTGCATCAAAATTTTGCATTTTGTAATTAACTAAGAACTAAGAATTTATAGTTGGTGCCTTGCTCAGAATGTTCATTACTTTTGAAGTGTGATTATCTTTGTTACGCCTGTAAAATGGTCATTGATTTGTGCACAGTAAGATCCAATGTATAGCATTGAAATGAAGGTCTGGTCAATCTTTTGTTTGTATTGTTGTTTAATGGTCAAATACTGTCCAAAATGGGTTGCATTTTACAATCAACATTAACTTGAAAATCGACAGTCTTTCACGCAAATTCCCATTGTGACTCCTTCAAGAATGCCAGGATCTAGGCTGGAAGCTGTGTACATCAGTCCTGAACTGTTGCTTAGCTTTTCACTATTTTTGGCAAAAGTGTTTCTGCCCACCCTAACCATTATCAACACAAGATGTTCAGAATTAGATCAGGGACAAGGATCCTCTACACTTGTACTTCCCACAAACATGTTACCAACTGAGACGAAGGTGTGGATCAGGGTTCATCAACTCCAAGGCTCTGGAGCTGCATGCAGCTCTGTAAAACAGTAATTGGAGGACACAAACATTTCAAGTTGTATCACATTATCATGAAAAAAAACCTTAAAGAAACTTCAGTTAAGAAACTTTCTAATCATAGTACCGGTTGGAATGTTGAATTCTTAGCAAACCTCAAAATGTTTTTTGAAAAATACCTGAGAAGTTAACAAAAGCCTCGAGAGCTGCTTTGATTCTCCAGAAAAATGTTGATAACTTAAACTTGCCTTTTACTTTTTGAGTGTCATCAAGATTAACTTTGAAGACAAAAGTACAAGGGTGGAATCTTAAGGGGTCTGAATGACATGGGCTATAGCATGATTTGTGGCAGAATCATGTGAGAAATCCAGTGAGATCCACCGCAACATCGAGAGCAATACACCGCATATTTTACACATTTGTGAGTGGTGAAGCAAGTTTCTCACTAGCAGCAGCATGTTGCCAATTAAAGGGATTGAAGTTTGTCAAATATCTTATTAACGGCACAACTCATCCCATTAATAGGCAGTTTCCCATCCTACCACCCAGTATGAGCAAACTAGATGCCAAGAATTCTCAACATGGAAGTCAGCATGGCTACCTGGCAATTTCAGCTGCAGCTGGCCACTGGGAACCTCCATGAAGCTCACCATCAAACAGGATCTCAGGGCAGAACCTATGGGCACCAGCTGAAGTCAACCCTCATCCACAGAGATTTGCCAATTCTTCATAATCATAATGGTATGTCTCAACTTGGCTGCTGCTTCTACTCCTCCTTGTTCGACTGGTCAAGTCACTGATTGCCAACACCACCTGACCCTCTCCTGCCTGGGGCTGAGCAGGACCCTGGTCTCCAGCAGTCCACCAGCAACCTAGGATCATTCTTCTTGAAGCAGTAGTGGAGCTGTCACAGTGAGGTGTTCACACAACTTGTTCTTCCAAATTTTACAATGCTGACACTCTCACTGAAGGATTGTACACCTTCAAGCTGAGAATTTGTATGCAGTAAGATATGGTCCAGAATGTATTTCCTGAAAGTGGTGGAGGAAATTCAGTGCTTACATTACAAGGGAATTGAATGTGTTTTTTTAATGAATCATTTGTAAGAGAATGAGAACAGGAGATTGGAATATTGGATAGTGTTTATAAAGAACAAGAACTGGCATGCTGGGTTAAATGGTTTCATCTGTGTTGTCTAATTTTATGATTCCCACTCGCTAACTCCACATTGATGGTGCCAGGCTCAGGTCAACTTATACATAATTAATTTAAACTTCTCTCAGGTTTAAATAGTCATAGAGTTATATCGCATAGAAACAGACTCTTTGATCCAACTCTTCCATGCCAACCAGATGTCCTAAATTAATCTAGTCCCATTTGCCGTCACTTGGCCTATATCTTTTAAACCCTGTCTATTCATATAATCATCCAAATGCCTTTAAGTGTTGTAATTGTATTTGTCTCCACCACTTCTTCTGGTAGCCCATTCCATACACGCACCACCTTCTGCCTGAAATGTTGGCCCTTAGGTTCTTTTTAAATTTTTCCCCTTCACCCTAAACCTATGCCCCCTAGTTCTGGACTCTCCCACCCCAGGGAAAAGACCGTATCTATTTACCTTATCCATGCCCCAAATGATTTTATAAACCTCTATAAGATCACCACCCCCAACCTCTAACACTCCAGGGAAAACAGTACCAGGCTATTCAGCTCAAACCCTCCAATCCTGGCAACGCCCATGGTCCAAATAGTCCAAGCCAAATCGTAGTGAGCCAGCAAGTCTGTCATCAACCCTGTGGTTCCACACTTAGCTGTCTGCCCAAGGTTCTGTTCCAAGGCATGAATGTACATTGCTTCGTATGTTCTTCAAACTGTGACTGTGTTGAGACATAACTTCCTTTACCACAATGAGTACATTGTTGGTGGAATGTTAGACAGTTATGTCTTCACTGATATGGAGTTTTGAAATGACAGCTGTGACAAGATATGTAGCATTAGATTATTTGGGATTTTACATTGTTCTTTTTACATGTGGCATTTTGTTCAGAAAGAGTTCTGTCTCCTCTGGTCTGTTTTTTTTTGTGGTTTAAGTAACCAGCACTGTAGAATATTCTGCATTAAATTGAACTTTTATACTAAAATACCTCTTGAACAGGCTTCTAAACTATATCCACTGCTACATGTACTGTTCATTCTCAAGTTAGATCCTCTTTTTATTGAAGAAGTTCAGTGACTGATTTATCTATGAAACAAAAGAAAATTCAATCACAAATGATCCCTTGTTGTAACTTTCCATAATTGCACAGATCAGATAATACATGCAGGTTATTAATGAAACTCTCTCGAGATTCTTCTGGAAAATGATATTTGTTTTTGAAGTGTGATCTCACTAGTGTCTTATTTGTTTTTGAAGTGATATATTGATCAAACATTGTTATGAGCTCTTAAATATTCTTTGATCCTCATCAAACTGTCTTCTGTGTAACACAAGATCTGACATTCTTCCCATGTACTTGAGAAGGGTGCTAACTTGTTCTGCATTTGATTTCGTGTCCAATGCTAAAGCTGTTTGAAATCTCAAAAACCATGCTTTCCACATCTACCAATTTGGAGGATCTGACACCTTCAATTTCTCGGATAGATTGGTACCATTGAATGTTCTCACATTTTTTGATTGTTGATAGGCAAATTAATTTGTTGATTATTTTCTTGATTTGGAAGTTGATTGTTCGGATTTTGATGGCTATGTACTTCAATGGTTTTACTGTCTTGTTACATCCTTTGTTGGACAGGATAAATAGACAAAGTCTCTTCCCTGGGCTGGGGTATTTCAGAACTAGAGGGCATAGGTATAGGGTGAGAGAGGAAAGATATAAAAGAGACCTAAGGGGCAAACTTTTTCATGCAGAGGATGGTGCGTGTATGGAATGAGCTGGTGGAGGCTCGTACAATTGCAACATTTAAAAGGCATCTGGATGGGTACATGAATAAGAAGGGTTTAGAAGGATATGGGCCAGATGCTGGCAGGTGGGACTAGATTGGATTGGGATATTTGGTTGGTATGGCCAAGTTGAACCAAAGCATCTGTTCTATGCTGTACGTCTCTATGACTATGACTCTATGTTGTTGAATCTATGTTGTTGTAAAGATTGCTGTTGTAGTTGTTTCTGCTGCTTTAAATACTGTTTTCAATATAAAGTTCAGTTCTCATTTACCAATACAGCACCTTTATAGAGATGAATTAAGATATTCTCTTTTGATGATGAAGGATTTCCAAAAATCTGTGAGTAGAGCTTTCTTAAAATGGCTTTACTTAATAAGATTTAATTATTTTTGGACTATGACAAAGATGTCTGTTGTGATAATGATTGGCAGATTTTTTTTCTGCACGTTTGAGGTACTTTCATGCTGGTCTCAATGCCACATGATCAGATTTTCTTAATACAGTAGGGCGACTTTAATGAAGGAAATTGATAAAACTGCTCAGTTGTTGAATTAAACACTGAGCTTGTCATTCAAATTACTGATCCCCAGGGAGGGATGGTGTGGCAGTGTTGTCAGTGGACAAGTAATGCAGAGACCAAAGTAATGCTCTGGAGACCTGAATTCAAATTTTAAAAAAATCTAGAATTAAAAGCCTAATAATAAGCATGAAACCATTGGCAACTGTCATGCTACGGCCACTTGCAGACCTCAGGTATGGTAGAGTGAATGAACAGGACAATCATTCACAACTTGATTAACTCCTTTTGGTTAATGACACAAAATGTAAAGAGATTGACATGGTATAATGTGACTGGTAACAAGGAAGCAGGATCTGCAAGTGAAAGAGTTAAAACATTTGTAAGAAAGCTATACAGGTCAGTTTGGTATCATACAGATCATTCACAACCACAAAGAAGAGGCAGGAATGGAACAGGTTGACGTATCCAGTGTAGGAGATAAGATCATGGTAAACTTGGTATGCTGGAGAAGCTCGGATTTGCACCACAATATATAAATCTTCTGAAAGTATTATAATTAGTGAAAAATGCATCGATATAGACACAAAAGTAAATGATTGTTAGAAGCACTGATTGCAATTGAAGCAAGACAATAACTTATATTTTCAAGAATAATTAGTCACATGAGTAATTGAACTTTCCTAACCATGGCAGTGCCATGTGTTAGAGGGATACTTACTGCTTCTTCAGCATCTCCAGAGAAGCTGTCAAGAACTGAATGGTTAATGTACTATTAAACTGCTCACTGCCTGGACTAAGGGCAACTTAATCCCACAAAGCATTACCTGTAATGGTTTCTTTAGTCTTGCTCAAGTGGAAAGAGAAGGCACGGGCAGTGACATTGTTGTGTTAGGTTTTAAGTTTACAAACTATTCTGTGATATCCAGTGGTCTTCCTCAGGAAAAGTGACAACTATTGTATTGATATATAATTGTGTGACACTTGTCTGCATTGCCATCATATTGATCTCCAATTGGACACAGACATTTCATCATCAACCCTGAAGATAGGCTGCATGCCAAAGTGATACGGTCAACAACAGCAGGAACGTTAGCAGGAGATAAGAGGTTATGCCCACAGTGCAATTAACATAATATAATGATAGCAACAACAATGGTATTGATGACCCTCCAAGTGCAGCAGGGGTAGAGAATTTGTGGCACAAATAATTGACTCACCTTGTCCAACATTAAGCCCCACACTCGACAATGAACTTGCACTGATGACTAATAATAAAGTCTTGCTTCATAATGTAAGCAATACTGCGAGTAGTGTTAAACATTTCTGACATCCTCTGCCCCAATAATGCTCAACTCATACTCAAGCACTGTATATGACTTTAATGGATCAGTTAATGATAGAAGCAGCTCAGTTCAACAGAGGAACTTGGCCAGTTGCCTGAGGGAAGAACCAGTAGAAGTAGAACTTGATAAATGATGCTGCGACAGTGTTCAGTACAGGAAACCCAGTGGTTAATTCCATTGACCAAGTGACTGGGCACCAAAAAAATTGAAAACTAAGTTTGCAGCTTAAGTAAAGTTTAGAAGAGGAATAAGGGATGCAAGACCCTTCATTAAACACAGCCCAGTTGACATGAACTGAGCTTGACCACGTGATGGAGGGTCATGCAAACACTCTTAACAAATTCATTGGGATTGTTAAAAACATTTTGAACAATGCAAAAATGTTTGCAATACTGATGAGTCATGGATACATGAACAAACAGGAGAAATTGAGACAAACTCATGAGGGCAAGGTTCCTTTATGATAACAAATACACATTTTTAAAAATCTTTATCAACACAATAATGGGGTTCAGAGGTTTAATATGTATGTATAGAACTTATGCCTAATGTATAGTGGATAATATGTTGATGTTGTCTTGTTGATAGACAAGACAACACCTAGTGGGGTATTATATCAGGTACAAAATATAAGAGAATCAGAATGTAAAATATTACAATATACTGCTATTCACAGTAGAGGTAGAGAAAAGCATGGTTAATATTAAACTAGAGTGTGGTGCTGGAAAAGCACAGCAGGTCAGGCAGCATCTGAGAAGCCAGAGAATCAACGTTTCAGGCATAAGCCCTTCATCAGAAGGACTCCTGCTCCTCAGGTGCTGCCTGGCCTGCTGTGTTTTTCCAGCAACCCACTCTTGAATCTGATCTCCAGCATCTACGGTCCTCACTTTCTCTTAGTCTTAGACTAGCTGGAGTATAGGAGCCATCTCAGTAGTATATGCTCATCCAATAGATATATAATAGGCAGGATCTGGACTTTACGCTGCAGACAATTGATGTCCACATTGCATATGTGGAAAATGAAAACTATTGTATTCAAACACACCAGCAGAAATTTCAGTACAGGAACAATTGATCATGCTACATCTACAGCCATTAAGTTTGATTATACCCAGGTATCAGCAAGATTGGAGAGCTCAGAATGGGTTAAAATTTATAAAAGAGGCACATTTAATGTTCATGCTGTGGGAAGTATAAAAGTCAACCTGATGCAGTAGTGGAACTCATCGTCCTATGAGATCCCCATAATACCTGAGCACCTCAGCCTAATTTGGGATAAGGCCCTGCCAGTGTACAGAATATTTTCTAAGCTCCAGCAACCCACCCAACCCTTAGATGATGACATTGAGCGCATTATTGAGTGCATCACTCTACCGATGGGAAGAACTGTGGAATTGGGTATTGTAAATATAGATATTCTTGTCGATTTAAATCATCTCCCATGCACTGGTTATTGCACAAATATTAGTGATTTGAGATATTTAACATGCCTAATCTATCACACCAGGAGGTCATTCAGGAGGTGGCAATGGTGATTTAAGAATTCACCAAGGAAGTTGTAGACCAGGGACCTAGACTGAAAGACCAACTATTATAGAAGGTCTGACCCAGAACTTTCACATCCCTAAGCTGGCTACCTTGCCAGTGGTGAAAGATAAGGGAAAACAGCAAATTACCAAATTGACTACCTTGGACTTAGGCCAAAGGATGGGCTGTAAGAGTTATCTAGACATTAAATAGGGATATCTATATTCACAGTAAAGCTGAAGAAGCAAAATTCTCCAGACGAACCTTGTACTCTAAAATGGTGAAAATCAAGAGAATCCTCAAGAAAGGCCTTAGGAACAGTAAAGGATTAAATTGTTCAGAAACACAAGGGTCAGATATAGATAAACAGCTAAAGGTTAAACAATGTCAGAGATAGAGCCAGGCTCAAGCAAATTAAAGAGGCCTTACTCAAGTAAGTAAAAATAAAACGTGAAACTGGAAATACCTGCTTTTCATGTGATTATGTACAGACAGGATTGGAATTTAAATATTGTACTGTGTATGTGACTAGGTGTGAAAAGTATTTGGGCCACATGTATTCAACAGAGTTCTGATCTAAGTAGTCTGGGACAGACTCTCCCTGCACTTAGTGAAATAAATGATTGTAAATCTGAACTCATGATTTCCATAGTCAATCATCAGAAACAACTACTCCATAAGGAATGTGGTTTAAAAACAGCATTTCTCCAGAAGAGGAGAAAATGTTTCTTTCAGAGGATGGAGAATCTTTCGAACACATTTCCCCAGAGAATGTTTGAGTGTTTTTAAGGCAAATGTAGATGGATTGTTGAATGACAAGTAGTCAAATGTTATCAAAGTGGGCAGGAACATGGAATTGTGGCCATAACAGCTCTGTCATGATTTCACTGAATGGTGGAAAGCCTCAAGGGTCCAAATTACCTCCTCCATCTTATAATTCTATCATACCATTGGATCATAACAGCAAAGCACATATAAACAAATTGAACTTTTAAACATAATGTGTTTTTTAACAAAGATCTACAAGCCAAGAATGGCTGATGTGTAAATCCTGAGAATGGAATTCACTGACTGCTGAAGGTCTTTTTCAAAGCCTATGGTGTGTCACTTTTGTCAGGTAAACTTTAAATAGTAAACCTTCAAAGGGAGAGATGCAATTTACCAAAAACTGGATGTGTTCTCTACAGCGATAACAAGGAGCTGATGCCTGATTTTCTATTTAAAACATCTCCTGTGGATTATATCGCAAACTGCAAGCATGTTTGTGTTTTACCCTTATGGAAATACATGAAAAAGAAAAAATTCCAATTGTAATCCTTGTCTATGCATTAGTGGTCTGATGTTCTAATTTGGAACAGTGGGCTGTTGGTATATGTATAGGCATAATGGCTTACTGCCATTGTACATATCTGCACTGCAGATAAAAGAAGATTTTCTCTCTGTGTGCTGGAAGTAGGCAAGCCAATGACATCATCCTCAAAAAGGCTAAATTGCAAAGCCCAGGATCACGAAATGAACTGCTTCACTACCATCCAACTTAACAGCCAAACTGTTCTGCCATCTGATTCAAGTATCTTTCTAACAGTTATTTTCTTACTTATTTCACATCTCTAATCTATGTGACTGTGTGTCGTGTTTTATTTCTTTTCTCACATTTAGTTGCTAATAAACTTACCCTTTCTTTAACTCATGCAAGTCTGGTGAATTGGATTCCATTTACACAAAGATACATTTGAATTTGGAAAGGTATCTTTAAGTGAAGACATCTTTTTGTAAGTTATCATTTTTGTAACCAACCTAGTGAGGGGTTGAATTAATAAGGGGAGACAATGCATCTCTCCTCACACAGAAGCATAACCATGTAAGAGTTTCCCATCCAGCATCAGAATGATATAGGGTTGCTCTCCAGGGAAGATCATAGTGATTTGTATGTGTCAGGACTTAGGTCTGATGAATTGCTTTTGAAAACACCTAGATCTGTCCATTCCTGATGAAGGGCTATTGCCTGAAACATCGATACTCTTGCTCCTTGGATGCTGCCTGACCAGCTGTGCTTTTCCAGCACCACACTTTTCAACTCTAGCTCTATCTATTGCATTCTGTAGTGATTGTTACAATGTCAGCCAGCTGTACATCATGGTATTTGAGTTCCCTGATTAGGGTTGCTAATCAGATCTAATCAGGAAGCTCTATCTGACAGATAAAAAGAGGAGTGTCAGAAATTCTGACGAGAGCTGAGACTGAAGAGGCAATCCTGATGAAGGGCTTTTGCCCGAAGTGTCAAATTTCCTGCTCCCCGGATGCTGCCTGACCTGCTGTGCTTTTCCAGCACCACTTTAATCCTGACTGAAGAGGCAATACTAGAGTGAAGGATTCTTCAAGTTTAAATAAAGAGTGATTTGGTGATGGAATATCAGTCTCTATGGTGTAATTTCAGTTATTAGGGGCTTAATGTTCCCTGAGCACCAGATACTAAACATTACAAGAATTGATCAGCATAGTTAAGAAATATAACAACCACAAGCCTTCTCTAATTCTGAGCTGCTCTCAGCTTTACTCAGCAATTTGAGAACCAGCAGAATGCATATCAAGTTTTTTGACTGGGATAAGATGACTGGAAGAAGCATGTGACTTTGGTTGAACCCTTAATGAGATGCTCAAAGACAGTTTGGTATGTGAGGCCTATTATGTAACCATGCAAAAACGCCTACAATGTGAATCCCATTTGGCCTTCAAACAGGTAGTACAACTGGCTTTATCACTGGAAAGGGCGGCAAGTGGAGCATATGAGCTTCAGGGTATTCCAATGGAAATGGATACCATCACTGGCCTGACTGAGTTGGGAAATACCACTTGCATGCAGGCAATTGTATAGCCTCATTCAGGACATATTCTGATCAGAGGGACCATAGCAAAACTCTAAAATAAAGCCAAGTCTCAGCCAAAAGATTAAAATTTTATTCAGGCTCCTGGCCAGCAAGCCATTGTAGCTGCTGCTAGTATGTGAACTCGAGACTTAAATTGAGTAAGATAACTTATGGGCCAGTATCCAGGAGAGTTCATGCCCTGAAAAATTCACTTACATCTGGTTTGGAACAGTTAAATTGCTTAACAACATCCAAATCAGAACCATTCAAAATAAAAGTTTGGTTAAATGATGATCTAATGATGGTCAACACCGGCACAGCCATTCCAGTGATCACAGAACCAGTTTTTAACAAAGTTTGCTCTCGACTCCAGCCCTTAAGTTTGAGCAAGGTCTCAGCTAAGCTGAGAGCCTATACTGGGAACCGTTACAGATTAAGCGTAAAACTTTGGTTCTGGTTTCTTATGAGAAGCAGCTGGTGCAGTTATTGTAGTAAAAAGCTTGAGCCCAAGCTTGATGGGATGAAATTGGTTGCAAGAGATTTACCTAGATTAGAATTAGAAAATGGCTGCCTGAGTGAAGTCCTAATTAAATACCTGGAAGTCTTCCAGGAAGGTCCAGGCACTGTCAAAAGAGCCAAGGCCACTTTGCATGTTGATTCCACGATTCTGCAAGGCCTGCTCAGTGCCATTTGCCTGATAGGCAAAAGTAGAGGCAGATACCAGAAGGCTGGTAAGCAAAGGAATTATCAAGCCAGGACAGTTTGCAGAATGGTCAGCACCAATCATACCAATTGTGAAGTCCAATGGGTCGGTTCTCTTTTGTGGGAATTTTAAATGCTAAATCACTTTTCTCAGTTGGATAAATACCTAATCCCTTGTATAAAGGATTTATATGCAAAGCTGCAGGGGGTGGGGTGGGGGGGGAGCTGTCCTTCACAAGGCTCGACATGAGCCTTGCGTACTTGCAATTGCATTTAGATGAGAATTCTCAGAAGTATGCTACAATTAATACCCTTAAGGGCTTATATCAATATACAAGGCTGCTATTTGGGGTATTGTCAGCCAGTTTAATTTTTCAGCGGATGATAGAGAACATTTTGCAAAGTCTACTTCAGGTCAACATTTATCTAGATGACCTTCTAATAACAGGGAAAACTAATAAAGAAGACTTAGAGAACTTGAGCATAGTCCTATGGTGTTTTTCCAAGGTGGACAGATGCCTAAGATGGGAAAAATGTGTGTTCCAAGCCCCCAAAAGTGACCTACCTGAGCTCCACAGGTGATAAGATCCGGGTTACACCCGTTGAAAGATAAAGTGAGAGTGATCAAAGGTGCCCTGGCTCCCACATCTGTCCAGAAGCTTAGGTCATTTCTTGAATCGGTAAATGATTTAGGAAAGTTCATATATAACCTGGCCTCCGTCCTGGCACCTTCGCATCAATTCCTAAACAAAGGGTCAGTGTTGGAAAGGGTCAGTGTTGGAAAGGGTCAGTGTTAGAAATGTGGACAAGCCCTAGCTTTCAGTGAAGTAAAGAAACAGCTGTCATCCTCTCAGGTTTTGACACACTATGATCCCAAGAAAGACCTAGTATTGAGATGTGATGCATCCCCGCACAGCACGAGCATGGTACTAGCTCATAGGTGGCCCAATATAGGAGAAGGCCCAACAGTATATGCATCCAAGACTTCGGCTAATGCAAAGCATACATACGCTCAGATAGAGAAGAAAAGATTGAAGGTCATATTTGGAATCAGGAAGATCCACCAATTTATTGGATCAAAATTTGTGGTAATAGAGGACTGAAAATGTGTTGCTGGTTAAAGCGCAGCAGGTCAGGCAGCATCCAAGGAACTGGAAATTCGACGTTTCGGGCAAAAGCTCATCATCAGCTCCTCAAGCTGTCAGAAGCCAGCTAGACCAGCAGTTGGTTGTGTGACTGTGATGTGCTCACACCAATATGTGGATCCCTTACAGACAAGATGCATATACCTACTGAGATGCGTGTTGCTGTATTAGTGTTAGGTGCTCTGCAAAGATCTGATGATGCAAATTCTGAGGTTCTCCCTTCCTCTTCAGAACTTAATGATTGGCAGAAGCCTCAGAAGTTCCCTTTGTGGAACAACTACACCTCCAAAGTCAAACTCATATCCATCCAATCTTCTCCACGCTACCATCTCAAAACACAGTCCCTGCCACCTCCCACCCCGCAAACCACACAAATCTTATTTTAGTATTATGAAGAAAAGAGCTATATTCTATTTAACTCTCATCACCCCATGACCAGCCACCAACATTACCATGAACAATGGAGCAACTCCATAGTTTTGGCAGATCATGAGTGTTACTTGCATCGCTTATGGAACTGCAATCAGGTTCTGTCCTGTGCTACTGACCACTTTTCCAGCCTCCACCCAGACTTCTTTGATCTAGCAGGGAATTTTCATCTTCCCGTTAGCAGGCATCAGGATCTTCCACTGATCACACATAACCTGGAGGAGAACTTGCAGAGAATTATCAATGAACTTTAGGGTCATTGTTGGTTTGGGCCTTTCCATGAGCTCTTCTTCCATTAATTCTGGCAGAGTTAAAGCTGGAGATGTGTTGAATGAGTTTCCTCTTCAGAGTAGCACCAAGCAGAGTTTGACGTAATTTTTGAGTTTTGTTTGCAATACTTGTTATTCAGAAGAAGAACTGTGGGAGTTAGTGGGCTTGAAATGGATATTAGCAATTAGCAGAGATGGGGTAGATGAAGGTGAGAACAGAGTGAAAATTATAAGCAAAGTTGATCATTTTTTCCAGTTCCAGATGAGAAAAAGGAAACACTACCAATGATGTGATCCATGTACCAGAGGAAAAGTTGTGGGGAGGGATCTGAGTAGGATTGGAACAAGGAGTGTCCCACATACCCGACAAAGAGATTGGCATAATAGGGGCTCATGTCAATACCGACAATCACACTTCAAACTGACAAAATGAGAGGAGTTAATGGCGAAACTGTTCAACGTGAGGACAAGTTCATCCAGGTGGACGGAGTGGTGTTGAATAGGGATAGTTCAGGCTTCCTTTCCAAGAAGAAGCAGAGAGCCCTGAGACCAAATTATAGGGGATAGATGTATCCATGGTGAAGAGGAGGCAATTTGTGCCAACAGACAGGAAATTCTGAAACTTAGGAAAAGCATCAGAAGAATTATGGATGTAAATTGGACTGGACAAGGGGAGAGATAGTTGATAAATTATAGGAGGACATAATTTTCATGGGGTAGGACCAGGCTGAAACAATGAGTCTGGGTTTGGGAGACAATGAGGTGGGGAGCTGTTGGGGATTTGTAGTGGTTGGGGTGGAGATCCCCAGATAAGCTGAAGTTAGTGATGGTCACAGAAACAATTGTTTGATGCTCAATGGTGAGGTTATGGTCCAGATCGAGATAGGAGCAGATCTCTGAGAGATGGCACTTAACCTCCACAATATATACATCAGGGTGCCAGATAAACCCTTGTTGGCAGCCTTGACTAAAAAATCAGGATCGGATCTGAGATCAGTGAGTGCAGTCAGTTCAGAGGGAGATAGGTTTGAATGAATGAGGAGAGCAGACAAATTAAGGTGACAGTTTGCAGTGAACAGATTGAGTGCAATTAAAAGGCCAGAGGAAGGGATCCACATGTAGGGAGAATGTTGGAGGTGGGTAAAGAGGTATGTGGATTGGGACAGGACTCCTGTCTAAAGAAATGAATGCACAGGCAAAGGTGATAGAAGAAAAGGTCAATGGCATGCTGTGCCCGAAATTCATTGTGGTGGGGCATAAGGGATTAAGCATATGTCCTTTGCAGACCATTCAGCTTCAGAGAGTGGAGGCTCAGAGGGGATAGTAACTACTTGATAAGAGGTGGGGTTTGAGGAAGGGATGGTAAGGGGAGTGGAGAAAGCTTCCAGGGTGGCATGGGTGTCTCTGGGTTGTTGCAATTTGTATTCCTTAATAATGAAAAAGAAAGGAAGATGTTTTTTGTTAAAACATCAGACAAGTCAAAGAAGGAAATAGAACTGGGCGTGAGATAGCATGAGGGGGTGCTGATGGAAAATGAAGCAAGGGGTGTGTGTGCATGACAACGTATAGTGCTGAGTATAGATCTCAGGATGCTTTCTTCACCTTCAATGGTTCTACAACTTGCACTGAGAAAGTAAATTGAAATTAAAATTACAATAAATGCAAACTGACTGCAGAAACTAGAAAGGATTGACAAACATCTTTGTGGAATTCAGAATCTTCTCAAAATAAAAAATATATTTCTTAATAATTTACATCTTAATATAATTTGATGCATTGTTCTGGGTATTTGAAAACCAACTGGAATATAGAAATTAGTAACAGAGATTGGATTAAATCTATATTTTGATAAATATTAGCTTCATGGATGCAAAAATAGGAATGAGAAAACTGCAATTCACAAATACAACAACTTCATGCCAAGCTGAAAGTAACTTTTGGCTCCAGAATGAACTGTAATTATTGTTTGGCTCCGAGATATCTTCCTCTTGTAGAAAGTTTGCTCTCTTATTATTTTATTGGAATCAACAATATCATTTCTCACGATCCTGTAAACTACTAGCAATGTGAATGCTAATGCATTCAGCACAGCAAATCCTGCTTCCAACAAAGAATTGAGACATGACGCTGGCCTGACTTCGAAATCTGAAAGAGGGATCATCTCCAGGATGTGGGTTTGTTGATTTGTGGATAATTTCACAATCCTCTCAACTTCTGGTGCTAATATAAATTTCAAATGGAACCAAAATTGGCTTCACGGCATTGGTTTGACTACCTTTGAGAAGTCACAAATGCTTTCCAAATCTGCATTGAATTATTCATTACTTTTTATGTTTGCTGTAATCTATTTTCAAAGACCATCATATTTCTCTTAATAAATGTACACAATGTCCAGTAATAATCTAAATGTGTAGTCATATTCAAATAATTTGAATTTGATTGTACTAATGCCATTACCATTTTAAAACTTTTGGTGAAATTTTATGCCATCTCTCATGACATGTTGGCAATGGAGAGGACATTTAATCAAGCAGGAGGGTGACACATGAGCACACCACCACTTTCCTGCTATTAGTAAAATTAGGTGCAGGGCAGGAAGGCTTGACCCTGCTCAAGGAGGATGACAAGCAAAAATATGCAGTCTTCTGATGGTCTCCGGGGAAGGGGCATTCATTGGAGGATCCAGCATCAGAAAGGGGGCAGGCTCTTCATTGTCTTACCAATTACCATACCTCCCTCGTCCACAACTCCCACCCTGTCAAACCTCTCCTACTTCACTGCATTAGATTTCATTTTCTCTTCAATTGCAGATATCAATTGAAAAAGGAAAACTGCTTTCTTTCTAATTATTGATGATCAACAGTTTTTAGTGAGGTGAGGAATCAGAGTTAATTGCTTCCTGGCTTACATTGTCAAGATGATTCTGTTCCGCTGTATTTACAGGCAATGGATAGGATGAGACCAAGCTGTACAAATTACTTAAGTGGGATTGCTGCACCTCTTATGTCTTATGTATTACTGAGAGCAGAGTGAGGAGTCTCAAAATATTGCAATGCTTAAAGTCGACAGCTCTACTCTGAAGGCACTTAGAGCAATTGTGCAAACTGTTAGCTTTAAGGTCTGTCAATATGGTTCTCAAAGTCCATTCAGTTCAGCTCTAACTGTTTTTAAAGAATCCCTACGTGGTGAAAACAAGCCATTTGGCCAAACAAGTCCACACTGACCCTCCAAAGAATTACCCACCCTTACCCCTGCCCAATGCACCTAACCTATACATCCCAGAGCACTATGGGAATTTAGCATGGCCAATTCACAGAACCTGCATATCTTTGGACTGGGGGAGGAAACCAAAGACAGCTGCCTGAGGTTGGGATTGAACCTGGATTCCTAGCACTGTGAGGCAGCAGTGCTAACTACTGAGTCACCATGTGCACTTAGGTTTCATATTAAGTGATTTTTTTTTGTCTGCTTCAAACTCAGAGCCCTAACATTCCTTATATCTGGCTCTGTTAGTAACAGCAACTTGAAGTGCATGCAAATTGACACATTTGAACTTTATTTGTGTTTTTTTGGGTCTTCACAGGGTACAGCTATGTGGCTGATAAAGACAAAAGTTTTAGTAGCCCCTGAAGACAACACAGAAAACACAGCTTGCATTTTTATGGCACCTTCCTTGAATCATATGTTATCATCAGTTAAAATGTAAATGTTATTAAAATCTCAAACATAACCCAACGCATCCTGCAAACTGGCCATTTCTGGATTTAATGGAGGTTAGGAAGGAATGAATGACTTAAATATTATAACACTGTGAGCCTCACAGGTAACCAAGCAGCATGGTGGCTCAGTGGTTAGTACTGTTGCCTCACAGCACCGGAGACCTGAGTTCAATTCAGCCTCAGGCAACTGTCTGTGTGGAGTTTGCATATTCTCCTTGTGTCTGTGCCAGGCTTCCTTCCCCCAGTCCAAAGATTATGCAGGTTAGGTGAATTGGCCATGCTAAATTGCTCATAGTGTTGAGAAAGTGTAGGTTAGGTGTATGAGTCAGGGGAAATGTAAAGTGGGGAGGGGAATTGGTCAGAATGGGATATTTTTTGGAGGGTTAGCATGGGCTTGCTGGGCTGAATTGTCCCTATTAGCAGCTATTCATTCTCCCAGACTGGCCTTTAACAGCTCCTTTGTCGGTCCAACTTTTTTTTCTCTGTTCACCTATTGTTTCCTCTCTCTCTTCTCCCCACAACGCCCATCTTCTGTACAAAAATCCACCCTTTTCCGAGCCACCATCAGTTCTGAAGAAAGGTCACTGGATCCAAAACTCTAACTCTGATTGTTATTCACAGATGCTGCCAGACTTGCTGAGATTTTCCAGTGATTTCAGTTGTTTCAGATTTTCAACATTTGCAGTTCTTTCAGTTTTTTGTTTGTCTAGTTTATTAATTTGTTCTGCTTTTGATTCAGAGTTTAGTTTTGATACAATATTGTTTCTTAAGAATAACTTTCTGCATTCATTCCAATCTTATGTTCTGTTAGGACTGTCTTTGTCCATTTCTCCTTGAAATTATTATTATGAAAGCATTTTAAATTTGTTGACTTTCAATATTGTTTTAAATCTGAAGTTCTATAAATGTTATTTTGTATTTAGGAATAAAGTTTTTTGTTAAATTATTGTAAAATTTGCTGACTTTACTGTTCTTTTCTAGTTCTGTATTACTGTTGAATTGTGTCAAATTCTTTCAATAAAATATTGAATTGTAAAAACTGATTGCTCCATAGTGATTTATTGTTTCCAACTCTGGAATTTTTTCTCTTGTAAACTGCTTGTTTTCTTTAAAAAAAGTTTAAAATTTTAAAGTTCTGTTCTATAAAAAATATTCTTCTCATAAAGCTTTTAATAGCTTTCAAATGTTTCAAAAGTTATAAATTCAATTATATACTTTGTTCTGAAGAATTATTATAATCTCCTGGTTTCAAATTTCAAAATATAGGATTCTGACCTTGTTTTTTTTTGGGGAAGTTTCCTATCATTTTCCCTTCATGATTTGGAGATGCCGGTGTTGGACTGGGGTGTACACAGTTAAAAATCACACAACACCAGGTTATAGTCCAACAGGTTTAATTGGAAGCACACTAGCTTTCGGAGCGACGCTCCTTCATCAGGTGATTGTGGAGGGCTCGATCGTAACACAGAATTTATAGCAAAAATTTGCAGTGTGATGTAACTGAAATTATACATTGAAAAACTGATTGTCTGTTAAGCCTTTCATCTGTTAGAATACAGTGATAGTTTCACTTCTTTCATGTGTAAATCACAAAACCCTTCTTTTTAAAGTTGCATTCTCAGGTTAGCTGCTAACAATGGTGATAGCTTCTCTTCATGTTGAGATAATTCATGTCCCTCAACCCTGACAAATTGGCATATTTCCTTGCTTTCTGAAATCAACATATTATCATTTTTAAGTAAAATTTCTCTTACCTTTGAAATGCCATTTGGTCTAAATTCTTCTCTGCAGTGGTCTGACAGTGTTTAAATTTGTTTCTGATATTTTTGATTTCAAAATTAAGCCAATGCCCTGTTTTGACCCCCAGTAAAAAATGAGGTCTGCAGATGCTGGAGATCACAGCTGCAAATGTGTTGCTGGTCAAAGCACAGCAGGTTAGGCAGCATCTCAGGAATAGAGAATTCGACGTTTCGAGCATAAGCCCTTCATCAGGAATAAGAGAGAGAGAGCCAAGCCGGCTGAGATAAAAGGTAGGGAGGAGGGACTAGGGGGAGGGGCGATGGAGGTGGGATAGGTGGAAGGAGGTCAAGGTGAGGGTGATAGGCCGGAGTGGGGTGGGGGCGGAGAGGTCAGGAAGAGGATTGCAGGTTAGGAGGGCGGTGCTGAGTTGAGGGAACCGACTGAGACAAGGTGGGGGGAGGGGAAATGAGGAAGCTGGAGAAATCTGAATTCATACCTTGTGGTTGGAGGGTTCCCAGGCGGAAGATGAGGCGCTCCTCCTCCAGCCGTCGTGTAGTTGTGTTCTGCCGGTGGAGGAGTCCAAGGACCTGCATGTCCTCGGTGGAGTGGGAGGGGGAGTTAAAGTGTTGAGCCACGGGGTGATTGGGTTGGTTGGTTCGGGCGGCCCAGAGGTGTTCTCTGAAGCGTTCCGCAAGTAAGCGGCCTGTCTCACCAATATAGAGGAGGCCACATCGGGTGCAGCGGATGCAATAGATGATGTGTGTGGAGGTACAGGTGAACTTGTGGCGGATATGGAAGGATCCCTTGGGGCCTTGGAGGGAAGTGAGTGTGGAGGTGTGGGCGCAAGTTTTACATTTCCTGCGGTTGCAGGGGAAGGTGCCGGGGGTGGAGGTTGGGTTGGTGGGGGGTGTGGATCTGACAAGGGAGTCACGAAGGGAGTGGTCCTTGCGGAACGCTGATAGGGGAGGGGAGGGAAATATATCCTTGGTGGTGGGGTCCGTTTGGAGGTGGCGGAAATGGCGGCGGATAATACGTTGTATGCGCAGGTTGGTGGGGTGGTAGGTGAGAACCAGTGGGGTTCTGTCTTGGTGGCGGTTGGAGGAGCGGGGCTCAAGGGCGGAGGAGCGGGAAGTGGAGGAGATGCGGTGGAGGGCATCGTCGATCACGTCTGGGGGGAATCTGCGGTCCTTGAAGAAGGAGGCCATCTGGGTTGTGCGGTGTTGGAATTGGTCCTCCTGGGAGCAGATGCGGCGGAGACGAAGGAATTGGGAATATGGGATGGCGTTTTTACAGGGGGCAGGGTGGGAGGAGGTGTAGTCCAGGTAGCTGTGGGAGTCAGTCGGTTTATAATAGATGTCTGTGTTGAGTCGGTCGCCCGAGATAGAAATGGAAAGGTCTAGGAAGGGGAGGGAGGAGTCTGAGACAGTCCAGGTGAATTTCAGGTCGGGATGGAAGGTGTTAGTAAAGTTGATGAACTGTTCAACCTCCTCGTGGGAGCACGAGGCAGCGCCGATACAGTCATCGATGTAGCGGAGGAAAAGGTGGGGGGTGGTGCCAGTGTAGTTGCGGAAGATGGACTGTTCCACATATCCTACGAAGAGGCAGGCATAGCTGGGGCCCATGCGGGTGCCCATGGCAACTCCCAGCTCTGACTGCCTTTCCACCTCAGAAAGTAAATGCTCACTGTTGCAGCTTTTATGAGCCTGCATTGACTGACACCTCATGAAATACTCCAGCTGCTGACTGACTAACTGCTCCTTTCTTAAATGTGTAGGGACTTAAAACAGTAGCTCGGATTTTTAAGGGATTTTCTAAATTCTTCAAGATTCTATTTCCTGGTTTTTTTTCCCCAAGACACTGTAAAACAATGCCCACTGCTGGTTACCAATTATTTGTGGCAGGAGTAGAGAGCTCCTACCAAACTTTCTTCCTATACAAGTTTAGGGGCTTTATAGTGGTATGCAGTGAAGGTTAAGTTTCAGTAGAATAAGCTCTGGTCTTAGTTGACAAGATACAATTTATTGCTTCTCACTAAATATATCTGTGTTACATTAAGTCTTAGAAATATTAACTATAATTAACAAAAGGTCAGTCTCCAGGAAGAGACTGGACCAGGCTCCAACTTCTGTCTGCATTGACCACCATCACCTGGCCTAACTGCTGATGCTCCACCCAATGGTTCCCATCCACGTAGCCCAGTTGATACACTCACTGAGCCTTTCGGAAGGGAGTTCAAGGATTTTGATCCAGTGACGTTGAAGGAATGGTGATGATAGTTGCTAAACGAAAGTGTAGTGCTGGAAAAGCACGGCAAGTCAGGCAGCATCCAAGGAGAAAGGGAAACTAATGTTCCTAGTCAGTTTGATATGTGGCCTGTAGGGGTATTTGCAAGTGATGATCTTCTCATGCTTCTGCTGCTCTTGGCCTCCTAAGTGGTAGAGACTTTGAAGGTGCTGTTGAAAACTGCTTGCACCTTGGCAAGTTCCCTGAAAATATGGTGGAAATAGATTCAGTTACAACTTAAGAAAGAGAAGTGCATAAATATTTTCAGGGAAAAAATTGACAGGGTCGCAGGAAAATTGAGGTGAGACACAAATTGAAGAGTTCCACCAGAGAGCCAGAATAAGCACGATTGACTGAAGGGTCTCCTTCTGTTTTATTTCATTTGATGATTTCAGAGCCCTAATATTGGAGGCTGAGTTTCTTAATTAGGTGGTGGAATTTTGATCAGGAAACAACTTTAAGTCCTGATCTCCTTCAATGCCACTGGATCAAAATCCTCAAACTCCCTTCTGAAAGGCACAATGAGTGTATCAAGTGGACTACATGGATTAGAGCAAATCAAGAAGGTGACCCACCACTACCTTTTCAAGGGAATTGGAGCTGGACAACTGATCTCAGCGTTTCCAGTGATACTAACATCCCACAAAAAAGTGAAAGTATTTCTGATGACAACAACATGTTGAGCAAACATTTCCTAATATCACATTTGGTTCTCATGAGGTGTACGACTTCTGCTACTGGTGCTTCTGTCACTGGAAACCATTATTCCATGTTTATTTTATCAAAACCACTTATGATTTTGACTGCCTTCATCAAAATTTCCACTGCCGATAAAAATAGAATGAGGGGACATGGCCTCAAAATGGGGGGGGGGGGAGGTAAATTCAGGACTGAGTTGAGGAGGAACTTCTTCACCCAAAGGGTTAGGAATCTGCCGAAAGCCCTGCCCAGTGAGACAGTTGAGGCTACTTCATTAAATGTTTTTAGGGCAAAAGTAGATAGATGAGTGGGGGGTGGGGTAGGTGGAGCTGAGTCCACGAAAAGATCAACTATGATCCTTTTGAATGGCAGAGTAGGCTCAAAGGGTCTGATTCTCATTCTTCTGTTCTTTCATTCTTACCAAATTGATTCCTGGGATGGGAGGGCTGGGGTATGAAGAGAGGTTGAATCAGACAGGATTATATTCACTGGAGTATAGGAAAATGAAGGGTCTATCTCATAGAAACCTGTAAAATTCCAACAGGTCCAGACAGGATAAATGCAGAAAGGATGTTTCTGATAATGGGGATGTTTAGAACCAAGGATCATAGATTAAGGATACAGGAAAAATCTTATAGGACTCAGATGAGGAGAAATGTCTTCGCCCGTGGAATTCGTTACCATGGAAAGTGGTTGAGGCCAAAACATTGTGTTTTCAAAAAAGGTGGCAGATATAGCTCTTGTGGCTAAAGGAATCAAAGGATAGGAGAGGAAGACAGGATTAAGCTCAATGATCAACCAACCTCATAATGAATGGCAAGCTGGCATGAAAGATCAGATGGCCTACTACTGGTCCTATCTTAAATATTTCTATATTTCTGTGTGTGTTACTGCAGTTACATGAATGAAAACGGAGATTATGGCTTCCACAATAAGGTAAACCCAGTTTACTGTGGTAGGGAGAGTGAAATACAAAAGCACGGCTGATATCTAGGGGGAGGCTGTCCATGATGTGCAGCCTAGAATGAGATGCCTCACCCTGCCATCATTCCCACCTTTCTTCATGGAGGTCATGATAAATGGACTGCCCAATCAAACCTAACCTGCTGATGACCATCATATTTTGTCGTTAGCCTCAGTTCTGGAACAGGCTGATTTCAACACTCATGCTCTTGGCAAATTATCAGATTCAATTTAGGGCTGGGGGGTAAGGTGTTGTGCTAGACCCCTATCACATGCCCCCAACTCCCACAACCAAAAACACACCCATATTGTACTGTGTCCAGTTTTAAACACCATAATGCAATTGAGCCTAGGCAATGTTTTATAAATATTCCATATGATTTCCTTCTTTTGATTATTCATACCTCTATTTTAAAGCTACCAGATGCCACATACTGAATTTAGTCACCTTTTCAAAATGTTGTGCCATCTTCAAAGATTTGTGTATATATACTTTGAATCTTAATCCCTGCACCCTCTTTAAACTGGTATCATTCAGTTTATACAAATGTATGAAATACAAACAGAAGTAGACTATTCAATCACTTGAGCCTGCTTTGCCATTCAATAAGATCATGTTGATCTATTTTTGTTTCAAATTTCACCTTCCTATTTATTGTCAATAGCCCTTAATTCATTTGCCTAACAAAAATCTATCCACTTCATTCTTAAAATTATTCAATAGTCACAACTCCAATACTTTGTGAAGCAAAGAGTTCCAAAGTCTCACAATTGTCTGTGAGGAAAAAATTCTCCTAACCTCTGCCTTGACAAGGCAACCCTTAATTTGAAAATAGTGCTCCCTAGTTCTTGACTGGCCTACAAGTGGAGACATCCTTTCCACATCCACCTTGTCAAGACATTTCAATCAAGCCACACTTCACTCACAGAGTCATAGAGTCATAGTGATGTACAGCATGGAAACAGACCCTTCGGTCCAACTCGTCCATGCAAACCAGATATCCTAACCCAATCCAGTCCCACCTGCCAACATCCAGCCCATATTGCTCCAAACCTTTCCCAGCCTCCACCACTTCCTCTGGCAGCATATTCCATACATGTACCACCTGCTACATGAAAAAGTTCCCCTTAGGTTTCTTTTATATCTTTCCCCTCTCACCCTAAACCTATGCAATTAGTTCTGGACTCTGCAACCCCAGGGAAAAGACTTTGTCTATTTATCCTATCCATGCCCTTCATGATTTTATAAACCTTTGTAAGGTCACCGCTCAGCCTCCAACACTCCAGGGAAAACAGCCCCAGCCTATTCAACCTCTCCCTATAGCTCAAATTGTTCAACCCTGGCAACATCCTTATAAGTCTTTTCTGAACCCTTTCAAAATTCACAACATCCTTCTAATAGGAAAGAGACCAGAATTGCATGCAATATTTTAAGTGATCTAACCAATGTCCTTTACAGCCGTAACATGACCTCCCAACTCCTGTGCTCAATACTCCCCTAAATTGTAGTAGAAACAAACCCTGCATTGTGCAATGTCATAAGATGATGGTGCCTCCTAATTATTCAAAACAAGTCATTTTCTATGTCCTCCTGAAGTCTGTTAATACCCTTCTCATTATTTACTATATTGTTAAATGTTGTGTCATTTGAGAACATTTTTATTTTTGCCCTATATAATCAGGTCCAGATCATTAATATGTATCAAAATATCTACTTACATGGTATCAACAAGTGCAATAATCCTCATAATCATCCCTTGGGAAAACCACTCCACATTTCCAGTCTTGAAAAACAATCTTTCACCACTGCTATATAGTTTCTGTTTCTTAACCAATTTAGCATCCAAACTGCCCTATTAATCCCATAGGTTTCAGTGCTGCAAATAAGTCTACTTTGTCAGCCTTACTTTGAAACCTCAACTGCACTACCCTCATCAATCCTTCATTAAGGAACTCAAAGAAGTAAGTAGAACACAATTTCCTCTAATGAGTCCAGGTTGACATCTATTTATGAGTCCATATTTTTCCAAATTTCATTTAACTTTATCCAAAACTACAGTTGTTCAAACATTACCTGAACTCAACACTAACCTAATTGGTATTTGCCAAACTTATCCTCCAATTTCTTCAACAAGGCCATTATATTTACAAGTCTCACGACCATCTGACAATCTTACCGAAGAAAGATGGAATAATTTTGAAGAGACTCCAAAATTTAAACCATTACTTCCCTTCCAATCTAAAATGCATTCTACTGGACCTGGTCTACTCTGAGGACTGCTGGTCTTTTACATACTCTTCTTTCTCTGGATTTATCACATCAAATATTGCAACATCTCTTCCTTTCCTGATAGATTGTCAAAATTTCTTTTCCCATCAAGCAATGCCTTGAGTTTAAAATTCTAATCATCATTTTCAAATTTATACATAACCTCACTCCTTCCTTTTTCTGTTAATTCCTCCAGTTCTGAAGCCCTCTTGGATATCTGAGAGACACTTCACCAAATTCTGACCTTTTGTGCTTCCAAATTTTAATCACAATGTTAGAAATGTCTTCAGTTTCCTAGGTCCTAAGGTCTAGAATTCCTTCCATTCACCACTCTATTTATTCATGTTTCCCTATTTCAGATATTTCATAGAAGATGCCTATTTGGCCACATTTATTTGGCTACATCTGACCTAAAACATCTTCATGTGGCTCAGTGGCATTTCAAAATGCTCCTGTGAAGAGCCTTGAAATATTATTGCATCAGAAATACCATGTAAGTAGATATTGTTGGTGATAAACCAAGACTTCATGTCACAAATGGTGGAATCTTATAGAAGCCTGAGCAATTTGGACTACCTAATCCTGTCTTGGGGCCACTGCTGTTTGTCATTTTATAAATGACCTGGATGAGGGTGTAGAAGGATGGGTTAGTAAATTTGTGGATGGCACCAAAGTCAGTGGAGTCGTGGATAGTGTAGAAGGATGTTGCAGATTACAGAGGGACATAGTTAAGCTGCAGTGCTGGGCTGAGAGGTGGCAAATGGAGCTTAATGTGGAAAACTGTGAGGCGATTCACTTTAGACGGAATAACAGGAACACAGAGTACTGGACTAACGATGAGATTCTTGGAAGTGTGGATGAGCAAAGAGATCTCGGTGTCCATGTACATAGATCCTGAAAATTGCCAACCAGGTTGTTAGGGGTTGTTAAGAAGACGTACTTCTGTGCATTGTATGTCCTTTTTGCAGTTCTACACTGTCATTTGCACAGTTACAGTACTTCCATGTTTCACATCATCTGCAAACTTTGAAACTTACCCTGGCACACCAAGATCTAGATCAATACTACATCAGGAAAAGCAGAGATCTTAATATTGACCCCTGGACAACTCTACTACAAACCCTTCTCCAGCCTGAAAAATATAATTTCTCTTACTCAATTCTTTTGTCCACATTGCTATTGTTCCTTTTATTCCATGAGCTTTAGCTATTCTCATAAATATGTTGTGTGGTACTATATTGAATGCCTTTTGAATGCCCATGTCTGTGTCCACCACATTGACAACAGTACCCTTGCTGACCCTTTCTATTATCTCTTTAAAAATCTCCAGCATAATATTCAAACAGGATTCCCCCTTTAGAAATCCATGCTAGCTGTTCTTAAAAAGGTTACTAATAAGCTCCCAAATACTTGTTTCAAGAAGCTTCCTCAGAATTAAAGTTAAACTGACTAGTCAGCAAGTGCTAGGCTGATCCTTGTAACCTTTTTTGAACAATGTCTGCAATATAATGTCCACAAGTCTCCAATCCTCAGGCACCTCCTCTGAGTCTAGGCAAAATTGAAAGGTAATGGCTAGTGCCTCTACAATTTCTATTCTCTCTCTTCTTTCAAGGTCCTAAGATGCATTGCATCTGGTCTCAGTGCCTTGTCAATTTTAAGTTTTGAAGGCCTACCAAAAACCTTTTGCTATAACAATGTTAAAACCTAAAACCACAAGGCGTGAGCAGAAATAGACCATTTTGCCCATTGAATTTGTTCCACCATTCAATGAAACCATGGCTGATCTGATAATCCATAACTCTACTTTTCTGCTTTTTCCTTATAGCCCTTAATTTCTTTTCTAATTAAGAATCTGTCCATCTCAGACTTGAATATAATTAATGACAGCCTCTACAGGGCATCAGTGCTAAATGGTTCCACAGATTCATTTCCCTTGAAGAGATGACAATCCTTCTCAACTCTGTCGTAAGCAATGACCTCTTAATCTGAAATTATGTTTTATGGTCCTAGACTCTCCCACAAGAGGAAACAATCTCTCAGTATCCATCCTGTTAAAACTCCTAAAAACATTAAATGATTCAATGAATTACCTGTGTGGTCCAGGGAACTTATTGGCCTTTATCCCCATTGGATTTGCTTGTACCTTTTCTTGAGTGATAGTTGTTGCATTTATTTCCTTTCCCTCTTTTGTGACTTGATCATTTAATATTTTGGTATTCTTTGTGTCCCCTCTTCCTGTGGGATCTTCTCTTTCTCCAACACTGCCAGCTCTGCTTAACAAATACAAACAGTTCTCCTCTTTTTCTTCCTTTTCTGTCTTTTTTGTGAATACCTTGTACCCAGGAAGATTTAACACCTAATCCTATCATTCTTTGAGACAAGTCTATGATACCACCCTTACATCGGCACATCACAATCTGTGCCTGCAACTTCTCAATCTTATTTCCTACATTCTGTGCATTTGCACAAGTGCTCAGTAACCCTAATTCAGATTTCATTACTTATAACCTTACCCTAAATTCACTCATTCATATTATATTCTCTATATTAGTGCTACCTGGCTCTACAAGTATTTTGTGCACCTTGCTATTCCTCTGTAATATTCTATCTTGGTTCCCACAACACTGCCGAACTGAGGACTGCAGATGCTGGAGATTAGAGTCGAGAGTGTGGTGCTGGAAAAACACAGCAGGTCAGGCAGCATCCGAGGACAAGGAAAATCGATGTTTCGGGCAAAAGCTCTTTTTTTGCCCGAAATGTTGATTTTCCTGCTCCTCAGATGCTGCCTGATGTGCTGTGATTTTCCAGCACCACACTCTGCACTGCGCTCACAAAGATCCCAGCAAGGAACTCAGTCCCAGTTCTGTTTGTCCAACCGATCCTCCTTGCCATTTATTACACAACCAGTCCCAATGTCCCAAGAATTCATAGCCCTTCCTTCTGCATTGTTTTTCCAGTTACACTTCCACCTAGTTTGTCCTTTTATTTCGATACTCACTTACAGGTGGCACTTAGGATAATCTGGACATTACCAAATTTAAGCTGCTGCTCATTAGTTTTCTACCTAGCTGCCTAAATATCTGCAGAACCATATCTCCCATCCAACATGACATTTGTACCAATATTAACTATAACTTCTAGTTGTTCACCCTTCCTCAGAAAAATATCCTGCAGTTGCTTTGTGTCACCCTTGATCCTGACACCAAGGAAGCAACGTAAACTCTTGTCTACAATCAGAGAAAACCATGTCAGTTCCCCAACTAATGAATCCTTATCACTATTTCTTCTTCTTTTCTCCTCCCTCCAGTGGAGCAACATTGCATACATGACTCTGACTGCACAGCCTTGAGGAACCAACGCGCTTATCAGCTTCCAAAATGGAAAACTGACTTGAGAGGGAGAGCCCAGTGCATTCCTACACTGCCTGCCTGATTTGTTTAGACTGTCTAGTAGTCACCTATTCTCTTTTTGCCTATTGGCCCTTAAGCTGCTGTGTGATGACTTCTCAGAATTATGCAAGTAACTCTTAACCTTGTGATGTGCCCTGTTGACACCAGCTGCCACTCAAGCCATGAAATACAAGCTCAAGTCTCTGCAGTTGACAGCTCTTTTTGCATATGTGGTCATCCAGCAGACCAGTAGGAGCCATGACCTTCCACATATTACAGAACACCCTTTCCACTTGACCGACCTGAGCTGCCACATGTATTTCCCTTACATTAACTTTACTGTACTGTACTTTAGTAATATATTTTATTATATTGGGCCTAACTTTTCATTATTCCAAGTATTTCTCAGTTAAATCCAAGTACTGAATAGTTATCCTTATATAAATAGTATAATTTTCTAATTTTCAGCAATTTAAAGAATTCCTTAATAGCAATTCCTTACCAACCATTTTCTTACACATTTTATATGCTGTCACTACTGTTCTTTTTCACTTTCCTGTTAAAGTCAGCATAGTCTGGTTCCAAGCAGCTGAAGAGTTTGCCTCTCCTATTCCCAGATAAGTGGTGTAGGCCTCAAGACTCATTCACAATTTAAAGCCTCCTGCACCGAGCTTCTCCCTTGCAGTTCTGCCTCCAGACGTGGGGTATGGACTTTGAGACTCTCCCATGATTTACATCCTTCCCCTTCAAGTTGCTCCCTCATAAGTCCAATACTCTTCTGGGTCCTGGTCATAGGCAGTGGTAAATGTTCTCGACAGGCTTGCATCCACTTACATAAGGTATCTTTTCACAAATCTTCAGCCCCAGTTGTGAAAGTGTTTACAGTACAACTCTTCTTAATATCTCAATACAGATGCAGATGTTTGCGCCTTTCTGACAGACTGGTGATTCTATTAAAGCAAATAAGCACCACAAAGTCTTCATGGCAATCATATTTAAGTATCAAGACAAGTATCTCAAAATAATACATCATTACCAAGTAGCAAGCCCAGAAGTTATGGCCAGTGGAGGGTGTGACAAAGAAGTCCATCAGTTCACCTCGACTGACTGTGCTGTACCACAGTGAATACAACTGTACATAGCCTGCCCTCATAGCCTAAGCTACTCATGATTTAGACATAAGGCAGTGTTTGCCTGATTCAAGTGCTATCAGACATGGGAAAGCTGTTAAATCTCTCATAATCTAACCTTTGAAGCTTTGGTAACATGCTGATGAATTTGTGCTGTACTTCTTCTAAGGCCACATATCCCTTTCAAAGTTGCAGTCACCAGGTTTGTCCAAAGAATTCCAGATGTGATAGAAACATAGAAACATACAAGATAGGAGCAGGAGTCGGTGATTTGACTCTTTGAGGTTGCTTTGCCATTTGACACGACCATGGCTCATTATCCAGCTCAACAGCTTAATCCTGCCATCCCTCCTTACCTACAAGAGCTGCATCTACCACCTTCTTGAAAACGTAATATGATTTGACCATAACCATTTCTGTGGTCATGAATTCCACTGGCTCACCACTCTCTGGGGAAGAAATGTCTTCTCATCTCAATCCTTAATGGTTTACTCCTTATCCTTAAACTATCACCCCTGGTTCAGGGCTCTCCACCATCGGGAATATATTTCATGCAACCTGCAGAATTTTATAGGTTCCTAGGAGATCTCCCCTTATTCTTCTGAAATCCAGTGAGTACAATGCTATCCAACTCAACCTTTCTTCATGCATCAATCTTGTCATCAAAACAGGGCTTTACATGATCTGGCAAAACATTCTTCTCTTTATATTCTAGTCCTCAAGATAGAAAGCCTAACAGTCAATTCACCTTTTGATTTCTTTTTGCACTTGAGTATTGCATTTTAGTGATCTGTTTACACGGACCTCTAAATCCCTTTGGATGTCCATTGTGACTAACTTTTCCCCATTTAAATGATATTCATGTCTTTCATATTTGGCCTAAAATGGAGGACTTTGCATTAGTTGCTAGCTGCTTAATTGTACGTCTGACATCAAACATATCCTGAACATGAACACTGGCAAGAATAAAATTATGTGGAGGAGCCAGTGTTGGACTGGGGCGGACAAAGTTAAAAATCACAGAACACCAGATTATGATCCAACAGGTTTCTTTGGAAGCACTAGCTTTCGAAGTGTTGCTCCTTCACTATGTCACTCATCTCCATTTGTACCACATCTCCATTGCAACTATGCCTTTGTCATTTTCAGGTTCAACTTTTTGAATACACTTTTGAGCTTGTTTTTCCAACTATTCTTTAAAACTTATCTTACATAAGTCTTTCCTCATCTATCACCCATAATCATCCTGCTTTCCTTGTTACCCACTACTTAATGCATCAATACAATCCTCATCAATCATCCCTATTCGCGACCCTTGTTCTATTAACTCTATTCTACCATTGGTAATTTCACATCCTAGAACTATTCCCCAATCATCCTGTTCTGCTTTATCCCTTTCAGTTATAAGAACTACTTTAAAACATATTTGTTTTAATGACATTTTGTTCACCACCTCAAATTTCTTTGTTCTACTCACTCGAAATTGTGAATCTACATTAGAGATATATAAATGTAAATTGTTGTAAGAATTAGGAATTACAACTGCTACACTGCAAGGATGCTTTTGAAATATTTGTTTTGACCAATTATATATGTCTCTCTATCTATAGACTGTTTAAAAAAATCTTGCAGTGTAAGGCCCCATCAGTTTTAGAAAGCTAACAATGCCTGTGTTAATAGGTCTGTTTGTTATGCACATATGTAGGATTGTAACAGTCGCACTTTATCAAACACTGTGACATCCCAATATGTAACAGCCATTAATAATACACACCTTCATGCTCATTATTGCTTTAGTTGAACAATTCTTGTAATTACCTTGGTGATTTGCTTATGTAACTACTAATTTACTATTAATTTTCAATGAAAGTGAGATGTATCTTTCTGGACACCTCTTTGTCTTGCGAGTAGTGGTTAATTCTGGCTGAATGTTGAAAGGTTCAATAATGCAATTACTTGGATACACCAAAGCAAGTAAAACATTTAATATATAAATTTTCCAGAACTGTAGAACAAAATACTTGCAAGGTTAAATGAAACCACAAGGATTCTGCTTGAAATGTGAAATGGCAACAGTTTTATTTGTATGATCTTGAAGCATTGCAACATCGTATGAAAATTCTAGGAGGTGAATATAATTTCATATGTATATAGAAGACATAAAATGTTGATTTCCAAAACACTTTGCTTCCCCACTTGCTTTGCAGACCACGCAGATTTCTGCATCTGTTGTTTTTACTAATATTGTTTTCCAGAGTTTCAACAACGATCAATATTCCCTGCAAATAAAGATGCTATAACGCAGCTCTTGATTTCTCACAATGGACAAATCTGGCTATTTAAAATGGGATTGAAGGCAGAAAGCTTACTACTTGCAGGCAAAGAAACTCTTAAAAATGTGCATTTTTTAAGCACCCAGTCTTGTGCAAGATTAAAGTAGTGCATCAATGAATTTCATAAAAAATAGGGAAAGAAGTCACAAAGAGGCCTGTACTGAGCAATGACAACATGAAACTGTCTCTGTGTACTTTGTTTCAGTGTAACAAGAATTGAAAAGCTGAGACAACTACCACAAGGTACCCACTGCCAATCTCAGTCACAGAGATGGAACTGC
The DNA here is from genome assembly GCF_020745735.1 of Hemiscyllium ocellatum. NCBI lineage: Eukaryota > Metazoa > Chordata > Chondrichthyes > Orectolobiformes > Hemiscylliidae > Hemiscyllium > Hemiscyllium ocellatum. The sequence goes on along the minus strand of NC_083407.1, from coordinate 56,632,056 downwards.
CATTTCAGTAATGGTTATCTCAATATTCATCTTTACGGTCTCCATCTCCTTGTAGGTTAGAATGGGAGCAATTTGCTAAAGCAGCCAACTTTCCACCCGAGATAAATCAATGGGGTGGCGCATTGTTGAGTATGGGTAATATTGCATCTTTTTCCCTTCAGAAAGAAACATAACTACATCATAGATTCTCAATTTTATCATTATTCTAGATTCTCAAAATGTAAAGGGTCACTGAGGACAAGTAATTCCCTCTTATTTCTCCCTCTTATTTAATAAATGAGAGAAGTGAAGAAGAGCATCAAGAACCAGATGACATTTACTCAGAGCCTGGCTTTGTCTTCATCTTTGTCTCCTCTGCCATCATTTTGGACCGCCCTTCCATTTTCTGCTATATGTCTTAAAATTGCAAAGTACCATTGAAATATTACAAGTTTATGAAGTACTGATAGATGCCAATCTTCAGTTTATCTTGTGTCAGTAAATGGCCATTCATCATACAGTTAGGGCACATTGTAATATTTTTTGTCAAGCCCTTTTAAGATTGTAATTTAATAACAATTTCAACCTGTACACTTGGGTTATGGGCACACTAAGAAATTTGTAAATTTCCTTGAGGCTTCAGACAGAGAATGAGAAATAGGATTTCTTTTGTACTTACTCTAGAGATAATGCTATTCTTGTTCACACAATTAAATGCATTCTTCTGATGGTGAAAGTCCATGGCACATTTTATTTTTTTAAAAAACCAAAATAAAATCTTTTTACTTACTATTAATTTACTGTTAATTTTCATTTACTACTAATTCTCAGCTTTTAGAATCTATTGACTGCTAAATAGGCATAATGGACAATATTGAGCAGAATCTTATTAAAAATGTAGTTAATGTTATAACCAGTTATGCAGATACATAGATAATTTCAAACAACCCTGAAACCACAAGAGTTTAGATTGAACTCATTCTAGGGTGTTTAGTTTTGCTTATAATGTGTCTGTTGCATCAACAATATGCAGTACTTGAAAACTATGACAGTTTTCTTTAAAATAAAAGACAAAGATAGAATATGGATCAGTTACAAACAGGGGATCATCAAAAGCAGGTGTGAACACCTACCATTCATTCTCACTTTGAGGAATGACTTCTAATATTGTGTCATCTATGTGGATGATCACAGTTTGATTGAAGCATTGATCGACCACATGATCGAAGCAGTCACATATCACATGATTGAAACTCAATTGAGATAGCACATCCTATTGTTCTGAGGAGTAGCCAAAATGAAATCAATCTGGAGACCAACAGGATTTAACTGGGATTATTCTCTAGCAAGAAGACAGAACAATACTTAACAACCAGGTAATTAAGGTAGTGAGAGATGAGTTAACATGTTCCCACCTTCAAAAAGATATTATCGCTGTTCTACAGGAGCTAAAGAACAACTTTGTCTGAAAACCCAGAGATTTCCAACTTCCGGTCACCTTCAAAGAATGATAAGAGAAGACCCATCCAGGCCTGCAAAGATTTCCTTTTAAAAGACAAATTTGAACAGGTGCTTTGTTTCTGTCATTTCATTAAATATTTAAGTTACATCTATAAACACATTTTATCTGATATGGTATGCATCTGTGGGTTGAGGGAATGAAAGTAACACACGCACACATATAAATGCATGCACATGCACACCCGCTTCCTTCACTTGTCTGAGAACTGCTGACAATCATGAGCCATTGCTCTCCACAGTGCAGCATTTAAGTCCAGAGGTGTACTGTAATTGGACCAGAGATGTACTGTAAGGGTTCTTACTGCTGGCAATGTCAAATGCCAATATCCATGGAAAAAGGGTGCAGGCTTCTGATGTGCATGGAGGATGGACTGAGATGTTAGTACCTGGTGTCCAAAATTTGATTTGATTTGATTTACTACTATCTCATGTACTGAGGTAGAGTGCAAAGTGTTGTTTTATGTGATTTACATGCAGATATTACTATATAGGTGCATGAGCGTAACACAACAGATGCAGGATACAGCATTACAACTGCTGAGAAGGTGCAGACAGAGATCGACATTAACATTTAAGAAGTCCATTCAACAGTCTGATAACAGCTGGGAAAAAGCTGATATTTAATCTGGTTGTACATGTTTTCAAACTTCCTCATTTTCTGCCTGATGGAAAAGGGTGAAAGAGAGTATATCCAGGGTGGGAGGGGGCTTTGATTCTGTTGATTGCTTTCCTGAGGCAGCAGGACGTATAGATGAAGTCAGTAAATGGGAGGCTATTTTGTGTGATGGGCTGGGTTGTATTCACAACTCCGTAATTTCTTTTGACCTTGGGAAAAGTGGTTGCCACACCAGATATGATGTTTTCTATGGGGCATCTATAAAAACTTGCAAGAATCCTTATGGACATGCCAACATATCCTTAGCCTCCTGAAGAAATAGAGGCACAGTTGTATTTTCCTGACTGCCTTGTCAATATGAGTGGACCGAGACAGATTGTTGGTGATCAAAACTCCCAGGAACTTTACACTGCTGACCATTTCCACCTCAGCACATTGATGCAGACAGGGGCACGCCCTCCACTCTGCTTCCTGAAGTCAATGACCAATTCCTTCATTTTCCTGACATTGAGGGAGAGTTTGGTGCCTTTATACCATGCCACTAAGCAGTCTATCTCCTTCATTTATTCCATCTCATCATTGTTTGAGATCCAACCCACTACAGTGGTGTCATTAGCAAATTTGTAAATGGAGTTGGTGCAGAATTTGGTCAAACAGTCATGTGTATATAACAAAGGGCTGAGTACACAGCCTTGTGGGGCACCGGTGTTGAGGATTATCACGGAGAAGATGTTGTTGCCTATTCTTACTGACTGCACTCTGTTGGTCAGGAAGTCAAGAATCCAGTTACAAAAGGAGGAACAAGGATGTGGGTCCCAGAGTTTGGAGATGGGATTGTTTGGAATTGTGGTATTGAAGGCAGAGCTGTAGTGAATAAGTAGGAGTCTGACATAGGTATCCTTGTTATCCAGATGTCCAGGATGAGTGTAAGGTCAGGAAGATGGCAAATGCCATGGACCTGTTGTGATGGTAAGTGAATTGCAAGGGATCAAGGCAATCTGGAAAACTGGAATTATTGTGGGCCAAAATCAACCTCTTGAAATATTTCATCTTTATGAATATCATGGAGGTCCTTTAATGCAAGCAGTGAGCTGAATATGCCAGGTACCTGATCATTGTTGGCTTCTATTATCATGCAAATGAAAACAAAGAAAATGGTGTGACATTCCTTGAAAAGGCAAGGTAAGTGCCTCAATCTGTAGAGAAGGGACCTGCAATACCCATTGATGTGAAGCTCTCCAGCACGCAAAAATATTACATACAAACCCATTTTGTACAGGACACAGAAATGTGGGTTCCCTCATCTCTCGCCATCCTAATGCATTAGTTTCTTGTTTGCCAAATACCTCTCTGTCCTAGACATCACTGATCACTTCATTCAACACAACACTTTTGGACAAAAAAGACCAGGGGAAGAATAGGGATGTTTGACCAAGATGGATAATGATGCCCACAGAACCTTTTGCCCTATTTATGCTTTGTTCAGCTTGCTCCCACATGCAGCAGCAGGCTGTCAATGTAGACATTGATTAATGGTACATTGTGCATGGACATGGAGTTGCACTTCATGGTGCCATAGCTTTATTCAAAGCTAGATGGAAACTCAAAGAAGTAGATGTCTGGCAAAGCCATTAACCTTCACGCCAACATAATACTCTGTCAGCTGTGCCAACAAAGTGTTTGGGTTCTTATTTCCTTTCCCTTCCATGGCAACTCTTTATTGTCTTCCAGCAAGGTTTAATATAGCCTGCTCTGCACTGCAGCCTGTTGGACTTGGAGGCTTGATTAGGTGACACGTTGAGGATCTTCTTCCAGAGGCAAGTAGCTTCTCCTTGGCTTAAACTTCTGAGGGTTGGAGGGGATCAAACAGATGGAGTTGGAGGATCCGACCATCTCTGGAATGTCCTGAGAGGAGACTTCTGAGACTTCTATCTGGTTACTCCTCCAGCTGGGTTGCTCTTGGCACTCCCTTAGTCTCCTTGAGAGGAAGGAGTAACTGGAGTGTATGCCAAGTTGCCTGTGGCCATGCCTTTGGTCATGAGGCTGGGGCAATGGAGTGCAAGTTTTTGTATGTATCTAGCAGTCCCTCAGGGTGGACATACAAATGCTTGTTTAAGACAGCTGAATCCTTATTGTGTTGCTGCGAGGTCATTACCTCCCTCCAAAGTGACAGTTTCTGAACAAATGGAAAGTGGGGAGGTGTCTTTGCTGATGCTTCCCTGGGGCCTTTAAACTTTCCTTCTCAGAGGATAAGGAGATCTAGTGGAGCAGGTCATATCTCACAAGAGCCATTGCCATCCGGCTGGAACCTACAAAACATAAGAGATAAGAAGCATCGTGACCAATGGTTAGAATGGCATTGGGATTAATGTAAGAGTTGCAGTGGAATGGTACTGACTCCATTGATGGTATATGGATATCTCGACATCCCCACAAGAAGCGGTCCCTGTCTTCTGCAAAGGACAGGATTCAGTGTTCATAAGGGGTGAAGAACCTGTAATCGGGCATTCCTCCATAAGTCCTGGCTCTTTCCACTCTGTTATGAGCTGTTTACTCCTGGAATATGAGAAAGGGAGGAATTGAGGGGATTGGAGGTGGGTTGCACAGCTATTTGTACTAGTGCAGGTGGTCAAAAGGTGGTGAGGAACCCCTGGCAAGTGAATAGACACTACTGAGTGTGGGAGCCTGGTGATGAAGAACAAGAGTGAGAGAGGAAAAACAATGCAGGTAACAGTGAGAGTGACAGAGTATGAGCTTTGGTAGGTGGTGGGTGCAGTAATATAGATAGAGTGAATGTGAGGTAGCAGAAAGAAGAGTGTGGCATTTATCCTGGCAGTGCAGAAAAAGCCACTGACTTACTTACAGAACATTGGATTGTGGAGACTGCATTGACTTAGGCCAGGCTGACAGAGTCTGGTTGCATGGTTTTCTCTGCTGCTCATGCAGAATCTAGGAAAAGGCAGTCTCTCTTTTGGATTACCCCACTCATTAGGAACTCCAGGTGTCCAATGAAGATATGTAGCACTATTTTGTTCTTCTCAGACATCTTTGAAAAGGTTACCCTTTGACAAGGAGAGCAGCTTCAAAATGTCAGTGCTTCTCTGGTTGTAAAGCGATCTTTTAGAGATGCCAAGTGCTTGGGACGCTGTTCTTTTAGTGGATATAGAGTCATAGAGATGTACAGCATGGAAACAGACCCTTCGGTCCAACCTGTGGATATCCACTGAGCTGTTCAGGGAACTGCAAGTGGAAGGATGGGGCTCGAATCGGGAAGGAGGGCGATCACTGGAGCAGGATATGTATTCAATAGAGTTAGTTTGGTAAGATACAGTGCAAAATTTCCCTCAGCCATATGGAAAGAAATCCTTTGTGAAATTCACCTAAAATTAAAATAACCTAATCTTCATACCAGTGTGTGGAATCTTATAAATGCCCTGCAGGAATTATCTTGAAATTATGAACATCTCGTTGTATCTTTTATGCACCACCAAGTAGCAACATGAGTTTCTTGCTAGGCAACAGCAAGTTGCCAACCAAAGTGGCTTATAGTTTGTTAAACACCTTATTAATGTCACAAATCACTTCATAGATATTCACCTTCCTACTTTATTATGACACGAGTTAGTTAGCTGTTGAGGATTCTCAACATGGAAGACATAGCATGTATTTGCTGACTTCAGCTCACCACTTACTCCAAAGGACATCCACTTTAGTCACCAAATAGCAACTTCTCATGGCATACTCCATGGTGGAGGGGCATTGACCACATGCACCCCACATCCACGGACATTGGCATCCAACATTTGCCAGACTCGAAGAGGGAAGTAATAACCTAGTGGTATTATCGCTATACTGTTAATCCAGAGACCCAGGAAATGTTCCAGTGACCTGGCTTTGAATCCAGCCACAGCAGATGGTGTAATGTGAACTCTGTAAAACCTGGATGGGTGTAATGATGACTATGAATCGATTGTTGGGAAAATGCATCTGGTTCATTAATGCCCTTTAGGGAAGGAATCTGCCAGTCTGGCCTACATGGGACTTCAGACCCAAAGCAATGTTGTTGATGCTTAACTGCCCTCTGGGCAATTAGGGATGAGCAATAACTGCTGGCTTGGCCAGCAACGCCCTCATCCTGTGAATGAATTTTTAAAAATCACCAATCCATTTAGGGGACATTTATGCACTTTTGAACTACACCTCAGACAGCACTGGCAGCTATCACTGTAATGTTGCTGCAAGAATGCCCTGTGCTCAGGGACTTGCATTCAGCTCATAGGCTAGACAAAGCCACTTCTCCAGTTGGCTTGCTTGCTCTCTTATTGTTCATCTAATCTGAACCTACCCGAACCTTCCTTCATCAATGCCTTGTATTACCTAGCCTTTTTCATTTTGCACCCTCAATTAGAAATACCAGGCTAACAATCCTTCAGTATTCCTTATTTGTTCAGCATGATCTCAAAGCCAGGAACCTTGTCTGGCCATAATATTACAGGTTTGTAATGCTTCTGAATAATCCAAACAATGCTGTGTTCCAATGCATTGCATGTTGAAGTAATAGGACACAATTTTCATATGTTCACGTTGCGTTCCATTCTTCAGTGTGACATCAAACACTGTCGTCAATTAGACTTCAGGCACTTTCAACAAAGAAAGAGGAGCTGGAAGAAAAGTCTCCCACAATCTGAATTCCAAATGTTTGATTTCAAGGTAACATGAAATAATGTTTGGGGCCAAATCATTTGCCAGCCCTGCTAGTCAAGGTAGTATACATAAGTTCTCCAAAGATAGAGTCATAGAGTCATAGTTAGGTCTTTCAATCCAACTTATCACCGCCAAACAAGTTTCCCAAACTAAACTAGTCCCACTTGCCTGTATTTGGCCCACACCCCTCTAAATCTTTCCTATTCATGTACCTATCTAAATGCTTTTTTTAAGTGCTGTAACTGTACTTGCACCTACCATTCCTTTGGCAGTTATTTCACATATGAACCACCCTTTGTATGAAAAGTTGCCCCTCAGGTCCTTTTTAAATCTTTTTCTGCTCACCGCAAAAATATGGTCCCTAATTTTGAACTCTCCCACCCTAAGGAAATGACCTTTGCTATTCACCTTATCTATGCCCCTCATGATTTTATAAATCTCTGTAAGGTCACTCTTCAAGCTGCATAAAATTGTGGCTTATTGGCATCTAGACCTACTGTCGACAGTGTAGCGCTGGAAAAGCACAACAGGTCAGGCAGCATTTGAGAAGTAGGAGAATCAATGTTTCAGGCATAAGCCCTTCATCAGGACCCTGACCTGCTGTGCTTTTCCTGCACCACATGCTCAACTCTGATCTCCAGCATCTGCAGTCGTCAATTTCTCCTCATCTAGATCTACTACCAGGTAATTTCCTTAAGATACCTTTCCACCATTAAACATTCAAATATATTGTAGCAGAGATTAGATTTAACAAAAAATCTCAAATTTTAAACTAATATTATAATTACTTTAAAATGTTCATCACGTGAGAAGGCAGCTTTGAAAAGGCGTACTTAAACATTAAACAACATGTTAATCATAACTCTAGAAAATGGAGTGCTAAATATTAATGCTACTATTTAAATAAATTGAACATGCATAACAAAGCTCTTGTACATTTATATAAAGTCTGCATCCTCTGAGAGAACATATTTAAAAATTGCAGTAAATGTGCTAGGGCACTATCATTAACAATTCTCTAATATAATCTATTGTTTGTACTCACATATGCTTTAAGTTCTTTTTTTTAATATCCTGCTTTAGCTGGCAATTTTTAAAATCTTAGTTTTCTTTGAAATAGAAATGAACATGTAACAACATTTTTCACATTTACCTAAAAACAATAACTAAGGCACAAAACTAAATTATGAGTTGGCTCACACTAACAATTTAGGTAGTACATGCTGTTACAGTGCAATTGTTCCTGCATGTCTGCTCAAAGCACTATCTGAAAACTCATGATTGGAATAGAGACCCCACCTTTGTCAAAAAAATGTTTGGCAAATGAAGAAAACAGATTTGGCAGACACTTGGTGTGGTGATGTGATGCCTGTCAAAATGTCTCATTGTGTTGAGAAAACAATGAAAACAACGAGCAGTCATTTTGTCGCTTCTCTCTCCCCAGTGACAAGTACAGTGCGTCTTTAATAATGTGCTGTATAACTTTGATCCTGTACTATGGGACAGTATGATTAAATATTGACTGCAGTTTAGGACCAAAGCTGAAAACTATTGACCCAAAGATTACAGAAGTGATGACATTGTGTTATGATGCCTGAAGCCAAAGATTTTGAAAGCATTATTCACACTTAAGGTCACTTCTGCAACCAGAGGGGCAATAGTTTACCAATTACAGCCCAAAAACTGCCATCAATATTTGCTTTATTATACTCTTGAGATCAATTTATTTTAAAAACAACAAACATCTTCACCTCTTGTTCTTTGTGATGTCAGTAGCCAACATTCCTTGTTCTACTGCCCATTGACACCACTCATTGGAGACTATTACTATATGATGTCAGTTAACAGACAGCAATGAAAGTTACATTCTCATTTATGACAAATCTTCAGTACACATTTAGCACCTCTTTCCATAGGGACAATCATTTCCAGTGCTTTATATTCAATGATGATACAAGTGACTGGCACTTCACTGAAAGTAACTTAGATTGGCATATCATAATTGTTTTCTACGAGTCATGTGATGAACAATATTGGACCCAGTCACAAAAGAGCTACCTACGATTGAGGCAGTATTTAACTTGATTTTTCCAGCAAATTCATCAAACTTGGACACAAGTAAATAAAATGACATTCATTTGCTTCCTTGGGCAGCATTTTACAGGAGATAACTTTTTTTTTGATGAGCTATCAACATGTACTGTCATCATCCCTCTAAAAATGACCATAACATTGACCACAATATTAGGCAGACACAGATGAACATGGAAATCCTGAAAATTGCAGTCTGTTACTCCAGGTTCTGACCAGGTTGTACTGCAAACTTCTCACCCAGAGCTGGCAATCACTAGAAACTGCATTAATGTCAAATTGCCCAATCCTTGAGTCACTGATGGAAGTACCACCACTGACCGATGATATACTATTTTGTTCTGTTCAGTTTTATTTGCCATTTTTCGCCATTTCCCACTTCTTATGCAGGAATCAATTATAGCCTAACAAAAACAATTTCAGAAGTTATTGCTCGATCCAAAAAAATTCTTCATTCACACACTTCAGGGGTAGGTTGCTTTCAGTGATCCAAAGCTGAAACATTAGGGCACTGATCAAGTTATGTGATTTCACTGGAACACAGATATTGTGATGTTAATGTTAACCAATCCGAGGGATGTTTTTTAAAAAATCATAAATTTAAGCTGTAGGAGCAAACCTTCAAATCTATGATAGATAGGGATATCAGAACCTCTTCAATTTGTGAGGTTAGTTTGTGAAATTTAGCAGTTTTTGTCAAAGCTTTTGGATCTTACAAATAGCAAAAATGCGAGGGAACTTACTGCTGACTATGAATTAAGTCTAACAGGAGCATCTACCAACTCCATGTGGTGAGAATTTCATCTATAGTATTGTCAATAAGTTATAATATTTTCAAGGGTTACAAATAACAATGTGGGATTGCAGCAGGGAAAGGCAGAGGACAGGCAGGTAGCGTGGCTGCTTTCAATGTATGGGCTGCTGTCAAGCAAAAGAAAGGGGTAACTGCCTTTGGGGGAAGGGGATGTGCCCTAAGCCCTCTTCCAAGGTCAGCTCTCCAACCCCTGAGCCCTTTCATTTGAGTCTGCAAGCTGGGCCTGTCTAAAACTCTGGGTCTGTGTTCCGTCACTGTTTCCTCTCTCAGAGATTGACTGTAGTACCAACAGGTAAAAACAATGACTGCAGATGCTGGAAACCAGATTCTGGATCAGTGGTGCTGGAAGAGCACAGCAGTTCAGGCAACGTCCAACGAGCAGCGAAATCGACGTTTCGGGCAAAAGCCCTTCAATAGGAATAAAGGCAGTGATCTGGAAGCATGGAGAGATAAGCTAGAGGAGGATGGGGTGGGGAGAGAGTAGCATAGAGTACAATGGGTGAGTGGGGGAGGAGATGAAGGTGATAGGTCAGGGAGGAGAGGGTGGAGTGGATAGGTGGAAAAGAAGATAAGCAGGTCGGACAAGTCCGGACAAGTGCCAACTGGCTAGTACTTAACCAGTGACAATGAGGTTTGCCAGCAGCTCTTGAAGGTAGGACTTCCTCCCAGACAGAGGCAGAAGCCACACCCTGAAAGAATTAAGGCTGCTCACAACATAAAATGATTGTTGGGCAATGTGTTTTGGATGGTAGGGCAGGCAATTGACTTTTTCATTGAGAGTAGGATTGGGTGTACAACACCCAATAAAATGCATCCTATTTTTCAAAACAATGCATATTATTTATTTCTTCCTTCTTTTTGAACTATTTATTCTCTCTAGTCCCTACACGTGATACAGGTAGAATGCAGATCAATAATCTGCACTTAACAATTTCTGCTTCTACCAAGCAAATTTTTATTTTTTAAAATAAATAAATTGATCTTGTTTCTTTAAACAATATTATTCCATATTTTACAAATTCTTTTCAATATACTTCTTATTGAAAAAAGCTTGAAACTTTTGCCTATTAGAACCACTACCAATAATGTTGCTTTAAACTTCATTTTATTCACTCTCATTAAATCCAACAGTAAGCAGAACACAAAATCTAAAGGATAATGCATATATTTAATTTAAACAGCTTATTCAACTAAGTAAACAGGAGAAATGTTAGGCATCAGAGATATTAAATTGTTTGAACTTTTTAAACTTGCTCTCTGGGTGAATGGAGCTGAAACTGTGTTGCTGGTTAAAGCACAGCAGGTTAGGCAGCATCCAAGGAACAGGAAATTGGACATTTCGGGCCAGAGCCCTTCATCGGAGCCCTAGGTGAATGGTACAGATTGGCTGACTATCAATTTCATTAATTTCATGGAAATAAAAATGGACTGACTTTAATCCATTAGCCAATTTGTAACTCCTGTTATGCTTGGGCAGTTGTTGCAAATTGTTCTCTAGAACTGTGTTTTGATGCTGCGTTTTTAAATTAAGGTTAAATAGACAATGAAAGAGTTATATAACCCATCCTGAGTTATGCTGACAACAAGCCTGAGTCTTTTAGGTTAATGATTAACAGCACAACCCAGATTGTTTTATTGAGAAGGTGCAGCGTACTGAATGCTGTAAATGGTGGCCAAACATCTGTATTGATTGTGGATAGACTGCTCATAGCAAAATCTCCAGGAGGGTGTTAGAAAAGTCAGGTTTTTACATTGTCTATTTAGTTAAAAGGTAGAATGAATTTGGGGGTTTAAAAGTTCGCTGATGAGCAAGTCTGACAGAATACTAGGCTATCTGATTCACCTTGCCATAGACACCAGGTTTGAGAGGAGGAGTGTCTATAGGAAGCTATTGTATGATTGGCTTATAGAATTTTAATTTAAATATCAGTGAACCTCAGAGGCAGTGTAAAGCTACCAAGATCTGAGTAGAAGAGAAAGTGAGTTAGATGGAGAGTGGAAAAATAGAGAACAGCAAGTCTCCATGGTTCACCATTTAAAAATATTGGTAGAAACTCGTACTCAGATTGAAAAGAACTGAATTCATAAAAATTTAAATGAGACTGAAAGGTTTACCACATTTTGATTACAGATTAACCCTGACTGTACAAGCAAGTTCAGGGATTATAATTAATAAAAACAATAGGTGCTGGAAAAATTGAGCAGGTCTGGCAGCATCTGTGGAGAGAAAGACAGAGTTACTGTTCCAAATTGAACATGTCTCTTGTGTCCTGAAGAAGAGTCAAACTGGACTTGAACTGTTAACTCTGTTTTTCTCTCCACGAATACTGTCAGACCATGCTTCTGTTTTAATTTCAAATCTCCAGCATCCACAGGTTGTTGTTTTTTTTTCCACAGCTTATTGGATATCTGGCTGGTAAAGGAAAAGAAGGTAAACATATTCTCAGAAGCTGAAAGTATTCTGGATTTCAGGAGAATCAAATATATGCCTAAGGCATAGAGTAAAATATAGCTTTAATTAATGGCTCAGTGATTAGCACTGCTGCTTCAACTGCTTCATCAATGACCTTCCCTCCATCATAAGGTGAAGTGTGGGGACGTTCACCAATGATTGCTCAAGGTTCAGCATCATTCACTACTCCTCAGATACTGAAGTAGTCCTTTTTCAAATGCAGCAAGATCTGGACAATATCCAGGCTTGGGTTGACAAGTGGCAAGTAATATTCACACCACACAAATAACAAATAATGACTGTCTCCAATAGGAGACAATCTCAATGACCGTCCATTGACATTCAGTGGTATCATCATTGAATCCCCCACTATCAACATCCTGGGAATTACCATTGACCAGAATTCTACTGGACTCACCACATAAACACAGTAACTACAACAACAGGTCAGAGCTAGGAATACTGCAGCAAGTACTGCACCTTCTGACTCCCAAAGCCTGTCCACCATCTGAAAGACACAAATAAAGAGTGTGATGAAATACTCCCCACTTGCTTGGATGGATGCAACTCCAACAACACTCAAGAAGCTTGTCACTATCCAGGACAAAGCAGCCCACATGATTGACACTGCATCCACAAGCATCCACTCCCTCCACCATTGATGCTCAGTAACAGCAGTGCATACTATTTACAAGAGACACTGCAGAAATTCACTGAAGATCCTCAGACAGCGGCTTCAAAACTGATAGCCACTTCTATGTAAAAGGACAAGGACAGCAGATACATGGGAACACCACTACCTGCAAGTTCACCTCAAGCCACTCACGAAACTGACTTGGAAATATATTTCCACTCATTCCCTGTAGTAGTGACAAAATCTTGTAATTCACTCCCTAAGGTCATTGTGTCAACCTACAGCATGTGAACTGAAGCAGTTCAAGAAGGCAGCTCACCACCAGCTTCTCAAGAAAATCTAGGAATGGGCAATATATGTTGGCCAGCCAGCAAGACCCACGAGCTACAAGTGAATTTAAAGGAAAAGAGCTAGGAGTCAAATCAATTTGATTCTGGGAGAATTGAATGTCTATGTAAGCATTAGTGTAAAGTATATCTATTTCTGAACTTGTCTAAAGATAAAATCGAAAGGGAGTTCCATTCTTTGCTTTAAATTATAGGTTTCCGACATGGATAATGTTTAGTTAAGTGTTTTTAGTCACTTGTTAAAGTAAACATCTTAACTGGGAAATCCTTATGTTTCATTTTTGAAGATAGAACTTGTATCTAGTTCAATTTGCTTTATCAGTCCTCTATGGAAATCATAAATTAGTTGTGACAGAATAACGTGGCAGAAACAGAGATTTAAGAAAACAAGCGTGATTCATACAGGTGTGAACATGTAAATACTTTCCAGTACACTATTAGAGATTATCGTAACTTGTCATTTCGAGCAGCACATAAATATAATAAATAATACGTTATAACTTGAATGCATGACTGAAATGGAGCTAAAATCTGAATCCTTCTACATTTTGTACTTCTGATGCTACCAGAATACACAAGGTCCTCAGTAGGATTGGAAGTCATCCACCCACAGCAAGAATTCTTAGCAAATGATCTTCAGAGTGAAGAATTAGGATTAGCAGGATCTGGCTAATTTCCTGCCCCTGCCTGCCACTTTGCATCTCATTTAAATTTACATTCTGCCCCAGGTCCCAAGGAACTTTGGGACCGTTCTGTTCTGTTGTATAATTTAGCTACTAATCATTAATGATTGGGTAATGAAATTGTTTGTGTTTACTGTGTTATTTAATTCTAGCTATTGGAAAATGTAATCAGCTCCCATTTGGTTGCATGCTGTCTGATCACCAATACAGCAGATAGATTTGCAGCATCTGAAGGCTTGTGAAACTCCTCTGCAAAGGTACAAGTTTGAATTATATATTTAAATGTGTTTTTTTACACCCATACAACTCATGAAAAAGATTAATAGATTCTTCATACATGTAACAACAAAACAAAACTTTACAATAACTGTGACAAGATGAATTGAACATAGATTAAAAATGCTTTGTGTTCCCTATTCTTACAAAAGCAATATCAAGACATATAGGAATTAGCACACAGTGTCCCATTTGTCATACATTAAAATGGGAGAAATTGCTGACAATTGAAATGGGTAAAACCTGCATTCAAAGTGCATGTGCTAATCCAGCTGAAAAATTTGTGAAGATTAATTTTGGCATCCTTGGACTTTGCAAAATAATTTCCTAATAACTTCTTCTTTGATTTTCACATAGCCATCCACTGAAATTTGGGATTTTGTTATTTTTTTATAGAACTCCTGATGGACCCTGAGGGAGTGGGAGATTTTACCCAAGACTGATGAAACTGAAATCATCAACTCCCAGCCCATACTGTAGCCTATGACAACCTCCCGTCCTTGGACATACTTGAGCACTATTACTGCAAGTGATATTAGTGGCTCTAAATTGACTTTGGCAAACTGCTTGTGCTGGTTATTCTTCCACAGACAGTTTGCCAAGCAGGAGTTACAGGCAGTTTTAGATAATCCTTGGGCCTTTTGCCTGGGAGCACATCAATCATACAATACCAGGCTTGGATTGAAGAAAACATCAGGATCATTTTTGCCCCATTATCTCATGCTGCAATGAACATATCTTTAAAAGTGAGAGGTACGTTTCTTATTTGCCTACCATGAATTTAGAGTATCATGAGAACCTTCAAAACAATTCTGAAGCCAAACTGCAAACATTTAGCCATAGGAATCCATTCATGCACAAAGAGGGAAAAATACATTATGATATCCACAATATTTGTGGAATTAGTTGTTCTTTATTAGTCTTCCATTCCTCATGGACTGTGGAGATTGTTTCTATTGCTTGGTCTCTAATACAATAATATTGTGCCTTTAAGACTCATTTTAAATCTCACCTGCTTGCTCAACCCAGATATCCCCTCCTTTCATTTGCCTTCCATTTATGTTTAATTACAATCTTAGCACATATATCCACATCCAATAATTATTGTTCTTATTGAAGACAGTTGTCTGTCATCTGGTAGATGAAATTCTGAAGTTTAAGACAAAGACATTAGCTAGAAATCAGGCATGGGAGCACTTTCAAAACATAAACCTTGGAGTCTCAAAAGGTTAGGTTAAGAAGGGTTAATCAGCTGCTGACATAGCTTCACACCTTCAACAAAGCACTATTTGGTGAGGTACCATGTGTGTGTCCATGCTGGAAGGGTAATGGCAAAAACTATTCACCTGGATATATTAGTGATACCCTTCATTCTACACAGAAATCTACTGGATTTAAGTAAGTGAGCTGTGTCCATTTGCAGACAGAGTATATATTTCATATCAGGCAAACAAATTTTTTTTTAATGTACGTGGATTCATAATAGTTGGAGACTCCGAAAACATAGTGATGGGTTTTCACATGTCAGGCACTCAGCTGACCAAAGAAAAATTACTGCAACGCTGTGACATTTTCCTTTTTCTACAATGACAATCCTTGAGATTTCAATGAGCATGTTGTGCTAAGTATTCCGACATAATGGGTAGGTTTGTTCTGTGAACTCACCCCTATTATGAACTCATTTCAGCCAGCAAAGCGAGGTTGTCTTTCCTCAGTCACAGCTGACATCAAACACAGAAGGCAGTGTCTACCACCTGTCACCAGGATTCAAGCTTAGGCAACTTTGTTGCCAAGGAATGATACTAGAGTTGGGACGGGAAACAAAGAATATCTTCCCTTTTTTTGCATGTGTGCTAACATCTTGACCTTCATTCCGTACGATCTGTTTCCTTTGTGTTCCAGATTTCTATTCTTTTTTGTTTTGCCTGATTCGTTACTGTAGGCTGGTCTTTATTCCTATGTTATTGTCTCTACATTCTAAGCTTTCTTTTTTTTTCTCAACCATTTCCATTGTCATAAAAGCTAGTTAGTACCCTTCCAGGTTAGAGGGTATATGATTTGTATCTGAATTTATATCTCTATTTTTGGAAGGTTTCCTGTATTAACTGCATTTTGACATGTACTGTCTATGTTATCAGCTGGTACCTGTCTTAAGTTATATGTACTTAGCTGTATTTCCTGATTTCTGAGCACAGTCTTATGCATTCTGTGCATTGCTGTTGTGGTCCACGCTATACTCTTTCTATTCCAGGCTGTTACCACTGTGACATACACAGTTTTGTGTCTCCACTGCAAACAGTAGTGTATTCTAGATGACCCATCCAGCCTGTGCTCATTGTTACCTTCATTCTCTTTTTAATGATATGATAAAATTCAAAATTCGCTTACATTGTATTTACTTACATTGTATTGTGGACCTAATACTGGCTGTTTGTTTTTTATTACTTTGATGTGGTTAATATTGAGTGAAGGCATTTTCCACTGACATGGCAAAACTTAAGGCTAACAATTGCACCAGCACTCAAGCCGAAGTTAGTTATTCCAACCAGACCATAAAATAAGTCTAATGCTTTCCTGGTCAGAATGGTTCAATAAAACAGCAGATGAAGTCTGGTTCCTGTTCAACCAAAATTGTGACACCATCCATATGATAGGAATATGATAGTACTGATCATTACTGCACTCTCTTTACTGACTGCAATTCTTATGTGTGCATGTATTGCAGACAGTTAATAATACATTGATTTCCCTTATTTATACATTATGATTTATCATCCTTTGTCCCAGTAACTGATGAGAGTTTTGAAACGTTTCTTTTGTCTATGACTGCACATTGAAAGTTATGTTAATGTTCCAAAGCAAAGATTTTTTATTGTTTTAAAATTCCAACTGTGAAGCTCGAAATGCACTTGAAACTCTGCTGGTTAGGTATCAGTTGTAGTTCAGTTGGTAGAAGTCCAGGGTTTCACCTCAAAAATAAAGACTATCACACCAGCACTGCACTGTTAGAGGTGACATCTTTTGGAAGAGATGTTAAACTAACACCTTGTCTGTATTCTCAGGTGGGGGTAAAATAGTCCTGCTATTATATCAAAGAAGAACAGTGGAGTTATCCTGCTGTCCTGGGAAATATTTGTCTCTCAATCAGCATCACAAAAACGAAATATATTGGTTGTTATCTTTGTTGGAGCTCGTTATGTACAAATTGACTGCTGCAATTCCTACAGCTGTGACTGTACTTCAAATGGACTTCTTTGGTTGCAAAGTGTTTTGCTGTATTTTGTGATTGTGATGTATGCTATAAAAATGTGTGCTTTCCTTTTTTAGACTTTAAGGTTTCCAGAAAGTTAATCTGTATTATTCCCAATGTAAAACCTTCCATGAGCCAGCTAGCCTTTCCCCTCCCCTGCTCCTCGGATGCTACCTGACCTGCTGTGCTTTTCCAGCACCACATTCTCATTCCCCCCCCCCCCCCCCCCAACCTCTTAAACGGTATTACTTGATACATTTAGGAGCCTGTTTCAGATTTACTATTACAGCTGTAAACGGGTTACGAGCAAAAATAAATGCATCTTTAACAACGATGTCCAATCTTGCACTGGTGTCTAACCAGGTCTTAAATAATTGAACATCATTTAAATGAAACTGTGCTGAACCACTGAATGGTGTTTTATTGCTATATACTACATGGTAGCTTTTTTTGGGTAAACTTTTCAAAATATGCCTAGTCGTGCCATGCACCGAGGAAAATGAGAGCAATTTGAGGATCCTTCCCAAGCCAACGGATTTGGTGGATTCCCATAATTTTGGCCAGGGGCGCGGCAGGTTTTGCGGGTGAGATCCGTACAGATTGTATTACTGTAATGAGGACAATCAAAATGTGTGTCCGCACCACGTTTTATTTTCAATTATGAAACCACTAATTTTAACCTTCTTCCATTCTCCCCCCTCACTTCTGGAGGCAGGGAAGATACGTTACAGTGTGGTTGCATGGTTCCCAGCCAATCACCTTATTATGTAAGCCCAAGTAATGAACGTCATCAGGCATGATGCGAAAGTGACACTACGAAAGGCCCCCACTATGGAAACTGTTTTGGATATGATCAAATGCAGGGCTCCTTGGAAGTCAAACATACTGAAATCTCTTACATTACTCCAATCATTACCCTGTGTGACAACGGCTAACCCAGCGCAGACTAGGCATTTGACACTAACACCTTCTTGGTGCTTGACTTTACTGTGAACAGTGTTTAAACCAGGTTATGTATCAGTGCCATGAGAAGGGCACTATTCTCAATTTTAAGACAATTTCTGTTTTTTTTTATAGCTCTCCAAATTATGCACTATCTTCGCAGAAAAGGAAATGGACAGGAAGCTTCTCAGCTTTCCAAAATGAAGTACGAAGTCATTGCTGAAATATTGTTTCCCTGCCTTACTGGTGAAAACCACTTGCCTTTGTTCTAGATCTGCTCACAGCAACAAGGCTGAAGTCGGAAAGATAGTATGTGGGGAGCACATTTCCCGTCGCTTTATGATTCTATTGCACTACAACATAGAGAGTTAACGAGAAGACGCAGTTTACACTACTTTTGGGACTAGAATGTCTCCCGAATTTAGTTGGAATCTGGCGCAAAATTAAAGATTCACTTACTAAAAATATAATACTGCAAGTATGAAATAACGCTGAAAATGAGCTATCAATGTGACTAAAATGTTATTATCAATAATCAGTATTCGGTCTGACCTAATACCTGGGAAACAGGTGAATCACACAAGCACAAAGCCTTGCATATAACCAGTATTTTTGTAGATGTTGTCTAATTTGCTGTGATTAGACTGGCAATGTCAGTGCAAAACTGGCATGTGTACAGAATATGTGATTATGCTGCCTGTTTACTCTTGTACAGAGGCTACGTGTGTTCAAACCTTTGCATTTATGATTTAGCAGCGTCCAATACTGCTGGCAAAATTTCTCCTGATTGAATACAGCTGATGAGATAGTAATCTCTTTTCGGTTAAAATAAATAGAAAGAAAGCCTTCTGTGCGGACAATACCTTGTTTAAAAATCAAAGGCAGGCTCCTCACCAATCATGACAAAAACCAATGTGAAATGATCTCATGGAGGTCTTCTTGCTTACATCGGAACTTCTGAGATCAGACAGGCACTGGCTGTACTACGCTATACTTTTGGCACCAGCATAATGAAAACGTTGGCATTGTACCAGCACCAAAAATGCAGCGTAATGACAGCATAAATCAGACGGTTTCCACCAGCTTTCAAGTGGCTTGATTTTAATAGCGGTGTCCCTGAGCCACACCATCATCGCTGATGAGGATGGAAGTTACACTGCCGCGTATTGACTTGACAAAGGACCACAGGCCAAGGAGACGGTGGATGTAACCACCCAAGTCGCTGTAAATACTTAGAAACAATGTAAATTAGGAATAGAATAATGAATACCTCTGGGGGAATGCAGGGCATTAATCTGATTAATGGGCTCAGATGGTATCATAAACTGCAAATGCAAGGCTGTAATGGATTAAAACCATCATCTCCACCCAGAATTATTGCTTTGGAGTTACTCCATATGATGTGGAATATGGATACATGTAGGGTGGATAGTTGAGGGCTGTTTCTGCCGACACTAGCTGTTGCACGTGGTGACAACTTTCGGCTTGACAGCTGTGATGTCATTAGCAAATGATTGAAAAATAATTTAGAATCTATTCGAAATGCCTCCGTTTACTTTACAGAACACCTGAAGAACATGACAGCACAACTTTCCCAACACCTGCGAACATCAGTAATGAGAGCGATCCACATTCTCAGTTGCAAACTACGACTTGGCGCTGTTTGTTCCCCCCAGGTTTTTAGAGCCCTTTGGCTGCACATTTCACGTTGTCACTTGGAGATTTGCTGGGGTTGAGGTGGGGAGTAGGGTTTATTGATTCGGAAATAACACTTACACATTAAGCTGCACCACATTTGCACAGACATGCTCCGCAGCTTCAACCTTCAATTTGCTCGCCTTTGTCACCAGTTTTAAAATTTGTCGAGTGCATACATGTGTATGGCATTGTGTTCTCCGGGAGACACAACTGAGGCGCACCCAAAAATGTATTACCCAAAGGCATGTCCCCAAACCTGACCGGGCCGTGCTGTCTCTGGTCCAGGTTGTGTTCCTAGCTTTCTGTGATCCCTTTGTCCTGGGTACCATTTGTACACCAGTGCTCAGGACTGAACTCCCCCCCCCCCCCCCCCTCCAGCCAGCTGCTTTGTGGCGCGGCTGGCTCTCTGCTTTCTCCCACTTGGCGGGCGGAACTATCTACGATTGATTCTCCGTTCCAAGTGTGGAAACTCTGGTTCCAGCTCTGTAGCGGCCCCAGCTGCCGATCACTCTTTGTGGAACCAAAGAAAAGCGCGGTCCATAACAGACACACAGGCTGCCTCCAAATACTACCAAATGATGCACGTTGGCACTTCAGATCTTAAAGCTGTCAACAAACAGATCTACCTATCTAACATGACAAATGCATATATTCTGACTTGACAGTTCATTTCTTGGAGAAATGTTTAAGTATTTATCCCAAACTCGTGAAGTAAGGTTCTTCTTTCCAGTCTTTCTGATTATTCACAATGGAAATGCTCCGTGATGTGATATAAACCCTGTGGTGAAGTTATTGTACACAGTTTGCAACTTCAGTGCCGTTCAGCCTTGCTAAAAACGCCTAATGACCGTACAGCGAGATAAGCAATTTTGTCTAATTTCAATGACTTTTTTCCCAAATTAACTGAGGTGCTTCGTTATTTTGCGGTCAAGTCTGAATGCTATTTAAAGAATGAAAAGATAATGTATAACTGAGGCAAAATCGTGCTGTTCCTAAGAAAGTAAATTACTGTCGATACTTTGTCTTTTACGTCTACGGAGCTGAAACACTCACTACACGGCTTTGATAAGCTAAAGTATAAGCGATATTGAAACAATCGAATAAATGTTCTTTTTTTTCACATCTATCCAAAATACAGACCGAACAATATTTTGTATTCAGGCGTGTGTTGTGGGTAACTTAGTAAATGAAGACACTGTGTAGAGTGGAGGCGATTCACATGTTTGTTAACCACAGAATGAATACAAGAATTGTTGATAAATATTGTGCTGTGAAAGAAATGCAGCACTGTTCAGAATTGGTGAGAGGTGGAAGAATCCCATAGAACATCGAGAAAGGCGCACCGAAAGGACCCTCGCTCCCCAAACCACTCAAGAGCCGCAACCTCTCAACATTCTTCCTGAAAATTTGGAAACATTCTTTGAATATGAAACTGGGTGATTGACATCAATAAGTAAAACACCCTCTGGAAAATTATAGTGCAAATTAGATTATTTTTATTTCTTCTGCCCCAAGTTTTGAAATAAAGGTGACTCTACCATAAGTAATTCAGGCTAAAAATAAACTTTCGGAAAAGTCACTCTATTCAGGTGCAGAAATTTGAGACGAGCAGAAAACCCGCATAAAACCAGGCGCTGTATGCTTTTAAACAACTCGGGATTAGCGTTAAGAAAAGCCCTCGGCAAGTACTAATCAATAGGCTGCCATTTATGTCAAACATTAGGAATTGGGACTCCTCACTCTAAATATTAAAGAGAATTCGCTAATTGTGAGTAACGCGCTGTTTCAGTAGTGATATTCCAGCTGCCTACACCTGACTGCGATTTTTTTTTCGGGGAATGCTGGGTTCTCAGTCCCTGGCAGTTTCTGTGTTAACTGTGAGAAACTTTCTTCATTCCGAATATCAATTCGTACCGGATTTCAACCACTAACAACAACGGAAATATTCATAATCGCTAACTGTGGATTGTTTAATTGATAGGTTTGGGGAATTGAATAGTCGATTAGCGGAAACAGCGGGTTCCAACTGCGCACATCTCCGAATAATATACTTGCGTCAAAGTAATCATTAAAAAAAAAGCGCTTTGTGCATGCACGGCCACCGAAGCAGCCAGTGCGCGAAGAACAACTCATATCGTTTCTCTGCGCGACCAATCTGAATTGCTTATCTGGAGACAGAGAAGCTAATCTTGTGACATTCATGAAATCGAGAAATTCTCTTGGTAGCTATTTCCTTTAATTTATTTGAATCCCAAGACAGAATACATGAATAACCGATAACCAAATGCTATCCAGATAGGATGTTGGAAACGTTAATTGCATTTCTCATTAGGAAATGTGCTTAAACTGATGGGACATTTCTGATGAAATAAGAAAAAAAAATGCAAATCAGCCATAGAGCAGGGCATGTACCTATCGCGGATATTAGATAAATACTTTTAAATCAGTAGAGTTTCTGTTTCTAAAACAAAATCGCGCCGTTTAGTGAAAAACACATCTGCATGCCATAATAAAGATTTGTCTAAAGTTAGTCAAAAGAAACTACTAGGGAAATGATCAATCTCATACAAACGCCATTTACTATTTTGCTCTTCCGACGCGTCACAGTAAATAGAATGACTATGACGAATAGGTGTTTGCATAAAATGAATTGTTATGGATGATTAGAATGGAAATGGTACATGACTTTATATGCAAATGTAATGGAAATTTGGATTGAATACAGATGAATCTAAGAAACAGCAATCTAAAGACATCTTTTTTTATTTGTGTAAACATTAAATGTTTCTTTCTCAAAGAAAGAATTCTCAGAAAACATACTTTTAAGCATTTCTAAATGTAAGATACACAATAGAAAAGGCAGTGATTGTAGGTCAAAATGTATACGCACCGCATACATATATATATTTTAATATACAAAGTAAAACCTACATGTATGTAAATACTTTCTTTTAAAAATCCCACTGAAACATGAAATGACAACTGTCACCTTTTTGCAGACGTTTGGAAAGTAAGACAAAGTGCTCAGTAAGTTGCAGGAGGTTATCTCTAAAAGCACTCTGAAAACCGTCGAAAGCAGTAGCATGCAAATTCATGTTAGACGACAAAAATAATAAAGATATAAATTTTTATCAACATCGACAATACATACAACACTTACAAACAATGAATGCTGAACGGTATTTACAAACACAATGTATCCTTGTAAGATGCCAGTCGGTTTATACTTGTAGCCAAATGCTAGAATTGTACATCTGCTAACAAGATATCAAATACTACATCCGTCTTTAAAAAAAACTAACAGACTACATAGTGTCTGGAATACTATTTCTTAGGTTTTCATACTGTAGACATAATCCATCGAGAAGATACCAAGTGCCTATAATATTTCCAACATACAAATATGAAGATTAGTCCCGCAACAGCATTCACATGCTTGGCCTTTATAATGCACTAACCACTAGAAGATCTCCATTTTTTTCTCCACTCGTACATTTCAAATCAACCAGAAAAATAACCGGAGCAAAACTTAATTTGTTAATTTACAAGTATTTGCAGCTTTCACTGGTGTTATGAACGCATCACATCATCTTATCATTGCTGTATATATATATAAGCCAACTCTTTGTTATATATAATACGGCATTAGGTCTGCTTAGAGCACAAGCTTTGCCGAGTACGGAGTTTAGATTCCACTGTATACACTTCCAATATGAGTTCTATCAAAAGTTGAACACAGCTTGACAGGAATGCACGTATCCCCATTTGGGGAAGCTTCAACTCGTCAATTAAAAAAAACAAAATAGAGAATTAAAAACTGTATATACCACGTTTTGCAGTTTATTTGCTGTGAATCCTGGTCAGTAAACGACTGTTAATACAAAGTTCTAACAAACGCAAAAAGTTCTCAGGCTTTTTGCAAATGTGTTTGGCACTGAAGTTCCGTTTCACTGCAGAACTGCCTGCTCGATTTCTGTAGCAATTTTAACATCCTTTATTATTAGGTTTCTTTTCAGTTCAAGTGCTTAGGTTTGCTTTCAAAAGGGTAGTGTGTCTAGGAAGAGCTTATCAATTATTGTTGGGGGTGGGACCAGGTCTTCCAGTTTTAGGTAGAAGATGCGCTGAAGACCTTGTGTGCAGAGGGTGCGGAGCTCAGGCAATTTCCCCAAAAGTTTGGATAAGTAGTTTGGACGATTTAAGTTTCCGCCGTTGAAAGTCACGTGGTCTTTGAGACAGTTTACAATTTTATTTTGAAGTTCTTCCACTTTCTTGGGGTCCTTCAGCCCGTGTCGCTCTGCAGCATAGAAAATAAGAAACACAAATGCGAATGTTACCAGGGCAATGCGACGGAGAGCTAAAGTAGGGGAGGTGGGGCGGGGGGGGGGGAGGAATTCGACGATTTAAGGAGAATTAGTTAAAATTAACGCGCTGACCTGTTATCATGGCGAGTGCAGCAATGCAGGAGAAGGCTGAGATCTCAATGTTCATACTGTGGAGATTGGAGGAGAATTCAATGATTGAATCTATCCACTCGCCAAAGCCACGGACGCACTGCAGCCTGTGCAGCACCACCCCATTGCAAAATATTAGCTTGCCGTCCACTGGGTTAGACCTGGAATTATCAATAATAACACCATTAATTGCATCTCAGTAATAAACAGGACTTCATTAGAGAAGAACAATAAAGCTGGGCGCACTGAAGAAGAAAAAAAATGTAATGTACCGGTAGGCCAGCCTCAGGACGAACAGCTCCAGGAAAGCCGATTCAAAGAGCAGCTCCTGGTCCTCTTTTGGAAGGTCAGCATAGCCCGGGATCTTTTCTGCCCAGCCGCGGATGATTTCCATAGATCCTGTCAGAAGGTCATAAAACTGCTGGATGTGTTCTGTATCTCCGCCGCTCAGCTGGTACTCGGGATTGGACTGGAACTAGATTTTCAGGAAGAAAGAAAATCAATAAAGTCCTGTTAGGCTACATAACGAGTGAAATGACACCCCCTTTTGTACAAGAGCAGGCCTGGTAATTATGGTCACAATCCTACCTTGTGTTGGCCAATTAAGACACGATAATCCCTGATGTTTACTTTTTAAGGCTTCTTTTAAAATCTCGCAAACTACCCTAGCCAGTTGCAACAAATTTAATGAAAAGCGGCTCTCAATTCCACATGGTTAAACTACAATAACTTCAGGGGAAAACAAAACCATTACCCTGGCATAATGTTCGCTGTTTAGCCGCAATTCAGAAATCAGGTGTCTGTCTGTTCCTACAGCTTTAAATGTACACAAATTTATCCAATTTAATGGTAAACCTGGCAGTGGTGAAATGGAGACCCAGGAATTGTTGAGACAGATAACTCTTGGTCAGGAGTCTGAAATCTGGTGGAAAAGCGATTGTGACACTCACCCTGGAATAATCAAGGTTGGACATGGCAGGGTTGGAGTCGACATGCGCTCTAACCAAGGCTGTGATGAGGCTGACTGGAGGGGAAGGGGGAGACGGCTCCTGGGGGCTCTTGGGCTTGGATGGGAGACGTCCCCTGCGACCCTTCAGGCTATCTGTACGAACAACTGGAAAATAAATGATTGTTAAACTTCAAAGTTGTGTTTCCTGGATTTTATTTTCTTTAAAAAAAAGGTTTCTACAATTGTTTTATTTTTGAGTACAAGTTAGTGCAAAGGCACAAATCGCATCAAAACTTACCTTCCTTCACCATGCCAACAACAAGGCACTTCTGAAAGCGACAATACTGGCACCTGTTCCGGCGGCGTTTATCAACTGGACAGTTCTTGTTCGCCAAACAGACGTACTTAGCGTTTTTCTGCACCGTACGCTGGAAAAAGCACAATGCGAAAACATTGGTCAGTAAAATTACCAAAAATATTTACTTCTTGTCTGAGATGTAAACACGTACAGATTTTAAAATAAGCCAGCGATTTTTAAGCTGAAGCTTTTTGCACCACATGAAATAGATGGCTATTTACAGGGTTCAGAGTAACTCTAACCGTATGCCTCTTTCCCAGCTTCTCGCTGTTATTTGATATGCGAGCAACAGAAGAAGCAGACACTGGGTAAATACAAATTCGTGGGCATTCATATTATTTACATCCCTCCGAGACCCCTCGATTTAAAATGATAAGATTATTCAATCATGGTGGTGAAATAAAGAGATCACTTTAATTTTACCATAGGGAATTCTGTTCCACTTGGTTAACTTAGACACGGCTTAACGTTGTTACCAATTTAAATCTCAAGGAGTCGTCTGACTTTGTGACATACGCTAGCTAGGTTCTCTCTCCTATCTATATTTCAGGCAAACATACGAACGCTTCCAGTTGCTGTAGCCAGAAATTGCATTACTTCTCATTGCAAAATCTCTGCTTTAACCCGAAGTACAAGTTAAGTGGACGTCTTTGTAATAACTGATACTGTGTACCGCACCCTTTTTTTTTAACCTGGCTGATAAAATGAAATCCTTCAGAGCATTGTTAATGATTAAAGACGCTGGAAACTTAACTCAAATTTTAAAATTAAACAATCACCTTGAAAAATCCTTTGCAGCCCTCGCATGTGCGGACCCCATAGTGCTGGCAGGCAGCGTTATCCCCGCAAACTGCACAAAGGCCTTCGTTTGATGGAGAGTTTCGAGATGGAGGTGATGGTACCTGGTTGTCCATCAGTTGAGACCCATGACCAATCTGGAGACCAGGGAATCCGACGGATGCCTGTTTTCTGATAGGATTTGGAACAGCGAAGTTCTGACTGTCCACTACGTGATGACCACCTCCCGT
The DNA here is from genome assembly GCF_020745735.1 of Hemiscyllium ocellatum. Lineage (NCBI taxonomy): Eukaryota > Metazoa > Chordata > Chondrichthyes > Orectolobiformes > Hemiscylliidae > Hemiscyllium > Hemiscyllium ocellatum. The sequence goes on along the minus strand of NC_083407.1, from coordinate 56,605,263 downwards.
CTCAGGATTCATGGAGATATGTAGAGGATTATCAAATCTCATTTGACAGCTGGATACTGGGGTACTGGGGGGCGACTGCTTGAAGGAGAAAAGGGATAGTCTTGAGACAGGGGTTTTTCGCTGATCTATCATATGAGTGGTGGCTACATAGTTTTGGGAAAAGCTGTGAAGAGAACTGGGGTCATCCCACAATGGGCTGTGCTGGACTTGAAAGCCTGGAGTTGTTGGGGTAGGGGGTGGAGATGGCTTGTAATACATGGAACCAGAATGCATCATCTCCTCTGGCGGATGCTGCAGGTGATTCTGTTGATGATAGCCGTGCATCTGGATGTCTTCAACCTTGATGGCGGAATGCTGGTTGGACAATGGCATCTGGTACAAGCAAGGGGGTTTCACGTCGTAATTGGAGCTGTAATTCTCCATGAAGGTGCTGAAGCTTGGAAGGGATGTAGTTGCTGTGATTTCAGTGTTGGTGAGATCCATGCTGAATTTGACGAACTCTGGCGTTAAGAAGTCAGAGCTGTATTCCCCACTGTGGTAGCTGTAGCTCTGAGAGGCAGGACTGGCTCCTTGTGGCGATGACCCATACTGAGCTTGAACACAGGGCATGGCTGTAAATGAAAGTTCTGAACATGTACTCATACCATTTAAATGCATACGACCACTACTATATCATTTTGCTTCACACACACCAGCAGCACTGTAGGAATCTGAACTAAATGCTTCGAAATCACTTCGTTTAACCTCTTTGATATACTTTTCAGGGCATGCGTGAAAGATATGAGCTAAAGACAATTTAACACATTCACACATTATGATTTTTCTTTGTAACGTTGTTGTTTGTCACTTTAAAATGATTCATTCCAATATTCAGCCCAAATTTCCTTTTGTTATCTAAGCATTCAAAGTGAACACAATATTTGTAATGTACAGATTCCCATCAAATTTGAAACTATGCTTTTAAAACAAAAGCTTTATGAAACACGTGGGAAATAATCTTCCTAATTGACTGAAGAAAAATAGCAATACAATTGAATTAGAATAATTTAATAAAATAACGTCCAATAACAGCGTATTCAACCTAACGTACCTTCAACAAAGTGGTTGTGAAAGAATTGGAAAGTAGACACTGTTGTGATTTGAATTCCCGAAGAGTAGAATTCGGGATCTTTTTCTTAAACGCAATTCTGATAACAGTACAATGAAAGCTTTTCTGAAAACAGATAGAAACAAATAATCATTGACTCTCACGACAACTCTTAGTTGTAATGGAATATCAATAATTGTATTCCAGCGACTTTCATGGGACACATAGCGTATCATTTTACCTGCTTCAAGCAACATTTTCTTTGCGACTCTTCCTTTCAAAAGTTTATTTAATTACTCATTGATGTACCCTTTAGTACAGTAGGTTTCTGCGACCTTAACTTCTAGCCCTGATTTTTTTGCTTTGTGTCACTTATCATCCTCTGGACCTTTGCTTCAATACATTTGTGAATTGTCTATGTACTTTAATTATAACTGGATAACATTAATAACATTCTCGCTGTCTGTGTACACTGGATCACATTTCCTGGACAAACCAATATACCAGCCCAGAAGGACTGTGACAAACGCGCAAGACAGAAAATGCACTTCTAAAAGAAGTTTGCTTCGAAATAATATTATAGAAAATGTGTGTTTTGCTCTAAATAACGCGGCATTAGTATTATGAAGTGCTCAAACTGTTAACTTACAGCTTTGAAATAGAATGCGTGGAATATTCTGTCTATTATTACACGCCAAGTAGCCGTATTGAGAATACTCACGAACAAAGCAGATAGATGAATAAATAGACAAAACAGCCATATAGACACAGAAAGGGGGAAGATGTCCAGTATTAATGCAAATTAAATTAATGTCCTGCACGTATAGGAGGAATACAGTCAGAGACGAGGTAGATACGTAATCTTTGAAATATGCTGATAGGTGAACGTTCCCAAAAGAAAATTCATTTAATGCTCCTTCGCTAAACCATTTTGGTAGTTTTATGCTATGATTCCCAAAGAAGAGACTGAACCAAATAGTAAAAGTAATAACCATTGGCTTAACAATAACTTTTTAGCAACATGAAATATATGTTAGATATGTATTGCGCAAACAACTATCCTGTGATAAAAAGAAAACTTTTTGAAATGACAATCATAATTGTGTATACCTGAACTTAACATATCCGCGCAGCTCGACTTGATAATTTGCGAGCTGTCATAATTACAAAAGATCAAGCAGATCTTAGACTAATTATCAACAATACCCGCTAAGGTAAAGCGAACATGTTCTTCATAACTAACTGCACGCTTCTAATTTTCTGTAAACTGTCTCCTATCGGCCTGTAAATCTTTTGGACTGCAAACCGATGTGTACACATTGCAATGTGGGCTTCGCCTAGGTGGACGAGGTAGCTTTTTTTTAAGTACATCATGTTGCTGGTCGCAAGAATTGCACGTGTGAATGAGATTCCGTTATCGCTGATCCCGTCCAAGCAACTATGGTAGAGCACCAGGTGGAACGTACAGGTAAAAACAAACCCACGCGGATCAACATGCACATTGTCTACAACTTCCAACAGGAAGAGCAGACACTCAATCATTATTTTAAATTATTATCAGGATGTGTCTTTCGCATTCTTAATGACAGCACTGGGAAGGGTCGGAACAGTAAAAGCTCCAAGTCGATAACTGTTGCCATAGTTCTAGAATTAGCTACTTCTCCAGCTAGTTCACAATATCCTCGATAAACTAAGCTTTGACAACCGGAACAACAGCGGTGAACAATATCGGGACATATTCACATAAACACGCATCGTGAGACTACTCGAATAATTCAATACCTACTTGTTAAATGTTTACTTCCACTTCTCATTTAAATACTGCAGATCACAGGGTGAGTAGAAACTCACTTCAAAATAGAATGAACTTTGAAGTGTAGCAGTGTTTGGTTTAAGTAGCGGCAGCAGAGGTACAGGTTGCTGTTTCTCCGCACTCTGAGCAGGCGATCAGACTCGGACTGGCCCTACTCTCCAATGTGCCTTTGTTTATGTGAGCTCCTCTCTTCCACCGGCAGCGTGTAACCAAGTCTCCGAGCGTCAGCGAGCGTCAGCGTAGCCAAACCCAATGAGCGCCCGAGGGCTGGGCCCGCACCACACGGTTGGCTAAGTCTCACTTTGGTAAATTTCCGAGGTGACGTTAACACTCCGGATTTTTAAGGTAGTTGGGGCATGACTTGAAGCAACCTCTTCACCTCCTCTTTCAGCATTTCCAAAACAACACGTAGTTGGAATATTCGCCGTTTAAAGCTTATCGATCTTATTGATCACTTATTTTGGATGTATTTTATCACGGTAAACTGCGTTTTTTTTAATTTCCACTATATTCATTCCATTATTAAAGACTTGTTCTGTCAATTCTAGTAATTCGGTCGAGCCCGCAAAGGAAATTGGTGAGTGTAATAACTAGCATTGAAATAAAATTCCCGTGTTTTCTTTAATCGATTGACATTTAATCGTTTAAAACACACGTATTTTAAGGATCACTTTATTTTGGAGACAGGGGAAGTGTCCTGTTAATGGAATTTTAAAATCAGGAGGTATAATAATTTCGGATTCCTGGATGCGCGGGACAAGTTTCAGTTTTATACGTAAAATGCACATTTTTTAAAAATCTGCGCTGAAAATTGCGAAATTGGATATCTAAATCGCCAGTCTGCTGCAGAACTAAATATAAAAGTCCAAAAATTGCATGTATGTTATATATACTCCGGTGGAAATACTGTGGAGAGGACGGGCTGCTCTGGGAAAAGTCTGGTGACTACCTTTAATGATGTAAGGCGAGGAGAGGACAGAGGGAGCTCATTAATCCGGCCTGTTGCAGAGCAGCGTCAGTGAATCGTGGGCGAAACAATTTAATGAACGAAAGGAAAATGTGAGCGGCTGTGCGCCGAGCCCGGCAGAGTGCCGCGTGACGCAGGAACGCTGCCATTGACGCAGAGAGGCGGCTCGGCCAAAAATAGCAGGTCTGGCAAAGCGCTGTCAGTCTGCAAGTGATGCACACAGGGGCAGGGCTCATTCCGGCTATTTTAAACCCCGTCGGAAACTCGAGAACACCAAATTAAGACATTGTGGATATTTTTAGAGCTAGTATTTCGGCGGAGGGATTTTTAAATAGGGTCAAGTTTGTTATATATATATATTTGCAGGGATATGCTGTTTGTGTAGTTTATGCTTGTGTGCTTACAATAATCCACTTTTGTCAAACTCTCAATCAAGCAAGTCGTACTGTGTCTCGGCCGCCTCGCCTTTAATCACTATCCTGTCCGTATTTACTAGTCTATTCTTCACCTTATGTATTTGAGGTAGCAATTGTTAAGGGAGAGCAGGGTTGATTCCTCTCCCCCCTGGAGTGTTTTTATGTTCTAATAGAGTTCCACCCTCAAGCCCCAGTTCAAAGTAAGAAAAGGAAAACAATGTAAGCAAAAACGCCCATTACGTTCCTAAATGGAAATGTACTTGGCAGGTGGTATATTTCCAGTGGTTGACCGCTTTGCAGGTTCTTCATTTGGCTGGAAACAGTTTTCAAATAACCGGAACTATTGCAGTTACACGTTTCAACCAGAAAGAGGCAGTCGCCCTCAATTATATTCCATCAAAACAATACATACTTTTCTCAAATAAGTTTACATATAAAACCAAATGGGACAGCAGCAGATTTAGCTTATGCTCACCATTAGCCAACTACTGTAAAGTATAAGCTGCCAATATGTATAGAAATTTGTTATCAGCTAGATAGATGGCAGCAGAATTGATTTAAAATTATTCTGCATCATTCCAGAAAATATATCGAATAGAAATATTAATTATCTACTACCCTATTGCTCCAAATAAGGCCCAATAGAAAAGACCAAAACTGAAAGATATTTTACAATTTCTATTCTTGTTTCTTTTGAATTGGAATTTTTTTGCATGTAAAAGGGCTTGTTAGGGGTGAGGTAAAGAGAAAGTAGAGACACATGACACGGTAAAAATGAAAAAGACATTTATTGTTAAATGAATAGTACAGCTGAATTGCAAAATTACGCTAAGAGTCAATCAAAAGCAACTTGCTTGGAACCTTGTCACTCCAGTCTTCATATGCTTCTCGCATAAGTTATGTTCATTTATTTTTCTTTAGTATTTAATTACTCATAAGAAGGATTTGTTTTGTATCACGGAATTAGGAAATCAAATATCCTTAGCAGCAGCATAGGTAATAATCAAATTTCTGATGCTGGTGATAAAAATGAACTAATTATTGAAAGAATCACATGCACATGACTATTTTAGATTGTTTATGGTTTGTGATTAACATAGAAAACATTTAGGTAGTGTTGAAAATTTTAAAAATGGGAAAAATAAATTAAATGGTACTAACAGTGCTTATATAAAACTTCTGTAAAAACTAACCCCAATGGATAGTACTATACATGAGCTTGTCTGCAAATGGTTCTTAGTAATTTCCAACTGATGTAAAAATCATTCCCAAAACTATTAATAGAAAATTAAAACAAAGTACATTCAAGCATACTTATTTGGCAAACTACTCACATTGTCAACAAAAGCTGGACAGTATTTGAGGAAAATAAAAGGGCAACAATTCTTGTGCCTTGAAATTAATTACAAAATGTGACTCATCTAATTTGTCAGCTGAAACTAATACTTCAGTTCGTTGAGGGTCCTTCTGTGGGCCCTCGAGTGCAGTAGTCATGTCCCTGCCCTGAACCAGAGGTGTCTGGGTTCAAGTCCCACCTGCTCATCAGAAAACATAGGTAATCACCCTGTTCAGCAAAAAAAAAGTAACTGAATTGGCAAAGACACTGCATGAATAAAGACATTTTGAAAATATAAAAATGGCCTACATTTAGTGCACAATCCAAAAGCATTCCCCTTATCCCCAAATCCTTTCCAAAATCAATCAAGTCTAGTTAAAACACAGACTCTCAGATCAAGTTACAAAGATCAAAAATGGTGAACCATGAAATCTAAATAGAAAATGAAGGAAATGTGTTAAAAGGTTATTTACACACAGTCTCATCCCTCCATGCCGAAATGTTCGCTCAGTGCAGTGGTTGAATGACTTCCTCATTACATCCATGTGAGTCAACAGCTGAATAAAAACCTTGTTTCTTTGTAGAATAGAGTGAAACAGTATACTCAGGCCTTTAGCAATTTTAACTCTACAATGATGCACTTGTACCTTAGAAGGTTGTATCCATAATATTCCTTCAGCTTTATCAAAATTGGAGGTTTCGCAATCATGAGTTTGTGGAACTGTCACTTCAATGTTGATAGATTGGCTACATTTAGATTAATTTTTCATGTCAGATATTATTTTCTACCCTCATCCCATTCCTGCACGACTCTTAACAAGCCAAATCTGATCAAAGTTTGAATATTTGTTACATATCCAAGACAGACATTGCGATCTTTTTTCTAGCATTGAGCAGAACCATTAAATATTCATTAGATTCAGACATCAAAATACACAATTCTTCTACTTGCCAACTACTTCTATTGTATCTGAACCCACGAGGAATACCCAAGCCTTCAATAATACAACCGACTTCCACCTAATCCCATCTCATTTCAGCATATTGAGAAGTTGAAATTTTTTGTCCTTGCCCGAGTTACCTCAGCTGGACTCCTGACCAGCTTCCCATGTTCAGTCTCTTATGAACTGGTAATCACTTAAACCCTCCTACCTTTACCTCAAATTGCACCATGTATTTTTAACCTTTTATCCATATGCTGAAAACAAAACATGCCGGAAATCATAGTGGGTCAGGCTGATTGCATGGAGAGCTTGATGATCAATGCTGGATTTCATTTAAGCAATGCCTGGATTTAAAAGTTCTAATCCTCATTTTCAAATTCTTCCATGATTGTCCCTTGTGGTGTCTGGAATCTCATCCTGGCCTAAAACCATATAAAACATCTGTGATCTTCAAAGTCTAGCCTTAAATATTTCTGATTTTATGTTGTTCCACCAATAGTGGTCATCCCTTAAGTTGCCTCAGTTTCAACTCCAGAATTCCCTCCCTAAATATGTCCACTTTTGGCTTTTGAGATGCTTCTTAAAAAACACCTTTGACCAAATGTTTGGTAATCTGCCCTATCATTTCCATATACAGCCTTTAATGTATAAAAGATACTTCATAGGAGCGTGACAAAACAAATGAAGATACCAGGGCATTTTCATATTTATTTGTTCACAGGATATAGCTGTTACTGGCTATGTCAACATCTCTTATTCAATTCAATAGAATGGCCAATAAATGCCAGTCCACACAGTAATGATCAAATCGAGTGAATACATTTTTTTAAAAAATGTGCTTCATATTTTTTTTATTTAGTAATGCTTCTGTGAAATGTGCTGGGACATTTAAAGTATATATATATATATATATATATATAGTGCCATTGATCAATTTCATACATTTGGCCTTCAACTGATTTGTTTCACAAGTCTGTTTTTTTCCTCATTAGTGATCAATATAACTTGCCACTCCTGCTCTGCCTACAGCACCATACATGTTAAAATCAACACTTCCCAATTTATTTGGTCTTCTTTCAAATCTTGGGTTTGTTAATACTATCCACATTAGTTTTTCATTTTTTGAATAAAAAGGAAATTAGTAAATCACCTGAAAAGTGAAAAAAAAAGCCAAGTCAACATTTTAACATGGTGCTTTCATTCAGTGCAAATTTTCACCTGCAACATGAACTTCTGCTTCTCTGTCAGATCTGTTAAGTATTTTTTTACTAGGCAGTTCAACACTGCTGTAAAACTGTCCAATCATAACACACACACAATGATCTATATAATTACAAAATTCCTGAAAAGTTTAAAATTAAAGTAAATATGGTTATATAAAGATTTCGCACATTTCCTTCAGACTTATTTTCAAAAGAAAATCAACTTGTATTTGATGTTGAATAAAAGCAAAATATTGCAGATGCTGGAAATCCAAAATAAAAGAAAACACTACAGAAACTCTAGGTTTGGGGAGTAGCTGTGGTGAAAGAAACAAGAGTTAATGTTTCAAGTCTAAAGAGCCTTTTTCTGAATAGTGTGTCTTCTCCATAGATGCTACCAGACCTGCTGAATTTCTCTAACATTTCCCAGTTTTAATTTTGTTGAATATCTATTTGGGCTGTTCAATTTAAATAAAAATCTTAAACTTTGATTTTAAATTAAGGATTTTATAACTTGTTTTTAGATCCCCTATAAAATAGAACATTCTGTTGCCTAAATTAGTAAAAACTTAAAAATTATATAACCAATAAGTTAAATTTAAATGAGGAAAATACAGGGCTATGGAAAGACAGGAAGGCAATTAGTATTGAAATACCCTTGAACAGCAAAGCATGAACTAATAGAACAAATGACTTAATAATAGAAGCAGAGATGTTTACAGCTGTGATCTTATAGGAGTAAAAGCATTAATTAATATTACTCAACTTCACATCAACATTAATGCTGATCTTGGGAAAGCTTTAAAATTCTAGAAATTATGTGCCAGCCTAAATTTTAAAAAAAAATCTAGGATTGCAGTATTATACACTCAATGCATCAAAATACAAGAAGAAACAGCCAGTGATTAAATGTTCAGGATTGAGAATTAAACAAACAGCTGCATGTGCATCAGTAAGATTACTGAAATAAGTCTCTACTAATTTAGTTTTATAATTACAAGCACTGCAACGTAACCCAAATGTATTGTGAAAAATTCTTAAAACATCCTGAAATTTAATCAGTTATGACAATTTTTTTTAACTTCAGATATAGCTGCAGAAACTAAATTTGGACTGGATTTGAAATGTATTTATACATTAATATTTCAGTGTGGTCCAAGAATAGAATTGCCAAATCAGCAAAAATTGTGATTGCTGGTGAAGACAGGAAATAAAAGATTTTATTGCCCCTTGTTTTGGAGTCATTTGGAATATGTTGAATGTAATCTGTCCTTTGCAGTAACAATGGATATCTCAAATTGTTTACTGTTTCAGATTACAACTTTGTAAGAGGTGGTGGATTACAATAGAATTCATGTTTAACAGGTTTTCTTGCACAATTTTATTAAAGAACGTGAACATACATGTTATCAGAGGGCATAATAAAAGAAAGGCTTGTATAATTAGATAAAAGACCTCTAGGATAATGCATGCTTTTGAAATATAGACTACAAACTTCCTTCACAATATGGAAGCTGTGTTGCACCTCCCAATGTGGGGTTTTTAGGATGAAAGTTTACTCCAAAAAATATGATAATTTTTGCCTGTGTCATGAAGCAAGAGTATAATGACAAGCAGCAGAGGCCAAGGACTTGCTGACAAAGAAGAAACCCAATCAAATTTTAAAGATCAATTTGCTTAGACCACGTTGGGATCCCATCAATGGAACCTACCCTTGCTAAGCTGAAACATGATATATCAATGTGAAGAAAACTCAGCACAAAACAAATATGCATAATTGGATACAAGATGGATATTTTCTTTGCAGAATTGATCATGAATTAGTACTTTCTCACTGATCAAACAGGGCTGTTGTTGTTTGCTACATAACACTTCAGAAATATTTCACTAGCTGCAAAGCACTTTGAGAAATCCAGTGATAAGTGTCTCTTTTTTGGTACATCTTAAGATTAGATTAGATTACTTACAGTGTGGAAACAGGCCCTTCGGCCCATCAAGTCCACACCGACCCGCCAAAGCGCAACCCACCCATACCCCTACATTTTACCCCTTACCTAACACTACGGGCAATTTAGCGTGGCCAATTCACCTGACCCGCACATCTTTGGACTGTGGGAGGAAACCGGAGCACCCGGAGGAAACCCATGCAGACACGGGGAGAACACGCAAACTCCACATAGTCAGTCACCTGAGTCGGGAATTGACTTGTGCTTAATACAACTTGTGCTAAAAAGGAATTATCACAATTCACAGTGGTTCAGTAGTTAGCACTGCTGCCTCACTGCACTAGAGACTCACATTTGATTCCACCCTTGGAGCGACTGTCTATGTGGAGTTTGCACATTCTCCTCGTGTCCTGCATGGGTTTCTTCCTAGAATCCAAAGATGTGCAGATTAGGTGGATTAGCCATCTAAATTGCCCAGTGTCCAGGAGTCTACATGCTGGGTGAATTAGCCGTGGGAAATGCAGGGTTACAGAGACTGGGTAAGGGGTTTGGGTCAGGGTGGACTGTTCTTCAGAGGATCAGGGTGACTTGGTGAGCCAAATGGAGAGCTGGAGAGGTTCTATGAATTAAGGAAGAATTTCTGAATTTTGCCTGTGAAACAATATAGTTGTAATGGTAATCTATTTTTATGCAGTGTTAACGCAGATTTTACGAATTTAGTATTAACTTTTGTAATCTTAACATACTGCTCCCTTACTCTGTATATCTACATTTAGAAATTTTTGAAGAAAATTCAAAATTGAACAGGCCTGTTTAATCTAAAGTTTTTTTTAAAATGAAATCAAGTATCTAATATTAATTTAGAGATACAAATGAAGTCTAGCATCACTTTCTACTTATCTGTAATGGATCACGTATGTACTGTGCTGATAAAAGCTCCACTGCGTTAAGCACAGCAATCTTCAGGGTTAATGAAAGAGGCATCTTCACTGTAAGAAAAAAAAGTGTTAAAATGTTACTGCTAGGTTTTAAAAATATTCATTATAAGCCTAACATTGGAGTTAAAATAAGAGACAATAACCCTGAAATTTTGAGTAGTAACATATTTTTATATATCATATTGCTGGAAAAATACATTTGTTGAAGCTTCTTATTTTGCACTCAGTCACTAGCAGTCAAAGTAACTGATTTATTTCTCAGGACAATGCCTTCACAAGAGTCAATCTACTGGATTGAAAATTTAAATAAAGCTGGCAGTTAACTACCACTCAGCTAACCGGTGTATTCTCCATGGCAACACTTGTACTAATCAGAACACACATGACAACCAATCAGCACTTTCTTCTGTCACAGCACAAATATTTGTTTCCCATTTCATTGGTATTTGTCAGGAAATTGTCCTGATCAGTGCAAAATGAATTTCCTTTTTGTAGAAATACTGGAATTCTCTGTTATCATACAATTATTCATATGCCATGTTACAGAGCTACAAAACTCACTTGTGCAGATTCAGTTAATGAGTTCTGGCTTTTAATTATTACCCCGAGCTAGTGGTTGGAAACTGCACATGAATAAGCTTTGGATGGGAAAAAAAACATGCTTGAATGTGACACCACCTATAAATTAAGACAACTACACTACCCAGTTTACGTATTGAGTTTGAAAAAAATGCCTACAACGTGTGTGTTAGGTTAAGAAATCAAGAACAGTATCAGAAAAATAGTATCAACCACCAATCGACTTCAATACTTACTTTAGGTCAGTGCTAAAAATCATAATATTATAAATCTTTAAAAGTTACCTCTAAAAGGTATTGCCTCATATGATCTCGTATTAAACTTTGTCTGGTAATGCTCCTGTGAAATAACTTGGTGTTTTCTTCAAAAACCTCAACATGAATGCAAGCTATTGTATCAGAACCTGCAAATTACTACAGTTTCTGGAACTGTTTTAGATTTTACTCCAAGAGATAATTAAAACCAGCAAATGAAATTCTATACATAACGTAGCTTTTTTTCAAACAAAACATTAAGACGACATGAAATATCTAACTATACACGATTTGTGTACAGTAATCTGATTATGTCCAAAATTAAATTGTAATTAAACTATAACTTTACACACTAAACATTGCCTTCGGAGTTAACATTCTGTTTAAATTTAAATATTCAGATAAAGGACATTGATACTGGTGTCGAGACATTACAGGTGGTTACTTGGCTTATGTATCAGCCATTTTCTGATTAGGTACAGCACAGCCCACGATTTTTTACTCTGCTCCAAACATCACATCTTCTTTTAAACCTTCAAAAACATTAAGTCAGTAGGAATTCAATTTTTCTTAATATTCTTGGAAATAGAATAAATTTAATGACAAGTTAAATATTATCTACAAAATAAGTGCTCAAGATGACTCAGCTAACATCTAATAATAGTACCATGCACCTGTGTAATAGCTCCAGCTCAACAAAAACCTACACACATTATAATAACTGGCCTGAGACACAGTATTAAACACTGTACCAAACAGAGCCACAGAGAAAACAATAACAAAGAAAGGATAAAGCCAAAAGAAAGCATACATGCATATTCTTTGGATATAGTGTCAGTAGAACCAATCACTACAGAAAAATATCTTTAAAAAAGAGAACAATTTATTTTCTAACAATGTCACAAATGACAAAAATACCAAGCATGAAAGATTGTTAGTGCAAGATTTAATGGGAAATCATACATCACTATTCTTTGAATTTCAAAATCATACCACACGGAAGGCCATTTGGTCTTTCGTGTTTTTGCTGGCTCTATTGCAAAATTCTTTGAGCCTCACTTTCCTGCTTTTACCAAATGCTGCTCTCATTAAATAACTAGCTTGCAATAATTTTACCATGCTGAAGATTATTTAGGTCATATTATTTATCTAACTGGTTTCAACACAAAATAAGCAATTTCAATATGTTAACACTTAAGAAAAGTCACTTTCATCCAATTTATTGATACATCTAGCTTGGCGAGTGACATAGATGTCATTAAAAAAAACCACACACACCAGAGAGGCAACAGCAGCAGGAAAATAAAACATATGGCTTACACAAACACAGTACTCATTAACAGTGTAGATTTACAGCAGCAAGTGAATCATGCCTACCTAAAACACCAACAGTTCATATTTATAGCACTTACTTAATTTAAACCAAACTTCTATCGTCAATACATGAGTCAGCATTGGCTGGATCTGTAGAAAATAAAAATGTACATATTGCATTTAAATGTTATTATGCTTATACTTTGTTCCAATTCCTAAATTTCACAGTAGAAGACCAAAGCTTCTCCCCTTTCCCTATTTAATGCAGCAGTTTATATATTTATTATCTTTAAATATGACAAAAGTTGCCCCTGTCAAAGATTTTGTCCATTTGTTGGATTTCATTTAAACATTTATTGCAATTTCTCATTCTGTATTCTAAAGTCTAATATAACCTAATTTGCCTTCACCACATTACAATAGGTTAAAGCCATTCTGCTCATTCTAAACCACACGTATTGAAAGCATTTAGCTATACAATACTGTAACTTATTGCAGTACAAAGACCCAAAATATGAAGCAAATATAATTATCTCTTGCTAGTACCACCACATATTCTACAGCATAAAATTAATCTTTGCCATTGAGCTACCACTGTCATTTCACACATTGTATATGATTGATTCTACTGAAGGTTAGAGGCTAAATGGACCATATGGCAACATGTTGCTTTCCATATGTTTACATGCCCATCCATGCTTAACCATTTATTAAGCAACATCTGTATCCCATGTGCATCCTGTTATGCCTAATCGAAATCTGCTATTACTCAGTTAACTATTACATAATTGACATAACTAATTATTACAATAATATATAATTAATGTTTTTGAGGCATGCACTTAATTATGCAATGGGCGTTATTTTTGAAAAAAAACTCCCGATTGAAATTCAGCACTAGAAACAGCAGATAGGAACGGTGCATGTGATGCTACATTATATTCCAAACTTTTCTTACTGCAGAATACACATTAAAAATATTTTTTTCCAAAAAGCATTGAAAATACACTAAGCGATAAGCATACTCCCAGTGAAGAATCAAGTAGCATGCGACCAGGTGAAATTTAAATATATTCTCCATTCAGTGGAAATATTAACTGAAAATATACAATTTCAGTAAAGTTCGCACCTTGCCAAACCAGACTCTTTTCTTTAAAAAAAATCTAATAAAGAACATTCAGCAAAAATCACCACTCTTAGATTTCAATCACAATAAAACAATGAATCGCGGCAGTTCTACTCACCCAGAGCGGGGAATGAGAAGCAGTTGAGGAGCTGCCGTAGGGTTTGTGAAGTGGCTCTGGCTCGGGCGCGGGACTGACTCCACCGACCGCGTGCCTATTCCGACTGGAACTCTCCGGGATAAAGGCTCCATTGTGAGCAGCCGCTCCTCCACTCGCACTCCTAACAAACTGCACAACCGCGTCACACTGGCGTCAATGGAGACATGCTCCGTGACGCGACCACCGCGCGCTCACTGCCTGCGTCATTCTATAAATAGATACATTTGTTTCAATTACAGCCCAGCGCCTGACTGATGGCTTTTTCCATTGACGGCATGCAGCGGATTAAAAAAAACTCCATACACACGGAAAGGGGATCCTCGCAAGTCACAGTACAATGGAAACACAAGCTCGACTGCGTGTGTGATGATGCATTAGGATAATAGCGAATATTATCAGACAAGCATTGTCCCAAATTAGAAGTAGATGAACAGATTAAATAATTCGAGCAGCTGCAAAGTTTGAAATACAATATGTAAAACTCATAATTTTTCATTTCAGAGATATTATGTGTTGTGCCGCAGTTCCTGCCCTGCAAGTTCTTTACAGGAGTTCCAGCCAAACAACAAACTTGAAATGGACCCACGTGTGCCATACCTTCTATTGTTGAATTTTTATGGGCCGTGTCACTTTTTCAGAATAACCATGTATTTATATTTCATTTACAGTAGATAGGTTGTAAGTAACAATTTGAATCTTTTATACGCATGAGGACGAATTCATTGTTCCCTCCTCTCTTTCCAAAACTATCAAATGCCCAGAGTCGACAGGAAATTTGGAATTTAGAACATTTCTTCCAAATGCTAACTCCATTCTAATGCGCACGAACTCACATTTATCTTCAGGGGAATTGGAGGAAAATATTCAAATATTCCAGTCAAATTTATGGGTTTTTTTTAACCTCTTTAGATTCGACAATTTGGCTTTAACTGGCATTTTTCCAAAGACAATTATCTGAACAGCCATTCTATCTTCCTTCATAGAGTTCGATTAAAATAAAAACTTAGGTGAGACAGATGGATCTAGTACATCTGTACTTAAATGCTTAGGACAAACTTTGTCTGATGAGTTAACGGATGTAATTGAAGGAGGAAGATTTTTTGTAACAAAATTGATCATTGTCCCAGCACAACATGCATTTTTTTGTAGGAAAAATACTTATGTATGGATGTCTCTGTGGTATAATAGGCCTTTATATCCACAACGGTTCGTTGAGAAACCTTTAACAGTTACTCAAAGTCAGGAAAGAGGATCGGGGTAAACCATAAAGCTCGTTAAGCCTGCTCTACCATTACGTCCGATCATGCTGAACATGAACTTCAACTCCATCTTTTTGCCCACTTCCTAAATCTTTCGACTTCCTGGGAGGCCAAAAGTCTGTAGCCCAGTACTAAATTTATTAAAGGATTCCAAAGATTCACAACTGTTTGAATGAAGAAGTTTCTCCTCAAACTGTGCACCCGTGTTTTAGCTTTCCCAGCCATTGGAAGGAACCAACCAGCATCGACTGTATTAATCCCCTCAGAATCTTGTGTATGTGTTAATGCGATCACAATACATTCTTCTAAACTCCGGATAATTTAGACCCAATTAACTGAGCCTCTCGTATCCAACAATATTCCCTCATCTGAGAGACAAATCCACTTAATTTTCACTGCCCTGCCTCCAACACAAGTGTATCTTTCCTTAATAACGAGAGCAAACCCAGAAAAACTACTCCTAATACAGTCTCACCAAAGTCTTGCCCAATGGTAGCATGACATGCCATTGTTATACTTGTAATAAAGACCACCATGAAAAAGATTCTGTTTTTCTCTTCTTATTAACAAAGTGAATGAATTCACACATCTCCAACTGCTACATTGTTGCCCACTCACTTAACCTGTCCACATCTCTTTGCAGTCTGTTGGTACTCTATCCAAACTTTGCATTTCTATCTATGTATCACCAGCAATCTTAGATACATGACTAGATCATTCAACTAAATCATTAATGTTAAGTCATCTTAGCCTCCATACATGAGCACATAATTCCTATTTGTCAACTGCCATCTCCATGTTTGCAAACGGATTGTCATGAAAGTTGAGCACAATGAGAAGAGGTAGTTGCAAACCTGAAAGGGTGGAACAGGTTGTACTGTCTTAACGGATTTCACAAAAAATTGTTGCATAAATAAGGAGATGACAAGCCTTCTGATATCAACATATTGATTCCTCACTTGCAGCCAGATCCTAAGAAGTTAGACAAGTGCTCTGGTTCAAAATCAGATACCTCCTTCCATAAAATTGCCACTTGTATTTTGGTAAGTATGGCTACATTAGTGCGTCCGGAATAGATCAGACAAAACTTCAGACAAAATTTCCAGCTATAGTTGAGGCCTCAGAGCAATGAAAAGGGTAATTACTCATGACAAAGACAATTTGTTGACAACCTGGCTGATGACACTGGTGCACAGCCCTTGCACAGACATATAATATGCATGCTTTGCCTTATTTGAATCATCAGCTAAGTCCTTTGCAGTTCAGATTTTGTATGATCATGCCCTCCAGTGAACTGACAATGATGCTATCTTAGCTCCCTTCTTTATGGCAATAACAGATTCTGATCTCACCTCTATTTTATCCTGTAAAATATATGCAACATCAGTATGGAGGTGACTATGGGAATGAAGTTAAGTTATAGAGCTGCCTTCTTGCTGTTGTTCTACCGCCTTTCCACATTGCACCTCTGCATACCAGGATGGAAAAAATTACAAAGGTAAGGTTGCGTTTTGAGCAGGGTACGATTAAAAAGTATATTTTTATGTCATGTGTAGTTTGCAAATCAGAAGGAAGTTTGTGGTGGATGAAAGTGTAATGTGAGGAGGAAGAGTGGATATAAGAATGCCTTCACTTTCAATGATTATAACCCAGGCTCATGCTCTATTACAACATAAGACCATAAAGAATAGGTACAGAGGTTGGCCTGTTGAACTCCTCAAGCCTGCTGTACTATACAATAGCTGATCTGGCCTTTCTCATGTCCATTTTCAACAGTTTCCCCCATAACCCTTGATTCTCCTACTAACCCAGAGCCTTTCTATTATCTTCCCTCACTCACTGTCACACACCCAACTGGCAACACCAATAACCTTGCTGCCCACTCACTCAGTCATGACACCTCCCCACCCGCACTAGACATAACAGCTATGCCATCCACTTCTTTCTTTTTTAATACCTAAGGTGATGCACTCAGCATTGAATGTTCCATTAAGGTACTTATTAGCATCTGGAGGTAAATGCCCTTTTAACAGAATATTCTCACACAGTAATGGTGTGATACAGAATCATACAGAATCATATCTATCAAGCAACAATTCCAGATTTATTCTTCACTACCCTGAGTCTATTTTTTCCCATGACAGAATAGGCAAATTTGATACTGGATTCGGGGGGATTGAGATTGCATGGGAGTGGCACCAAGAATGTTGACTATTGACTCTGGAAAATAATATGAAATAAATCATATAAATCATCTTGGTATGACTATTACCACTCACTCGCTGAAGAACTGGTACCCCTTCATGTTGTACATTGCACAAAGAGAGCATTGAGAAACCACAGCAGAAAATGTGCTCTATGTGAGTAGTTACACAAAACCAACAAAAAGCTGTGAACAATGCTTTTATCTGTTGTAAATTATCCAAATTCACCACCTTGTATGATTCAGTTATTCATTTGATCATTCTATAAAATGATACAGTAGTCTCCGACTCAACCTCAGTTAAACTTCCACCAATGGCAGATGGTGGAATTTGAATTAATTTTTTTAAAATCTGAGATTAAGAATCTATTCGTGACCATGAAGAAAATCAACATCTATATGCAATTTATTAATAATAAAGTATGCATACCCCATGAAACTTGAAGAATGAATGGAGGCCATGCAGAACATGACAAACTGCTGGATGTGGAGGAGGGGAGAATAGCTTTTATTAATGGGTTCAATCAATCTAGGGTGTCTTCGGAGTAGGTCTCGCCCCCAAACCTCCAGTGAGGTGTCCTGATTCTTCACTCTCCATTGTCTATTGATGATATACCTGGTTGGCTTCGTTCTCCTCTGCAGATTCAAGATGTGTCACCCTTTTGCCATCTTTTCTTCCAAAAAGGCAGGTGCAACATTCAAAAGCCTTTTCTCCTCTTTGCTATGACACAGTCTTTCTCAGGTAAGATTCCCTTCAGTCACAACTCCAAGGATTGACTCCATTTACATTGTATCTCCTCTTTAAGAGGTGCATAATATTGGCCCCCTACTCAGGAATTCAATCAATCAACAAAAGTTCAGCACTGGATGACACAGAATTCATGACAACTAAGAATAAAAGGTGTGTGCTTATTGAAATAATGATCCTTGAATCTGTTTTTGGTATCAAATTTAATCTCCAGTGTTCCAGTTCCACTATCTTCTGATGAATCTATAATGGATGGCTCCTTTCATAGCCAAGCCCATGACCACTACTGTTGGGAAGCACAAGGATAGCATATAGTTTGGAACACCTACAGGTTCAAATACTTTTTGTAGACACTCACCATCCTCACTGTCACTGGGGAAAAATCCTCAATACTCAACACCAGCAGGGAGGATGCTTGGGGTCAGCAGGTCTACTTACCCCAAGAAGGTGATATGACTATATCAAAATGAAACTTAATAACAATAACAATTGTGACAAACTCAAATTATCCAGTGGACTTACATTTTCCTGAAACTGTTTGCAGATGGCACCATGAAGGTAGATTGGAAGACCAGCCTTACTGGCACTCCAACAGGGTGTAGATGCAATGACAGGCACCATGTTGCTGAATTTCATCACCAGTCTTTCTCATCCCACACCACAAACACTAAGTCATGACCTAGTTGATCTATTTATACCTTAATTTAAGTTTTACAAAGCCGATGGGAAAGCATTTCCATCTTGAAGTCTTCTCTCAGTTACTCACTAACTTGATTGAGTTTTTTGAAGAGGTGACATAGAAGATTGATGAAGGCAGAATGTGAGACATTGTCTGTATGGATTTTAGCAAGACGTTCAACAAGGTTCAGCATGGTATACTGATAAACAATGTTAGATCACATGGAATCTAGGGGGAGCTAGCCAATTGAATATAAAATTGGTTTGACAGTACGAGATGGAGGGTAGTGATAAATGGTTATTTTTCAGACTGGAGGCCTATGATGAGCAGTGTGCCACAAGAATCAGTGATGGGTTACTATAGTTTGCCATTTATATAAATGAGTTGGATGTGAATAAAAAAGGCATGTTAGTAAATTTGCAGATGACACCAAAATTGGTGGTGCAGTGGACAGTGAAGACATTTATCTCAGAGTACAATGGGATTTGATCAGATGGGCCAATGGGTCATGGAGGGGCAGATGGAGATTAATTTGGATAAATGTGAGGTTTTGCATTTTAGAAAGGCAAACTAAGGCAGGACTTATATAGTTAATGATAGAGCCCTGGGGAATGTTGTTGAACAAAGAGACCGAGGGTTGCATGTGCATAGTTCTTTAGAAGTGGATTTGCAGGTAGACAGGTCATTTGGCATGAGTGCCTTTATTGCTCAGTGCAATAAGTATAGGAGTTGGGGTGTCATGTTGTAGTGGTACAAGACATTGGTTAGGCCACTTTTGGAATACTGTGTGGAATTCCAGTCTCCTTACAATTGCCTACAGGAAAACTTGAAAGATTTCAGAAAAGATTTGCAAGGATGTTGCTGGGGTTGGAGAATTTGAGCTATAGGAAGAAGCTGAATAGGCTGGGGCCATTTTCCCTGTGGTTTCAGAGGCTGAGGGGTGACATTATAGAGGTTCATAAAATCATGACGGACAAGGATAGGGTGATAGCCAAGGTCTTTTTGCCAAGGTACAGGAGTCCAAACCTAAAGATTTAGAGTGAGAGGGAAAACACTTAAAAGGAGCCGGACGGATAACTTTTTCATGCAGAGGTTGGTGCTCATATGGAATGAGCTGCCAGATGAAGGGGTGGAGGTTGGTGCAATAATAACATTTAAAAGACATCTGAATGGATGCATGAATAGGATGGGTTTAGAGGGATATAGGCCAAATGATAGTAAATGGGATGAGATCAGTTTAAGATATCTAATCGGCAAGGATGAGTTAGACCATAGAGTCTATTTCTATGTTGTATAACTCTATGACTATGACTCAATGACTTACCATCCCTTGCAGGTTACTGATCCTTTCAAACTTGATGGCTTCGAGGGCCTCGTCCCACCTCACTTGGAGAGTGAACATATCTCCAAGACAGTGCAAAAGTGAGGACTGCAGATGCTGGAGATCAGGCTTTTGACTGAAACATCGATTTTCCTGCTCCTCTGATGCTGCATGACCTGCTGTGCTTTTCCAGCACCACTCTAACCTTGACTCATATCTCCAGAACAATTAAGATCTGGGCATATAGTAATTCATAACTGAACATGTCTATTTATAAAAATTAATAGCAGCTGTTTACACATAGAAAATATGTTGTGCAGAAGTCTGAACTGCTTCACATTTTAAGCTATTATGTTGTTATGTAATATTATCCCTTTCACTGAACGATCTTTTCACAAAACTCTCCCCACCTCCTCGAAGAGGCACGATTACCCTTTTTCATGGAAACACTCTCCTTCCACTACTTTATTGAAGCAGGCTTACTCTTTCTCTTGAGTTAATCTTGTCCTCATCCCTCAGTGACCACTCTTTAGTCCTGACACTTTACATTGCTGCCCCAACTCTTGATTTTACTTGCATGTTATTTTGTTCTGGAATGAACACTCCACCAACAGCATACTCTGCAAGAACTGACTTGTCACACCAAACAGAAAAATTGCTTACGTAAATGCTTGTGTTCCTGAGACTCAAACAATTGGCACCAGCTTTGAATGCATCACTGTAGGGAATTCAACTTAGCCTCATATTAGCATAAAACCCCAAATAGCATCACAAGTGTATCAACTAAATTCCAAAGTGCTGCTACTACAGAGATGGCACTGAAAATGATTGTTTACCATGGTGTACTTTAGGTATGTCAGCCTACATCAGTAAAAAGGGACTGATGAAGAAATGCAATTGGAACTATGTCATACGAACTGTGAAGCAAGTATTATTGTAAATTATATGTAAATGTTACTTATAGATGTAACTCTCTTCTTGACTGTACATGTAAGATAATTAATGTGGATGGGTTTTAAAATGGTCTTTTGTTCTCAACCTGTTTTATCTTGGAAGGGTATTTCTTTGTCCAGTAAAGAACAATCATTTTTTGGATACTAGCAACCCTAAAAACAAGATTAATTAATAAAGTTATCAGATTATTTCAAATAAACATGGCCTGAAATAAAAGACTGTGTACCATATTTGTAAAATTGCAATATAATTTACGTGCATTTTTTCACAAGAATTGGCAGATCTTCAAATTTCAAATATTGCTGGCAACTGCTTCATCTCAGTATGAGAGCATTAGTGACACGCACCAATTCATTTTGGGAAATACATCTTTAGAACTTACTCCCCTATTTAAGATTAAAAAATGCTGAAAACACGCAGATCTGTCAAAATCTGAAAACTTCTCATGTGTAAACCTTCAACAGTAGTTTTCTTTTCTCTTTTCTGGAGTTCACCCAGTAAGGGACATTTGTAATATGGCAATAAATTAAGTGCTATGAAAAAGATGGGCACATCTCTGTTTTCAGATTAGCTTGCTTAGCAGAGGAGATACTTTTGACATTGATCTTGACAATCCTCTTCGTCTGCAGGGCAGCTCTTAGCTGTCTTGAAACATATGTGGGTCTTACAAAGGAATAATCATAAAATTGGAGTGATTGGTGGACTAAGGCACTGAACTGTAATACAAGATAGACGGAGGTGAGCACGAAGCCTAAGCTTGGATTCTTAAGATCATGGGCAGAACAGATTAGATGAAAGTTGATGTGTCTATTTATATTTTTGACTTTGGCTGAAGTGAAAACCAAATAGAAACTGGTACTTGCCAGTCATTCAGTAAGCAGTTCCTTTTCAAAATACTATAAAAAGAACTGTGAGGTGAAAGTAGAGAATGCAAAGCATTTTTGCACAGTCAACAGCTAGTGTGATTATAGTTTATGACATAGCACCCTATAATGTCAAGAAAGACATGATAGGATAAAGGACCTTTTACTATGCTGTAAAAATGATTCTATGACTGTCAGGTTTTGTAGGGGGACAATAATATTAGGTTATCAGAGTATTAAACAAATAATTGTGTGATGTCAGATAGCCAATTACTTCTGAAATAATGAGACTATGTTATGGTGAGAAGGGACTGGAGTGCTATAAATATATTCTGGATTAGTGGTGCTGGAAGAGCACAGCAGTTCAAGCAGCATCCAAATGCTCAAATGTTGCACATTAATTGAGACTCTCAGGACCTCAAATGATTTTTTGTATGTAACTGGA
Organism: Hemiscyllium ocellatum; assembly: GCF_020745735.1. NCBI lineage: Eukaryota > Metazoa > Chordata > Chondrichthyes > Orectolobiformes > Hemiscylliidae > Hemiscyllium > Hemiscyllium ocellatum. The sequence goes on along the minus strand of NC_083407.1, from coordinate 56,582,712 downwards.
GTGAGGGCAGATAGAGTAGAGATAAGTTAGATATAGATAAACACCAACGATTGAAGTTAGATCCTTGTGCACTTCTGGGTGTTCATACAATGATCAATTTTAGGGATCAAAATCTTGAGTGAGATAAGGGCACCTATGGATTTCTGAAGGAAACAAGTCATTTGGCCAGCTAAAGAGGAGAACCATTAAATTTAATTAGATTACATCCTTATACTTATAACTTGAGTCCTGATAGTGGCAACAAAATCTATCATTCAAGCCTGGTCAAAAGGTGCAGCAGAAAGTCTGACATGTGCCAAATTGTTTTCTCATTCATTGCATGGAATACAAATGTTCTGGCTGGGCCAGCATTTATTGCTCATTTCTGGTTGCCCTTGAGAAGGTAATTGTGAGCAGCCTTTTTGAGCCACTGCAATCCATTTCGTTTAGGGAGACCCATAACACTTTTGGGAATTGGAGTCCCTAATTCTTGAATTCACCAGGGCGTGGACTTGACATAAGGATGGTTGCAGGAAGGTAGAGATAGAATCAATGGTGATTCCTGGCAGGAATACCAGGCCCACTGATACCCTGTCATACTAGGAGAAAAGGCATCAGTTGAGGAAATATTTTAAAATATTGTGGAAATAATCGTACTGCGAAGAACAACTTCCACAAACACTTCATCATGTCATCAGTATTGAAATTGGATGATAATGGAATGATAGTTGGTTACACAGCTCTGAAAAAAATAACCCTGCAATTATATCCTATTTTCAGTATTTTTAATGGACCAGGCCTACATTATGGAATATTCACATTTTTGTATATCACCAACAGCTTCTGGGTTATTCCTTTGGCTCCAGATTCACAGAGGAAATTTGCTTTCATAGTGAGGGAGAGGCAATGCATTCCACAATAGTCCATGTACAGTTCACCTTACGATAATCTGGGTCCTGGCAACTATGAAAGAAACGTCTCACAGTATGATCTTCTGCTAACGTCTAAGATTGAAGCATTATGGCATTGTATTCAGCATGTTAGTGGTGCTTCAAGGACTTAGAATTAAATTTAACCCTAAGAAGATACATTTTGGAAATTGGTGGTCAATATCTGCGACATACTGTTTGCCAAGAGTGTTGGTCAACATCAAGCACCATATCTGTACATCCCAACTTGTGAACATGAGGCAGGAGGAGGGGGGAGGGTTCAGGAACATTTTAGGACTCTTCAATTTTTGGTAGAACTTTAGCCTTTACTGGTGGAGTCTATAAAACTTTGGTGAAGGCAAGACTTGCCTGCCCCTTTAGAACTGATAGAATCTGAGAAAGATCATGAAGGAGAATACACAAAGATTAAATAGGCTCTGGTCAGCCCATCAGCCTTGGGATTGCCAGACATAGACAGATCATTCTGTCTGTGATGTATTAATAATGGAAATTATTGCAGTACAGTTATGATGCCATAGCACAGCAGTCAAAGATATCCAGAGGCCTTCTACTTTGTCAAGGTTTCCCCTGGAAGGTGGCAACCTTGAATTATGCTGCTTGAACAGTGCAAATTTGTGAACACTAGTGGTGATCAGGCAAGACATCCAACATACCCGTTGTACTTTGATGGAATAGTTAAACACAGACAAGCTAAGATCAGTATAAGACAGCAGAAGAGCCGATTGGAAGGCTGTCTTAATTCCTAAAGACAGGTCTGTCCGGTGAGTGCAGGATGTAGAGATTAATGCCACAGATCAGATCTTGTCAGAAATGTTGCCCATCACTCTGAAATATTGGTTGAAGTTGAAGAATACATGGAGATAGAGACATATTTTTAGAAGGGGAAATGGAGAAATTTTGGCTGAAGATTGTTGCAAAATCTTATCTTTTGTTTTGATGTACCGGCCTCCTTTATCATTGAAGATGGGGATATTTGTGAAGCACCTCCTCCAGTGATTTGTTTAACTGGATGTGGTGGACAGTTAAAGGAATTTTGATTTAAGATAAGAGAACAGCAAGCAATAGTGAACCAGGAAAGGAATGAGGGCAGCAAAAGCTTATGGGATGTGGCTGAGGTAGAAGGGAAGGTTAGTGGAAAGACACCCTCTGACAGTTCTAGTTTTTCCCAAGATGTCAGAGGCCACATGAGATGATGATGATAAATGCCATCGTAATGTATCTGGATAAGGCAGGGAAAGGAAGGTGGATGCATTTAGTTGCAGGTGAAACTTTATAACTCACAATCTGTATTTGTCAACAGGAAAGCAATCAGTTATTCTCTTCACTATTTTGTTTCAGATGGATCTCCAGGGTAATGCCAGCCTTCAAGGTCATCAATGCAACTGCCATCCAATGGCAGACATTCACAGTTTGGGAGTTGGTCCACATCAACACAAACGCATGTGACTGAGGTATAGGAAATAGACCACCAATACAGCATGTCATCTGAGAATACGAATTACTGGTGCAATTCCATACTCAAGCTGTCCAGAACTGGCCTATCAGTGACATTGAGAAAGCCACCTTTTCAACTGGGTTATAACCCAAGTACCTGGACCTATAACAACGTCATTCAAAGCACTCAGAAGAAGGTCCTCATCGATGGATCTAATCACTGTGTACATCTACAGTTAAAACCTCAACTGATACTCATAAAGCTGTGATAATCACTGAAATATAGAACAATAAAACAGGGGAAAAATTAAGTTCTTTCTTTTATGGGATGACAGAGTAACAACAGTTGCCTATTCTGAATGGGCATTTAAACGGGCATTGGATAGACACATGGAGGATAGTGGGCTAGTGTAGGTTAGGTGGGCTTGGATCGGCGCAACATCGAGGGCCAAAGGGCCTGTACTGCGCTGTATTTTTCTATGTTCTATGTTCTATGAATTGTCCTCAAACTGACTGGCTTACTATGCCATTTCAGAGGGCAATTAAGAGTCAACAGCATTGCTGTGGATCTGAAGTATCATATTGGCATCATTATTGGCATAATGGTCTGCATTAGCTTTTTTTTAAACAATAGTTATTTGATGATTACAATGACTGAGACTAGCTTTTAATTCCAAATTTATTGGTTGAATTTAAATTCCATTGGATGCTATGATGGGATTGTGAACCCATGATTTCATAACATTTTTCTGGGCTTCAGAATTACTTGCCTAGTAATCACACTGCTATGTTACTGCCACCCCACATAAAGGAAGAGAGTCCTTTGCCAGTTAATCATTAGTATTCTAAGTGTTACCAGGACTAATTTGCCACCACATGTGTGGCAGTCAGGATTAGAGGTATAATATTGTCAAGAATAATATCTTTATGTTGTTAACTGGATGTAATAATATGCAATGCATTAATTTATCCACCTGCTGGTATCAGATACCCACTCAATGTCGATCTACTGTGTCACCCATTGAGTACAGAATAATTAGATTGGAAAACACTCCTAGGTGGTCCAAGGATGACTGAAATTCCTAGTCCAGGAAACAGAACACACAATTACAAGCAGAAAGAGTTCCAAGGATAAGTTATAGAGGAAGTTTAAAGTTACTCTCTCAGATCATTATTGAAACTGCTGACTTCAAATACAAAGGAGGATTATGTGACATATTGGCTTGGAACCATATAGATGTAGATTTGAATGTTTGGGAATGGACAAAAATTGGTCAGAATCCTAGGTTTTCAGTTGGAGGACAGCCAATTCTAATTTAAGGCAGATTCTGGACAAAGTGGACTGGGAGTAGTTACTTGTAGGAAAATTTGCATTGGAGCAGTGAAAGTCTTTCAAAAGATTTGAGAAGTGCTCATTCGATAGCCATGTGAGAATATTGCGCAAAATTGCTGCATTACACCATCTGCTTTTGTAATATCCTGATACCATTGGTAGCCATTCTGCCATTACAAAGTCAATTAATTATTTCAGGAAAAAAAAATCCACAAGGCATTTCAAACTTCCCCTACCCAATAGCACTTCCTGATAGAAAAAGTTTCCTATAGAAGATTGAAATGTGGTAACAACCACACCCTCTGCTTACGGGGCACTGACTCCATTATCTTGCAATATTTCCATCTCACAGGCAGGGCCCTTGTCAGTTGTTCTGAGTAGTCTATGAAAAGTTCCTTCCTGTCTACATTATTTATGCACCTCATAATTTTGTGCACCTCCATCAGGTTCCGTCAGGCTCCTTTCCTCTGAGAAGAACAATCCAACACAATCTAATTTCCCTTCATAATTGAAACACTTCATTAACTGGGTTTAAATCCTGTACCATTTGAGGTTACCATAAATGCTTCTGACTTCTCAACCCTCTCCCCTTGTCTAAGGTGTGGTGACCTCATGTTAAACAGCCACCAGTTGTCCCTCTCTAATGAGGGAGTGGGATTATGGTGACTTTACCTTTCTTTGTTCCTCAGTATCCAGGGTTATGAGAAACTTTTCATCTCACTCTTCACCTTTACAGAAACATGTTGACCCTGTGAATTCACTATTTCCTTTTTGAAAGACTCTTACTGCTCCAATGCAAACTTTCCTACAAGTAACTGCTCACAGTCCACTTTGTCCAGAATCTGCTTTAAATTAAAATTGGCTGTCCTCCAACTGAAAGCCATTATTTCTGGTCCATCTTTGAAACTTTCTACCTAAAAAGGCAACATGAGCAGAATTACAAATATTTTTGCTGGTGAATAGATTCTTGGCAAGCAATAGAGTGAAAGGTTATCAGGGGTAGGTGGGAATACAGATCTGAAATTGCAATCAGAACAGTTAAGACCTTATTAAATAGTGGAGAAGGCTCAAGGGGCCAAATGTTCATATGTTCCTATTTATAAAGGTTGGGTAGTTTACTTTTTGAGATGGTGGAGATCCCTACAATGATTGTCTTCATCCACCCTCATAAGACTGTAGACAAAGTGCATCATGTACACCTCAGGATGAATCTGGAAGCCAGGGGAGTAAATGTATATACTTTAACATATACTCCAGATCCAGGACTCAGGCCAACACAGATGGAAAACACATTGAATCTACTTCTCTTAAAGGTGGTGGCTTTGGAGACAGCATTGCTCATCATAGTGTCATAGAGTCATAGAGATGTACAGCACGGAAACAGACCCTTTGGTCCAACTCATCCATGCTGACCAGATATCCCAAGCCAATCTAGTCTCAGCTGCCAGCACCTGGCCCATCTCCCTCCAAACCTTTCCTATTCATATACTCACCCAGATCGGCTGTCCTCCAACTGAAAACCATTATTTCTTGTCCATTTTTGAAACTTTCAACCTAAAAAGACAACATGAGCAGACTTTAAAATACTTTTGCTGGTTAAATAGATTCTTGGCAAGCAATAGAGTGAAAAGTTAATATTGTACTGGCCTCCACCACTTCCTCTGGCAGCTCATTCCATACACGTACCACTCTCTGCATGAAAAAGTTGCCCCTTAGGTCTCTTTTATACCTTGCCCCTCTCACCCTAAACCTATGCCCTCTAGATTTGGAATCCCACATCCCAGGGAAGAGACTGTCTATTTATTTTTTCCATGCCCCTCATGATTTTATAAATCTCTATAAGGTCATCCCTCAGCCTCTGACATTTCAGGGAAAACAGCCCTAGCCTATTCAATCTCTCCCTATAGCTCAAATCCTCTAACCCTGGCAACATCTTTGTTAACCTTTTCTGAACCCTTGACCAGAACTGCAAGCAATATTCCAACAGTGGCCTAACCAATGTCCTGTACAGCTGCAACATGACCTCCCAACTCCTGAACTCCATACTCTGATCAATAAAGGAAAGTATACCAAACTCCTTCTTCACTATTCTATCTACCTCTGACTCCAAGTTCAAGGAGCTATGAACCTGCACTCCAAAGTGACTGTTCAGCAACACTCCCGAGAGTCTTACCAGTAAGTGAATAAGTCCTGCTAAGATTTGCTTTCCCAAAATGCAGCACTTCACATTTATCTAAATTAAACTCCATCTGCCAGTTCTCAGCCCATTGTCCCATCTGATCAAGATCCCGTTGTAATCTGAGGTAACCTTCTTCGCTGACCACTATACCTCCAATTTTGGTGTCATCTGCAAACTTACTAACTACACCTCTTATGCTCACATTCAAATCATTTATATAAATGACAAAAGGTAGTAGACCCAACAGCAATCCATGTGGCACATCACTGGTTACAGGTCTCCAGTCTGAAAAACAACCCTCCACCATCTTCTACCTTTGAGCTAGTTCTATATCCAAGTGGCTAGTTGGGTGGTGGTGGAGGGTCGTTTTTCAGACTAGAGGCCTGTGACCAGTGGAGTGCCACAAGGATCAGTGCTGAGTCTTCTACTTTTTGTCATTTACATAAATGATTTGGATGCGAGCATAAGAGGTACAGTCAGTAAGTTTGCAGATGACACCAAAATTGGAGGTGTAGTGGACAGCGAAGAGGGTTACCTCAGTGAGGTGCTGCATTTTGGGAAAGCAAATCTTAGCAGGACTTATACACTTAATAGTAAGGTCCTAGGGAGTGTTGCTGAACAAAGAGACCTTGGAGTGCAGGTTCAAAGCTCCTTGAAAGTGGACTCCCAAGTAGACAGCATAGTGAAGAAGGCATTTGGTATGCTTCCCTTTATTGGTCAGAGTATTGAGTACAGGAGTTGGGAGGTCATGTTGTGGCTGTACAGGACATTGGTTAGGCCACTGTTGAAATATTGTGTGTAATTCTGGTCTCCTTCCTATTGGAAACATGTTGTGAAACTTGAAAGAGTTCAGAAAAGATTTACAAGGATGTTGCCAGGATTGGAGGATTTGAGCTATAGGGACTGGTTTCCCTGGAGCGTCGGAGGCTGAGGGGTGACCTTATAGAGGTTTACAAAATTATGAGAGGCATGGATAGGATAAATAGACAAAGTCTTTTCCCTGGGGTCGGGGAGTCCAGAACTAGAGGGCATAGGTTTACAGTGAGAGGGGCAAGGCATAAACAAGACCTAAGGGGCAACGTTTTCACACAGAGGGTGGTACGGATATGGAATGAGCTGCCAGAGGATGTGGTGGAGGCTGGTATAATTGCAACATGTAAGAGGCATTTGGTTGGGTATATGAATAGGAAGGGTTTGGAGGGATATGGGCTGGGTGCTGGCAGGTGGAACTAGATTGGGTTTGGATATCTGGTCGGCATGGACAGGTTGGACCAAAGGGTCTGTTTCCATGCTGTACATCTTTATGACTCTATGACTCTATGTATTCTATGAGATCTAACCTTGCTAACCAATCTCCCATGGGAACCTTGTGGAATGCCTTAATGAAGTCCACACAGATCACGTCCACCACTTTGTCCCCATCAATCCTCTTTGTTCCTTCTTCAAAAAACTCAAGCAAGTTTGTGAGACATGATTTTTCACACACAAAGCTATGTTGACTATCTCTAATCAGTCCTTGCCTTTCCAAATACATGTACATCCTATCCTTCAAGATTCCCTCCAACAACTTGCCCACTACTGACGTCAGGCTCACTGGTCCATAGTTCCCTGGCTTGTCCTTACCACCCTTCTTAAACAGTGGCATCATGTTAGCCAACCTCCAGTCAGCTGGCACCTCACCTGTGACTATCAATGATACAAATATCTCCGCAAGAGGCCCAACAATCACTTGCCTAGCTTCCCACAGAGTTCTAGGGTACACCCGTTCAGGTCTTGGGGATTTATCCACTTTTATGTGTTTCAAGTCATCCAGCATTTCCTCCTCTGTAATGTGGATATTTTTCAAGAGGTCACCATCTATTTCCCTACATTCAATATCTTACATGTCCTTTTCCACAGCAAACACTGATGCAAAATACTCATTTAGTATCTCCCCCATCTCCTCCACACAAAGGCCGCCTTGCTGATCTTTGAGGGGCCCTATTCTCTCCCTAGTTGCCCTCCTGACTTCCCTCTTAAGTGTACTCCTACTGCCTTTATACTCTTTAAAGGATACATTCAATCTATCTTGTCTATACCTGACATATGCTTCATTTTGATATCTTTGATAGCAATATACTGGATGATATTGGTGTTAAATTTGTAAAATGTTAACAGCATCTTTTTTGATGGAACAGAAGTGTGGCGTATAGAAATTTAGCAAGCTCGTTTCGATAGGATCAAAATCAGGAATGGGATGATTAGAATATAAGCCTGACGATGGAGGTGTCAATCTCACCATGGATACTAATGTCGCAACAGTACCCCAAAACTCTGAAAACTGACACAAATAAAAATTAGGTTCTAAAAAAGCCCTTTACTGTGGAGTCTTTACTTCGAGTAGAGACAGTTCAAGGTGGCATCCCAAGTCTACGGGGAACAAGATATCGAATTGTTTAATACTGATTGTCATCCTAACTAAGAAGGCTGTGTTTGATCATCTTTGTATTAGTTTTGAAACTGGTTGTGAATTGTACTGTTCCCTGGGGTGGAGGGAATTGTCTGAGTTTAAATACACATTCCGGTGCAGCGATAGCTGTGGTTTTCTTTCTAAATGTATGAAAATTCAACCTGTTGAAAACAATCCCAAAAGCCTTTCCATAAAACAAAGTGCTCAAAATTGGCAGTTGGCTTATGGACTTATGAAAAGATTTTCAACGATTTTACGTTGGTTTTCAAGCAATGGCGAAACCAAAAGTAATTCCTGGCTTGAGTGCACAATTGTTGGTCCTCTCACTTTATAGTTTCTCATCTCTAATGATACATTCGCTTCTGTTACATATAATTTAGGTTCCGCTCAGTAAATGAATAAAATGGAGCTTATTGGAGATGCCGGGGATTGAACCCGGGACCTCACACATGCGAAGCGCGCGCTCTACCACTGAGCTACATCCCCGAGCCCGAAAAATGCCGCTAAATAATGGCTGAAGTCGATTTAAGTGTCACGTTGACTGAAACAGTTGGGGAAGCTTCGCTGGGCGATTGATCCCTCGGCTGGAGATTTCTGCCTGTTTGAGTCGATTGGCACAATACCAGCGAAACGCCATCCGCTCACACTCGCGTCAGTGAGATTTACTCGTTCAACTTGCTTCCTCGCTCACGACATCCCGGCTGAAAATCATGTAAAAATGCAAATGTTTCTCAGACACTTCTCACGTCTCTTTAAGACAGTTACGAATATAAATAACCAACGTTTTTACAAAATGTAAAACATACATTGCATCGGCCGGGAATCGAACCCGGGCCTCCCGCGTGGCAGGCGAGAATTCTACCACTGAACCACCGATGCACAGGCAATAGCTCGTGCAGACCCTTTAAAAGCCCAACCATCAACGGCTGATGTTTCATTCGGTTGTGTAGTCCTTGAATTCAGATTCCCGCTGATTACTTACTTCATCGGCATTTCGCTCGTCAGTCCACTCCTCAAAACGTTCTTTGCAGCTCATCATGCATCGTATGGATCGACAGATCCTGCGAGACAGCAACAAGACTAGAATTGTCAGGTTGGTTCTGGTGACACATAAACATAACAGGGGAAAAATAAAACTCACCACGTTCACGATACCCAGTGGAGAAAACCTGCAGCTAATGTAGAGACATTTGGGGGGAGGCCAAAGTAAGGATGTGAAAGGCTGAAAGCTGAACTGGACTTGGTGCAAGTTGTGATACAGGTTTGGGGTGAGTTCAAGGTTATCATGTGTGCAGAAGGCTACCAGCAGCAGATGTGCTCAAAGAGGAGCAAACATGGTCAATGTTAAACACATGGAATTAGGTTGGTTGATGGTGTGGTTATAGAGTCAGCAGCTCACCCGAGGGCCAAATAGGATATCATGTGAACAATTTGCTCTAAACAGTGCTTAGGGAGTGTTGGGGCCAGTGTCCAGGAAACAGACTGTGTGATGGGGACCAAAGACAATTGCTTTTTATCATTCCATTCGTCATTTGGAGGAAATTTCTGCTCATCCAATACTGAGTGTCAGACAAGCAGTTTTACAAACCAGAGGTGGTGGAACAACGTAAAATTACATAAATGAGCAACATTAAAATATAACTGAGAATGAAGCTGAGCAACCTGGGGTTTTATTAGACTTCACACTTGAACTACTTGACACAGTGGAGCAGCAATTAACAAAGTAAATATATAGCTGATTTTAAAAACATGTAAATCCTGGAGATTTATATTTGTAGAATGAATGCATGCAGGCAAAAATCAGTTGTAGCCCTTTGCATAGCTAAAAAATACTAAATTGCATAACTGAATTAGTTGAGCATAATTTGCAATTTATAGGGAAAAAATGAAAATATTTTAGATGGCAGTGTATAAAGTATAAACAACAAACAGAGAAAAACAGGGCAATATTATATTCTGTAAGGTGGGCCTTATGTGACATTCATGGAGTTGTACAGCTTGGAAACAAACCCTTCGGTCCAACTTGTCATGCCTATCCTAAAGTAATCTAGTCCCATTTGCCAGCTTTTGGCCCATATCCCTCCAAACTCTTCCTATTCTTGTACCCATCCAGATGCCTTTTAAATGTTGTAATTTTACCAGCCTCCACCACCTCCTCAGGCAGCTCATTCCAAACATGCACCACCCTCTACATGAAAAAGTTGCCCCTTGAGTCCCTTTTAAATCTTTCTCGTCTCACCTTAAGCTTATGCCTCTGGTTTTGGACTCCACTACCCTCGGAAAAGAACCTGGCTATTCGCTTTATCCATGCTCCTCTTGATTTTATAAACTTTTATATCGTACCATCCCTCAACCTCTGACACTACAGGGAAAATAGCCCCAGCCTATTCTGCCTCTTCCTATGCCTCAAATCTTCCAACTCTGGCAACATCCTTGTACATCTTTTCTGAACCCTTTCAAATTTAGCAACATCTTTCCTATAGAACAGACACCAGAATTGCATGCAGTATTCCAAAGGTGGCCTAACAAATATCCTGTACAGATGCAATGTGACCTCCTAGGTCCTTTACTCAATGCACTGACCAATAAAAGAAGGGTGCCAAATTCTCTCTTCATTACCCTGACTACCTGAGACTCCACTTTCAAGGAACCATGAACCTGCAACCAAAGCTCATCTGTTCGGCCACACTCCCTAGGACCCCTCCATTAAGTGTTTAAGGTCTGCCCTGATTACAAATCATAATCAATGTCTTGAGAATTTAGTCAGAAATTGATCCATGGTCCGAAATCCAAATTCGACCTGACTGTTTTATTTATTTTGGTAAAAACTATTACAAAATCAGGAATTTCTATCTGCATCGTGTGTCTGTGTCCAAATGGGGAGCAAAACGTAAGATTACCATTACCATGTAATTGAGAGTCTTTGAACGACTGTTGTCTTTCTTCACCCTGTGAAACTTCTCTTTTGTCGCGCAACGCTTTGTGGCATAGCAAGCCACAGTTATCTCAGAGGCCTAAGCTGAATTATTCAAGCAACAGGATAACTGCTTGAAGATCCCTTTGGTGTATGCACTTCTACCATTTTGTATCCCTTCATTAATCTTGTATTTCGGTGGTGGTCTTGTCAATAGCTATGCTTCAATGTATATTTTTCTCCACTTCACCTTTAAGTCTTTTTCATCCTTCAAATAATACTGTACTTCCATTGTCAATGAATAAATCATGGGATAGCAAGAGTAATAGGCAATGGCGTATAATTAATTCCAATAACTGAATTAATAGAATATTAATTCCAATATTCCAATTCCAACTGGGTCATCACCAATTTGTTCTGTTCATGAATGGGCAATGTAATGAAATGAATGTATTGGGAACAGAGTCACATATGGATTTAGGAGTTTAGTATTTACTATTGAGCTCTCAGGAATCTAGCCACACATTATGAGTTGTAGGCTTTTTCCTGTTGATGGCTACCTTCCAAAAGAAAATTAATTCAGTTGCTGATTTTGGCAAGCAAAGTGTTGGTGACTTCCATTATGCAAGTGTACACAAAGATTTCAATATCACAGTGATTGTCTGTGCATGTTTAGAATCAGTCAATGATTTGTAACCTTCAAAGAAAGAAACATCTTTCCTTTTTCTGGAGCCAGTGTATATATTTATCGTGGGAATGTGCATTATTCACTTGTGGTCTTCTTTAAGAATTCTTGCCTGTGCAGGCATCTTTGAAAATTCTAATTTCGGAAGTCTGGTGTTGTACACAAGTAGTACAATGAAGGTAAATCTTAAAACAATGCGTCACGTGTGAGTACAACTAGCCTCTTCTACTTGTTCAACATGGCCTGAGGAGGGCTTCCAGAATTTCACTTTCTCCCACGCTTAGTTTCCTATCACTCTCCCACATGGATCCTTTCCAGTAGGTTTGGGATAACTAGGACAGGTTTAGTGACTGTATCTTCTCTGAATTCTGCTAGGAATGGGCTGGTCCACTCTGGGAGTTGGGTGCCTGCCCATAGTTTCCTTGCAGCAGCATTTCAATGACAGACACTGGTGCACTCTAAAATGCAGCAATAAAGTACAGATTTATACTGTAAGTTGATCTGAAATATGCCATGATGATGCAGAGACCATGGTACCTATTAGAAACCAACAGCCAAAGGCATGGGGTGAATGTGCCCTGAGATGTTATTGCTGGGTGTTCATGCTGAAGGTTCAGAGGAGCAAATGGTGAGTTATCAGTTATATTGGGCTATATTGGGCATTCCAACCTCTGGTTTTCTACCAGCAGGCAGGAGAATGGAAGAATGCATATTAATAGGTGAATTTAGGTGGTAATAAGTGTAGCAATGAGCCATAATCCATGTTAATAGGCCTCTTGCTGCTCACTAGCAAGAATCTTGTTGCAACATGCAAGACTTGGTTGGAAAATGTGATTTTTTTTTAATCTGAACTTTGAGGTGGGCCGTGCTTGATATCTAAACTCTTAATATCTTTCTCAAAATTTTCACACTGGCCCATGGAAGACTTTTCCATTGTTTTGATAGGCAGATAGAAATTTCTTTGTCCTATTCCTTTTCAAATGGGTGGTTTTGCTGGAACTGTATAAATCAATAGTTGGGCCACAATTTGAGTAGTATGCACAGTTTTGCTCATGTCATTATAGAAAAGAGGAGGTTTACAGTCATGTTGCCAGAATGGAAAAATACAGCTCTGATGAATGATTGGATAGGCTAGCACGGTTATGTTTTCACAGCAATCCTGGGAGGGAGATTTGATTAAGATGCACAAAATTGGGGCAGGCCTGAACTGAATAGATGGAAAGATGCTATTTACCTTAGCAGAGAGGTTAAAGATTAGGGGATTATAAGTTTAAAGTGATTGATAGAAAGATTAGGAATTTTTTTTCATCTAGGAATAGTAGGGGTATGGAACTCACTGCTTGTGAATTGTTTGTGAGAGGCAGAAACTCTCACATACAAGGTGCCTGCAAATGCACCTGCATTCTGAAAACCTGCAGGGCCACTGACCAATTTCTGGAAAGTGGGATTAGTCTGGGTGGGTTGCTTTTTAATAGGCACAAACATATTGGGCAAATGGCCTCTTTTTGTGCCACAAGCTTTCTGTGATTCAATACTGTGTTAGTTGAGAAGTCTGCCAAAGTGTTCTTTACTACTATTGACCATTAACTTACATTCAGTAGTCAATATACATGTTGTGATTGTGACAGTTCCAAATGCTATGAGATCAAATATTTGAGTAACAAGAAAAGCTAGCCGTCTAAAGTTGCTCCTTTGCAATAAACATACAAGTAGTATTTTCTAAAATCAAACTGCTACCATCAAACCAAAAAAAATTGCAACAAAATTTAGTCATGTGGTATATTAGTTTTAGTGCTAGTATAATACAAGATGTATATACCATATTGGCAATTCTTATCAAAAAACACTTCCCTTTGACTGTCTACAGTGGGCAATGTGCTGACTGTGCTCAACCAGTCTATGCTTGCAAAGCTCAAAACAAGTGTCCAACTTTAAATGTGATTCTGCTTGGATACTATTTACTGAACAATCCTGACTGTGCTAAGAATTAAATAGGAAATCAATTTAAAATTCTTATATGGGCTTGCAGTGTGATTAATTTGTCTATGCTGGAAGTTATCTGTTCACATACAGGACCCTTTAGTCTGTAAACAAAAGGAATTTCTCCATATATTGCACCTTTTTCAATTCAGAAATGTTCGTGAAAGCTGCCGATCCTTGCTGCATTTCCCCATGATAACACTCGGAGCCTAGTCTGAATTTAATGAGTGAAGTAAGATTTCAGTTCATAGTATCTCCATGCAAACTGTAGTCCACCCAAACAGCACCTTGGTCTTATGCTGTACAAATGAATGTTCCCTTTCTGTTTGGTTTCTAGCATGTCAGTCCTCTCTATTATGCAGTAATTCTTCAAAATAAACCAACTACTCATGGTTCATCTTCAAGAGGCAACAACTCAAAGGACAAAACATATAACTGGCAACTGCTAAGGCTTTAAACCAGGGACAGATTAGCTTCTAATCCCGATTAGTTGGAATAGTGTATTTACAATGTATTTACAATTCATTGTAAACCTCTCACTTCCAATCCTTGAGTAAAAGCACGATGATACTGCTTGAAATACTTTATTCCAGCTAATGTAATTTGAGCTATTGAACCCACATAAACAAATAGAGCCTAATTAGCCTTGTGACTCTGATCTATGTTATTCCTTTAACCCTTATGCTGAACTCCCCTTATCCATATTTATGTATTACAACAAGACTGTCTCCAACCATGTTTTATTAATGCACCCATAATAGTCAGCATTTTCACAGAGAGAACAGATCTGGTTACCAAGTCACTGGGCCATCTCGGCGAGCACATTATCATAAGTGCCTCAATCCTGGATCTTGGCCAAACTCTTGCCATGGTTTGGCCCAAGGATTCAAATCTACTCCATCCATGCAATGTCCTGTAAATAGCCATAAATTTAAGGTAGGCCTATGTCTAATGATGGCCCTGTTTGTAGTTTTGCTTTACAATAACTGACTCTTGTCCTAGTCTCTATCGCAATATTATAAATAATAAAGTAAGGTCTAATGCAAATGGCAAAATATGCTTATCCTTGTAATTAGGTGATCTTTTAGCTTGTAAAGCTTCTTTTTCTTTCTTCTTTGTCATATAGATTGACAGGAGAGCATAACTGAATCATGCATTTGGTTGTTTGTTATGATTTATCCCCTGTACCACAATAATTTGAAA
The DNA here is from genome assembly GCF_020745735.1 of Hemiscyllium ocellatum. Classification (NCBI taxonomy): domain Eukaryota; kingdom Metazoa; phylum Chordata; class Chondrichthyes; order Orectolobiformes; family Hemiscylliidae; genus Hemiscyllium; species Hemiscyllium ocellatum. The sequence continues at coordinate 56,567,606 of NC_083407.1, read as the reverse complement.
GAATTTGAAGAACTTATTCAACCAAACTGCAATACTTTTGAGTTTGAAGTTCAATAAATTAAGTACTTTACAATGAATATAATTAAAATAATGTTTAATGCCATAAATATGCATCTCAACAGTCGTGGTATTTGTAGAGTAGTTGCTATATACTCCTTAGTCTACCAAAGGTTTGTTTAAATTGGTAATGAACAATACAGGGGAATGAATTAAACATTACTTCTGCTCTGTATTTTCCTAATTTTTACATAATTCTTCTTTATTTGTTATGGTATGTACTGCACTGACAAGTGAGCAACAGGAAACATGAATGAACATGAATAAAGGACTATTTTGCTATTCCAATTCTAAAGATGTTTATAGTTCGCAGCACTCTAGAAATATAGCAGCAGTAACACTTAAAACTGTTGGTTATTCTAATCTATTTCTCAAATGATCCTTACATTAGAAATCTTGACTTCAAAGTACATGCTGGTCTGGATTAGCTGTACTTTTATTGCTTTAACAACCTTTGTTGCTTTGTTGAATCATACCTGAACTCAACCAATTTTACTCAAGGGATGAAAGAATGCAGTCCTTTTTTCCACAATATTATCTGTTGGTCGAGTTGCAATTCCTGTAAAACTACTGAGATTTTGACAGAGAAAAGATCAGTGAAAATTATTACTTTACTGGATGTAGCAGGGCTTTGGATAAATTTTTCACAGATATTTTAAAAATTAAATGTAAACTTTTTGTGTTAAAATGGAATGGCTTCATTCAAATTAAATAAACGATTACTCTATCTATTAACAATATTGTCTATTGCAGCCTTCCATCTTGATGGTTTGTGCCACACTAATCAGCTGTACATTAAGCATTGTCTCGTGTCCCTGAGGAGCTCCACTCTGACTTACCAATCTGATATCTTTGCTACAGAGAATGACATTGGCCTTTGTTTTCTATGCATCCTCTTCTCAGCCAGCTGACTTTTTGATTCTGCTTGCCTCTTCCAATAGCTTTCCAAATAGTCAGCAGCCAGAGATTATAGTTGTCAGTGACAATCACTTAATTGTCAGTGTCACAATATCCATCACATTCATACCTTGCTTACAGGTGTCCATGTAAAGGAAATATTAAGATGTTGTGACCTAGTGACCAGTTCACTGTACAAAAGGTCTTTGTAAATATGATTTTCATCTCTCCAGTGAACATGGCTGACCCAGGATAACATTTTTGGATTAGTCATGAGTATTGATAGAATTAGCATGCTCTAGACCCTCTGAGTTGGAGACTTGGTGTTGAGATGGCAAGGATATATATGAGACTGTGAAGATGCAAACTGTTCAGCATTTCTCCTGCTTAGAATATGTTGCCTCGTTCTTAACACTGATGAGTCCAATGAGGATGTAGACTCATTTAGGTATACTCAATCAGACTGCCATTGTGCCATACCCTCTTACTTAGCCTGTGGTCACAGTTGTAGTTTTTATGATTCAAGTGTTAATTACAGCATAAAGTGACTGATTGCTGGTGACACCAAGATATGTAAAACAAATAACAATACCCAGTGTCACATTGTCAATGCTGATAGATGGCAGTATAGCAGCATCCAGGACCGTTACATGTGTCTTTCTTGTGCTGAAGCTCAAACCAATGCTTTGCAGATGAGAGAAAGTCTATCCATCTCCTGCTGCAGATGTTCCCTAATTATAGAATGTTCGGGCAGCATTATCAGTGTTGAGCAGTTCTCTGATAAGGACTTAGCATAACTTTGTCTTGGATCTTAGGTGAGCAGGTTGATCAACTTTCTGTCAGTTCTGGTTTGTAGGTAGACACATTGTGTAGATTATCTGAGGATTCCTGAAGAAGGGCTTATGCCTGAAACGTCAAATCTTGTGTTCCTTGGATGCTGCCTGACCTGCTGCGCTTTTCCAGCAACACATTTTCAGCTAGATTATCTGAAGGCCTATTTCAGCAACAAAGAGAAGAATATGTTAAAGTATGTATCAATATCAGAATATAACCCTGTATGATTCCACTGTGGATCTTAAGGTTTTCAGACTGCCCCTGCCTGAGTTGACATTACACAGCATGTTGTCATGGAAAATTATTAGAGTGTGCAGCTTTGTGTCCCTAGTAGGTGTCCATCATCTGTAAGATACAGGTCAGGAGAGTGGTGGAATACACATGGATGAGTGCACCTCCAACCTCAATGAAGAAGCTTGTCACCATCCTGGCAAAGCAGCATACTTTATTGGCACTCTCTCCACCATCTTCAATATCCATTCCTTTCAGAACAAAGTAGAGTGGTAGCAGTCTGTACCATCTACAAGATGCACTGCAGTAATTCACCAAGGCTGCTTCAACAGCACCTTTCAAGCCCACAACCTCTATAACCTAGCAGAAACAAGGATAAAAATTGTATGGGAACACAACCACCTGCAAATTTCCTCCAGGCCACACACCATCCTAACTTGGAACTCTTTCACTCTTCCTTAACTGTCACTGTGTCAACGTCCTGAATCTCCTTTCTTAAAAGAACTATGGATGCACCTGCAACCCGAGGACTGCAGTTGTTTAGGCTGTTAATCTCTACCTTCTCCAGAGCAATTGGGGATAAATAATAAATGCTGGTCTAGCCAGTGACACGGACATACCCCACGAACAAAGAAAATACGCATATCAATTGTCAATGCCCTTGTGGATCAGGAAAGCAGATACAATATATCAACAGAAGGAAAGGAAAGTTATCACCTTAGTGATTCTGAAGAGTTTGATAAATGCCCAGCCTGCTCACCAGTCTACTTCTTAGCTGAAACCACAAAGGCTGTAGAAGTGCTCTGAGATTTCACACTACAGCATGAAATGTAGAAAAAATGTTTGACTATATTGACAGTACGGCAGATTCATTTGAAAGCAGCACACTAACCAGAAAATTGTTACTAAGTTCTTCCAGAGTTAACTGACGTTGTAGTGGCATGGTGGCTCAGTGGTTAGCACTGCTACCTCACAGTGCCAGAGGACTTGGGTTTGCGTCCACCCTCGGGCAACTGTCTGTGTGGAGTTTGCATCTTCTCCGGGTTTCCTCCCATAGTTATAAAGATAAAGAGGGTAGGTGGGTTGGCGACGCTAAATTGTCCATGATTTTGCAGGCTGCCATAGATTAGCTATAGAAAATGTTGAACGTTGGAGTAGCACGGTGGATCTGGGTGGGATGCTGTTCAGAGGGTTGGAATGGACTGAATGGGCTGAATGGCCTGTGTCCACATTGCAGGGAGTCTATGATTCTAACTAGCAATATTTCTCACTCAATACCTGTTTCTATATGAGGTCAGGCCACTATAACATGTAATTTGTTATGATCCCAGCTGATATTCTTACTAGACAACTCAGATCCCAGAATGAAATCTGTGGTGATAGATATGTTTCTGTTGTTGTTTTACTTAATGTGATCATTCTTTACTGAAACATAAGCACACAAGGCTACAAATTTGTTTTTAACAGTAAAATAGTTTATTAAAATAAACTAAACCAAGCTGTTTAAAGATAATAGTTTGAAAGATTTCAAAGCACATAGCAAAAACAAATCACCATCCAGGTGTTCAAAATCCAGAGTCATTTCCCTTCCCTATCAAAAATGTTGATTTGACTTAAATGCTTCTTCTCAGTTTTAGTTCCATGAGATATGAGGCCTTTACTCTTGATCACTTACACAACTGAGAGTTTCGACTTCCTCAGCCTTTTAGTAATTTGCAGAGTTCTCACCAAATACTCCAAGTTTGGAAGTTTCACCAAGTATACCCTTTCATTTAGAGTCATAAAGTCATAGTCATACAGCACAGAAACATATTTCCTTAACAGATCAGAACAAAGTCCTTTTTCTAGGAATGACCATACATGCATTTGAATTTAGTCAGGTTTTCATTGAATTTCTGACTAGTTTTCCAATCTACAGTTTTTTGAAGCTAAAATCAATCCTTGAATATTCTAAACCTAAAAGCAAACTAATGTCTTTCAATGTTTTCTCTCTCCTGCTGTAAATCCCAGAATATAAATGGATTTCCATGAATATTCCAAAGCACAAATTGATTTAAAATTATGGTTCTAAAAAGACTGACCATGTTCATTTTTCAACCCCTTCACAAAAGTAGACCAACACTCATATACCGCTAGTGTGAAATCCAACCTCAAAACAAAGGTGTATGATAGGAATAAATCACACACTTTTTATCACAAATTGAAAATTAAAGACATTTTTCACATATTTACTGTATTTTAGTTTTTTATGACACCAAGACAATTGAGATAAATGGGTTCTGTGGAGCTTACTGACTTATCTCGAAGCTCCACTTAACATGAATTTGTGGGTGGGTTCCCTGCAATTCAACTTATCCCAATTTTTCTGTATATCCATCTCTTGTTCCTGCTTACTTGGCATTTTCACAATTTAATACATCTGAAGAATATTCTTTAGACTGATAAATTCATTTGAGTTAAAAGAATGTTGCGTGTTAAACCAAACATATTTTCTATCAATAAAGTTTAGATTTTTCTCTTCTTTATTGACCATGATAAGCTTCTATATTTCAGTATGTTATCTGCACAAGTTTTGACTTGGCAATACTGCAGTTGAGGAGATTCTGGAATCATCTGTTTCAAAGAGTCCTCTTATGTGCCGTGGGCTCAACCTTCACTAACTTATCAGTCTATATGACACAAATTGCACCATTTCAAATATCTATTGTTTGTCAAAAAGCACATTGCAGATGGATGTTCTTTCCACATAAATTCAATGCAATAATAATATTGCAATAGCTTTTACTATAAAATTGGACATCCAGCAATGTATACCCAGAGGCATTGTTTCCTTTGAAATAATTTTAATGGAAAATGCAACTCTGCAGTGTACCTCCTTCGAAATGTCATGTTGCATTTGAGAGAGAAACTATTTTTCTCCTTTGCTGACTATGGTGTGCATTATTCAACATTAATTATTTCATATGAATTTTTTCCTGCATAAATAGTAAGTCAGATAATTGATCCAAAGGCCAGGAAGCTTAGGTGCATGCTCACACATCCTTGAAGGTGTCAGGAAAGGTTAATAGGGTCATTAAGGAGGCATGCAGGACAGTTGCCTTTATCAGTCGTGGTATAGATGATAAGGTCAGGGAAGTTATGTTGGAGCTGGACATTATTTTGTTTGGGCTACAGTTGGAGTATTGTGTGCAGATCTGGTCACTGCACTTTAGGAAGAATGAGATTACACTGGAAGGGTGCAGAGAAGATTCACCAGGATTTTGCCCAGGATAGAGCATTTCAGCTTTAAGGAGAGGTGAGAAAAACTTGTGTTATTTTCTTTAGAGCATAGATGGCTGAGAATGGTCTGGTGTCATGGCCTCCTCTTGTGGTCCCATCCTTGCACCATCCCATCTAGTAGGACATCCTGTCCACAAAGCAGTTAACCAAACTTCCCCTGTCTGCCGTGTCTGGGACAAATGTTAGGACAAATGCAGGACATCTGCAGACTGACATTGCTTGTCCAGGTGCACCCGTGGCCTTATAAACATAGCATTGGCAGAAAGGATGCCAGTCAATTCCAGGGCATCCTGGCAGTGATGAGTTGTTTTGAGAACAGATAAGGTAAGGTTGGTCTAGAATCAGTCAAGAGAGGCACACTTTTGAGGAGAGATAGTTAGTTAATCAAACAAATTTGGATAAGATATGGTGAGAGATCTCGGTAGACCTCATTGTGAAAAACCCTCTGTTAAATTCAATAAAATTGACATACTCATTAACTCCATTTATCTCTCACCAGATTCTGCCAGACGTGCTGAGTTTCTCCAGCATTTTCTGCTTTTATTATTTTCAATTCCATGATAGATTGGAGAAACTGAGGTTGTTATTCTAGGCGACAAGAAGATTAAAATAATATTTGGTAGAAGTGTTCAAAATGATGAGGCTGAGTAGGTGGGAAGAATCTCTTAATGGTGGCAGAAGGATTGAGAATCAATTTTAGGTAATTAATAAAGTGAGCAACATTACAAAAGGAGAAACTTCTATGCAGTGATATTTTAGGATCTCGAATGCTCTGCATTTTGCGCTCTTAAGGAAAAAATAAAAAGCAAGGTTTATGATCAGGAAAGATTAAATGACAAAATATTAAGTGGTGAAAAGGAAAAGGAAGATTATATTTGATCTCACAAAGCCTACAAAATCAGAGCATTGTTTAATTATGATAGTTACTGACCCTTCACTCTCATGTGAGTTATTTCAGTAAAATAAATAAAACAGTTAAGTCAGAAGTAAATGCATTTGCAGTAATTTGAGGCAAAATTTCACACTAAACCAATTTATTGTCCACCCCGAACTTGTCGTGGGGATTAAAATTTAATCAGTAAATTTCAGGAACATGCATGCCCCGGTTTATTATTTATTTCTTAACATTAAATTACTCTCCATCATGAGCCATTCTTGGACTGAAAACCTAGGCATTAAATAAACAATGTCTTAGGCTTGCCACTGTTGCTATTTCTTTTTTCACTGGGAGAAGAATTGTAATGATTTACTAAGATTTAATTACCTCTCCATTTACCTACCATTCCAGGGTGAAGTATTTAGTAGTTGCTTGGGACCATACTCAAAGATGAGTCTGAGATCCAAACTCCTCACACCGAAATATAATGTGTTAACCAGAATCCTGTGGCCATCTGTGAAATCTTTTGTTTTAAATTGCACTTTAATGTGTAACTGTTTCCATCAGTGCTATTATAGTGTTATTATGTCTTGTTCAACTCACTTGGACAATATTGGCTGAATTTTGCTCAGGGTTCTTGTGATTGCACAGCTGATAAACTGCATAGGCCAGCTTGGATACTCTGCTTACATTGTATTTACATTTAACAGTTTATTACTAGTGAGCAAGCAAGAAACTGTAGCAAGATCCAATTTCACAGTAATGCTTCAGCTCTTTTAAAGTGTTATTGTCAGTCATATCAATTCAAGCAATAACAAAGTGATTTTCTATATCTTTTACTGCCTACTTCATCAGTTTGAAACCACATCTTCCCTTTTACCAATCATGGTTACTGCTGCTGGACACGAGTAAGAGTGAACTGAGTGTGTTAATAGCATGGTTGCCAAACCTAATTTAACTGACAGAACATTAACCTTTATAACATTTAAGTCTACATTACTTTGGATTTAAAACTATTAATGTTCTTCCCCATTGTGCCTTTTATATGTCCTCTTCATGCTTCTTTCTGCTTGCTTATTTTAAATCTTCTGAGTTTTCATTTCTGAAGTTAAAAAAAACATGATTTAACTCCCATACAAGGTGAATTGCAACTTCCTGTCAGTGTCAAGTACGTGCAGGGGCCAGAAAACAAGCTGCTGAACTTGCTTCCTTGCCATGTCACATTTAAAATACCTCTACTGGTTTCCTGCTAAACACTCCCATCCAGACAATACTAGCAGTGCTAATCTGCAACTGAATATCACAAATTTAAATAGGAAGTCTACAAATTTCCTGATCTTGTTTGCACAGATGTAAAATGCAAATCTTGTGTTCTTCAAGAAAACATTAAAAGCAGTTATGTTTTTGGGAACTGAGCTTTAACAGCAGAATTTATGTTTTTCTCAACTGTCTCAATCTTGTAAATGAAAGGAATTTCAATTAACTAAACTTATTTGGTCAAATATCCAGAAATTGAATAGGAACAAAGAAGCAATGAACATCACAGAACTATGGATGTTTGAAATCAACATCAAAAATAGAAATTACTGGAAAACTCAGCAGGTCTGGCAGCATCTGTGAGGAGAAAACAGAGTTAATGTTTCAGGTCCAGTGAACTTTCTTCAAAATGGAGCAATGGCAGGAACAGATGGCACCAGATAAGGCTACACACTATTTCTGTCGACTCAGCATTGATTATCTAATTATAAAACCTAAAAAGCAGGAGTAGACTATTTGGCCCATGGAACCTGTTCCACCATTCAGTGTAATCGTTATTGATCTCCTGTCTCAGCTCCACTTTCTTACTCGCCTCTCTTATCCAATGATTCTCTGAGAGTGCAAAATTCTGTCCATCTCAGCTTTAAAAAAAATCAATGAAGCACTCAACTTTCTGGAGTAGATATTGCAGAAACATAACACTTTGAGTGAAGAAATTTCACTTTGACTTGATCTTAAATGATCAGCCCATAATCCTGTGACTGTGCTCTCATGTTTTAACTTCTCAGACATTGGAAATAACTTCCCAGTCTGTCAGATCCCGGTGACTCTTGTATATTTCAATGAGGTGATCTCTCATTTGTTTTAAATAAAAGATCAAATTTGCTCAGCCACATTCTGTCTACTTTGTATTCTATATGCCTTCTCACTCAGGGAGCTCTGAATTTGTTTTCCTTACTTTTCCTTTGTGAGGGAACAGACCTTGGCAGTGATTGGACCATTTCTTCTTTGAAGGTAGCCCATTGTTCAGCTGCATTTCCCCTCTTTATGAGACAATGATCAAAGGGCCCAAACTGTTTACCTACTGACACTTGATCTACTTGGCCTAACTCTTCACCAGCATGAGATCTAACAGTGCTTTCCTTTCTTGTTGAACTGGACTCATACAACTGTAGAAAATTCTCTAGAACATAAACCAGGAATTCTTGCCCCACTATTTTTAGTCTACCACTATACCAGTCTATATTCAGATAATTAAAGTCCCTTACTGTATAAAAAACTTCATAATATCTGCATTTGCCTGTAATTTCCTTGCAAATTTTACTTTTACATCCCTTTCTCTGGTTAGTAGACCATAGATTATACTGGGCAACATAACTGTGCTTTTTTATTATGTAGCTCTATACTAATTAATTCTGTATTTGTACCTCTGGGACATTGTTTCTCTCTAGCAGTACAATGGTATCTTACATCAGTACAATGACTCCTTTTCATTGTTTCTTACCTTTCTTCAATATCCAGGAATATTATATACTCAGCTCAGGCTTTAATAGGGTGCCAGATGGGTAAGGGAGTATGGTGCCAAGAGGGTGAGGGGATAAGATGCCAGAATGGTAAAGAGGACATGTAGGTGAGGGGTAGGATAGCAGGAAAGTGCATGCTGAGATAGAGTGACTGATTGGTAAGAAAATAAGGTCACAAATGTGTGAAGAACTAGATTAGCAGATGAATGGGAGGGTACGGTAGAAGGTGAGTAGATGAAGAGATAGGTTGCTAGGTGGGTAGTGTGGTGAGTGGATGTGTGAAGGGGTAGCGTGGCAGCTATGTAAAGGGTAACATGGCTATTGGATAGGGTGCCAAGTGTAAAAGGGAAGAATGAGTTGACCCCTTGACCCATAATCCTTTCTTGACGCTCAAGCGTGCAGCAAATTCCCATTATGCTTGCTCCACCTCTCCTGTACTTCTTAAAAAAAAATTAAAAGAAGATGTAAATTTCACTGACTAGGTCAGCATTGAACGCCAATCCCTAATTTTCCTTCGGTAGGTGGTGGTGGGCTGCCTTGTTGAACCTTTAGAAGCATAGTGGTGTAGGATTCTATCCTAGCTTGTAAATGCACACACAAAATCTGCATGGTGCTCTCATCCACTAAGTGGATTTGCATGTTCACCCCCATTCCAGACCATCTCCTTGGTGATTTGACTTTTTTTCTCCAGCAAGCAATCAGTAAAGACAAATGTATTGCCATTGAAACCAGCATCCATGCATGAATCTCAACAATTCAGAAGTCTCCCAGTTGGCATTCAGATGCCACCCCATTAATGTTTGGTCATACGAGACTGTCATGTACATTCAGACATCCTCAATTAAGGGGAAGTGTGCGTCAATTGTGTCCATCTGATTTCTCAGTCAGTTGCCAAAGAGAAAATGAATATTGCTGTCAAATAACACAGCTTACCTGAGCACAACTGGTCATGGAACCACTTGTGGTACCGCAGCCCCAATCTTCCAGAGTCACCTGATGAGCTCACCATTGCTATTATTTCCTACAGTGCTATCTTCATTAAAGCCAGAAGGTTCCTTCTCCCTGCTGGATGTAAGGTCTCCAGCCTTCAGTCTCCCAAATAAAGATCTCCGGCCCCTGGCTGGTATGACACCATGACTTACTTACCTGGTTCCTCTGAGATATTTATTGTCCTATGAGAATGAATACAGCACAGATATGAATATGTAGTTTTGTTCTGTGGTATTTGGGTGTCCACAATCGAAATTGTGACAGACATTGGGATATGTGGTGGGACATTAAGGATATGTATTTTGGATTCTAAGACCAGTCCCCGAGGCACAACATATTTCACTCGCTGTTCGTGTCAAAACCTGCAGATCAAGATGCAGATATCTACATGATTGGGTGTGTTGGATCTTTTCCAACAGTGAACATTCCTTACATGTTTGCAAAAGGCAGATTTCACAATCTATTATTTCTTGTGGAAACACATGGTGGTCCATCTCTTCTGGCATTAATAGCCAATTGTTCACCATTTACAACTTTTACCCACATGACAGCGTTCTGAACTTTCCTGCTGTGCATACAGCCTTTCGAATCCTTCACATATTCCTTCATCTTCTGCAACGGCCCTTTACATAGTGCCTGAGACGTGAAAAGCTGAGGTCTTCATTTGGGCCTGCTTCAGTCTTCAACTTATTGCTAGGATTAGCTGGCTCAACCGCAACCCATACCTGCTTCTTTCAATAAACATTGTACATTTTGAGGCACCTTCTCCAGTGGCAGGTACATGGAGCCTTTCCTGGCTCCTGCCACCTGCATCAAGGATGAAAATCAGCTCAATTATTTTTCAATGTATTTACCATTTCCTCATTCCTCATGTCAGTTTCCCTGTCAATACTTCCAAGAGACCAATGTTTACTTTAACTATTCTCCTTTCTATAAACATGAAAAAACTTTTTAAAAACACTATTATTGCTAATTTACCCATGCTCATTTTTTAACTTTTGATCAAATTCTTGGTGTCTCATAATTGGTTCCTAAGACACTTATTCTTTGCATACTCTTTCATGAAATCTGCTTCTCAGAATATAACACATTTCATTGTATTTAAGATGGTGGTGGTGAGCACCTGCTTGAACACGAGCGGTTCATGTGGTGCAGACACTGTCAGCGTGCTGTTAGGACAGTAATTCCAGGTTTTTGATCTATTAACAGAATAGAAACAGTGATATTCCAAGACTGGATTATATGCAATTTGGAGGAGAACTCACACCAGACGATGGTCCCATACATTTTCTGCCTTTTTTGTTCTAGGTGGTAGTGTCAATGGGTTTCTAAGGTACTATTGAAGGAGTTTTGGGAGAAGCAGCAGTAATTCTTGCAGAGAGTGTACAATGCAATGGTAATTGACTGGTTTGAGTTTTTGCATCTTTTTGTGGACAGGATTTATCTGGACATTTTCCACGTTACTGTGTTGATGCCAATGTTGCAGCGATAATAGAATAGCCTGGTTCGGGTTGCAGTTGTTCTGGAATACAAGTCTTCAGTACTATTGCCAGGATGTTTCTTAAAACCTGTGCAGCATCAAACTGTCTTCAGTCTTTTTTTGATATCATGTGGAGTGAAGGATGAAGTCAAAATGGATTATCCAATAGGTACTCCTTGCTGAAGATGGATGCAACTGCATCAACCCTGTGGTGGGCTTCTCCATCATTGAGTATGGGTGCATGGTTGAAAGGCCTTTACTTTCCAGGATTGAAGCTTTTCCAACTTTTGTCCCTTTAGTATGAGCACAGTGGACCATCTTAAATTTTGTCAATGTGTCCTTATGTTTATCGTTGCTCGATTTTGTTCCTGCTCTTTCCCTGGAGCTATTAATATTCATTTTTTCCTGACTATCTAAATTATTGTTTAAAAAGTATTGCACTTTGCTTCAGCAATACAGAGAATTTCATTTATCCACCTTCCATTATTTCATGTTTTATTTTGCCATAAAAGTATTTTCCATTACACTCTTAAACAGATCATTTTTTAAAAATCAGCTAAACCTGATAATTCACTGCATTTCCTTTCTGTGTTATTTCTTCAAAAAATTGAACTTCATTGATCAATGAGCCAATTGCAATTTATGCTAACTAGCTTTAATTAGCTTTTAGTTTTCAACATGGTTGATTAGCAAGATTTAAGTCGGACCAATGGCCTTAAATTTTGTATTTTTGCCTCCTTTTCAAAGAGGAATCACATTGCACTCTTACATCCATTACCATGAATTTACTTTTCACAGAAGTTTGAAAAAAATAGAATGTAAAGACCATGCCTTTTTAATTTCCTGCATTTTTTATTGCGGTCTGAACTGGGAAAAGAATTGTTCTAAAAACTAAGGATTGTTGATGGATTACTGCAGTTTTTTGACATTTGTTGTAATCAGCATTCCTTCTAATTTTCTTTCCAGGCCTCCAAGGTCTATGTGCAGAACCAGAAGTCAGTGCCACAATCAGTATAACAATACTAATTGCTGTGTGCATGCACAGGCACACAACTTAAAGGGAACATTGATTGTAAGTGCTGTTTACAAAGTTGCTGATTCAATCTGCATACTTCTTAAAATCTTTAACTTTTGTGATGATTCTGGGAATAACAGGGAGTGATTTTCCAGTGTGCTACTCCAGTGAGACATGAATATAGGGACATTTATTTCTTCCCTCAGTTGTGAAAAATTTTGTTACTTTTGCAAATTATGGGTGTGCTGCACTAGGAATTCCAATGGTTAAATGTTTTCCTCAAGATAAAATAACTGTGAGCTCAAGCTATGCAGTAGTGTCCACCACTACGGCTTCTATATTTGACACTCTACAAAATTGGTTACTCTGTACCTCTCCCAGTCTTGATTAGCTCATATTCAGGTATTCAGGTTTATTTGGATATTTGGTAGGATGATCTCTGATAATGATTTTGCAAAATTTAAAAAACTTTTAAAAATTAACAAACAGTGAAATTCACAACTGAACTTGGAGGATAGAATGAGCTGCCAGAGGAAGTGATGGAGGCTGGTACAATTGCAACATTTAACAGGCATTTGGATGGGTATATGAATAGGAAGGGTTTGGCGGGATATGAGCCGGGTGCTGGCAGGTGATACTAGATTGGGTTGGGCTATTTGGTCGGCATGGACTGGTTGGACCAAAGGGTCTGTTTCCATGCTATACGTCACTATGACTTTATGACTCTAAATGGTTTCAATATATTCATAATTAATTGAAGTGCTGATCCAAAAGAGGAAACTTGAAAGGATGAAAGCTATCTTTGCAAGATATGAAAATCATTTTAAACAATCCCAACTCCATGTCCAGTTGGAGATGGGCAAGACCAAACCTAGCAAAATTAGTAGTGGCCAGCCAACATCTCGTAGTATACACTAACCCAAATATTTGGCTGGTCTTCATTTGTAGCGGCTATTGTCTATCTGTTGCTGGGTTTCCCAGTCCTTTCTGTTTGATCATGATTGAACTCAGCTTTCACTTGTTCAGCCAAGCATACTGGATTTTCCAGAAAATAAACTATTCCCAAATCATCTGTTTTGTACGCTTCAGTGACAGCAAGACAAATAGGGAATGGAAGTGGTATAACATCTTGAGATTATTCAGAGACATCCAAATTTCATGTTTTTTAAAATTTAGTCAGTCAAAATATTGATGATCACCTGTTACAGCAATGTAACTTTGCAGCTAGAATGCTTTTATTGGTACAGTTAGAGTTTATGAAAGGATCAGAGAAAATCATCATTGGCAATTAGAGCTGACTAAGTTTAGTTTTAGAAGGTCAGCTGATTTTCATGCCCTCATATGACAAGGAGCTGGAAAAAAAAACTGTGAAATTTGGACAGCAGTAACGATGAATCATTGTGGGAAACCACAGTGGTGAATCTTCTGATAGGAACGCTGAGCAGTTTTCACTAGATAAAAATTGTAAAATGCAGTTTAACTTGCTTCTGAAAAACTATTCAAGACATTTGGTACACAAAAACGCAAAAGGCAAAGATCATGTATTATGAGCATCCTTTGAAATACACTGTCTCTCACACTGTCTCTGTCAGGCAAGAGTCAACTCTTGTTAATAGGCACCAGTGTACCGTAAAACTTAAATGCCTGCTGGTGAATACTGTCTTGAGCAGTTTGCAAACTACCAATGGTTGGGTGATTTGTTGGTGGTATGTAATAGGTGAAAGTGCCACAGGTGATTTTGTAGTAGGATGAAAGACTTCAGTTGTATAAAAAAACACTTATACAAAACAAAATGATAGTAATGGAAGGCCTCTATGGTGCAATTACAGTGTGCCTACCTCTGAGGCAGGAGGCCTAGGTTCAAATTCCACCTGCTCCAGAAGTGTGCAGTAATACCTCTGAACAGATTGATTAAGAAAATATCTCAAAATAATATAGTAACAAACCAATCTAGTGGGGAAAGGAGGACAGCAGGATGGGCTTTCACAAGTTTTTCTTTTACTTACTTTGAGGAAGAGCATTCCTGTTTGTTGTTTTACAGGAACTTTCACCACAATTATAATTGATGAGGGAAATCCTCCACAGATTTTTCTTTTAGTCAATTTATCATTTGTTGGAGGGGGAGGTTGAGGTGGAAGATACTGATGTATAGATTCTTTTAATCTGGAGTGGTTGTTCTACACCAACCACCAGATGGTCACAACAGACCAAGATCTTGACCCAATAGCAGGGAAACTCTGAGATGCCTGGAATCCAGGCACTGTTGAGAATAAAACAAAAATGCAAAAATAAAAAAGTATAGGATGAAATGCACTTAAAACAGTTATCAAAACATAGTTAGAGTATTGTATATGATTTTGGATTGCTTCTTATAGAAAGGACATAAGCAGCGTACAAAGTTATTCACCAGGATGAGGAACAGCAGCCATGTGAAGCAACTGAGCTATTAGAATTGTTTCTACTGAAACTGGAAAGGCTGAAAGAGATTTCATAAATTTTAGCTTTGAAGGAGTGAATAAATACAATATTTAAAAGATGTTTGGATCAGTACGTTTGGAGGGATATGGGTCAAGAGCAGGCAGCTGGGACTAGTTTAGCTTGAGATTATTTTCAGCATGGGCTGGTTGGACTAAAGGGTCTGTTTCCATGCTGTATGACTCCAAGTGCATAAAGCAAATATTTCCACTGGTTGGAGAGTCTCTGAGGAAAGATCATTAATTTCGAATTGTCATTTAAATTGTGAAGAGGTTAGTTAGGTGAAATTTCGTTGCACACAGGAATATTTGATGCAGAGGAAAGTACAGTACTAGTGAAGAGTCTGGAGTAAGATAATTACTTAGATTATTTTGGAAAAGAGTCTGTAAACATTGACTGAAGTGACTGCCCTCTTTCTATAAGATAAATTCATGTCCAGCCAGAGAGGCAGGAAGAGTATAGATGACATTTCATTACATATTTTTGACCCCTTCCAGTTGAGTTGAGACAAAGTTTTGGTACATTTCTGTTAAAATAATGCACACCTTCACAAAATTGGGGCAGCATGGTGGCTCAGTGGTTAGCACTGCTGCCTGACAGCACCCAGGTCCCAGGTTTCTAGCAGAACCACCGTGCCGCCCACTAAGATGCAGAGAGGTTATTTCCCCCTCTCTGTGTGCCCAGAAATTATTTAAGAAGGAGATAAGAAATTTCCAGAATAAGTAAAAACTAATAGGATTCCAAAGTTATTAAATAAACAAGGGGCAAAAGGAGCCCATGTTGTTGGTGGCATGTTAACACAGACAGAGGATTGGCTAACTAATAGAAGTCAGAGAATTTGAAGAAGTGACAAAGAGGATTGATGAGGGCAGATGCTTTTGTTAGATTTGTACACTGTGTAACAACATGGTCTGTGATGTGGAATATCACTGATTCAGTACTCTCATGATTAGTAGGTGTAAATATAGAATGATGTGTACAGGCCAGGCACTAGCATGTTCCTTGCACATAGTGTTCAGCTTCCACGTTGTCACATTAAAGTTCAGTGCCTTGGCTGCACTCTTCAGAATGATAGTTTAGTTTCTGCAAAAGAGTAGTATCGGCCTTGAAATGCTAACTGGTTTTTTTTCTCCACAGAGGCAGCCAGAAATGTTGAGTTTCTCCAGCCATTTCTGTTTTAATTTCAAGGCTCTTCTCCGGATCATTACTAACCAATATTTCACACGAAATAGCCTGAGAAGGCATTATGGCAGGTGGCCAAATCCTTGGGCAAAAATGTAAGATTTTAAGAAATGTCTTAAAGGAAGAGTGAGAGGTAAAGAAGTGGAGCGTTTGAGGACTGAATTGCACAAGTAGATCCAAGAAAAATGAAGATACCACCAACAATGGAAGTGGAAAGAAATTGAGATTTTGTAGAAGGTCAGGATTGGGAGACTGCGGAATTCCTCAGAGATTAAAGGGCTGGAGAAGTTGCAGATATGAGGAGAGATATGGCAGTACAGAAATTTCAACATTAAGAACTTTTGGACCAGGAGCCAATGTAGGTTGATCAGTAATGAAGGGTATCACTGAAGGGTGCCTACTCATTGAACCAGTCTCTAGCCCTCTGTGGGCCCTGTGTCATCCTCACCACTTGCCTTCTTAACTAGTTTTGTGACCACTGCAGACCTGATTGAAGTACTTTTACTTGCTTTGTCCAAATCATTGAAAAAATTGTGGCCCCAACATTGATTTCCATTCATTATTGGCTGCATTCTAAAAATGCTCTCTTTATCCCAATCATTTTGTGTGATTTAAAATATGAGCTTCAATGTTTTAGATTATCTTAAATTTTCTGACTTTGGACAGTATAGCATCTACCAAGGAAACATTTGAAATAGTTGACTATTGAGGTAATAAAAGCATATTTGAGGGTTTTAGCAGTCAATATTTTGATGAATAGTCAGAGACTAAAAGTGAAAATAATGGCTGGAAGTAATGACAACCATACAGCAGGAAAGAGTGACTTATCTTCTAAATTTCTGATGAACTGACAGGTTTAAATTTCTAATGTCAACTTTAAAAAAAACTGATGATTGACATGGATAAGGCAATGAAGAGGGTGAGAGGAGTATTGAGAATGAGGACAGTTGAGACATTTCATATTTTGTTCTTCTAAAGCCAAACTTGAACACAGTGCTGGAGACCTGAGGCAGACCTTCCAACCAGCCAGCCGATATCCACAGCATCCTCCTCACTACTTAGAGTAGCTCACCATAATTTGTAATATGTCCTGCACATCCCCTGCCTCCTCCAAACCCCACCTCCCCCCTTCCTCCAAACCTGATCAAAAATCCGATGTCTAGGCAGCTGCTTTTTAAAGACAGATTGCAGAGCAAGTAATTTCTCAATACTGTGCACATGATCCATGGATGAAAATGCATGCCATTCGCGAATCACTGTTTGAAAATTGAAAATACTCTTTGAAATATGATTTGTACCCCCTAAATTGATAGCTAACTTTTTTGTTTCTCATCTACAATACCCTATGGATGAGAAGTGTGGAACCAGATGACAACATCAGAGGAATACTGCGGTGGATAAAATATTGGAAAAGATTGATAGCACTGAGAATAGTACATTTATAGGTAAGATCAGAATAAAGGACAAAGTAATAAAGTATAAATCAGTGATAGTCTGCATGTATGGAATGTGGTAAACCAAATTGAATAGTTGCAAGCACAGGGTAACTTAGGCTATCTTAAAATAGACTGGGAGAGTAATAGTAATAAGGGGACAAGAGTTCCTAAATTGTATTCGGGAGAATTTACTGCAGCAGAATCTTTGCTGTCCAATGAAAAAGGAAGCATTGAGAGAGATGCTTCTTAGGAAGAATATGGGCCAATTAGGTCAAAGACCAATGGGAGAATATTTTAGTGATTATGATCACTAGGGCGGTTTGGTGGCTCAGTGGTTACCACTGCTAGGGACTCAGGTTCTATTCCAGCCTTGGGCGACTGTGTCTGTGTGGAGTTTGTACATTCTCCCTGTGTCTTTGTGCTCCGATTTCCTCCCACAATCCAAAGATGTGCAGGTTAGGTAAATTGGTCATGCTAAATTGCCCATAGGAGTAAGTGTACAGTAATAGGGTAGGGGAATAGATCTGGGTGGGTTACTCTTCGAAGGGTCAGTGTGGACTTGTTGGGCCAAATGACTGTTTTCACACTGTAGGGACTCTATGATAAAGTTTAGGGTGACTATGGAATCAGATAATGAGCAATCTAGGGTAAGAATAATTAATTTGGGAAAGCTGACATCAGTAAGAATGGATCTGTATAAACTAAAATGGAATCAAACATTGGCAGGAGAAACGCTAGCTGAACAATGGACCTTCTTTTTTAAAAAGGACAAGTTTGGGCACGTTCAAGTGGAAACGTACATTCAAAGTTCACAGCATTTCAGAAGAGAAATTATGACGAAAAAAAACTGGCAGGTCTCATATCAAAAATAAGTTGAGATCAGGGCTGAGTGCAGAAGGTTCAGAAAGATGGTGATAAAGCAGAGAAACAATGGGGAAGTATGTAAAGCTACTGGATGAGATGCAGCCACAGATTCTGAGCAAAGTGAAAATTAAAATTAAAGAGGCACTGGCAATAATTTTTTCAATCCTCCTTCAACATAGGGGTGGTTCTAAAGGACTGAAGAATTGCAAAGAAGTTTTTGATAAGTCAAGCAACTATAGATCAGACAGTTTAACATTGGTGATTGGCAAACTTATAGCAACATTAATCAGAACAAAGCAACAAAGATGCAAAATTGATTGAGTGACAGGAATAAAGAATAATGACAAATGGATATTTGTCAGCCTGGGGAAATGCTTTTAGTAGAGTTCCTCAAGGGTCAGTGTTGGAACTCTTGCTTTTCCTTCTTTATATTAACAATCTTAACCTTGCAATGATTCAAAACTTCAAATTGTTATAAATTTTGTACTTTAGAAGGGGAAAGACAAGTTGTTGGAGTGGGCAGCTAGATGGCAGGTGAAGTTCAATACAGAGAAATATCGGTTGATGGGATTTGTAGGCAGAATCTAGCAAAACAGTACAATATACTATAAAGGGTCCAACTCTAAATGGGATGTAGGAGCAGAAAAATTGTAATATGTATATGCACACATACATAAAATATATATCTATAAATCATTAAAGGTGGCTGTATTTGCTGAAAAATCAGTACATATGGGCACAGAGTACAAGATCAAGGAGGTTATGTTGAACTTATAATTGATTGGTCCCAGCTGGAGTATTGCATCCTGTTCTGGTTGCCACACTTTCCTCAGGGTATGAACGCATTGAAGAGAATGCAGAATAAGTTTACAAGAATGGTTCAAGTGATGAAAAATTTCAGGGATGAAGATAGATTGAGGAAGTAGGGACTGCTTTTTTTTGGAGAAGATAAGGCTGAGAGGAAATCCGATTTAAGTATTCAAATAATAAGATCTGTGCACAGTAGACAGTAAATGTACTCACTCTTGAAAGAATCAAGAATGAGAGAGTACAGATTTAACACAACTAGTAAAAGAAGCAACATTAATAGAAGAGAAAGCTTTTTCATGCAGTGACTATTTAGAGTCTAGAATGCACTGTCTGAGAGTGAAGGCAGGTATAATCAAGGTATTCAAAAAGGATAGTGATTTGATAAGGAATAATGTGCAGGGTTATGGGGAGAAAAGAGGAAAAGGCCATAAAGTGAAATGACCATTTGGAGAGCCAGTGTGCACACAGTTGATTGAATAGCTTCCACCCATATAACAGTACTATACAAACAATGAGTTTCATAAATTGTCAAATGTCTTAGAGTTGATAATGCTCAAAAAGTAAAATTCCTCAATGAAACCCATCAGGAAATTAAGGAATTAAGTGTTGCCTCTATCTGGTTCATTGGCTAACCTCTTACACTTATTCCCTTTGTGCTACATATACTCACTTGATCTGTTTTATCTTGTACTTTCAATCTATCCCTATATTTAACCCAGCTTTCCAATTTAGGAGCTTCTTCAGGGATTCCAGTTACATAGTGTTTTAATATAAAATCCCTTTTCCTTTTCCTTTATATTCGTTTATTTGCAGCTGTCCAAAATACCGCTTTTATTTAATTACTTCCGGAGAACCGTACACCATTGCGGAGTTTATTTAATTATTACCTCGTTGCCAATTTCCTTAATCTCTTCTGTGTGGCTGGCTTTTATCTATTGCCTACTTGAGTGCCCCTGTTTATTTAATTTATTCCACCTGATTTTCTCTAATACCTCTCTTAATTCATGATGCCTATATTTATGTAATTAATTTATTGTTGGAATTGACTTACAGCAAAAGGCAACAAACCTAATTTTGTTTAATTAATTTATCATTCATATTCATTTAAAAGAATGCTGCAGGCCAAAAGGCAGAATTTAATTAATTTCACACAAAGTTCAGTAGCTTCTGCTTATGAAAAAAAAGGAAAAGCTTGAGTTTTACTAATTTCAGCCCGAGTGCAGTGATTTCCATTACCTACAAGCATTTAACAAACCTGAGTATATTTAACCAGTTTCACCCATTTTATTTTCACTAAGGTTTGTTACTTGCTATAGACTGAGATCTACTAATTTATTTCATATTATTTTGAAGCTGTTATTCTTTTAATGCATTGCCTTCCCACAACCCCACCCCCCCCAACAAATTTAAATAAGGAAACAAATAGTCAGCAAATAATCCCATGTTTCAAGCAGTCTGTAAACTCCTCTGACTGGCAATAAATAAAACATCAAAGAAGAACTACTTGTGTAGTGTAAAATACAATGCAATTAAAGTAGCAGAGCTAAAGGCATAAATGTAACTTTATTTTGCTTTATTTATTTAATTGTCAAAAAAAATTTACAGTATCTTAAAGATAAACATTTTAATATGGAAGATGTGAACCAAAGACAAGAGTCATGATTTGGAGATGCCGGTGTTGGACTGGGGTGTACAAAGTTAAAAATCACACAACACCAGCTTATAGTCCCACAGGTTTAATTGGAAGCACACTGGCTTTTGGAGCACCGCTCCTTCATCAGGTGGTTCATCAGGTGATGCAGGAATGGCGCTCCAAAAGCTAGTGTGCTTCCAATTAAACCTGAAAGACAAGAGAATTTGGATCATTGAGATCACTTTTGAGAAAAGGAAAGCTGTTCAAAAAAGATGGGCTTCACTTGAGCAAAAATGGAATTTATCTTCTAGCTGAGAGAGTAAATTGTATAGTGGAGGTGGATTTAAACTTGTAAGGTGCAATGTGGGTTGACTAAAGGATCTCGTTTTGCAAACCTTTTATTAAGCAGCCCCTAAGGGACCAGGAGTGTGCCAGTTGATAAAATATTGCATTTGATGAAGAGGTCTACATAATCAATGTAAAAACACACACTAAGTAATCGAAGTGTAATGCACAGGGTATACACATCATTGTTATACATTATTTACAGCATAAAACACTGAAATAATAATGCAACTTTGCCTTAAATAAGAGAGCCTTCTCATTCGTATCTTCAACTGGCTTCTCGGACATCACAGAGATCACAATAATACAGTAAACTTTTGTATTTGATGTTTATAACTTACTGGTTTATTGTGGTTCTGCTCGCCGAGCTGGAAGTTTTTGCTGCAAACGTTTCGTTCCCTGGCTAGGGAACATCATCAGTGCTGTTGGAGCCTCGTGTGAAGTGCTGCTTTGATGTTTCTTCCGGTATTTATATTGGTTTGTTCTTGCCGCTTCCGGGTGTCAGTTTCAGCTGCAGTGATTTGTATGTGGGGTCCAGGTCGATGTGTCTGTTGATGGATGTTCTTGCCGTTTCTGGGTGTCAGTTTCAGCTGTAGTGGTTTGTATATGGTGTCCAGGTCAATGTGTCTGTTAATGGAGTTTGTGGATGAATGCCATGCTTCTAGGAATTCTCTGGCTGTTCTCTGTCTGGCTTGTCCTATGATAGTGGTGTTTTCCCAGTCAAATTCATGTTGCTGGTTGTCTGAGTGTATGGCTACTAGAGATAGCTGGTCGTGTCGTTTTGTGGCTAGCTCAGACAACAACTCACTAGAACAAAGGACCCAATACCCAGCATGAGCCAAACTAACGTAGTTTACAAAATACCATGCAAGGACTGCACAAAACACTATATAGGACAAACAGGAAGACAGCTAACAATCCGCATCCATGAACATCAGCTAGCCACAAAACGACACGACCAGCTATCTCTAGTAGCCATACACTCAGACAACCAGCAACATGAATTTGACTGGGAAAACACCACTATCATAGGACAAGCCAGACAGAGAACAGCCAGAGAATTCCTAGAAGCATGGCATTCATCCACAAACTCCATTAACAGACACATTGACCTGGACACCATATACAAACCACTACAGCTGAAACTGACACCCGGAAACGGCAAGAACATCCATCAACAGACACATCGACCTGGACCCCACATACAAATCACTGCAGCTGAAACTGACACCCGGAAGCGGCAAGAACAAACCAATATAAATACCGGAAGAAACATCAAAGCAGCGCTTCACACGAGGCTCCAACAGCACTGATGATGTTCCCTAGCCAGGGAACGAAACGTTTGCAGCAAAAACTTCCAGCTCGGCGAGCAGAACCACAACAACGGATACCCGAGCTACAAATCTTCAATCAGATTTTACTGGTTTATCAAGAGTGCCAGTTCATAAGGGGCTGGTTAAAACAGGTTTGCTGTACCAGAGGGGGGAAAAGAGAGAAGGTGGCGAATGCAAAAAAGGAAGTGAAGGGAGGCTTGAGTGTTAACAATGAGCAACAAAATGGTCACTTTCTAACTGACAAGAAAGAGATAAGGGCAGGGTATGTATGTAAAAACAAGGAGTAAAGTGGACAAAATTGTGGGACTGGAAGCTGAAATTGCTCTAGAGTGATTTGACATAGTGGATTTGACAGATATGTGGCTCAAGGCAAAACTGGACTGGAAATATCCTGCATTCTGAGGCTTTTAGCAGCAACAGGATGGATAAAAATAGGAAAGTGTCGCAGTTTTGGTCAAAGATAGTATCATTGCCCTTGAACAAGTGCAGTTTCTAAGTTAGAGTTTGCCGTTGGAGGTAAGAAACAGGAAAGGAGTGGTAATTTTGTTGCATATTTGTAATACAGCTCCAAATAATGGGGAGGAAATAGAAGAGAGCATTTGTCAGCAGATTATGGAACTTTACAGGATAAATGGGGTTGTGATAATTGGTGACTTCTAATACCCAAGGGTATACTGGGAAAAATGTAGGATGTGGGGCACAGAAGGGGAGAAATTCCTACAATGTGTGTAGGAGAACTTTCTGGAACAGTCCTACGAGGGAGGAAGCTGTGCTAGATCTGGTCCTAGGAAATGTGGAGAAATTCAGAGTAGGGGACCATTTGAGAAATAGTGATCATAATATAATAAAGTTCAATATTTATTTGGATAAAGATAAAAATCAGTGAATGATTAAGAATCCAGACTGAGGGAAAAAGGGAAGATTCCATGTATCTCAAAGTTGACTTGGAGTAGGTTTACTGAAAATGCATTTTGATTGATAAACCAGTGAATGAAAAATAGGAGAATTTCAAAAGAGTGATGAATAGGGTGCAAGCTAAGTACATACCAATGAAAAATAAATAGAGAACCTTGGATGACTCATGATATTGTTGAGAAACTAAGGAAGAAAAGGAAAGCAGGATATTAATAGCAATATAAGTCTGGAAGAGGGTTTCAAATACAGGAAAAAGGCTGAGGCTGGAATAAGGAAGGCTAAGAGGATGCATGAGGAAAAGATGACAGGCTGCGCTAAAACAAATAATAATATGTTCTTCAAATATATTAATGGAAAAAGATAAGTAATGAATTGAGTGAGGTCCATAAGGAATAGGCAGAGTAAGCTACTCATTGAAGCATAAGGTTTGGCAGAGGTAATAAATGAGTACTTTGCTTCTGTCTTTACCAAGTTAAAAAATGATAACAATGGCCCACTTGAAGTGTGGGTGTTGAATAACTGAGCAGTGTAGTAATAGCTAAAAAGGCTGGCAGCATTCCAGGTAGAGAAGTTGCTAGTCCCGGATGGGATGTAGGAAAAGGTAAAACTATACTTAGAGGAAAATAAATTAATAGTTGGCAGTCAGCAAGGCTCTGTCAAGAGCAAGTCGCACCTGACAAATTTATTTGAGTTCTTTGACAAGATGACACAAGCAGTGGATGATCGTAATACTGTGGATGTTGTATATTTGGACTTTCAGCAAGCATTTGATATGGTGCCACATGACATATAAGTAAGCAAATTTGAAATGTTTGGGATAGATGGGTCCTTGGCTGTATGAATTAGATGTTGGTTAAAATATGGGAAATAGAGGATTGGTGTAAATGGGCATATCTTAGATTGAAGACAAGTTGCAAGTGTTGTTCTCCAGGAGTCAGTGTTGGGATTCTTGCTTTTTCCGATTTCAATCAATGTTTTGGAACTGGGTGTTGAGGGTAAAATCTCTAAATTTGCAGATGATACCAAGCTAGAGAAAATAGTGAATTGTGAGGATGATGTTGAGCAATTTCAGAGGGACATTGACAAGTTAGCCAAATGGGCAGACACCTGGCAGGTGAATTTCAATGCAAAGAAATGTGACATAATGCATTTCTGTAGAAGGAACAGAGCGATGATACATGGTCAATGAGGGGAGTGTAGGAGTAGAGAGACTTCTGGATTCAACTGCATAATTCTCTGAAGCTGGCCAGGCAAGTTGAAACATTTCTTGGCAAGGCTTACACGATCCTTACTTTTATAAACAGTGGCAGAGAGTATAAAAGCAAGGAAGTGGTGCTACACTTCTACAAATCATTGATCAGACCACATTGGAACATTATGTTCAATTTTGCGCACCTTACTTAAGGAAGGATAGTAAAGCTTGGGAGACAGAACAATGGTGATTTACCAGAATGGTGCCAGGAGTGAGAGATTTTCGAAGAAAGGAATGATTATAGAATTGGGCTTATTTTCCTTGGAGCAGAGAAGATTAAGAGGTGACCTTATTGAGCTTTCAAAATTATGAACAATTTTACAGAATAAAAAAGGACATTCTGTTTCAACTGTTGGTATGTCAGTAACTAGGGATCACAATTTCAGCAAGACATCTGGGAGAGAGATGAAGAGAAATGTCTTCACTCAGAGAGTCATTAGGATTTTGAATGCACTGCTTGGGACAGAGATGGAGGCAGATTCCATAGGAGATTTAAAAAAAAAGCTGGATACGCATTTGAATGTGATGAATTTTAGACTAGCTGAGTAACTCTTTTAAGACTCTCCTACTGTACTGTAAATTCCATCATTCAATGTTTTTCATCAATGTTAATAGTCAAGTTCTTAGAGGCAAAATCGGATGTAATGGTGTTACAGTTAAATAAAGGTAATTATAAAGGCATGAGAGAGGAACTGACGAAAATAGACTGGAAACAGAGCCTAGCGGGGAAGACAGTAGAGCAAAAATAGCAGGAGTTTGTGGGTATAATTGAGGACACTGTACAGAGGTTCATCCCCAAGAAAGAAATATTATCCGGGGAGGGATTAGACAGCCATGGCTGACAAAGGAAGTCAGGAAATGTATTAAAGAAAAAGAGAGATCCTATAAAGTGGCCAAGAGCAGTGGGAAATCAGAAGGTTGGGAAGGCTACAAAAACAAACAGAGGATAACAAAGAGAGAAATAAGGAAAGAGAGGATCAAATATGAAGGTAGGCTAGTCAGTACTATTAAAAATGATAGTAAGAGTTTCTTTCAATACATAAGAAAAAACAACAGGCAAAAGTAGACATTGGGCCATTTCAAACTGATGCTGGAAGCCTAGTGATGGGAGATAAGGAAATAGCAGGAGAACTTAATAAGTACTTTGCGTCAGTCTTCACAGTGGAAGACATGAGTAATATCCCAACAATTAAAGGGAGTCAGGGGGCTGAGTTGAGTATGGTTGCCATTACAAAAGAGAAAGTGCTAGAAAAGCTAAAAGGTCTTAAAATTGATAAATCTCCTGGCCCCAGTGGGCTATATCCTAGAGTTCTGAGAGAGGTGGCTGGGGAAATAGCGGAGGCATTGGTTGAGATCTTTCAAAAATCAGTGGAGTCAGGGAAAGTCCCGGATGATTGGAAGAACGCTATTGTAACCCCCTTGTTAAAGAAAAGATCAAGACAAAGGATATAAAATTATAGGCCAATTAACCTAACCTCGGTTGTTGGTAAAATTCTAGAATCCATCATAAAGGATGAGGTTTCTAAATTCTTTGAAGAGCAGAGTCGGATTAGAACAAGTCAACATGGATTTAGTAAGGGGAGGCTGACAAACCTGTTGGAATTCTTTGAAGAGGTGACAAGTAGGTTAGACCAGGGAAACCCAGTGGATGTGGTCCATCTAGACTTGCAAAAGGCCTTTGATAAGGTGCCACATGGGAGGCTGCTGAGCAAGATGAGGGCCCATGGTGTTCGAGGTGAGCTACTGGTATGGATTGGCTGTCTGACAGAAGGCAGTGAGTTGGGATAAAAGGTTCTTTTTCGGAATGGCAGCCGGTGACAAGCGGTGTCCCGCAGGGTTCAGTGTTGGGGCCACAGCTGTTCACGTTATATATTAATGATCTTGATGAAGGGACTGGGGGCATTCTAGGAAAGCTTGCCGATGATAGGAAGTTAGGTGGACAGGCAGGTAGTACTGAGGAAGTGGGGAGGCTGCAGAAGGATTTACAGCTGCAAATGTGTTGCTGGTCAAAGCACAGCAGGCCAGGCAGCATCTCAGGAATAGAGAATTCGACGTTTCGAGTATAAGCCCTTCATCAGGAATAAGAGAGAGAGAGCCAAGCAGGCTAAGATAAAAGGTAGGGAGGAGGGACTAGGGGGAGGGGCGATGGAGGTGGGATAGGTGGAAGGAGGTCAAGGTGAGGGTGATAGGCCGGAGTGGGGTGGGGGCGGAGAGGTCAGGAAGAGGATTGCAGGTTAGGAGGGCGGTGCTGAGTTGAGGGTCCTTCGTCTCCGCCGCATCTGCTCCCAGGAGGACCAATTCCAACACCGCACAGCCCAGATGGCCTCCTTCTTCAAGGACCGCAGATTCCCCCCAGACGTGATCGACGATGCCCTCCACCGCATCTCCTCCACTTCCCGCTCCTCCGCCCTTGAGCCCCGCTCCTCCAACCGCCACCAAGACAGAACCCCACTGGTTCTCACCTACCACCCCACCAACCTCCGCATACAACGTATCATCCGCCACCATTTCCGCTACCTCCAAACGGACCCCACCACCAAGGATATATTTCCCTCCCCTCCCCTATCAGCGTTCCGCAAGGACCACTCCCTTCGTGACTCCCTCGTCAGATCCACACCCCCCACCAACCCAACCTCCACCCCTGGCACCTTCCCCTGCCACCGCAGGAAATGTAAAACTTGCGCCCACACCTCCACACTCACTTCCCCCCAAGGGATCCTTCCATATCCGCCACAAGTTCACCTGTACCTCCACACACATCATCTATTGCATCCGCTGCACCCGATGTGGCCTCCTCTATATTGGTGAGACAGGCCGCTTACTTGCGGAACGCTTCAGAGAACACCTCCGGGCCGCCCGAACCAACCAACCCAATCACCCCGTGGCTCAACACTTTAACTCCCCCTCCCACTCCACCGAGGACATGCAGGTCCTTGGACTCCTCCACCGGCAGAACACAACTACACGACGGCTGGAGGAGGAGCGCCTCATCTTCCGCCTGGGAACCCTCCAACCACAAGGTATGAATTCAGGTTTCTCCAGTTTCCTCATTTCCCCTCCCCCCACCTTGTCTCAGTCGGTTCCCTCAACTCAGCACCGCCCTCCTAACCTGCAATCCTCTTCCTGACCTCTCCGCCCCCACCCCACTCCGGCCTATCACCCTCACCTTGACCTCCTTCCACCTATCCCACCTCCATCGCCCCTCCCCCTAGTCCCTCCTCCCTACCTTTTATCTTAGCCTGCTTGGCTCTCTCTCTCTTATTCCTGATGAAGGGCTTATGCTCGAAACGTCGAATTCTCTATTCCTGAGATGCTGCCTGGCCTGCTGTGCTTTGACCAGCAACACATTTGCAGCTGTGATCTCCAGCATCTGCAGACCTCATTTTTTACTTGCAGAAGGATCTAGACAGCTTGGGAAGTGGTCCAGGAAATGGCTGATGGAATTCAATGTGAGCAAATGTGAGGTCTTGCACTTTGGAAAAAAGAATAAAAGCATGGACTACTTTCTAAACGGTGAGAAAATTCATAAAGCCAAAGTACAAAGGGATCTGGGAGTGCTAGTCGAGGATTCTCTAAAGGTAAACATGCAGGTTGAGTCCATGATTAAGAAAGCAAATGCAATGTTATCATTTTTCACAAGAGGGTTGGAATATAAAAGCACCGTTGTGCTACTGAGACTTTATAAAGCTCTGGTTAGGCCCGATTTGGAGTACTGTGTCCAGTTTTGGTCCCCACAACTCAGGAAGGACATACTGGCACTGGAGTGTGTCCAGCGGAGATTCACACGGATGATCCCTGGAATGGTAGTTCTTACATACGAGGAATGGCTGAGGATCCTGGGATTGTATTCATTGGAGTTTAGAAGATTAAGGGGAGATTTAGTAGAAACTTACAAGATAATACATGGCTTGGAAAGGGTGGATGCTAGGAAATTGTTTCCATTAGGCTAGGAGACTAGGACCCTTGGACACAGCCTTAGAATTAGAAGGGGTCAATTCAGAACAGAAATGCGGAGACATTTCTTCAGCCAGAGAGTGGTGGGCCTGTGGAATTCATTACCGCAGAGTGCAGTGGAGGCCGGGACGCTAAATGTCTTCTAGGCAGAGATTGATAAATTCTTGATGTCACAAGGAATTAAGGGCTACGGGAGAATGCGGGTAAATGGAGTTGAAATGCCCATCAGCCATGATTGAATGACGGAGTGGACTCGATGGGCCGAATGGCCTTACTTCCACTCCTATGTCTTATGGTCTTATGGTTATAATATTGACATAACACGGCCCAAAAATTATAACACAGAAAATCTGTAACCTGTAAGGAAAAGGCACATGAGAAACTTAAAAAATTATGCAAATGTATAAAATAAAAGTTAATGGTGAAGTGACTACCTATTGCATCAATAGAAGATTGCCAACTCAGCAGGATAAATAGAGAAGGTATAATTGTGTCTTTTTATAGTTGGAAAATGTAAGAAGTAGTGTGCCAGAGGGATTAA
The DNA here is from genome assembly GCF_020745735.1 of Hemiscyllium ocellatum. NCBI lineage: Eukaryota > Metazoa > Chordata > Chondrichthyes > Orectolobiformes > Hemiscylliidae > Hemiscyllium > Hemiscyllium ocellatum. Next base: position 56,538,425 of record NC_083407.1, on the reverse strand, counting down.
TATAGGGCCCTCAAAATTTGTTGTTCATTACAAAGGGAATTGAATAGAAAATTAAGACTATTATGTTCTAGTTATACAGGACATTGGTGAGATCACATATAGAGTACCGCATACACTATTTGTTTTCTTATTTGAGAGGATTTCAATATTTTGGAAGCTGTTCAAAGAAAGTTTACTGGATTAATGCCAGGAATGGGTGGGTTATCCTGTGACGAAAGGTTGGATAGGCTTGGCTTATATCTGCTGGAATGTAGAAACAAGAGGCATTTTGACTGAAAAGCATGAAATCTGAGAGGTTCTTAACAGGGCGCATGTGGAAAGGATGTTTCCACTTGTGTAACGATCTAGAATTTGGCATCACCGATCCAAAATAAAGAATCACCTGTTAAGACAGAGTAAATTCTTTCTCTCTCTCTCTCTCTCTCTTCCCCTCTCGCTTTCTTTCTCTCCCTCTCTCTCTGTCTGTCTCAATAGATTCTCAATAAGCAAGGAGACAAAAAGCTATAGTGATAGGCAAGAATGTTGAATAGTCAGATCTTAATGAAGGAGCAGGTTTGAATGGCTATATGGTCTACTTCTGTTCCTGAATGCTGTAATAATCTGTTTAACAATCAACCTGGGGAAATTATGTTTAATGTTTGCAACATAAATTATAATAGATGAAGAAAGTGGGTGGCATGGTGGCACAAGGGGTTAGCACTGCTGCCTCACAGTGCCAGAGATCCGGGTTCAGTTCCCGCCTCAGGTGACTGACTGTGTGGAGTTTGCACATTCTCCCCGTGTCAGCAGGGGTTTCTTCCGGATGCTCCGGTTTCCTCCCACAATCCAAAGATGTGCAGGTTAGGTGAATTGACCATGCTAAATTGCCCGTAGTGTTAGGTGAAGGGGTAAATATAAGGGAATGGGTCTGGGTGGGTTGCGCTTCGGCGGGTTGGTGTAGACGTGTTGGGTCAAAGGGCCTGTTTCCACACTGTAAGTTATCTAATCTTAAAAAAAAATTATTCATTTTGGAAGTGTGAGCGCACACGATCCTAATGATACTTTCAGTGGATCTATGGTCTGGATTCTTATTTATGAATTGGATGAGCAGATAATTCGTGGCTTCAGTAACCTAACATTTCAAGACGGCAGCCTGTATTTTTGTCTGGGGGATAGGCTACATTAGTAGTTGAGGTGAATGACTCAGGATGTTGTGAGGAGGATGTCAGGTGTGGAGGCAGGCCGGCTGGAAGGCCAACCTAGGGGCTCTATCTCTGTCCACATCTTTTTAAAAAAAAACAAAATATGAAGCATCCCTCTAGGTCTCACTTCTCCCATTCGCTTACCCTGATGCCATGCCCATGGTATGTTCATGTCAACCCCTGCACTTCAAGATACTGCCTATGTTTATCAATGTCCCATCACCCATTATACCCACCATGCCATGAACCTATACCCAACTCTTATGGACCAGGCCAGACCCCCTCAAAACATTTCAAGAAAGTAGTCTGGACCCTAACTTTGCCAGTTGTTTCAAGTGGATGGAAAGTAGATATTCCAGGAATGATGCAGCTGGCCCAACCACTTAGTTTTAAACAAAACCAATCCTCTGTGTGCTCCAGTTTCCCCCCATAGTCCAAATAATGTGCAAGTTATGTAGACTGGCTATGCTAAATTACCTTGTATTGTCCAGGACTGCGTATGTTAGGAGCCTGAGCCATGGGAAATGCAGGATTACAGGGATGAGGTAGGGCATTGGAGATGGGTCTGGGTGGGATGCTGTTCAAAGGGTTGGTGTGGACTCATTGATCCGAATGGCCTATTTACATACTGTAGGGATTCTATGATATGAAAATGTGTTGCTGGAAAAGTGCAGCAGGTCAGGCAGCATCCAAGGAGCAGGAGAATCGACTTTTCGGGCATGAGCCCTTCTTCAGGAATTCCTGAAGAAGGGCTCATGCCCGAAACGTCGATTCTGCTGCTCCTTGGATGCTGCCTGACCTGCTGCGCTTTTCCAGCAACACATTTTCAGCTCTGATCTCCAGCATCTGCAGTCCTCACTTTCTCCTAGAGGATTCTGTGATATACCCTGTAATAATTTATTTGCAAGATAAATGTAACCTATCCGAAAACCCAAATGATTATCCCAACTTAATGATGCTGTTTCAAATTTCTGCAACAACCCATAAACACTTCTTTGCAAAAAAAAGTAAAAATTCAACACAGATTCTTACAGGAGAGGTGTCAGAGAGAGGGAGGATCAGCATGGATCTGCTTCTTTGGGTCCAGCACTGCCTCTTAAAACCAGAGAAATGCTGAGCTGGGAGAATTGGGTTCCTCTTTCATAGAATCATAGAGATGTACAGCATGAAAACAGACCCTTCAGTCCAACGCATCCATGCCGACCAGATATCCAACCCAATCTAGTCCCACCTGCCAGTACCCGGCCCATATCCCTCCAAACCCTTCCTATTCATATACCCATCCAAATACCTGTTAAATGCTGCAATTGTACCAGCCTCCACCACTTCCTCTGGCAGCTCATTCCATACATGCACCACCCTCTGTGTGAAAATGTTGCCCTTAGGTCTCTTTGATATCTTTCCTCCCTCACCCTAAATCTATGCCCTCTAGTTCTGGACTCCTCAACCCCAGGGAAAAAAACTTTGTCTATTTATCCTATCCATGCCCCTCATAATTTTGTAAACCTCTATAGGATCATCCCTCAGCCTCCAACACTCCAAGGAAAACAGCCTCAGCCTGCTCATCCTCTCCATATAGTTGAAATTCTCCAACTCTGGCAACATCCTTGTAAATCTTTTCTGAACCCTTTCAAGTTTCACAACATCTTTCCAATAGGAAGGAGACTAGAATTGCACACAGTATTCCAACAGTGGTGTAACCAATATCCTGTACATCTGCAACATGACCTCCCAACTCCTGTACTCAATACTCTGACCAATAAAAGAAAGCATACCATACGCCTTTTTCACTATCCTATCTACCTGCGACTCCACTTTCAAGGAGCTATGAACCTGCACTCCAAGGTCTCTTTGTTCAGCAACACTCTCTAGTACCTTACCATGTAGTGTAGAAGCCCTGCTAAGATTTGCTTTCCCAAAATGCAGCACCTCGCATTTATCTGAATTAAACTCCATCTGCCACTTCTCAGCCCGTTGGCCCATTTGGTCCAGATCCTGTTGTATTCTGAGGTAACCCTCTTCGCTGTCCACTACATCTCCAATTTTGGTGTCATCTGCAAACTTACTAATTGTACCTTTTATGCTCGCATCCAAATCATTTATGTAAATGACAAAATGTGGAGGACCAGCACCGATCCTTGTGGCACTCCACTGGTCACAGGCCTCCAGTCTGAAAAACAACCCTCCACCACCACTCTCTGTCTTCTACCTTTGAGCCAGTTTTGTATCGAAATGACTAGTTCTCCCTGTGTTCCATGAAATCCAACCTTGCTAATTAGTCTCCAATGGGGAACCTTGTTAAACGCCTTACTGAAGTCCATATAGATCACGTCCACCACTTTGCCCCCATCAATCCTCTTTGTTACTTCTTCAAAAAACTCAATCAAGTTTGTGAGACATGATTTCTCACACACAAAGCCATGTTTACTATCCCTAATCAGTCCTTGCCTTTCCAAATAAATGTACATCCTATTCAGGATTCCCTCCAACAACTTGCCCAATACCGACGTCAGGCTCTCTGGTCTATAGTTTCCTGGCTTGTCCTTACCACCCTTCTTAAACAGTAGCATCATGTTAGCCAACCTTCAGTCTTCTGGCACCTCACCTGTGACTATCAATGATACAAATATCTCAGTAAGAGGCCCAGCAATCACTTCTCTAGCTTCCCACAGAGTTCTAGGGTACGCCTGATCAGGTGCTGGGGATTTATCCACCTTTATGCATTTCAACACATCGAGCACTTCCTCCTCTGTAATATGGACATTTCACAAGGTGTCACCATCTATTTTCCTGCATTATATATCTTCCATCTCCTTTTCCACAGTAAATACTGATGCAAAATACTTGTTTAGTATCTACCCCATTTTCTACGGCTGCACACAAAGGCCACCTTGTTTATCTTTGAGGGGCCCGATCGTCTCCCTTTTTACCTTTTGTCCTTAATGTATTTGTAAAAGCTCTTTGGATTCTTCTTAATTTTATTTGCCAACATTATCTCATGACCCCTTTTTGCCCTCCTGATTTCCCTCTTTAGTATACTCCTACTGCCTTTATACTCTTTTATGGATTCACTTGATATCCTGTCTATACCTTACATATGCTTTCTTCTTTTTCTTAACCAAACCCTCAATTTCTTTAGTCATCCAGCATTCCCTATATCTACCAGCATTTCCTTTCACCCTAACAGGAATATACTTTCTCTGGATTCTCGTTATTTCATTTCTGAAGGCTTCCCATTTTCCAGCCATCCCTTTACCTGCAAACATCTGCTCCCAATCAGCTTTTGAAAGTTCTTGTCTAATACCATCAAAATTGGCCTTTCTCCAATTTAGAACTTCAACTTTTAGATCTGGTCTATCCTTTTCCATCACTATTTTAAATCTAATAGAATTATGGTCTCTGGCCCCAAAATGCTCTCCCACTGACACCTCAGTCACCTGCCCTGCCTTATTTCCTAACAGTAGGTCAAGTTTTGCACCTTCTCTAGTAGGTATATCCACATACTGAATCTGAAAATTTTCTTGTACACACTTAACAAATATGTTTGGAAAGTTAAAATCCCCTACCATAACCACCGAATTATTCTTACAGATAGCTGAGATTTCCTTACAAGTTTGTTTCTCAATTTCCCTCTGACTATTAGGAGGTCTATAATACAATGACCTCTTGCTGGCCCTCTTTCCTTTGAGAACATTCTGCACCCTCTCTGAGATATCCTTGATCCTGGCACCAGGGAAGCAACACACCATTCTGCTTTTTCTCTGCTGGCCACAGAAAGATCTGTCTGTACCTCAGACTAGAGAGTCCCCTCACAGAATTGATCTCTTGGAATTCAATGTACCCCTTGTTGCATTAGAGCCAGTCTCAATATCAGAAACTTGGCTATTCGTGCTACATTCCCCTGAGAATCCATCACCCCCCTACATTTTCCATATCAGCATACTTGTTTGAAATGGGTATAGCCACAGAAGACTCCTGCACAAGCTGCATACCTCTCTTACCTTTCCTGGATTAACCCATCTATGTGACTGTATCTGAGACTTCACCTCCCCCCCCCCCCCCCCATAACTGCCATCCATCACATACTGTTGCTGTTGCAAATTCCTCATTGATTCTAATTGTCTCTCTAACCGATCCATTTGATCTAATAAGATTCGCAAGCAACAGCATTTATTGTAGATACAATCCACAGTAACCCTTAAACTCTCTTTATATTCCCACATCTGACAAGAAGCACATATCACTCTACTAAAGGTCATTTTTGCTCCTTTACAATCTACACACCCAAAAAATAACACCTTATGCCTCTACAAAATACTGACCCAAGTTAAATTAATAGTTATGGCTTATATTTTAAGTTTAATCAAGAGACATATCACAAAAAAGCTATAATCAAGAAAGAACCACTCTACTCGTGACTGCAGACTTTCTGTAGGCCACACTTAAACAATACACTTATCTGATTCTGTGCTGTGAACTTCACCCAAACAGGTTCCTCCAAGATCAGTTGTGAATTTCACTGTTAATTTTCCCAGGTGCACTCCGATGTCCAGCGGTACATGACATTGTACAAGTGAATCTTTAAACTTGAAAGCCTTTTGCTTGAGGCAGTGTCTGTTAGCTATAATCAAACTGGTCCTAAAACCTTTCCAGCCTAGACCTCACGGAGTCGCTGCATTTATGAACCCTCTGATGGAAGGAGAAAAACGAAGCACAACATAACGTTGTTAAAGAAGCAGCGTCATCACACAACCCTGTGGCTTTTCATCAACTCTGTGCCAACCTATGTTCATGTGTGTCATCCTATGTTCCTGTACCAAGCCCGAGTGACCCTTATTCCTGCCTTGCCAATCCATACAGCTTTATCTTTCTGAATGGCTACTAATGATCTTCATGTCAACCATGACTTCTCACATTCTTCAGTCCAAACAATTCCCTCTACCTTTTACCCACACCTATGACCCACTATAGTACCTATTCAAACTCTTGGCAACCAACGTTTCAGCACTGCTACTTTGCCCTTACATCAACGATGCCAACTCATGTAGAATCCAAGATGAGCATATTTCACAACCCATTCAGAATTTAAATAAAATATTAGACTCTGTATCTCTCCTTTTCGGCTTTTCGAACTTACCCTCCCGGGATATGCACGGGAAGAGACTATTTTCTATTCTCTCTTTCTGTGCAAGGAAAAATATTTTGGTAAACTGTGTGGCTGAGGGCCCCCCCCCTGCACTTTCAAATTGGCACAGATTAATTATGGAATGTATTCCCCTTGACTTCCTTACAAATATGGTGCAGTGAAAGACCAAATTATTTCATAAAATATGGCAGCCCTTCTTGAATTATATGAATACAAATATTTCGGCAATCCTAACAAGGGCTTTTATTTAATTGAGGTTACGAACCTGGCTGGTCCGGGGCCCCTTGGGAGAGGAATCCCGCACGAGTACGGGTTTTGTTACATTTGATGTTAACACATTCCGAGCATGTATCTCACTACCCAATTTCTGTGTTATCCATTTTTTTTTCTTTCTCTTATTTGAATAATGTAAGAAACTTAAATATACATTGTGGTTAGTTGTAGGTTAGATTAGTAGTTAGTTGAGTTTTGTTTTTTTTTCTCGGTATTTTTCTTTGGTTAAATTTTGGTTATTATTTATTTAAGATTTAATTGTATATCAATGTTTGTATTTGAGAGTTTTGTTTATTTTTGTAAACTTGTAAAAATGTTAAATTTCTAATAAAAAATCTATTAAAAAAAATAAAATATTAGTCCCATTTCAATTTAGGTGCAATCCGTCCTTCTTGTCCAGGTCACTTCTACCCCAAAATAGATTCCAGTGATCCAAAAATAAAGTCCCACAGAATACATTTCAAGTTTTTATTGTGTGCTGACAATTGGTCAACATTTATAGCTTTGCCACTTACCTGATAATCCAAAGATATCTTCTTCTATACTGAGGAATCATACAGTTTGAGGACCAACTGTGTAATATCACTTTAGGAGCAAATACATAACCAGGTCATTGAATATGCAATTTGTAGCTACTGCAGAGTCTAGATTACAGTGTGAGATTTGAAATAATGCAGTGATGCTTTCTTCTAACAGGAAACTTGCCATCAGGATACATTAGCATCAACTGGCCACCAGAAGACATGACCCACTGTCACTAGTTTCTATACATACTGACAAAGAAGGACACCACTTTGACTGGGACAACGCATACATCCTAAGACAGGTGAAACAAAGACACGCACGAGAATTCTTAGAGGCATGACATTCTAAGCAGAACTCCATCAATAAACACATCAATTTACCTTCCCTTGAGAAAAAGAACTGGAAATGACATCACCCACCTTAAGAAACCAAGACCTCTAAATAGAGAGGTGGGACATACCACCAGCAGCACTTCACTGGAGACTTTCACTGATGATGTTACCTAGTGTGGTGACAAAACGTCTGAAAACAAATCTTCAAGCTCAGTGAGTTAACTTACATACTACTTCTAATAATGTTGCTGAATCTTTTAACACATCTGCCTGCTGAGCAGTCCTGGATTAGGTCTTCAAATAATAGAATCAATATCCAGTTTACCCATGTATGTGAGATTGCTAAGTTTGTTCAAGCAAACCAACTTCTCAAACAACCCTTTCAAAAGGGAAAGTTTTTGTGTCACCCAACAAATTCGGCCTGCCACTGACCTTACACTATTCTCAGTGTCAGCTGACTTGACATTGAATCTGCCCTAAAAATTGCAAGTGCAGACAGGCATTTTTAAAAGTCAGGATTGTGGAGCCAAAAATTCTCCTGACTTCATACATTCAACCCAGGTGCAAACATTTGACCCATAGAGTCTTATATGGCAAAGGAGGGCAATTATTTGGCCTTTGGAGTCTTTACTGGCTTTCTATGGAGTGATTCAGTCCAGTCCATTGTCCAGCTTGATCACAGCTCTAAGGACTCATTTCACTCAAATGTCCATCCAATTTTGTTTCAAAAGCATTTCTGATGTCCACCTAGTGTATATACTTTTAAAGAAAGAGAGTAATGCTTGCGGGTAGGGATTGATAGGGTGCGGAGTGCTTGAGAGAGAAGAAAGAAAATTAGCATGACTAAGTGACAGAAAGGGCAAGAAAGAGAGACAAGCAACCAAAAAGAACAAATGAAAATTGAGAAATATGGAAATAATGAATATAGGTCGAGACAGATGCCAAAATTCACATTCGAGTGGACACTGAGGAAATTAGTGGTACCTGTGCATGTCAAAGATGAGATAAGATGGATCTTATAAGATGAAATGGAAATAGACTGCATGAAAGCGATTAGATGAAAGTCGCAAGTTAGAGTCTGGGCCTCTGTTACTGAATTAAATTGAATTTATTGTCACGTGTACCAAGGCACAGTGAAAAGTTTTGTCTTGCGAGCAATACATACAGATCCCATAGTTAAGTAGCATACATAGTAAATAATAGGTGAACAACGGCAAAAACAAAGCACAGGTACAGGCGAATGGTAAGAGTTGTCCATTCTGTATTCCAGCAACAGTAGGGTAGAAACTATTCCATGTGTTCAAGCTTCTGTACCTTCTCCCCAATGACAGGGGTTGTAGGAAAACATTGCCAGATAGGATGGATCGTTAAGAATGCTGGCAGCCTTTCCTTGACAGTGTGCTTGATAGATGGATTCTCTAGATGGGAGGTTGGTCTTTGGGATTGTCCAGGCCGAGTTCACCACTCTCTGTAACCATCTCCGATCCTGAATGGTGCAGCTGCCATACCAAGTAGTGATACATCCAGACAGAATGCTTTCGATCGTGCACCTGTAAATGTTGGCAAGAGTATTCGCCATCATGCCAAATTTCCTCAGCTGCCTGAGGAAGAAGAGACGTTGTTGGGCCTTTGTAACCAGTGCGTCTACATGAAGAGTCCAAGAAAGCTTGTTGTGGATGACCACTCCCAGGAGCTTGACACTCTCCATTCGTTCCACCTCTGTGCTGTTAATGTGTAGGGGAGCATGAAAGTCAAGAATGAGTTCCTTGATTTTGCTGGCATTGAGAGCTGGATTGTTCTCAGTGCACCATTTTTCCAGATCTTCCACCTCCTGTCTGTAGTCTATTTTGTTGCCATCTGAGATTCGATCAACTATGGTGGTGTCATCAGTGAACTTGTAAATGGCATTAGTCTGGTATTTGGCGATGCAGTCATGGATTTACAGTGATTACGGTAGTGGGGGAGAGCTGAGAACACACCTCTGGGGGGGGGCTCCAGTGTTGAGTGTTAGTGAGGATGAACTATTGTCCCCAATCTTCACTGATTGTGGCCTGTGGGTCAGGAAACTAAGAATTCAGTTGCAGAGACTGGGGCTTAGGCTGAGATCACTAAGTTTAATAATCAGTCTCGAGGGGATAATAGTGTTGACTATAGTTCAGCCTTCAATGAGTAGGATTCTTATGTGTGTGATGTGATGATAGTGAGGTTTTTAGCTATATTGTGCTAATTAGTGCTTGTGAACTGTATTGTTCAAATTTTCCATTTGTACAGTTTGCAAATTGTAATATTTTCAACACTGCTTCTGCTTTGTCTATTTAATTCAAGTTTATTGATTGTAGATCTAGTGAGTAGTGTTCTCATTCCTAAATTTTTTATACATCTTATTATATCTTCTGGTATATTTTAGAACTGTATATTTCTGTATTATAGAAAACAAAAACTATCCAGCATAACTGACCAGTTTAATACAGGTTTTGTTACACTACATACAAAATGTTTTTACTTCTCATGGTAATAATAATAACTGACTATAATATCAACAGCAGAACAATAGATTGGCCCCATAAATTTCCAGCCATTCTACTGTTAAAACAGAAATCCAATTCAACAACCAAAAACTTGACTGGAACCTGAAGATAGTTTGGTTCTTGATTGGGAAGAGGATCAAGGGTTACTGGGAGCAGGCAGGAGAATGACATTGATCGAAAGATAGAGCAGACTTAATGGGCTGAATAGCCTAATTCTGGTCCAGTATCTTATAGTCTTATGAATACACCAGGTCCAGACTATCGGCCCTAACTTAAGGGTGACTTTGTGGGTGACGCTCACATGGAATACATGGAAGTGGTGGGTGAAAATTCCCCTTAAAGTCCCCAAAATACCTGGGAAAATTCAATCAGAACAGCAACAAATAGGAGAGAAATACCTGTCAGGATCTCTGAGAAGTTGCACCTCCACTTACCCGCTGTTTCTCTCCTGCACTTTTTTTGCTGCTAAGTTCACTGGTGAGCTTATCAGCAGAAAGCATAAGACAGAAACAGCCTGTGATTATAGGACCAGCAAGAAGGTGACAGCAACGAGGGGTAGCTGCTGGGATCAGAGAATCCCGAATTACTAGGCCAGGGTGTGCAGGCAGGATGATTATTAAGAATTCTGCTTCTCTTGATTCCAATGCCCCACATGTCAACATAAATACAGAAGGTAATATTATGACTTGACTTTATCACCCAATAAAGGCTTTGGTGATAATGAAATTAGTGATTGAAGACAAAAACAAAGCAGTGGTCCTTGAGAAAATCTAAAGGAGAACTCTCAAATGAAAAACAATTGACTGCCTGCTTGTGGGGTTCGAACTGTGTGTATCCCCTATTAAAGTGAATAGTGTAATGGCTTGAAGGTAGGGGACAGAGGGTGATGGTAAACAGTTGTTTTTTGGATTGGAGACTTGTGACCAGAAGCGTACCACAAGATTCTGTGCTAAGTCCACTGCTTTTTGTCATTCATATAAATAATATGATGTGAATATAGGAGGAATGGTTAGTAAGTTTGCAGATAACACCAAAATTGGTGGTATGGCGGACAGTGAAGAAGCTTACCTCAGAGTACAAAAGGACCTTGATCAGATGGGCTGATGGGCAAAGGAGTGGCAGCTGTAGTTTAATTTAGATACATGTGTGGTGTTGCATTTTGGTAAGGCAAATCAGGGCAGGACTTATTCAATCAAGGGTAGGGTCCTGCAGAGTATTGTCAGAGACCTAGTTGTGCAGGGAGGAAGACATTTAGCACAATTGTAAATGGTCAGTGCATTGAGTACAGGAGTTGGGAAGTCATCCTGTGCAGCTGTAATATATTAATTAGGTCACTTTTGGAAAGCTGCATGAAATTCTGGTCTCCCTGCTAAAGGAAGGATATTCTGAAGCTTGAAAGGGTTCAGAAAAGATTTACGAGATGTTGCCAGGGTTGGAGGGTTTGAGCTATAGAGAAAGTCTGAATAGGCTGGGGCTGTTTTCCCGGGAGCACTGGAGGCTGAAGGGTGACGTTTTATAGAAGTTTATTAAATCATGAGGGGCATGGATTGGGTGAATAGCGAAGGTCTTTTTCCCAGGATAGGAGAGTTCAAAACCAGAGGACATAGGTTTAAGGTGAGAGGAAAAGTTATAAAAGGGACCTGAGGGTAAACTTTTTCATGCAGAGGGTAGAGTGGGTGTGTGTATTGCTGCCAGAGGAAATGGTGGAGGCTGGTCTCTCTGCATAATTGGTATTGACTTCACAGTCTGCTAAATAAAATGAACTCATGGCATATCTGAATATAGCATTTGTAAATAACTCTCTGGTGATGGGCTACTGGCTGCATTGTCTCAGAGGTTTATAGGTGATGCCTGGAAGGTTACTGAGGCAAAAAAATCAGGACCTCAGGATCTTCATGGCTGTAGACATCTGGGGCCCACCAGTATAATTGACAACAATCACTCAACTGTCAGTGACGGTCATGTGGCTGGCTCTGGAGTGACTCAGTCATCTTTGGCACTTTGGTATTTGGTGAAATGTCATCCCTGGCTGATGAATTGTGTTGGCATGATAGTGCCTAGCTTTGCTTATCCTCTGCGATTTTCTCCTTTGGAGGCCTTTGCACAGCAGCAAGTTGGACAATTTCCTGGACCACAGCTTCATCTGGGTCTGTTAGGATACTGGTCTCTGGGCCGAAAGTTGTGGTGCAGGAAAAACAATTACAATTGGACTAACAGCAACATGATTAGCTGCACTGGAATTGGCAGCAGTACATGATTGACACAACAGTACTTTACAGGTTTTCTGGGGCAAGTATGTTTTAATATTGTTGCTGGAATAATCTAAATTCCAGTAAAAAACATGACAGCATTATTGTGTTATTTCTCATCACAAATATACCAGTCAGTATATTTGTATACTATCTTGGAGACACAATATGTCAGTACCATTAAGAAACATGCTCATAATATCATCATTGTATCATAGCATGTTACTTAAAGGCATAAAACCTCAGCCACCTTCTTAACTGGAATCATTTGAAGTATGACACATTGCTAAAAGCTTGTTTTTCTGTTATATTTAGTTAGCCTACTACTAGCTCTGACACGTGTCTGTGAATGTAATAATTGTATATAATAGCCAACTGTGATAAACATCTTTGAATTTTTTTATCCATACCTACTTCCATATTATATGAGGGATAGCATCTGCAGTGCTGCATCCAGTAAAGATATCCACATCAAATATTTGGAAATTTGAATCAAAACCTAAATCAAATAAATATCAAGAGCAAAACTAATTACAGATTTGTGACATCACAGATGGAAATAAAACAGCTATGCAAAACAAAATGACACAGTAACTGTCAAAACATTCTTTTCACATGGTGATTGTGACATCAATGTGTTCTCCTAGGATAACTAGACCAATATATGCTGACAGGAATATTTGTGATTTTTTTAAATTGTATTAGTTTTATTTCAGTTACACTTCCTACATACCATCATCAATGCATTTCCTGCTTTGGATCAGGTAAATAAAACCACCCAAGTCAGACGTAAAGATTCTAATATGTATCATTTCATGTTACATTGAATTTAAGTGTCAATATGCTATCATATGTTTCTGTTTAATCTTTTGGACACTCCATCCTGTTTTCCCTCAAGCTTACTTGTTGGATTTTAATGGTCCCTTGAAGTTGGGCTGGGAACTGGAAAGGCTGGCAAATTGATTTTAGAAGATATGGGGGTGAGGTTTGTGCCTGATGTCATTTTGCTGTAATGCTGTTTTGCCGGTGATGAGAAATTTGGCTAAACTGCTGTCCACCAGAACTCAAATGAACCACTTAAGTGGTGAATTAATGGCTTCTTCCCATTTCCGTCAGCATTGTCTTTTTTTTGGGGGGGGGGGGGGGCGGTGTTTGGGCAATATAGCACTCATAGAGAAACCATCCATTGAATCTAGGACCACAGAACTTGTTTCATGACAACAGCACCAATTGACCTTCCTGTCCTAAATTCTGGCCTGACTGGCCCCAGCAACACAATCCTTCCTCACATTCTTCAAGGATGCCTTGGTGTTTGAAACAGGTTTTGCCTGCAGTTGCAACCTCAGCAATGGTCACACTACAGGTGGTGTTACTGAATTCCTGGCCCTGTGCCCCAGTCAACAACTCTAGAAGGTAGGCCAACATTCTTATAAGAGATGGTGACACCAATGCCCCCCTTGATTGGTCGCCACCAGGAATATGCCTCCTTTGGACCTATTGCTGGTCAAAGCAGGATCGCTTCCTGTTTTCAACCAAGTAAGCGCAAATTCAGCTATACTTGTTAAATTTAACCCTTTTGTTAAAGTACACTTCCATTAACATTCAACATCTCACTCAAATGGAGTGAGGGACAATAAGCTGAAAATATTTAGTACTCATTTTATAGCCAGATAAACACATCCAACGATGGTCATTGAATAGTAATACAATGTGGAAAATCTGATTTGAATGCATCTGTCTAAATCTGCCCAGCTGTTTTGTTCAGGTCTCGGAAAAATGGGGTGTTGTCAGTTTGCAGAAAGAGGGACAGTTCTGGTGCAATTCTGATAGTAATTCCATTTAAGAGGAAAATCTAGTAGTAATCTCCATTAAAATAGGTCTTGTATGTTCTAAAACTACTGATTATATTAAATCATCCAACACCTTCGTTCAACTAGACTTATCCATGATGTTTAAGAATGGAAATAGGCTGAAAATAATATTGGCAACCATATTTACTGTCAACTGGATGCTGTCTATTTACTTAATGAAGCAGGGTGCTAACATTCCTATCTCTTCCTTTTCAAAACAAAGACCATTATTATTTGTATTTGTTTTCAGAATCTGAAGGCCAGTATTTAATATCTATTACAACTTTCCCTAAGAATATAATTGTGACCTCTGTTGTTGAGTCGCTATACTCCATCTGGTGAAGGTCGTCTCACAGGGATGTTGGAAGGAGTTCCAGGATTTTGAGGCAGGGATGATGAATGAATCGTGATATCTTTCAAAGCCAGAATGTTGTGTGACTTGATGAGGAATTTCCAAGATGTGGTGATCCCAAGCATCTGATACTCTTGTCCTCCTAGTTAGTAGAGGTTGTTGGTATGGGAGGTGCTTTAAAGGAATCTTTGAGTTGCGACAATGCCTCTTAGAGATCATAACACTGTAATCATAGCCATAGTCTGCCATTTGGTGGGACTGATTGCTTAAGTATACTATGAAAGTGGTACCCAGTGAAATGGACACAGAATGAGACGGGATTAGGATGTGGAAGGGGGTAATGGGTGGAAGGTGATTCTAGGAATATATATATGTGATTATAGATGGCCTTCTATGCAATTGACATTCCAACACCAACAAGACTAGGTGAAATGGAAAGATGTTGTTAAATTTGAAAAGGTTCAGAAAAGATTTACAAGGATGTTGCCAGGGTTGGAGAGTTTGAGCTATAGGGAGAAGATGAATAGGCTGGGGCTATTTTCCTTGGATTATCGTAGACTGAGGAGCAACCTTAGAGAAGTTTATAAACTCATGAGGGCATGGATAGAGTGAATAGACAAGATCTATTCCCCAAGGTAGAGGAGTCCAAAACTCAAGGACATAGGTTTAAGGTGAGAAGGGAAAGATTTAAAAGTGACCTAGGGAGCAATGTTTTCACGTAGAAGGTGATGCGTTTGTGGAATGAACTGTCAGAGGAGGTAGTGAAGGCTGGTACAATTACAACATTTTAAAAGGTATCTGGATGGGTATATGAATAGGAAGGTATATGAAGGGCCAAATACTGGCAAATGGGACTAGATTAAATTAGGATACCTGGTCAGCATGGACGAGTTGGACTGACGGGTCTGTTTCTGTGCTGTATAGCTGTATGGTTCAAAATAGCAAGGTGTTGCTGGAAAAGCACAGCAGGTCAGGCAGCATCAAAGGAGAAGGAGAATCAACAAGGGCTTATGTCCGGAACGACGATTCTCCTTCTCCTTTGATGCTGCCTGACCTGCTGCGCTTTTCCAGTAACACATTTTTAAGCTCTGATCCCCAGCATCTGCAGTCCTCACTTTCTCAAAATAGCAAGGTCCAGGGATTGGCTAAGAAAAGAGCTTGGGTAATTTACAAGGGGGAAGAGATTTAAGGAGGGTGAGATGGCATGGAAATCAGAGGAGAAGAAACATGATGAGTTGAGATGGAGATGAAAAATAGCAACAAAGTAAGTCTATCAGCGCAAAGGCATTGAAAGGAATTCAAGGAAGATATTTTGATGAAAAAACTTTAATTATACTTAGATAGTGATAGCGAACAATGAATTTCAATGGGGTTGAAAAGTGGAACAGAATGAGATGTTCAGATGAGGACAAAGTGCTGGAGGTTTAGGAAATGAGGTTTTGGTGTGAACTAGTCAGAAGGCCATAGTGCCACTGCAATGGTCTTGATGGAGTCAACGATGAAAGATGTGGTCATGTGGGAGGCTTCATTAAGGAGGAAGGTGCCATCTCTCTTCATCCAAGCTTCAGTTAAGGCTGTAATGTTGATACAGTCATCCACAAGAATTTCATAGATGGCAAATGTTTTTACTGAGTGAATAGACATTCTAGACAAGGTAAATGAGAACTGATTGGCAGAGTCCACAAGGTCAACCTTGGGAGGGCTAAGTTGGACTAAGCAATTGGTGAAATTAGTTCCCAGTGAGTGAACTAAGTGGAAGGTTAACAAGCTAGTGGATGATGCAGTTGAGGTGTGTCAGCATTGTGGGCGGCACGGTGGCACAGTGGTTAGCACTGCTGCCTCACAGCGCCTGAGACCCGGGTTCAATTCCCGACTCAGGCGACAGACTGTGTGGAGTTTGCACGTTCTCCCTGTGTCTGCGTGGGTTTCCTCCGGGTGCTCCGGTTTCCTCCCACAGTCCAAAGATGTGCGGGTCAGGTGAATTGGCCATGCTAAATTGCCTGTAGTGTTAGGTAAGGGGTAAATGTAGGGGTATGGGTGGGTTGTGCTTCGGCGGGTCGGTGTGGACTTGTTGGGCCGAAGGGCCTGTTTCCACACTGTAAGTCTAATTTAATCTAATCTAAAATCTTAACTGTCTTGATAAGTCCTTTAGAGGCTGCTGAGAGAGATAGAGGGAAGCTGTATTCATCAAAGAGAAAGTCAAGCCCAGCTTCAGGAATGGCAATTGCAGGAACTATCTTGAAAGATTTGGGATGTACTTTGGATTCCTGACACCTTTTCAAAACATAGACTTTTATCAATTAATGGTAAAAGGTGTTCTTTTTGAGAGGAACCACATAGATGTTTTTCTCTCCTGATGTAAGTTGAAGTCAGCCAGAATTAAAGTGTAATCTTTAATCATAGTAAGGTGAACTGGACTTGATTATGTTGTTGGTTTTGTGTGATATGTTGATATGTAAGTAAGGCTGATAAATCTGGCAATAAATATTTTAAGAGCAAAGCTTGGTGTCCACATTCTTAAAAATTTAATAAGCTTTGATGACAGACCAGATATTGGCACCTTTATCCATGGAATTCCCACAAGGAGACTCTGAAAAAGGACAATTTATTTTGAACTTATGAGTTACTTTGTGGAGTGCTTCCTTGTTTGCTTAAATTGTTAATCAATTTTTTTACACCTGCAGACTGACAGTTGGTAAATTAAATATTATAATACTTTATTGTTACATTAAAGTACCAAGTGTACTGCCTTGAATAAATTTTGATTCATTGAACATATGATGTAGAATAAGGACAGAGGATCATTTGACTTTCTGATCTTTGTTATATTTATGTAAATTGAATTCTTTTTGTGTCCACTCTCGCATGTATTTTATGATTCAGACCTTTAACTTATCGCTCTTTTTGCCTCCAAGCATTACTTGGTCATTTCTCTCCTGTCTCCATCCTTCATTATTATAAAATCACCTTTCAATGCTACTCTCTAAGGCGCTATTATATGTTACACAAATGAGCACGTGTTATTTTGACTCATTGGTGTCTATATTCAAGAGGTGTAAATAAAGTTAGTTCAATAATGGCTGCCAGCAATAAACTATGCTTTAGTCTTACTCAGTGCAATACTCAAAAAGAATTTTGTTCCAAATTCTGACTGATGAAGCAATGCATTGTTGATGTGGCCCTTAATTTTTAATCAGATCTCAATATTCCTTCAACAGCTTTTGCCCCTTTTAACACCTCTTTTGCATACTAGGTCCAAAGAATTATTCTGAGATTTTAACAGATATTCTCTTGCCTTCACTTAAGCCTTTTAGTGACTTTAGCTTTAATTTCCTTGGGCTTTCTCCTTTAAATTCACTGCCTTCTTGTCCTGATAATCTCACCTGTAATATAAATGCCTCCCCATTTCTAGCCACAATTCAATTTTACCATCCATTTTCCTCTCCTTTTGCCAACATCTTGTTAAGAGACAAGATATCCAATTCTTGGTGTCTCTTATCATCTCCCAGCATTACCCATACCTACTTATCTCATTCGCTTATGCGTCTGTCCTTAGAAAGCATTCTTGTACAAGTCACTTACAACTGCCCATATACTACTCCATTGAGAGTTTTTATACTTGACCTTGTTTGCTATTTATTTAAGACCTTTTAATTCTGCTGAACACCAATATCTGGAACAGTTTTTGTTCCTTGCCTCCTTACAGTGAGTCTTGGACTTTGGAATAACAAGAACAAATCGCATATGAAAAACAGGGTTTGGCTTACCTTACATTTGATGGTCTATCGTATCACCAAAACCACAGTACAAGCCATTTATAGTTTGACTGAAACTTACGGTTAGTCATTACTAGTGTCGGCTATGGGACTGGATCTAGAGATGGTCCTGGCTCTTTTCTTCAAATATTCATGGGATGGAGGGTCTGGGCCAACATTTCTCATCCATCCCTAAACACCCTGGTGATGATGCGTTACCTTTTTGACCTTTGCAGTCCTTGCATTGTAGGGATACCCAGAGTGCTATAGGAAGGGAGTTCCAGGATTTTGAAGAAATGATGATATGTTTCCAAACCAGGATGGCGTATGGCTTGAAGGGAAACATGCAGGTCGTGGTAATCTCATGTATCTTCTGTCCTCGTCATTCTTGATGGTAGTGGTTGCAGGTTTGGAAGGTGCTGTCTAAGGAGCATTGGTGAATTAGTGCAATTCATTTTGCAGATTGTATACACTACTGCCACTGACTGTTGGTGATAAAGACAATGAATGTTGACATGGGTGGATGTGATGCCCATCAAGTAGTTGTTTATCTTGAATGGTGTCAAGTTTCTTGAGCGTTGTTAGAGTTGCACTCATCTACAGAAGCACTGAGTATTCAATCACAAATCTTGACTTGTGCCTTGTAGACAGGCATCGGCAAGATGGGGGTTAAATGTTTTGGCACAGAATTTCTAGTCTCTGACATGTTCAGTTGGACACCTATTTTATATGGCCAGTCCAGTTCAGTTTCTGGTCAATGGCATCTCCTAGGATGTTAATTTTAGGTGATTCACTGATGATAAATGACATTGAAGGTCAGGGGGATGGTTAGATTGTCTGCAGCTGGAGGTGGTTATTTCCTATCACTTATGCATCGTGAGCATTGCTTGACACTTATCAGCCTGGTTGTTGCCGAGTGTTGCTGCATGTGGTTATGAACTGATTGAGTATCTGAGGCATTGCAGATGGAGCTGAACATGGCGCAGTATTCAGCAAACATCCCCATGTCTGACCTTACGATGGAGGGAAGGTCATTAATGAAGCAGCTGAAGATAATTGGAACTAGGATAGTACCCTGAGGAACTCCAGCAGAGATGTCCTGTAGTTGAGATAACTGAGCTCCAATAACAACAACCATCTTTCTTTATGATAGATATGACTTCAAACAGTGGAGAACTTTCCGCTGATTCCCATTGAATTCAGTTTTACAGGAATTCATTGATATGCAGTCATATGGTGGCAAGGCAGTAATCTCACCTCACCACTTGAGCTAAGCTGTTTTGTCTGTCTTTGGACAAAGGCTGTAATGAGGTTAATAGCCTAGTGACTTTGGTGGAAATGAAAATTGAGTGTGAGTGGGCAGTTTATTCTTTTTGCCATGAAGCTTGATGGAACCGTTGTGTAGGCTTTGATTCCCACTTTCCCAGATTCGTAGAGTTTACTTTGGATATCAAGAACCCATTGCTGTTCTAGTAATGACATTTACTCAATGTTCTTTATTAAAGCAAAGTACACTAGAAAAATACAATAAAAATCTTACCCATATGATACTTACAATCCCAACCCATTTACATGGGTTTATCCGAAGATCAGACCAGAACAGGTGATCAGTCTGTTCCATCTCAATTTCCAGACATTGATCAGGTGATCCCTTAGGCTAGTTGACTCTGCAATGAAACAAGTGCTTTCATATTTTTTTCCTGCAAAGAAGATGAAGATGGCTCAACGTCACACCCCTGAGGACCTTCTGCAAAAATGTTCTGGACCTGAGATGACTAACCCTCCAACGATTACTGCCATCTTCCATTCTGCCAGGTACATTTCTAACCAGCAGAGTGTTTCCTTCCTCATTCCCATTGGCTCCAGTTTTAGTAGTGCTCCTTGATGTAACACTTCGTCAAATACACAATGCCAGGTTATAGTCTAACATGTTTACTTGGAAGTACGAGTTTTCAAAACACTGCTCCTTCATCAGGTAGCTGGAGGTGCAGGATCATAGGATACAGAATGTACAGCAGAAGATCATAGTGTAGCGATATGTTGAACAAACCTAGATTGCTGTTAAGTCTTTCATCTTTTAGAATGTGACTTGAAAGAAGTTTTGGGACTTATATATATTAATAAACCGAAACCTGCAACCCATTTTAAAAGATGAAAGACTTAACAGTCCCACCAGGCAAGGGGGTGGTTCCAGATTAAAGTATTAACCATTCCCTCCTTGCCCAAGTGTATACAATTATGCACATAACCAATTAAGATAGGTAGGAGCAAAGAAGGAACACAAACTTGTTATGCAGGGGTAACCCGCAGCTTGGTTTGAATATTGAGGGAGCACCCATTTGAGTCCATAGTTTGTGCTCTTCAGGCTTCCCCCTGTAATTTCTGTATCTCACCCAGATCTGGCATACCCATCCTTATACTGTGTCTAACCAGGTTTTGCTGGGAACCCAATGGGACCAGTAGTTTGGGATGTAAGGCTGCCTGCTTAGCAGCAGCATCTACTAGGTCATTTCCTTTGGAGACTGTATCAGTTGCACCATTGTGAGCCAAACATTTGGTGACTGCTAGATTGCTTGGACAAAAACTGCATGACTAATATGCTGTTCCATGGAAGTGAAAAATCCTTTACATTCCCACAAGGCTCCGTGATCATGGGCTATGCCAAAAGCTTAACAAGAATCAATATATATATATTTACTGTTTCTTCCGTTATGCAAACCTGTCAATCCCTACTGTCGTTCCAAGGTAACGATAAGGACACTTTGCTCTACAGCAGCCACGTCTCCCACAGTTAAAACAAGGGCCTGCCATTTGTCCCCGGGGTGTTTCACTGCTTGTTCCCAGTCCTAAACATGTAGCACTGGGGCCTGTCTGTTCCCCCTTTCCAGGGTCCTACTTACTCAGCTGATTGCTGGGCAGGCATCAGAAATAGGTTCCACCCCCATTGAGCATCCTGATCAATCAACCTCATTGGGGTTGACACATGGGGGTATAGGGATCGCGAGGTCGCTGGATATATTCAGTTTTACCTGCAACTTGGATCGTAGTTTGGGTTCATTCTGGCCATCTCAGTAGAAGTCCACCGCTCACCTCATTAGTGACCAGGAATTCTTGGACCAATTCATATTGTTTGTCCGGATCATGTCAGTGACACCAGAAGGAATACATTAGCATTAAACAAAGGTGAGTCAGCTTCTCAGTTAAAGGCTCGCTCACCCGCAAATGTTCCGTAACAAGCAACAAACCGCTCCCAACAATCACCTCCTGACTCCCCAGGTTTGGGTTTGCATTCCAGTCCGTCACTAATGTTTACAGGTTGTTGTAAGGCTCATTCTAACAACTGGATTAAGTGGTCCGCCTAGGTACTATTGTTGGGGAATCTCTCCTTCAAGTCTCATAACTGCGGACAGGCCCTGCACCATCCTGGCCCATCTGTCTTTGCCACTTGGTAACTTCTTCAGGGGACAGGCTCATACAGCAAAGAGCAAACTAGTCTTGAGGAGTGGCATTATATATCTGTATTGTCCTTCGAACATATTGAACAAATTGGGCTGGTTTCTCCTTGCGGTCAGGGGCTTGGTTCATTAACATTACTCTGCTTCCCAGGATGGTCCAGGCCACTCATCCCCATGATGTCTGCTATGAAGCTGGTGACCAGTACTGGAACCTTCACCTTCAGAGTAAGGGGAGGTCTAGAATCAGGGGGTGTGCTGGGGACCATCAGGAGATATTTGGGGCTCAGTGTTTACCTTGGGATAAAGTCCCCATCCTCAAATAGTGTCTGTATGCTAGACAATAGCTCAGGATCCCAAGTAGAACTTACACTCTTTTTACAGCGCTGTTGCCTCAACACTTGTTAAAAAAATTTCCTCCGCCTTAGTGTCCCTACACTGTTTCTCCTGTTCCCTTTTTTCCCATCTACCCATTCACACTCAACTTTTAGCATTTCCCAGCTTTTGGAGTTCCATCTGCTGTACATATCTCTATCCCCCTATCACATGCATTATTCCTCCCACTGGCCAGAAAGATATCTTTTCATTTATCCTTCCATTCTTTACTTAATATTTTACACATTTTCTCACAATTTTCTTTTAAATTAGGTTTACTGCCTGTTCACAAGAGGCCTCATCTTAGGCCCCTACTTTCCTGGCCTCTACAGAGGGCACAGAATCAAGATTTAAATGTCATATACACAGTATAATGAAGTGTTTAAATAATAAATTTACAGTCATTAGTAACATTTCTAGCACTTCCGTCTTGAATTTCCGAAATTTTAAAATTGTTGATTAACTATAGTTCTGTCCTAAAATTTAAAATGTACCCACTGCATCAACTATTTTGGCTGCTGATCTGTTTGTTCATGAACAATGTTGCAATTTCCCCAAGAGTGACCTTACTTTTGCAACTTTTGCTTTCAATTCTTTAAAATCTCCTTTTTTTGCTCTGACGTTAATGCATTCAAATTGAACATCTAAGAGAATTCATGCCTCCATACTATCCAGAAATAGCTGTGTAATCAAGAATTTCATTAAAAACTCCAACAATTAGATTTTCATACTCTTAAGCATGCTTATCATATAACACAAAATCAAAATGGCTACAGCACAGAAGGTTATTCAACCAGTTGTTTCAGTGCCAGTTCTTTGCATGAAGAACACAGCAAGTCTCACTCTCCCTTAACGTTTCTTCTGTCACTCTGCTTCAGACACTTTCCCTCGTATTGCCTTTACTTCTATTGCCAATTTTATGTACAATGCTCAGTTTGTTGTAAGGGATGGTCCAGGTGAACAGTAATCATTACAGCTATGCCTCAAAGTAACCATGAGGCAATGACACAGATCACTGACAATATATAAAGATATAAAAACCAATCAAACTTGCCATTTAACTCTGATTTTGTATTTCAGGACTAATATTCTCTAATTGAGAGATAGAAACTGAACTAGTGGCTGAGACATTTCACTGTTAATTCTCCAACTAATCAGTAACTAAACAGATTATGATTAGAATTATCATGTCAATCTGTCCATTCTAGTAATTCTATTGTGTACTTATAGCAATAAAATGTAAATGACTGCTTCTTTGGCTACCAAAATTGTCTTCATTAAATGTTCTGAGTAAATGTTGCATTTGCACGTGAACCTATCTGAAATGGTCAAGAAGTAATCACTCTCCATAACTATGTATACTGGTTGAAATGCCCACATCTTAATTCCAAAGCAGTAGACTACCTTTTCTTTCCAGAGAAGGGAGAGTTTTTTTTCAAGAATAGCCTCAAGAGAGATTTTTATTATGCTAGCATCACTGATTATCGATCTACAATAGCACTTCAACTTCAATACCTGAATATTGTTCACCATCACCCCCACATCTTCATCAGTTTTCTCAGATTTTAGAACATTTCACCAAAATTTAGTTCAAACAGGATTGCATTTCCAAACTTTCAATTTTCACAAAGTACATTTACAATGAGAAAATTGTATCATCTGGATTTAAGGATTAGCTTACCCATTAAAACAGTATTTGGAAGTTCACTCTGGTCAGAAAATGAAATTCCAAACTTGATAAATTCCAATTCCAAGAGAGAATTTTTACCAGTCTTTACAACCTAATTTTTAAATCAACATTTCCTGGCAGATTTTGCTTTATATTGGTACTGATAGTCCCTCAAAAGAACATTACATTAACCATGCATGATCCATACTGATAAAAGGCACAGACTACATTTTCAAATCACCATGGATTTCCAGAATGTAGACTTAGATCAAAACATTCCCAGATCTTGATTTCCAGGGAGCAAAAAAAAAGGACCTCAGGTAACCACCAACAAACAGAAATACATTCAAAACAGATCACAAAGAGTTAACACTTAAGCTAGTCTCTCTCTCTCACTTATGAACGTTTTCTTTCTTTCTATGTCAGTTTATAGCTTTTTGTTAATTCTTGTTCATAAAGGTAATGAGACATTCACATTTAAGAACAGTCAAAATTAGTGAGTTTAGCTTCATAAATCTTGGCTGTGACACATAGACACTAACCAAAGACTTTCTCTCTAAGTGCGCATCAACCGTTCCAGTTGTCCCCAGGTTTTCATTTTAATCTGCACATCCACCAATATTGTATCCATTGCTCCCGATGCGGTCTCCTCTACATTGGGGAGACTGGATGCCTCCTAGCAGAGCGCTTTAGGGAACATCTCCGGGATTCCCGCACCAATCAACCACACCGCCCTGTGGCTCAACATTTCAACTTCCCCTCCCACTCTGCCGAGGACATGGAGGTCCTGGGCCTCCTTCACCGCCGCTCCCTCACCACCAGACGCCTGGAGGAAGAACGCCTCATCTTCTGCCTCGGAACACTTCAACCCCAGGGCATCAATGTGGATTTCAACACTTTCCTCATTTCCCCTTCCTCCACCTCATCCTAGTTCCAAACTTCCCGCTCAGCACTGTCCCCATGACTTGTCCTACCTGCCTATCTTCTCTTCCACCTATCCACTCCACCCTCCTCCCTGACCTATCACCTTCATCCCCTCCCCCACTCACCTATTGTACTCTATGCTACTTTCTCTCCACTCCCACCCTCCTCTAGCTTATCTCTCCACCCTTCAGGCTTTCTGCTCGAAACGTCAATTTTACTGCTCCTCGGATGCTGCCTGAACTGCTGTGTTCTTCCAGCACCACTAATCCAGAACCCAGGTTTTCATTCCCCCATCTTTCTTACATTTGAGCAGCTGATGGTGATCTTTATTTTAAGGGGGCTGATGGTCTTTTGCAGCTTCTTTTAAATTTATTTAAACATTGGAGCATGTAATTAGTATCCCAAGAGGGTTCGCCATACCCACCCTCAATGTTTATCTTTCAGTAATCAGTCTATTCCAATTTAAATGAGCCAGTGCCATGGGACTACACATATAGATGAGATGTAAAGGGAATAACATATCTGTTATAACCTGTTTCTTTCCAAACAATATTGGCTAGTGACCCTGGTGGCACCAGGGGCTCTCCTACGTTACTCTTACACTGAATGCATTTATCATGGTGCTTCTGCGTCTTCCTCAAGGGGACAAATGGATGCGGGCCACCCTTCTCAGGGGGACAAGGTTCGCTTGTCCCTGAGGGCATCCCTTTGTTCATACACTTAGAGTTCAGCGACACTATTGACCTGTAGACAAATTAACAAAGAACAAACCAAAACAAACGATGACAAACACTGTTGCCATTGTAAATTTCTCAAAGTCTCCTTTAAATGCAATCTGTTTCACAGCAGCGGTCTTTCCAGCCCTTCTTGGCTCAGCATCTTTCCCCACTTGGGATCAGCCTTTTGGCTCAGGTTAGGATCATGCAGGCAGCCGGGTCTGTAGTTTAGAACAGTGGTCTTTCTGTCTTCTTTCTTGTCACAGTATCTGTTCCTAACTTGGGATCAGCTGCCAACTCAGGTCAGGATTTGCAATAAACCAATTTTATAATTTAGGTTTGCTCCGGATCCTGATGTGAATCAGTGATCCTGCCGACTACGCCAGATTATTGAAGAAATTCCCGTCCATGACCTTGAATATTGCTCAAGTTTGTTTCATGATATACCATGGGGAGACAAACAGAGACCACCCATCAAGCATTGAGAGGACTATCTCTGAAGAGTCATAGATCGGTGGAGTTTATATACTGTTACAAATGCTCGACCAACAGTTAATTACGTAGGTTAAAAACAAGGACTGCAGATGCTGGAAACCAGATTCTAAATTAGAGTGGTGCTGGAAAAGCACAGCAGTTCAGGCAGCATCCGAGGAGCAGGAAGAGCAAAAGCCTTCAGGAGTAGAGGCAGAGTGCCTGCAGGGTGGAGAGATAAATGACAGGAGGGTGGGGATGGGGAGAAAGTAGCATAGAGTATAATAGGTGAATGGGGGTGGGGATAGAGGTGATAGGTCAGGTTGGAGGGTGGGGGAAGGTAGCAAAGATTACAATGGGTGAATGGGGGTGGGGATGAAGATGATAGGTCAGAGAGGAGGGTGGAGTGGATAGGTGGAAAGGATGATAAACAGGTAGGACAAGTCATGGGAACAGTGCTGAGCTGGAAGTTTGGAACTGGAGTAAGGGAGAAATGAGGAAACTGGTGAAGTCCACATTGATGCCCTGGGGTTGAAGTGTTCCGAGACGGAAGATGAGGCATTCTTCCTCCAGGCATCGGGTGGTGAGGGAGCGGCGGTGAAGGAGGCCCAGACCTCCATGTCCTTGGCTGAGTGGGAGGGGGAAGTTAAAATGTTGGGCCACAGGGCGGTGTGGTTGATTGGTGTGGGTGTCCCAGAGATGTTCCCTAAAGCGCTCTGCTAGGAGGCATCCAGTCTCCCCAATGTAGAGGAGACCCCATCGGGAGCAACGCATCAATGTAGCGGAGGAAGAGATGGGGAGTGATGCCAGTGTAACTATGGAAGATGGACTGTTCTACGTAGCCAACAAAGAGACAGGCATAGCTGGGGCCCATACAGGTGCCCATGGCTACCCCTTTGGTCTGGACGAAGTGGGAGGATACGAAGGAGAGATTGTTAAGGGTGAGGACCAGTTCAGCTGAATGAATGAGAGTGTCGGTGGAACGGTACTGTTGGGGACGTCGGGAGAGGAAGAAATGGAGGCCTTGGAGACCCTGGTCATGGCGGATGGAGGTGTAGAGAGATTGGATATCCATGATGAAGATGAGGCGTTGGGGGCCGGGGAAAAGGAAGTCTTGGAGAAGGTGGAGGGCATGAGTGCTATCTCGAATGTATGTGGGGAGTTCCTGTAATTACACAAGACAGTCACTGGACAAATAGCATACTGTCGACGGAAGTTAGAAGCAAATAAGCAGGAGGCGTGGTTTAACAATGCTCTCTTATAGAAAACAGAGCTAACCTATGGGTGAGGGGTTGTTACACCAGTACAGCTGCAAGGCCATGCAATAACAGCAGTTAGTAAAAAACTCCAGCAAAAGTTCTGCGAAATTATTTCCCCAAGGGCAGCCACAGATAAGGTCACAAAATGGCTTCCACATTCCCGTTTGTTACTCTGAACATGAATGCAGTTTGCAGTTCTTCCTTTAGGCAGTTAAATGCCTCCTGGCAACTCTTGTCCCGTTCCTTTCCTAAGTGCTCTGCTATAAAATCTTTGAAAATAAAAATTCCATTTGTAAGTACAGGAAATGTTCATATACTGGATCTTTAAACTTTCACCCCTGTATGAGATCATATTAGTAAGTATGAGCATTTAAAAGTTGGATGTTTGTAAAATGGAGACCACCTTTACATCCGAGGAAGAGGCATTCAAATTGGCCAAAAAAAGCAGCAGAGCTGGGGTTTGGAAGCAGTTCAGATTTCAGCAACAGAGGACAAAGGGATTGATTTAAGAGGAGAAAATATTGTATGAGAGTGGGCTTGTGGGTAATGTACAAACTGATTGCAAGAGCTTCTTCATGCACGTAAAGCAAAAAGACCAGTGAAGACAAACATAGGCCCTTTACAATCAGATATAGTGGTGGCAATAATGAGGAAAATAGGTTGCTGACCAATTAAACACATATGTTGGTTCTGTCTTCACAGAGGACGCTGATGACATTCAAAAAATTTTGGGCAACAAATGGTCCAGTGAGAAAGAAACTAAAGGAAATCAGTATTAGTTGGGAAATGGTGTTGGAAAATGTGATAGGATTTAGGCTGGCAAATCTCTAGGATGAAATAGAATACTCTAGAATACTTCATGAATACTCAAGGAAGTGGCCCTAAAATATTGGCTCTGTTAATTGTTATTTGTCAAATTCTGCAACTAATGTAATCCAAACTTAAAAAAAGAGCTAAAGAAAAAAACAGGGAATTATGGACCAGCTAGCATGACATCATTAATAGGGCAAATACTCGCATCCATTATAAACAATTTCACAGTAGAATACTCGGAAAAGAGTGACTGGACTGGGCAATGTTAGCATGAATTTCCAAAGGGACATTGTGCTTGATACATCTCTTGGAATTTTTCGAGGATGTAACATATAAAGTAGATATGAGGTAACCAGTGGTTGTAGTTTACTTGCACTTTCAGCAGATGTTCGGTAAGGTCCGACATAAGAGGTTAGGATGCAAAGTTTAAGCACATTGTATTTGGGTAATGTACTGATATAGATAGAAACTTGGTTAGCACAGAGGAACAAAGAATAACAGTGAATGGGTCATTTTCTGAGTGGCAGCCAGTGATCAATGGGATATCACAGGTACTCAGACCTCAGCAAGTCACAATGTATGTTAAAAATTTAGATGAGGGAACTAAATGTAATAACTCAAAATTTGCAGATGACACAAAGCTGGGTGGACGAGCTGTTTGTGAGGAAGATTTGAAGATGTTGCAGTGTGATTGAACAGGCTAAGTGAGTTGGGAAATGCATGGAAAATGCTGTATAATGTGAATAAATGTGAGGTTATCCACTTTGTTGGCAAAAGTAGAAAGGCAGATTATTCTTTGAACAGCTGTAAATTGAGAGAGGGAAAAGTTTGAGACCTGGGTGTGCTCGTGTATTAGTCCCTGAAAGTAAGTGTGCAGGTGCAGGAGGTGTTGAATTTATGCAAGAGGATTTGCTTACAGGATCAGGGATGTCTTGCTGCAATTGTACAGGGACTTGGTGAGATCAATGTAGATTATTGTGCACAGTTTTGGTCTCCTTACATGAGGAAGGATGTTCAGACTATGTAGGGAGTGCAACAAAGATTTACCAGACTGATACCTGGAATGGCAAGTCTTACATATGAAGAGAGACCATATCAGTCAAGGCTATAATCACTGGAGTTTAGAAGAATTTTATGGCTAGACCAGAATATTGATAGTAGGGGTTTCAGTGATGAAAATACCACTGAAAGTCCAGGAACATTGATTATATTGTACACATTGGAGATGGATATTGCCTTCATGGGGGGTGCAAATTTTACTTGTAGCTTTTCAGTCCAAACCAGTCCTAAAATTCTGGAGCTGGCCTAATGGTGACAATGTTGGTTGCTGTAAAAACCCATCTAATGCACTAATATCCTTTTAGGAAAGGAAATCTGCCATCCTTAGTTGGTCTGGCCTACATGTAATCCCAGAACCACAGCAATATTGTTGAATCTTAATTGTCCTTTGAGCATTTAAGATTAGAGGCCTTTCAGCTCAACAAGTCTATGCCAACCCTCCGAAGAGTAACCACCCAGACCCATTCCCCTACTCTATATTTATCCCTGACTAATGCACCTAACTTACACATCCCTGAACACTTTCCCATGGCCAATTCACATAATCTGCAAATCTTTGGATTGTGGGAGGAAACTGGAGCACCCAGAGGAAACCCATGCAGACACAGGGAGAATGTGCAAACTTCACATGGACAGTCACCCGAGGCTGGAATCAAACCCAGGTCCCCGTGCTGTGAGGCAGCAGTGCTAACCACTGAGCAGCCTTGTCACCCATCCTGTGAACATATATAAAAAGCCAAATCAGTAAGCATGAATCCCATATTGTGTACTCTACACCCTGTCCCGATCATCTACATTGTAGTATCAGACTGATTTCTGAGTTACAACAGTCTCAAACTTTCCCGCATTTACGTAACATCTATTATCCTAAACTCTGTTTTTTGTCCTTCAACCAACTTTCTAATCATACTGCTATATTTCCCTTTTTTACCCAATGTTTCAATTTTACAATATTGAAACACTTTATCAAAATTTAGCAACACCTTCTTAAAATTAATTGCATGACCATGTATTTCCTATGTTCCTTTTATCTATTCAAACCCTGACTCCTAACCCACAGTAATGTCACCTGAGCAACGTTTTAACTACTCACTGAAATGGCCGAGCAAGCCATCCAGTTGTTATCAATCTGATACAAAGAAGCTGAATGAGAACAAAAATAGACTGTCAACCTACCATCAACAAAAGCTAGATGAAAACTTTGCTCAGTCGACACTGCAATAACATCTGGGGATGTGGCAAAATTCGGTCAGCTGTCCCTCAGACTTGTTAAGTAATAGTCTGACATAATTATATTTATCAAATCAAGTTGTACAGTTATTACCATATTTGAGTATGTCTGAATCACAAACATGAGAGACCCACCAGAGATGGCTGCAGCGTTATATATAGTCAGGTACGAATTGTCCTGCTAGTCCTTCACATTGACTGCTGACCCTATGAAGCCTTAAAAGCATAGGATAAAATATGAACATGGAAACTTTCTGCTGTCTTACAGCCTACAACGCATTCTCAACTGATAAAGCACCACTCCTCCATTTTGATCACCACTTCAATGAATTATTGTGGGTATCAGGTGATAGAATGTACTCTGGATAAGCATTATCTCAAATAGAAGGAAAACGCTGGATACAGGATATCTGAAATTAAATCAAAGTGTTGAAGATATTTAGCAAGTCTAGTTGCATGTTTGGAAACAGAAACAGAATAAAGTTTTGAGTCTGATATGATGTAGAATTGCAAGTTGCTCTCGCAATGTGGAACACTTGCGGATACTGGAAGTTACATATATTAATACAGAGGGCTGCCTTATTTGCAGACAGAAAGAACATGTATATGCACTGTGCCTGGTTCAACTCAACAAAATAAGTGACAGCCATTTGCTGGTTCATTTATTAGAACATTGCCCTGAACAATCTATCAACCTGCTTGGTTTAAAATTTGAACAAAGCCTGACTGTTCACTGTCAATAAGCATTAATGGGCGCATTCTCTATGGTGAAGCCTCCATCAGTTAGTAGAAATGCTGTATAAATATTGGTTTTCCCCTTGACTTTGTATTCTTGTGAGTATTGATGACTAAAAAATGAAAATTTTGACAGCGTCATTTTCAGCAATTCTCTAGTACTGTATTTAGTTATGTTTCAGTGAGGCAAGTAGAAGCATAATCTCGGAGATTGTATAAAGAACTCCAATGAGACTGAGTGAATGTTGTTGGTGGAAGATTGTAGGTGGGTACAGGAATAGATGGAGCCATGAAACTTGGCAAAGCTAAGGAGGTTCTGGTATCCAAGAATCTTGATGAAACAAATTGTAGGTCAACACCATAGATGCACAAGGCCTTGCCAGCATGATTACTTGTGCTTATTCTAATTTTGAAAATAGAGGCAACCACTTGCCATTGTATTCTCAAGACATTTCACATATTGATGTTTTTCAAGAGTGAAACCTTATCTTTTACCTTGGGAAGAGCAATAATTTCCTGATTTAAACTTTGGAAATTATGGAGCCATGGACTTTTTCACAAACATTACACTTTTGCCATCAGCTCTGCTTTACTTCCTGAAAATATCTTAGTTGGGTATGCTTGCCTTTATTAGCCTGTGCAGAGATTATAGAAGTTGGAAGGTCATGTTGCGGCTGTGCGGGACAGTGGTAAGTCACTATTGGAATACTGTGTGCAATTCTCGTCTCCCTCCTACAGGAAGGATATTGTGAAACCTGAAAAATTTTTGAAAGGATTTATAAGGAAGTTGCGAAGGTTGAAGGGTTTGAGATATGGGGAGAGGCTGAATAAACTGGGGCTATTTTCCCTACAGCATTGGGTGCTGAAGGGTGACCTTGTAGAAGTTTGTACAATCATGATGGGCATGGATACGGGAAATAGGAAAGGTCTTTTCACTGGGGTGGGGGAGTCCAAAACTAGAGGGCTGAGGTTTAAGGTGAGAAGGGAAAGATATAAAAGGGACCTGAGGAGCAACCTTTTCATATAAAGTGTGGTGTATATATGAAATCAGTAGCCAGTGGAAGTGGTGGAGGCTGGAACAATTACAACATTTAAAAGGCACCTGGATGGGTATTGGTTTAGGAAGGGTTTAGAGGGAAATGGGCCAAATGCTGACAAATGGGACTAAATTTGATTTGGATATCTGGTCAGCATAGACAAGTTGGACTGAAGAGTCTGTTTCTGTGCTGTACACCTCTATGGCGGCACTCTTTGTGGGCGGCACGGTGGCACAGTGGTTAGCACTGCTGCCTCACAGCGCCTGCACAGGCGACTGACTGTGTGGAGTTTGCACGTTCTCCCCGTGTCTGCGTGGGTTTCCTCCGGATGCTCCGGTTTCCTCCCACAGTCCAAAGATGTGCGGATCAGGTGAATTGGCCATGCTAAATTGCCCGTAGTGTTAGGTAAGGGGTAAATGTAGGGGTATGGGTGGGTTGCGCTTCGGCGGGTCGGTGTGGACTTGTTGGGCCGAAGGGCCTGTTTCCACACTGTACGTAATCTAATCTAATCATTTGGCCTTATGACTCTACAAGTTTTATTGATTCTTGATTATTTCATTCAGTTAAATTAAGCAGATCTGCACAGTTATGTTAAATCTAATAGCCTCCGTCTTTCTTCTGTTTATTCAACACCAATCAGTTTCATTTTCTGTATCTTTGTTTTGGTTCACTGACTATTAGAATTATGTTGGCTCTGGGATGATATCTGATAGTGGGATGTAAGAATGGAGTTGATCCGATATCTGACACAGAGTAGCCACATTGTTGATGTTTTTTTTCTTAATTTTTACCAATATTTTGATTTTACGAGTTATAAGAATTATAAGAATTTTTTTTTCTTAAATTTTGAGTCCAAAATTTTTTTTTGTTAGCCAAACAATACAAGCCATACCAGTACCATACATAATCGACATGATTTTATCTGGCCAAACTCGTGCAGTATTCCTTTTGTTTCTTGAATATCAGTAATATCATCAGCTAGTAGGATCCTAAAATGGGACAGAGGATCAGAGGGACTTTGGTGTGTATGCACACTGATCCTTGGAGACAATGGGACATGAATCCAAGAACAGGGAGGTTATGAGTTGCTGGCTTTTATCTTTACTGCACCAAAGGCAGATAGGAAGTTTTCTTTAATTGTATGTTATCTTATCACTGCCCCGTGAGTAAGTCTGAACTGTATGTGGTTGAGTGACTATTGTTGCTGATCACAGCATAATCATCATTTATTGAAACCTGTTGTCCTGGTTTCACTTCCTGTTTTGTAATTATCTGAGGAGTGGAATCCAAAAGGTAGATTGCTACTCTTCTATTTGTGCTGAGCCTGGAAACTCCATGTCTAAGACCCTCCAAATCAAATGACAATGGCACCTGTATAATTGGTTTCTCCTGTATCAGTTTGGGTTAATACTACGTCAAATATCTGAAGTTAGACAAGCTAACCTAAAACTTTCCAGACGCAACAGGAGAGAGTCTTTTAGTTTTGCATCAGTCATTATAGTGGAACATCCCACTAATACTAAAGAATACGGGGAAGGAATTAAGTACCATCACCATCACTAGAGAAATAGTAATAGACAAACTAATAGGGCTGAAGACAGAGAGGTCCCCTGGCCCTGAAAATTTGCATCCTAGGATCCTAAAAGAGGTAGCTACAGAAATAGTGGGTGCATTGATTGTAATTTTCCAAAGTCATTAGATTCTGGAGATGTACCAGACCACAAGAAGAACTGCCTATGGAACACCCTATTTAAGGAGGGAGGGAGGGAAAAAGTTGGAAACTGTAGGTTGATTGGCCTCATATCTATTGTTGGAATAATGTTGGAACCAGTTATTAGGGAAGTAATAGCAGAATATTGGTAAAATCATATTCTTACCAAGCAGAGTCAGCATGGCTTCATGAAAGGAAAAACATGTCTGACTAATTTATTAGAGTGTTTCAAGCAAGTGTCAACCAATGTGTTGTACTTGGACTTACAAAAGGTATTCAACAGGATACCTAACAAAAGGTTAAGTCTTGTTAGGGACAGAAAATTGGCTGATGGGCAGGAAACAGCATGTGTGGGTAAGGAGTTCAGGTAATCAGAGGGGTTCTACAGGGATCAGTGGTGGTACCACAACTGTTTACAATATATATTCATGACCTGGAGGAAAGAAGTGTGGCAAATTTGCAGCCACAAAAATAGGCACAGTTTACAGAGGTTAACTAAGTGGGCAAAAAGGTGGCAAATGGAATATAATGTGGGAAGTTGTGAAGTTGTTCACTTTGAAAGGGAGAACAAAAGAACAGAATATTACTTAAATGAGAAAACTGCAACACAAAGGAACTTGACAGTACTCGTGCATGAAACACAAAGCTAGAATACAGGTAATCAGGAAGGCTAATTGAATTGGCCTTTATTACAAAGATTGGCACAACAGTAGCGCCCTATCTGTGGGTCAGAAGTCCCAGGTTCAAATTCCCACCTGCCCCAGAAATGAAAGTCCAGTGATAACATCTCTCTTCAAGTATCTATTACAAGTATCTACCAAGACTATTGTGGAACATATGAATAGGGTAAATAGAGGCTTGATGACCGTGCAGAAAGAACGGCTGAAGGACCTCTTTCCGTGT
Source organism: Hemiscyllium ocellatum (assembly GCF_020745735.1). NCBI lineage: Eukaryota > Metazoa > Chordata > Chondrichthyes > Orectolobiformes > Hemiscylliidae > Hemiscyllium > Hemiscyllium ocellatum. The sequence continues at coordinate 56,503,880 of NC_083407.1, read as the reverse complement.
TGCAAAACATAACGATGGGCAGGGAGTGGGAGATACATGGAGGGCTCTGGCCAGTTGTTTCCCAAAGGTATTAGGTTAGCTGTTCTAGGTCTAGGAATTTGGCACAGTATGCACCCAATTTGAGACAGGAGTAACTAATATAAATCCCCGTCATTTGATTTGAAGGGACTTAGACATGGAGAACAGCTTCCAGACTCAAAGCGATCTACGTTTTGGATTGCACACTTCAGATAATTATATTCCATCAAATAAAGAGGTGCGGTGTAACCAGGTTATTGATTTCAATAAAGATATACAAGAAAAGATTATGCCGTGATCAGCAACAGTGCCTTTACTCGACCACATACAGTACAGAATTACACAGGGGGCAGGGCTAAGATAACGTCTAATTAAACTCCCTATCTGCCTCTGATTGGTACAGTATAGACGAGAGCCAGCCTACATTGCCTGCATCGCCGCAGTCCCGTTGGGCAGCGTGAGCTGTCAATCTCTGAGTAAGGTCATGGTCCTCAAAGTGGGAACGCTGTGTGAAACGAAGCCTGTTCTACGGAGCTGCCGATGATGGAATTTTCAAGCAGCGAGGAAGGAGACCGACACTAGGATTTGGTGAGCACCTACATTGTTAACGGTGGGGCTGATAAGGCGGGGTGATGAGAAACGATACAGTAGGTTTAACATCCTGCTGCACTGGTACCGCGTCCGGGCAGTGAGGATCGACATTTAGCCACAGGTAAGGCCAGTGAGGCACAGGGATGTTGTTTTCTGCTCACCGAGCTTTCACATCCAGTTTTTACCTTATGCAGCACCACCCGTTTCGTACGTGCAATTATTAGGGACTTTCTTTCTTTCTGTGAACATGCACAAGTTCTGTAAAGGCCGCCCTCAGTGGTTGTTTTCCTACTTCCCTTTTCTCTTGTACCCCGCCTGCTGCTGAACAAAGTGTAGATCCCGCCCAGCACAAGGGGCCCTGAAATCTTGAACTTCAGAGTGGTAAGAAGTGGTGTCAGTCTGGAGGTGACAACACCATCACTTTTTTTTTAATTTAAAAAAATATACTTTATTCATACAATTATTTGGATCTCTATACAATTGGTCATGCCATTCTTGTACACACATTACATTGCTTTACATACAGACATCGAAATGTATTTTTCCTATATACAAGTCTGTCCATTTACTATCCAGCTCTTCTGCTGAGGCATCAGTGGAGCCCAAGTGACTGGGTGGGTCCCCTGTTCTTTGGCAGGTAGACATTACATGGTGGTCTTTCCCCCACCGCGCCTTGGCGGCAGCTGCCTCAAGCTTCAGCGCGTCCCTCAACACGTAGTCCTGGACTTTGGAATGTGCCAGTCCGCAACACTCAGTCGGGGTCAGCTCATTTCAGCTGGAAGATCAACAGGTTTCGGACGCCCAAAGAGCGCACAGTTGATGTTCGTCTCGGTGTGCGTCCCAGGGAACAGACCATAGAGCACAGAGTCCCACGTCACGACGCTGCTCGGGACGAACCTCGACAAATACCACTGCATTCCTCTCCAGACTTCTTCTGCATAGGCACATTCCAGAAGGAGTTGCGTGACAGTCTCGCTCCCCCCCACAGCTGCTTCGAGGGCAGCGTGCGGTGCGGCTGAGAGTCCGGGCGTGCATAAAGGATCTCACAGGCAGAGCCCTTCTCACCACCAGCCAAGCCATGTCTTGGTGCTTGTTGGAAAGTTCTGACGACGAGGCATTCTGCCAAATGGCTTTGACAGTCTGCTCAGGGAACCGCTCGATAGGATCCACCCTGTCCTTTTCCCGAAGGGTCTCAAGGACACTACGTGCTGACCACTTCCTGATGGACTTGTGATCAAAAGTGTTTTTCTTCATTAACGAATCTATGAAGGACAGGTGATATGGAACGGTCCAACTACTCAGAGCGTTCTGTGGCAGTGAGGCCAGGCCCATCCTTCGCAACACCAGGGATAGGTAGAACCTCAATACGTAGTGACACTTTGTGTTTGCATACTGAGGATCCATGCACAGCTTGATGCAGCCACACATTGGGTGTGTTTTATCCCCATTGCCCAGATCTTTAAACATCAAGTCCCTTCAGACCCAGTCCATCTTTGATCTCCATATAAAATGGAAGATGGCTTGGGTGACTGCAGCGGCACAGGTTCTGGGAATAAGCCAGACCTGTACCACGTATAACAGCAATGACAGTGCCTCACACCTGATGATCAGGTTTTTACCTGCGATGGAGAGCGACTGTAGCTTCCATCTGCCCAGTTTCTGCCTCACTTTCTTGATACGCTCCCCCCAAGACTTGCCGAACCCCCCAGTCCCCCCATACCAAATACCCAGCACCTTCAGGTGGTCGGTCCTGATGGTGAAGGGGATTGAGGATTGATCGGCCCAGTTCCCGAAGAGTATGGCCTCGCTCTTGCCTCGGTTTACCTTGGTCCCCGAGGCCCGTTTGAACTGGTCGCATATACACATGAGTCTGTGCACGGACAGTGGATCCATTCAGAAAACGGCGACGTCATCCATGTACAGGGAGGCTTTAACTTGTAGGCACCCGCTGCCAGGAATAGTCACCCTCTCAGGCACGAATCCTTCCTGATGGACTCAGCAAATGGCTCTATGCAGCACACAAACAAGGCAAGAGAGAGAGGGCAGCGCTGCCTGACTCCAGATCGGACTGGGAATCTGTCTGATTCCCAGCCATTGATTGAGACTGTACTGACAATGTTGGTGTACAGCAGTGTGATCCAATTGCTGATTCCCTCCCCAAAGCCCATTTTGGAGAGAACATCTGTGATATCCTGTCAAAGGCTTTCTCCTGGTCCAGGCTGATTAGGCAGGTGTCCATCCCTCTGTCCTGCACATAGGCGATCGTATCCCTAAGGAGGGCGAGACTCTCAGTGACCTTCCTGTCCAGTACAGCACAGGTTTAGTCAGGGTGAATCACCGACCCTAGAGCAGACCTGACCCAATTGGCGATTACCTTTGACAAAATTTTGTAATCCATATTCAATAGTGAGATTGGTCTCCAATTTCTAATTTCCTCCCTCTCCCCCTTCTGCTTGTAGATGAGGGTAATGATGCCTTTCCTCATGGATTCACTCATGGTACCTGCCCGAAGCATACTGACATACACCTCCAGCAGGTCCTAGCCAATCAAGTCTCACAGAGCAGAATAGGGCTCGACCTATTCTGTCGAATAGCTGTCACTTCCAGGAGTTTTATTCTTTTCAAAGGACTCGAGGGCCTTGGTCAGCACATCCAGAGATAGCGGCTGGTCCAGCCTCTCCCGTGATCTGTCATCTAAGACCTCCATGATAGAGGACAGGAATGACTGGGAGGCCACGCTGTCGGTTGGTTAAGAGTCATACAGACTGGCATAGAAGAATTTGCTAATCCTCATGACGTCAGCCTGAGATGACATCATCGAGCCATCTTCTTCCTTCAGGCTGTGGAGCACGGAGCTCTCTTTGTGCACCTTCTGGAAGAAGAAACGTGAGCACGTCTCGTCCTGCTCCACTGAGCGGACCCTGGACCGGAAGATTATCTTGGAGGTCTCTGAGGCAATGAGCGAGGCTTGCTGGCCCTTCACCTCCTTGAGGTCCTCCGTGACATCGACCCCCATCGTCTGCAGCAGGAGCAGGTCCTGCATACTTTCCTGGAGTTGGGACAGTTTTCCCCGCCTCTCTCTCGCCTCCTGAACACCTTTGAGGATGAAAAACCTCTTGAAGTTCCCTTTTACTGTTTCCCACCAGTCTGCAGGGGATTCAAAGAGGGGCTTCACGGTTCTCCATCCTGCGTAGTCCCTCTTGAGCTCCTCAATGTTTCCCGGGTGAACAGCTTTGTGCTCATCTTCCACGTTCCCTTACCAGCCAGTTCGTCCTGTAGGTGACAGTCAGCCAACAGGAGGCAGTGGTAAGAGAAGAACACCAGCTTGACGTCGGTGGATCTGACCGAGAGCGTTCAGGACACAAACAAGTAATCTATCCTTGAGCGGATAGACCCGTCTGACCGTGACCAGGTGTATCTATGCTGCACTCCGTCTGCAGGAGTGCTGAAGACGTCGTGTAGCTTGGCATCTTTGTCTGTTTCCATCAGGACTCTGGCCGTGGCGTCCAGTTTACTGTCCCCCCCGCCGGATCGTCCATCTGCATCAATGATACAGTTAAAGTATCTGTCCAGAATGACCAGCCTGGACGTAGCCAGCCACAGTGGAAGCTGCTGCAGGACGGCCAACCGATCACTCTTACCCACTGGGGCAGACATATTAATCAGTCTCAGGAGAGCATTCCTGTACATAACTTTGGTGATTAGGAGGCACCCGCCCACCACCTCCTTAACCTCAGAGATGGTGAAGTTGCCTCCTCACAACAGGATACCCAGCTGGAGGCCAGGCTATCGTTTGCCCCCCGACCAAACTGACGGTCCATGGGCCCACAAGCTCGACATCTCCTGTAGCTGCTGAAGTGCGGTATCCCACACTCCTGCAGAAACAGGACGTCGGCTTTAATGTTGGCCAGGAAGGCCATCGTAGAAACACATCGCGTAGCCGATTTGATGCTACACACATTGATACTGGCAATTCTTATCCCCATTTTAACAGTTTACGAGGTTACCAGTGTCCATTTGCTGCTAGTCTTGCCTCTCTGGGGTAGCTGTATCCATTCCCGTGGTGACGGCAAACTGCTGGGCCCTCCCAGGGCTAAGGTAGCTGTCCAACTCCATGCTGGGGCCATTTCCCCACTCTGGTTTCTTCGGGTCAGGCCCAGGGTCCGCACAGTCCAGTTCTGTGGAGCTGTAGGGCGGTAGGTACCTCTTGGTTCTCACTGGGTGGGGGGTGGTCTTTACCCGTCCCCTCAGAGGGATCGTCTTTTCCTGTCTGGGTGGTGCTGCCCACCTTTTTCCCTGTGGCGCACTGTCTCTTCCTCTGGTGAAGTCCCTCCTTGCGCCCGTCCTCACCATCCGAAGAGCTGCCTGTATCCTCGTTATATAGGTGTCATTTCCCCCTTTGCTGGGTGGCTTTGGGGGTCTTGCGAAGTTTCCTCTTCCTGTTTTTGACAATAATCCATTTCTCTGTCTCCTTTGTTCCCTCCTCTTCCATTTCCTCCGTCTGTCTTGAAGGAGCTTGGATCGGCTGCTGCACCTCCCCGCTGTCTGCCGTCTGCTCCGCTCCAGCCTGCCCTTCCTTCTGGGTGCCACCAGACACCGTTCCCATGCTGGTTTGTGGTACCTTGCTGGTCTTATGCGGTCCATGGCTCGTGTTGCCACCTCCGGCCATCTGTGCCTATGTGGCAGCCCCTCATCTTGGGCAGGCCTTGTACACTTGGCCCGCCTCTCCGCACAGATTACAGTTCTTGGCCTCCTTACATTCTTTGGTCGGGTGGACTTCTTGCTTGCAGTTTCGACAGACTGTCACCTTACAATCCGCCGCCATGTGGCCTGACCTCCCGCAGGTTCGGCACACTTTCGGCTGCCCTGTGTACATCAGGCAACCTCTGCTTCCTCTGATTGCGAAGGTGGAGGGTGGGTGGAAGATGTTCCCACTGACATCAACCCTCTGGGTTATCCTGACCTGCCGCTTGCTGGTCCAGATCCCGAAAGGATCGACCACATCGGTGCTTTCTCCCTCGACCTGGATGTATTTTCTCAGGAAGGTCAGGACATCCGCTGCTGGGACGTGAGGTTTGTATATGTGGATTGTAACAACCCGACTCCTCCGCGTAGGAAGCGCACACAACGGGACCGCTGACAAGTTAGAGAACAGAGGTTCCCCTTCTCCTTGAAGGAGCGTGAAGAATTGCGAACAGCTCCTGAAGGTCATGTTGAAATAGCCTGCCCCAGGGAAATCCTACAGGCAGTACACATCTTTTTTTTATTTCAAAAATATACTTTATTCATAAAATAATTTGATGGTCTGTACAGTTGGTCATGCCATACATATGTAAACATTTACATACAGAGATCAGAATTTATCATTTTTATATGCAGATCTGTACATTTATCCATCATATGCCCATATATTTAGCTGAGGCGTTAGCAGAGCCCAAATGACTGCATGGGTCCCTTGTTCTTCGTTAGGCAGGCAGGTGGTACACGTCTACTGCGTCAAACCCGCAGCGCTCTAGCAGAATCTTCTTGACAAACACCGTCTGATCGATTGGTGTACGCTCCTCCACCTTCTTCACAGTTACCCTGACTGTGTTGCGAATGCCCTGGCCTGGGCTGCGAGCGGATGCTGAGGCCATAGCTCTGAGGTTGGCTGGTACCTGAATTGGAGTTAGGCCGAAGCCAGCATGAAGATCCACCAAGAGCAGGTCAGCACAACCAAATGAACCTTCAAAGTCCTATCACGATCCAGCAATGATGTCCAGCAGCTCCGACGACTTGCAACACGACCCCCCGTGGTATCTCCCCTGTCAGCACACATCTGCTGCGCCGAATATGCAGCACTTGAGCAGAATCTATTCCTCTGGTCCTCAGGAACTACACATATTCCGAGCCAAAAGGTCGACAACACCATCACCTCCCACAACCTGGTGATTGACAGGTCATGAAGGAGTCACAACAAATTCCAAGTGTGTAGCTGAGAACAACTTGACTAATCTTTTTGGTGGGACTGTGTTTGGTGACTTGAAATGCCTGAGAATCCTACTTTTGATTGCTTCATGTGTTAGCACCATTCTATTTAATACTTACACCTGATCCCTCTTTTTAAAATCTCATGTCTTCACCACTCTCTGTAGTTTCCACAGTTTGTCAGCTTTACGATACATTTGCATTCCTGCAGTTCTGGCCTATCCTGCATCCTCCCAGTTTAGTTGTTCCACCATTCATCGCTGCAGTTTAGTTGTCGAGAGTGTGGTGCTGGAAAAGTACAGCAGGTCAGGCAGCATCCAAGAAGCAGGCGAATAGACGTTTCGGGCAAAAGTCCTTCATCAGAGTAAGGATTCCTGATGAAGGGCTTTTGCCCGAAATGTTGATTCTCCTGCTCCTTGGATGCTGCCTGACCTGCTGTACTTTACCAGCACCACACTCTCGACTCTAATCTCTAGCATTGCAGTCCTCACTTTCGCTGCAGTTTAATTGTCTGGACCTTGCGTTCAGGAATTCCTTTTCAAAACCTCTGCCTCTCAAGCTCACATTCCTCCTTTTCCTCCAGGATTCCTTGAATCCTGCCTGCTTGACCAAGCATTTGGTCAATTCATCTAGTATTTCCTTCTGTGGCTTCTGTCATATTTTGTTTTATCACACTTTTTAAAAAGTCATTGGTTGGTGGAAGGGACAGACAAATGGAATCTGAAGTTCATTACGGCAAAATGTGAAATAATTAATTTTGCCGGGAAGACGATGAAGAGGCAAACTCTAAAAGGGATTCAGGAGCAGAGGGACGTCTATGTGGAAATGTGCAAAGGCAATTGAAGGTGGCAGGGCAGGTTAATAAAGAGTACAGAATGCTAGGCTTTATTAGTAGAGGCATAGTAGAGTAAGGAACATGTTGAACTTGTACAGGACACTAGTGCAGCTTCAATCGGAGTGTTGCACTCAGTTCTAGCTGCCTCACTTTATGAAGGACATGAAGAATTGGACACAGTGCAAAAGAGGTTTACAAGAGTGGTTCCAGACATACAGAACTTCAATAGTGAAGATAGATTGGAGGAGTTAGGATTATTCTCCTTAGAGAAAATAAAGTTGAGAAGAGATTTATAGAGGTATTCAAAATCATCACCAGTGTGGACAAATTAGATAGAAACTGTTTATATGTCTGAGTATTGCGAATGAGGTGGCACAGAGGTAAAGTGATTGAAAAGTAAACACATGATGTAAGGAAATCTTTTTTCAGCTCTTGGTCAGTCTAGAATTCACTGCTCGGTGGAAAATGAAGGCAGGTTCCATTGAAACATTCAGAAGGGAGTTATCCTGTTATCTTGAAAATAAGATTGTGCAGGATTACAGAGAAGAAGAGGAGAATTGCATTTTAAAAAATTGCTCAGTTGGAGAGCTGGTGCATACATGTTGGGTCAAATGGCCTCCCTGCATGCTATGATTATTAAGATTCTGTGAAAAGCCTTGCGATGTTTTATTTAAGACTTCAGATTGGAATTTGCATTTGCACCCAGAGATAAACTTAATCTAGATGCAAACCAATGAAGTGGCTTAATAGATTGCAAAATTTTGATGTTAATTACCATTTATATTTATGTAAAAGTCCATTTTTTAAGATTTTTTAAGGTTAAATTTATGGGGTCGACTATTACATGGATACTACTTTTAAGGGGCTGAAATTTATGCTACAGCCGAAAATATCATTTCATATATTAGCAGAAGCTCAATTGATCTCTAAATGAATAAAGGAAAAATAATGCAACAAATAACAGTAATTGCCAGATAAAGACAGTAGAAACAAAAATGAATTGATCTTTTATTTATACATATAAAAAGTGAAGTAGAAATATGATTACGGCTTTAAGTTACAATTACATGGTACATCTTAAATTAAACATATCAAATATAAAAGTGCATTAAAATCCTGTAAAAATCATACTGTTCAACATCTTTAGCACTGAATAAAACTTCATAATCAGTAGGATGAATTTTATCATATGGATTCTCTTCATCTTTACTGTCCATAGTTAGCGGTAGGACATCATCCGCTTTTTCTTCTTCGTCGATGTCATCCCAAAGATTATCGTCCTCTGTACCGACTAATGCATTTGAAGCTCCATATTTCCTGAATGATTTGAAAATAGTGTCAACTTTTACTTCCTTCCATGAATCAACAATCTATTCACAGATCAGTGGCAGTGATGGAGCCTGCATACTGCCACCTTTCTTGGATGTTTTTTTCTCCATTACGCATCCAGTTATTCCACTTCATTCTCATCATGTGTCTGAAATGGCTTATTGATACCAACATCTGCTGGTTGCAAAATGTTTGTAAGTCTGCTGGGAATTACAGCTATGTTACCAATAACATTCTTCATTAGATGTGATCTAAACTGGCCCCAGACAAGCAAACTCTTTTCCTTGCCTAGCCTGCCAGGTCATAAATTCCAAACTTCCTTTATCCATTTTCTACATCCACCTTCATTCATCCAGCCTTGTGGATGCATATGGATGACAATTGCTTTTGGAAATTTCTCCTTTTGCAATATTTTTCTCTTAAAAACAACCATCGGTTTTAACTAAGGGCCATCAGCGATACGAGAAATAACTAAAATAAACTACTTTTCTCATGGCCAATCCTCTTCACCAACACTGTATTTCTTATTTTTGGCTCACAGTTTGATTCTCCAGCACTTGTAGCCTTCCTTCTGCGGATTTCTGATTACAAATTAGTGAAACTGTAATATAATTTCTTCAAATTCATTCGGCAGCTTTTGTGCAACCTTAGTTCTCTGCTGAAAATACTAAGTCATGCCTTCTCATGAACCTTGTGCACCATCCAGCACTTGCCTTAAAATCCAAAATTCCACATTTCTTTGATTTGTTTCGCGCAAGGATTTAGATGGCTTCACGACCGACACATTTTCCATTTTGATGATTTTCAAGTACCCACTAAGTAAGCTTTTTCTCCAGTTGTGATCACTTGCTAGGTTTACACACCTACGTTTTGACATTGTCTGAAGTTGGTTTAATATCTTTCCCCAGCCTCTCACATGTTTTTTTGAAATGCAAAGCTGTCTTGCTGCTACACAGAATCCCTACAGTGTGGAAACGAGCCCTTCGGCCCAACAAGTCCACACCAATCCTCTGAAGAGTATCCCACCCAAACCCATTACTGTACATTTTACCCCTAACTAACACATCCCTGAACACTATGGGCAATTTATCATGGCTAATTCATCGAACCTGCACATCTTTGTGACTGACAGAGGAAACCAGTGCACCCAGAGGAAACCCACACAGACACGGGGAGAATATGCAAACTCCACACAGATAGTTGCCCGAGGCTGGAATTGAACTCGGATCCCTGGCACTGTGCTGCCGCTGTACTAACCACTGAGCCACCCTGCTACCACGGTTTTTTGTCATCTCTGCAACTTCAATAACTTTTAGTTTAAATGGTGCTGTATGCAGTTTTATACAAGATGAAAACATTTCAAAACCTCGACTAGGTTTAATGACTGTATTCCATGAGTGCTACAGTGGAACTGAGCTCAGTTGAGCTGCACAAAAAAAGGAAGCTTGTCTCTGAACTAATAGTCTTAAGCCTTCATGCCAAATTGGTGTGAATTGTGCCAAAACACACAATAGCACAAAAAAATTCATTTCCTCATCGTAACGTTTACGTACTGGATAATACGTTGACTCATTTTGATCTCTTAGCTGTGAATAACTAGAGTCGACTTTTACACAAGATATATAGAAAATTCCAGATTTTTTGGCCAAAAATAAGGGGTTGACTTTTGCATGAGATTGACTTTGACTTTTATGCGAGTATGTAAGGTAATTTCTTAGATAACTGCTGTATGTCCAAGTCTCCTTGATCTTTTATGGCAACCCATTAAACTCTTTACCCCAATGAATCTCCCCCTGTAAAACCTGTCTCTTAAATCTGAAATTAGCATTCCCTGTTAGGCTTTTGTCAAGATCTCAGAATAGTGAAACCAAATTTTCAGGTGTAGCTATATTTGTTTTTACTGTAAATTTTTGAGCATTATAAATATACATTAAACATACTATAAATATCAATCCAACATATTAAACAGAATTTCTGGATATTCTGAAAAGGCACTGCATGAATGTGGATCAAAAAATTGAAACTGAAATTTTGATACTTACAGACAAAATATATATTGTGGATTCATTACCTTCCTTGGGCCATTCTTGTTATTACAGTCAGCAATTGCTGAGTTGCACCCATTTCTATTGAAGTTAGATGGAAACGTTATCTGAAACTAGACGTCGGCTAAGTGAGTTTGATCAGTATGTAACTTTTTCATGCTGCACTCTCAGAACTCCAAGCTACAATGTGTAATACTACTTTTTTAGCTTTTTTATAGAGTCGCAGAGCATAGAAATAGACCCTTCGGTCCAACTTGTCCACACCGACCATGTTCCCAAACTAAACTAGTCCCACCTGCCTGCGTTTAGTCCTCCAAACCCTTCCTATTCATGTACTTATCCAAATGTTTTTTAACTGTACCAATATCCATCACTTCCTCTGGCAGTTCATTTCACACATGAACCATCCTCTGTTAAAAATGAAAGTTGCTCTTCATGTCCTTTTTAAAACTTACTCCACTCACCTGAAAATATGTCCCCTAGTTTTGAACTCCCCCTACCCTAGGGAAAATATCCTTTTTGCTATTCACTTTATTTCTGTCTCTCTTTATTTTATAAACCACTATAAGGTCACTCTGAACCTCCTCTGCTACAGTGAACAAAGTCCTAGCTTATCCAACCTATTTTTATAACTCAAACCCTCCATTCCTGGCAACATCCTGGTAAATCTTTTCTGAATCCTATCCAATTTTATAATATCATTCCCATAGCTGGGAAACCAGAACTGCACACAGCACTGCAGAAAAGGCCTCACCTACATGCTGTACAACCACAACATGACTTCCCAACTCCTATACTCAAAAGTCTGAGGAATGAAGGCAAGCGTGCCAAATGCCTCTTTAACCACCCTGTTTACCTGTGTTGCAAATTTCAAAGAATTATGTACGTGAACCCTTAGCTCTCTCTGTCTTACAACACTACTTCAGGCCCTACTATCAATTGTGTAAGTCCGGCCTTTGTTCGTTTTACCAAAAAGCAATATCTCGGATTTATCCAAATTAAACTCCATATGACACTGCTCACCACATTGACCCAATTGATCAAAATCTCTTTATACACTGAGATAACCTTTTCCATTGTCCACAATAGTTCCAATTTTGGTGTCATTTGCAAACTTACTAACTATGCCCCCTATTTTCTCATCATGACCATGTAAAAAAAAATGACAAACAAATGTAGACCCAGCACCGATCCCTGTGGAACGCTGCTGGTCACAGGCCTCCAGTCCAAAAAACAACTCTCCCAAGTTTGTGTCCAATTGGAAAGTTCTTCTTGAATCCTTTGTAATCTATCTTACTTAATAGCCTACCATGTGGAAATTTGTGAAAGGTTTTACTAAATTCCCTGTACACAACTGGGAGAAAGTGAGGACTGCAGATGCTGAAGAGTCAGAGTTGAAAAGTGTGGTGCTGGAAAAGCACAGCGGGTCAGGCAGCATCCGAGGAGCAGGAGAGTCAGTGTTTCAGGCATAAGCCCTTTATCAGCCCTCTTCCCCTCACTTTCCTGATGAAAGTCCTGATGGAACTATGCTTTTCGAGTGCCACACTTTTTGTCACTGTAAACCACGTCTATCGCTCTGCCCTCATCAATCTTCTTGGTTACTTCTTCAAATAACTCAGTCAAGTTTGTGAGACACTATTCCCCTTGTACAAAACCATGCTGAAAATTCCTAATCAGTCCTTGCCACTCCAAATGGTTGTAAGTCCCATCTTTCCGAATCACCTCTAACAACTTATCCATCACCAATGTCAGGCTCATAGGTCTGTAGTTACCAGGCTTCTCCTTCCAGCCTTTTTTAAATAAAGGCACAACATTAGCCACCCTCCATCCCTATGGTTTTGATGGACTTTACACCACAATGAATGTTCACACCAGCATAATAATACAAAATCTAACTAATACGAAAGTTAAATTTCTAAAAAAATGCATAGAACATTCCAGACAAAAAATTGCATTTATATAATTTATAATGTTCATTTGCAAAAGGAATTGCTTTGAAATATCATGTTATCTGAGTGTCTAATATATTCACACTGCCAGATCTGCTGAATTTCTCTTTCACTTTGTTTTTGTATTATAAATGGGTGACCCATTTGTTACAACCATTGGGGTAACATTAAATCCCGTTTAGGGGCGACATGGTATCTCAGCGGTTAGCACTGCTGTCTCACAGGATTCAAATCCAACCTTAGGTGTGTGAAGTTTGCACATTCTCCCTGCATGGGGTTTTGCTGAGTGTTCTGGTTTTGCACACAGTTCAATAATGTGCAAGTTAGATGGTTTGACCATGCGAAATGTGGGGTTACAGGGATGGAGGGGGCTGGGTTTCGTTTGGATGCTCTTCAGAGGCTCGGTGCAGGCCCGATGGGCCAAATGGCTTCTTTTTGCACTGTAGGGATTCTATGATTTAACCCTGCACATTGTTGAAGGGGCTTAGTAAAAGTGGTAACATTTAGTAACCAGGGCTGTTGCTGGTGTTCTTCTTCAGATGAATCCAATAGTATTGCTTGGACTGATGTCATAAATACTAAACTTGATGGAATTTTTTGCTTGCACACTTCAATCAAATGGGTGGGGAGAGCTGTAAAAATTTAAATGCAAAAAAACTCTTGTCAATGGGGCTGGGTGGCTAACATACTCCCCAAGATGGGCTGACCATGCTGCAGTCTTGATTTATCTTCCAGGGGTAATCTTTCAGTAAAGGAATGCGAAGATTGCTCTTTGGAAGGAAATGAGCTTTTACAGCCCTGCTTATGGTTCAGAAGAAGCGGCAACTCGACTATGCTGACCTGGTTTCCCAACTGAACTAGTCCTATTTACCTGTGTTTGGCCCATATCTTTCTAAACCTTCCCTATTTGTGTACCTGTCTTTTAAATGTTATAACTGTACTGCATCTATCACTACCTCAGGCAGTTCATACGAACCATCTTCTGTGTGAAAAAGTTACTCCTAAGACCTTTTTAAAACATTTCTCCTCTCACCTTAAAAAATATGCTGTCTGGTTTTGAATTCCCCTACCCTAGGGAAAAGACCTTTGCCATTCACGTTATCTATGCCTCTCATGATTTTATAAACCTCTAAAAGGTTATCTCTCAACCTACTCCAATGTAAAAAGTCCTAGCCCATCCAGCCTCTCCTTATAACTCAAACCTCCAGTCTTGTTAACATCCTTGAAGATCTTTTCTGCACCCTCTCCAACTTAATAATATCATCCCAAAGCAGGGCTACAGGAGCTGTGCACAGCACTCCAAAAATGGCCTTATCAATATCCTGTAAAACGCAACATGATGTACCAACTCATGTACTCAGTGGTCTGAGCAATGAAGGGCAAAAGTGAGGACTACAGATGCTGGAAATCAGAGTCTAGATTAGAGTGGTGCTGGAAAAACACAGCAGGTCAGGCAGCATCCGAGGAGCTGGAAAATCGACGTTTCAGGCAAAAGCCCTTCATCAGGAATGAAGGCAGGGAGCCTCTGGGGTAGAGAGATAAATGGGAGAGGGGTGAGGCTGGGGAGAAGGTAGCAAAGACTACAATGGGTGATTAGGAGTGGGGATGGAGGTGATAGGTCAGAGAGGAGGGTGGAGCGGATAGGTGGGAAGGAAGATAAGCAGGTAGGACAGATCATGGGGATGGTGCTGAGTTGGAAGGTTGGAGCTCGGGTAAGGTGGGGGGAGGGGAAATGAGAAGAACACCCTCATCTTCCACCTCGGAACACTTCAACCCCAGGGCATCAATGTGGACTTCACCAGTTTCTTCATTTCCCCTCCCACCACCTTACCCGAGCTCCACCCTCATGACCTGTCCTGCCAGCCAATTTTCCTTCCGGCCTATCTGCTCCACCCTCCTCTCTGACCTATCACCTCCATCCGCACCCCCATTCACCTATTACACTCTTTGCTACCTTCTCCTCAGCCCCACTCCCCTCCCATTTATCTCTCTGGAGGCTCCCATGCCTTCATTCCTTCTGAAGGGCTTTTGCCTGAAACTTCGATTTTCCTGCTCCTCAGATGCTGCCTGGCCTACTGTGCTTTTCCAACACTACTCTAATCTAGGTCTGAGCAATGAAGGCAAGTAAGCCAATGTTTTCCTTACTGTCTCTCCAAGCATACATTCTTCCTCACCATGGAATTTCCATACATCCATCAGGGATCAAGTCAGTTTCTTCCATGATATCAGGGATCAGAGCCCCAGTGCACTCTTCCCCACCCCTGTTCATTGGAGGGTGATTGATTTCAATTTTGAGAATCAGGATTCCTGCCATTTCCTGATATTATCTGGAATGAGAAATAACTTGCATGGCTTCTGCTCAGAGTGAGCTAAAATTCTGCCTTGCTGCTTTTGCAATATCTTCCGTAGGAAATTGATTGTCTCTCTGAGCTTCTGTACTCTTTATCAGTATCCTTCTTGTCATGAGAACCGAATAGAGAGAGACTGCAGAAAACTGCAGGACTGAGGGATTAGGAAGTCCTCGTGCATGAATCACTACAAGTGAGCATTCAAGTTCAGCAGCTAATGGGGAAGGCATATGGACTGATGGTGTTTATTTCAAGGGGAGTAGAATTTTGAAAGTGGGGAGATCTTGCAAAAAATTATACAAGGCACGAATCAGAGGAGAGGTTAGGTATATTGGGCTTTTACTCATTAGAGTTTAGAAGAATATGATGTGACCTTATTGAAACATATAATAATGTTCTAGGGGATGGATAGAGTAGACTGAGAGGTTGTTCCCCCTTGCACAATAGTTTGACAAGGTGGAGCATAATCTCAGATTGCGGGGTCTCCCATTTATGACAGATGAAGAGGAATTTTGTTCTGTCAGAGAGTAGTGAATTCTTTTTCTTAATTCATGGCATGTGGGCGCCGCTGGCTGGCCATAATTTATTGCCCATCCCTAGTTGTCTTTGAGAAGGTGGTAGTGAGCTGCCTTCTTGAACTGCTACAGTCCACCTGCTGTAGGTTGATCCATATTAGGGCGAGAATTCCACGATTTTGACCAGTTGCACTGATGGGATGGTGATCTGTTTCCAAGTCAGGATGCTGAGTAGCTTGGAGGGGAATTTGAAGGTGGTGATGTTCCCATATATTTGCTGTCCTTGTCGTTTTTAGATGGAAGTGGTCATGGGTCTGGAAGGTGCTGTCTAAGGATCTTGGGTGAATTTGTAGATTGTAAACACTACTGTTACTGAGCATCGATGGTGAAGGGAGTGGATGCTTGTCGATGTAGTGCCAATCAGTGGGCTGCTCTGTCCTGGATGGTGTCAAGCTTCCTGAGTGTTGTTGGAGCTGCATCCATCCAGGCAAGTGGGGAGTATTCAATCACACTCCTGACTTGTGCCTTGTAGATGATAGACTGACTTTGGGGAGTCAGGAGATGAGTTACTTGCTTCAGTATTCCCAGCTTCTGACCTGCTCTTATAGCCACTGTGTTTATGAGTTTCTGGTCAATGGTAACCCCCAGCATGTTGATACTGAGGACACCATTGAATGTTAAGGGGCAGTGGTTAGATTTGTCTCTGATTGGTGATGGTTATATCCTGGCATTTGATTGGCCATTTATCAGCGTAAGCCTGAATATATTGCCCAGATCTTGTTGCATTTGAACATGGACTACATCAGTATCTGATGAGTCACGAAAGGTGCTAAATATTGTGCAATCATTGGCAAATATCCCCACTTCTGTTCTTATGATAGAGGGAATGTCATTGATGAAGCAGCTGAAGATGGTTGGGCCTAGCACACTATCCTGAGGAACTCCTGCAGAGATGTCCTGGAGCTGAGATGACTGACCTCCAACAACCATGACCATCTTCCTATGTGTCGAGTATGACCCTAACCAGCACAGAGTTTCCCCCAATACCCATTGATTCCAGTTTTGCTCAGGCTTCTTGATGCCACACTTCATTGAATGTAGCCTTGATGTCAAGAGCTATCACTCTCACCTCTGGAATCCATGATTGAACCAAAGCTATAATGAAGTCAGGAGCTGAGTGACCCTGGTGGAACCCTAACTGGGCGTCACTGAGCAGGTTATTGCTGAGCAAGTGCTGCTTGATAATACGGTTGATGACACTTTCCATCACTTTACTGATTGATGGGGCTGTAATCGGTTGTATTGAATGTGTCCTGTTTTTTTTTGTCCAGGACATAGCTGTGTAATTTTCCACATTTTTGGATAGATGCCAGTGTTGTAGGTGTACTGGAAGAACTTGTCGAGAGGAATGGTTAGTTCTGGAGCCCAAGTCTTCACAACCTTTGCCAAAATGTTGTCAGGGCCTATAGCCTTTGCAGTATCCAGTGTGTCCAACCATTTCTTGATAGCACTTTGAGTGCATTGAATTGGCTGAAGACTGGTATCTGTAATGCTGGGGATCAGTGAGGGAGGCTGAGATGAGTCATTCACTCAGCACTTCTGGTTGAAGATTACTGTGAATGCTTTAGTCTTCTCATAGTTTACTTGTGAAATTCTTTGCCACAGAGGGCTGTTGAGGCTGAGTCATTAAGTATATTCAAGACTGATATTTTTAATCAGTAAGGGAACCAAGGATTATGGCGCTAAGGTATGAAGGTGAAGTTGGGGATTATCAGATCAGCCATGTTTCCATGCTGTATAACTCTATGACTCAATCTAATTGAATGGTGGAGCAGAGTTGGTGGACTGAATGACCTACTTCTATTTGAACATCTCTGATCTTAAGTGCTTAATTTTAAACAAAATCTGTTAATTTGTTTTCAAATTTTGAGTATAATAGCAAACTAAAAACAATTATATTTAACTAATATAGTTAACACAGGTTAAATTTTATTAAATAACTGGAATATAGTGGATCATGTCTTACTAGTGAGACAGGTTAATTTGTAAATCTCTCATGAACAAAGACTTGAGAAGCTTGAGGCCTGGAGCTGGAAGCTAAAATTTTGCAATTTACATTTTGTAGTTTGAAGTAAGATGAATTATATGTGATCGTGGAAAAAGTAAACAAGTTAATGAAGTAAAAGGTATGACACATGCTTTATTATATTTTTGAGGAGAAAAATGGTGTTCAGAATCTATAGTCCCTTCTGAATAACCAGTTCCCTTGAGTGACTTGTGGATACTTAGGAAATGATTTTCAATTAAATAACCAATTATTTGAATGAAAAATGAGCAGCCAGGGTGCCTAGGGCACAGTTGATGGAATTCGCAGTTGATCTGCAAATGAGGCAGCTTCGAGCTCAAAACTGTTCACAGCATGCAAGTTTTTCAGAAAGTGGGAAATGGTTCAGACTGTAAAGGGATCATAGAGGTCCACTGTGGCCTCAAATGTGTATACATGTGTGTTTTTATGGAGGCAAAACATACAGGCTAATTTTACTGAACAACTGGCAAATTACTGAAGCTTACCATTTTTTTGTCTAGGTGGTTTTGGAGGGTTGTTGGCTGTGAGGCTCAGCATGTTTTCTCACCAAGATATTACCAAACTTCTTATTAACTGTGTACCCTGCCCCTGTGGCATCAATCACATCTAATTCTTGCCCCATTTTTCTATGCACTGT
Organism: Hemiscyllium ocellatum; assembly: GCF_020745735.1. Taxonomy (NCBI): domain Eukaryota; kingdom Metazoa; phylum Chordata; class Chondrichthyes; order Orectolobiformes; family Hemiscylliidae; genus Hemiscyllium; species Hemiscyllium ocellatum. The sequence goes on along the minus strand of NC_083407.1, from coordinate 56,485,560 downwards.
TCCCAGAACAACTTTGCAATCAGGTGATAGCTCTGAAAACCTGGCATCCCTTGCACCTTCACCATCTTTGAAAGACAACTGAACAGACATTTGCAGTCCAATGTAGCCCTTCGTTGGCAGCATAATGATACTCCAGCCACGAAGTCACACTGCCCACTGCACACAAAATCCCATTCTCTTTCCCTAATTGCTGTCTAACCAGCAGGTCACACACTTTAGCTGTCTATAGCTACATCTTACCTAAAAATCTTCTCTAAGTCACCATTAGTGAATACTACCAGCTCAGCACCATCCTCATGACCTGTCCTACCTGCCAATCTTCCTTCCCATCTATCCGCTCCACCCTCCTCTCCGACCTATCACCATCCTGATCTCCATCCACCTATTTTACTCTTAGTACCTTCTCCCCCAGCCCCACCCCTTCTCCCATTTATCTCTCCACCCTGGAGGCTCCCTGCCTCATTCCTGATGAAGGGCTTTTGCCCGAAATGTCAATTTTCCTGCTCCTCAGATGCTGCCTGACCTGTTGTTCTTTTCCAGCACCACTTTAATAGCTGGGTATTGCTCAGTTGGTTAACATCACATACCAGCAAGCAATCAAACAATTCCAATAGACAGCCAGCAAAAGGGAACACAGATAAAACCAATGCATGCTGAAATTTCACCTACAGTGCAGATGACCTGCTGACATCATGAGAATGATTTGATAGTCCATGATCATCTGCTGTACCCACCTCATCTCTGTGGGAAACAGATATCAATTGGCTTGTACTACCTAGCACTCAGATGTGGATAAGGACAGCTTCCTGCTCCCCACTGTCCATGTGTCCTCATCAGAGGATTGCTCCCATACTTCCAGATCTTCAGCATCCAACACATCCCCTCATTGCTTGTTCCAGTCGTACAGAGCACAGCACACCAGAATGATGCAGCACACTCTGTCTAGACTATACTGGAGGGCTCACTCAGACTGGTTCAAGCAGCGGAACCACATCCTCAACAGCTCTATTGAATGCTCCAGCACAGCCTTGGTCAAAGCATGAGCAGCATCATATCTGTGCTCTGTATCAGTTAGGGGGTTTTGCAATGATGCCATCAGCTTCAGTTGGAGGAGGCAGCATTCGCCATCCTGTAAATAGCCTGATAAGATTCCTGGATCCTCCAAAGCTGAAGTACATGGGAGTGTACCATGTGGATGAATTCCAGTGTTTGAGATCTTGGAGAAGATTTGTAACTCAGCTTGTGGGTCAGGGTATTGGTTTGCTCACTGAGCTGGTGGGTATGCTTTCAAACATTTCGACACCATGCTAGGTAACATTATCAGTGAGCCTCTGGTGAAGCGTTGGTGTTCTCACTCACTTGCTATTTATGTGTCTTGGTCTTTTGTGGTGGGTGATATCATTTATAGTTTTGTTTCTGAGAGGATTGTAAATGAGGTCCAAATCTATATTTGTTAGTGGAGTTCTGGTTTGAATGCCAGGTCTCTAGGAATTCCCGCGTATGTCTTTGTTTGGCCTGTCCCAGGGTGGATGCATCGTCACAATCTAACTGGTGTTGCTCTTAGTCTGTGTATGGATATCAATGATAGTTGGTCATGTCTTTTAGTGAAGACATTCCTGAAGAAGGGCTTATGCCCGAAACGTCGACTCTCCTGCTCCTTGGATGCTGCCTGACCTGCTGCGCTTTTCCAGCAGCACATTTTCAGCTCAGATCTCCAGCATCTGCAGTCCTCACTTTCTCCTTTCAGTGGCAAGTTGGTGATTATGTATCCTGGCGGCTAGTTTCCTGCCGGTTTGTCCAATGTAATATTTGTTGCAGTCCTTGCAGGGTATTATGTATATTACATTCATTCTGCTGGCTGTGTGTATTGGGTCCTTTAAATTCGTCAGTAGTTGTTTTAGTGCAGTAGTAGTTTTGTGGGCTACTATGATTCCCAGGGTCCAGAGTAGTCTGGTGGTCTTCTCTTAAATGTCTTTGATGTATGTTAGGGTGACTAGAGTCTACAGGTGTGTTGTGTCTTTCTGTAGAGGTCTGTTGTGCAGGAATTGGTAGAATACGCTTATCGGGTAGCTATTGTTCCTGAATATGTTGTACAAGTGTTTCACCTCAACCTCTCATAGTGCCGGGTGTTGCCAGTGCATTGTGGCTTGTTTTCAGTAGTGTCCTGATACAGCTCTGTTTGTGTGTGTTGGAATGGTTGCTTCTGCAGTTGACTATCTTGTCAGTGTGCGTGTGGCTTTCCTGTAAATGCTAGTCTGCAGTTCTCCATTGGCTTTCCATTCTACCATGATTACCAAGAAGGAGAGTTGGTTATTGCTCACTTCCTCTTTGGTGAACATTATACTGGTGAGGCTGGTGTATGTGTGTTGGTGGGGTTCTTCTAGTTTGTTGTGTTTCATGATGATAAAGGTGTCATCCACAGAATTGATCCAAAGCTCGGGCTGGATCATGGGAAGGGCTGTTCATTCACTCTGCGTAAGTGCTTCTGCTATAAGTCCTGATATTGGTGGTCTCATAGGTGTTCTGTTGATTTATTTGTATATCTTGTCATTGAAGATGAAGTGGGTCATGAGGCACAGGTCCAGTAGTTTGAGGATGCTTTTTCTTTGGCTGATGGAGTTGGCACTGTCAGGTGTTTGTGTCCCTGGTTTGTCTAGCAGTGAGGCCAGTGTTTCTTTGCCTAGGGTGATGTTTATTAACGTGAATCACTGATATCCATACACACAGATGAAGACAGACACCAGTTTGACTGGGACAATACATCCATCTTGGGACTGACCAAACAAAGGAATGTGTGGAAATTCATAGAAGCCTGGCATTCAAACCAGAACTTCATTAACAAACGTACATTTGGACCCCATTTATCAACCTCTTAGTAACGGAACTGGAAATGACATTGCCCACCATAACAAACCAAGACACAAACATCAAGTGGGAAAGATCTCTTTGGAGGCTCACTGGCATGTTGACAAAATGTCTGAAAACAAATCCACCAGCTCAGCGAGCAAACTGACAACTGGAATTCCACAGTGTCGTGATATGGCCGTATCAGTGTCGTGTGTGTATAGTTCATGGTAATGCTCCTGGGTGATGCCAGCTATCTTCCCAAAACCTACTGCCCAGGCTGCAGCACTGGCACGATCATGGGGGAGCAAATTATCCTTGTACAAATCTGGTGTGATCATGTGGCATTGGTCATTGCCCTGATACATTTGTGGGGGTACAATTGGGTCAATGGGCAGGGGTGTGGCAAATATAATTTAATTTGGATAAATGTGAGGTATTGCATTTTGGTTGAACAAACAAGGGCAGGACTTATATGACTAAAGGAAGGTTGGGTAATGTTGTACATCAGAGACCTAGGGGTTCAGGTACATAATTCTTTGAAGTTTGCATTACATGTAGACAAGATGTTTGAGAAGGTGTTCAACACACTTGCCTTTATTGCTCAGACCTTTGAATATAAAAGTTGGGATGTCAGGTTGAGGTTGTAGAGGGCATTGATGAGGCCTTTTCTGTGCAGTTCTGGCTGCCCTGTTATAGTCAGGATATTAGTAAGCTGAAGGGAATCCAGAAAAGATTGACCAGGATGTTACTGGGAGTGAAAGGCTTGAGTTAGAAGGAGAGGCTGGATAGGCTGGGAATTGTTTTCATTGGAGCAAAGAGGTGGAGGGGTGACCTTTTAGAGGTTTATAACATCATGAGGGGTATAGATAAGGTGAATGGCAGATGTATTTTCCCTGGGATGGAGAATTTCAAGAATTTCAAGGGGCACATTTTTTAAGGTGAGAGGAGAAAGGTTTTAAAAAAGACCTGAGAGGCAATTTCTTTTACACAGAGTGGTTCGTGTGTAGATTGAACTTTCAGAGGAAGTGGTGGGTGCAGGTGCAGTCACAACATTTAAAAAACGTTTGAATAAATACATGAATAAGAAATATTTTGAGGGCTATGGGCCAAACGCAGGGAAGTGGGACTAGTTTAGTTTGGGATTATGGTTGGTATAGACAGGTTGGACTGAAAGCTCTGATTCCATGCTGTAAGACTCTATGGCTAAAACTCCACGACTGAGATCACACACAGGTCACCTTCACTCCCTGGAATGTCTTGTCACAAGGATGTTCAGAGAGACTGTTGCCTTCGCGCCACTGGAGAAGGTAGTCTCTCATTCCTGGAGCTCTCAGGTCCCACTCGAGCATCTGATACAGTTCTATTACAGTCTCCTGGGACACGTGGAGCCAGTAGACAAAAAACTGAAAGAACAGCAAATGCTGGAAATTTGAAACAAAAACAGAAATTCCTGGAAAATGTCTGCAAGTCTGTCATGTGGAGCCAGTGTTGGCACCACACTTCTCTTATCCTCAGGAAATAGAGTCAGGGCTGTAAAGCACTGGGCCTCCTGCAGACTTCACACATCCTGAGGCCCTGCAGTTGTGGTCTCTCCCTGAGGTGGGTGCGCCTTGTCTTCTGTATCCTGCTGCCATGTCTGGCCCTACTACTGACCCTAGTCCTCCTGCATGTGCCACAGCAACCAACATCCAACCAGTCTCTGTTGCCCATCACTGCCCAGTGGGAATACAAGAAACAAAAGAGTTTCTTAAATTGCAGAAGAGAGACTGGTGGCATAAGTTGCAGAAGAGGGCGGTTCATACACTCTTCCACATAGTATGATATGCAGCATTTTGATAATAAAAACCATTCCTCCATCATTCATCCAGCTTCAGCCTCAGCCAGTGCACCAACTTGGTGAAGCTGCCATGGTAGCTGAGTGCCCAACATATTATATCAAAAAGGGACAGCTTGCTGTGCTCCAAACACTTTCTGTATCAGGCATAGATCGATGGTTCAATTTCTCATTTCATGACAGATGATATACTTTCCAGAACACTCTTAGAAGTTGCACAATTAATAATTTATCTTTTGTCTGCGTTAGTTTTCTGTAATGGCATTGCTGCTATCTTTGATGCCATTGAGATGGCAAAGTTCAGTTTACAAACACCGATGGCGTGGAGCACATCATCCTTGAACAGTGTCTGATCCCTAAGCTTCTTCACTCTGCATCACAAATGGGCAATAAAATTAGTGCAAAATAAATGTAGCTGAGCTGGCTGTTTCTTGTGTTTGCTCCTTCCATGTGCTAGCGCCAGCACACATGGAACCTGTGCTTTCATCTATCAAACTGACCAGACTGTGCCCATCCTGGGTGATGTTTGTGACATTGCCCAGCTGCATTTCTCGTCTGCAGTACGCAGGGAATGCAGCATACAGAGGACACCATTAATATGCGCCAGGTATCCCCAGAGTCTCCATATTCCCAACAACCTATTTCCACCTATTTCCTTTTACTCCCCACGTGGAGACCCACCATATTGAACTTCTCCTCCAACTGTACTTTTCCTCCCTGTCTCTTGAGCCTAGACATACATCGTAATAATGCCCATCCTACTCTCCTCCAGGACTGTATGCACCTCAGACCCATGCCAATTTTGACAAGCAACCCCTAAACCTTACCAGACCCCTAACTGCTATAACATCGGATCCTGATTTGTGTCACCCCTGACTGCTTGTGGTAGCCTTAAAGGCTGAGCATTATCTGCTCTCTGCACTGTAGATGGACAGATCCCTTGATGTTGAGCATCCCATGTGGGTGGCTGACCATGTCAAGGCCCTGCATTGTTGTGAACTGTGCTGGTGATTGACAGATAATGGCCCCCGTTGACTGGACTGAGGACTAGACCCACCAGTTTGTGTTAATAAGCCATTTGGTTAATAAACATACAGTGTATTTGCTGCACAGGCAGCTGGCACCTGCTGTAGGTGTTAGATTGACATCTTGGTGTGCTGTACATGAGTATGTCAGACAGGTTTTCTCAGACAATGATGGCAAGCAGCCTGTTTGTGTGTCTACGTTAAAGAGCACAACAGTGTGGCAGCATGAAGAGCCTTTACTAACAGGCCTGGAAAGGCAGAAATTCTGCAAACATGCAGATAGGCGCTAAGTGATTGAACATGAAAGGAGAAGCGACCCACCTTGAGATGTAGCCTTGTCCAGGGATGGTCAAGGGCTAGTTTTGTTTTTATGTTGGAAGACATTTCTAATTTTGGCCCTAGCGCAATTTGTGAGGGGAGACCAATTGGCAATTCCTTACTCGGAAGGATGGTTAAAGTGGAAAATTGTTCTGCCTCATACCTTTTTGTTCCATTCTGATTAAAAATGTTTCTTGGTTCACTTTATGCCATAGTCTGTTGGGATATCTGTGAGTAGAATTGTACATCCTGTTTAATCAAGGTCTGAGGCTAGAAGAGGAATATTAATTAAAAATATGCAGGATGTGAAAGATTTTGTATTCCAAAACTAATATCCTGTGGAATAAAGTTGTGAAGGTAAGTTGGGAGAGTGGATGTACAAAATATGAATCTTTCAGAAGGGTCCTCTCATTGTTTGAGAAAACTGGATGTCCTATGGGATTAGCACTTCACTGCCTAGTTAGAAAGTGCTTTGTTTTAATACAGTTTCTGTATTGCATTGAAATATTGTGACATCTGTAGTGAAGCACTTTTTAATCTGTTTTGTTTATTGTCAGTCATTGCGCATAAAGATCGGTAGGTGAAGGTTCTGGTATATTATAGTGATTAATGTTTATGGACTAATCATCCAGGGGCAAAGACAAAGGTTTTGGGGAAATTGTTTTAATTCCCAACATTGGTATTTAATGGAAGCTGAATTTGATTAAATGTTAGTCATTTAATAATTGGTGTAAAAACATCTCATTCACTAAACTGCCATCCTTGATTGTTCTGGCTTACCTGTGATTCCAGACCCATGAGCAATGTCGCTGAGTCTGAAGTGGCCTATCAAGCCACTTAGTTACATTTAACTACAACTTACAATTTTGCTAAAACACCCAAGAAAAGGAATGAAACTAGACAGACAAACCTGACACTGACCTGGGGACTGGGAATGCCAACAGCAAACCCAGCCCTATCGAGCCTTCAAAATCATCTATGCCATTTATGCCTAAATTGTGACTGCTGCCACATAGAGTGGTCAAATAACAGCTGCCATAGTCCTACTCACAGAATGAAATCATACAAAATTCTAGCCACCACCCCTGATGCCACCACCATTAGTGGCAGCATCTATGTTGCAATGGAAGCCCTCAACATTGATTCAAAACCCCCTAAGGGATCTCAAGGCACCAGATGAAACATGGGCAAGGAAACAACCTACTATCCCTTTTAGCTAACGAATCAGTACTGAACCATGTTGAACACCACTTGGATATAAGGTGTACAATTTTATATTAATATATTCAGCATTATTTTACAGTTAGATTTTGAGCTAGTGGCATGTGGGTTTTGGTCTCTGTATGAGGGGGTTTAGTGATTAACTTGTCAGTCTTTCTGGGGCCATGATGTTTTTTTTCTTTTTTCTAAAATCAGTATGAGAATGTGTGTCAAGAGTGTGGTGCTGGAAAAGCACAGCAGGTCAGGCAGCAGGAGTATCGGCATTTCGGGCACTACATCAGATTCTTTGGATGCTGCCTGACCAACTGTGCTTTTCCAGCATCACACTCTCGACTCTGATCTCCAGCATCTGCAATCCTCACTTTCTACTATGAGAGTGTGTATATCTGGGGTGATAGTGGGGAAAGTTTTGGGAGTGGACACAAGAAACATTGAAGAACATTATCTCGCTATCAGATAGAATCAAGAATTGATTTTCTTTTCCTTTGTGTGGGCAGGGGAAAACGCTTTTGGCTTCAGCTTGTAGAAGTTCTGATTTGAAGTTAGATATATGAATCAATTTCTCCTAGAGAACAAGTTAGTTCAGAAAATCCAGCAAATAAGTTATCTCACTGTAAGGGTTTTAATTTGAAAGTTGAAGTTGAGAAGTATTTAGTTCGAACCTTGAAGGGGTCAATCCAAGTTTAGGAAGTCTAAGCTCAGTTATGTGACAAATCAAGCAAGATGCTACTCAACTCAAGCTAAACATTGATATGGTAGAATGATGCACTCTGTAATACTCTATATAATAGTGTTAGGATAGATGGGATTGCATTTTTACAGTGTTTTTAAATTTTCAAAATTGATATGGATCAATCCCTTTTATTATCTTTTCATTTCTTGTTAAAGCCAAATCTACATTATTGCATTTCATTGAAAGCCCACTTTGTTAAATAAAGACATAATAAAATCAAGCCAGATTTTAATATGATACATGTTTGTCCTACATTAGCATCAGCTGGAATCAAAACAGAGGAACAGTAAGGGTGACAAGGGCACAGAATGTACTCATGATCAGGGACTTGGATGTTCATCACAGAGTGGCTCTTTAGCAACACTTCTGACAGAGTTAGAGGAATCCTAAAGACATAACTGCTAAACTAGTCTGCAGCAGCTGTTGAAGGAACAAGAGTAAAAAAAACAGTTTACCTTGTTCTCATCAATCTACAGATGCATCTGTCTATGACAGTATTGGTAGGTGCTAAGTAACACAGGTGTGACGTAACAAGAATCAAACAATCTCCTCATGACATTTAGTGGCATTACCATCAGTGAATCTCTCTGACTGTCAACAACATGGGGGTTACCATTGAACAGAAACTGAGCTGGACCAGCCATATAAATAATGTGTTTTATAAAACCAGGTCAGAGGCAAGGAATTCTGTGATGAATCAATTGTATTCTGTCTCCCTGGTGCATGTCCACTATATACAAACTACAGCTCAGGTGTGTGAGAGAATACTGTGCACTTTCCTGGAAGCTCCAACAACACAATTTGATATTATCCAGGATAAAGCAACCCAGTTGATGTGCACCCTATTCATCACCCTCAGCATTCACTTCCTTCAGCATAATGCACAGTAGGAACAGTATGTAGAATCTGCAAGACATCTGCATTGCAGTAACTCCCAAAGTTTCCTTTGACAGCAGCTTCCAAATCCGTGACCTCTATCTCCTAGCAGGGTAGAGGGCAGCAGATACATTGAACTACTACCACCATCTGTGAGTTCCTCTCCAAGCCACACATTTGGAACTAATAATCACTATTCCTTCAGTGTCTCTGGGTTATAAATTCTAGAGCTCCCTCCCCAACAGCACTATAATTTTTAGAAGGCAGCTCACCACCGCCTCAAGGGTAATTAGGGATAAGGCAGTAAATACTGGCTGAGTTCAAAACAACTACATCCCATGAATGAATAAAATTAAAGTCAGAGATGTATGGATTAAACTTTGTTTGTCAAAACACATTCATGCTTTTATTCCATCAGTTTATATTACAGCCGTTGATTCAGTGTTAAGCAGCTTCAATCTGACATCAGAACAAAGCTAAGTGCGACTCCTGGATGGATCTTAACTTCCTCCACATGTCAGGTTGAATCTGTTTTGGTGTCTTTTTGGTGCTTTGCATTAAATTCACACTGCAATGGTAGTGTCAGTGGAAAACTGTTTTGGCTTCTCATTCATGCTAAATTTGTGGAGTGTGTTTGCTTAGTGTGTGTTGGGAGACAGGAAGCATCATTTTGTCAAGGAGGAGAAAGGAGAATGATATGATTGCTTGCTTCATTGCCGCTGTCTAGCTCTTCTGTTGTGCAGTGGATTGCTGGCAATTTATACATTTGAATTTGAGTTTTAGACATTCTCTAACATCTTAAAATCCACTTTTTAAATCGGTAAACTTTAATTCACTAAAGTTGATCTGTTCCATGAGCAAGCATCTTGATTGCTCTGTCAGCAGTTTGAGTTGTACAAGAACTCCTCACTGATCAGCTGTTTAAATTGCCATTTTGCTGCTTGAATTGCTCAGTTTCCACCTTCAGATGTAACCATAATTAAACTGTCAGGATTTCCACCTACTCAGATTTCATCATTAGAAGTGAACTTCAGTGTATTAGTCAGCAGGATAATTTAAGCAAACCAGTGCTTCCAGCATTGGAAGGTGGCAGAAGCCAAGAAATACAGTGTGCACCTCCTGGATGAGTGGAGCTCCACCAACCATGAAGAATCTTGACTAACCAGCAGCTTGCTTGATCCGCAACCTTCATTCAGAACTGGCGGTCTGTACTATTTACAAGATAAGTAAAAAGTCTTCATGGCTCCTTAGACAGTACTTTTGAAATCCATCGCCTCTATTATCTGGAAAGTTTAGGGCAGCAAATATAATTGGAGCATCACCACCTGCGAGTTCCCTCCAAACACCTCGCCATTCTGACTTGGAAATATATTGCCTTTCTTACATTGGGTCATAAATTCTAGAACTACCTCTCTTGACAACATTGTAGGTTTGCCTGCACCAAATGGACTGCAACAGTTCAAGAAGACAGCTCATCCCCACCTTTTCAAGGGCAACTAGTGATGGGCAATAAATGATGACCCAGCTAGTGATGCCCACATCCCATGAATGAATTTGAAATAAAAACTACAGAGGAATTATGTAGTTAGAATATCACTTGGTTAGTAATATGTAGGTCCAGTCTAACATTCTGGGGACATGATACAAGACCCTAACAGCCATTCCCTTTCTTTAAAGCAAAGTTATGAATCTCATAGGATATTTATATTCATCAATGAAAGAGTTTCAATACTATGTCACATGGAAATATGTCACAGCAGTTACAAAAATACATTCCAAAGGTTTAGCTAACAATTTACTATGTAAAATTTAGTCAACTACTATCCAAACATTTGGTGAATATCTTTCAAATGGTGTTAGCAATCGAGCAATCTATTTTGTGGAAGTGCATGGCAGTGTTGCAATGAACCATTCTTGGTAACATTAAAATTATTGTTACTGTGGGTGACAGTGTTGCAGGATGTCAAAATGTAAATTTATGTTGGCAAAGAATAATGGAGTGAACATCTCAGATCAATGCTAATGTTCACCAATAGAGTTTTTACTCTGGAATACCAGGCACCTGGAATTCAGACTCTGTTTAATATGTTACAATAAACTGCAAATTCAGAAGTTTGTTACAACTGAGTTGGACAAGACACAGATTACTGTACGCAGTAAACTGAATGCTTCAGATGTGGTTTAAATTCAAAAATTTAGTAGAGTATCACTTGTCACTCACTTAAAATTTCAAGCTCAGAACAATAAATAACCAGTTATGTACACAAACATCTTAAATTACAGTATTCCCATGTGACCTCAATCACTAGACAGATTAAAATTTTCACATGATTTCACAAGATTGTCGTCACTGATAAGCTCAATTCACTGTTTACCTTTTCAGAGAATTTTAATAATACTTTGACGTTGGGAGACTGTTCGATTATAATATTATTGTCCCTATTCCTTCTTCACTTGTTTAAAATCATTGAATGTAGAGCTTTCATATTACAGAATCATAAAATGATATACACAGATGGTTTGAGCTTGGAAATACGTATATGAGTTATCTATGAATTGTTGATGCTTGTGGTGCTTCTAAGTTGTTCACTGCTTCCTTCCTTGAGATACTGCACTTACCCCAAAGCTGAGTGCTGTGGACATATTTAATTTATTGAATTTGTACCAAAATTATCTCCATTGCTTGGACTATACCTTGAATGTGGAAAACTATGTCATATAATGTTAAGATATTCTGTTTAAATTTATAAAGTAAATGAAAAGATCATTGTATAGAAAAAGGAGACAAACTGTTAAGTCTTTTGTTCTGCACTTATCAGAACAAAATTGGAAGAATACCACATCTCAAAAGGAATACCAATTTATTGCTTGAAAAGTGGGTGTTATTTGGTTGGTAAGTGGACTCTGATAGAAGCATTGCCATTGAGAAATCACCAGGGAGATGTTAACTGCCAAGCTTCTGTTTAAATTCAAAGTAGGCAAGTCAATTCTGAATGGGCAAGGCATTGCCACCCAGCAGGAAATGGCTGTCCCCAAAATTTTTATTTAGTTGTGAAAAACGCAATGTGTGGTTGTATTCTTTCTGTTTACAAAAGACAGGACCTCGCATGCGAATGCATGCAGCTCTAGCATGTGCAAGTGACCCACATTGTGAGCTTGACAAATCATCTTAAGTTGGTTGTTAGTGTAGTTCTTAACACAATTGAGATTGCCCAATTAGATAGGATATGGCAATTGTTGAGCAATGTTTTGAATTTTGCAAGCACGGTCTAGTTGACAATACATTGTCTCTTGTGAAAAGTCCAATTGGTGTGCTGTTTGAAATGATCCATCAGTGGTTGCAATGTAGAGCCTACTTACTTAGCACCCCTGTGGCACTGAAATTTCAAATACCACATTGCTCATTTTTATGGGAGACAGAATGTCTTTTTAGTTACCTGGTAGCATATTTTTAATTGAGAACACTATGTATGTTGCTACTGCACTGCAGCAGCATGAAGTAGTTAGTTTTACCTGTTGTTCAAATTTTGAGACACTTTACCCTTTCAGAGTAACTTGAAGGTTGACTGAGCACTTTTCAGGAGGAAAGTGGTGACGTTAAGTCCATTCATAAGTTTGTATGACATTAGAGAACAATAATCTAGAGTAACAAGATGGCTTTGATACACCCTATTTTGGAATCAAGTTTGAATGGTGAACCAATGACTTGGACAATCTCATGGTGCTTGGAAGAGACTCAACACATATGGTGATCAGTGAAGGTAGCCCTGTAGGGTTGGGACTTTGAGCTATAGGGAGAGGCTGAATAGGCTGGCGCTATTATCCGCGGAGTTTCGGAGTCTGAGGGATGACCTAAAAGAGGTTTATGAAATCGATGAGAGGCATGGATATGGTGAATAGCCAAGGTCTTTTTCCCAGGGTTGGGGAGTCCAGAGCTAGAGGATATAGGTTTGAGAAGAGAGGGGAAAGATTTAAAAGGGACCTAAGAGGCAACTTTTTCAGGCAGAGGGTGGTGCGTATATGGAATGAGCTGCTAGAGGAAGTGGTGGAGGCTGGTACAATTATAGCATTTAAAAGGCATCTGAATGGGTACATGAATAGGAACGGTTTAGAGGGATATGGGTGAAATGCTGCCAAATGGGACTAGATTAACTTAGGACATGTGGTCGACATGAATAATTTGGACTGAAGAATCTGTTTCTGTGTTGTACAGCTCCATGACTCTATGCTATAGTAGAGAGCCCATTCATGGATTTCCCAACTAGCAAGTTGAGGAAAGCACTTGCTTGACTGCTTGTGTTCAGGGTGAACTTGAGTGCAGGATGGAGCCCATTAACACTTGTAAGGAAACTCTTAGATGCAGCGACAGATGAGTCACTTGGTATCAAACATACCTAAGGGGTAGTAGGTTTCATGTCATTCTATTGAGACATGTTTCTCATGGAAAACAGTGAAGTTGTTAGATTTGATTATTGGCAACTTATTCTATCAACCACACAAAAAATGTCCCTGTTTGAGATTTGACTGAGTTCTATTCCACAGTTATACCATATCTGTCCGTCAATGAAACTTCATTCTCCAGCATAAAGTCTTAAGCTATTCTCATGGCTTTCTCTCTTTGTTTTCCTTTTCTATCCGGTTGTTTTTAACTCCTGAGTTAACTTTCATGACGCAGGTACTCTGGTGATTCCTCTGTCCAATGCTAGATGAATTTTTCTTATAAGCTTTGTTTCTTCAAATTGCACACAAGTTTGCATTCTGCACAGGGAACGATAGACTGACTGTCTTTATCTCCCAGCTCTGTCTTTCTGTCAGGTCAGTCTGCAAAAACCTAAATATCAGGGCCTGGAATATTTTAAGAAACCTGTAAGACGACCAGTAATCGCTAAGAATTCTTGTCTTCTCAAAGTCTCATCTCCATAGCAGTGTGAACTGCACTGACTTTGTACCCAGGCAGTTAATTAAAATTTCTATCTCCAAACAACCATCTCTATTCTACCTTAAAGCTAAATAGGTAAGTTTAATACATAACCATTTATAAAATGAACAATTCTTACCATCTTCCTGGGAGTCTTGGAGTCCAACAGTTAACTCATGATCATCACAGATGCCCTTTCCATTATCTACAGATGTGAACATCTTACTCCTTCTTTCCGTTAAAATGACTTAGCTTGTTCTCCAACACTTAATAACTAAGTTATCCAAGCTTATTGTTCGGCAAATTTCAGAACCAGTCACATGAGCCATACTTTTCTCCATTTTATCCTAAGTTAAACACATTGTTCCAAAACATAAAAATCTTTTAAATCTCTAATTTGTAATAGGAGAGTGAAAGATGTGATGATAAGAGGTCTGAATGTTAGAAGGACAAGGATAAGAATTTCAGTAACAGCAGGGCAAACAAAGATCTGAACTGGGCATTGGAATAAAATGTATATTGCTGGGCTTGTTAATGATGGATGTAGGGTTTAAAGTTCAACATGGGCTCCAGGTAGCTGGCGAGATAATAGGTTAGTTGGTTCAGCCTAAGAGAGTGGCCAGTAGAATTACTGACAAGGGAAATAGAATTTATCCCTAATACTAACTTAGATAATCTTATAAACAATTATTTCGACCAGACGTATGATTTAAATATTCTTTTAACATACATGAAAGCTTTAACGATTTCATTGTAACATATTGAGTCTTGTTAATTCAGTTTTGCATTTTACATCTTCCTTCATTGCAGACGTGTTGAAAATAAATTTTGGCATCGATATATTTTCATCTTTACAACCTGTCTGTTTTTAATTTCGATAACTTCAGTGGACGGGATGTAAGACAGTTCACAATCAACTACAAGCCACCTGGTGAGAAGCCAGATCAGAAATCATGCTTATTTTTCTGCTTTGCTTCTTGTGTATTTTGTATTTCAGAGTTTGCACAAAAAAACATTTGATTTTGTTTCCCTTAATAAAATGCTGGTGAACTTAACATTTTTAAGGATATTTGCTATTGATAGACCTGATACTTATTGTATCTACTGACATAGTACCTTTTTCACTTCTTCTGTTTTCTTTTGATCAAAGTTAACTATAGTAATTCATCTAATTTTGCTTCCTTCATTGACCTAACTAAGATGATACCGTTCAACAATTATTCTGCTAAGGACTTGAGGATGAAGTAGAATGAATGATGAGTTGAGAAATTTGAAGGGGAGACTCCATGCTGAGATAATCAATTATCAAGGCTATTTTCAATTCCATAACATGGAGCACACATGAGTGCATTATTAATAACCAATCATAGCTGTTCGTTCAGATAGAAAGAGAATATCTTTGTTTGTTCTTTTTTCTCTCCTTTTTTTTCTGCCTCTCTCCATCCAAACAAATTAACTAAAACCTTATTCAGCAATTTAAATGTATATATGTACTTTTATATTCTCAAATTTAACTTTGGAATGTGGTTTAAGCTTTAATTATGTGACAGTTTCTACAATCAATCCAGTTAATATTGTGTCAAAATGTATGTACTTTTGGTTAAACTTCAGTAATTTTGAAAATTGAATTTACGTTGAAGACTGGTTCAGTAGTAGAACAAGTAAAATCTTACTTTAGAAGTCTTGGAATTTAATTTCTGGTGCATGGAGCTTAAGGTGTTAAAATGAGAAGCAGGTGCTGCATTTCTACAGTTGGACAGGTACTGTTTAATAGAGCTTGCCTTCTCGTTATTCCCTGTTCTGTATTTTTTCAGTTAGGCAAGTAAATACTCATGAATGCTACATATAATGACATTTTTAATCCAATTATATTCCAAGCATCTGTGGTAACTAAAATTGTTAAGGTAATATAAAAGTAGATTGTACATATATAGTGTACTGGTCCATAAAGTGCAACTTTATAAATATCACAAGTCAATCAAATTGTATAAATATATATTAATCTTTGTAGGAATGACCTTTGAAAACTTCATATAATACAACTGCATGTGTCAGTGGTCTTAAATGTCCTCCAGAATACAAGATCTTGCTGTTTTGTATTTGTTTGAAAATAACATGTCCTCCAAGGTGAATGGCTAGTAATTGGATGAAACTTAGTATGTATCTCATACACAAAAAAAAACTGCATAATAATGTATGCACATGAATGTATATAAAGGGAAAACAACTATTAGTTGATGTAAATTTTAATTTTGAGATCGTTATTTCTTATCATACCAGGAGTTGATTTAATAGACCTCATTTCTAGTTATATATGTACAATATATTTAGTTGTAACGTTTCATTACTTGGTTTACTTCCTGTTTGGAAAATGTCTGTAACATGTATCTTTATGATAAGTTTTAATAATTTTCATTACAGACATATTTTGTTTCTCAATTTTTCTATTTATAAACAGGTTATATTAACTTCTGTAAAATTTGTTTACTTGTAAAAGATCTTTGATGGAACTTATTTTTGTAATCTTATTACAGAAAAGGAAATGGCATTTCGTAAGATTGTTGGAGGAGCAGTTTTTCTTGGGGGTGGTACCCTGACAATTTTAGGTGCCTCCCACATAATAGACTACTGGTCATATCAGGTAAGGTTATATTTTGGCTTCAAAAGCTTGTGTCAATTCTCTCAGGTGTGATATGGGCCTTTCAAGGCCAGGAAATTATTTGTGCTTGGTCTTTATTTCTGTACTTGAATGATTTGCTTGCATATGTTGAACAGCGTGTTGATTGCAGAGACCTATGAAACTGGACAGTAGCTGGATGTCAGCTAGCACTGTTAATGAGAAAGGAAGGTTTGCTGTGGTCAGTGTGTGTCTTAATGTGCATACATAATACATTTCAATTAAGTTGTGTTTATTCACATAATATCTTAATGCAAATACCCCTACATGTGTAACTTACACGTTTTTGAAAAGCTTTTTGAAATCTTTTAAAGAAATGCTGGTTAGGCAACTCAATACCAATGCCAACAGTCAGAGTTGGTGTGGCACATGAAATTAGTGCTGAACTAATTCCAACAGGTTACAAAATTGGCATCTGGCCTCCACCTCCAGTGAGGTGTATTAAACTTAAAGCTAAGTCTCTTAATTTTCTTTTAGTGCATCTTCAGCTGTTAATACAGCTTTCATGGTATGCCAGAGAGTCTACTTGCTTATCCATACGCAACACTTTATACTTATGAATGTCCACCTGCTTTGCAGTTTACCAGTCCTGTGCTCCTCATCCAGTACTAAATTCTATGTTCTCAGCAAGATAAATTTTTAAACTTTTGTGACTGAGCAGATTATTGAAATTTTTCTTTCTTCTAGTCCGTAATTAAAAAATTTTTAAAAACATAGCTTTTTATCATTCTTATTGAATCATAGAGTCACCTTAGCCTTACTTTGTCTCACTCGCTCTTACCGGCCTCTAGCTGAATCAGCACCAATGAATCTGATAACCAATATTAAAATTGCATCGAATTGTTGTTTACTTAGATTTAGACATTATCTTTGCATTGAGGCCATTGCTTGCCTGTGACGGGCCTCATGCTACCTGTTAGACTCCAATTAAACTAGTGAATTTGAGTACAGTAGCAACAGGTGGGAAGGACGTTGCCTGTATTCAAACACACAAAAGCCTCATCGTCATTTGATTTCTGGGTTAAAATCCGTGATAAAGTCACTGAAGGTCCAGTGTTCTATGCCGCATTATGATCTTCAAAGTTGAATTTATTGAATGGCATTTTATCTGCAGAAACAAAAAGGATATTCACCAACTGGTTGTTTAGATATGTACCATTGTTGGCGTAACTAATTATCATCCACAGGCAGTTAATATTTATAAACTTCTGAAGTCGTCATGTTTATCTTTGCTTTATTGGTTTTTTTGGTCCAGGCTACCTTTGTAAGGATGAGCTGGGAGACCAAAGTTTCTGCCAGTAATGACATGTTAATTTCTTAGAAGTTGTTTGACAGCCATAAACAACTGAGCTACTGAAAAATACGGTCATTTCAGCATTTTTACCTGTTCATTGCTGAAGGGTAGAGAGTGATGTAGTTAAAAGGTCTTCAAATCTGGTGAGCTGACACCAGTACTGAGGAACTGGGGAACTGTTGTTTTGGAACAGGTGTCTTTGGAACTATGCTGGGACCAGTGTCGTGTTGAATCAAACAGCAAGGACTGTAGATGGGGCCTGAAAATTAAATAGTAGGGGTGGGTAGGAAGTCAGGGTGGTGTAAGATAGCCATGTGGCTAATGTTAGCCAGAGGGTGACTGAGAGTAATAGAGCATACAGATAAAGCTTCTACCAGTAATTAGAGTTAGATTAGGGAAAGATACTGAAAAAAAACTAAAATTACAGGCTCTTTGTCTGAATATATTCAGTATGAGTATCAAGGTAGTTGAATTTACGGCACAAAGAGAAATAAACGTGTATGGTTTGACAGCCTTGACAGAAACAAGACTGTAATGTGACCCAAATGCAGTGAATCATAATTTTAATACAGTGTAGAAGGAAAATATTGTAAGACATGTATTTGAACCGTAGGAAACACAATGGTACACACAACAGCTTGGCAGGATATCTGCCTTCAATTTACAACATGTGAGAGACATAGAATTATTACCATGGAAAAACAGGAAAGGACATAGGCGGTTTGGCCCCTTGAGCCTGCCGTACAATTCAATAGGATCATGCTTGATTGGACATTCCTAATATCCACTCTCCTGCCCTTTCCCCATAACCATTG
The DNA here is from genome assembly GCF_020745735.1 of Hemiscyllium ocellatum. NCBI lineage: Eukaryota > Metazoa > Chordata > Chondrichthyes > Orectolobiformes > Hemiscylliidae > Hemiscyllium > Hemiscyllium ocellatum. The sequence goes on along the minus strand of NC_083407.1, from coordinate 56,467,002 downwards.
ATTCCTCTACTGATCAAGATTCTACCTATCTCAGCCTTAAACATAAACAAGGACTCTGCCCCCACATGCTGTGACAAGGAGTTCCAAAGTCATGCAACCCTCTGAGAGAAGAAATCCCTCCTCATCTCAGCCTTAGATTGGCACAGCTTTACTCTGAGACTTATTTTATATGCCACATCCAATTCTGTCCTTGCTGAAAAAGAAGTCATCACAATTTCCTGACATGAAAATTAGATCGGATACCTGGCAACTGCACCTTGCTGTTTGTTTGTGCTGGACACTGTCCGACTGTGTATACAGCACATTGTCCCTGCATGCTTCATGGCCATTATTCTCCTTGATTTTTCACCCATATAAAGTCAGCATTGGTAAATCACTGGCCTTCGCACATCTTTGTGACTACTCTTGGATCAATTCTCCCACCACTTCAGCCCATTGAACACTTGACTTTGGAGCTCAGGAGCATCTGTGACTTGCATGTTTCTGTCAGGTTGCTTTGCATGCAGGTGGGGATCTACATCCCATGCAGTTGTATAGGATGCATCCTATGGTGTAAACTTGCTTTCTTACTGACCACTCACTTTGCATTTACTTGAAGGCTCCCAACCTTGGTTGCTTGCATTCCCTTTTAGCAAAGAAGGTAAGGCAGGCAGCTTGGAACCAAACAAGTTTACAACATAGAAGGGGTCCTTTGGCCCATTGCATCAGTGCCTATCTATTCTAGTCCCGTTTTCCATCACATGGCCTTAGACTTTGTGCTATGGCATTTCAAGTTGATCCAAATACTATTCCAATGTTGTGATGGTTCCTGCCTCAACTATCCTTCTCAGGCAGTGAGTTCCAGTTGCCTATCATTCTCTGGGTAAATAAATCTTCCATGAACCCCCTCTAAACCTCCAACCCCTGATTACTGACCCCTGTACTGAGTAATGTTTCTTCCTGTCTGCTCTATCAGTGCCCCTTTATAATTGTTACACTTCACTCACTCAAGTCCCCCTTCAGCTTTCGCTGCTGTAAGGACAATAACCCCAGCCTATCTAGTTGTGCTTTGTAGTTGAAATGCTCCAGCTCAGGCAACATCATGGTGAATCTCCTGTGCACCTCTTTAGTGTAGTCATATTCTTGTGGAAGTGCAGTGACCCGAACTGCACACAGTACTTTAGCTGTAACCTACTAACATTTTGTACAGGTCCTTCATAATCTCCTTAGCCTTGTATTCAGTGTCTTGACTAATAAAGGCAATTTTTCTGTTTGCTTTCTTAACCACTTAATCCATCTTTCCTATTGCTTCAAGGATCTGTGAATTTGTACATCAAGGTCCCTCTGACCCTCTGTACTTCCTAGAATCCTACCACTCTCTTGCCTTGTTAGTCCTTCCAAATGCATCCCCATAATCTTCAGGATTAAATTACATTTGCCACTGTACTGCCCATCTGACTAGCCTGCTCATATCATCCTGAAGTCGAAGGCTTTCCTCTTGCTATTTACCACACTGCCAAGTCCATGTTTGTGACCCACCCCCACACTCCCAGATCCTGCTCTGTATATTTCCAGTACAGATAACTTGTTTTCAACTATTCACACTTTCTGTTAACATCAGTTCAGCATTTATTCCTCTCCCAGCTTATCATCAGTAATTCTTCTGTCTGCATTGCAGTTTTTTATCATGTTCTGTCTCACTCTCCGCATTCCTCCCATCATCAGCACAAATGCTACCATTTCCCAGCTGCTTTCAGTTCTGGTCAAGGGTCACTGGACCCCTAAATGTTATATGTTTTTGGCTCCACAGATGCTGCCAGATCTCAGTTTCTCCAATACAGTTGGATTTTATGCCAAATACACAAATTTACTGATCAAACCTCTGACATTCATCTTTGGACTGTTGATATGTGAAACAAAATATCAAGCAATCCACCACTGAACCTGGAATTTCCCACTCGACTCAGACTTCCAGTCACAAAAACACCCTTTCACAATCAGCCTTTCGCATCTTTAATAGAGCTAATGGACTAATTGCCCTGGTCCCATGAGCTCTTATCATCTTGAACAGTTTCCAGTGCGTTGTATTGCCAAACATCTTACTGAGGTTCATGTAGACTACATCAACTGCATTACCCAAATCTCCAAGTTTAATCACTTCATCAAAAAGCCCAATCTTACCTGTCAGACATGATACAAACTCAGAAAATGCTGGAGAGGTTTGACAGCATTGGTGGAGAGAGAAACAGAGTTAAAGCTTTGTGTCCACTATAATGCTTATTCTAAATTTTGAATACAGTTTCGTGAATCTAGTAATTTAGCTCCATTCAAAATAACTCCTGTTTGATTCATTGCAAGCTTGTCAAAATAACTGTCAAATCTGATTGGTTATTGGATAAGTCATCATTCTCAGGAAAAACCATTTGTTTACAAACAATTTTTATGTAACCCAGTAATCAACATAAGAACTGTAATGGTTCAATAAACAAAGGTTCAAGATGCCTTAGATAGTGAACAACAATAGTTTTGCCACATTTTTCCCCTTCTGAGATTAGAAAAAGGAAGACATGCTGCTGTATAATTTTCCACTCATGCCTAATGGAAATACATTGTAACTTCAGATAAATATTCTTCCTCATTTACTTACTGGGCTGACCATGTGCTAGCTGCTTTGCCTGGATTCCTGTAATGTTTACCATTTTCATTTGGCATTTCTGTGATGTGGATGCCAACATGTGTAATATTTAACAGCATTTTCTTCCCAAATGTCTTTCCTCACTTCATATCAAATTGTGCTGTTAGTTTTATTTTGTCTCTTCTTTTCAAAAGCTTTATCAGAAGAAGATGGGCCTGCATCATTCTAGGCTCCCTCTGTGATCCCAAATCTCTCTCTAAACCTGTTTGTTTTCTTGTTCAAATCAGTCTCTGGGCTGGTGCTGGCCAAGCACCATACATTTGCATTGTTTCACACCTTTTAACAGTCAACTTTTATATATAAGTGAGGCCTTGCCTTCAACACAGGCAGAGATACCTGCTAAGAACCTCCTCCTGTTTGATTCATTGCAAGCTTGTCATTGTAACTGAGGTCCTTTAAAGTAGATATCAGCCCGATATGTATCCATTCTGTAAATTTCCAGGATCTGGACCAGTAAAGGACCAAAACTAGAGATGGCATTCTAAAGTATTCTAAATGTCCAAGAACTACACCAGCAATTTGCCTAGAAGAGAAGTAAAGCTACAGATACCAACACTTAACAACAAGTAGCGATAGACCCAACCCCACAATGAGAGAACGGAATCACAGCCCTACTCAAAAAAATTTCAGAAATCTGAAGAAATAAATAAGACCGACTTCCAAAAAATGAAACCAGACAGATCCAACACACCACGCTTCTACGGGTTACCTAAAATTCACAAACCAGGAGCCTCTCTCAGACCCATAGTCTCGCTACATGGAACACCAACTTAAAGATTGGCCAAGGAGCTACATCAAAGACTAAAACACTTAGTAGAAGGCTCACACCACTCCATCTACTCCACCCAAGAATTCCTGAAGAACATCAAAGACACTAAGATAGAAGAGGATGAAATAATGGTCTCTTTTGATGTTACAGCCCTGTTTACATCAATCAACATTAACCCGGCCAAGGAAACACTGACTACACTATTAGAAGACCCAAAGACACATACGCCAAACACCACTAACTTCATCAGCAAGGACAGTATTATTAAGCTAGTGGAGCTATGCCTTACCATTCACTTCACCTTCAACAACAAAACCTACAGACAAACCAATGGAACACCCATGGGATCGCCAATATCAGAGTTCTTAGCAGAGGTAATAATGCAGAGACTCGAACAAACAGCTCTGCCAACCACCCAACCCACACTTTGGGGCTGCTACGTGGATGACACCTTTGTCTTCACTAAATGAAACAAATTATAGGAAGTCTTCAAGACCATCAATAATACCCTTACTGGCATAAAGTTCACTAAAGAGGAGGAAAACAACAACAAACTGCCATTCCTAGATGTCGCAGTAGAGCGAACGCCAATGGGGAATTTCAAACCAGCGTCTACACGAAAACAACACATACTGACCAAATACTCAACTGCAGAAGCAATCATCCCAACACCCACAAATGAAGCTGCATTAGAACGTTATCTCAATGAACCAACACACACTGCAGCACAGAGGAACGACGCAGAGCAGAGGAAAATCACCTGTACTATGTATTCAAAACGAATACAGTCTGCCGATTTCTCAGCAACAAACCCCAACAAGCAGGCAAAGCGCATCCAGAAACCCTAGCCACTCTCCCCTACATCAAAGACATCTTGGACTGTCAGACTACTCAGACCCCTTGACATCATGGTAGCACACAAACCCACCAACACACTAAAACGCAGCTAATGAATTTGAAAATGTCATTTACAAAATATCGTGCAAGAACTGTAACAAACATTGCATTGGACAAACAGGCAGAAAACTAGCCACCAGGATACATGAACATCAACTAGCCACAAAACGACATGACCCTCTCTCATTAGTATCCTTACATATAGATAAGGAAGGACACCACTTCGACTGGTACAACACATCCACCTTAGGACAAGCCAAACAGAGACATGCACGAGAATTCCTGGAAGCATAGCATTCCAAATGGAACTCTATCAACAAACACATTGAGTTAGATCCCATCTACCACTCCCTGAGAAAAAGAACAGGAAATGACATCACCAACCCAAAGAAACCCAAATGTATAAATAGAAAGCAGGAATTTTCAGCAGTGCTTCGTCCGGAGGCCCACTGAAGATGTTACCTAGTAGAGTGACGAAATGTCTGGAAATGAACCTTCCAGCTCAGTGAGCAAACCTACATCCAGAGTAAAACTAGTTGCCCTATTTTCTCATTTGTGATTGATTATCCCTTTGTCTCTCCCATCTAGATCTAGTGAGTTGTTAAAGATCCTGAGCCAATGGCTTACAAATCACAGATTCCATTGTTTTGAACACCCTTGAGTGAATGATGTCTGTTTAATTCATTTCAAGGTCACTTTTAGCATGGATTATATTTGCAGCCACTCAGTCATTTTTCACTATAGCATTAGCCATTGAATATTATTATTGCTAAACCTGCATCTTAACCAGCAGTGAAGGTTACAGAATAAAAAACGTCTTTTGCATCTGAGGAAGCAATGCATATCTGCCCTGAGAAATTCTTCACTGGCTCCATTAATGGACCTTGAATCCTTAATTACAAAAGTTATTGTATTTCTGAATGACAATCTATTTTCTTCCTCTCATACCCTTTTGGTTACTCTGTTAGGTTTTGTTGACACCTTTTCATTTGCTTTTTAAAAAAAAACCTGCTGAAATCTGATTTATAGGCTTTGTTGTGTCAAGTGTTTGTGTAAGTTGACACACCTGTTTTTTCTTACAGATAACTTTGGCGGTATTCCATTTTTCTACTTTGCTAATTTTTAAGCCTGGTTAAACTGCCTATCAGTCTAATTCACATGTCCACTTGAACGTTAGCACTAGTACTATACTTTTAGAGGCATTGGTTTGGCTTTGCATGTAATAATATCATTAGCACTGCCACCTAAGTGCACCTTCACTTTGAGGTCTGGTATCAATTACGCTTGTTACTAACAACTAAGTTCACTACTTGATTGCCCCAGGTTTCCTCACTGTTACAACAAAATTTATTTGTGGAATTTGAATCTTCCTTGGACTGAGTTAGACAAAGTGAAGATGCAATCAGGTACAAGTTGCATTCGTTGGACATTGTTAATAAGACTGAGGAGACATCTGAATGTGTATCTGCACTTCATGAGATCTTCAGGCCTTAATCCCACCCAAGCCAGTATGACACATGCACATTGGGTGGAGGTTATCGCAATCTTCAATATTAACCCTTTAGGAAGCACTAACTTACATATTTCACCAAGCATTTTCCATCTCGTAGTATACATTTATATATTCATGTAAAATTAAATTTTACCACTACCCCATCTTCCCCCAAGACTCTGGCTTTGCATTCAGACAGTCTGAAGGCTTCGCAATTCTTTAGGAATCCATTCTCTTTGAACTCTGGTAGATTTCTGTTTGATAACTATTAATTGATTATTTTCTTTACCATGGTTGTGATTTTGACCTTGCATTGTCTACAGACTGACACAACCATAGTGCACCTCATTCTATTTTCGCAATCAATCATTGGTTGAAAGTCGTGCTGCAGGTGAAAATGTTCCTACAGTTCCTCATTACAAATTCCTTAAATTGTATTGATAATATGTGATTACCATTTGTCCGCTACCTGTTGAGCTACCATGCTGTTTTTGTTAAAATCACTTAGAAATCCAATAAAAGGTCTTTCCATCCTTGGCAAAAGGCAGCCGCAGCAGAAGGTCCTACATCCTGGGCTAACAGTGCCTCCTGGTGGCTCTCCTGCTCCAAGGCCAACTGCCCCGGTTGAAGCTCTGTTCCCCACTCCAAACCTTAGTTCTCACCCCTTGGGCCCAGAGCTTGCCATTCCTTTGCCCAAGACCTCATGTCTGGTTCCTGCCAGAAGCCCTCATGTTGGGATCCTGACCTGCAAGTGAGTATTCATCCCAGAGAGGTGGCAAGGCCGTGGAGAGATTTGAAAACAATATTGAACATTTTAAAACCGGAAGACATTACTTTTAACTGGAAGCCAGTGTAGCCCAGCAAGTACAACTGTGATGGGTGAATGGAACGTGCTGCAAGTTAAGCCTAAAGCATCAATATTTTGCATGATCTCAGCTTTTGGAGGGAAACTGTGATCATTAAGTGTGAATTTGGCACTCAACAGCAGATATTTTAAATTTCACTTACAACATCTGTACAAACTAATCATACCAAATAAGGATTAAATGTAAATTAATGTTCCTCCTTTTGTCTCTTATCTTGGCATAGGTTTCTACACAAAACAGTTAATTTGCAAGTTCTTTTTTTAACTAAACTTTTAAATAAACTCCTCAAAATCGTGATCCAATTTGCTTCTAAGGCATCTTTTGAAGTTTTGAAATACTGTTGGCACACGTTTAATTCCTCAGGGCTACTGTTTTGTTTTAATGACAACAGGCCAATGCCAAATGATTACTGACCTCTAGCATTATGACTGCTCTGCCTTGCAGGCTCCTCTCCATGTTAACTTTGATCTGTTTTGCTATGTTTCAGTGATGTGTGGAGATAGGAAACAAAGTAACAAGATAGATTTATTTACTAGTATAATCTTCCATTCTTCAATGTTTTACATACCCCCCCCCGCTCCCTAATCTTTGCAGCGAGAATTAGGAATGAACCCTTAGTTGAAGTTTAGCATCAGCATCGATCCTGGATTTTTGCAGAATGGAATCTGCTTGTCTACCTGTAGCATCTGAGTGACTACTTCAGAATTGCAAAGGAGTCTGAGTGAGGTGGGCTATGGTTAGATTTCTGGCAGAATTGGATGAGAAATCCCAATAAGCAGCTTTGTTAATGGATCATCTCTCCTCCTTTGTATTCAGCTTTCTATGTTACCAATCAATCCTCACAAGTGAGTTGATACAATTCAACATGGAAATCAGATCATGTACCCGTCTGATTAAGCATGCCACTCACTGTGAATGAGCTCCATGTTGCATACAACTGTACAGCATCTCATGTGCATCCCTCATTCCCAGACGTTGACATCAGCATTTGTCAACCAACTGTGACCATCCTGGCAACTCTCCAGTACACTGGCTTAGGGTGTACAGAGATGTATTGCAGGGTGCCCTAGCAAATAACATTGAAAGACTACAGCTGGGACACATTGCACTCAGGGACAGTTTGTGGATTAGTTCGGGCTACATCTCAGGCTGCTCTCTACCTCTCTTAATGCTTGTTCACTTAGCACCTAGCTGCGTGTTCCCACCAACCATGTATGTTTATGCTTTACCATGCCTGTTGGCACATTGGCATTTCAGCTAGAGCCAGAAGCTATCCGTATTATCATGTTGAGGTGCTCTTTAGTCCAAACACATGGACCAGCTGCTCGTCAACAGGGCTGTCTGAGGGGGATGCAATATCTTCCTATGCAACACACTGCAATTTTAGTCCAATGTCTACAGTATATGCCAGCTACTTGCATGGCAAACACACTGCACATTTATTCAATCAAAATAACTATGTCAGAAAATGGAGCTTAGTTCTCAGCCTAGACAAAGAAGTATTGCTGCCTACTGGGGGGGGGGGGGTGCGCGGTGGGGGTCACAATACTGTCAGTCTTGGGCACAATCCACATCGATTCTGGGGCTTGGCTACAGTTACTGTACGCTTGGAACATTCTCGGTTGGAGTCTGACTTAGCACAGTCCGGGGAGTGGGCAATGGTCAGTCCTGTGGGGCCAGCACAGTCAGAGAATTGCATGATTTCAGTTGGGAAGCTGCAAAGACAGTGGTCAGAGATCTGGTCAGTCATGCCTAGGGCCTGCTCATCAAAGTCTGTCAGGTCTAGGTTAATATTGCCCTGATCACTCATTCAAGGTGGTCCTTTAGGTTCGGGGGGGGGTGGGGAGGACCACAGTTACAAATAATTTCACAACTATAGTCACTGTCACAAAAGACAGTACACCTGCAGTGTATTTTGGATGTGAATTGTTCAACAAATATTTATCTTACTATGTAGATAATTTACCTTTTTTATTCCTTCATATTATAGAAGTAAAATAGGCATTATTGAACTCGCATTTTTGAATAAATATAAAAGATGGAATTTTGTGAGCAGTTGACAGAATGTTTAAAAGCTGCTTTTAAATTCGAAGTACAATTATATGAAAAGTGTATTACATTTCTTTAGAATATGGAAACTGATAAATGGAAGATTTTATAATATTTTGTTCTGTGACCAGAATATAAATAGCCTGGGGGATATTGCATCCTTAACAGCATATTTTTTAAATGAAATGAGAAATGTTGACCTTTTGGTACGTTTGGACATAATCCAAAAATGCTAGTATTAATTGTGATCTAGAAAGGGCTTTCTTATTACAGGAGCATGGCACAGGGGTTGACATTATTTTCCAAGATGCACTCTTCCTGACTTGACAATGTCAAACTATTCAGTTCCTGAGACTAAAACCTCATTAGTACTGGTTTCCAGAAAGAAACTACTACATTCTACTTCCAGCACTTGTATTTGGATGGGCTGTGTTTATATTTCAAAACCACAGACATATGTAAGATGTCTTTGTCACCAAAAATACTGAGATAAAGTATTCATATGAAAAAAATGCAACTATTGTGACTTGGTGTTCCATATAGACAAGAAAGATCATATACAGTCTATGCTAATTAAGCTGAAATATCGATAGGGGTGTTTTGCTAAAATTGGTCTCAGCCCTCTGGGACAGAGATGGGAAAATATACTGGTTTCCCTGTTTTTGATTGCTGTTCTATGATCTGTGCTGAAAACATGCAGATATACAAGTGAGATTGCCACTGAGCTTGCAAGTGATGTCTTCCATAGTTTGATGACAAGTTGACACTAAGCTGGATATGAAGAATAGATATTTTAGTTTGATATTGGAATCGACTCTAAGTTGGTACCCTTGAAGTCATACCAATAACTTGGTGAACCATTGCATCTCACTGGCCAATGATGTCGGCTTTGGCAGAAATGGGCAGCAGTTTAATTTGATGTGCAAGGCCTCACAGGGACAGAGGGCAATGGTTTCCACTTTCAGTGCTGGATTCCCCCTGTGCAGGACATCATTAATTACATTGATGTAATTAACAAAGCATCTAATGATTAGCCAGTGAGATCCATCAAATGAAGAGCTGCACTCAATCAATGACCAACTGGTCAATGATCACAATAAGAATTTCACCAGCTTGCTTTCCTTGAGCTATCCTGACTCATTCATCCTTGGCCAGACCAGGTTGCCCAAAATATCCATTCCAACCTCAAAACTTGAGGGTGGATTTAAAGGGTTAAGGGAACTCCCTTAATGGCTTAGTTGGTGATACCATTGTGGGACTACAGACAAAAGAGCATCAATGCCATCTGCTCAGGACAGCAATTGGGGTATGGATGTAGTGTTGGTGCCTGGGCTGGTAAGGTAGTGACCTCCAGTACTCTCCAGCAAGGGTCACAGCAGTGTAATGGTCTTCTGCATGCTGTATTACAAGACCTTCCAAAGAGGTGTGAACTTTGAGTAGAGTGAAGCTTTGTAAGGAGACAACTTATCTGGAGAGGAAAGAGAAGCAGAGAGAGATGAAACAGAACAGAGGAGCCCAAACTGGTTTTCGGGGTTGTCTCCTCTATCCACCTGCTGGGAAGATAACCTTCCTGCTCGCCCTTTTTATGGGGTCAAGCATTAGGTCTGGTTCAGCATTTAGTGAAGCAGGCTCTTCCCTGTCCCTGAGTGCTGGGTTTCTGGTTCCCTGTGATTTCTTACTTTCCTCTGGAAAAGTAGACATATTGGCACAAATCACATCTCTCTCCCGCAAGATAACTTGCAGCCTCAGTAATGGCTGGTTTGTGAGTTAAAATGAGTCCCACCCTTCGTCTGATCTCCCTCTGTGTGAATAGTCCCATTAAGTCGACAGGAAGCCTATTTATGTATCACTTAATGCTTCCCTATGCAAAAAAACCAGTGTGAAATGCTGTGCTGAAAGTGGTGGTGAGCTGACTTCTTGAAATGCAACAGTACTTGGAGTATAGAGACATCCACAGTGCTGTTAGGAAGGGACCTCCAAGATTATGACCCAGTGACAGTGAGGGAATGGAGATATAGTTGCAAGTTAGGAACTTGGAGTGAAAAGATGGTGGTGTTCTCATGCTTCTATCACCTTTGATTTCTTGGTGGTATAAGTTGTGGATTTGTAAGATACTGTTGAAGTAGCCTTGCTGAGGTACTGCAGTGTATCTTGTCGATAGTACAAACTGCTGCCCCCATGTGTCAGTTGTGAAAGGAGTGAACATTGAAGTTTATGGTCAGGGTGCCATTCAAACAGGCAGCCTTTGACCTGAAAGGAGTTAAACATCTTGAGTATTTAGAAGCTATACCTATCCAGGTAAGTTTGAGAGTATTCCATAACAATGCTGACTTTTGCCTTATAGTTGGTAGTCAGGCATTGAGGAGATAAGAAATGAGATACACTCGACAGAATTCCTGGCTCCTGATTTGCTGTTGTGGCCACAGTTTTACTTGGCTGGTCCAGTTCAGTTTCCAGTTGCTGTTGATCTTCAGGATGTTGAATATTGTGATTAAGTTATGATAGCGGTTTACCCTAAAGCTGGGCCAAAAACCAATTCTGGTTCCTGATTCCTGCCTCTGTGAGGAAGATGGTGGTGTGGCGGTAACGTCATTGGGCTGGTAATCCAGAAGTCCATTCAAGTATAATGCTTTGGGATGTGCGTTCAAACCCCATCATGGCATTTGAATGAATAAATTTGGAATTGTAAACTAGTCTCAGTAATTCTGTGGCTTACAAGTGGCTTACAAGTGCCTCCAGATCCACACCACACTTGTAAGCCACACCACTTAAGTGCCCTCCCATTGGTTGAATAATCCACTCAGTCCAAGGGCTATTCAGGTTGTGTAACAATTGGCATGAAAGGATAAAAGATAAAGGAATACTCCAAATGTTTTGGGACTTTGATCCTCACCTGGCTGAAACAATTAGCTAGCCAGGAACAGGAAAACCAGGGCCACCTGCAGGATGGGTTCACTGCAGTCTGGTCAGTGCATTTCTGAATGCAACTGTGGGGAGTAATGGTAAAGCAAAGCCCATCGACCCCATTGGGGAGTGTTAGGTTTGTCCTGACCTCGCTGCTCTCCTGCTCTGTGACTAATATTGCAAAATGGCTCCTATTCATGTTACTGGGCCCCACCCTGCACATTTTCATAAGGTACTTCTTGCTGAGGGCAGGTTGTTCTGATCTCAGGAGAACAGATTTACACTGGAAAAGCAGCATTCTTAAATGGTTAAATCGTTGTCTTCATTTTAATTGACATCTGCCCTTATTCCACACATGGTCAGCTTTGTAGTTGATTGTGGGAGGTTAAAAATTAGTGCTTCTGTTAGTTCAATATTGATTACTATTACATAGTGCAAGAGCATTAAATATATTTAACCATCATATAAAAAAGTAAATTTTGTCATTCTTTCATTGTATTAGAATTTTGAATGTGCGGTTGTGTATGACCATCAAATTAACAGTGGTTTGTGTTCGAGAATATATTCTTTATTAAATTTGTTGCAGTCTCGTGCATTTTTAAAATACAGCAGACTTTAATAAGAGAACATGATCCGAAAGTAACCCCAATGAGAAAACAAATGAAATCCCTGTCTATAACAGTAATTTGCATGAAGTCTTGCATTAAGCTGAAACTGTGATTACAGGACAACCTGGCTGTTAATTGCCTGCAGTCTTTAAATATGCACTTTTTTGGAAGTAGATGATAATTAATAGGTCTCGTTTGCTGTTAAGCTCCAAATTGCAAATGTCTTGATACTGTACGTTGAAGAATTTGCAAGTCTAATTGTGTTCCAGCAGGAGCAAAATTGATATAATCATTCAGTATGAGTTCTGTGTGCAGATTTGAATAAAACATTTAGTCATCATTAAACTTATTTCTTTTCCCTTGGAGTGAGAGGTTTTGTGTCGGAAATTAACCAAAGTGAACTGTTCATTAATATGGCTTTCCAACCATCTTTTTGTTATAAATATATGTACCTACGTATGAGAGTTAACAAGCTTGTTGTCGAAAATACAAACCAATTGTGGAATTATTAGGCACACCCACGTTTTCTATTTTTCTTAAATTGTCATAATTTTAAGATAATGCCAACTGTTAATTAAGTGGAATTATTTAAACAGTTTGTTCAACTTGGAAATAAATGACCATGATTTGAATGCAATGAAATACTGATATTAGAATGGAAAGAAAATACCTAATTGACACGATCACATTCTGAAGGATGATGTTGCCATATTTTGGACAGCTAGGGTATTCGTTTCCCCTTACTGACAGAAAGGTTGGCAACCAGACAACAGATTTAAGATGTTCAACGAAAATTTGGAGATAGTACAAGGAAGTATTTTGAGGATTCTGGTTTTTGTTTTACATGTTACTTTTTAAATGGATAAAAGAAATGTAGGGAGAGGAAAGGAATGAATGGAGGAGCAGGTTGAAATTAATTTATAAGCCAGTGACAGTGAAACACTAGGGTAGCGCAGCAATTCAAACCCAGAGGTGGGGAAAATACCCAAAGACCAGCAGTGATAGGAACTGGTGAGCGATGAGGATGTATTTAAGGCAATGTACTATGATATGGAAAAGCCTGCACATAACCTGGAGGAAATGCAGGAGAAGGCCCACAGCACAGTGTGCGGCTAGCGATAGGGAAGGTGAATCATTTGTTGAACTACGAAAGAACAAAGTATCACAGAAACAGAAGTATTTAGAGAAGAGGAGAGCAAACGGTAAAAGAATTCAGCGAATATGCGAAGGCACAGTGTGCAGTTAAAGACATGGAAGCACTCTATGGAATGAGCTGCCAGAGGACTTAGGTGGAGGCTGGTGTGGTTATAACATTTAGAGGACATCTGGATGGGTATATGAATAGGAAGGGTTTAGAGGGATATGGCTCAAGTGCTGGCAAATGGGACTAGGTTAGGTTGGGGTATCTGGTAGGCATGGACGAGTTGGACCAAAAGTTCTATTTCCATGCTGTACATCTCTATGACTATGACTATAATTGCTTGAGTCAAAAAGATGATACAGACATAAAGGACTAAATGGCTGCCTTCTGCGATAGGAGATCAATGCTTTGGCCATAAAATAAGCGACACTTCAACTATGGAAGTAAGAGATCATGGTGAGAGCTGGGGTCTTCCCTGACAATTATCTAAGTAAAAGAAATATGTGGAATGCATAACTATTTGGTTGCTCTCCCATGGCCCTATATTCACTTTTGGGTGAAAGGTAGGTGCCCAGTAAGTTGCACTTAAAGTAAAGACAGCACAGTTAGCAAGAGGATATGCCAGTAAGTTTTCTGCACAATTTCCAAGAAATTCAGTAAACAAAATTTAAATGACATTGCAGGAAGACAGGACACTTGTAATATTGGATAAGGGGCAAATAGCTAAATTACAGGATGATTCTTTAAAATATAGAATGGCTGGTCACTTAGTTAGTTGTTTTGCATAATTTACTGGAGTATGAGTTTCATGGGAACATATATTGTTATAAAATTATCGTGTTCCATAAAATGATTAGGTGTAAAATGAAGTGTAGACAATACTGTTGGAGAGAGTTTGGACCCTTTTCATATTTCAGTGATTTGTGTAAATGTAGCTTTCTGCACCCAACTCTTTACTAAATTCATAAATAAGAGAATCGCTCTGGAGGTGATGCTCTCTTAGCCTAAACTTTGCTGAAGTATGACATTGTTGCAGAATGCTTAGCTAGTAAGATCCTTTTTGCGCCCTTCAACTTTTTTTTTGATCTGTAAATATAAGCTAAAATGATGTAGTAAGGGCAACTGTGTATCTTTTCAGTCACTGAGATAAAGTAATTTGGAAATACTGGAGGAAGCACTGAGATGGCGGGTGAATTAGTGCTGAACAATTCAATATTGAAAATTGAGTACACAGAAACAAGTGGTCAGAACACAATTGAATTGAGCTGGAGAAAAAGTGCAAAGGGAAAGTATGAAGAAAAGATTTAAAGAACTTGGAATTCACTGCATGAAAGAACAAGACTCCATTTTTAATTGGTCACTTTCTGGGCCAGAGAAGTTGATTGGAAGTCATTAATAATTATCACAACATTAAAAAGATACTTAATCTATTAATTGCTAGATTAAACTTTGTGTCAAATTTAATGGGCAATTAATGTGTATATGCAGGAAGTTAATGATACTCTTGGGGAAATTAAAGATGTTGTATTTCACAAAGCAACATAAATTGTCCAGTTCTATGCATTGATTGGTAACTTGCGGGATGTTCCTTCTGCATGACAAATTCAACATAATCACATGCATCACTGAAATCTTTGTTTTAAAGTAAATTCTAGCTCATTATTTTGTTTATGGTGAAAAGTTCAAATGAACCATCCTACTACTCTGATGTGCAATTGATGTGGATGTGCTACCTTTATTGTAATTCATACTGGAAATTTTGAAGATTACAGAAGTGTAAAATAAAATGGAAAGTGACTTTTAAAAGGTAAGAATGTTGAATATAAAGTAATTGTTTCATTTAATGAACATGTTTTATATCTGCTGAAAGAATCTTGTCAAAAATATGCTCTCATCTCAGTATCTTTAATTAGGCATAAATGGAAACTTCACTGAAGTCTTCATTCATTGCCGTTCTATTTTAATTGCATAGGCTCGCCTTTCTTGTGTTCAAGCATCAGAACAATTGAATGGAAAATATATTCAATATCAAATGCCATCAAGAGATGTTCAACTGTTCACCTTAAAGACAGTAAAGGAATTTGATATCCTTGTTATTGGGGGAGGGGCAACCGGATCTGGATGTGCCCTAGATGCTGTTACTCGGGGTAAGTACTTCCTAATTTAAAATGTTCTTGTCATTTTGTGTATTAGGGTCTTATATGTGGACTTGTAAGCTAGAAGTTTGAGTGTAGTTGAAAACTAGGATGTTAGAAAGCTCTTTATTTTCAAAATGAACAGGTCATTGATCATGTGCTGCCTTTCCCCCTCAGTTGTCTTTGAGTATTATATGGTTTGATGATGTATTCAAACTTTGATTTTGTACTTGTTTAAGATAACTGATGTCAAAAGTTTTCTGGTACTGAATTTTGAAATGGTTTCAACCACAGTCCTCACATTAAAACAACTGTTCAGTGATATTGGCTATAACATTGTACACTGATATGAATGATAAAGTCCTAAGAGAGCAGAGCAGAATTAGGCCTTTGGCCCAGTGAGACTGCTCCACCATTCAATCATGCTGATATATTTCTTAATCCTACTCTCTTGCTTTCTCCAAAATCTTTGATTCCCTTACCAGTCAAGAACCTACCTTAAATACACTCAATGATTTGGCCTCCACAACCTTCTGTTCCACAGATTCAACACCATCTGGCTGAAGAAATTCCTCCTCATCTCAGTTCTAAAGGGTCATCTCTTCACTCAGCTCTCACTGTGCCCTCAGCTCCTAGTCTCTTCTCATAGTGGAAACATCTTCTCCACATTTATTCAGTCCTCTTAGTACTCTGAAAATTTCAATGATATTCTCCCCCCCCTCATTCTTCTAAATTCCGTCGAGTATAGACCCAGAATCTTCAACTACTCCTCATATGACAAGCCCTTCATCTCTGGGATCATTCTCATGAACCTCCTCTGGAACCCCTCCAATATCAGCATATCGTTCCTTTGATACAGTGCTCTGCAATCTCATTCTTAATGATGGACTCTTTAAAATCTTACCAATGACCAAGGTCAGGCTGACTGACCTATAATTTTCTGTTCTTCTGCCTCCCTCCTTCCTTAAAGAGGCCTGTTACATTAGCCATTCTAGACCATTAGACCATCCCTGACCCTAGTGATTTCTGAAAGATCATCCCAAGCCTCAATTTCATTGTATTGAAGTTAGTCTCTTTAAGTTTAGAAGTTCCAAAAAGAGGTTGTTCCTTGCTCCTCCCTCATTATTTACCTAAACCTAAAGCAATGTTAATCACTGTCATACAAAAGCAACCTCTCTAACACTTATGCCCTCATTTCTCATCACCAGTTGCAGTCTCACCTCATCCTCTCAGTATTGGCCTTTTGTCCTCTCACTGCGTTTGGACTGCACCCTTGCTTTTTGTTGCATTGCAGCTTGGCCTCTCTAACTCACACGTTTATCCTCTCTCTGCTCTCTCTTTGCTCCCTCAGACTTGCTTTTTTATTCCCGATACTGCTCCCTCTCTCATACTCGCTGTTTTATCCTCACACTGCTCCTTGCCTCACTCGTTGCTTTGTCCTCGCACTGCTCCCTCTCTGTCATTCCCTGTTTTATTCTCATAATTGTGCACTGATTAAACTAAACACAATGTCAGGGTTTACTTGCGAGGAGCGAACTTCCATTGAAACAACTTCTAATTTAAATTTTTCTGAATATGAATTAAGTCTGATATTTATGGTAAATATATAAAGTGCTGATTTAATTTATGTTTATAAGCCTGTACAATACATATGATTGGCCAAGTGATCTATATAATCACAAGCAGATATGCATTAATTTGCCGCTGTCCACTGCCTTGTTTGTTCGCTATCTAATGGTGTATTATCCATGCTTTCAGTGTAATGCTTAACTTGAAATGAATAGCTCTTAATTATGTCACATTGATCAGAGTCATGATCAAATGAAACAATTTTTTTTGACTCCACACCATTTTAATTATATTTCCTATCTACTCCCGCCATGCCTTGATATTCAGTGGTGATGCCATCACTGAATCCCCCACTATCAACATCCTGGGGTTACCATTGACCAGAAACCTAACTGGATCTGCCATATAAACACAGTGGCTAGAAGAGCAGATCAGAGGCTAGGAATACTGCGGTGAGTAACTCACCCCCTGACTCCCCAAAGTCTGTCTACAATCTACAAGGCACAAGTCAGTTATGTTTGCAGTTGTTTCCTTGTATTGCTGTTTGCTCAATATTCTCATCTCCCATGCTGCTTCATGCATAGCCTTCCCACCCTGTATGATGGAATACTCCCCACTTGCCTGGAAAGGTGCAGCTCCAGTAAAACTTAAGAAGCTTGACAACATCCTGGCCAAAGCAGCCTGTTTGATTGGTACTTGATCAATAAATATCTGCTTCCTTCACCACTGATACTCAGTAGCAGCAATGTGTACTATCTACAATCCATTGCAGGAATTCCCTGAAGTTCCCTAAACAGCACCTTCTAAATCCACAACCCTTTATTTCTAGAAGGATGAGGTCAGCATGGGAGCACACCACCACCTGGAAGTTCCCCTCAAAGCCACTCACTATCCTGATTTGGAAATATACCACCATTGCTTTACTGTTGCTGGGTGAAAATCCTGGAATTCCCTGTTTAAGGACAGTGTGTGTCAACCTGCAGCATGTGGACAGCAGCAAGTAAAGGCTGCAGCTCACCATCACCTTCTCAAGGACAACAAGGGAGATACAATAAATACTGGCCCAGCCAGCAACACCCATGTCCCACAAGTGGATTTTAAACATGTTGCATCATTTTTTTTGCTGTCCAAGTGTGCCTCAATGTTAGCTGTAGTTCACTAGACAACGTATTTTAATTAAGATCACCCAGTTGATTAGATTTTCCTTTAGATCAGTTGTCCTCATCAAACGTGCAAAGAAAAGGTTCAAAGATTTTAATGTAATTTTGGGCTGCCTATATTTATATTGGCAATTTAGGTTCTATCTGTTAGACTGATAAGTGACATTACTACTTCCATACAGCTGAGAATATAGTCCCTTGAAACAGAATGTGTATTAGACACAATGTGGAAGCTCAGCCTTGAGCTCCTGTGAACGCCTGTCCAAGAACAGAGAACCACCACTTGATTAACACATTTCAACAGCACTGTTTTTATTCAAGACTGTCAGTATACGAATATACAAACAAGGCTTGGGAGAAAAGCCACCTTAGACCACGCCGGGTACTAAAGAGTGGATTCTCTCACCGTTGATAGGGAAAGTTGTTACATTTATACATAACTTGGTACGCAATACAGAGTCCCGTATCATTAAGCTATCGCACAGTGTATTAATCAAAGCATACTTTATTGGAAGCTTACACATCAAAAGTGCTCTAAATCTAACACACACACAGATACCAACAGCCATCTGGTTAAGCTCTTAACATAGCCCTCATTATTCTTACTCTGCTTTTCAAGGTAACATTCAGATATCAAAAAAATCTAAACTAAACATGTATTCATTAGTACAGCTCTAAAACAATGAGGCTCCAGTATTCCTCTGATGGTTGCCCTTTGATCTAGTGCTATGTACTATCTCATCCTCGGACCTGTGGGGAGGATTGTTTACCGCTAGGCTGGCTTCTTACAAATTGCTATGTTAGCAATTAGTTTCGCTTAGCCTGTCGCTTAGGATGCCGGGAAATACAGCCAATATGCCGGGGCCATTTTAGTTAACATTTCTGAGCTCCATTTTCTATATGGTCACTATATCTATTTCCAACTTATCAACAATCACAACAAAAATCTGTTCAAGTTGTGAATTGTCAAAACAAGGGCTACAGGTGGTTCAAAAAGAAGACCGACCACAATCTTTTTCCAGGCATCTACAAGTGGTCAATAGTTATAGCCTTTCCAACATCATGCTAATCCCAAGATCAAACTAATAAAAGATCAAACTCCATTCCTTCTTGAGGCACATAGTTAATAATTTGGCATAGTTTGAAACCAGATATTGCTTTGCAAATTATTTGACCAAATCAGCATCTAAAGAATTTACTTAATTTCCCAATAAATTTTGTAACATTTCAACTGGATAAAAATATAAGAAATGCAATATCAGTTGGATTTTCCATGCCCACTGAGGGAGGAGTGGAGTTAAGAATATCCCTGCTGCCTGGTATGCCAGTCTCCTGACTATTCATTGCTGGTCTATTTGTGTGGAGGCAGCATTAGGCAACACACCAGATGGAGCAGCTGGCTGATCAGGGCAACTAGCAATCTGTCTGAGACCAACTAAAGGAATTTTTCCACTTAGCTTCTGGATTCTCAGAGATGAACAGCATTGTGGATCCACTTACATGGATTGCAGTGGCTGAAGAAGGTGACTTCCCACCACCTTCTCCAGAGCAACTAAGGAGGATTGAGAAATGCTGGCCTAGCAAACAATGCCTGTGTCTTGTAAAAGAATGAAAGAAAGGAATCAGTTTAGCACCCTGGAAACAGACATTTGGTAGCAAGCCAGGGAGGGCACTACTCCAGGCAGCTGTACACAGCCCTCCTGCCTGACTGATTTGAGTAACATCTTTATAGGGAGGATTCTTCCTTTCAGTGGTGACCTGGCTGATTGTTTTCTACTCTAATCTTAATAAAATTCAAAACACTCAGAGAAAGAGGGCACCTCTATCTTCAAGTATCTTCAAGTGAAGGAAAATATTTTAACTTTAAATGAAATGTGAAAAAAATTATACAAGTACGTAACTTAGGACAATCTATTGAGAATACTTTTTGTTTTTGCCTAGGTCTCAAAACTGCACTAATAGAGAGAGAGGACTTTTCTTCTGGGACCAGTAGCAAAAGCACGAAGCTTATCCATGGAGGAGTGCGATACCTACAGAAAGCATTCATGAACTTAGATTTTGAACAGGTGTAAATAATAAGCATTCTTGTGAATAAATATGCTTGGCATTGTCTGCTTTTCAAGAATATATGTTACTTCCTGCTTGTAATGTCCTGAATAATTATTGAATGCATGTGTTGATAAACACAGTTGTGAGTTATTAGCTGCCTATGTCTTTTCCAGAACCACGTATGTCATCAATAAGTTTCAATATCATAATAATTATTGCTTCCAACTGTTTTCCTTTTATAGTATAAACTAGTAAAGGAAGCACTCATGGAACGTGCCAACCTACTCGAGATTGCCCCGCATATTGCTAAACAGTTACCGATCATGCTCCCTATTTATAGGTAAGCATCTCTTAATATATTTGAAATAGCATGTGATAGATCTGTTAATGCCTCACTATTGAAATACTTCCTTCAACTTACAGTAGAAAACAGTCAAATATTTATGACCATTAACTTGTGTTATATACAGATTAATCTTGGTGATAAGTCTAATTTCTTCTCAGATATTGCACTTGTCTAGCTCATTACACCATTTACGATGAGGCATCATACATTAAAATGGGTGCTTCATCGGAACATAGTGAACTGAAACAGCATCACCAGACAATTCTTTCTTCTTCAATTGCTTCCTGTCACCCTGCAGATCACTCCTGACCAAATTCATCTTTGAGCAGTTGATACAATGGGGTGAATACATTGACTACATCTGTGATGAGTTTAGAATAATATACAACCATGCTGATCAATGTTCTAATTTTTATTCTTTATTTTGTGGCCGTTTTGTTTTCAACATCGTCAACTTTCTCCTGTATTTGGTGGAAACTATCACCATCTGTTTAGTGACCCAGGAATGTGACTCTTGAGACCATGAAGGATGCTTTAAGCAAAATGCAGAATGACTGGTGGACTGTAAAGGCTGATGAGTTGCAAGATCTTGCTGAAAAGCATGAACCATATTTTTACTGCATGCTGAAAACTGTATATGGCCCACCACCACAACCTTGGCTTCTAACTAATAGCTAATGGAAAAAAATTAATCTCTGGGAAGGCAGTTGTAATAGATTGCTGAAATGGTGTGAGAATTTCACTAACTCCCCAACAGACTCTCACCTCAGCAGGTTCTCTACATCAAATTCAGCAGCTGCCTAAGAAAGACAGCATGCCACTTCCTCGTTTCACTGGAAAGGTGATAAAGGTGAATAAATAAATAAATGCTGGCCCAGACAGCATTCCATCAGAGATTTGGAAGTACAATAGAATTACTTTACAAACCTGGAAGCTAACATTGTCAGTGTCTGGGAGCAGAAAGGATCTAAAATATCTACAATAATTACCAAGGAGTAAGTCATCTTTCAGTTGGAGAAAAGACACTCACATATGCTATTTGAAGCTACAAAGAATAATGCTGAGAGCCACATCAAGATCTACTCTTCTTGTCCAAAGGATGAAGTACCTCTTTGGCAGTGTGAGGAGATGTGGTCCATGCAACTTGTCCCAGCTATGCTGTATAAACATGTTTGCCAAAAGCCTGTACCTACTGGATAATGACATAGTTCAATGTATTTGAGCTTGTGGTGAGATACTCATTGTCTTTGGCGTAACGTCCTTAAATCAATGAAATGTCATTGTTTCCCAGCTTTTGAATCTCTTCTTTGCCATAATTTGCCATTCTTTTGCTTAAGAATGCAATTAGAGACAGGTCTACAGGTATAATGATGGCTGATCTTATGCCCTGGCTGCTCACAACAAGGAAGACATCTTCACAGTGATATCCAAATCCTGAAGTGCTGCCAATATGTTTTCCCTCCCTTGAAACTGAAGTTATCTTTTAGTCAGCATCTGGAAACACTGTGAAGCACAGATATAATTGGTTGACATCATCAGTCTCAAGTTTGCATACCTTGGTTTGTGTTCTTTCTAAGGATGGCATGATTGATGAGAATATTAATGCGTGCATTTAGAAAGCAATTCTGCCTATGGCTAGTTCATGATTGTGTCTTGAAGAGAAACCACATTAAGCTGAAAACTTTTCTCAAATTCTGCTAGGGTGCTGTCCAGTTAACCAACATTCCCTTACAGCCTGAACAGTGGACTATAAGACCTCCCATAACCTTTGCAATGAGCAAGGAGTGGGCAGCACACAACAGAAGGAAATGAGAGGGAACATTACTTAGTATCCAGCTGTGTAGCACTGAATCCTGGACTGCTCTAGCCACCACATCATGCCTTTAGGACGCCTCCAAAGTCAGCCTTCTTTTATCTTTAATTCTAAGTTAGGTAGGATTGTCTCAGAGTGTATTAATGCTGTAAGGCCTGATGGTATTCTAATACTGCTATCAATGTTAGGAGGTATGAAACAAATGGGTATTAAAATGTGTGTTATTTCCAGTTCAAGTGAGCACAGAAAGATGACAAAGATAAGGGGATGGAACTTTAATGTTTCCATTGAAGGAATGGAGAACATTGTGACACATAATTTCGAACTCAGGTGAAGATTGAAGATCTCAGGACTGCGGGAGACCAGGCCACCTGCTCAGCCCCATGGAGAAGAAGGTGCTGGTCAGGCATAACTTCACATAAATGCACAAGCAGGCACAGGAACGGCAAGCAAGCTTTTCAGAGACACTTGGAGGAGTCAATCAACACTATCTGCAAGGTGCTAGTTCAGGCATATGTGGATTGTCCTTTTCTCTGGAAATGTTGGATACTGCCATGGAGTCCCAGGTCCAGCACACTTGATATCTAGTTGATAAATGTGAAGAACTGCATTTGGTCAGCACCAACAGCAAGATGAAAGTGAGGACTGCAGATGCTGGAGATCAGAGCTGAAAAATGTGTTGCTGGAAAAGCGTTCCACCTATCGCATTCCCAATCCCCCCTCCCCCAAGTCCCTCCTCCCTACCTTTTATCTTAGCCTGCTTGGCACACCCTTCTCATTCCTGAAGAAGGGCTTATGCCCGAAACGTCAATTCTCCTGCTCCTTGGATGCTGCCTGACCTGCTGCGCTTTTCCAGCAACACATTTTTCAGCCAACAGCAAGGTGACAGGGAAATGAAGGTCCTTAATCTCACTCAAAGTGTCCTTTCCTCACAGTGAGACAGGGCAAACAGTAGGATCCCAGTTGGAGAAAGCACCTCATACAGGCCCTCCAGAAGTCTCTTCCACCTCGTTTACAATCTCCAACCGAGTGGGAATCCAAACTGTGTGAAGGGTGAACCTACAACTGGCCAGGACATTTTTGACATGATTGGGCCCTCTGCCCAAAATAGCCCTGAGAATCTGCCACCCCAAACTCCAAGGCCAACAGGGCAGGCACCCTCCAGCTTAGCTGCAGATCCTAGGACTGCATCTTAACAGTGGGAAAGAAAGATAAAAGAAAACCTGAGGACACAAGTGGTACAAATGAAACTTGATCCTAAATGTGTCATCATATTTTTAAATATATGTTCAGGTTGTATCATCAACTCTGCAATTAATTTTAGCTCCAGCTACAAGGATGAAGGAAGAGAGACTAGCCATCCTTAATGCCACCCTGTCTGAACAATAGCCATTCTTTCCAAGCACCCATACTAGTATGAAGGTTTGACATGATTTGAATCCCTTGCCAACCCCACCAGCTTCGATCTTCCCTCCCTTCCCATCCAAATCTTTATTATTTAATTGCTCATTTTCCCCTCTTGACTTACTGTGCCCCAGGCATACAGCTTAGTTATAACAAACATAATTTTGAATTGTCCCACCCAATGAATCTACTGTGATTGGGACGATCAATGATCCTCCTCCCTCAGTACCCCTTGCCCTTCTGTGCTCCCAATGTCTCCCTTCCTTATGATGATATGGCCCTGTTCACAATTACTAACCTCTCTGTAGTCCAGCATGCTGCCTCAAATCCCCACAATTGACTTTCCCCAACTTACCCAGCACGTCAGTGGCCCCTGATAATGTCCCCATCCTTGCCTTTCAGTGAACAGAGCCCCAGGACTAACTGTGGCTCATCTCCCAACTGACAAGGAAAGACAACATTGTGGTAAGGAGAGGTTAAAGATGTCTGCAAATACTCTCGCCAGCTGGTCCGCACAGGATCTGAGTGCACAGCCGGGGACTCCATCTGGTCCAGTTGCTTTCCGTGAGTTCACTGTCAAGAATGTCGAACTTATTTCTGCAGTGATGACTATAGGTACAGGTGCACACAAGACTCTTGGGGCGAGTGACATAATTTCACTGACTTCTGTTCAAAACAAGCATAAAATACATTAAGCTCATCAGGGAGGCATGCACTGTTTTCAGTGATTCTATTCAACTTCGCTTATTATGTTGTGTAAGCCTTGCCACAGTCAGTGTGCTCATGTTATTAGTCCGGGACTCTAGTCTGTTATTATCTTTACAGAGATGGTTTCGTCTTTACCAATGTCAATGCATTGTTGTTATTGAACTTAGAAGTTCCAGCTTAATTTCAAACCCTCTTCAAAAGCCTGCAAAAGTGCACAATTAGTAGCAATTGCCTATGGTTCTAACCTGATGCCTTTAAAACTATCAGAAAAGTTGAAAGAAACTCATGTTGTGCATAAGGTTAATGATAATTTACTCTAAAGGTGGACTTGTGTAGCTGGTGAAACATTAAACATTAACTTTCTAGTTGACAATGTCTTTACAGCTTCCGTTAATGCAGTCTTTGGACTGGGTAGATTGATATTGGGGAAATGGTGCTGAATAAAAAAGCACAATTGAATAGAATCTCAATCAGTGTGTTTTTCATCTGTTGTAACCCATTTTTTGGTGGTTTGCCTGAATAAAGTATCATATAGATTGGTTGTATTAATATAAAACTCAATTGTAACAGGACTTATCCATATCAGCACAATCACACCAGCACCTTCCCATATTTTGCATGTGCTCTCTAGATATTTATTATGAAGAGGAATATTTGAAATAGCTATTCATAATTTCAAAATCTAATGGTTTTCCTTCCTTATACTAGTTACTTCTCATTTTTTATTGATTTTCATAATAGTTTAGCCTTGGGCACCTTATTTCAGTCTAGAACAGTGACTGGCAAAACTCAGTCCCACCAATGAATAGCTATGATTTTTCTCTTTGCCATTGTCACATTAGTGAATGACTTCAACAGCATTGACATTTATTTCTTCCAAGAAAACAGCAATTACTTGTCCTTCATTTTGGCACAGATAGGATTTCAAAACCAATAAATGACACCAAAGCTGGCACAAGTGCAGAATCCTAAAGGAACTTTCTCAGAAAAGGATGAGTGGTGCTTCAGGGAATTGCCTTAGGCACTATTACCTTCTGAAACTTTAAGGTATTGAGATGGATGTAGACTGTAGACTAATCTCAAAAACATATTGAGTGGAACACTGTGATGAAACAATGTAAATATTATATCTGCTCCATAGGCTATCTTAAATTTCCATTTTGAACAGGAGAGTGTAAGATAGGTTAACATGACAAAGTGAAGATTTAATTTTTTAAAACTAAAGTGCTTGTGGATGCCGACAATCTGAAAAAAAATAGAAAATTCTGGAAGTACTCAGCAAGTCAGGTTGCATCTGTGGAAAAAAAAGTATTTCAGGTAGACAACCTTTCATTAGAACTGTGTTAAAACCTTATATAATATAACAAAAGGAAATGGAAATATTGTCTTCTATAAATCAAATTTATTTATATGGTAATTTATTATTTGAAAAAAATCTGCACATATTTCAATGGTGAGGTGGCAATCAAACCTTTTCAATTCTAAGTGTAAAATGCAAGCAAACAGAATGTGATTTAATTACACAATTTTCTTCCTGTTTTATATCTGAGCATGTGCCTATTTTCTGTAAGCTGTTGAGTCTCTGAACATGTTCCCTAGCTAATGTTAGTAAATCTAGTCTAGATTTATATTTCAGTGGAGCATGCGCACTGATGTCTGTGTTGACTTTACTAACATGGATATAGCAGATATGTTGCTTCAAAATTAGTTACTAGACGGTACCGTGTTAGATTCATTCTGTGATGAAACCTGCTCCTTAGGCTTTGTTTTCTCATGCTAATAGAATAGGCAGTTCCTAATTTGTACAATATACATATATATTTAATAAAGATGGACTTGCATAGGTAGTGGAACGTTAAATATTAATTTTCTAGTTGACAATGCCTTGACAGCTACATTAATTACTTGAAACTGATTAATACCAGATTTGCTGTAATCTTGATTAGAAAATCTAGATTTCTGATTATTGTGGGATAAAAAGTTTAGCCCACTGATCTGGTTGCATAAATTCAGTCCTGTAAGAAATCTGAGCAGCCCCGTCAATTGCTGGAGTTGAGGCTGGCACAAGAAATTTTTCTTCCCTCTGTGTGCTCTGTCTTCCACTAACTAACTAGACTAGCTCAAGAATTAGTGGAAAATTGCAGGGCCTTTTAGTGTATATGCTTTTTAAACTATTTGCTTTTTTATGATCATAAAGAATGTTACATTTTGCAGAACTGATATGTAATTTAAAAATGTATTCAGCTACTGCCTAATCTTGATCTTTCATTAATTTTATTTTAGTAATGTCACTAACTAGGAGAGGGCAGATAGATGCTGGTTTGCTGATTTTTCTGCAATAGTGCTGATGCTGTAGTTCACAGAGCTTAAATGGCCTTGCGTTTTTACTGCATAGGTAATGTAAGGTCGACAGAAAGTTTGTTGTAGATTTTAAAAATAAATTCTAACAGTAAGTGGAAGATTTGAATTGGAGGTGATGATATATTTGCTCACTTTATTATATTAGAATATGTAATAAATATGAATTCTGGGAAACTCTTGCTGAATTAATTTGAGGTCATGGAATTCAAGCAGTGAGGCCAGATATCTTTAGGCCACATATGTCACACTAGGGATTGATTCAAATAAATGCATTTTAAATTACGCCAAGTCACCATAGTCCTAGAGGGCCATAGGACTGCTGTCTCATTAGGGAGAGATGACTGTTGAGGGGTTTTAACCTGAAGGTCACCTCACCTCTGTCAAAAGACGAGTTTGAGAAAACCTTCATGGTAACTTCAGCCAGTGCAGGAATTGAACTCATGCTGTTGGTGTTATTCCATTACAAACTTTTAAAATTAAAATGCGATGTGTTTACGTGAATGGAAATGGAATGTAAGCAAAAGAATTGAATAACCATGATCCTTAACTACAGGAAGAATAATCACATGATGCTGCATATGTATATGAAATCAATTTGTTTCTGGTTTATTTCTGGTGCCTATTTGTGTTATACCACCATCAAGGCATAGAGCGACCCAGTTTATTACTATGGTGTAAACTAATCTATAAAACAAATCTGTTAAATCACTCACCTTACACTATTTTATATATTGAAAAAAATCTGCCTTTACTTAAAAAACAATTCCGAAGATGAAAGGAAATTTTCTAAACTTTTAATGTTACAGAAAGACTGAGAAACAGGATACCTCTATCCTAGTTTTGATCATATGGATGTGTTCTGTTTCAGCAGGCACAGAACCATTGAAGCAGTGCAATAGTATTTTTACAATGTACATTAAAATATGTATGCTTAAAACATTTGAACTCTAATTCATCACACTGTCTTTGTTTTTCTCTAATAGGTGGTGGCAGCTTCCTTATTACTGGGCTGGGATAAAGATGTATGATTTTGTGGCTGGACGTCAATGTTTGACAAACAGTTATGTCCTTACCAAGTCGAGAGCTCTGGAACTTTTCCCCATGCTGAAAAAAGATAAACTTGTAGGAGCTATTGTTTACTATGATGGTAACTATTTTAAATTTCTTCTGTCTGAATAATTTTAAAAGTAAGACAGAGAAACAATCTGGACTCTCTTTGCATAGCTGAGATACCTTTTAAAATTATCCATTCATTTTGAAATGCTCAAGGCAAATATTTTCAGGTCCTTCTGTTAATCTATGTTAAAATCCATTGGCCCTGAAAAGTATGTGAAATAATCATTTTTCTGTGTTCAAGAAATGAAAGGATACAAATACCCAGCAGAATGTGTAAACTCTCAGGGCTGAATCTTAGCTGTCACAAAAGCGGTTTTATATTCATTAGCCATGTTTCTGTAGTCTTGGGGAACCGTAAGGAGATGAGAAGTGCTGACCATGGGTTAGAAGAGCCAGGAATGTTTCTGCCTTATCCAGTAGTCTACCCTATTTAAACATTCTTCCATCAGCAGACTTTCTCTCGTCCTAGACTGCAGTCTTGTGCTATACCATTTTTAAAATCTAGTCATGCCCTTACCAGCCATGAAGTGGGACTAGTATTAAAAAAGCAGAACTGTAAATAAATTTTAGAGTATTTTAATTGGGATAATGTATCTTGATTACTGAAAATCCATTTTCTTCAGTCTAGGAAGCTGTTTTAAAGTACAAGTTTTGAATTATTAACTTTAATCCAAGTTTTAGTGCTTCCTACTTCAAGAATAATACTGAAAAATTGGATAGTCTGTTTAGAAAAGAACTTCTGAATAATGAGTTATGGTGGAATATCTGTTTGTAGAAATGATAAACAATGATACTTAACATCATTACATTGCAATACAGTCCCCAGCAGAGTAAATAAATTCTCTCCATTGATTCCTCAGATTACAAATCAAAAGATGATGTCAGGACTTAAGGAAGCAATTTGCAAATTGAGTAGAAATAAAAACAGTGATTTGGAGATTAAAGAAACAATAAGTTGCACACAAACAGACAGCTTGCCATTGCACCTTCTCATATTTTCTTTGATCTTAAAATATATTGCTGATCAAAACACCAGTCTATGTTTATGAGAAAAGGTGGTCTAATCCTGGGATTTTTGCTGAAAAATTGATAGTCAGAGAACATATGAATCAGAGGAAGGCCTACAACAGTGCGAGTGCCTTCTTGAAGAAGGACACTGTGCAAGGTAGCTGTCCAGCAGTCAGGCTATAACTTGCTGAAAGTTAATTGAACTCTGTAGAGTTTAGTAATGAATAGTCCATTCTCTTGTTTGATAATTTATTAGTAAATCACATTCCCTCTGACAAGCTTGTGTTGTAAATTGTCATTTTAAAGAATTTTTATTGATAATGACATCTACTGTAATTATTTTTATAAACTTTTTTGTCATCACAATATTTGTAGTACCTACATAAAAATGGACCTTATCTATAAGACTATAAGACCATAAGACATAGGAGTGGAAGTAAGGCCATTCGGCCCATCGAGTCCACTCTGCCATTCAGTCATGGCTGATGGGCATTTCAACTCCACTTACCTGCATTCAAGAATCTATCAATCTCTGCCTTAAAGACATTTAGCGTCCCGGCCTCCACTGAGCTCTGTGGCAATGAATTCCACAGGCCCACCACTCTCTGGCTGGAAATGTCTCCGCATTTCTGTTCTGAATTGACCCCCTCTAATTTTAAGGCTGTGTCCACGGGTCCTAGTCTCCTTGGCTAATGGAAAAAATCTCCTAGCATCCACCTTTTCCAAGCCATGTATTATCTTGTAAGTTTCTACTAAGTCTCCCCTTAATCTTCTAAACTCCAATGAATACAATCCCAGGATCCTCAGCCGTTCCTCATATGTTAGACCAACCATTCCAGGGATCATCTGTGTGAATCTCCGCTGGACACGTTCTAGTGCCAGTATGTCCTTCCTGAGGTGTGGGGACCAAAACTGGACACAGTACTCCAAATGGGGCCTAACCAGAGCTTTATAAAGTCTCATTTAGTGCGATCAAGGTATTCATCTGGAACACCCATTTGGGCAACCAAAGTCAATTTGCATAAATGTAACACTCTTAGCATAGGAAATGGTGCAAAGTGAAAAAAAAAGTGCCAGATCAAGCAGGAAGATTAGGAAGGGTGATAAATCTTGTTAATTGCATCGGACTTAAAGAGGGTTTGAAAGGCAAATATTGAATGGAGAGTTTTAAGGGAAAATTCCATACATGGAGCCAAGGTAGCTGAAGACAAAGCAACATGAACAGCTTAAATTTATTTTGTGCCTTCAAATAAAGGAACGTCAAACATCACAAGGTGTTTCACAGGAGTATTATAAAACAAAATTTGACAACAAGCGAACCAAAGTGCTTTTCAGTCAGATCATTGAAAGAGTCTGGTCAAAGAGGATTTTAAGGAGCTTCTGAAAGGAGGAAAGAGAATTACAAAGGTGCAGGATGGAACATCCGAAACCTAAGGGCTCGACACATAAAAGCACATTACAGTTGAGCATTAAAATTGGAGCCAGAATTAGAATAGCTCAGAAGGAAACCAATGAGGGTAAAGGCTTATCAGTCCCGTGGAACAACCACAGGCTGTTTCCCTAGGAATTTAAAAGATGTTGTTCCAGAGATGGTGGATGCAATGGTAATAATAATCATACAGCATTGAAATAGACCCTTTGGCCCACCATCTCTATGCCAACCAACAAACACCAAACAAAACTAATCTGATTTACCTCCAGTTGGTCCATAGCCTACTCTGCCCAGGCATTTTAAATGCTCATCCAGATGCTTCTCAAATATCATGAGAGAACTTTTCAGGCTATGCTTTACATAAATAGAGTGATAAAGACATTACAACACAGAATAGACCCTTCAGTCCAAAATTGTCCATGCCGAACAGATATCCTAGTCCCATTTGCCAGCATTTGGCCCATATTCCTCTAAACCCTTCATGTGCATTTACCCTTCCAGATGCCTTTTTATTTCTTTCCAGGCTCCACCACTTCTTCTGGCAGCTCATTCCATATACACAACACCCTCTGCATGAAAATGTTGCTGCTTAGGTCCCTTTTAAATCTTGCCCTACAATGTGGAAACAGGCCCTTCAGCCCAACAAGTCCACATCGAACCTCTGATGAGTATCCCACACAAACCCATTCCCCTACCCTATTACTCTATATTTACCCCTAACTAACACATCCCTGAACACTATGGGCAACTTAGCATGGCCAATTCACCTAACCTGCACATCTTTGAATAAACAGATCCTTGCTAATCTTTTCTCAACCCTTTTAAGTTTCACAAGATCTTTCCAATAACAAGGAGACCAAAATTGAACGCAATATTCCAAAAGTGGCCTAACCACCATCCTGTACAGCTGCAACGTGACTTCCCAACTCCTACACTCAATGCACTGAGCAACAAAGCCAAACTTACCAAGCACCTTCTTCACTATCCTATCTACCTGTGACTCTACTTTCAAGGAACTATGAACCTGCACTCCAAGGTCTTTTTGTTCAGCAACACTCCCCAGGTCTTTACCATTTAAGTCCAGACCTGAATTGCCCTACCAAAATGTAGCACCTCATGTCTATCTAAATTAAGCTTCATCTGCTGCTCATTGGCCCATCTAATCGAGGTCCCATTGTACTCTGAAGTAACCATCTTTGCTGTCCACTAAACCAACAATTTTGGTGTCATCTGCAAACTCAGTAACCATAGTCGTTTATATAAATGACAAAAAAAATGGACCCAGCACAGATCCTTGTGGCACAGGCCTCCAGTCTGAAAAGCAACCCTCCACCACCACCCTCTGCCTTCTACAGTCGAGCCAATTTTGTATCTAAATTCCTAGCTCTCCCTGTATTCCATGTAATCTGACCTTGTTAACCAGTCTACCATGCAGAACCTTGTTAAACACTTTACTGAAGTCCATGTAGACAATCTCCATCATTATGCCTTAATCAATCCTTTTCATCACTTCTTCAAAAAACTCAATTAAGTTAATAATACACGATTTATCTTGCACAAAGCCATGTTGACTATGGCTAATCAGTCTAAATACATATAAATCCTGTCCCTCAGAATCACCTTCTAAAACTTGCCCACCATTGATTTCAGGCTCATTGGTCGATAGTTCCCTGGCTTTTCCTTACCACCTTTCTTAAATCGTGGCACCACATTAGCAACTCCAGTCTTCTAGAACCTCACCTGTGGCTATCAATGATCCAAATAACTCAGCAAGGGGTCCAGCAATCACTTCCCTAGCTTTCCACGAAGTTCTAGGGTACACCTGATTCGGTCCCGGAGATTTATCCACCTTTATTGATTTTAAAACGTTCAGCACCTCCTCCTCTGTAATATGGACACTTTTCAAGACATTGCTATTTATTTCCTCAAGTTCTCTAGCTTCCTTATTCCTCTCTAGATTAAACACTGATGCAAATACTCATTTATTATCTCATCCATCTCCTGTGGTTCCACGCATAGTTGGCTTTGCTGATCTTTAAGGAGTCCTATTCTCTTCCCTAGTTACTCTTTTGTCGTTATTGTATTTGTAAAATTCTTTTGATTCTCCTTTAACCCTATTTTCCAAAGCCATCTCTTGTTCCATTTTTGTCCTCCTGACTACCCTCTTAATTATACTCCTACTGCCCTTATACTCCTCTAGGGATTCACTTGATCCCTGCTGTTTACACCTGACATAAGCTTCCTTTCTCTTGAGCTCAAGTTCTCTAGTCATCCAGCATTCTCTACACCCAGTAGCCTTGCCCTTCACCCTAACAAGAACACACCATATCTGGACTCTCATTATCTTATTTCTGAAGGCTTCCCACTTTCCAGCTGTTCCTTTACCTGTGAACATCTGCCCCCAGTCAATTTTTGAAAGTTCTTGCCTAATACTGTCAACATTGGCCTTCCTCCAATTTAAAATTTTAACTTTTAGATCAGGTGTATCATCTTCTATTACCATTTCAAAACTAATAGAATTATGATCACTTGCCCCGATGTGCTCCCACACTGACACATCAGTCACTTGCCCTGCCTTATTTCCCAAGAGTAGGTCAGGTTTTGCTCTTTCTCTAATAGTTACATCCACATACTGAATCAAAAAATCCTACCACCCTCTGGGTAAAAACATTTTCCTCAGATCTCCTCCTAACTACTTACTGCTCACCTTAAATGGTCTGCCATGAGGAAAAGATTATCATGATCTATCCTGTCTGCACCCTCATTTTGTACGCTGCAGTCAGATCTCCCTCAGCATCCTCTGCTCCAAGTAAACTAAACCCAGCCTATCCAATTTCTCCTCATAATTGAGACTTTTCATGCCAGGCAATGACCTGGTGAATCTCTTCTACACCATCTCCAGTGCGATCACACGCTCCTATTGGTGCCGTTACCAAACTTCAGACAGAATTCTAGCTGTGGCCTAACAAATTGTTTATAAAGTTGTAACAAGACTTTCTTGCACCTGTATTTTATACCTCGGCTAATGAAGGCAAGCATCCCATATCTCTCCACCACCCTGTCCACCTTCACTGACACGATCAGGGATTTATGAACTTGTACATCAAAGTCCTTTTGTTCCTCCATACTCCCTAGGGTACAACCATTCATCGTGTATATCATTTCTTGATTAGATCTTACAAAATACATCACTTTGCACTTATCAAGAGTAAATTCTATCTGCCATTGCTCTTATAATTTACCAGTCAATACAAATCAGACTGTAGTTTGACACTTTCTTCCTCACTCTCAAGAACGCCACCAACTTTTTTATTAGCTGCAAGCTCACTATTTATACAATCTACATTCACATCCAAGTTATTATTGCAAGTGACAAACTGCAAGGGTCCCCACATTGATCCCTGTGACACACTGCTATTACAGGCTTCCAATCACGAAACCAATCCTCCACCATCACCCTTTACCTCCTAGTTGGAAGCCAATATTGGATCCAGTTTGTTAACTTGCCTTGGATCCCATGGGCTCTTTTGGACCAGTCTTCCAAGTGGGCTCTTGTCAAAGACCTTACTGAAGTACCATCAGCAAGTTTGCAGATGACATAAAAAATAAGTGGGAAGGCAAATTGTGAGGATGACTCACAGAGGTGTCATAGATTAAGGCAGAATCTTGGCAGATGGAGTATAATGTGGGAAAATGTGAGGTTATGCACTTTGCCTGCAAAAATAGAGAGATGAATATCATTTAAATAAAGATACTCAAAGCTACTCAAAGAGTGGGCAGCACGGTGGCACAGTGGTTAGCACTGCTGCCTCACAGCGCAAGAGACCTGGATTCAATTCCTGCCTCAGGCGACTCTCTGTGTGGAGTTTGCACATTCCCCCTGTGTCTGCTTGGGTTTCCTCCGGTTTCCTCCCACAATCCAAAAATGTACATGTTAGGTGAATTGGCCATGCTAAATTGCCCGTAGTGTTAAGTGATTGGATCTGTGTGGGTTGCAGGTCGGTGTGGACTTGTTGGGCCAAAGGGCCTGTTTCCACACTGAAAGTAATCTAATCTATAGACTTTGTGCATTAACCACAAAAATCATGCACACAAGTTCAGCAGGTTATAGGGAAGGCAAATTAAATGTTGGCCTATATTTCAAAGGGAATGAAGTATAAAATAAAAGCAGCTAAAATTATACAAAAAGTAGACAGACTACAAATGGAATACTATGAATAGTTTTGAGCCCCTTATCTAAGAAAAGAAATACTGGTATTAGAAGAATCCTTTGAGATTCACTGAATTGGTTCTGGGTATGGAGGGATTTTCTAATGGGTAGATTGAGCTTGTACTCATTTGAATATGTCATATTCTTAAGAGACTTGACAACATAGATGCAGAAAGGTTATTTCCCTTTGTGGGGAAGTCTAGGACCAGACAACATCATCGTTGAGAAGAGGTCACCCATTTATGACCAAGAAGAGCATTTTTAAAAATCTGAGTCATGAATCTGTGGAATTCTTTTGCTGCAGAGGACTGTAGAGACTGAGTTATTAAGTTATATTTGAGCTATGTTCAAGGCTGAGATAGGCAGATTTCTAATTGGTAAGGGGAACAAGCATTATGAGGATAAGGCAGCCAAATGGAGTTGCGATTTATCAGATGAGCTATGATCTCATTGACTGGTGGTGTAGACTCAATGGGCAAATGGCCTGATTCTGTTCCTTTATATTTAGCTGTTATGTCTGGTTAGCTTGTAGGGCTGGAGGATATTAGAGATTAAGAAAGCCAAAGCCTTGGAAGCTTTTGGAAACATAGCTGAGAAGGTTAAAATCAATGCCCTGCTTAACTTAAGTAAGTCAGAGATCATAGAGGCAAGGAGAATGGGACTTGGTGCAATAAGGAGACAGGTAGCAGAGCTTTGCATGACCCCAAATTTACTGAGACCAGAATGGAGAAGAGGGGTCATGCATCTGCTTGAATAATTAAGTCGAGAGACAAGAAACAATTTCAATAGTAGGAAATGAGGTGAAGCTGAAATAACATCATGCAATATTTCAGAGATGGAAATAGGTGGTCTTGATGTGGATATGTGATTAGTAGCTTACATTGAGGCTTTTAGTTCAGCAAGAAAAATGGTATCTGCAGCTGGGAATCTGAGTCAGGAGCAGAAGCTGGTGATCATGGTCACACTCTTGCCAGAATTTATTTGGACGGAAGTTCTCCAGATCGAGTACTGAATGTCCACAGCCCTTTGTAGTAACAAACTCCAGAGATTCATTACCCTGCGAGAGAAGACATTCATCTTCATTTCCATCTTAAATTGGCAACCACTTACTTTGAGAATCTGCCCTCTGGTCACAGACTGTCCCACAAGGGGAAACAACCTTTCTGTATCTGCACTGTCAAGTCCTTAAGAACTTGGTATGTTTCAATAATGGAGTCTCTCATTCTTCTAGATATCAACGAGTACAGGTCTAACCTCCTGAAACTCGCCTCATAAGACAGTTCCTCTATACCAAGGATCAACCTAGTGAGCCTTCTCTGCACTCCTTCCAACATCAGTGCATCAGAGTTAACGTTTCATATCCAACGACCCTTCTTTGGAGACCTGCTGAGATTTCTGTTTTTGTTTTAGATTTCCGGCATCAGCAGTTATTTTGTTTATTTTTTGGTTTTCTATTTGTTAGCCAATCTTCTATCCATGCTAATATTCTACCTCTATCTGCATGGGCTCTTATCTATTACACTTGCACCCAGGATTTCCTAAGAGCAGCAGCCAACAAAAAGTCAGACAGGTTATGGATAAAAACAGAGGAAACAAATTTGGATAGATGCCATTTTAGGTGTGTGTTCTGACTGATCCAATTGTCTAATGTGCCCTAGTGATTCATGGTGCCTGGAAGAAATTCCCCCCATCACCATTTTAGTCCCAACTAGATTTGAACTCCAGTACCAGGCGTGAAGAACCAATAGCTAATCTATAGCACCTGGATTTATTCAAGCTTTCATTGAAAATTTCACATTCAAGCTGCAACACTCACAGGCCAGAGAGTAATGAAAGAATCTACTTTACTGCAGGGTAGATGTGCTCTATGTTGGCATAAGAAAAGCAAAGCATATGTTAGTCGTTAGCCTGGGTGTATACAGCATGTCCCATTTATTCAAGGTTTCCGCTGTAGCCGCAAACTTACTATGTTGTTTCTTTGGGGTACTTGTCAGACTTCATTTAGCATTTGTTGATATCTGGATTCTCTTGGAAGGCAAAAAGGCAACATATTTTTTTTATGGAATGTGACTGAAATCTGAGCAGTGATCTGTCAGATTCATTCATGCAGCTGAAGAAATATTGAAGAAGACACATTGTTTGGAAGCCATGGCAAGGCTTCTTGGTATTTGGATGCGCTTTTCTTGGTGGATCAGTTATTTACGCATTGTATGATGCGGAGCTTAAACAATCTTATAAGACAGTCTTCTTGTGTTTGTCAGGAAGTATATTCCTGTGCTTAGATATGTGCATTCAGGTCTTTAGGTTGTCTTCTTGTAAGAAAGCAGGAGCGCTTTGCATTCCACAACAGTTCACTAGCCCAGAGGAGCCATCCCCACAAGCATGCAGATGATAACAGTGTCTCCCGCTGTACCTGCAACAATTTAATTGGACAAGTCAGCCCAGTCAAGCATTGCAAACTCATGACTTGGAGACATGAAATTCATTGTCATTATTGTCCCTGTCATTTTAGATCGTTTTATTCCAGTGAAGAATTTTCTTCACTTCAATGCACACTCTTCCTTAAGGAAATAGGGATTATGGCTGAGGTTGGGGTGGGGGCAGGACACTGAACTATACTTACCTCAGGGGGAGCCACAGATTAAATTGGCTTTGCTCACTGACTTGATGGTTATGTGCATAACTGCATTATATATTTTGTTAGAATGCTGCACGAGAAATCTTTGTTATCTGGTGTGCTGAACCTTTAAAATATCCTTAGCTTTATTTATTTTACAAGATTACTTATTCGAATAGTTAGAATTTGAAGTATGATCAGAGGTTAACAATTTGTATTTTCTAAAAAACAACAAAGTTCACAGGCTTCAAAGTTTATTATTTTAATTGGGTGGAAGTGTAAAATGAGAAATAAATAGTTGTGATTTTATTTCAATAGTATGAGTGAGAATCGCTTATGAGTTACTGAGCATGCTTGCAATTTCAGCATTGAAGAATAAAGTGACTTTACAGTAAGTGTTTCACTGAGCAGATGTTAAGAAGGTTTAACAGCACACATATGTTGTTTTACTTTTAGTTCACATATATGCCTTCCCTCCTTTGTAGCAGAAAGGGTTATGAATAACTAGAGTGAATATGAAAAAAAACTGTCCAACAAATTGCAACTGGTTTAACAGAAAAATTGGGTCATGCAAAATATGTGTAGTTCAATTAAATATTTCTTTCTGTTCTGAATTAGTAATCATGCAAATAATACAATGCGCTGCATGCTAACCAAATATGGGCAAAATTCAGTATTGCTGGCAGTGATTACAAAAACTGCCCAATATCTTTCATGAGATGGTTGGTAAATATTCTGTTCACTTGTGGTAACGTTAACCATACTACCAGTTACCTTGCCCCTAGTTATTATCAATTCAGGGCACACCGAGTCTGTACCCCTGCAATGCAGAACAATTTTGCTCACAGCACAACATTCACAATTTTAAATTTAGTCGTAATAATAAATAGAAGATATCCCCCAAGACACTGACATTAAATGTGATTAATCATTTCTGTTCTCCCATTTCTTATGCCAGGGATTTTTCTGAACTAAATCTTTAATGATATACGTAAGAATGACTGGCTAATTTAATTAAGCTTTGTTCATTTCCATCTTCTCAAATTCTTTACTTCAATTTAAAGCACTTATGACCTTTGACTTAGAAGATAGATCACATCTAGTTTTCTAAAACAGTTTAAGGAATTATACATGAATCACAGCACCAAAATACTTCTTAGCAAAATCCTTTTATGTTGTGTAGCTTACAGGGAATATTAATTGACACTGTTGGGGCCTTTAAAGTAGTGAGTGCTGTAAATTAGTCTTAAAATTATTATTCTAGGTCTTAGTTAAAAATGAGACATATTAAAAATGACAGGGACAGATGTGACAGATCTGTTCTGACACTATTCTATACCACAAGTCAGTGGCTTGAGGTGACTCATGTCCTCTCTCGGAATCTGTCCACTGCTGCAGGACA
Organism: Hemiscyllium ocellatum; assembly: GCF_020745735.1. Lineage (NCBI taxonomy): Eukaryota > Metazoa > Chordata > Chondrichthyes > Orectolobiformes > Hemiscylliidae > Hemiscyllium > Hemiscyllium ocellatum. The sequence goes on along the minus strand of NC_083407.1, from coordinate 56,428,272 downwards.
ACACAACGATGCACGAATGAACCTTACTATCGCTCTGACTGCTGCCAGGTACGGTGCTGCCATAGCCAATTACGTTGAAGCTGTGAGCCTACTGAAAACCAGAGACCCAGACACCGATAAAGACTACGTATGTGGAGCTAGGTGCAGGAATGTTGAAACAGGTACGTATGTGTCACCTTAAAGAATATTAATTGCTTCAATGCCAGTATTATTACTTATTGATATAGAGGGATAATTTTAATTGCAGTTAATTAAAGTTTTATTCAGTCCATTTAATCCAAATGCACTCCATAGATGAAGGCATTTAAAACTGTAAATGATTTATTGCACAAGTGGCTATTTTCATTCTCACTAAAATTTGAACTTGCCTGGCAGAAATATTTGTCTGAAATTGGAGCTCTATTCAAGTATGACATTACTACTTGGGAGGTAAAAAAGCTATCCAATTTGAATTGCGTTGTAAACATGACAATAGGTGTATACATAGAAAGAATTTGTCTTTGTAAAACACATCAAGTATCAAGTTGTTTTGTATCCAAGAAATTAAGTTATTGATCCTATTGATCCCACTTAGGATGTTTATTTCACTTGTCCTTCTATTGTCTACAAATCAATTTCAGCCTGAAATGAAAGCCATGGTTGCTTCCTAATGTGGGACCCAGATAAAATACTGTCAAGGTCCTGTTGATACCATAGAACCCTAATTAGAATTCTACATGAACCTCTTGGCTGAATCGAGGATGTACCTTATCTGTCTCCAACACTGGTGTGCTGGTCTTGGGCAGCAGCAGTGAGGGAAACGGAACTGTGCTGTTTTCACCACTTGTCCTTTCTGTTCCTGCCTTAGTGGGAGAGTTAATATACCAAGTCTAAGTTTTGCCACTTGTATACTCGGTGATAGCAGAAGCACCCAGGTTCCTACTTCTGATTGCTAACCAGCAACCTTAGCCGAATAGCGTAGATGAGTGGTATTGACTGTGATGAGAACCCAGTTTGGTAACAAAGTTCTTCATCGTCATATGCTCACACATTTGCTTTGGATATTTAGAGTGGACACTTGGGCAGAGTACCTCAGGGTACCTAGGGAACCATGACCCCGAGACTGATGGTTCAGGAGTGATGAGAGGAAGGAAAGCTGGCAGAATAAATTGATAACCATTAAACTTAATTACATCTTTGCTGAAAGGTCAGAAAAGATTAATGAGGTTTCCTCACTGTGAGTGTAAAGTGAGTAAAGTCTAATGTTATGTAATTGTCATGGTGAAAAGATAAACCCTCTATTTCACGTGCCATTCAGAAATCCTGGACTGTTGTTAGGACGAATTCTGATCCATTTTTACCCATTTCACCTGTGTAGCATATTAGATACATCCAACCCACTACATATTCTACGTATTTTGAACAGTGTTGTTTTCAAAACCACATCAACTATTGGGGTGGGGTGAGGGGGAAACTCAAACTTGCCTCCATTTGGATTCTTCCAGTTTGTATCAAAGGTGTTTTATGCAGATGAATGCTTACTCTCAAGATGTGGCTAGCTGATAATTTAGTTGTGGATGTAGGTTTGTTCGCTGAGCTGGAAGGTTCATTTTCAGACGTTTCATCACCATACTAGGTGGACCTTCAGATGAAGGACTGCTGATAGTTCCTGCTCTCTATTTATATGTTTCGGTTTCTTTGGGTTGATGACGTCATTTTTTGGGTACCAAAAGAATGGGTACCCAATGAACACAGTCCACCGATTTCTCAGCAACAAACCCAAACAAGCAGACAAAATGCGTCCAGAAACCCTAGCCACTCTCCCCTACATCAATGACATCTCTGAAATGACTGCCAGACCCTTTGACATCACACCACAAACCCACCAACACACTAAAACAGCAGCTAATGAACTTGAAAGAACCGATACAGACTACAAACAAAACTAACGTCATTTACAAAATACCGTGCAAGAATTGTAACAAACACTATATTGGACAAACAAGCAGAAAACTAGTTACCAGAATACATGAACATCAACTAGCCACAAAACGTCATGAGCCTCTCTCACTAATATCGTTACAGACCGATGTAGAAGGACACCACTTCAAATGGGACAACTCAGCCATCTAGGACAAGTCAAACAGAGACATGCATGAGAATTTCTGGAAGTATAGCATTCGAACCAGAACTCTATTAACAAACACATTGACTTGTACCCCATTTACCACCCGCTGAGAGAAAAGAACAGGAAATGATATCACCACAGAAAATGACATCACCAATCCAAAGAAACCCAAACATATAAATAGAAAGCAGGAACTATCAGCAGTGCTTCGTCCAGAGGCTTACTGAAGATGTTAACCCAGTATGGTGACGAAACATCTGAAAACGAACCTTCCAGCTCAGTGAGCAAACCTATATTCAGAACCTCAACCTGAGCTATAAATCTTCTCAAAACATGCTAATTTAGTTGTATTAATGAGGCTGCTTACCTCAAAGTTTAATAGACTTTTAACTAGCAGGTGTAGGCTAGGGAGGGCAAGTTTTGCTGACAATTTGTTTGCAAGGACGCTGGCTGCTTTAAAATTTCTGAAGCTTGGTGCCATTGTGGTGGCGAGCTCCTACTCCACAGCTCATGTTGCGATTTACATTGAAAGGATTGTCTCACCTTTCATCACAATGTTGAGGGCTTTCATGTGTCTTTTGACATCATTCTTGGAGCTTTGGAGGTCCTGATAATCTCTTGGCATGGGCTGTCTTCCAATATGCCATGTCTCTGAAGATGCCATCACCTTCTAAACTGTGCAAATGCCCAAGAGAATGAAGCCTTCATTCCTTGATTAGTGCTAAGTGCTTGGCACAGTTACCCTAGAAAAGACTGTTTGAATCATGACTTTGGGCAGAGTTTCCCCATTTTTCAACAGAACGTTTTTCAATCAAGGTTGTGCTGGCCACTTGTCCATGGCCCCTGGTGACTTTTTTTTTCTGATGCAGTTATCTGCTGTTCATCTCATTGATTCTGCAGCCAGCCTCTTCAGCTGTTTCCTGGAATGGTGGAGCAGGTGAAATGAAATTGCTCACCCCTGCTGGGAATTGTGTCTTCACACTGTACGTGCCAAGCGAAGATACTGCAAGGCAGGACTTAACCTTTACACTGTAGTCCTGCACCATTATCCTTAAGGAAAAGGTTCACAAGGAGAAGGTAACTTCTTACTCTACCAGCAGGGACATGGAGGTGCTAATGGTTAGGGTGGTGAGAAGGAAGGCAGTGTTTTTCTGGCTGACTGGCAAAGGATGCCACACCAATAGATTCAGCAAGTGTGGATTAAGATAGTGGCCCGGGTCAGAGTAGTATCCCAGATGAAGCACATTGGATGGCACTATGGGAAGGACAATATTGATCTGCATGATATTGATCACAATTATTAAGTGCCATATCTTCTCTGTGTTAACTCACACTCTCAGAGCCACCACACAGTCTAACTCTGCCACTGCACATGCACCTCTCCGAGGCTCACAACAACAAATCTCATTATTGCATAAGAACATTGATATAGGAACAGAATTAGGACATTCTGTCCATCGAGACTGCTCTGTCATTTGATCATAGCTGATATGTTTTTCAACTTCAACTGCCTTTTCTCCGTCACCCTTGTTCACCTTAATAATCAAGACTCTATCTCTGTTTTAAACACACTCAATGACAACCTCCACAGCTGTCTGTGGCAATGCGTTCCACAGATTAACCACCCTCTGAAGAAATTCCTTCTCATCCGTCATAAAGTGTTGTCCCTTCACTCTGATGCTATGCCCTTCTGCCCTAGTCTCTCTTATTATTGCACAGGTTCCCACCCTCTTGTTCTCCTCAACCACTCACCTTTCCTGCCCTTTGTGCTTCCTACTCACTTGGCAAACCTCACTGCTTCTGCTGCCCCTGCATCAGTACTAATGACTCGCCCACGTGATTGTACTCAACCCTGTCTTTGTGTCACTACAGGAAAAATATTTCAGAACTGTCCTGAGAGAGTGCAAACACACAGTGGGTGATGGACATAAGGCTCCCCATGCCATAGGAAGAAAAGATGTTTGATTTGGCTGAACAAGAACACATGCATTCATTTAGAAAGGTGAAGAGCTCCATTGTGCTGTGAGGAGCTGCTCTCCCATTTTCTCAACCTGTGCAACTATTTACCCCTTATACACAACTATGCAGGCACTAATGACATTCAGTGAACCTCAGCTCCATCTCCATCTCTGAGGAAGCAACCATTGGGCCATCAGCAGATTCCCAGGCAAGGCTTCCATCTGTACAATGTAGCAACTGAGAGACTTTTTCTACAGTGAATACACTTTCTAGATTAGACTTGAGAACACTCTGGTGAGCATGTCACTGATGCCTCCATAGCTGTTTGAGAAAGAAATGCCACAGATCTCAGACACACAGCACTGACAGAGACCAGATGCCTTCTCATCCCCAGGCAGAAGACTGTCCTATGTCTTTGGCCATTAATGGCTTTGACAACGTGAAATAAAGCCACAGAAATAGGTGGCAGGTTTGTCAGAGGTGATTGGTAAACTGGACTGAAGGATGGAGGAGTCCACCAATGTTATCAGTACTGTGCAGACTTCAGCATGTGTGCCAAGATTAGAGTGGTGCTGGAAAAGCACAGCAGGTCAGGCAGCATCCGAGGAGCAGGAAATTTGACATTTTGGGCAAAACCCCTTCATCAGGAATGAGGCTGGGAGCCTTGGGTGGAGAGATAATCTCCAGCATCTGCAGTACTCACTTTCGCCGAGTTGATTTTAACCTTCAGCATGTGTGCATCTGGCTGCCTCAATGCACAGGATGGCTTCTGCTGTGGAGACGCTGATCCAGTACACTCACCATCTGCTGGATATGCTCATGGACATGCACTCCTTCATCTAACTATCAGTGATAAAACAGCAGAAGGATGAGAGACCTTGACTTCCTTGCAAGTGCCTCCCTTCTGGGAGACAGAGACCCAGAGGGAGGGTAAGCTACACAGAGGACCCCCGGAAGTTTTCTGTCAGTCCCACCCCTTCCACCTCCACCTTACTTGTGAAGCCAAATCGCCAAGCCAAGGAGGGTTAGCTTTTCATGTGGACAAGACACTCTCGAAGTCCTGACTTTGTAGGTCCAAATGCCTCCTGGGATGACTAGCCAAGTCTTCAGGACCAATGACAGGGCAGCCTCTCACCATTACAACTGTGCTCATTGGAATGGTACATAGAGGTAGTAGAAATGAACAAAAAGAAAAAACTAAGGGCATATTGGTGCCATGGGTAACATATTATTGAAAAGTCTCTTGCAATTTTGCTAGTATATACACACTTGTACTCATAAAAAATCTTGCTCTAGTGTCTTTGTCGGATCTAATGAAGTTGCTCTCATTTGACAAGTTCAGACATCCTAAGATGAAAGACTTTGTAATGGCCAATCACTACCTATCTCTCACAAACAGACAATTCCTTGACTGCAGATACCATCAAACATCACAGATCCTGAAACTGTTGCGTTGGTAACTACAACTGAAATATTGTGCTTTAATTTGGACAACACCAAGGCTAAAAGGGGCTGCATTACCTTCCACAGTTAAATTCACCTTGTGAATGAGTGCAAAGGAGCAGTGAAGATTACATGTGTTTCAAGAAACAAAAGTTCTTCTGTCTAGAAGCTTCTCAAGGGGACACACTGCCATTCAAAGCTGGAAGGTGTGCAGTGGACGGTTCACATTTCCACTCTCCCTCACGATACAATAGTCAGCTAACAGAAGCTGCACAAACTACTGCCTCTCTCCGGTTAAACTTTGTCCTAAAGAATATTTAATTATTTCAGGACAACTTAGCAATCTGCACAAACTCTGAAATGTTGAATACAAAATTAAAACCGAAAGAACTGCAAATGCTGTAAATCAGAAACCGAATCGAAGTTGCTGGAAAAGCTCAGCAGATCTGACAGCATCTGTTAAGAGAAATCAGAGTTACCATTTTGGGTCCGGTGACCCTTCCACAGAGCTTCCTCAATCATGTGGCATACCCTTTCTGGGCTACACTTCACGGTTCTGAGGAAGGGTCTCCAGACTCAAAACATTAACTCTGATTTCTCTACACAGATGCTGTCAGACCTGCTGAGCTTTTCCAGCAACTTATGAAACAATGAATGCAACCAATGATTGAATAGTCAATAGGAGGTGCCTCAGGATTCTTCTTAATCTGCTGTCTATCACTAGAGACTTCACTGCACAGCATGAGGATATCACATGTACTAACTGAAGCCTTAAAATCTGCATTGCTTTAGTGCCACATGATGTTAGTGCCCTGTCTTACTGACTGCTGCTTTATCCTTAACAAGACCTCTAAAGTGAACAACAACATTAAAGATCAAGGACTGTGAAAATAACCGCGTCCACGTGTCCTTTGCACTAAGAAGGGACTATGTACCAAATAACCAACGAAGTTTCACAGTTAAAGGAAGTTGAAACCTAGCTGAGTCAATTAGGTTTCAATTAGGATCTTCTTCAGCTTTTTGCATTCAATAATGCATTGCTCTTTTGGATGTCCTGCCCAATCAATGTCCTGATCCTTAATTTCATTCTCAGAAGTTTGATGTTGATCTCCCATTTTCTCTGCATCCACTCCCTCTCCATTCAGTTTGACAGCTCCAGTTATGCAGGGCACAACATGCCACAATCATGTGGCACATCCTTTCGGGGCTATACTGCACGGGTCTGCCAGAGCAACCCAGACATCAAAACCCCTCTTAAGAGAACCTGTGGTCTGTTCTACTGTGGCTCTGAAGGAAGCTTAAGCACCATTGTGTCTTCATTCTGCATCACACTGATATTTCATGAAGGTGTCATGAACTGTTATGAGAGGTAGCCCCTGTCTACCAGCAGCCATCCCTATATTGCCTGAGGACATTGGAAGGAGATGGGAACCTGTGAGTTCTCTAGTATGCATGCATGCTGGCAGCTCCCAGGATACTTGACACAGACCTCCAAAATCTGGTAGCAGTGTTCACAGGTAAGTTGAACGTAATGGACTGGAAGTATTTTCTTTTGAAAAACTCTGCAGGATTGTGGTAGGGCAATCTCAAAGCAGTCTCTAGCAGTCTGCACATAGGGGAAGCCAGTGATGATGGAGAATACCACTGCCCAGATTTCGTGTCACAGGAAAAAATGTAATCTAGAGGAAATGGCATCAATGACATCCTAGATGCATTCGTGGATCGAAGATTGGGAGATTCCACACTTGGTTGCCCTTGAAAATAGCTGATTGCATAAAAGTTCAGGGCATACTTGCTTACTTGCGTGCACATGTGGCAACTCTAAAGCATAGTCTTCCAGTTTTCTAGATTACGTAAGACCATACGACATAAGAGCAGAAATTAGGCCATTCAACCCATCGATTCTGCTCTGCCATTCAATCATGGCTGAGGGTTTCACAACCTCATTCTCCCATCCTTTCCCTGTGTCAAAGAGCATCAAGAAACCAAGGCAGTAGGATTCTCCACTATTGCTAGCTTTCCCCGCGTGTATGAGCTTCCAGTGATAACAGTGTCTTTAGTCATTTGTTACAGTAAAAGTTTGAAAATGTAAAATCTTGATGTCATTCTTTCAGCTCAAATTGGAGTTCAAATTTTTCTATAAATGTTGTTGATCTCTACACTAAATATAACAACCCACAAAGGGAATTTTCCAGATGAGCAGATTGACTTTCTTCAGTCACTCAATCACCTTGCTCTGAGATTTTGCAGTGCTGCTTGTTAAATTCAGATTAATATTTAGGTGGAAATTTGCCCTTGATGCCAACATTTTTGCCCAGCCAAAGCCATGGGGACTATCTAGTTGCCTGAATACATGTTGATAGCCTGAGGTTAATTATTAATAAAATATTATTAATAATGCACGGTTGTAGATTGCTTCAGTAATTTTATGGCTATATTATTAGTATAAAAATCTGTTAGGGGTAAAGGATATATTTACTGATTATTCATGAAGTTCAGCATCCTAAGATACAATCACCAGTAATCAATTCAATACTTGGACATGATTCTTCAGCAGTTTTAAATAGTTGTTTGCTGGTACAGAAGTTCAATATTGTTGAAAAAAGACACATTTTGTGAAGCTTTTCACCTAGCCGTCATCAGAACAATTTCACAAGAATACCATTGTAAGGGCAAAACAATGTTTTTCATTATATGTAAAGAGAGTTATGATAGGTTAGCCAATGGTCTCTGGCTAGCAGTTTCCATGGAGAACTTCCTGGTTCGCTTATTCCAGTTAATTGCTTTGATTAAATTTTAAACCAAGCAGATTGACTCTGACTCTGGTTGGTCAACGCATTACCCTGGAAAATGGTTGTCAACTATTTTATAAGTTGAAGCAGACACAATGTGTACACATGTACTTTGTGACAGAAGGAACAAGGCCCGATGTAATAATTAATGCACTGGTAGTTGCACTGCATTGCGAACCCTGATTGTCAGGCCGTTATTGGTTAATTATTTAGCAAATGTTTTCCAATCACATAATCACATCTAATGTTGGACGCTGTTTTGAGTTCTCTAAGCATGGACTGGCTGGGTGGAGTCAGTACCTTGCTTGGTGCAAATAGTCAAAACATATGCTGTCTGATATGATCTGCCAGTCTTTCTGTTGTTCTTACAAACCATGTATCAAACAGGCACTGAAATTCTTAAACCACATTACTCATTCAGGTGATCGGTGAACTGTCTTTTAGCTTGATGGTAGCATCCTGCTAGAGGCGTTCATCACTTGTGTTGCTACTACATAATAACATAGTGAAACAGCTGGCTTCAGCTATTGCTCAAACCTTTGAGTTACTTATCCTTCAGTCTGGGATAAACTGCTCATTCATGGGTTTGCTGATTTCTCAACCAGGACTTCAAGAAAGGGGAGTTAGTTTGACTGCTTCATTACAGTGGTGAAGTTTAGCACAAGATGGGACCCATTAAGACATGTAAGGAATTTCTTACATGTTCGATTCAAATCTAGTCCATGTGTCACCTGCATTTTAAATAATATGTTAGGGGTGGGAATTAAGGCGTCATTCCATCAAGGATACGTTTTCATGGAACCCAAAAATGATGTTTATCAGAACTCAGTGTAGTAGGGATCCCATGGTGGCACCGTCTATACGTGTTGTTATTAAGGCTAAACACAACTGTTACAAATTGTCATAATGTCAATGAATACCAATTGACACAAAGGTGGTGTATCTAGGTTGTCATCATATGGAGCTGCCGAGTAAATGTCTATAGCTTCCTTGACTAGTGAGTTGGTAAATAAGCTAGTAAGTCACACATTTTTCCACTTCATTGTGAAGATTTGTTCACCATGAAGTTAAAAATTCAGAACTATGAGTTTGACAGGACAGATACTTCCCTCATTAATATTCTTTTCTATTGCAGGGGAACTGTTTGATGTGAAAGCCAAATGTGTTATCAATGCTACAGGACCTTTCACAGATTCATTGCGTAAAATGGATGATGAGAACGTGGAAAAAATTTGTCAGCCTAGTTCTGGAGTGCACATTGTCTTGCCTGGTTATTATAGGTAACTAAATACATTACTAGAGGCAACCATCATTGTGGACAACCACCTGATGAAGGAGTGGTGCTCCTAAAGCTGGAGCTTCCAATTAAACCTATTGCACTATAACCTGGTGTTGTGTGATTTTTTAACTTTGTACACCCCAGTCCAACACCGGCATCTCCAAGTAATAAGGAGATGATGTTTTCCTTAGTACTGGAAGTGACTTGCTACTTAATTAAGATAAGCACAATTTGGTTGCGTTGCAGTATGTGTATTTCTTGGGCTTTTGTTGTTATGCAAGAAATGAAAGTGGAAAAGAAAGGGGAAAAGAACTATGTTCTAAAAAATGAAAATTGTTGTCCTTGAACAATAATATCTGTCTGTAAGGCTGCTGACTCTCTGATTTAATTATTTTCTGAACAGTTTCGTAAAAGTTGCCAGTTGGTTGCATTTTTAGTTTTTATTGTGCTGTTTGAGAGCTAATTAGACCCAATGCTTTTCACAGTGCATATATTGAGTAAGTTGATTGCAGGCAGTAGATTATGAAAATAAATGTAACTTTTACCCTTACAGCCCTGAAGCCATGGGACTGCTTGACCCAGCAACTAGTGATGGCAGAATTATATTTTTCTTACCGTGGGAGAAAGTGGTCATTGCAGGAACCACTGACACTCCAACAGAGGTTACATCTAAGCCCATACCCCATGAGGAAGAGATTAATTTTATTCTTCGAGAAATACGGAATTATCTGAGCTCTGACGTTGAAGGTAATTTTGTGCATTTAAACAATCTTATAATTTCTAAATTAAAAAAACAAACGGCATTGATAATAAATACAATATCAATGCATTCAGACGCAAATTTTGTCGATAAATTAGAATGAAATTTTCTAACAGTAGATGGCATATTTACAGTCTTATTTTGAACAAGTGTTTGTTACCCAGATGATTAACATTCAAGCACATTAACAGGATTTGATCATCTGCTTTGCAAAAGATCCTTGGTTAAGCCCCATTACCAGGTTCCATTTGGACATTGCAAATGGGGGAAGCAAAGGATGGAAAGGGCCCTTCTGTCTCATGTTACCGCTTACACAGGCTCTGCCATTGCTGCAAGCACAAGTCTCACTCTGCTCTTTGCTTGAACTCTTGAGTTTTGGGATAATATTTTCAGGATAATATTGGGACTAAGCATGTCAGTGTATCCTCCATGTATTCAAATTCTGAGTGCAGGCACTTTCACTTTTTAATCCGTATTTGGAAATCACTAGCAAGGTCAGCATTTGTTGACTGTCTCCAGTCAGCCTGAAAGGATGATCGGTGTTCATATTTTCTGTGCGAACTGAAGCTGGTTGTAATTGATCAGTGTGTCGCCACAATAGCAAGAGCAATGCAAGTGATGATTGATATGGTCATTGGTGATGTGTTATCCTGGATATAGCATGTTGTAAGCAACAGGAAACCCTATCAAAGTATCAATTATTTATTGCTGGATGACACTTTTCAGAGTTTTCAAGTCTGAGGTCCACTTGAATGTTTCAAACATGAGTGGGGTAGTGTCTGAATTTGTTATGGAGTCAAAGGTTCTGCATTGTAAGAGTTTTTTCGGACAGTCAAGAGTGTTTAAGCCTCAGTAATTAACAACATTTATAAATAGGCATATATTATTTCAACAAACTGTGCTGGTCATATCAATCTGCTTCAGATTCTGCAAATGTTTATCCTAGGCATATCCACTTCTGGAGACTTGGACACATTCCAGCTTTTTAATTATAGTATGACAAGAGCTGCTATTTCTGGTGGCATGGTTTATAAATGGAGTTCAGTACTCTCATAATATGATAAATGCCTCATTTTAGGTAGACTGACCAGTTGCATTTGAAATGTAGTCCAAGTTTTTCTAACAGTATGTGCTGTGGTATTTATATTGAACAGGACATTAAAAACATAAATCAATATGTTGTAAATGCTCATTGAATGACCTACTGTCATTTCATATTCCCACTTCATAGAGGGTGGAGTGATGTGAATAGTTTTAATTAAAAATGCAGCTGTAGCATATACAGTTAATGCTCTACCTCTCTAAATGTACAAGTTAGAATTTGTAGCTCAATTTTATGACTTAATGGAGCAAATGTGAAATTCAGAGTGTTTTTGACTTTAGAAATAAGCTTTTAATCAGGAGGTCAGACAGCATCAGCCACAGAGAGAACTGACAGGATTATAGAGCCTAAGTGCCTTCGTCCCAAATCAGATGCTTCCAGTAGTAGGCATCAACGGCACACCAAAAGAGCTCTGAGATTAGAACCGAGCTCACTCTTTCAATTTTGAATTATTGTCATCTTTGGATGGAAGTGAACCTTGCATTAACCTTTTTCATTGTGTTTTGGACCATATTTTGTGATTTGTATGCCTAGGTCCCTTTGCTCCTGCTTAGTCTGGAATAGTTAAAAAGAAGCGTTCTGATTTAATTTGCTCAGAAGTAAACAAATAATTTACTCATTCATGTTGAAGTTTGTCTGCCATAGTTTTGCCCTGTGAGCCTGTCTATTCCCTTTGTAACTTTTTATTCTCATCCGCACAACCTACAGAGCTTCCTAGCTTTATATAAGTGCACAATTTAACATACAGCTCTGTCTTACAACTCTTTGTCCTTCATCAACCTTTAACAAAGATATGATGAAGGATTAAGACTGGAGGACAAATCCCTGGGAAATGCCATGCTAGGATTTTAGGTCTGGATGGGGTTGGGAGGAGGGAGATGGATATGAAAATTAGCATTACCAGTCAGTTTGACATGTTGTTTCTGCTGTCAACAGTTTTTCTTAGGACAGAAGGATGAGTTCCAGCAGTAGATCTGTTTCGGAGGAGTGGAAAGTTGAACTTGATAACAAGCTTGTCAACTCATCAAAACTCAATTTCTAATGTTGTCCGGTGGCAGGTTATATAATACATTATGGACACCACAGCTGCAAAGAGGTGGCAGCACAGGGAGCCTGAAATTAGATGGGCTCATTAAAGGGAAACCTGGCTGGCCAGCAGTGATGTCAGAGCAAGTACTGTACATGTGCTCATTCATTAGAAGGGCTGTAATCCTCCAAGGATTGTGGGACCATACAATTGAGTGGTGTGCAAGGCAATGGCCGAACATAGGATTAAGTTTTTCAGAGGTTTAACTGAATAATGATCAGTATCACCATCCTCAGGCGCAGAAGCCAAGACTTGGGCATGAAGTAGGAAAAAGAGCAGATCATAGGTTAGGATGACAACAGAAGACATTCCTCCAGCATTGTGGGTAACTGCCAAAGAAGAAGAGACATGATTCTGAATGTGTACTGCAGAAGACTGTGAAAATTTAGGCAAATTGGAACTGAGATTTGTATCCTTGAAGCAGAAGACCTCCAAGTGTCTTCCCTTGTTCATAATACTGCTTACTAGGACATTGGGCTGTCAAAGTCACAGTGGCATTGACATCTTCACCTCTGGTGCCTTCTAAGAATCAGCAGTGGACCTTGCTAGAGTGTTAAAAACAGAAGCACACCATGTTACCATGCAGGTAATGTGTGTGAGTGAGTAGTATATACAATTTCAAGCAGAAGGCACAGGGAACAACTCCTCTGCTGGATCCTCAAAGGTGTGGGATACCTTTATTTGCAACCACATGACCATCTCGGGCATTGAGTGAGTGGCTAGTCAGAATCTTCAACTGAAAAGGCTTTTACTCTTTTAATGCTTAGCTGATCTGTAACAATTTACTGTCCTGGCAGCTAACATGATGCATTCATCTTTTACCAGCCCAGATTGTCACAATTCTTTATCTGAAAACCCAGATTTCATGAAAGAATTTGGGATATCCCTTGAAGAAATGGCTACTCTCACCTTTAAAAGAGCCAAGACAGAGAGTAGTGACCCACTGGGGTAGTGCATTGGAAACCATAGAACATAGAACATAGAAGGATACAGCGCAGTACAGGCCCTTCGGCCCTCGATGTTGCGCCGACCGAGTCCTACCTAACCTATACTAGCCCAATAACTTCCAAATGCCTATCCAATGCCCGCTTAAATGAACATAAAGAAGGAGAGTTCACCACTGATACGGGCAGGGCATTCCATGAACTCACAACCCGCTGTGTGAAGAATCTACCCCTAACATCTGTCCTATACCTACCACCCCTTAATTTAAAGCTATGTCCCCTAGTAACACCTGACTCCATTAGCGGTAAAAGGTTCTTAGTATCTACCCTATCTAAACCCCTAATCATCTTATACACTTCTATCAGATCTCCCCTAAACCTTCTCTTCTCCAATGAGAACAGCCCCAAGTGCCTCAGCCTTTCCTCATAAGATTTTCCTACCATTCCAGGCAACATCCTGGTAAACCTCCTCTGCACTCGTTCTAAAGCTTCCACATCCTTCCTATAGTATGGCGACCAAAACTGCACACAATACTCCAGATGAGGCCTCACCAGAGTCTTATACAACTGCAACATGACCTCAGGACTCCGGAACTCAATTCCTCTGCCAATAAAGCCCAGTACACCATATGCCTTCCTCACAGCACTATTTACCTGGGTGGCAACTTTCAGAGATCTGTGTACATAGACACCAAGATCCCTCTGCTCATCCACACTACCAAGTAGCCTACCATTAGCCCAGTAATCCATCATCTTGTTATTCCTACCAAAGTGAACGACTTCGCACTTAGCTACATTGAATTCCATTTGCCACATTTCCGCCCAGCTCTGCAACTTATCTATATCCCGCTGTAACCTACCACTTCCTTCCTCACTATCCACAACTCCACCGACTTTTGTGTCATCCGCAAACTTGCTTACCCAGCTTTCAAGTCCTTCCTCTAGATCATTTATAAAGATAACAAAAAGCAATGGTCCCAAAACAGATCCTTGTGGTACACCGCTAGTAACTGCGCTCCAAGATGAACATAATCCATCAACTACTACCCTCTGTCTCCTTCCAGCCAGCCAATTCCTAATCCAAACCTCTAATGTATCCTCAATGCCATACCTCCGAAGTTTTAGCATTAGCCTACCATGGGGAACCTTATCGAACGCCTTACTAAAATCCATATACACAACATCTACTGCTTTACCCTCATCCACTTCCATAGTCACCTTCTCAAAGAACTCAATAAGGTTTGTGAGGCACGACCTGCCCTTCACAAAACCATGCTGGCTATCCCTGATCACGTTATTCCTACCCAGATGTTCATAAATCTTATCCCTTACCATTCTCTCTAAGACTTTGCCCACCACTGAAGTCAGACTCACTGGCCTATAGTTACTAGGGCTATCCCTACTCCCTTTCTTGAACAATGGGACCACATTCGCTATCCTCCAGTCCTCTGGTACTATTCCCGTTGACAATGACGACATAAAAATCCAGGCCAATGGCTCTGCTATCTCCTCCCTAGCTTCCCATAGGATCCTGGGGTAAATGCCATCAGGCCCAGGAGACTTATCTATGTTCATCCTTTCCAATATTCCCAAAACCTCTTCCCTGCATATTTCCAGGGCATCCATTCTAATTATTTGTGATTCCATATTCACATCAGCAACAGTGTCCTGTTCCTGAGTGAATACTGATGAAAAGTACTGATTTAATGTCTCTCCAATCTCCTCCGCCTCCACACACAACTTCCCACTACTATCCTTGACTGGACTGATACCTACCCTAGTCATCCTTTTATTCTTGACATACCTATAGAAAGCCTTTGGGTTTTCCCTAATCCTACCAGCTAAAGACTTTTCATGTCCCCTTCTCGCTTCTCTTAGCTCCCTCTTTAGCTCCTTCCTGGCTACCTTATAACTCTCAATCGCCCCTACTGAACCTTCACGCCTCATCTTTACATATGCCGCCTTCTTCCCTTTCACAAGGGACTCCAATTCCTTACTAAACCACGGCTGCCTCACAAGGCCCTTTACACCATGCCTGACTGGTACATACCTATCGAGGACACGCAGTAGCTGCTCCTTGAACAATCCCCACATCTCATTAGTGTTCTTCTCTTGAAGCCTGTTTTTCCAATCCACACAACCTAAGTCATGCCTCACTGCATCATAATTTCCCTGCCCCCAGCTATAGCTCTTGCCCTGCGGCGCACGATTATCCCTCTCCATCACTAAAGTAAAAGTCACCGAGTTGTGGTCACTGTCCCCGAAGTGCTCACCTACCTCCAAGTCTAACACCTGGCCTGGTTCATTTCCTAGAACCAAATCCAATATAGCCTCCCCTCTTGTTGGCCTGTCGACATATTGTGTCAGGAAACCCTCCTGCACACATTGTACAAACACCGACCCATCTAATGAACTCGAGCTATAGCTCTCCCAGTCAATATCTGGGAAGTTAAAGTCCCCCATAACAACCACCCTGCTACCTTCACTCTTTTCCTGAATCATCCTCGCAATATTATCCTCTACTTCTCTAGGACTATTAGGAGGCCTGTAGAAAACACCTAACAGGGTGACCTCACCTTTCCTATTTCTAACCTCAGCCCAAACTACCTCAGATGCCAAGTCCTCTTCCATCGTCCATTCCACTGTTGTGATACTGTCTTTGACAAGTAATGCCACGCCTCCCCCTTTTTTACCCCCATGTCTGATCCTACTAAAACATTTGAACCCTGGAACGTGCAACAGCCATTCTTGTCCCTGTTCTACCCACGTCTCTGTAATGGCCACAACATCGAAGTCCCAGGTACCAACCCACGCTGCAAGTTCACCTACCTTATTCCTTATACTTCTGGCATTGAAGTATACACACTTCAATCCACCTTTCTGGTTACAGGCACCCTCCTTAGAGATCGCTGCATTATTCCTAACCTCCCTACACTCAAGGTCTCACTATTTGTGGAATCATCACACAACTTAAAGTTTTTTTTTAAAGAAATATGTAAAATTCTAAACTACCTGATTATTAGAGAAATGTTGATGGAAAGCACAGACTAGGTTTCTGTATTGTACATATTGAGAATCGTTATTTATCAGAGGCAATTAGATAATTAGCTAAAGGAAAGATAAGTCGGTTTTCTGCTGGTTTAAAGTGGTTTATTGCTGAGAACTGCAAGACAGAGTTATTTGGCTGCTGCAGACCTGGTGATTTCTGGTCTGACAAGCTTCTCTCTGTCTTATTCATAGTCCAAACTATTCAACTTCCTAACAACCAATTACATGGGGTTGTTGGCAGACAAAAGACCTTTATTATCCATAACTGGTCTCTGAATCAATCAGGTTCACTTGTAAACAGCTCCTTAGATCCAGTTTGCCTGTACATTGCTGGAAACTACAGCTACAGTAACAGGTTTGCAAAAACGTAGCAAAAGCCTTGATTTCAATAAATGCTGTCATCCTTGCAACTCCTTGGGTTTCAAAACAGTTCACTCTTGTTTCAGTCCTTGCTTTAAAAAACATAAGAGTGAAAAGACACAATTTTTACAAGAGTCATACAGGCAGTGCAACCAAAGCCATTGGCTCTCTAGGGCCACCATCAAGCACACCATTAGGCTGCTGAGAACATGGTTTAGTGTTTGCATTGGTCCCATTAGAATCAATGTTAAAACTGGAGCTAAGTTCAATAGTGCCTTACCTAGCAGAGAAAAGCATTACAACATTATACCTGTGTCCTCAGCATTTTAAATTACTAAAATCTTACATTGATAAATTAAATAACTGTTAGAATAAGTAAATCTAAACATATCCCTATAAAAGAAAAGGCATTTTGCCTCCAGTTTCTCCTGTGGTTGACCCTCTGACTGTTGAAACAAGATCCCGCAGCCCAGGATCTTTTACAGGGTGGGAGGGCCCTTCATTTATAAGGCTATGGGCTGCCTGCTGAGGCTGTAATGTTTTTCCTGACTACATTGCAGCCACTGCCTATATCGGAAGAAAGTGAGGACTGCAAGTGCTGGAGTTCAGAATCGAGTGTGTGGTGCTGAAAAAGCACAGCAGGTCAGGTAGCATCTGAGGAGAAGGTGAATCGACATTTTGGGCGTAAGCCCTTCATCAGGAAGCCCTTGCTTCATGATGAAGGGCTTATGTCCGAAACATTGATTGTCCTGCTCCTTGGATGCTGCCTGATGTGCTGTGCTTTTCCAGCACCACACTCTCAAAACTTCCTGTATAAGTACATTTGTCATTGCTGGTCAAAGTAAGGTAACTTTTGTTGGACACAGTTCAGAAAAGGTTCATTAGGCAGATCCCTGGTCTGGAAGAAAATACCTTAATGAGCAAAGGCTAAACAGGTTGGGATTGACCTCACTTGAATTTAGAAGAAGGAGAGGTGATCTTATTGAAACATAGAAATTCTTAAGGGAGCTTGACAGGTTAATGCTGAGAGGATGTTTCCCATCAAGGAAGAGTCTAGGACTGGTGGGCATAATTTCAGAATAAAAGGAAAATTTAAGACTGAGATATGGAGGAATTTCTTCATTGGGGTTTGAGAGTCTTTGGAACTACTTGCCCCAGAGAGCTGTAGGGATAGAGTATACTTAAGGCTGCGTTAGTTTCCTGATCAATCAAGGATTACTGGGAATAGGTTAAAAAACAAACCAGTTTAAGTGAGGAATGTTGGATCAGCCATGATGCTATTGAATGGCAGAACAGGCTCAAGGGATCGCACAGCCTAGTCCTGCTCCTATTTCTTATGGTCTTATGGCCTTGTGATTCCAAAGACTCTTCACTCAGCTGAGCAACTCTGTGTCTTTTCTGGTGATTAGAGGGGAAGTGGACACAGCTTCTTTCAGCATCTCTCATTTCTTCCTTTCACTAGTGCCGCACTGTTCACCCAATGTCACTTAATGTAAGTATACAGTACACAAAGTCCTGTTGATGTGAGTTTATACACTGGTAAAGGGAGTGCTTTATGATGTGGCAATGCTGCCTCTAGTGACGTAGCTGTGCTAAGCCATTTATCATCCATGACTGACTCTGTGGACTGCACAAGAAGCAGATGTTGAGAATTAGCTGGTGGTTGTTGCACATTCTGCAAGGCTCGGACTGCCCAGTATAGCAGAGATTTTAGCACTTTCAGATAGGAAGGAGTGCACACTGACTCCTTCATGTACAGTTTTCAGCATCTTTTTTACCATCTCCTCCGTATGTTCCTGTCTCTCTGTCCTTCACTTTGATCTGCAGTGTGGTGAACTGTCGCTGTTTCCTCCATGTCAGCCAATCTCTCAGTACGAACCCTCCCTCAAGAGTTACAATAAATCAAAGAGAGATGCTGACCTTTCTGATAAAAGCCAGTGACTAATTAACATAAACTGCATACATCAGAGCTGTCAGATTCTCAATAGAGCTGAGGCTGTGAGCATTGTTGAGAGGTCAGTAAGTACGATGGGTTCACTTTTCTCCTGTTCAGTAGCAACATGCGTCCTCAGGCTCTTCAGCTAGTTTGTCTGCTCGAGGTTGTATACAGAGAGCCTTGTCATCAGGCTCTCAGATTTAAGTCACTTTACCAGAGCACAGAAGGTCATTAAACATCTTGTGGCACACATCCAGTTCCTCTGAATTATACTTTTGCTGCTTGTATTTTCAACTACTTTTGTTTGGATGGATGGTCTCCTCCTATCATCTTCCAGAAAGAGAATCTCCCTTCTTTCTTCAACAGCCTCTATTTGCATGGCAAGACCTGCATTTGTGAAATGAAAGATGACCCTACCCTGGATACTTCTGCCTATTCTTCAGTTGTTGTAAGGCTTGCACACTATTTCAATATGGCTGTCAATGGCAGGTTAAGTGAGTGGGTAACACGTAGCAGATGGAGTATTATGTGAGCTATTGTGTACTTTGGCAATAAGAATAGAAAAATGGAATATCTTTTAAGTGTGACATTTTTAAATGTTGATCTTCCTAGACTTTGGCGCACTTGTATACATTAGCATATAAATCCAACCCAACAATCGTGCCAAAATTTCCTTTTTTGTACACTGACCTGCATGGAATCCAAGTTGTGAGTCATTAGTTTAACCAACAGTTGAGAACTTTCAAATACATGAAAAATATGCCTCCATGAAGTTATTCAGATCATGACGATTTCCCTTTTATTGCCTTTGTAAAGGAAAAAGAATTCATCTTCTGTGACTATCCAATTTGCATCCCTCTTATTATTTTGAATTAGGAATCACTTAAGCATTTAAGTGTGTCTCAACAAAGTCAGCATTTGTTATTCAACTTAGCAACCTGTTAATAATGTCAGGTTTAAAATAGTGGTGCTGTAAATCATGTTAGCTTGACAGTTTTTAGTTTGTCTTCTGGATCAAATGTGCCTATATAACAATGTCAGAAGTAATTCATTGTGAAGAGCACTTTGAGATGTTTTAATGTGATAAGGAGCTATGTAAAAGCATATTGTCTTTTATACTTTCCAATCCAATTTATTGACTTTGCAATAAATCACTAGTTCCTGATACAAATACATTACTAGTAATGCTTTCTTATTAAATATGAAAAATATATAACTGAAAAGAATTGAGTTCAGAAAGGTTCACCTGAATGTTTTTTGTGTATCATTTATTTGTATCTATGAAAATTATTTCCTTAGTTGATGTTAATAATTCACATGGTATGGCAACTGCTCTTCCCAAGACCGAAAGAAACTAGTGTTGTGAACACAATCCAGGCCATGATGCAAACCAGTCTCCCATCCATTGACTTCATGTGTACTTCCCATTGCATTGGGAAAGCAACCAATGTAATCAAAGGTGCCTTCCACCCCCCCCCCCCCCCCCTTATATTCTCTTACACCCTCTTCCATTGGGCACGAGATATTAAAGTTTGTATACTGGTACAAACAGATTTAAGAACAGCTTCTTCCCAGCTGTCATTAGACTTTTGAATGGACCTCTTTGATGTTAATATTGATCTCTCTCTGCATTTTTGACCACTGAAACATTGTATCCTGCACTCTGTTCTGTTACCCTGATACATTTGCATAGTATGACCTGCCTGTAAAGCATGGAAGACAACACTTTTCACTGTAATTCAGTACATTCGACAGTGATAAATCAAATCAAATCAAACATAGAACTTGTTACTACAAATGTGTCAATGTTGCCTAATATGTCATTCCATGTGGAATTAATCCTCTTATCCCATTATCTCACAATACAACTTGCTTACATCTGTCCAACTGTACATTTTTAAAAAGTGACTGATCATTTCATATCACATTAAATAAACGTAATCTGATGTGTCACATCATCCAACAAAAAAGATTGGGAGTGTACACCAATGTTGCTGTATTAGTCCATCCAAACATATGATCTGGTGAATCATTAATCACTAATGAACTGAATATAAATATCTTTTTTATTTTACGTCTAATTACAAATGACATCACTTTGACCATGGTCTTTTTACTAGCACTGTAGCTGCTGTTGGCATAGCATAAGTTTCGACTTTGTTACTTTCTGCTTAAAATATAGTACTTTTTTTTATTATACCATCCCTTTCCACTAATAACAAAGTGATTAACAATATTTCTCTAGCATTAGCTTATCCAGTCATTTCCAGTCATTTTTGTCCCAGTATAGCTAGCACACCTTCAGGAATCATCTCTTCTCCAGTGACCACAGATGGCCATCTAAAAGGTGACTGAAGATGCCATCTTAAATTTCCCTCTTCATCTATATATTGCCCCACAGTGGCATTATCCACACTCAAAAGAACAACTTTCATGTACATGCTGGCCATACCAACTGAATCCCTTTATTATCCATTTTTGATTTCAAAATTTGTATCATGCTGTCCAACTGTCTCGCCATTATTCAGTAATAGGTGATCAAGAAATGCTTGAAGTTCAACAGTAGCAAGACATTGTTATCTAGCTCAGTGCCTGTGAGAAATTCCACATCTAGTGCTTACTTCCATTAATGATTTTCTCTTGTTCACACTGATAGTATGCAACTTCACTGTGTTATGATGCCAACTGATTGTAGTTCTAGACAAGTCCTAGACATTTTTTTTTGCTACTATTTGTTACAGAAACTCATGTTCAAACAACACCCCTATCTCAATACTTTTGGTCTCTTGTTAAACTGACTCCTCACAGTTTTTGTCTCTGCAATTTGGTGGTGAGCCCTTTCCAAGTCTGCCGACATGAACTTTTCACAATCCTAAGAAGCTGTGATTTTTCAGTTCTAATAACCTGCTGTTTCTAACCAAACCCTTTTGGAAGTTTTACCAATTTAACCTTTTTGTTGAGCAGACTTGTTCCCTGAAGTCTTGGAAGAGAAACTAACTTGCTTCTCAACTGAACTGTCAGCTAACTGAACAACACAAAAACTTGTTCAATCCTAGAATCTTTTAAAAAGAAACCTCCCATAAACCCAGAAGTATAAACTTCTTTCCATCATTAAGACAAGAGGTCTGCATTGACCTAGTTTCTGATAAATGGTAGATTTAGTCACTGTTCATACTTACATGTCTCTATTTTGAAATACAAATTCCAAAAATGATAATGAAGCTATATTATAGATTACATTGTAAATGTAATGCTTGTTTTGAGCCTAGTCTTTCAACTTTATATCCAGTTTTTTACCAGATTTGTCTTATTTCATATTCGCAGCAACATTCCCTGTGTAACTCTCTTCCTCTGTTTGGAAACAGTTATGCCTTCATCACTCGTAGACAGTGCCCACTTTGCAAAGCTTTCAATCTCAACTCAGTATAAACTTTGCCAATTCCAGTACCACTTGACAACAAAAATTCCCGACCATCTATTTTGCTGTATTTGCCCATTTCAATCAATTCCCCACTTGGTGTTGATTTCCTAGTCATCAAATTATTCCATGTCCAGTGCTTCTTCCTATCCGTGAAAATACCTGCCGCATGCATTGTATGGTAACTTTGGCCCTTTATTTGTGCAGGACCTTTGGCTATCTCTTGCTCAGTGCCACCCCCTACTACTTTATAATTCTTGCCCTTAAGCTCCCTACTCACCCTCTTTTCATATTTAAAAGCCTCCATTAAAAGCCAATTGGTTTGGAAACTACTCCATCCTTTTTGTACTCTGTCTCAATGTAAAATCACATTGATTTCTTGCTCATTTTGGTCATACAAACTTAAAGCTTGTTGAAAAGAGAGATATTTTGACAAAGTTGTTTGGCTTGTATTCATGACAAACCTTCAAGAGTACCAAACTTTAAAAACAACACTATAATTTAAACAATGGATTAAAAGGTTCTGAGTGATCCCAAGTGCTCTAATCGCTACACTACAAACCAATTTTAAGGTAATCAGTCAAACTCATAGCATGGCTAATTACACTTGCTAGAAACGACCTACATTCGTTCAAGCCTTCCGTGCAAAGAAAATGAATATATTTAAGCCTTGTACCTATTTGAATTACAAGAGAGCTTTGTAACCATAGTTTTCCACTGCTTTCCCCATGGCCAATCAGAGTCAATTTGCTGTCCAGTTAACACCCTTTTCTCTTAAAGTTTAAACTATGAAATTTGGCATTGTTAAATTTGTACTGATGAGTGCAAGATGAAAAGCTTTGACAATATGTCTCTTTTAGCAATATATATCAGTTGTCGAGTGGCATCTCTGTTCATTTTGGATTTTCTCTAGTTGCAAAAGCTGGGGATAGTGTTTCTTGACTCTGTTTCTCAGTTAAACCATGTAAAGAATTTGGAAACATACTATTTGGAGGTTTTACTTTTATTTATGGGTAAATAGAGTAATTGTATTTGGAATACAAGTGGATGTCAGGATCTGTCAGTTATGAGTGCTCCAAGACTTACTTTCATGCAATGAAAGCAAAATGTAGCTGACTTTATGCATGATTTGTGGGTGTTGTGGTCTAAAATCAAGGTTGTGAAAACTTTGAATTTTCTTTTCTAAAATATTCAAAAATGTAATATTCCAATTTTATAAAAACATCAACAGTTTTTAGATAGTTTGCTTCATATAGCAGAATATAAATGTTGACAGCTTAACAAAGCTTGTAAAATTTGATTTGGAATGCAGAAGCAGTTTAATAACCTAGCCAACTACAAAATGAGATGTGATCTTTTTTTCAGCAGATAAACGGTTGTGCATAATGTGTGCTTTCCATTTCCTTGTAGCATTATGCTACTAAAATATTGCAACATAATATATTCTGTGCATTTGTTTACTTAGATAAGTTTTGTGTTTGCATTTTTATTTCAAACTTTCTTACTAAAACGTGAGTAACAGCAGCAGGAGTATGCCATTTGGCTCCTCAAGTCTGTGCTGCCATTTAACACGATCATGGCTGGTCTACCCCTGGCCTAAACTCCTCTTTCATGCCAGCTCTGTATGGCCCTCAACTCAGTGATATTTCAAAGATCTGTTTGTCTCCTCTGTAAATACTTAGTGATCTAGCCTCCACAGCTGTCTAGGGTAGAGACTGCAGACATTCCTTTGCATTTCAAGTTTAAATGAATGTATCTTATTCTGTAACTATGTCCTCTGATTCGAAATTCCCCCACTAGTGAAAACATCATAACATCTACCCTGTCACGACCCCTCAAATTTTTATGGTTCAATTAAATAATTTCTCATTCTTCTAAACACCTAAGGAATAAAAGCCTAACTTATTTAGCTATTCTCAGTAAGCTAACCCTTTCATCCAAGGAATCAGCTTAATGAATCTCTTTTGAACAGCCTCCAGTGCCAGTAATGTTTTGTTTGTTAAATTTGACTGGCTTTGCAGCATTTGTGTGCCTTAGCATAAGGCAATTCCTGAAGTTCCATGACGGGCAACTTGATAAAAGTCAAGCATTTGAATTTTTTGTCATGGTTTGTGATACAATTTTTTCATTTTGGGGGGAAATTTGTAATAATTTACATCACGCTTTATTTTTCTTTTTATGTTATTATTCTTTCAGCTTATTTTCTGCCCGTTTCTGCTTTCTTTTTCAGAATATGTCTTGAAATTTGATTCTCACACTGATCTGCAAGTTTAGAATGCAAAGATTTAAGTTATAAATATTTAATACATTTCAAATAATGTTTTTGTAGTCATCATTGAAATCCAGTCTATTCTTCCATTCAGTGCTGTGTGCAGTAGGAAATGCTTAATCTGCAAGGGACTGTGGAAAAATTTAAAAACTCGCTTTATGATGTCAACTAACAGCATAAAAAACACTATTAACAGAGTTTGTTTTCAAAGGAAATGTTTGCATGAACAATTAAAAATATAATGTCATAGGGCTTTTTGGCGATTCTTAAATGCAGGATAGAAGACTTGAGATCTTGGAACCAGTTTATCATCTTAACTTAGAGAAACCATAATGCATTGTGCTGGCTGATTTGGCATTTGAAAATACTATTCTAACGCAGTAAGGAATATTCTAACACAGTTGAGTGTTCTGGTTGATTGCCGTTGAGAGTATATTAGATACTACCTTCTCACTGAACTGTGACATTGCTAATTCAAGAAAGTTTTATTGTGACACAGCAGCTAAAAGTCTCTAAAGTGAGTTACCCTGGATTTAACAGCAGAGCTGGGGCTTTGTCCAGTAACCAGTGCTTTATTAACTGTAATTTCCTGGGCCATTAAAGGATATCCAGTTGTCAATTCCATGTAAAAAGAGAATAATGTGATGGGATGCCAAAATATTGGAGAGTGCCCTTTAGAAGCATTCAATCTCACTTTTTTTCTTTGAGACTGGTGCAATAAGTAAACCAGGAAGTATTTGGGCCACTTGAGTTCACTATCTGGTAAAAAACACTCGATTGTTCATTGAAGAAATAATAAATCATTTTAGGGAGGAACAGAAGAACTCCTTGAGTTTGAAAAGAGGTGAATCTGACTGCTCAGTTTGTGTCATAGGGAGAGGAACCTCAGAGAAATGTTTCTCTGTCCACTGTAGGCAGCTAGTATTATATGCCACCCTCTCACTCCAGAACTACAAATCAGCAAAACAAGATCTTCATTAATCTGACAAAGCTACCAAGGTAGCACAGCGACCATTATTCCTTTTATTCCCTGAGCACTCAAGGCTTTGAGCCTAACTCTAACCCTAATCCTATTACAATTACCCTGAAATGTAGTTATAACAAATAAGCATTATACTGAGAGATGGAGGAGATAGCACTTCCCCACATCTGTTCACAATAGACAAAGTTCTAAGGAGGCAAGCTCATATCTTCAAAACTGAAAATATAAAGGATAGCGTTCGATTTGATTTGCACCTGGACAGCACTTGCTGTCAAACAACAATTACAGAAACAACCAATTTAAGATTATCAGTGAGACTTGCTATTAGTGAGACTTGCAGTGAAGCTTATTTATGCTAGCTAGAAGCTTCATGTATTTCTATTCAGGAGCCTGTCCTCTGTGGGAAAAGGAATATAGTCAACAAGCTGGCTCACACAAACTTCTCAAGGCGAGTTAGAGATTGGGAACAAATGCTAGGAAGCCAAGAAATGCTTGCATTCCAAGATCAAATTAAAAAACTTTGGCAATGATGCCAGGTTGTTTGACATTGGCTCCAGAGGGCTAGTCAGCAACAGCTGCCTCCTGGAGAAATGCCACGACAAAAAGGATTGCCTCAGTTCTACAAGAATTTTGGAAAAGTAAGAACTGGCCACCTCTAGCAATGTAAAGCTCTGTGAATTGAAGGAAGATATAATGATAGAAAGTGTTAGCTTGTACTTACTTTGGAGTTTGTATTATAGGAGAATGTTGTACTGCTGAATTACTATGCAAATGGAAATGTTCAAAAAAGGGTAGCACTGATGATTATTGGTATGGTCAAGTAAAGAATATGAGGGCTGATTTAAAAAAAATATTTCACAGTATGTGAGCACCGATGGCTAAGCCAGTAGCAGTTGCTATACATCCTTAATTGCCCTTTGGGGTAGCACGGTGATTCAACGGTTAGCAATGCTGCCTCACAGTACCAGGGACCTGGGTTCGATTCCAGCCTAAGGTGACTTTCTGTCTATGGTGGAGCTTGCACATTCTCCCCGTGTCTGTGTGGGTTTCCTCCAGATGCTCCGGTTTCCTTCTACAATCCAAAAATGTGCAGGTTAGGTGAATTAGCCATGCTCAATTGCCCACAGTGTTCAGGATGTATAGGTGCATGAGTCAGGGGTAAATGTAGGGGAATGGATCTGGGTGGGATACTCTTCGGAGGGTCGGTGTGGACTTGTTGGGCCGAAGGGTTTGTTTCCCCACAGTAGGTGGTGGCACTGTCTGTGAACTGCTGCAGTCCATGTGTTGGAAATACACTGCCGGTAATGTTAGGAATTGAGTTCCAGGACTTTGATCCAACAATAGTGAAGGAACAATGATAGTTTCAAGTCAAGATGGTGCGTGGCTTGAATGGAAATTTGGAGTTGGTGATAGCCCTGTGCATCTGCAGCCCTTGTGTATCTAGGTGGTGGACGGTGTTGGTTTGGTAGGCTCCATTGAAGGATCCTTGGTAAGTTGATGTAGTGCATTCTCTAAATAGTAGTGTTCTGCTCCAAGTTTGAGCTTAAATTGAAAAGTATTTCAGAAATTTTAAAATGGGGTGAAATAGCTATGGGATCAGTCCAAATTTGTTACAGAGTTTGCAAACTATCTGTCTACGGCCTGAAATCAGTAGAGTTTATGGCAAGAAGTGAAGACAATGACTTTGATTTCCCAACAGTTTAATTCATTAAAGTACCAGATTTATTGAATTCAGTTTCCCAATTAATGAGAGCTTGTCATCAAGGAAGTTGATCTAGGTACATAATTATTGAGTCATCAAAAACACTAGTATCCATGCCTGTATGAAACTAAGGAGAGAGATTCATTGTGTGTCCCTAAAATTATCTTAAACTGTTAAAGGTTGATGAAGGTAATCAAAATGTTTTATGTCCCAGTACAAAATGTATAACGGTGCAAATCAATGCATTCAGTTTCTGAAGCAGAGGTGGCATCCAGACTGAAGCATTTTCATTCTAAGACATGGAATTATATTGTATACTGGATTTGTCTGTCTTCCTTGAAGTTTCTCACAACTTCCTTACTAAAAAAAATCTTGATAGAGAATGGACACTACACAATAACCTTTGGTCATGATCTGTTGCTATGCACAGTAAGAAGAGGAGATGTACTTGCAGCTTGGAGTGGTATTCGTCCGCTGGTATCTGATCCCAACTCAAAGAATACCCAGTCTATCTCTCGCAATCATGTTGTGACAGTGACTGACAGCAGACTGGTGACTATTGCAGGTATTATTTGAATCTGCAGTACTTTGATTTTATTATTGGTTGAAGTCAATAAATATGAATTTTTCAAGCCAGTTTTGAAATTGTTGAACTGCACAATTCCTTTCTTCATTTACATTTAGTTTCCCCTTATATTTATCTGACATGGGACATATCAATCTTCATATTTTTCAATGCATTGTTTCTCTTTTGTTTACTCCTTTTTATTAGCAAAGAACATTTCATTTTATGAATTGCCATATGTTCCAAGTTATAGACAAAGGGAATGCATGGAATACTGCAAAATAAATATAGAGATCTTCGTGTATGGAAATTGGCTTGGGTTTAATCAGGAATAAGGAAGAGTGGTTAGCAGCATAATGTATATTAGTGAGTACAGGAAAAGGAGAAATGATAGATGTCTAATGAACACACAAAAAAGATGAGAAGGATGCTGCCTGCTAATACCTGATGACCTGCTTAGTGAGATAAGTAGCAATCCTGCTGTCTCTGACAAAATGGAGTTACAGCTCCACAAATGTATTTTATAGGTGGTAAATGGACCACTTATCGTAAAATGGCCGAAGACACGATAGATGTTGCTGTCAAAGCTTGTAACCTGGATTTTGCAGAACCATGCAAGACAGTTGGACTTCTACTAGAAGGATCCCATAAGTGGACTCCTACTCTTTACATTACTTTGGTACAATACTATGGTCTAGGATCTGAGGTAAGCAATATCAAGTGGTTAATGGATTAACAACTTAGTTGGTTTTAAACAAAAGACCTTTTTCTGCTGACTTCACAAAATGCAGCACTGAAGGGTAAAGTAAACTTTTCTTAAGTACTGTCATTTGGAATTCTTGAATAATTTGCTAATCCATCTATTTCAGCTGTCTGATGCATCTCAGATGGAGTCATAGAGCTGAATCTTTTTTTCGGCTAAATATAAGTTGCTTAGAGTTTATTGGAGGCTTCTTGCTGTTAAACCTAGCAAGTGTTTTCACCGTATCTTACTAAACTTGACTCATTAATTACCTACCCTGTCCTTTGATGTATCTCTCATCCAATTTGGCCTCATCTTACCATGCATCCTTCCCACAATAATTCGCCACTCAGTAATTATCTGCTGAAACACTGTTATCCCTCCTGCCAACATCAGTTTTGAAAGACCACAGTGCACTTGGACAAGTGTTGACAATCTGGTGTTGTTCCTCACTAGCAGTGTAATCACACAACTGCCACAAAGCCATGCTGCCCATGCATGTAGGCAAAATGGGTGTCACTACTTTGCACATAGAATGCTGTACTTCACCCTTGTCACTGTTTAACTACCAGGTCATCACTTTATCTGTCAATAACTATATCCCATACGAATACCCTCTGAGTCACTGTTACTTTTTCCCATTATCCTCTGTAGCCCTGTATTTTGTCATCGTTCATAGAAACATAGAAAATAGGATCGGAGTAGGCCATTTGGCCCTTCGAGCCTGCATTGCCATTCAATATGATCGTGGCTGATCATGCAATTCCAAACCCTCTTTCCACTTTCTAAGACTAATATCTAACTCCTCCTTGAAAATATGCGATGCTTTGACCTCAATGTGTCACAAACTTCCACTGATCCACCACTCTCTGGGTAAGAAATTTCTCCATATGTCATTCCTAAATAACTTACCCTGTATCCTTAGACTGTGATCCCAGCTCTGGACTCCATCATCACCAGAAACATCCTTCCTACACTTATTCTGTGTAGTCCTATTCAAATTTTAAAAGTTTCTATGAGATCCTCCCCTTATTCTTGTAAACTCTAGTGAATATAGTTACAACTCATCCAATCGCTCTTCATACATTGTCCTCCCATCGCAGAAATCAGTCTGATAGACATTTGTTTCACTCCTTCCATAGCCATACCATCCTTCCTTAGATAAAGCAACCAAAGTACACAATACTCTAGGTGTGGACTTACCTAGGCCCTGCACATTTGCAGCAAGACATCCCTACTTGTGTATTCGAAAGCCAGGTGAGGGGAGCATCACACAGGAAAACAATCACACTGTTAAAAAAAAACAAATGTGAGCCTTTATTTACAGAAAAGAAAAAGGAATTGAAATGAAGCTAACAGATTTTGAACTTTGCCCCATAATGGCAACCAGATTAGGTCATCATGACAGAATAACAGAGAAAGATTGTAAGTTGCATACAGTTGAAATTTTCTCTGGCTCGTAGTTCTGGGCACATCTGAATTCTTTCATGGACAACGGCAACTTTCGTTTCACCCCAGAGTCCTCGTCCTCATCGTCAAAGACTGCTGCCCTTGCCCCAGATTTTCTGCATCCAGCACATTGTCTCATTGCCTACTCCAATTGTGCAGAGCACAATCATTAGGATGTCCAGACAGAACTGGAACCTTATGCATCAGCATAATATGTGCAATCATGAAAGTCAGCAAAGAGACACTATTCAAGCTGTTACTTAAAAAATAATTAAGTTAAACATTACCTAAATCATGTAAATTCAGAGGTCCTTTAGAAAATGTTTGCACATCCTAGTTCATCTCCAAGAAGCATTGCTTCTTGTTAAATTCTTAAATTTTATCAGAAGCAGAGCTTTTCATTTTTTTGTCTCTTTGTCATATCCTCCACACGCATGCACACACATATATATAATATAGAAAAGCTGGTTGAAGCGTGCATGTGTGTGGAGAGAAGAAAATTTATATTAGCAATAATTTCCACTGTAATTGTCCAGCAAGACAAAAATGTTTCAGTTAAATTATAGTACAATCACAAAGCAGCAGCATATCTGTCTCCTCAATAACTACTTTTAATTAGCCCCACTCCACATATTTCTCATAAACCTCTAGAAAGAAAAAGTTCCTTAAATGCTTATGGATATTTGATTACAGCTTGAAATCTCCATCATAATCTCTCTCATAACATCTCTTTTCTCTCTATCTCTCTTTCTCTCAAGTATATTCATTCAATCCCTCTCATATATGGTGTTCCATTCACATATTCTCTTTCTCCCTCCCCTTTCTCATATAGTTTCTCAAATGAGCACTTTTTCTTTTATACTCTTTGACCCTGTCACTCACTCACTCTCTCTTACTCTCAAGTTTTTCTCACGTTCATTCTCTTTTCCTACGACACATTCTAAGTCACATTTTGACTTACAATCTCACTCAGTCTCATGTGCAATTCCTCACACAATCTTTCACAAATTCCCACACCCAATCTCTCTCACAATCTCACATTGTCACTCACATACTCCATATGCTCCCACAAAACATTGTTCACAAGTATGTATGTTTGTTACTTATCTAGAATCAGAACCCCAGGGAAAAGAAAGCTCCATAACCACATAGCATTAAATAGAATGTCCCAGATAATTGTTGTGTGAATATGAAAGAATTTTGGGACCAAAAGACACTTAACACAAAAATACATTGTACGTTTTAACTGTTTTTTAAAATAACGCTCTCATTCTTTAGGTTGCTCAACATCTTGCTTCTACTTATGGGGACAAAGCATTTCAGGTTGCTAGGTTGGCTCAAGTTACTGGAAAGAGGTGGCCTATAGTTGGCAAGCGTTTGGTGGCTGAGTTCCCATATATTGAAGCAGAGGTATGAAATATTATTTTGCTAATGTTCACATTGATTAATGAATAGATTTGAAATAACCCTTGATAACTGTACAACAATCACCCCATGACTGCACACTGTCCCTTTTTCTGCATGGGTTTCCTCCGGGTGCTTCGGTTTCCTCCCACAATCACAAAGGTGTCCAGGTTAGGTGAATTGGCCATGCTAAATTGCCCATAGTGTTCAGGGATATATAGGTTAGGTGCATTAATTGGGGGTAAATAGAGGGCGGGGCAATGGGTCAGGATGGGTTGCTCTTCGGAGGGTCATTGTGGACTTGTTGGGCCGAAGGGCCTGTTTTCACACTGTGGAAATTCAATGATTCTAATTAAGAGAGAGCTCTTATTTAGATATGTGATTACTGAGGTATGTAAAATCTCAAGTAGTTTTCTCATTGACGCAGTGAAGTTCTGAGCGGACCAGAAATTGGAGCATTCATCAGGGGCATGTCATTCTAAACATCCAATGTCATCCAATGGAATTGACTGTCGCAAAAGACACACACACCCCCAAAGTGGTACATCAAGATGATTGACACAGTGTGGCAAAATGTTTAACAGTTACATCAGGCTTGCATCATTTAGTTAGGGTTGCATCATTTGCCAAATTAGAACACGGTTGAGTTCACAGACTTCAAAGTTCAGGTTTTGTCGAAGTACTGACTTTGAAACAACTAGAAAAAATGTTGCCATCTATGGAATCAGGAACAATTAAGAAACTGCTTTTCACCATTTTCAGGTGTTGTCAGGAGATAGAATGGCATGACCATGGATTTTAGACGTACTTTTTGTGTGGGTCTTCGATCAGAGTGCCCCATGCTCAAGGACAATATACCCAACACAGTAGACTCTGATTGAAGGCCCCCCCAAAATCTCAAAGAATAGTTTTAGGTCCTTTGCTTGGATTGCAGGCTTTGGTGCCCCATAACATTACGAGGATGTACTTGCTCTCATTTATCTGCCTACTTTGCCCTGGCAATGACTGTAAGAAGCAGACAGGTGAGACCTAGGGCAGTCCTCCCTTTCTTACTCCACTTGGCTAACGAACGACCATTTCCCACCCAGCCACAATATTTAGATCATGAGGAGGTGGTCACAGTTTGAGTGTGCCTGACAAGTTAATTCTGCTTGGGCCTTGGATGAAAAATGGGTGGCAGCCCACCAATCTCAGTGGTGGAGGGGCTGTTTGAGAATTGTCAACCAGTAAGATTGGCAGCAGCTTTCTGAGACAGGACTTCCTCTCCAGATGGGAACTGACAACCCCCCTTCAACCAGTTGATCATACACACAGCTATGAATGGCATTGTTTTATTCCACCAAAGGTTGTGTTTGTCTTTTTTGATAGTGCAGCGCCCTACATTCCTGGCCTTGCTCTGCTTTGTGTATCTTTTTGGTTCTTCAATTTTGTCCAATCGCTTTTACTGAAAAACATTATATTTTACATCTCTGCATAAAAATTTAACACTTAACTAATAGAAACTAATTCAAATCCTTCAATGGCAATCAGTGAAGGGAATCTAACCAACAGGATATATAAAGGGAACTAATAATGTACTTGGGATTTCCAAAAGGCATTTAACAAAATACTGTACGAAACAGCAACATAAAAGATGAGGGCTTAGGTGAAATATTAGCTCAGAGAGAGGATTGATTAATGAACAGGAGGATAAAGAGGATTTTCAAGCAACAGGCTTTTCTACTGGAGTTCAGCATGCATCAAGGCTAACCTTACCCTTCTCCCTGCATCAATGACATGCCAGGTGGATATGTAGGAAAAGTTTTAATGTCTCTAGAATCTAAAATTAAATTCAGTGCCTTCTGTGTAGGTCAAATATGCTCTGAAAGAGTATGCATGTACAGCTATTGATATCCTCGCCCGCCGGACACGTCTTGCATTTGTGAACGTGCAGGCTGCTGAAGAGGCCCTTCCACGCATCATAGAAATAATGGCTGGAGAATTAAACTGGAGTGAGAAACGGATGCAGGTAATCTACTTCATATTTTAAGTTGTAAATTCTGTATTATTAGATGACTGTAGCTAAACAAAATGCTAATAATTTCAGATGACACCCATAGATTTCTTTTGCATTGTTCCTTCTTTATTTACTGCAAGCTGAATATCATAACTGCATCCACACAAACCAAATATCTGCCCTTCTGAATATTTTCTGAAAAGAAGCCCTTGTTTTATTGAATGAATTATGGATTTGAAAATAAGTAGGAGAGCCTATATCAATACACTTTTAGTAATAGTTTTATTCAAAGTAAGTCTAAATCCATTGAATCAAATGAACCAAGTGGGAATTTCAGTGCTGGATTGCAACAATTAGGAATTGACTGACTGGACTTTTCTTCATTGAAATTGACCTGACTACTGTGGAAATAATGGTTCTATTTGCAGAAAAAGTTTGTTTAATGGATTTATTCTTGAATTATCCTGAAGATACAGGATTTCTTTTAATGGGAAAACACACTAAGGAACTACAGATATCTTGCTAAATTAATATTCATTTGCAGTTCTATTTTCTCACATAATATCACTTAAACAGTGCTTGTTTAAGACCTGTCTAGGTTTTTCAAAAAGCTTCATTGCTTTTGTAATTGTTAACTACTCATTAAATTGCACCATGGATTTTAAACAATATTTAAATTACATAGTATAGATTTGATTTGTTTTAAACTTTTCATCATATAAAGTGATAAATATGACTTCTTATATAATTTAAGTCCTATTTATTATTCTATTATATTGTTTATTTCTAACACACTGAACTTAGTTATCATTGCAAATGTTTAGGATGAATTGGCGGCTGTTCGAGACTTTCTGTACCATGAAATGGGCTACAAGGCTCGATTTGATCAACTAAAAAACACAGAAATAAGCCTGTCACCTTTGGAAGTGGATAAGTAAAATATATTTTCCTTACATTTTACTTTTTCTCCTCCACACTGTCCTCGTTCTGCTATTTGAGTTTTTGTTTTTAAATGTTGGCTTCTTCAAGTTGGTGTACTTGCTTTTCCAGGTACACAAAAAGGTTTCAGAAATTTGATGAGGGTCAGAAGGGTTTTATTACAATGCCTGATGTTCAACGTGTATTAGAGGTAAGGCAATTCTTAACCACCACTGTTGTAATTAAAAGTTAGTCTCGCACTTTTGTTCAAGTAGAATTATTTACAGAAATTATGAAAGCAGTCCATATTTCATCGTTTATTTCAGCATATTTTTAATTGTTCCACTTAATTAAGTAACGAAAAATAATATGTAACTTCAAACTGTTATAACAGACCTCTTACAATAAATATTTAATCCCAGTAGAAACTGTTATCACTGCATGGCAGAAAAGCTCATGCAACAAAGAGATAAACCCTTTATATTCACAGCAAAGTAATTTATACTTTGGTAACAATGATGCAATTTAAAATAACAAACTATTTGATTTTTGTTTGTCTTTTATCTAGAGTATTGGTTATCAGGTGCATGAACAGACTCTCTATGAAATCTTACATGAAGTTGACATAAATAAGAATGGGCAGGTAGAACTAATTGAATTCTTACAGGTTGGTATCTATCTTTCCCATAAACCTTAAAGGAAATGATGGTGTAATTTGGAAATCATTTAAATTGCTTAGATTATTTATCAAGATTTCCCCTTTGAATAAAGAGGACTGTTCAGTTTTTATTTGGCATTAATTTATTTTGTGTGGGAGATAAAATTGAGATTCTCGGTCTGCTTATTTAACTTTGTCCTCGAGCATTTGAGTTTATTTTTCCTCTGAAAGTAGAGTTTATTTTTGTAGATCTTGTCCTGGATAGGTATTTCAAATATCTGCCAGGTCTTTCCTTTATGGTGACAGTGATGAATGCAGAACATAAGATAAATTATTGCAAGGGATTTTGATCAATGTCAGGTCTTTCTTCGCTGTGTCAATTTAAACAAACAAGATCAAGGCAAAGGAAATGGTAATTGTCCTTCTTCAGATGAGTTGTAGATAACTGCATTGTGGTAGAACACTGCAGATATTTTACCAGCCTGATTTTTAAAATTAATGTTTATTTGAATGTAATAATAGTGAGTATCTCAAATGTGTAAATATATTGTTTTAATTTATTTCTTCTGCCAGGCAGTTATACAGATTATAGAATGTAATCATTAAATTGTAGTTTCAATAAATAGAAATTGAGGTGCACAGGAATGTGATGATGATGTCCATGTGTTAAAATCAGAATATTAATGTTCAGGATAAACATTAGTTATTAATTATTTGTCCAATTCAAACACTACTTTAAGTCTAGTTGTCAAAAAATTAAAACATACACATTAAGAGTCTAGAAACAGAATATTTAACTTTGTATCTCCTCATTGTTGATGAGACTTAATGTTTAGTGTTTTAATTCGCTGATAGCAACATCAATTCCTTCTGCAATGGAAGTTGTGCAATACTATGATTGTAGTTGTCTTAATAGATATTTCAGAACAGAAGGTGGAATTTAATGTGGGTCTAAGTGATGAGCAGGATTTGTGGCAGAATTGGATGAGAAGTCCAGCAAGGCCCTTCTCCACATCTGGAGAATATCACTCCATCTTTTATCCTTTTGATATGCTGCACAGTCAGTTTCTTGCTAGGTAGCAATGATTGGCATCTTAAAGGGAATTATCGTTTCTTAAAGCCCTTGTTAACAGCCCAACTTTCCTCAGTAATATTCAGCATTCTTTCTTACCAAATGTAACACAACAGCTTACACGACAGCTGGAGGAAGAGCGCTTCATCTTCCACCTAGGAACCCTCCAACCACAAGAGATGAACACAGATTTTTCCAATTTCCTCATTTCCCCTCCCTCCACCTTGTCTCAGTCCAACCCTCGAACTCAGCACCACCTTCCTAACCTGCAATCTTCTTCCTGACCTCTCCGCCCCCACCCCACTCCGGCCTATCACCCACACCTTTACCTCCTTCCACCTATCGCATTTCCAACACCCCTCCCCCAAGTCCCTCCTCCCCACCTTTTATCTTAGCCTGCTTGGCACACCTTCCTCATTCTTAAAAAAGGGCACATGCCCGAAACATCAATTCTCCTGCTCCTTGGATGCTGCCTGACCTGCTGTGCTTTTCCAGCTACACATTTTCAGTTCTTACCAAATGTGCCAACCAAACTGATGTTGAGAAAACTTGCGTGGAAGTCAGAGTGGGTACCTGGCAGATTCAGCTCACTGCTCCATCCGAAGGACTTCCATGTAGTATCTGATCAAAATGCATCTCAGGCCAAAATCGATGGACACTAACACGATTCAATCCATGTAGTAAAATTAATAAAACTCAAATTTAGAAGCAAGTCAATCAAATTTATTAAATCAAAAGCTTTTGGGAGGGGCAGCATGTTCTTGAGCCTAACCGCGGGACTTGACCGTGCTGTCTCTCCCAGAACAACAAGAACAGCAGTTTTTATAGTCTGGATGACATGTACAAAAAAAGCCTGCACAAGTTGGTTTTTTGTGTTCTGCGCATGTGCACGCAGTGATTGCTGTTTCCAGGAACAGCGTACTACGCCGTTGTATTCTGCGCATGCGCATACGCATGCAGGGATTGCTATTTCCAGAAATGAGTGTTCTGCGCGTGTGCAGAGATTACTGTTTCCGGGAACAGCGTTCTGCAAGTATTTCTTCTTTAGTTAGTTTCTGTTTTCAGACCCCCTTGCGGACCGAGACATGCGGAAGCATAATGAACAGACCACCTACTTCCAGTAATTATCAGTGGGACCAGAAAGAGGGTAATTCCCAGGCAACTCAACATGGAGGCTAGCACCCAGCATAATTCTCACTGTCAAAACTTTACAACATGAGTTTAAAACAGACATATCCACACAACAAGCGATTACAATAACAATGAACATGGTGAAGGCATGCAAAAGGTACGAGCCCCAAGATCCGCCTTGTAGCCATCCTAGCAACCCTGGGGTATCATAATCATGAAACTGTTTCCCTTCCTTCTGGATTTTTTTCAGCTTCCAGGCGGATGTGATCCACTCGGTTAGTTATTTTGTCCAAGGTGTCCAGAATGTACGTGCAGCACTCGGGGCTAATAACAGTACAGGTGCCACCTTGTGCAATTAACAAATAGTCAAAGGCCAAACGGTTCTGCAACGCAACAGTACGGGTGGCAATAACCTCAGCCGACACCTCGGAGATGGCCATGCTAACAACTGCAAAGCCATTGGCAGTCTCATTAGCCAGCCTTTCCAAGGTCGAGGCCATATTGATCAGCTCCCTAGCAGTCTTAGCAGTCCCACAGGCGGGAAGGTGATCATAAAGAATTGCTCAGTCTCAGTGATGGACCATTTGGATCGAAGTAGGTGTATATTGGTCATGAAGGTGAAGGGAACTGTTATGGAGAACAAAAGGGACCAGATAGCAAGGTATGCAGACCAATTTGGAGGGAGGCAAGGTAGGCTTTGAGATCAAACGGACAAAATAAGTACCATTGTAAGTCCTTAGGTAATTTTACCTGTAGTCATATTGACAACTTCAAGGCTCAGAATACTTCCAGAAAGAAATGATCGGTGGCCGGACAGGATAAGGAGCAGGGAGTGGGAACAATTGCCAGGTCCAGCATTCCACCCTGATGTATGATTACGTTTAAAACAAATAGTCCCCGTGGGCATTCGTTCACCTGTGATGTTCATGAAGGACAGAGCTGGGGGTGTATGTGAAAGGTTGTTGTGAGGCAGGAACCAGGCTTTATAGTTTTGCATGTTATAACTTGCAGTCTCCCAGGTGACCTTATCATTGGCAGCATAAATGGCCAAGGTCTTGCACAAATGACTTGTGAGATTCTCTGTCAGACCCCCCAACAAATGGATAATTGTGAGGATCAGTCCTGGTCAAACCACCATTCCGCCATTTCTGATTTATTAAACGGAAAGGGTCTCAGGGGAATCCCCCGACTAGAGTGTGAGGGGATTCAAGTACAGACCCATCATTTAGAGATATTATTTTGCTGCGTGTGCACATAGGACATGTATAGATAAGTATTAACATGTAACCTGTACCTACTCCGGTGAACAGTTCCTAGGTCACACAATTCCTTCAGTGCTCTGCCCCAGTGGGTACTAGGCACAGGCAAAAATGAACAGAAACATCTTGGAGCTTACTGAATGGAGGTATACAATAGTCCAAAGGCTATACTGTCCGCATGCAACAGCCCACACTCTTGATCCATTCACAACAACTGCGCGCACACAAACAATGTCAGCAGGCCTCAAGAGGAGTCAGGCTGAAAAGAAAGCAAAGGGTGAGGATCATCAAACAGTGTCTGTATATTTCTTCAGTTGTGACCAGTGTTTCCAGACCCCC
This sequence comes from Hemiscyllium ocellatum, assembly GCF_020745735.1. NCBI lineage: Eukaryota > Metazoa > Chordata > Chondrichthyes > Orectolobiformes > Hemiscylliidae > Hemiscyllium > Hemiscyllium ocellatum. Next base: position 56,389,551 of record NC_083407.1, on the reverse strand, counting down.
GACCCCCACGTGTCAATACAGGTGCATGTGTCACCGCTAATGATAACTTCACAGGGAATATTCCACTTAGGGATGAAGCCAGGTTTAATGGGTAGAGTCTTAACCATAACTTTACTATCCACTGACAGGACCTCTGGACAATCCTCCAATTGCCTCTGTTCATCCTGCCCCTCCTGTTTGTCCCTGTTTTCCGCATTTCCTTCAGCTGGGTGCTCAGTTCGAGCACATAGAATATGTTGCTATCAAGGTGAGGGTCAACATCGGCATCCCCCACGATGATGGACCTGGGCAGTTACATTGCCGTTCCTGTCATCGACTCATAAGGGGTCAAACCAGTCGCCCAGCTGGTGGTGGACTAGAGTTGCATGAGTATAGCAGGCAGAACCACATTCTGGTGTTTGTCAGAGTCCTGCATGGCCTTAGCAAGGAACGTTTAAGAGTTCTGTTCATTTGCTCCACCATGCCGAAATGTGGAATTTCTGTTTAATGCCCATCAGTTGACATGGTTTTTCCAACTCATCCAGTATAATGGTCCCCTGGTCAGAATCAATCTGGGATGGCACACCCCACCTGGGAATCACCTCCTCAGCTAAAATCCTTGCCACAGTGTTAGCTGAGCAGTTCTGGGTAGAGTAGGCCTCAACCCATGTGGTGATTTGGTCAGTAATCACAAGGCTATATGTCTTCCCATGTGTTTGGGGAAGAGGTCCCGTAAAATCTATCTGTACATGCTCCTAGGGCTCCTTTGGGCGTGGCTGGTGCCCCATTCTAATTTTAATGGGCCTGCCTGGGTTCTGCTGGGGACATGTCACACAGCGGTGACAGAATCAAGCTATGTCTTTGCTCGTGCCCTTCCATCACCATTCCTTCCTGATGCTGGTTATCATAGCATCACGCCCCATATGGGAAATGCCATGGTGTAATCTTGTAATGACCCTGTTTAGGGCTGTAACCAATTGTGAGGTGGTAACTTCTGTCAGGTTTACTGACCGGCCATGTGGGGGAATTAGTAGTGCTCGTCGTGTCTCGGAGAATTCCTCTGTCCACTAATCTTTTCACAATTTCCACAACCGCCCTTCTGGCTTAAGGTTTTATGGGGTATTTGTAGTGCAGTTTGTGTTCTGGACCCTCCATAGCCATGGGGTAGATTTTAATCCAGCCTGTATCTAACTTAGTCTTCACCCATTCGCCTGGGACAGAAGTGTACATGGCACCAAAGCTATTATTGTCTAGCTGCCAATCGTGTCCCATAGAGGAGGCGGCTTGGACAGTGCTCAAGTGGCTCACATAAGTCCCCATTTTTTCCTTTCTCCCATCGGGTCAAGGCCAGATTAATTCACCCTTTCCACAGTCTATAAGAACTTTGTACTCCTTCATTAAATCATTTCCCATAATAGTTCCTTCATTATTTTTACTAGAGTGGTCTCACTCAAGTATGCAGGGGTTCATTGTCCATTAATCCCCTTCACAAAAATCATTTTTTTGTGGGCAAGAGTAGGTCATTAATAGATATGGAGGCTCCCATGTCCACTAGCATCTCACACTGTCTGCCCCTTTTGCCCCTGTCAGCAATTTTGTTAGTCTGCATGATGTGTACAAAACAAGCCTGCGAAAACTGGTTTCTTATGTTCTGCACACACAGAGATTGCTCTTTCCAGGAACAGCATACCACCCCGTTGTGTTCTGCAAGTATTTCTTCTTCGTTGGTTGGTTTCTGCTTTCAATCCTCATCCATTGACATTGGCACCTGGCATTTGCCAGTCCCTCATGACCAACATGTCATCTCTTCAATTCACTTGCAGGCTGCTTAGGAAACCTAGATCTGTATTATATGGTGCTGTAGCATCTAGCTTTGAAAGGTTGCAACAGAGACACTTTGCTCAGGTACAGGCACCCAGCTCCTCTATTAGACCATGTGAAATCTCAGGAATGCTCACTTGCTCTCTTCCTGCTCACTCACTTAGCACCTACTGTGTATTTACAGCATTCCTTCATTGCCTTGCTGTGCATGTCAGCACATTGGCATTTTAGCCAGAGCCAGAGACTATCGGTATTGCTGTATTGACATGCTCTTTAGTGCACACACACACAGTCATCATTGTCAGTAGGATTCAGCAAAATAGGATGCACCAACTTTCTACATGTCCCAAACCTTATACAGGCATCCACAAGGGTCCTACTTCCCTCAAATCTTCAAGCTTGTTCTGCTGGTAATGATAGTACAATCCTATTTTCTGATGAAGTTCCTGGGGATGTAATTGTCAACAAAGGAGAAGCTATAAGCTAATGCAAATATGGCAATATTAGCACTACCTATAGAAAGAGAATTCCTTGCTCTAAACTAAGTAAAGAACTCATCTCTTTATCTCCTTTCGTGATCTTTTCATCAACTGATTTATTCCTGGAGATGGTGTTGAATAGATTTTTCATTGTCAAGGCAAGGTTCTTGATAAGAGTTTTATTTTCTCAAGCTAATGCTTTAACCCTTCCCTAGTGTGCAGCGTGGAAGAACATGTGAATGAGCATTTTGCTTTGTTGGTTTTCTCTTCATGAGATTGTAATAGTTTGGGACCTGCAGATTCATCTCTAGAACTAACTTTCCTAAATTGATTTTCATTATCCTTGCATGCAGGTCATCCTCAGTGTCACTGCATAGGATCCAGCTGTTTTATGAAGCTGCTATCCCAGTGAAACCACTGTTTTGCCTTCTGAATAGATGATCAGGGAGAACATACTTGCTACATGTCCTCCAGAAGACTGTGGAGATTGATTCTGTTGTGTGAAAGAAATGGTAGGAGTGGAGTGTAGGAATTAGATGGAAGCTGAAAATAGATCGTGATGAATGGTTTGTGGGAAGATCAAACGTGCGGGGAGATGTAGAACAAAGGGTAAACTGAAGCAATACTCTGACAATAGCTACTGAGAATATACATAAGGAGCTATGATCACACAGATTGATACCTGCTCTGTCACATTTCTGTATGTAGTTATAGTTCATAAGTGTTAATGCTTCGCAAATGTCTCACATTCACTCTGTCTTTATTTCTTACACAGTGCTGATGATAATCTCACATTATCCTCATTTTTCTTCATGGTTGTACAAAGTTTTGGATTCAAACAAACAGTTCAATGGGGTTTTAGTTTAAAGGAGTGAATATGGTTTCTGAAGTAACCCATAAAGATCTGCAGACTTGCTTAGAAGTTCAGCATTAGTATCTGGCAGTTTCTTTAGAGAAGCCTCATTGGCAATGGGAAGAAATAGCTATTGTAAGTAATTCTTCGGATACCACATATACTCGTGTATAGGTTGATCTCTTAAATAAGTCAACTCCTTTTTGGCCAAAAAAACTTGTATTTTTCATATACCTCATGTATAAATTGACCCTAGTTTTCAGGGCTCTCTTCCTGACCATGTATGTAGCCTTAAAGGGCATTTGCACATTTTTTGATTCAAATGCAATACCTGTGTCATCACATGTTATACGCACCAGTATATTTGTGCAATGCAATTTTCAAATCGTTAAATTGAATGTCGATAAGTATATATTTATTTATGTAATATTTACATACATATATTTGACCTGCAAATGCAAATATCTACTGTACCTATGTCAGCCTTCAACCTTGTCTTCCTGCTGTTGCCTCAGTTTCTTAAAAGTAGATGTCACGTACAGTTGTGCTCTGAAGTTATTGTAAAACTCCCCCAAATTTTTTCTGATAAAGTAGCATCATGAAGAAACAAGTAAACAGCGCACTTTAAACTAAAAGTTATTGAAGGTGCAGAGAAGAACAACAATAGCGTGGCAACAAGGGAGTTCTTTGTTTCTAGAAAACTTGTTCAAAATTGGAGGAAAAAAGCTACACAGTTAAAGGCTATGCCAAAACAGAAGTATGCCAACTGAGGAAAGTTGAACAAGTGGCCACAAAGGTTGCTGACTGGGTAATTCAGTAACATCAGAACGGGAGCATAGTGACTTGACAATGTATAAGTATGTGTGCCAAAAAAGAAGCAAAAAAAATGGATTCGTTGATTTCAAAGCCCGTGCTGGATGGCACAGTAGGTTTATGAAAAGGTATGATTTAGTGCTTAGACAGAAAGCCAAGATTGCTCAATGTCTACCATTAGAATGTAATGACAAGACAATAGAGTTCCAACGCTTTGTAATCAGAACATAAGAACAGAAGAACTAGAAGCAGGAGCAGGCAGTTCGGCCCTTCGAGTCTGCACTGCCATTCAATAAGTTCATGGACTCAGCTCCACTTACCAACATTCTGATCATATCCCTTAATTCCTTTATTTTTCAAAAAAGTATCTCCCTTAGCTTTAAAAGTGATTACTGAAGTAGCATCAACTACTTCCCTGGCCAAGGAATTCCACTGAGTAACAATCCTCTGGGTGAAGAAGTTCCTTCTCAGTTCAATTCTAAACCTGCTTCCTCTAATCTTGAGGCCATGCCCTCTTGTCCTAGTCTCGCCCACCAGTGGAAACATTCTATCTATTACTATTTTATGGATTATCTTCATATGTTTATATGTTTCTATAATGTCCACCCCCATTCTTCTGAATTCCATTGAATGTAATCCCAATCTACTCAGTCTCTCCTCATAAGCCAACCCTCTTAAATCCAGAATCAACTAGTGAACCTCCTCTGCACCCCCTCCAGTGCCAGTACATTCTTTTCTTTAGTAAGGAGACCAAATCTACACACAGTCCTCCAGGTGTGGCCTCACCAGCACCTTGTATAGCTGTAACATTACTCTCTGCTTTTAACCTCAACCTCTTTTGCAATGATGGACAAAATTCCATCTGACTTCCTAATTACTTGTTGTACCTGCAGACTAACCTTCGATGATTCATGCACAAGGATACCCAGGTCCTTCTGCAAATCAGCATGCTGCAACTTTTTACCATTCATGTAGTCGATTTTGCTGTTATTCCAACCAAAATGTTTGACTTTACATTTACTAACATTATCTTCCAGACCTTTGCCCACTCACTCAATGTATCTATGTTCCTCTGCAAAGTTTCACAGTGCATACTTTGCTCTGCCACTCATCTTAGTGGCATCAGCAAATTTTGACACTGTACACGTGGTCCCCAACTCCAAATCATGTATATAAATTGTAAATAATTGTAGTCCCAACACCGATCTCTGAGGCATCGATCCAGAAGCTGGAAGAAAAACGGGTAAAGGTTCGCATACGTTGGCAATATGGACGAAACCTCAATGAACTCTGATACACCAGGGAACAGAACTATGGACAAGATTGGAGCAAAAACAATTTTGGTTAAGACTACTGGTCATGAAAGGAGTCAATTCACTTTGGTACTTGGTTGTATGGCAGATGGAACAAGGTTAAAGCCTATGGTGATATTTAAGCAGAAAATCTGTCCAAACAGAAATTTCCAAAAGGCATTGTTGTCCTCATCGATGAAAAAGGGCGGATGGATGAAGGTGGCTGCATTAATTGGATTAGGGAGGTCTAGAATATGCGACCAGGTGAACTTAGAAAGGAAAAAAAGCTTTCTGGTTTGGGATGTGTTCAGATCACACACATAGTGAAAAGTGTTGTCAGTGAACTTTGAGCTAACAATACTGACATTACAATGATTCCCAGAGGCTGTACAAACATAGTGCAGCCACTGGATGTTAGCATCAATAAACCTTTTAAGGACTCAGTACGGAAGAATTGGGACATTTGGATGCAAGAAGGGGGAAAAAGCTTCACAAAGGTTGGCAACATGCATGCGTCATTACTTGCAACTGTATATAAGTGGATTGTTCAGTCCTAGAAGGAGATGCAAACTGAAATTATTGTGAAAGCCTTCAAAAATGTGGAATTTCTAATGCTTCAGATGGTACAGAGGATGACTGTTTATGGTCAGTTGGAAGTGATGACAAATCAATTGATGATCCCCTTAAGACTGCAGATGAAGATGATCCATACGGCAATATGTTGGAATTAATTACTCAGTGGTGCAACTGATGAAGACAGTGAATTTGGAGGATCCTAATGGACTTTTGCATTTAACTTTTATTTTAAGCAGCTGTCCCATAATAATTGATATATGGTGAGAAGAGATTTTTGCTGTGAATAACAGTTTTTGATGTAGTTTTTACCGTATATTAACAGTTTCATGCAGTTTTTTCATTAAGATGCTATCAGTCTTTTTTGTTGTTTTTACTGCTCCTCTTTTATGTCATGAATTGTGTGTTGTACAAATACTCCCAGTAGATGGCCTGACCACCTGCTGGTTTGCCTATTAATGTATGTACATATGTGTAGACCTACATGCACTTTACGGTACTAGTAGCTGGAATATGGTATGACAGTACCATTCTACCATAGCAGGCAGAATGGAGACAGTTATTTTGTAGATAAATATTCAATAATGACCATTTTTTTTCCTTTTGCTGTTTATTATTTTATATAAAGATCTGGCACTTATTTGTCAATGTTTTGACTCATACCAAGCATGAATTTCATCCCCTCAACAACAATACCTTGTCTATTAGTTGACCACCTAATTTCAGTTTAAAAGGTGGTCTGCAAAGTTTGACCTATATACGAATATATATGGTAGTTGATCTGTATCCACCCTTTGGAGCCGCATGGTGGCTCAGTGGTTAGTACTGCAGCCTCGTAGCACCAGGGACCCAGGTTCGATTTCAGCCTCGGGAGAATATGGAGTTTACATATTCTCCCTGTGTCTGTGGGTTTCTTCCCACAATCCAAAGATGTGGAGGTTAGGTGAATTGGCTGTGCTAAATTGCCCGTAGTGTTCAGGGATATATAGGTTAGGTACATGAGTCAGGGATAAATATAGGAGAATGGGTTTGGGTGGGATACTCTTCAGAGGATCGGTGTGGACATGTCTGGCCGAAGGACCTGTTCCCACACAGTAGGAACAGATGTGGTATAGTAAATGTGCATTCTTGTACTATAGCTATACAACAATTCGGTGAGAATACTGTGCATAGTTTTGGTCCCCTTATTCAAAACAAGATATCATTTCATTTCATTTCAGTTCAGAGAAGGTTTGCAAGGATGGTCCCTGGTATGGAGGGATTGTCTTATGAACAAAGGCTAAGTTTAAGACACTACTCACTGAAGTTTGGGATTCTTAAGGGACTTGTCAGGGTAAATGCTGAGAGGATGTTTTCCCTCATCAGAAAGATTTTGACTAGAGGAAAGAGTTTCAGAATAAAGGGACACCAATTTAAGACTGAGATGAGGAGGAATTTATTTTATTCAAGGAGTGAGTGTCTTTGGAACAGAGACCTTGTATTTATTTAAGGCTGACATGCCTTAAGTTGGGGAATCAAGAGTTATGGAGAAAAGGCACAAAAGTGAATGCAAGGAATGTTAGATCAACCATGATCCTGTTGAATGGTAGAGCAGGCTCAAGGGGCTGAATGGCCTACTCCTATTTCTTATCACCTTATGGTAACATGTCCTCACTGTCTTTTATTGTACCAGTTTCAGTGTATGTCTTTATAGAATTGTGTGACTGCCAGTACATAGTTTCTTTTGTTCAGCAGTCTCTTTGAAGTAATGACATTTCTCCAACTCTTGTTTAAATTTACTACTTTTGGGCTCCTTTGATGCACAACTTTACATTTTTATAGGCCACTCCTCAAATCTATAAGTCCTGCAGTTTTGGCATCTTGTCCTTTACTCATTTCTAGACTCCAGTTTACATTTCTACAGATAAATAACCTCTGACCTTTAAAAATTGACTTGATCACTTTTGAATTAACATTCATTCTCCTTGGATAGCTTTCGGTTGTTGAGATACCTTTCAATGGAATGTTTACACAGTTTGAGGATTTTCTTTGAATGTATCAAGTTGATCTTGATGTTCCTTGTTCATTGCTGTAAGCTTTAGTTTAATTTCTGCCAGTAGAGATAGGAGGTTATCCATACCACCCAAATAGTTTATGCTCATGAGTCTTCAAAGTTCTGAGACCTCTTTCATGTATGACTGACGAACCAAGGAGTTTGCTCTCCTAAGAATATTCTCCTAAGGTAAGTCACCTTCATTCTTGGTGGCATTTTGTCCCACTGCTTCTGGTCATTTATAAGAGAAATGAAGGATCTGCATGATCATCTTGTGGTCCTAGGGATAAAGTTTCTGCAGTAGCAATTCATTCAGCACACCATGAAAAGATTCCAAGCAACACAAGCATTTCTGTTTGATAAAGAAGAGTATTGATTATTAGTACCATACAAAGTGTCAATGATCTCTCTCCCATTTTGCTGAGAAAAAGCTTGCATTTTCCCTCCCACTCTGATTTGAATACCTCCTCCACGCTGAAGTTGAATGGGAGACAGACCTTAATCAGTGTAGAGTCCAAAAGAATGGACAAATATATTCCTGAATCAAATTTAAAGTAAGATTCCTTGCCATTAAGCATGATGTCTGCATACCAGAGATCGTCTTACGGCACTACACCTTTGTCTAAAAAGTATAAATCTTAAAGAAACATTTTGGAAGGTTCACTAGAGTGATTCCATTGATGAATGATTTCCTATGAGAAATGGTGAGCAGGTTAGGTCTGTATTCATAGAAAACTGTGAGGTGATCTAGTAAATGATAAGATTCAAAGGGGACTTGATGAGGTAGATGCTGAGAGGATGTTTGTTCTCTTTGGGGGTCAAGAACTAAGAATATAGTTTGAAAAATAAGTGGTTTCTCATGTAAGACAAAGATGAGGAAGTTTTTTTTCTCTCAGTGACATTAGTCTTGGGGTTTTTCTTCTGTTGAGGGCTGTAAAGGCAACATCAATGAATATATGCATACTGGGTTAGACAGACTTTTGATGTACAAGAGAATCAAAGATTTATTGGTGTGGATGGACACAAGAGTGGAGTTAAGGTCAAAACTAAATTAGCCATCTTATTGGATGGCAGGGAAGGATAAATGGGCCAAATGTCTGGTTCTATTAACAAATATAGATTTATTAACAAATAATGCAGTCCTAACAATTCAACTTAATTTCAGCAAGAATACAAGATTTTGTGTTTGCAATAGAACCACATTGCATATCTTATCAGTTAATAAATTAATAAACTATATGATCAGTAATTTGAATTTTTGTTAAAAGATTTCCCTCAATTCCTTTTTGTTTCAGTTGATGAGTGCAATCCGGAATGGCGCAATATCTGGAAATAGGTTGGCTATTTTGATGAAATCTGCGGAAGAGAATCTGGTTAATGAAGAGCCTATTCCTGTGCACCGCAGTGGAGGGGGCTTGTGAGTCTTGCTCCCTAAATTGGCTAAAGGAAAAAGCAAGAATTTCTGTTGCTGATACAACTGCTAATTCAAAGCTTGTTGCGGGACTTTTCTTTGCATTATTTGGGCTTTATTCTGTTGAACATACAAAGTGCATGAAATTCTGTGACTTCTGTCTCAACATCTTTTCTTTTGGCCATTGTATTTCACAGCAATCTGATTATTGCATTATTTTAGTAAATTATTCAGATATAACATCTTTATATTCAGTATAAATTTTGATAAACTTTAAAATCTTATATTTCAACAAATGAGTTAATGCAGTATGGAATAATGGATCATTGTGCAACATTTATCCTCCATCCTTCTTGTGAAGAGGGAGAGTATATGTCTGTGCCAAGGTGATTGTAAAGTAACTTTAAAAATGTCTTAAGGATTTTGTTTGAAGGGCATTCTCTTTGGGAAATAAGTTCTCTCCATTATGCTCCTGGAAGATGAGTTTTGATATAATATAATCCATTTGCACTGTTTCAGCTATTTGTTTATTGCACAACTTTGATAACCCAATGGCTTCAAATATTTCATTTTGTAATCAACAGTTTTCTCATGCCAAAATTGGGTTTATCAAAGAAGACCGTACTTATTCATGTGTCCCACCTCCTAATCTTCAATTCTTCTTTCATAAACTTTGGTTAGAGTTGATGCAAGTATAATGTTTAATAGTAGGTTTACAAGGAGTCACTGATTTTTCTGGCTTAATGGGCTAGATTTTTGTCATTGGCTTTGGAATCATGTTCAGCAATTTGCTGATATTGTGTTCCTGAAGTCTAAGTGAATGTCCTCACATCTATTATTTTCATCCGTGGAGTTGGGGGGCAGGTTGGATGAGGACGGGAGTCAGGACCACTGCAATCCTTTGCAGTCCCTGGGTAGGGACAGAGACATAATCAAAGGTCATCTTCATTCACTGAATATTAGCTCAATCTATGGACGCCTAAAAGGCGTGACAGCCTTCGTTCACCATCCGCTCTCACCAACACTTCATGCACCCTCCAGTATCTCCCATGTCTGTTCCATACATTCAAACCCCTGCCATACCGTGTCATATTTCTCATGCCTGCTTCATGCCCCCACTGTTTTTACTATTGACACAACCGATAAGTTTTCTAATAACACTGGAAAGTCTTTAAAATTATTATGAAATTTGAAAGAAAATCCATTCAGACTCTAAACAGGAATTATAATTTGTCCTGAAATTTGTCTCTACTCTAAAATGCTGATGAATCTGTTGGCATAAATATTTTTGAAAGCTTTTTTTTTAATCTGTCCAAAAATTGTCAGTTAAAAAAAGTCCCGATCCCTCTTCACAGCTATGTAAACAACTTCTGCTGAGCCTAAGTCTATTTACTATGGATTGGAGCTCAGCCATATTGAGATTCTATTGGACAACTGAATAAACAAAATTTCCACAGCTCAATACAGTTGGTTCTTTGAAGTCACCTGAGCAGATGCCAGTGATTTACTCATTTTTTTCAAACACTTCAATGTTCCAATCAAAGAAGTCTGTTCACCTATTTCAAATATTCAACAAATGTCTCAACTTTAAGTCAATATAAATATTATAGCACGTTGTCCAGATGACACATTAAAATCCAATTTCCAGTACTTTTGACTGTAAAAGGGTATTTTAACTACTGGACAATTTGCTTGAAAACACCTGAATGCTGTCACATCCCTATTAAAGAGAGAGCCCTAGGAAAAATCACCTCATTAAAAAATATACATACATTTCATGCATCATTACATTAGTACATTTGAAGTTGTCAAAAGCTGTTGAACATATTATCAAATGGTTCCCAACTTCACCACGGGCTTCTCTAAGACACTCAACCTAACTGATCTAATTTGTTTTACAAAGGCTCCACAATCTGACCCACCTCACTGAGAATATCAATATCTAGGAAATTCTCAATTCAGCAGACAGTTAAAAGATTGATCGTGACTTTACGGTCAGGTTGTGTCGAGTTGTCACTTGCCACACGTTCAGCACTGACCAACGTGGAGGTAGACAGGAATTGGGTGAGAAATATGATTTCATCTGCCCAATGTGTGTTTTCATAAGTTGGCAAAATCCAAAACTGAATTGTAAAAACTATTTCACGTCATGACAACTTATTGAGGGAGAGGTCTGTCCTGTCATCCAGGCAGCTTTTGCAGGCAAAAAAGAAATCATTTTGGGGCACAGCTTTCTGTGACGTAAGAGACCCAGAAATATTATTTTGAATTTTAAAATGTGTTCACTCCTTGACTGTTCTAGTGAGATACCCAAAGACTATTTCATGCACATTTCCATGAAACTTGTCACCATTCAACAATTCAAAAATTAGGCCAGTTCTGCTGGAAATTCTCTCATGTTTTTAACCATTGGCCATTAAAGGTATTGCTGGAGACTATTGACAAAATGTTAGGTCAATCATTTTAAACTTACTCTTGCATTGTCTTCTTCCATTCGAAAGGTTTACTGGAGACCCAAACTTTCCGTACAGTGACCAGTTTCCTGTGTCTGGAGGCTTGTCAGGCATTCAACCTTGGCGCAACAATTAAATGAGGCCAAGATTCACAATCTTTGGGCTAAACGATTCCAGTACATTTCGTTCACACATGGGTTGTGCTCTGGTTGACCGACTAATTTCTCACTCAATTTTCTTTTAGATTTTCTGTTAAAATTGCAAAGTGTCATTCTCTTCGTGTACACTTCTGTTATGCTAATTTTACTTGCCTGAAGTTACATGTGCTTATTGACCCAATTTGTTCTGAAAATTGGAATAACATTGGCAAACACATTGCATCTTTCAGTGCAGGAAAAAGATAATAAATATGTGAAAAATTTGGAAGATATGATGGGATGGATGTTGGATGCATTAGAAGATTTGGCTGATGTCAGATTCAGAAATGTTTGCAGGTATATAGCAACAAGGTGATTCCATTAAGGTCTACGGAAAGGAAGAGGGCAGAGGCCACAACTTTGAAAACCATGATAATGTAAAACAAAGAACTGCTGTTGCTGGAAATCTGAAAAGAAAAACAAATTGCTAGAGAAATTTAGCAGGTCTGCAGCATCTTTGGAGAGGACCAAGTCTGAAGAAGGGTCACTGGACTTGAAACATGAACTTTGAAAATCATAACTGCCCTTCTGAGGTTTCCATTTGCTGTGAAAGCTGCTTCCCCACATAAGCCACACTTTAAATGCCTTCAGAATCTTGCTCAACTTATACGACCCTGGTTATTATTTATACAGGTAGTTTTTGTCTGAATCCAATGTATACCTCTTTCAGCATCATTATTGGTAATGGTAAGATCAGGGATTGGTGCGAACAAAGCAGAAAATAAAATAACTGCAATTGAACTGCTCTTCTATTCCATTTCCCGAGAGTATGAAAGTTAAACTAATTCCTTCCCAACACTACAAGCTTCATATGGCAAAATATTTTACACTGTACTTGTATTCCTATGTAATAGTTTATGTAGCACAATACACATAATAGAGTCTGTGGGATAGAGGCCAAAGCCTTGTTCTCCCGTGGGATGGGATTTGGTGGAGGTGACAAATGCTGAATTCTTATATACTCAAACTTCGCTGTTTGGTTTCTATGGAGAATATCCCTGTAGAGGACGTCTTCTACTGCCTGATCAAGCTCTCAAACATTATTCCTGTAACACCCCTGTGACTTACAAATATATCTACACCACACTAGTTACTTCTTACTCAGGAGATACATCCCTTTCTTCATGAGTCACGTTACTTACTATTATCCTGACCATAAGATTGTGGATGAGAAAAACAAGTTTGTGAAATATAAGCATTTAGTTTCAGTGGTAGGGTAAAGCAATTTGAAGGATTGTATCACAAAGTACACTGCTATTTTGAGCAACACAAATGATTTTGAAAACATAAAGTGTAGAACATAGGATTGTTTAAGTCTGGTCACAAAGGATGTGTGTCTGTGTACTTCTGTGGTTCATATAATACAATATCTACTAATAACTGACCTGAAATAATTCAGCTTGAGCTTATAACTCACCAGAATTATTTGAGTTAGAGAGGGTATTAAATTCATATTCCACTAGATGGTATATTGAAAAGCCGTTCATTCTTTATGTTTATTTCCTTTTTTGGCGCACATAATTTTGTGTTGTCATAGTATTAAAAATTGCAGAATTAGCCTTTCTCATCACAACATTTAAAAAGAACCAAGTAAATGTCCACATCTTTCCAACTCTCTTGGCTCCCAATACCTCCATACCACACCTCACCATATCTTGCACTCACTACCAAAGTAATCCAATCAGTTATAATTAATGAAGGTGGTTTAAAAGAAAACTTAAATCTGGCGGTGTTTTTTGGTATTTTCCTTGACTAAATTATTCATTACAATGTTAGTGCATTGGCATGCTGGTTTCTGTTTACCACAGTTGCCTCTATGCTTTTTTCCAGTTATTTTTGTAACTAGTGAACCTTTTAGTTTAGCTTGCATTTCGTAGAATTCCAATGTGTTCAAATTATGTGTTGAACTTTTTTGTAACTATTACACTTAAATCAGAAATACAAGGCAATAGGTATATTTACAATTTAGAATAATTTTATCTGAGCACAAATTAAATAGACACACCACTATTGCGGAATTCCAAGAAAAAGTTTGTTTTTGTACTCAGATGTCACCATTTGGCATACCTATCATTGCATGTAAGAATATTTGGACATTCATTAGCTGCTGCTTTTGAAGTGTGTAAACTTTGTTTGTGATATTCTGATTTCTCTGAATTATGCAGAAAGGAAATTTATGTCCCTCAGAATCCCATCTTATGTATGTAAGTATCTAGTGAAATACTAAACAATTTTGTGGACTTTCATTAAGTTTATAAACATTAGCAATATATTTTAAAAATATTCATGCACTGTATTTATGTCTTATGTTTAATGCTATTTAAAGTGAAAGCACAGATAGTGATTGTTACTGTAAAAATGTGGACCATTCATTGCCATTTAACATTAAACTCGTTCAGAAATAGTTTTTGAAAATTTGCAGGAAATTTTTCAACTCGAGTTAATTCATGAAGTTTGCATAGCTCTTGACTTCCAGTTTTCTCTAGAGTCAAGTTAATTCTGCTACTGCATGTGCATTAGTGCACATTAAAACAACATCTCATCAGAAAAGTAGTGGTAAATCAAAGGCCAGGCTGCTGATATTTATAGGATACTAAACAGAAATACAAGTCAATAAGTACATTTACAACTTATGATTTTGTTTTAAAAAGTATAACACAAATTAAACTTTGTTTTTGAAATTTCCACAAGAATGTGTTTTGTAACCTGAAATGTGAATTCCTTTCACACTCTTAGCAACATCCCATGAATTCTAAAGGCGCATTCTTATTATGTAAAATGTATTCCATATGATAGCACTGAAGAGGAAATTTAATTTGAAGAAGACCTGAAAAAAAACACACCAGATTTTAATTACATTGTACTGAAGATAAACCAAAAATTTTGTTTGTGGCAAATGATGCAGAAGATCAAAATATCTTTACACATGGCTGTTCTGCAGAATTTTGGTGTGAGTAAAGCTGTTAACACTGTGATGACTTTTAACTTTTGTATCTTTTTATTTCTAACAAGTAAAATTATGGGTGTATAAATGGACTGCACATAATTTTGGAATAAAAAAGAACATTCTTAATGTGAATTTCTTTTGATTCATTCTTGCAAAACTCTTGTATAATTAATGTGAATCATATTGTGTAAGACATTCAGCAAGTATAGTCTCTGTATGTCTGAAAATTAACTGAGTATCTGGAAAACTATAGACACATTGTGTGATGAGTGCTGTTAGCAGTAACTACTTTCGATTCTCACATTGAAGATATGTAGAGTTATTTTGTTCATCTCAGCAGGGCTTCTGAAGTTCACTCATGATGGATACTGAGTAGATTGCCATGGAGGCTGAAAGGGCATAGATTGATGGGTCAGGATATTGGTTGGCATTGCTGCTAAAAGAGACACAGAGGGTGGCTGCAATTATGTGGGGTGGTGACAGAGGAATATGAATGCGGGGTTGTGGCATGAAAGCTGGAAAAAGTCCCAGAGTCAAGCCATTACAACAGCCCACCTTTGCACTTGGTTTGATCTCCTTCTGGAGGCACTGGCCTTGGCTCTATAGCACAGGTCCATTCCATCCCTCCCAGACAATTGCACCATTCCAGACAGTTCCCCATCTTTGGAGTGTATGTCCAGGTGCAAATCTAAAGACATGATGTCCCTTTTAGTTTCATCATTCTATGATGATAAACAAATTGATGATAATTTAACCACATGTAATTCAGTCCTCATTTTAAAGTATTGCATGATATCATTTGATTTTATTTTTATTACTATTTATTTTCCTGTAATAAGCCCGTATCTGTTTTTGAGCCAATGAAGTAAATTGTTGCACTAAATTCTATTGTCAAACCAGTGATGACACATAAGAACTCCAACTATGAAATGAGTGTAATTTGACAGCCAGAATGATAGTTTCCATTAAAAGTGGACAGAATTTGCCAAGTCCTGAATGAGATAGGCACTGGCGAATCCATTGGTACAAGCTGGTGAGAATAGAAAAGTTAAGAGTTTCAACATTAAGGGAGAAAATGTAATTATCCACCCAAGATTTTAATAACAAGATGAGAATAGGGCTAAAGTGGTGAGATGAAAACTTGCCTGAAATAATTGGGTAGGAATGTTTGGGAAACTCAACTGATGGCAATGCAAGGAAGAAAAAAATGGAAAAGAATTGGGGGTTATCTCAATTGATAGACTAAGGTTGTATATTATTCTGTGAAGAGCTACCTCTGTTTCCTTCCACTTTTATCCAAATCCCAAAGATGCAGTGGAAATGAATAAGTTACAGTTCCAACACCCAGGGTAGGTGAAGAATGTGTTTATTGTTTCCTGTCTTTGGAACCGAGCTGTGCTTCTGAGCAATGTGAAGCCATTAAAGAGGCATTTGTATTAATCAGGCGCTTACACACTACCGGTTAATGATGCCTACAATCACAGAACTTTGCATGTGAACCACATACAGTAACTAACTATGTCAAATACAAATTCCGGGCAGAAATGATCTTGACCATGTCATTGGTCATTATACATTGATCATTAATATCTCTGCAAAACAGAAATAATCACAGGTGCCTTTAAAAGTAACACCTGCAGGTCGCAATTCATGAAAATAATCCAAGGTCTCCAAGGCTGTGCATAGGTGTAGAGTGGATTTCCTCTCATCTTGAACTTTTAAGTATTTAAAAACACGATTGTATGTACAATATTGCCTTTCTTGGGTGATTATGTGAGGGAGGGTGGAGGGTTGAGGTTGGAGACACAAGATTTCAATAATCTTGCTGGATTTACAATACTCTGCAGTATTTGTCAGATATAGCCTGTGTTACATACATTAGAATAAGATCCATGTGTTAAGGGTCCATAGAGAGGCATTCCATGATCCTATTTGTTAGAATCCTCCATGTCCACTGTGCTGAGAACCATGGTAAATTCTCAAGTCACATGTGGTGTGCACAACACTACTGCTCACATTCACTAGGAAATATTTTGTCTCTGATTATTTTCCATATGGATTCATTGGCCTGTGGCCAATAGATCCAGTTGCAGCAGGGATTATTATGAAGTGACTGTAGTGACAATGAAGACAGAGAGAAATTGTGGAGGAACAAATGCACCAACAGATACAGGATCAGTCACAACCTGAACAGCCTCCACATGAAGGTATCACAACTGAAGATTGCCCTCATAATTTGTAGGAGGTACAGGAGGTTCAAAGTCAATCAACTTTGAAGCCATTTCCTCCAGATGAGTGGCGGTAGTGTTATCACAGATGGAGGAGTTCCTGAGACATTGTCACAGGACTCTGTCATCTTTTGGAGTAGGACATGTGATCTGTAACTTATACTGAGTAAGTGCCTGATTAATATAAGTGCCTCTTGAACGGCTTCACATTGCTCACAAGTACAGCCTGCTTCCTCAGACAGGAAAAAATAAGCAGGTTCTTCATACCATCACCATCCAAGGTGACAGCAACTGCTAATGTTTATGCAGCTGGCTACTTTCAAGGATCAAGAATATGGTGCTGGAAAAGCACAGCAGGTCAGGCAGCATCCGAGGAGCAGGAGAATCAACGTTTCGTGCACAAGCCCTTCATTATGTCCGAAACATGATTCTCCTCCCAGGATGCTGCCTGACCTGCTATGCTTTTCCAGCACCACACTCTCAACTCTGGTCTTCAGCATCTGCAATCCTCACTTTCTCCTGCTTTCAAGGATCCAATGGAGACCTGTGTAGGATCTTACAATCTTTAACCTACAAAGGCCTCAAGACTGTTACTGGTGCTATTTGTATCAGACCACTGCTTCACCTTACTTCCTCGTGTCGAAATCTTAGCTGCAGCCCAGGTAGTAAGCCTTAACAACATAGCTGGTTTTCCATGGGTGAAGGATGCTATAGATTGTCTACACAATACAGTGAGGTGCCATGTCATAACACAGCTGGCTTCAACAACAAGGGTTCCATTCCATAATAGTACGAGTCTTCTGTGATCATAAAAATCACATCTTGGATGTCTGCAGCAGATATCCTGGAAGCTGCCATGCTGCCCATATCCTCGAGAACTCTCAGGTTCCTGTTTCATTTCACGTGCTGGATGTTGTTCAAGGATGGTTACTTGCAGGACAAGGACTACTCTATGCAACTAAGCCTGATGATTTCATTGCTCAACCCCTATTATGAGGCCGAGGTTCATTGCTTCATTAGGAATATTATGGAGTGTAGCTTTGACTTCCTGAAGGTAAGATTCCAATGCTTGGATTGGGCTCTGGTGGGGTGTCAGGCGGAGTATCAGAGTGCTCTATGTCCTGCTGCACACTTCCAAAGAAGTGTCGTTGGACTCAAAATGTTAGCTATGTTTCTCTCTTCACAGATGCTGCTGGACCATCCGAGTTCCACCAGTATTTTATGTTTTCATTATTGAAATTTATGTGACTGGCTCCTCTGAAAGAGCTGCTGAGGCCAATGTGGAGCTCTCAAACATTCATCTACAAATGAAGGAGAACAATACAACACAGGAACAGGCCTTTCAGCCCACTTTAACTGCACTGACATATGATGGCTTTCTAAACTAAAAACGTTTTGCCTCTATTCTCTGCCTATTTATATATCTGTCAAGATACCTCTTAAACATTGCTGTTGTATCTGCCTCTACCATCTCCTCTGGCAGCACACTCCAAGGACTTGCCTCACCCTGTGTAAAAAAACCTGTCTCTCATATCTCCTTTAAACTTAGCCCCTTTTTCCTTAAACCTATATCGCCTAATAACGATATTTCTACCCTGGGAAAAAAGTCTCAGATAATGCACTCTCTCCATGCCTGTCAATCTTTAAACTTTGACCAGGTTGCTCCTCATCCTTCAATGCTCACGTGAAAACAAACCAAGTTTGTCCAAACTCTGCTCACAGCTAATACCTTCCACACGAAACAACATCATGGAAAATTATTTCTGTACCGTTCCAAAGCCTCCACATCCTTCTGGGAGTGTGGTGTCCAGAATTTATGCAACATTCCAAATGTGGCCTAACCAAAGTTCTGTACAGCAGCATGGCTTGCTAATTTTATACTCTGTGCTCCCTGACCTATGAAAACAAGCATTTCATATGCCTTCTTGACCACTTTATCCACTTGTGTTGCCACTTTCAGGGAAGTGTGGACCTGTATGCCCAGATCCCTGTGTATGTTGATGCTACTAAGGTTTCTAATCTGTCCTATCCTTTTTCCTGCATTAGATCTTCCAAAATGTATCACCTGGTATTTGTTCAGATTTAACACCATCTGCCATTTTTCTACCCAAGTCTCCAGTCTATCTGTATTCTGCTGTAGCTTCTAGAAATCCTCTGCACTATTTGTATCTCCTCCAATCTTTGCATCATCTACAAACCTACTAATCAGACAACTTGCATTTTTCTCCAAATCTTTTATATATGTATTACAAACAACCTGGATCCCAGCACTGATCCCTGCAAATCACCGGTGGCCACAGATCCCTAGTCAGAAAAATATCCTTACACCACTGCTGTCTGTCTTCTATTAAAAAGCTAGTTCTGCATCCATCTGATCAGCTCACCAGGAATCCCATGTGACTTCACCTTTTGTATCAGCCTGTCATGAGAGACCTTGTCAAAGGTCTTGCTAAAGTCTATATAGACAACTTCCACTGCCCTGCCTCAAATCAACCAAATTTATTAAGCCTGATGTTTTTTGTCCCAAATTACATCCCTTCATCTTGTTTCCCTGGGACACGGTCAGTGTTGCAGCCCAGGCAGTAGGTGTCGGCAACTTAGCTGGTGTCCCTCATGTGCAGAGCATCATGAACTGCACACACATTGTGCTGAATTCAACAATGAGGAGGGATTTCATTCCATCCATGTGCAAGTGATCTGTATCATTGGTACTACTTAGAAGTTTACGCTCAGTACCTTGGGAGTAGTCATGATGTATATAACCTTGATAACTCATATATTCCTGCTGTGTTTGAGGGACAAGATAGCTTACAAGGATGGTTACCAGATACAGCGGTTACCCACTGCAGTCATGGCTGATGACTCTGTTATATCATCTCATGATTGAAGTAGAATATAGATACAATATTGTGCATGTTTTGACCATGCCCAAAGCAAATGTTAGACCTCTTGAAGATGAGCTTTCCACTGATTGTTTAGTCTGTGAGGGGGTTGACCATCGAGTATCATATCATCCTAGCATGCTGTTTTCTGCTCATGTGATGGATGCTGAAGAGCTGGGAGACTGGTAGCAATCTTTCAAGGAGGACTTTGAGCTTGAAGAATACAACCTTCAGTATAATTGAGCACAGAAGCATCATGTACAACAAGTCAGGCAGGTCTTAATAGATACCCAGTTCCAGTAGATAAGAACTGAGTGCAGTGATCATTTGTTAACTGGAAAACTGTTGGTGCTGAACATACAGGCAGTTTGCTTCTGTCCCAAGAGTCAAATGGAACTTCGGTTTGTTTAATTTCTGTTCTCTTTGCTGTTGGTGAATAAAGGTAAATGTTTTGAACTATATGAATCCTCCCCAGTATGTGAATGACCCACATTAAGCAATGAAAACAAAGGCTAGACTACAGTGTGCATTGGGGAAAGAATAGTGTTGACTGAGAGAGGGAATTGTAAGATGGGTATGGCTAAGGAAAGGTAAACTGTGTGGCCTCATGCTTAAGCAGTGACTGGCCTATGAATGTGAAGTTATGTGAGCAAGGAAGTGTCAGCCATGTCACCGATATGATGTGTTTCATTTGTGACAACTGTGCTACTAGGTTAACAGTGAATGTCAACTCCAGTATTCCAGCACTTTATCTGATGTGTGGACGGGGTTCTAAATATCCTGGCAATGACAAGAATCTGGCTAGTATCAGATGAGAGGAGCATTTTAGAGACGTAGTGCATAAGCAGTAAGGTGAGCAGTGGAGAATTGCATGAGTTAACAAGCTGGGGCTCACTGACTGGCAGAAACCCTCCTCAAATGAAACTCATACTCCATAGGTTACTGTTAAAATTCAGCCAACATTAACAGCTGTTTGAAATCTTTAAAACACATTATGCTCCCAGATTGAACAATGACAAGATGTGATGCTATGTGAGGTTCAGAGAAATTATAGCCCCCCCTTCAAGGTACTGAACTAAGAATGGTTAGCATTTGTAGCTACATTCATGTAGCTGCAGTTACAATGAAGTCAATCAGACAGGTGCTGATGTAAAGTGACAATACATTTACAAGTGTGAGATTCTATTTCCAATGAAGTGTCATTAATGCTACCTACATTTCTTCAGAAGCCATTCATTTTCTTTTCCCACCCACTATGTCTACTGTGATGAACTATTCCTGGCTGGCTGTGATTGATCTGGTGCATAACTGGTCTTTACATTTCGCACAGTGAGGCAAATCCCAGAAGGTCTCAGCAGGGATGTGAACTCCTACCCTTGGTGAGTGCACAATAGCACAATGCCATGAAGGCTTGGTGTACACATAATAGAGAATTGTATGAGATGAACTCACAGAGAGAAATCCTCCATGAAGCTCACAAAATTAACACTTAGCTGATTGTTAGTAAAATGAGGGGTAACATTTTCGCATTGAGGGTTGTGCGTATGTGGAATGAGGAAATGGTGGAGGCTGGTCCAATTCAAACATAAAGCATCTGGCTGGGAATATGAATATGAGGGATTTAGAGTGATAGGGACCAAATGCTGGCAAATGGGACTAGGTCAGATTGGGACCTGTGGTCGGTGCCGACAAGTTAGACCGAAGGGTTTGTTTTCATGCTGTATGACTTTATGATTATGTTGGCAAGTTGTTAAAGACATGTGAGATTTTTAGTGTTGAGTTGTTTATCTCTACACAATGCAGCGAGATGAATTATCAAGTAAATTTTTTGATCATTATGTGGAGGAGTATGTTTTCAAATTATTGCCTGGACATGCAACCAGACTTGCATCCCAACTACCCATTACCAAACCTGATTGGCATAGAGCTAGGTCCTAAATAACTGCAAATGCAGTAAACTCCTGGGCTGGTCAGATTTTGAAAGATTTCTCACATTCTCTAATCTTGAAAGTTCCAATCAACTGAGTCTGCTAGTCTTGAACGTAAGCACACACACTGGCTTTCATACCATTGAGGGTTGTCATCCTGCATCTGCTACGTCAATTCTAAGGTCAAATACATTTCAGTGATGTAGACCTGACTTCCTCCATTCAGCATGTCAGTCGTGCTTTAGTGTAGGAAAGAAGATGCAGCTCACTTTTCCCTTAGAACAAATGGCTGTTTGTTGGGTACCTTAGTTTCTGATGTATAACTGGGCTTGACCTCTCTGCAACTGCTAAGCATCTCACACTCCTAAGGCTGTGACATATCATCAATCGTAAACTGATAAAAGAGCTCAGTATGGCATAACACCAGACCTGTTGAATGACTTGATACTGATAACAAACGGGTCAGAGTATTACCATCTCTTAATCTGAGATTCATTCAAAGTTGCTTTTCTTCCACTGAATTTATTTGTTATCAGTAGAAGGTAGTGGATACACCTCAAACTTAGTGTTGAAAAGAGCTACTTCAAGCTGAACTATGGCATGTTTATTATGATTGGAGATGAATAAATGACTTTGGTCACATTATAAATTGCCACACAGTATTTAACATTCCCATAATGCAGCGATGAGTTAAAATGTCCTCAACATCAAGCAATTTAAGCAATCTTCTAAGCTAAAATTTTCCTGCTGCACCGAAACATATCTGGGCTAAGTTGGCTTTCTTTATTCACTCATGGGACGTGGGTATTGCTGGCTGGCCAGCATTTATTGCCCATCCCTAGTTGCTTTTGAGAAGGTGATAGTGATCTGCCTCTTGAACCGTTGCTGTGTATGTGAACGAGGGAGACCCACAATGCATTGGGAGGGAATTCCAGCGATAGTGAAGGAACGGCAATATATTTCCAATCAGGATGGTGAGTGATTGGGAATGAAATTTCCAAGTGGTAGTGTTCCCATATATCTGCTGTCCTTTTCCTAGATGGAAGTGATTGTGGGTTTAGAAGGTATGTCTAAGGATCTTTGGTGAATTTCTCCAGTGCCTCATGTAGATAGTACACACTGTAAGTCAGTGTCAGATGGTGGATAGAGTGGTTGCTTGTGGATGTGGCGCCAATTAAATATGCTTCATGAGTGTTGCTGAAGGCTGCACTCACTTAGACAAATGAGGAATATTCCATTACACTCCTGAGTTGTGCCTTGCAGGTGGTAGACAGGCTTTGGGGAGTCAGGAGTTGAAATACTCGCCACAGTATTCCTAGCCTCTGATGTGCTGTTTGTGAGCACTTTGTGTATATTTCAAGATCAGCAAGTTTCTGGTCAATAGTAAGCCACAGGATGTTGATAATGTGTGTTTTAGTGACCGTAATGCCACTGAATGCCAAAGGGCGATCTCTTATCGGATATACCCACTAGAGATGGATAAGCATTAGTGGGTGAGTTGGTCATGCAAGGAAGGGAAACTCAGCCTATTTTCAGAATATCTTGTGGTTTTTCTCCTGCTTTGTGTCTCATACTTCCAGTAAGATTGACATTAATTACAAACATGGCAGCCAGGTTCTGAATGATGCATCAGACTCGGCATCTTTTGAATATCAGTGAGGCCTTTATTTTTTTTTCCTCAGACACAGTCAAGGAGGAAAGTCCTTGCACGCACACTGATCCAGCTCCCTCAGAGCCAGCTCTCAGAGAATAGAACCTCTGACACTCCTGTTTTTTTTCTTTTTTTCTACACTACCGCCTAACTGCGGTAGTGCTTATTTTTTTTCCCCAGCACCCATAGTGTGTGTGTGCAGGTGTGAGACACAGTGACAGACACAAAGTGCACAAATCTTTATTCAATATCCACCACCAGGAAAAATAGGAAAACACCCGAGTGGCCAGTGACAAGCAGTGCCCTTCACATCAAAGAGGGCAATGCTCTGTGATCAGTGAAGTGGAGGGCTGAGACTAAATTAAAATAGCATTGGAGGGGGAAATGATGCAAGTGAGGCCTTTATATCTAGAGGAGCTGCCTCAATGATTGGTTTGTTAAAATGCTATGAAAATCTTGAGAATTGGTCACGAAAAACATTTTTAGCTTTTTTATTTCCTGTTATTGATGGTCACAGCATAAAATCAGATTTTCAAAACATACTGATATGTCAAGATTATTATTCCTGGTGTGATATCAAGTTTTCACTGTGTTGCACATATTCTAATGAGGTTACCATGGCCCAGCACTACATAGTGTTGCTGAGAATGAAAGTAATGACTACAGTTGTAACCATTAATGGGAACTACTTAAATGTTCACAAAACTGGATTTTACCTAATGAAGCTTATCCAGCTAAATCAATGATAAAAGCTATAAAGAAGAGTCAAATTAGTGGCCATTGAAAGCCACTGTCGTCAACCCATTATAAACCTTAATCTATAACTGATGTAACTGATACATAATTTTTCTTTTCTGAGAAAGCTCTTTTTTTTGCCAAGAATGCAAGTTAGCACATGAAAAGGACAGTTGGATTGTAATATACTCTTTATAGTGCTGAATTAAATTCAATAGTAAATTAGTGCAAAATAGATAGTTAAACTAATTGGTATTTAACAGCTACTGAAGAATGAGATTTAAATATTGGTTGATTTAATTGTGATCAATGTTAAAATATTTCTGCTTTGGTTACAACACAGTCTGCATTTTGTTCATGTATTTGCAGTGTCCTAGTTAGTTCAGTCATGTCTTATTAGCTTCACTGTCTTCATTTATTTTGTATTATTACTTATTGTGTCAATATGTCAAATATGATGTCACCATTTTCCCCAAAAAATCAGTACTGAATGAATGAGATGAGTGGGACTTCTAAATAGTCAACAAATGAGAAGACTCATCCTCACATTACTCAGCTTTGAAATAATCCAAGGTTTATGGCATAGACTTGGAGGGCAAGATTCTCAGGTGGTGTTTAGGATCACATTTTAGCTTCAAATAGGATTAGAAGCCTACCTTGTGTGGGGAACAGTGACTCATCTGTAATGCTCCTCAAATTGGCCAACTGTTTTCCGATGAAAGACGGTGCATGAGCTCTCAGAAGAAGAAGTATTTTGCCTTTTAAGTTAGGGGATAGAGGATGTTACCCTCTCTCTAATGCCTTTAAATTTTTAATGGAAAAACCCTTTACAGCCATTTTGCTTTTGGGTGAACCTCTTCATAGTAGCCTATGGCTTCAGCTGTGGTCAGGCAGACAGGGAAGGTCTGTATGTTTGTCTCTGTGCAGATCCCGCCATTAGGAGCCCATGTCCAGTCACCTACCCGATTCCCCAACGCCTCCAGGGACATGAACAATATGCCTAAATGGCCATTATTTGGTGAATTAGTTACCTGTTTCCTACAGTAGTTCCCATTCTGCCTCCAGCAAAATGGCCTGAGGGTGGGATGGACTTGGGGTGTTGGCACATGGTCAATGACATAACATTCTCTGCTTGTCTCTATTCCTACCTGTGTCCTAAAGATTTACCCTGAGATATTAAGTAACAAATGCCTCCACACAGTGTTTTAAAATTAATCATACTCAGTCTTGTATAGGGTGTAAGGCTCTGGAGGAGCTACTGTTGAGGAATGTCTTCATGACATTGTGTGGACTTTGCAGGAAGACAACTTAGGGTCTTGATGGAGTAAGATCTCTCATCTGACCTTCCTTATATTATGTTACAATGTCATCACGCCAGTGTAACTTGTATCTCATTGCTACCGTGAATGTTAGCAACAGGTGAAACTGGTTGTTTGATGCCACTAATATGCAGGAGCAACATGAATTGGTGTTCGTCATCAGTAGGCTGCTACCATCAAGCAAAAAGACATTCTACCTGACACACCAAAAAAGAATGTGAAATTTAGTG
Source organism: Hemiscyllium ocellatum (assembly GCF_020745735.1). Classification (NCBI taxonomy): domain Eukaryota; kingdom Metazoa; phylum Chordata; class Chondrichthyes; order Orectolobiformes; family Hemiscylliidae; genus Hemiscyllium; species Hemiscyllium ocellatum. The sequence continues at coordinate 56,363,728 of NC_083407.1, read as the reverse complement.
CCAGTCTGATGGTAAGTATGTAGACCAAATATTAACAAATTCAATCAATAGACAATAGACAATAGGTGCAGGAGTAGGCCATTCTGCCCTTCAAGTTAGCACCACCATTCATTATGATCATGGCTGATCATCCTCAATCAGTATCCTGTTCCCGCCTTATCCCCATAACCCTTGATTCCATTATCCTTAAGAGCTGTATCCAACTCTTTCTTGAAAGTATCCAGCGACTTTGCCACCACAGCCTTCTGGGGCAGAGCATTCCATTCACCCACCGTTCTCTGGGTGAAGAAGTTTCTCCTCAACTCTGTTCTAACTGGCCTACCCCATATTTTTAAACTGTGTCCCCTGGTTCGGGACTCACCCATCAGCGGAAACATGCTTCCGGCCTCCAGAGTGTCCAATCCTTTAATAATCTTATACGTCTCAATCACATCCCCTCTCAAACTTCTAAACTCAAGCGTATACAAGCCCAGTCGCTCCAATCTTTCAGCGTAAGATAGTCCTGCCATTCCAGGAATTGACTTTGTGAACCTACTCTGCACTCCCTCAATAGCCAGAATGTCTTTCCTCAAATGTGGAGACCAAAACTGCACACAATATTCCAGGTGCAGTCTCACCAGGGCCCTGTACAGCTGCAGAAGGACCTCTTTGCTTCTATACTCAATTCCTCTTGTAATGAAGGCCAGCATGCTATTAGCTTTCTTCACTGCCTGCTGTACCTGCAAGCTTGCTTTCATTGCAATCAAACAGCAGATCCCTTCAATTGTTTGCAATAAGCAAGATTTTTACCATTCACAATTAGCTCATGTTTACAAAATTAGCAACACAGTATAAAACATTAGATCTGATTCTGCAATTGGGCAATATCTCTAATAATCCAGAGTACACAAATAATTATGCTAATAACTAATTTAGGATTATATGTTGGGCTCTCAGCGTAGGTCAGGCAGCATCCAGGAAGCAGGAGAATCGATGTTTCAGGCCTAAGCCCTTCATCAGGAATGAGGCTTCTGGGCCAGTGGGGCTCAGAGACAAATGGGAGGGGGGTGGGGGGAAGGTAGCTGACAATGTGATAGGTAGATGAAGGTGGGGTTGAATATGATATATCAGAAAGGAGGGTGGAGCGGATATGTGGGAAGGAGGATGGACAGGTCAAGAGGGTGGTGCCGGGTTGGAGGCTTGGGACTTGGATAAGGTGGGGGGAGGGGAAATGAGGAAACTGGTGAAATCCACATTGAAGCCATATGGTGGGAGGGTCCCAAGACGGAAGATGAGGCTTATGCCTGATTCTCTTGCTCCTCGGATGCTGCCTGACTTGCTGTGCTTTTCAGGCACCACGCCCTCAACTCTGATTCCAATATCTGCAGTCCTCACTTTCTCCTAGTTGGTTTTGGGCTCTCAGGGTAGTTGTATTGTGTGTATTGAAAGGTACATATATTGATGTACAGAATCTTGTACTTTTCAGACAGAAAGGACATGTAGACATTGAAACTGCTTCATTTCAACAAAATAAGTGGCACCCATTCTCTGGTTCATTTCTCAGGCCAAAGCCTTGCCCAATCAGAGTCAATTTATTTTGTCCAAAATGTAAACAAAGCTTGGCAGTTGATTGTCAGTCATCATTATCTAATGCACACTCCATGGTAATGCCTCTACTAATCAATGTTCACTTACTAACCAGTCAGCATTTTGTTCTCATATGGTATAAATGTTATTATCCCATTGTATGGGTATTTCTTTTGCATTGGCCTGATGAGTACAAAATGGAAGGATTTGATAAAATCTTACTTCAGCAATACAAAGTCCCATATACCTGCTTTGATTTCTTAACTTTTAATGTTTTTGTGTGGCAAAAAATTACATATTCCAATTTTAGTTTTCAAATGACCTAACGTCAGCAGTATTTTAGTGGGGTGAGAGATATCAATTTAACCTTATCTTTGTGTGAAATAATTGTGATAAATGTTAATAATGCCATATTTACTTGTGTAAAAGTCGATCTCGTGTAAAAATTGACCCCTTATTTTTGACCAAAAAATTTTGTATTTTCTATATATCCAATGTCGAAGTCGTCTATACTATATCACATTATAAACTCTTACAAAGGAAACTGCATGTTTCCATTAACCCACTTAAACAAAATCGCGTTCATTCATTCATACCAGTAACTCTATTCATCGTTCTTTGTTTACCATATTGCATCTCTATTCATTCACTCATTTATTCATTCATAACTCTACTTAGCCCACTTGATTTACTACAACACGTTTTGATTTATTCATTCATTCAGACCTGGACTTAGTCTATCGGTATTTATTACACTTTGTTCACTCTGCATCCAAAAATTAATATTGTTAAAAAGTTAATTATTTTAATTGTGTTATTATATCTGAATAAAAGTGAGATATATTTGCAACATATATCTTTAATTCTTTGACAAGTTTGTTAATGTTGAGGTTCATTACATACAAGAGTAAATGGAAGGGAAACAGAAGAATTTGGTGAGAAAGTTCAAGACACTTATACATTCAGCATTTAATAAATGTTTCATTTTAAGTGTGCCATTATATCAATCCATGACTATACTAAACAGTGTGATTTTGCAGGATTTCGATGAATTTTTGACGTTAAATTTTTGTGTCAGTATGTATAAATAAAATTTACTCCCAGTAATTCATTCCTGTTTCTCTTGCTTTTATCTGGTAATTACTTTTACCGTAATTCATTGTGTTTTTCTTCTTTACCCGGGATTAGTTGAGCAATCAAATCAACTTCTGCTAATAATATGGTATTTCGAACTGCAGCAGGAATTTCAGCCCCTCAAAACTAGTGCCCATGAACCCTTAAAGATAGCCCAAAAAACTTGACTTTTGCACGAGTATATACGTATTATTATTTGGAAATTTGGGTTTGAATGTTGAAAAACCAGATATAGCTTTAGATTTGATCTGTATTCTGTATTGTGTGTTTTATATTGTAATATGCATTAATAATCTGGATAAAGGAACCAAGGGTATTGTTGCTAATTTTCCAGTTGACACAAAGATAGATGGAGGGATAGGCAGTCTTGAGGAAGTGGTGAGGCTACAAGGAACTTGGACAGGCTAGAAGAACAGGCAAGCAAATAATAAATGGAACACAATGTGCAGAAGTGTGAGGTTATACACTTTGGTAGGAAGAATAATGGCACATTCTAAATGAGGAAAGGCTTCAGAAATTGAAGCACAAAGAGACTTAGGAGTCCTAATTCAGGATTTTCATAAGGTCAACGTGCAGGTTTAGTTGGCAGTTAGGAAGGCAAATTCAGTGCTAGCATTCATTTCAAGGGGACCCGAATACAAGAGCAAGAATGTACTGATGAGGTAGTATAAGGGTCTGGTCAGATCACATTTGGAATATTGTGAGCAATTTTGGGCCTTGTATCAATGGAGAGATGTGCTGGTGTTGGAGAGTGTCCTGAGGAGGTTCACGAGAATGATCCCGGGGATGACATAAGATGAGTGGTTGAAGACTTTAGCTTTGTACTTGATGGAGTCTAGACAAATGAGGGGGTGATTTCATTGACATTTACAGAATATTGAGAAGCCTAGATAGATTGAATGTAAAGATGTTTCCACCAGTAGGAGAGAAGGGATGACCCTTTAGAGCTGAGATGAGGAGGAATTTCTTCAGTCAGTGGGTGGTGAATCTGTGGAACACATTGCCACAGAAAGCTGTGGAGTCCAAGTCTCTGATTGTATTTAAGACCAACATGGGTTCTTGATTAGTAAGGGGGTCAAGAGTTACAGGG